>NC_137071.1:26396772-27779272 GCF_951640355.1 Cnephaeus nilssonii
TCTGACAAGTAAAGAGTGCGGAACTAGAACCAAGGCTTCTGATTTCAAGTCTAGAATCATTTTTTCTACAATATACTATTTCACATCTTCCTCTTGTCATAGTGCTTATTAAACTGATGGGCCATGCTCCTTAATCTAATTAACACCTAAACTTATTGATTTGGTATAGTTTCCTGATATATTAGGGGTGACTGAGACATAGTGGATAAGAATGTGTCTAATGACCTGCATATAAAACCTTTTTATTCTTTGTTTTATTAAATTTATTAGGGTGACATTGGTTAATAAAATTATGTTTTTAAGTGTACAGTTCTGCTGCATTATCTGTAAATTGCACTGTGTGCTTGACACCCAAATTCAAATCTCCTTACATTGCCATATTTTTGACCTCCTTTACCCTTTACTACCTTCACCCACCATTTCCCTGTTGTAACCACCATACTGTTGTCTGTCTCTATGAGTTTTTGTTTGTCTTGTTTGTTCATTAGCTGCTTTCAGTTTTACATATTACTTATAAGTGAAATCATATAGTTCTTGACTTTTCCTATCTGACTTGTTTTTCTTAGCATGATTTTTTCAAGATCCATGGTATCACAAATAGTAGTATTTTGTATTTTCTTATGGCTGAGTAGTATTCCACTGAGTAGTATGTACCACATCTTCTTTATCCAATCATCTATCAAAGGACAGTGGTTGTTTCCATATCTTGGTCAATTTGAGTAATGTTGCAATGAAACCTAGTTCTTCTTTTGTGCAACTTTGGGTAAGAAGATTTACATCTCTGAATCAGAAGAAGAAAACAAAACAATATTATCTCTCTGGGTTTCTGTTATCTCATATATAGATGAGAAATGTAATATGAGGATTAAATGAAATAGTCTACCAGTATGAAAAGTACTTAGAACAATGCATGGCACATAGTAAGTTCTTAATAAATACTATCTACTTTGATGACTGCATTGTGGAAGGCAAAGGCCACTTGCTGACACTTGACAGTGTTTTTGTAGTGTGGAGCTTAGATGTTTCTGGATTGATGGCAAGTACTAGAAAGTACCACCTGCAGTCTCAGGAATCCACTGAGGGTTTTGAAATATGCTCTGCATGGATAAGGGTGAGACTACTGTACACTGACAAGACATTGGGGATATTTAACGGTACAGATGTAAGTCACATGAGAGATAGAAAGAAGACCTTAATAAGTATGAACCTCTTTGTATTGTGTTTTATAGGGCTCAAAAATCTGATTTTAATGGTTTATTTTACTAATAATTATGAAATCAGCTAGTATGGAAAACAGTATGGAGACTCCTCAAGAAGAGAGTTACCATATGACCCAGCAACCCTTCTGGGTATCTATCCCAAAATTTTAAAACATATATTCATGCCCAGTCAACATGACTCAGTGGTTGAGCATAGACCAAAGAACCAGGAGATCACAGTTTGATTCCCAGTCAGGTCACATACCCGGGTTCCAGGCTTGATCCCCAGTGGGGGATGTGCAGGAGGTAGCCGATTAATGATTTCTCTCTCATCATTTATCTCTCATCTATCTATCTATCTATCTATCTATCTATCTATCTATCTATCATCTATCTATCATCTATCTATCTATCTATCTATCTATCTATCTATCTATCATCTATCTATCTCCCTTCCTCTCTAAAATCAATAAAAATATATTTTAAAAAACACATGTACTCCCAAAGACTTATAAGTTTTAATTCCAAATGTAAGGATATATCCTTATGTTCATTGCAGCATTATTCATGGTGGCCAAGACATGGAAACAACTGAATTGTCCTTCAATAGAGGATTGGAGAAAGAAGATGTGGTACATATACACAATGGAATATTCCTCAGCCATAAGAAAAGATGAAATACTGCCATTTGCGACAACATGGATAGACCTTGAGAATGATATGGTAAGTGAAATAAATCAGTCAGAAAAAGCTAAGAAACATGATTTCACTCAAATGTGGGATATAAAAATGAAAGCAACAAATGAGCAAACAGACAAAAACTCATAGAGACAGACAATAGTAAGGTGGTTACCAGAGGGAAGGGGGGTGGGATGTAGTAAAGGGTAAAAAGGGTAAAATATATGATGGTGAAAAATTATTTTACTTTGGGTGTTGGGCACACAATGCAATATAAAGATGATGTATCATAGAATTGTGCACTTGAAACCTATATAATCTTAATAAACAATGTAACCTAATAAATTTAATTAAAATATAAAAATAAAATAAATAAAAATAAAATATGCTCAACATCACTAATCATCAGAGAAATGCAAATTAAAACATAATGATATATCACCTCACACTTGTCAGAATGTCTATCAGCAATAAATCGACAAGCAACAAGTGTTGTGGAGGATGTAGAGAAAATAGAATTCTTGTGTACGGTTGGTGGGAATGCAGATTGGTGCAGCCACTATGGTAAACAGTATTGAGGTTCCTCAAAAATTAAAAATTGGACTTCCTTTAGACCCAGTGATCCCACTTCTTGGAATTTATCTGAAAAAATCCAAAACACTAATTCGAAAGAATGAACACACCTATATTCATTGCAGCATTGTTTACAATAGCTAATATTTGTAAGCAGCTCAAATGACCATCAGCAAACAAGTAAATAGAAAAGTTGTGGTACTTTTACATAATGGAATACTACTCAGCCATAAAAAGTAGGGAATATTATCCTTTGTGACAACATGGATGGACCTGTAGAATACGATGCTAAGTGAAATAAGTCAGTCAGAGAAAGACAAATTCCATATGATTGTACTCATAGTGGAATCTAATGAACAAAATGAACTATCGAGCAAAATAGAGACCCATAGACAGAGAGCAGACTGACAGCTCTTGAGGTGGGAGAAGGATGGAAGGATTAAGAAAAAAGGAAAACAAAATTAAAACACATAAATAAAAGAATCCTAATAATAATTATGGAGAAATTCTATCTTTAACACTTTTATTTTTAAAGCAAAATCTAATACTACCTTACATATAAGTAACTCTACATTGACAATGTAAAAAACAGTCTCATATCAATCAATATGAAATCATTTTCAGACCAACACTTAGAAGCCACATATTATTCCCATTTTACAGATAAGGAAACTAAGCTTTAGAAAGATTAATTTGTCCAATGTGTCATTAATTACTTAAATAATTTATTCTATATTATCAAGGGCCAATTATATCCTAGATACAATAGGTACTATGTGGGAAAGCTGTGACAAGGACTTACAAGTTTTAATTCCAAATGTAAGTTTCCCATTATACTAGTTTGCTTCTAATATTATATTTTAAGTGGAAGTTTGGCATCTTAACAATAATTGTGCCTTTCTTTTTCTGAATTAGCAACATGCAGACAGATATCTAATCCTTTTAACCATTTGAGAGAATAAAAAATACTCAATTTTCCAAATTATCTAGGAGCTTTCTTCCCAATTTCAGGGACTAACAAAACAACTTACAAATGGAAGGCCCTCAAAAGAGAATATAATGATCTAAAGTTTTTATATCCCTAAATTAGTATCTAAGAGTAGTTATTTTAAAATAAATATTTTTATAACGTCTACACCCACACAGTAGCACAAGATGCATGAGAATTTATAAAAATATTTATTTTAAAATAACTGCTCTTAGATACTAATTTAGGGATATAAAATCTTCAGATCATTATTTTCCCAATGATCTAAGTAATGGCTTTAAGGTTATAGTTGTTTGAGGGAGCTTTTGCAGTGAGTTCATGAGGTGACATAGTTACATCTCACTTTTGATTTATTTGAAATTAAAAGACGGTTTAAACCCACGATGGTTGGAAACTTTTGTTTGTTAATTTGTTTTTACTTTAAAATGTGTTTGTTTGTTTTTTAGAAACAACTTTAAAATAATTTTGTTTGCTTCCCTTCTATGAAAAAACCTTTTAATTTAAAATGCCTGAGACATTATGACATTATGTCAAAAGATGAACAGCCACTTACATTTATCTTTTTTTTAAATTTTTATTATATTTTATTGACTTTTTACAGAGAGGAAGGGAGAGAGATAGAGAGTTAGAAACATCGATGAGAGAGAAACATCGATCAGCTGCCTCCTGCACACCCCCCACTGGGGATGTGCCCGCAACCAAGGTACATGCCCTTAACCGGAATCGAACCTGGGACCTTTCAGTCCGCAGGCCGACGCTCTATCCACTGAGCCAAACCGGTTTCGGCTACATTTATCTTTTAATAAGTATTCCTTTTCTTTATCTTGGAAGGCAGGATATTAGATAAATATGTATAAATATAGATAGAATATCACACTTAAAACAGATTTATATATGTATGTAACAAAATGCATTTATATGAACATTGTTTTCTGATAACATTCTATATCTTCAAATAGAGTAACTTCATGGATTTTATGTTTAAAGGCTTTCATGTCTTTACTTTTCATTTATTAAACTGCCATTTTTTTCCCATGGGAAGAAATGTACTCTTTCAGACAGGAAACTGTGGTTAAAATTCAGTATATGACCAAAGAGCAAAATAACTAAGCAAATTAATGATTTTAAAATGGTTCTGCTGCATACAATTTTGATCAAAAATGGTGTTAGAGATGAAAAGTAGCATACAATGAAATAAAGACAGTCTCTTTTTAATAAATAGTGTTCGGAAAACTGGACAGGTGCATATAAAAAAATTGAAACTAGACCACCAACTTATACCATACACAAGAGTATATTCAAAATGGATAAAAGACCTAGATATAAGTGGCAAAACCATAAAAAGTCCTACAAGAAAATATAGGCAGTAAAATCTGAGACATCTCTCATAGTAATATTTTTGTCAATATATTACTTTCAACAATAGAAATAAATAAACAAAAATATTAACAACTAGGACTACATCAAACTAAAAAACTTTTGCACAGCAAAAGAAACCATCAATGGAAAAATGGTGGCAGAGTAAGTGGAAGGTACACTGACACTCTCCCAGGACCAAATTGGAATTACAACTAAAGTACAGAAGAACCACCATGAAAATCAACTGAAGACTAGCTGGAGAGAACCCTGATAACTGAGGATGGAAAGTGGAAACTGCACAGAGGCTGATAGGAAATGCAGAGGCATGAAAGGGCTGGCTGGGCTCCCACAGACAGCAGCTAAAGTTCCAGAGGGATATCTCAGCTCTGTAGGGTTCACACTGAGAACTTTGGGATCTTAAACCCCAAGCTGGGCTCCCAAGCACAGAGCAACAGAACCAAGAAAGGTACCTGCATAACATCTGGCTGTGAAAAGCAGCAGGGTTGCTATTTGCCAGCAAGAGACTGCTGGAAATGCAGGCACTCTCTTAAAGGGCCAACACACAAAATTTTGTGCTCAGCTACACACCTTGAGCTCTGGCAAAGGGAGGGCAGAGTGGACTGGAGCTGTGTGAGCAGAAGCCAGGATTTGGGGATCTGGGGTTGGAGCTCAGAGGGCAACTACACTGGTTACCTGTGCTGAGTCATTCCCTCATGCTGTGGAGAAAATATTTCCCCAGCAGTGAACTTTGCTAGTTTTTGCCTGGGGAGAAGGCAATTGTCACACACTGTTGGAAAACCTTTCACCCCAAACTGTGGTTGATAGACTGAGGCTAATCAAGTCTGAGTGTCAATGGAACTGCAGGCTGAAGCAGGTCTCTGGAGGCTTTGAGTAGTTGCTTGATCTAATCCTGGCCCAGGGCTAGAAAAATCAGATTCTGGTGCACATCTTGGTCCTTTCCAAAGGCACCTAGCCACAGCAGAGGGAGCCACAAGCTGTGGATTGCTAATATCTCCAAACAGGGTACTCAGGGTCAATTACAAACAGTGTCTGACATTGTCCTTCACTGGAGATGGGGAATCATATCAGATCTACCCACACAGATACAAGCCCAAACAGGCAGCCAAAATGGGGAAACAAAAACAAAACAAAACAAAACAAAACAAAAGCCCCAAACTAAAGAACTAGATAATTCTCCAGAGGAAGAGCTAAATGAAATGGAGATAAGAAATTTATCAGATACAGAGGTCAGAATAATGATTATAAGGATGCACAGCATTATAATAAAAGATATAAAAACTACAAAAAAAGGCCAGTTGGAAATGAAGAATGACATAGCACTAATAGAGAACACATTGGAAGAAATACACAGTAGATTAGAGAAAGCTGAGGATTGAATCAGTGAATTAGAAGACAGGGTAGAAAAAAAATCAATCAGAGAGCCAAAAATACACAAACAAACAAACAAAGAAAAACAATAAAAAACCAGGAGGACAGCTTAAGGGATCTGTGGTACCACATGAAATATAACAATATTCACATAATAGGTTTGCCAGAATGGGAAGAAAGTGAGCAAGGGATAGAGAACATGCTTAAAGAAATAATGGCAGAAAACTTCTCTAACCTGGTGAAGGAAAATGTCACACAAGTTCAGGAGGAACAGAGAGTCTCAAGCAAAAAAACCCAAACAGGTCCACACCTAGACACATCATAATTAAAATGCCAAAAATTAAAAACAAAGAGATAACCTTAAAGGCAGCAAGAGATAAGCAATATGTTACCTACAAAGGAGCTCCTATAAGGCTGTCAGCTGATTTCTCATCAGAAACTCTTCAGGCCAGAAGGGAATGGCATAAAGTATTCAAGGTAATGAAAAGCAAAGATCTGAAACCAAGATTACTATATGCAGCAAAGCTATCATTCAAAATAAATGGTGAAATAAAGAGCTCCCCAGGCCAAAATAAATAAATAAATAAATAAATAAATACATAAATAAATAAATAAATAGAGAGACTAAAGGAGTTTATCACCACTAAACCAGCACTACAAGAAATTTTAAAGGGACTGCTTTAAGTAGAAGAAATGGAGAGGAGAGGATCATAGGCATAAAACAATAAAAATGGCAATAAATAAATACATATCTATAATAACCTTAAATGTAAATGGAATAAATGCTCCAGTTAAAAAATACAGAGTGAATGAACAGTTAAGAAAACATGACCCATATACACTTAGTAGCCAGATTATTATGAATTCTGAATGCATAATAATCTGGCCACTCAGTGTATATCCTATATAATAAAAGGCTAATATGCAAATTGTCCCCTTGACCAGGAGTTCGACCAGCAGGCAGGCCGGCCAAACGCCCATGTCCCCTCCCCCTGGCCAGGCTGGCCGGACCCCACCCATGCATGAATTCATGCACCGGGCCTCTAATATACCATATTTTCTGGCGTATAAGATGACTAGGCGTATAAGATTTTCCTGGGTTAAAAAGTCGTTTTATACGCCGGAAAATACAGTAGTCCAATATATCTAATCCATTTTATCTAATCCCATCAATATACTCCAATATACCGTATTTTCCAGTGTATAAAATGACTTTTTAACCCAGGAAAATCTTATACGCCCAGTCGTCTTATATGCTGGAAAGTACGGTATATATATATATATATATATATATATATATATATATATATATATACTGAGTGGCCAGATTATTATGCATTCAGAGATCATAATAATCTGGCCACTCAGTGTATATGCTATCTACAGGAGACCCACCTCAGAACCAAAGATACACACAGGCTGAGAGTAAAGGGATGGAAAAAATATATTCCATGCAAATGGAAAGGAAAAAAAAGCTTGAGTAGCAATACTCATATCAGACAAAACAGACTTCAAAACAAAGACCATAACAAGAGACAAAGAAGGCCACTTCATAATACTAAAGGGAATGATCCAACAAAATATAACCCTTGTAAACATATGCACCCAATATTGGAGCACCCAAGTACATTAAGAAACTCTTGATGGACCTTAAGGGAGAGATTGAAGGTAATACAGTCATAGTGGGGGACTTTAACACCCCACTGACATCACTGGATAGATCTTCCAGAAAAAAATTAACAGGGAAACAAAGGCCTTACAGGACATACTAGATCAGATGGATCTAACCAATATTTACAGAACATTCCACCCCAAAGGAACAGAATATACATTCTTCTCCAGTGCACATGCAACATTCTCAAAGATAGACGACATGTTAGGGTACAAAAGAAGTCTATACAAATTCAAGAGGATTGATATAATACCAAGCATCTTCTCAGATGACAATGAAATGAAGTAAGAAACCGTCTACAATAAAAATAAACCTCAAAGACATTCAAATACATGGAGGCTAAATAGAATGTTTTAAAACAATGAATGGGTTACCAATGAGATCAAGCAAGAAATTAAAAACTTCCTGGTAACAAATGAAAATGAACACACAACCACACACAGCAAAAGCAATCCTGAGAGGGAAGTTCATAGCATGACAGGCCTACCTCAAGAAATATGAAAAAGGACTAATAAACTAACCCTAAAACTAAATGAATTAGAAGGGGAACAGAAAGAAAAGTGCATAGGATGTAGAAGGAAGTAAATAATAAAAATGAGAGCTGAAATAAGTAACATAGAGATAAATAACAACAACAACAAAAGTACAAAAAAAAAGATCAATAAATCCAAGAGCTGATTCTTTGAAAAGATAAACAAAATTGATGAACCATTTGCCAGACTCATCAAGAAAGAAAGAGAAAGGTCCGGGATAAATTAAATCAGAAATGAAGGTGGTAAAATAAGAGCTGACACCATAGAAATACAAATGATTTTAAGAAAATACTATGAACAACTATGTGCTAACAAGCTGAACAATGTGGATGAAATGAACAAATTCCTAAAAATATACAATCTTCCAGGAGAGAAACCAAGATGGCGGCATAGGTAAACACCTAAACTGCTGCCTCGCACAACAATTTCAAAACTACAACTAAAAGAGAGAACTGACATCATCCAGAACCACAGGAAAGCTGGCTGAGTGGAAATTCTACAATTAGAAGGAAAGAGGAAAGCACACGGAGAATCAGAGGAGCTGCAAAGGACTGAGGTACGGAGACACGTGCGCAGAGAGGAAGGGCGGCTGAGTGCCTGGCTGGCCTTCTCCGGCGGGAGAGGGAAGGAAGCCCCCGACTGCACTGAACCCCAGTTCCGACTGCACTGAACCCCAGTTCTGGGTGAAACCCCGTGGACCCAGGCTCATATGGGAGGAGTCTGGACTGTCAGGTAGAGAGAAAGGAAAACTGAGACTCGGGGAAGCCGCAGCGGGCAGGAGTCAGGAGGCGCATGCGCGCAGAGAAGTCTGACTGCTGAGGTTGCTGCTAGCTCTCCCTAGCAGAAGGGACCCGGAAGCTCCTGACTGAACTGAACCCCAGTTCCGACTGCAGTGAACCCAAGTTCCGGACGAGCCCTGGGGGAATCTGGACTGTCAGGTGGAAACTCAGGGGAGCTGCGGAAGGCAGAGGTCTGGAGGCGTGTGCGTAATTGCAGGGCTGACAGGAAGCCAAGACTGTCTGCTCAGCCCTGAGACTCCGCCCCATCCAAGCTGAGCACAGAGGCTTTTGCAATTTTGCAAGTCTGGTCCTATAAGGCTGTCTCCAGCACAGGTCTCCCTGTATAGACACAGCTGATACACATAGCCAATTGGCCTGGAGGTCAATTCCTCCCAGTAACACCAAAAACAATCAAGACTTAACTACAACAAAGCTGTACACACAGACCACAAAGGGGTGCACCAAGAGTGTCCACCTCAGGTGACTGGGGAGGCTGACCCACTGGTCCCCATAGGACACCTAGCACACAAAGCTATCCTACCAACTCAGGGAAGCAGCAAAAATGCGGAGACAAAGTAACAGATCACAAAAGAAAGAAATGAAGGACAATAAACAACTGGATATAGAATTCAAAGCCACGGTTATAAGGTTTTTCAAGAATTTCCTAGAAAAGGCCAATAAAGTTAGCCAGATCCTTGAGGATATGAAAAAGGACCAACTAGAAATTAAACATACACTAAGTGAAATAAAAAAAAATATTATACAGAGACCCAACAGCAGACTAGAGGAACACAAGAATCAAGTCAAAGATTTGAAATACAAAGAAGCAAAAAACACTCAACTGGAAAAGCAAAAAGAAAAAGAATTCAAAAAGTTGAAGATAGTGTAAGAAGCCTGTGGGACAACTTCAAGCATACAAACATCAGAATTATGGGGGTGCCAGAAGAAGAAAGAGAGCAAGATACTGAAAACCTATTTGAAGAAATAATGACAGAAAATTTCCCCCACCTGGTGAAAGAAATATTCTTACAAGTCCAGGAAGCACAGAGAACCCCAAACAAAAGAAATCCAAAGAGGACCACACCAAGACACATCATAATTACAATGCCAAGAGCAAAAGACAAAGAGAGTATATTAACCTTTGCACTCGGATGTTGAGTGTGACTCGACACGGTTAGCATTAGAATAAAGGAATCAAGAAAAAAGCAAGTGAGTGCAAAGGGTTAAAAGCAGCAAGAGAAAAACAATTAATTACCTATAAGGGAGCACCCATATGATTGTCAGCTGATTTCTCAACAGAAACTATGCAGGCCAGAAGGGAGTGGAAAGAAATATTAAAAGTGATAAATAGCAAGAACCTACAACCAAGACTACTCTACCCAGAAAAGTTATCATTCAGAATGGAAGGTCAGATAAAGAGCTTCACAGATAAGAAAAAGTTAAAGGATTTCATCACCACCAAAACAGTATTATATGAAATGCTGAAAGGTATTCTTTAAGAAGAGGAAGAAGAAAAAAAGTAAAGATAAAAATTATGAACAACAAATACATATCTATCAACAATGAACTAAAAAAATCAAGTGAATTAAAAATCTGAGGAACAGAATAAACTGGTGAATATAATAGAATCATGGGCATAGAAAGAAAGTGGACTGATAATTCTCAGGGGGAACAGGGTATGGGGGTGTAGGAAAAGACTGGACAAAAATCGTACACCTATGGATAAGGACAGTGTGGGGGAGGTAAGGGAAGTGGGTGGGGTGAGAACCAGGTGGAGGGGAGCTATGGGGGGAAAAAGGAGAAACTATTGTAATAATCTGAACAATAAAGATTTATTAAATTAAAAAAATACAATCTTCCAAAACTGAATCAATAAGAATCAGAAAACCTAAATGGGCTGATAACAGATGTTGAAATAGAAACAGTGATAAAATAATAAAAAAATAAATAAAAGCCCAGGTCTAGATGGCTTCACAAGGGATTTTTTTTAACAAACCTTCAAAGAACAACAAATACCTATTCTTTTTAAAAAAATTACTTTATTGATTAAGGTATCACATATTTGTCATCAACCCCCCCCCCATCTCCATCCCAACCCCCCCCATACGCATGCCCCCATCCCCCTGTTGTCCGTGATCACTGGTTAGGCTCATATGCAAGCACACAAGTCCTTTGGTTGATCTATCTCCCTTGTCCCCACCCTCCCCTACCTTCCCTCTGAGGTCTGACAGTCTGATCAATGCTGTTCTTGTTCTTCAGTCTATGTTGTTCATCATTTCC
The DNA here is from genome assembly GCF_951640355.1 of Cnephaeus nilssonii. Lineage (NCBI taxonomy): Eukaryota > Metazoa > Chordata > Mammalia > Chiroptera > Vespertilionidae > Cnephaeus > Cnephaeus nilssonii. The sequence continues at coordinate 26,408,223 of NC_137071.1, forward strand.
CCTAGATGAGTGAGCTCATGTGATACTAGGAATACACTTATAAGAACCGAAAATGAGACAAGCAGTAATGGTTATGCCGAGAGGCAAATGAATCAGTCTATAGTGAGTTTCTGGGCCAACAGTTCTTTTACAAATACCTATTCTTCACACAATATTCCAAACAATCCAAGAGGAAAGAACACTTCCAAGCTATTTTTATGAGGCCAACATTATCCTATTTTCAAAACCAGACAAAGAAAGAGAACTATAGGCCAATATCCCTGATAAACATAGATGCTAAAATCCTCAACGAAATAATAGCAAATCAAATTCAACAATATATTGCAAAGATAACACAACATGACCAAGTGGGATTTAATCCAGGGATGCAGGCTGGTACAATGCTAGTATTTGCAAGTCAATGAATGGGATATATCACATAAACAAATTGAAAGACAAATATGACATAATAATATCCATAGATACAGAGAAAGCATTTGACTAAATCCAACACCATTTTTTAAATAAAAAGTCTCAGTAAAGGGGGAATAGAGGGATCATATCTCAACATAATAAAGGCCATACAGCCAACATCATACTTAATGGGCCAAAACTAAAACCATTTCCTGTAAAACAGGAACAAGATAGGGATGTCTGCTTTCACCACTCTTATTCAACATGATACAGGAAGACTTAGCCACAGTGATCAGAAAAGAGGAAATAAAAGGCATCCAAATAGGAAAGGAGGAAGTAAAACTGTCATTATTCACAGAGGACATGATATTGCACATGGAAAACCCTAAAGACTCAATAAAAAACTACTAGACTTAATAAAGAAATTTGGCATTGAAAGTGGATACAAAATTAACACCGAGAAATCAATAGCATTTTTATATACCAATAATGAATTATCAGAAAGAGAAACTAAACAAGCAATCACATTTACTATTGCAACAAAATGTAAAGATACTTCAGATTAAACTTATCCAAGGAGGTAAAAGAGTTGGACTTGGAACACTATAGGATGTTGAAAAATGAGATAGAGGAAGATCTGAACAAGTGGAAGAACATATTGTGTTCATGGATTGATAGAATAAACATCATTAAAATGTCCATACTACCTAAAGAAATCGACAGATTCAATGTAATACTTATTAAAATAACAAGGGCATATTTCACAGATCAAGAACAAATATTTAAAAAATTTATGTGAAACCAAAAAAAGTCCGGGATAGTAGTAGCAATCTTGAGAAAGAAGAACAAAATTGGAGGGATCACAATACCAGATATCAAGATGTATTTCAAAGCCACTGTAATCAAAACAGCCTGGTACTAGCACAAGAACAGGCATATAGACCAATGAAACAGAACAGTGACTCCAGAAATTGACCATTAAGCACAATTAATATTTGGCAAAGGAGGCAAGAACATACAATGCAGTCAAGACAGTCTCTTCAATAAATGGTGTTGGAAAAACTGGACAGACACTTGCAAAAAAAAAAATGAAACTAGACCACCAACTTACACCATACACAAAACTAAACTCAAAATGGATAAAGGACTTAAACATAAGATGGGAAACCATAAAAATCTTAGAAGAAGCCATAGGCAGCAAAATAGAAGACATTTGTTGTAGCAATATATTTAATGATACAGCTTCTAGGGCAATGGAAACTAAGGAGAAAATAAACAAATGCAACTACATCAAAATTAAAAGCTTCTGCACAGCAAAAGAAACCATCAACAAAACAACAAGAAAGCTCACTGCATGGGAGAACATATTTGCCAATGTTATATCTGATAAGGGTTTAATCTCCAACATTTACAGGGAACTCATACAACTTAACAAAAGGAAGATAAACAATCCAATAAAAAAAATGGGCAATGGACCTATATAGACACTTTTCGAAAGAGGAAATTCAGAAAGCCAAGAGTCATATGAAAACATGCTCAAAGTCACTAATCATCCGAGAGATGCAAATCAAAACAATAATGAGGTACCACCTCACACCTGTCAGAATGGCTATCATCAACAAATCAACAAAGAACAAGTGCTGGAGAGGATGCAGAGAAAAAGGAATTCTCCTTCACTACTGGTGGGAATGCAGACTGGTGCAGCCACTATGGAAAACAGTATGGCATTTTCTCAAAAAATTAAAAATGGAACTGCCATTTGACCCAGTAATCCCACTTCTAGGAATATATCCCAAGAAAACAGAAACACAAATCAAAAAGGATATATGCACCCCTATGTTCATAGCAGCACAATTCACCATAGCTAAGATTTGGAAGCAGCCTAGATGCCCTTCAGCAGATGAAAGGATTAGAAAACTGTGGTACATCTACACAATGGTATACTATGCTGCTATAAAAAAGGAATTCTTAGCATTTGAAACAGCATGGATGGAACTGGAGAGCATTATGCTAAGTGAAATAAGTCAGTCAGTAAAAGAAAAATACCACATGATCTAACTCATTTATGGATAATAAAGTACATTATAACCTGATGAACAAAAAGATAGATACAGAAGCAGAGAAGCATCGAACAGACTGTCAAATTACAGCGGGAAGGCGGGGGAGCGGGGGGAGGGAAGAGATCAACCGAAGGACTTGTGCATGCATATAAGCATAACCAATGGACACAAGACACTGGGGGGTGAGGGCATGTATGGGAGTGGGGTGAGGGGACAATGGGAGGATATGGACACGTTTCTTGATTAAAATAAAAAATATTGAAAAAATAAAACAATAAAAAGCTGTGGTACATTTACACAATGGAATACTACATGGCTATAAAAAATAAGGAAATCTTACCTTTTGTGACATCATGGATTGACCTTGGTATTATGCTAAGTGAAATAAGCCAGTCAGAGAAAGACAAATACCATATGATCTCACTTTATGTAGAATGGAATGAGGGAAAATTAAATAACAAACAAAATAGAAACAGAAGCATGGATACATGGAACAAACTGACAGCTGTCAGAGGGGAGTGGGTGTGGGGGACTGGTTGGAATATATATATATATATATATATATATATATATATATATATATATATATTAGTATGTATATACTAATGAAAGGGTAATATGCAAATTGGTCAGGATGCCTTCACAGTAACAACCAAACAGCAAGCTGTGTGGGGCTACCAGGCCAGCAGGGGTTTAGTGAGGGATGACCAAACGACTGAACAGCAGGCTCTGTGGGGTGACCAGGCTGGCAGGGGGGCAGTGAGGGGAAACCAGGCCAGCAGAGGGGCAGTTGTGGGCAATCAGGCAGGCAGGCAGAAGCAGTTAGGGACAATCAGGCAGGCAGGCGAACAGTTAGGAGCCAGCAGTACCGTATTGTGAAAGGAATGTCCAAATGCCGGTTTAGGCCCAATCCCTGGGATCAGGTCTAAACCAGCAGTTGGACATCCCCTAAGGGGTTCCTGATTGGAGAGGGTGCAGGCTGGGCTTAGGAAACCCGCCCCCCGCCACTGTGCACACAAATTTTGTGCACTGGGCCTCTAATATATATATATAACACATAGACACAGACAACTGTGTGATGATAGCAAGTGGGAAATTGGGGTGGGGGTTAGGTGGAGGTGAGCAAAGAATCTGCTTGGGGTGATGGACACATGATGCTGTATGCATATGATGTGCACTTGAAACCTGTACTGTTTTGTTAACCAATGTCACCCCAATATACTCAATAAAAAATAAATAAAATACAACTAGTTGAAACCTTAATTGATAATTTAACTTCTCTCTTTAATGGATCTTAATTTCTACATATTATTCAGAATAGTATATTAACTTTTCATATTTTTCCCATTTTTGTATCTCTTTCTGTAGTGTCTACTAGTATTTTGTGAAGATTTCAATTCATAAATCCAATAGAATAGATGTCTAACAGGTTTTATCTATTCCCAGATATAAATCTAGAGTCATAGCAAATGACTGAATTCAACCAAGATAAAAATTCTAAATGCAAAGAACAGTTAATGCTTGAATATAAAAATATCACATTCCCACTTAATATAGTCTAATCAAATTAGGCTATTTATAAATTGTGGGATGTGTCTTTCCTACCCTCATTTGGTTTCCATAAACATTTACTGTGCACCATTACATTAGATAGATTATTTAACATACAATTTCTTCACAATGGTGTCTAACCCTGAATCAACAACATTAAAATAAAAGCATTATCTGAAGTGTGTTTCTGCCTAATGCCACTATCATTCTCTCCTTGCCATGACTGTTGAACTTTTTAAAAGTTAGCCTATGCTGTTTCTAATTGCACTCAACACAGTTATTCAATGAGATTAATTCTGGCTCCAGAGTTATGAAAATTTCTTAGCTATTTTCTCTCTGTATATTTCATCTCTTCTATAATCTATATTACCTTCTTTTATGAATCCACCTAGATAGGTTTTGGAACATTTTACCCTAGCCCATGTTCTTAAACTCTAATATTTTCCATTTCATTGTCTATCTATACTGCATCCTACATAATTTCTTCAGATCTTCAATTCACTATTTAACTCTTCAGGTTAGTCTAATATGCTGGTTAACCCATTCATCAAGATTTTATTTTCAAAGATTACATTTTATAAAAATTCTATTTTGTACTTTAAAAATATTCTGGCTGAAAGTGGATATTCTCATTAATTTAACTTCACTTTTAAATTATTTAGGCAGTTAATACAAAGTACAAAATAACTATACATGTAAAGATTTTTTTAACATTTTTAAATTTTTTTCTTTATTGATTAAGGTATTACTATGTGTCCTAATCCCCCCATTGGCCTCCCACTCATGCCTTCACCACCCTGGTGTCTGTGTCCATTGGTTACGCTTATATGCATGCATACAAGTCCTTTGGTTGATCTCTCCCCCTTTCCCCTCCCCTCCCCTACCTTCCCTCTGAGGTTTGACAATCTGATCGATGCTTCTCTGTTTCTGGATCTGTTTTTGTCCATCAGTTTATGTTGTTTATTATATTCCACAAATGAGTGAGATCATGTGATATTTATCTCTCTCTGACTGTCTTATTTTACTTAGCATAATGCTCTCCAGTTCCATCCATGCTGTTGCAAATGGTAAGAATTCCTTCTTTTTTACCACAGCATCGTATTCCATTGTGTAGCTATACCACAGTTGTTTTTTTTTTGTTTTTTTTGGGGGGGGAGGGGGGTCGAAGTGTAGTCTGTTGTCTCTGTAACTCTCTTATGGCAGTTTAATTTCTTCAGTGTTTGAAGACATTTTTCTTTTGTTCTCATGTTTGGTTTAATTGTGAGAATCCCAAAAGCCTAAAATGGGGATGTTTTTCTTCATAGAAAAACTGTATTTGTCCACGTTAGAAGCCAGGGAGGATCCTGGATTAATGCAGGAGTCTCAAATTCAGCATTGGCACCTTACTGTGGGCTCAAGGCTTTGTCTATTGATTTCACTACCATGTGGATATCTATATCTATGACAATCCAGGTTTTTTACTTTTCTATTAATTTTATTACTGTTTACAGCAACTTAATTGATCTCTTGGCTTTCAATTCCATGCATACTTTCTTTTTTTCTTTCTTTCTTCATTCTTTTCTTCCTTCCTTTCTGCCTTTTACTTCCTTTCCTGCCCCCCTCTCTCATTCACTGGAATTTACCTATTGTGAGTCCAATAATGCATTCAAATGAATATGTAATTATATTGTAGCAGCAGAGACATTAAGTGTATCTGGTTTGATATATTGTTGAAAAAATAATTCTTAATATATGTCTACAATGAATGAAATATTTGTCACTGTGTTCTAATTCACTGTACATCATAACACATATATACAAAATATTACTTTATAACACACATACCAAAATGCTGTGGAAAGTTTTCAATACTCTAAAAATAAGCTTTGTTGAATATATCTATTAAAATATTCATGTAATGCACAGACCCTTATGCTAAAACTAAAAACAATCTCTACTTAAAAACATATCACTGAATTTATTTCAATAGAATTATAGCATTATTAGTGAACTACTTGATGACAGGAACAATGTCCTTCATTATCATATTTCTGATACCTGAAATAATGTGGGGCACAAAAAACATTACTTACAAAAATAATTAATTGAAATAATAAACACCCAAATTATGACCTTGAGAAAACTGTACATGCATAAACTATTTTTTGGCTATTCTATCACTGTCATATCAAATATAAATTAAATTTTGATAACATTCACTATAATAGTATTTTAACAAGATCAGGTTGTGATCTATTGTCACCATTGAAATAATTAAGCTTTCTCTGTTTATTGAAATCTACATAGTAAATAAATATTTCTAATTACAATTTTATTCATAAGAAATAATTTTAAATATTTTTTTAAAATTTTACCTGGCCCTGTATGGGTGACTGAGTTGGTTGGAGTGTCATCTACACACACCAAAAAGATTGCAAGTTGGCTTCCTGCTCAGGGCACATACTTAGGTTGTATGTTTGATCCCCAGGTGGGGTACATATAAGAGGTAGCAGATTAATGTTTCTCACATTGATCTCTCTCTCTCTCTCTCTTTCTCAAATCAATGGAGACATATCCTTGGGATTAAATTTTTAACAAATAAAAATCTTAAAATATTAGAAGATTAAATATATAAGTTGATGGTTTGAGTTTTTAAAATGTGATTTTATGTTTATAGCAATTAATATGTGATGCTTTTAACTCAATGAAGAGATTTAAACAAACAGGAAAACTAAAATTAAATAATTGGAAATGCATTAACTGACTATTTGATTTGTCACTAAACTTTAGATTGTTTTGGCTCAGAATATAGAACTTTTCTAAATACTAACTCTAGATTTTATCCTTGAATAATAAATGTTATTAGATCAATGGGTAACTATGGAAGTCCTAGGGGAAAAAAATGGAGTAAACTGTATATTTAAAGTGCTATGTTTTAGAGACAACCAAAATGGCAGCATAGGTAAACACCTGTACTTGCTGCCTCTCACAACCACATCAAAACTACAACTAAAAGACAAAACAAATATCATCCAGAAACATGGAAAAGCTGGCTGAGTGGAAGTTCTACAACTAGAAGGAAAGAGAAAAGAGCATTGAGACTGGTAGGAGGTGCAGAGGTGCAGAAGTACGGAGGCGCTTGTGAAACAGGCTGGCAACTGGGTGCGCTTTTGTTGTTTTTTCAATCAGGGGGGAGATACAAACTCCTGATTGCTCTGAACTCCAGTTCTGGGCGAGACTCTGGGGACCCAGACTCATACGGGGAGAAACTAGACTGTCTGGGATCAGGCTGGAAAGCAAGGGCAAGTTTCTCTCAGAGGTGCTTGCAGTGATCATTGTTCCTGCACTGTGCCACAGGACACAAAGACCCGGGGACCTCTCCGGTGCAGGGCTGACTGGCAGCCATTGCTGTTTGATCCACCCTGGTGATTCCCTGAGACCCCACCCCACCCAAATTACAACCCCACCCAAGCTGTGCACAGCAGCTTTTGCATATAAATGGCCTGTTCTTTTGCAGCCTAAAACCTAACAAACTGCAGCTGGGTCAGAGAGCTCCAAAGCTTCCAAAAGAAGGCCCAAGGCCCAGCAGCAGCAGCCCGCCTTGCTTCACAGATGGGCTTCATCTGGTCACTTCCAAACCCCAAACATAGAGGAGGAATCTGCAGATCTCTCTGTAGCTCCTGTTTGGTAGCCTCAGGCAGTGGATGCACCTCCTTGGAGATCCAAAAGCCAGTGTACTCAGTGGTCAGTGTGAGACCATACCAGACTACAACTCTTCACATCCATAAGAGACACACAAAAGGGGAAGACTTAGTGAGCACCAAAGCCCCACTGAAGCAAGTCCTGCCCCATCATGGTGTCTCCAGCACAGCAGTCCTTCCATTGTAGACACAGCTAGTCCTCACAGCCAATTGGCCTGGAGGTCAATTCCTCCCAGTGATACCAACAGCAATCAAGGATTAACTACAACAACACTGTGCACACAGCCCACAAAGGGGTGCACCAAGAGTGTCTACCTCAGGTGATTGGGAAGGCTGAGCCACTGGGCCCTAGAGGACACCTACAACACAAAGCCACGCTATCAACTCAGGGAAGCAGCCAAAATGCAGAGACAAAGAAACATGTCACAAATGAAAGAAATAGATGAAAGCAAACTACTGGATATGGAGTTCAAAACCACGGTTATAAGGTTACTCAAGAATATTCTAGAAATCTCCGAGAAATTTAGTGAGACCCTCAAGGATATGAAAAAGGACCAACTAGAAATTAAGCATACACTGACTGAAATAAAGAATAATATGCAGAGAACCAACATCAGACTAGAGGATCCCAAGAATGATGTCAAAGATTTGAAATACGAAGAAGCAAAAAACACCCAACTGGAAAAGCAAAAAGAAAAAAGAATCCAAAAATATGAAGATAGTGTAAGGAGCCTCTGGGAAAACTTCAAGTGTACCAACATCTGAATTATGGGGGTTCCAGAAGAAGAGAGAGAGAAAGATATTGAAAACCTATTTAAAGAAATAATGACAGAAAACTTCCCCTACCTGGTGACAGAAATAGACTTACAAGTCCAGGAAGTGCAGAGAACCCTAAAGAAGAGGAATCCAAAGGGGACCAGATCAAGACACATCATAATTACAATGCCAAGGGCAAAAGACAAAGAGAGAATCTTTAAAGCACCAAGTGAAAAACAGGTAGTTACCTACAAGGGAGTACCCATATGACTGTCAGTTGATTTCTCAACAGAAACTATGCAGGCCAGAAGGGAGTGGCAAGAAATATTCAAAGTGATGAATAGCAAGAACCTACAACCAAATTACTCTACCCAGCAAAGCTATCATTTAGAATTGAAGGTCAGATAAAGTGCTTCACAGACAAGAAAAAGCTAAAGGAGTTCATCACCGCCAAACCAGGATTATAAGAAATGCTGAAAGGTATTCTTTAAGAAGAGTAAGAAGAAAAAGGTAAAGATAAAAATTATGAACAACAAAGTGACAACAAACACATATCTATCAACAAGTGAATCTAAAAATCAAGTGAATAAAAAATCTGATGAACAGGATAAACTTGTGAATATAATAGAATCAGGGGCATAGAAAGGGAGTGAACTGACAGTTCTCAAGGGGGATGGGAGTGTGGGGGTGCGGAAAGAGATTGGACAAAAATCTTACACCTATGGATGAGGACAGTGGCGGGGGGTAAGGGCATTGGGTTGGGGAGAAACCTGGTGGAGCGGAGCTATGCGGGGAAAAAGAGGAGCAACAGTTATAATCTGAACAATAAAGATTTATTTTTAAAAAAGAATAGAAAAAAAATAAAGTGCTATGTTTTAAATAAAGAATAAACAAGTAAACGGGCCTATTTTTTTTTTACATTTGCATGCAAATGACTATATTTTCTATTAGCTTAAGCCTGAATATAGACTATGAATCTAATAAACTACTCTCAGAATATCATAGAAAATTTATTAGACCAGAGATTTATGAATATGACTATGAGACCATTAATGTAGAATAAGTATTAACAAGTAAGCTTATCTTATTTAAGTTCTCACATTTTAATACAATACAATCTCAAATGTTGCTTTTAGAATTTAGCTCCCTAGAAAATGTAAGCAGACACACACATGCACAGTTCATTAATTATTTAAGAATGGCTTTTGGTTGAATGAACAGAAATATACTCTGGTTATGTCCAGTTTGTTTTACATGTTATTACTATTTTTAAGCTAGTGGTCTAAATATGGAGGGTTGAAATTATAACAAATTTATACATCAGGTGCAAATAGTTTTTAAAAATTGAAAGCCTGTCATATTGATCAAAACAGGTCAGATAGTGTCAAAAGTGTTGCAGTGATACTGACAGATTTTTATACAAAGGGGATAAAAGACCCACATAGTGGTTTCTAAAAGTTGTAAACTAGTTGCTTGACTGTCACATGAGAGATTGTCAAATTATTCCCAGAAGTAGGCTTCATGGTAACCACATTTTATAAATAGCATCAGACTACGTTCTAACATGAATTTCAGATAAGGTAATAGAAATTGAGGTAAAGTTAAAATTATTTCAAACTCCTTGTCCTTTTAATTTGCAATGTTAACTTATTTATATTCAAGGCTATATTTTGTGATGACCTTACAAAATGGGAAATGGGTGCTTTAATCTGGAGATATAAATAGATTTAAAGATATATATTTACCCGCAAAGACATCATTGAGGATATATATATAAAAGCATATCTTGAACTATTTATCTGAAAAATGGCATGAAAACAAAGTTTAGTTCACAAATCAAAACCATCCAAAATAAATAATAGGCCAAACATTTGCAGGTGTTGAAAATATTGCATTTTAAAATCTTTCAGTTTAATGTGCATCTTGGTTTCTTAGCTCATTGCTTGTGGCTTGTTCACCCCATCTGGATGCTTTTAGTTTAATTGTAAGAAAACTTCTGGAGAACTAATTCCCATGTCACATTTGTCTATTGCTGTTTCAGGTGTTGTGCACCTGTTTCACCTATCCTTCTTTCATCACGATAAAAAATTAATTCTCTGTTGTCAAAGTAATACCTCAAATTGTACAATATATTTTACCACTAATGATATCTGTTAGCTTAAAATGAAGGTAGAGAATACTTTCCAACTAATTCTGTAAGGCCAGCCTTCCAACTCATCCTATGAGGCAGTAATTCCCTGATGCCAAAACCAAACAAATATATCAAAGAAAAGGGGGGAAAACTACAGAAAAAATATCAGTTAGGAATATATATGCAAAAAAATGTTTAACAAATTATAAACAATTAAAATTCAAAAACACATAAAAATGATTATACACATGACCAAGAGGGTTTTAACCAAGGACAAAAGTTTAGTTCGATATACAAAACAAAACACAATGATATTATCTCTTTTTCATATGACATAAACTAATATGTAGGACACTCTAAAAACTCCACATAAATACTATTAGAACTAATAAACAAATTCATTAAAGTTGTAGGATACAAAATTAGTGTATAAAACTAAGTGGTGTTTTTACGTAAGGCAATAGTGTGGTATAGGCCAGGAAAGGGGCAGGAACAGTTTGGAGGGGGTCAATTGGGGGGGGCAAGGAGAAATCTATTATACTTTCAAAAATAAAGGTAAGTTTTTAAAATAACTATCAGAGAAAAATTAAAAAAACAACCCCAACTATAATTGACTTAAAAAGAATAAAATATCTAGGAATAAATGTAACCAAGGAGATGTAAGACTTGTGTACTGAAACTACAAAATATTGATGAAAGGAATTTAAAAAGACACAAATAAATGGAAAGAAAGCTCATGTTCATGAAGTGGAAGACTTGACATAGCTAAACTCTATATATCTCACAAAGCAATCTACAAGTTCAATGCAATCCTTATTAAAATCCCAATGACATTTTTTACATAACTAGAAAAAACAATCCTAAAATGCAAATGGAACCAAAAAAAAATAAAGACCACAAAATCATATTACAAAGATACATTAATCAAAACAGCATGTCACTGGCATAAAAACAGCCATTTAGATCAATGGAACACAATAGAAATCCCAGAAATAAAGCCATGCATATGCAGTCAACCAATCTTTGACAAAGATACTAAAAATACATAATGGGCAAAAGATGGTCTACTCAACAAATGGTTTTGGGGAAACTGGATATTCACACAAGGAATAATGAAATTAGACCCTTATTTTATACTATAACAACAACAACAACAACAACAACAACAACAACAACAAAAGATTCAAAAAAGATTAAAAACTTAACCACAAGACCTGAGATTGTAAAACTTCAAGATGTAAACAGAGAGGAAAACCTTGATGACTTTGGTCTTGCCCAAGCATGTCAAACTCAAAGGCTTAACACAGGCCAAAAAAAAAAGGTTTAAGTTTATGTGGGCCGCAAAAAAACAAAATCTTCAATTTTCATAGAAATGTAGGTTTATTTCTATAGAAACATGCTGAATACAAAGGGCTGACATAAATGAGTAATCATTAACATAAAATAATAGAACATTTTAATAAAAATTAATATTTTTCTTGATTATTAACTTACCAGACACTGAATAACTACACAAATTAATAAGTGTAATGCAAATAAACCTATTTTTCTTGTTCTCCCAAAACAAAATATTTCCTGTTGCGCACACCAAACAAGTCAGTACAAGACTAATGACATAGCAATCAGCTGCTAAAATATTTGCTGCTAGTATTAGTGGAGAGAAATGGTGTGCCTGAGCATAAGGCGCATAAGGGAAATGAATGCAACATGCTTATAGTAATCAGTCATTAGCGAATATTGTAGTTCCTAATTAATAATTATGTATAACAGGATATTGTAAAAATTTAGTTACAAAATTTTTTGGATTTTTTTCCTTTATTGATTAAGATATTACATATGTGTCCTTATCCCCCCATTGCCCCCCACCCCCCACTCATGCCCTCACCCCCCTGGGGTCTGTGTCCATTGGTTAGGCTTATATGCATGAATACAAGTCTTTTGGTTGATCTCTCCCCCTTACCCCTGCCCTCCCTTACCTTCCCTATGAGGTTTGACGGTCTGATTGATGTTTCTCTGTCTCTGGATCTGTTTTTGTTAATCAGTTTATGTGGTTTATTATATTCCACAAATGAGTGAGATCATGTGATATTTATCTTTCTCTGACTGGCTTATTTCGCTTAGCATAATGCTCTCCAGTTCCATCCATGCTGTTGCAAATGGTAAGAATTCCTTCTTTTTTACCACAGCGTAGTATTCCATTGTGTAGATGCACCACAGTTTTCTAATCCACTCATCTGCTGATGGGCACTTAGGCTGTTTCCAAATCTTAGCTATGATAAATTGTGCTGCTATGAACATAGGGGTGCATATATCCTTTCTGATTGGTGTTTCTGTTTTCTTGGGTATATTCCTAGAAGTGGAATCACTGGGTCAAATGGGAGTTCCATTTTTAGCTTTTTGAGGAAACTCTATACTGTTCTCCACAGTGGCTGCACTAGTCTTCATTCCCACTAGGAGTGCACAAGGGTTCCTTTTTCTCCACATCCTTGCCAGCACTTGTCATTTGTTGATTTGTTGATGATAGCCATTCTGACAGGTGTGAGATGTCGTTTTGAGCTGCATCTCTCAGATGATTAATGACTTGGAGTATGTTTTCATATGTCTCTTAATATGTTTCTTACATACTGTTATATTGGCTGGACTGCAAAAATATTCGTTGTGGGCCCCATGCAGCCCATGGGCTGTGAGTTTGACATGCTTGGTTTGGTCATGATTTCTTAGATACCACCCAAAACACAAGCACCAAAAGCACTAAAGGCAAGTGGGACTGTATCAAACTAAAAGGCTTCTGTACAGTGAAGAAAAACAATTAACATATTGAAAAGGCAATCTATGAAATTAAAGAATATTTTTAAAAACTATAAATCTGATAAAGAGTTCATATCCAAAGTTTATAAGGAACTTCTATAATTAAATAGAAAAAAAACACACCTGATTTTTTAAAGTGCAAAGGTACTTAAATAGACATTTCTTCAAAGAAGACACATAAATGGCCAACAGGTTTATGAAGTATGATCAACATTGCTAATATTATGAAAATTTCAATCAAAACTACAATCAGATATAACTTTACACATGTTAGGATAGTTATTTTAAAAATATAACAAATTTGTAAGGATAAAAATAACAGATCCTTGTACACTCTTGGTGGAAATGTAAATCACTGCAGCCACTAAAAGATACCATATGGAGATACCTAAAAAATTAAAATCTAACTATCATATGTCTATCAATCCCACTTCTGGGTATATTTACAAATAATTGAAATCAGATACTTGCACAGGTATTTGCACTCCCAAATTCATTTCCACATTTCAAAAAACCTCACTGCAAGGTTACAATAATCAAGACACTTGATACTAACATAAAGATAGACATACAGATCATGGAATAAAATTGAGAATACAGAAATAAAGCTTTACTTTTATGACTCAATTCAATGAATAAATAATAGTGTTTTTATAATGGTGCTAGGACAATTAGATATCCACATTCAAAACAATGAAATTTGTTCCCTATTTAACACCAAACAAAAACTTACTCAAAAGAGATCATAGAGTTAAGTATAAGAGCTAAAATATTAACACTCTTCAGTCAACAAGTAGAACTGTGTTTTCAAGAAGCATCTTCTTGTTTTGGCAAATGACTCTTAAATATAACAACAAATACGTGGCAAAAGAAATAGATAAATTGAACTTCACTAAAATTTAAAATATTTGTTCATCAATGAATACTGTGAAGAAAGTAAAAAGAAAATTCAAAGAATGAAATTGAAATATTTGTAAATCATATATTTGGTAAGGATGTTGTACCCAGAATAAATAAAAAATCTTAAAACTTAAAAACAAAAAGACAATTATAAAAAGGAAAAAGGTCTTAGCTAGTTTTGCTCAGTGGATAGAGCATCAGCCTGTGGACTGAAGGGTCATGGGTTTGATTCCCTGGTCCGGGGCATGTACCGCAGTTGCAGGCTTGATCCATGGCCTCCGCTGGGGCAAGTGCAGGAGGCAACCAGTCGATGTGTCTCTCTCACATCATAGTTTCTCTTTCTCCCTCCCTCCCCTCTACTCTCTCTAAAAATCAATGGAAAAATAACCTTGGGTGAGGATTAACAAAAACAAACAAACAAAAAAATGGAAAATGACTTAAATAGGTATCTCTCAAAAGAAAATAAACAAATGGACAATAAGCACATGAAAATATGCCTAACATCATTATTCAACAGTGAATGCAAATAAATCACAAGATGACACTTCATGCACAGTAAAATAGCTTTAATAAAAAGGCAGATAATAAGTGTTGGAAAGAATGGGGACAAATTGTGAGCCTCATACATTGCTGTTGGGAATGTAAAATTCTGTAGCCACTTTGGCAAACAGTGTGGCAGTTCTTCAAGATGTTAAAGGTAGAGTTACCATATAACCCAGTAATTCCATCCAAGATATACAAACAAGAGAAATTAAAACATAACTGAACTCAAAAATTGTGCATAAATGGTCATAGCAGCATTATATACAATAGCCAAAAAGTGAAATATCCCAAATGTCCATCAACTGATGAATGAATAAACAAAATACAATAGACTAATATTCAGATGTATGAACCCTAATAAAGAAGACGCCTACTAAGAAAGGACTCCTGGTGGCTAAATGGGCTAAATTTTTTTAATGAGCCTACACAGGGGTCTCACTGGCAAACTGCACTTGGAGAAGAAGCCTGCACTTAACTGCCTGCCTGCACTGTTTTTGCTATCTAAGCCAGCCCTTATAAAGGAGTTTTTGGAATTGTATTTCAACCAATAGAACTGGGGCCTTCGACATCCAATCAGATTTGCATAGCTCTGACCAACCAGAGTGGCTGTATTCTGACAAATAAGGACAATGCCTTTTGGACCAATTAAACTTTGAGTATTTTGAGTCTTCATTTGCATGAGGACAGACCAATAAGGGACTATGGGTGGGTACTTTAGGCTGTGAGAGTACACTTTCCCTTTGCACCAAAGATTGATGACTTCATTTCCCTGGCTGAGCTGAAACAACAAGGATGTCCACCTGATCAGAGCAGAGTAAACCAGTGTAGGCCCGAACAGACTGGCACAGAATGGAGCAGACCAAAAGCACAGTGGACCAGTCCAGCACAGCACAGAGCAGATGGGAGCAAAACATACAATTGAGCTGATCTGTCTAGTCAGAGTTTCGCCTCACAGCCATGCTGTTTTAACAGTTATGCTGTATCATAATTGAGCTATTTTATACTGAATAATGTTTCCTTCTTCACTGTGACCCAAATTGGGGAATCCTGTTGGTGTTGAATCAATGCCAATGACCATCATTTGACAGATATAAAAAGGAAATGAAGTATCAATTCATTTTACAACATGGATGAACATTGAAATTTATATTATAGTAGGTAAAAGAAGCCAGATACAAGGGAAACATATTGTATGATTCCATTCATTTAATACATTAAAACTAGTCAAATCCATCCTATATAATAAAAGCCTAATATGCAAATCAACTGAATGGCAGAACAACTGGTGGAATAACCAGTCTCTATGACACGCACTGACCACCAGGGGGCAGTTGCTAAACACAGGAGCTGCCCTCAGCCCACAGACCCCAGGCCAGCTTAGGCAGGTGGCAACCGCCCCCCCCCCCACCCATGGCCCTGCCAGCTGCCCCAAAGAGGGAGGCAACCGGAAGTGGCGGGGCAATGGGGGGGGCAGGGCCAGCCAGCAAGTGGGCTGGCACTGCCTCTAATCACCCCACTGGTTGCCTCCTACAGAGGCAACTGGTGCTGGCAGCAGTGGGGGGCCAGGGCTCGCGAGCAGGCGGTGCCAGGCTGGCCAAGGCGGATGCCAATGGTGGCCCCCCAATCACCCCGCCAGTATCACCAAAGATTAGCCCTGATCACCAGCCAGGCCTAGGGACTCTACCCAGGCATGAATTTCATGCACTGGGCCTCTAGTAGAGATATAAAATTAGATTAGTGGTTTTCAGTGGCTGGGGAATGAGTACAAGGGTTTCTTTTTAGGTTTATGAAAATGTTATGAAGTTATGTAGTAGTGATATGTTCACAACCTTGAGGATATAATAAAAAACATTGAACTGTACACTTTGGGTAAGTTTTATTATATCTGTGGTACATCTCAATTAAAAACAACAAAGGAGAAGTGGAGACACTTCTGCCTCCAAAAGATGGAGTACATATGAGTACCTCTAAGTACAGCAAAATCTCTGGACATTGTATATAAAACAACATAGGAGTTTGAAAGTGTTGAGAGAAAGGTAGACAGTTAGGGACACCAGAAATTGAGGAATAGCATGGCAGTGAATTCCCTGGGATTTCTTTTTGTAACATATATCACTGACTGAATACACAAAATGCTGGCAATCTAGACAAACCAATGGACACAGACATACAAACAAAACAGAAAAATGTATTCTCTCTAACCAAAGGACCAGGAATGTATAGCCTTGTAATACGGAACAATAAATGCTCCACTTCAGTCAAATACCCAGAAAAATCTGCAGCCCCACCACTACCCCAATAACAAAACTGACTGGGAAATCTAATCTTCCCTATTGCCAGACTATAATGAGGTGTGCCCATGCCCTTCAACTGCACCCCCCCACACAAGAGTGGTATCATAGATGAAGACTTATTGGAGATTCAAAACTTTATTCAGTGTTAGTAGCAATGAGGCCAACCCCATCACACCCAGTGTCAATAGAGACTACCTGGATAGCCTAGACCCGTGGTCGGCAAACTGTGGCTTGTGAGCCACATGCGGCTCTTTGGCCCCTTGAGTGTGGCTCTTCCACAAAATACCACGGCCTGGGCAATTCTATTTTGAAGAAGTGGTGTTAGAAGAAATTTAAGTTTAAAAAATTTGGCTCTCAAAAGACATTTCAATCGTTGTACTGTTGATATTTGGCTCTGTTGACTCTGTTGACTAATGAGTTTGCCGACCACTGGCCTAGACTAACACTCTCTATCCAGGACCCTTCATTTATACCTGAGGTAGTATCAGAGAAGAAGTACTGGAAAGTCAAGACTTTCACCACTGATCAGTGGGAATGAGACAATATAAGGGAAGGACATGAGAGAATGGTAAATCATTCCAGACAGAGCAATATCAACAGAAGGAATAACCTTAATTTTACCTCCACCCAGAAGTAATGCAGCACCCAGGATATCAATGGAAGAAAAGTGCAGAATTTATATGTCCATCTACACTTAGTAGAAATGAGATAGTATTGCCTCCCTTAACCCACCACAGCTGTATGAGAAAAAGTAAGTTTTATCCAGAGTCTCATAATACCTGAAATGTCCATGTTTTAATTTTTTTTAAAAAGTTCACTTGTCAAACCAAGAACCTGGAATATCTAGATTTGAATTATGAAAGAAATGAAGAGTTACTAACACTAAGATTTCATAAATATAATTATCAAAAAAGGATTTTAAAGCAGTCATTATAAAAGCCCTTCAATGAACAGGTATAAATATATGTGAAACAAATGAAAGAATAAAAAATACCAGGAAAGGATTGGAAAGTTATAGCAAAACAAAATTGAAAATAAAAAATTTAAGAAGCAGATGAACATGTTAGAACTAAAAACTATAACCAAAATTTTAAAATTCAATGGATAGAGTAGAGAAGGCAGAGAAAAAAATTCTGAAGATAGGGAAAATATAAATTATCTAATTTGAACAAGAGGGAGATAACGAGAGAGAGAGAGAGAGAGAGCAGCAAAGGTCTGTGGGATCATAAAATGAGATTTTTAAATTTTATAACTTCCCAAAATCAAAACTCTAGAAACAAATGGTTTCATTTTATAATTTTACCAAGCATTAAAAAAAAGAATTAACACCATTCTACATAATTTCTTCCAGAAAATAAGATAACACTGAACATTTTCTAATTCAATTAATAAGACAAGTGTTACTCTGATAGAAAGCCATTACAAAAAGCAGACCACAAGCCAACCCCTCCTGAACATTGATGCACAATTCCTAACAAAAAATTAGCAAAACAAATCAACAATGTTTAAAATGCATTATAAACTATGATGAAGTGTGATTTATTTCAGGTGTGCAAAAGTGATTTAGCATTGGGAAATCACTGTATTTATATCAGGCTGAAAATGAAAAATTATATTAAGAAAATGTATTTGACATAATCCAATACCATTTATGAAAAAACTCTCAACAAGATGGCAATAGAGATAAATTGCCTCAACTTCATAAGGAGCATTTACAAAGAAATCTACAGATAACATCATAAATAACATAGACAAGCTCAATGCTTTTTCTGCTAAAAAAAAGTCAAGAATGTCTGCTTTTACCATTTAATTTTCAATGTAGTATGGAAAGTCATAGCCATTTCAATAAGGAAAAACAAAGAAAATAGAAGGCATAAAAATAAAAAATGCAAAACTAAAACTGTCTTTATCTGCAGATGGCATGGGCTGACTATGTAGAAAATGCCAAAGATTAATACACACCAAAAAACATTGAGAGATAATAAGTAAGGTTAAGTAAAATTGCAGAAAATAGGAGCAACATATAAAAATGAACAGTATCTCTACACACAATGAAAGAGATGGTGTGAAAATTGAATTTGAAAATATAAAACCATTTATAATTGTTGAAATAATGGGATATGTAGGTATAAATGTAACACATCTTGCATATTATTTATATGCCAAAATCAAAATTTTCTGATAAAACAAATCAAAGGAAACAAAATGAATGGAAACACATATTGTGCTCTTGGATTAAAAAACTCAAAATATTAAAGATGTATATATTTTCTTCCAAATTACTCTATAGTTTTAATGCAATATCTATCAAAATCCCAGCAAGGATTTTTATGGACAAAGACTAGCTTTTATTAATAGTCATGACAATTTTGAAAAGAATAAAGTACAAGGAGGGAGAAACCAAGATGGCCGCATAGTTAAACACCTAAACTGCAGCCTTGCACAATTTCAAAATTACAACTAAAAGAAAAAACGGACATCATCCAGAACCACAGGAAAGCTGGCTGACTGGAAATCCTACAACTAGAAGGAAAGAGAAAACCACAAGTAAAATCAGAGGAGCTGTAAAAGACTGAGGTACAGAGACATGGGCGCACACATGCAGAGAGGACAGAGCCGGAGAGGATGGGGCGGCTGAGTGCCTGGCTGGCGTTCTCTAGCGGGAAGGAGATAAAATCTCCAGACTGCTCTGAACTCCAGCTATGACTGCACTGAACCCCAGTTCCGGGCAAGACCCTGAGGACCCAGGGTCATACTGGGGGAATCTGAGCTGTAAGGTGGAAACTCAGGGGAGCAGCGAAAGGCAGATCTCCGCAGGCACACACGTGAATGAGTGCAGAGGACTGACTGTTGACTGTGCCACTGAATTGCCCTAGCGCGAAGGAGACAAAAGCTCTGGACTGCACTGAACCCCAGTTCCAGGCAAGAATCTGGGAATCCAGATTCATTGGGGGAGAGACTAGACTGTTTGGCAGCAGGCGAAACTCCAGGGCGTCTTTCTCTCAGAGGTGCTTGCAGCGAGTACCGAGGGATACTGAGGGACACTGAGACCAAGGAACCTCATAGGGCAGGGCCGATGGGAAGCTAAGGCTGTAGGCTCCACCCTGAAATTCCGCCCCATCCAAGCTGAGCACAGAGGCTTTTACAATTTTGCAAGTCTAGTCGAATAAGGCTGTCTCCCAGCGTACACACAGCTGATCCTCACAGCCAATTGGCCTGGAGGTCAACTCCTCCCACTGATACCAACAACAATTAAGACTTAACTACAACAAGGCTGTACACACAGTCCACAAAGGGGGGCACGAAGAGTGTCCACCTTAGGTAACTGGGGAGGCCAAGCCACTGGTCCATATAGGACAACTAGCACACAAAGCTACCCTACCAACTCAAGGAAGCAGCAAAAATGCGGAGACAAAGAAACAGATCAAAAACCAAAGAAATGGATGAAAACATACGACTGGAAATAGAATTCAAAACCACAGTTATAAGGTTTTTCAAGAATTTCTTAGAAAAGGCCGATAAATTTAGCGAGACCCTTGAGGATATGAGAAAGACCCTCGAGGATATGGAAAAAAAAGCAACTAGAAATTAAACATACACTGACTGAAATAAAAAATATTATACAGACACCCAATAGCAAACTAGAGGAATGCAAGAATCAAGTCAAAGATTTGAAATACAAAGAAGCAAAAATCACTCAACTGGAAAAGCTAAAAGAAAAAAGAATCCAAAAATAGGAAGATAGTGTAAGAAGCCTCTGGGACAACTTCAAGTGTACCAACATCAGAATTACGGGGGTGCCAGAAGAAGAGAGAGAACAAGATACTGAAAACCTATTTGAAGAAATAATGACTGAAAACTTCCCCCACCTGGTGAAAGAAATAGACTTACAAGTCCAGGAAGCGCACAGAACCCCAAACAAAAGGAATCCAAAGAGGACCACACCAAGACACATCATAATTAAAATGCCAAGAGCAAAAGACAAAGAGAGAATATTAAAAGCAGCAAGAGAAAAACGGTTAATTACCTACAAGGGAGCACCCATATGATTGTCAGCTGATTTCTCAACAGAAACTATGCAGGCCAGACGGGAGTGGCAAGAAATAGTCAAAGTGATGCATAGCAAGAACCTACAAACAAGAGTACTCTACCCAGCCAAGCTGACATTCAGAATTGAAGGTCAGCTAAAGAGCTTCACAGATAAGAAAAACCTAAAGGAGTTCATCAGACCAAACCAGTATCATATGAAATGCTGAAAGGTATTCTCTAAGAAGAGGAAGAAGAAGAAAAAGGTAAAGATAAAAATTATGAACAACAAATACATATCTATCAACAAGTGAATCTAAAAATCAAGTGAATTAAAAATCTGATGTACAGAATAAACTGGTGAATATAATAGAATCAGGGGCATAGAAAGGGAGTGGATTGACAACTCTCAGGGGTAAAGGGTGTGGGGGGTGTGGGAAGAGACTGGACAAAAATCGTACACCTATGGATGAGGACAGTGGGGTGGAGGTAAGGGAAGAGGGTGGGATGGGAACCAGGTGGAGGGGAGCTATGGCGGGGGGGAAGAGGAACAACTGTAATAATCTGAACAATAAAGATTTACTAAATTTTAAAAAAGAAAAAAAAAAGAAAAAGAAAAAGAATCCCTTGGCAATAGATTTGTATGGCGTTTTGGCAAACAGCTGATATTCCTAGCCACTGGCCATGTGAGACTATGGTTACCACCTCTTCCCAGCTCTGGGTTCAGTGACCTCATGTTAATAGGTTGAAATCTGCCACAGTGGGAAGATTTCCACCACAGATATTGGCAAACACTACAAATCAGGGCATTTTCCCTCATCCCCCAATTAATGGGTTTTAAATATTTAAAGGAAGAAAAAAATCAGAAAGTAATATTATTAAAACTAACATATGATCTATTTAAAAAAAGAATAAAGTACAAGGAATAATTCTATATGATATTACCACTTCCTATGAAGTTTGAATAAATAAGACCATGGAACTGGCAGAAGAATAAATATATAAAGGACACAGTTAAGAATGAACAAGTACAGATTACTGATATTTTTGTTGTTAATCCTCACCCCGAAGATATTTTTCCATTGATTTTTAGAGAGAGTGAAAGAGAGAAGAAAAGACAGAGAGAAACATGGATGTGAGAAAAACACAATGACTGGTTGCATCCTGCACCAGCTCCCAACCAGGGCCCTGGCCGGGGAGGAGCCTGAAACCAACGTACATGCCCTTGACCAGAATCAAACCGAGGACCCTTCAGTCCACAAGCCACTGCTCTATCCACTGGGCCAAACTAGTGAGGGCCAGATTACTGATTTTTGTCAAAAGTACAAAGGCAATTCAATGGAGAAAGAATAACCTTTTCAACAAATGGTGCTAGAGCACTTGATTCACTGCCTTATGAATCAGCAATTCCACTTCTGTGTACATATATCCAAAGAAACCCAAAATAAATTAAAAATATATATGCACCCCTATGTTCATTGCAGCATTATTTACAATAGCCAACATATTAAAGCGACCCATGCTGGCCAAGCCAAAATAGCTGCTTCTGACCTGACCTGCAGTGACTGAGGTAAGGGGGGAAAGTCCAGGGCAGAAAATCTATGCCCCTGCAAGTGGCAGCAAGGAGGAGCCAGCAAGCCAGGCAGGGCTGAGCCATTGGAAGGAGATTAATAGCCCACCCTCCTTCCTACAAGGTACTGGCCCTATTCCTAACACTAGTCTGATCAAATCATCCCAGCCAAGACCAGGATACCCTCTCAGAACCTATGTATGTGGGAGAAGGGAGAACAGCTCAGAACAGGGACACTAAAGATGTGAGACTCAAGGCAGACTCAAGGAGGAGGGCCCCCCTTCCCCTGATGGACTACTAGGGGCTTCAACTTATTGTGCCTCAATCAGTTTGCCCAGGGCCAGAAAGGGATAGTGACTCATATTGGCCTGCACCAGAGAAGCTCCCTGGAGGCCAAGGTAGGCATACCAAGGGACCAAAATCAACATCAGAGCAAAATTCAGTGAGGCCACAAATAGCAGACCCAAAAGTTTTTGAGTTGGTTACTGTGTGTGTGTGTGTGTGTGTGTGTGTGTGTGTGTGTGTGTTTTGTTGTTTGTTTGTTTTGTGTGTGGGGGGTGGATTTTTGTTTTTGTATTGTTGTCTGTTTGTTTCCCCCTTTTTGCTTTCTTTTCTTTTTTCTTGCATATCTCTAATTTCTCTCTTTCCTTTGATTCTATTCTTTTGTCTCTTTTTGTTGTTGTTATCAACTTTTCTGATTTTATTTTATTTTTCTATTCTTTCCTCTTTTCTTTTTCCATTTAAATTTTCCTATCTATATCTTAATGTATCCATTGTTACATTTTAAATTCCTTATTGTTTATTAATTTATTTTCTGTGTCCTTATTTTTCATTGCTCTACTAGTTCTTTTAGCTTCCTTCTTGCTCTCATGTTGCCATTTTCTTCTTCTTCATCCCTTTTTTCTTTATAGCCTATCTAAGTCTTTGATCTTGTACCTTTCAGAATTCTTTTTATTTTTTCTTTGCTCTGCTTTCTGTTATTTTTAATTATTAGTCTTTCCTGATGTTGCTTTGTGCAACTTGATTTTCATGGTGTTTTTGGTTCAGTCCTAGTGTGTCTTGGTCTGTTCTGTCACCACCTGTAAAATAGCTGGCTTGATGAGGATGGGGTCGAGCTTCAGTGTCAGCAAGTCAGAATGGAGATCTATCCCATGAATGGAACATAAATAATAAAGCTCTAAGTACAGCAGGAGAGCCCAAACAATGCAAACAAAGGGAAATCTTAGAGAATCAGGCCCAGGAAATCAAAGAGAATGCACCAAGGATGCCTCAAGAAACTTTCTACAAAAAGCCATCCCACAGAGACAGGAAGACATAACAGTTCAATCTAATACATAGAAACAAATACAATGAGAAAGCTAAAATGGGGAAACAAAAGAACAACCCCCAAATGAAGAAAAAGAAGGAGTCTTCAGAAAAAGCACTAAATAAAATAGAGGCAAACTACCTATCAGACCTAGAGTTCAAAGCAATGGTAAAGATGCTTAAGGAACTTAGTGCGAATTACAACATGAAAAAAGAAATAGAAATCATGAGCAAGAACCAGACAGAAATGAAGAATAACATATCTGACATCAAGAACAAACCGGAAGGAATTAAAAGTTGATTGGATCAAGTGAGAGAATCAAATCAGCAATTTGGAAGACCAGAAGAAATAAATACCCAATTAGAGCAGCAAATTGAAAAAAATAATTAAAAAGCAGGAAGATAGCTTAAGGGAGCTCTGGGACAAAACAAAATGTAACAACTATCACATATAGGAATACCAGAAGGGGAAGATTGTGAGCAAGGAACAGAGAACCTGTATGAAGAAATAATGACAGAAAACTTCCCCAACCTGGTGAAGGAAATAGTCACACAATTTCAGGAGGCATAGCCCAAATAAGATGAACCCAAAGAGACCCACACCTAAACACATCATAATTAAAATAACAAATGTTAAAGACAAATTAACAATTTTAAAGGCAGCAAGAGAGAGATAGAAAATTACCTACAAAGGAGTTCCTATTTGAATGTCAGCTGACTTCAGGCTAGAAGGGAATGGCATGAAGTATTCAAAGTAATGAAAAGTGAGGGACTAATTCCAAGACTATGGTATACAGCAAGCCTATCATTTAAAATGGAAGGTGAAATAAAAATGCTTTTCAGAAAACAAACAAACAAACAAACAAAACAACAACAAAAAACACAAATGCTTAAAGGAGTACATTACCAACAAACCAGCAATGAAAGAAATGTTAAAAAAACTGCTTTAAAAAGAAAAGGAGAGAGGATCATAGGCATAAAGAAAATAAAAATGGCAATAAATAAGTACCTATCAATAAAAACATTAAATGTAAAAGGATCAAGTGCTCCAATGAAAAGACATAGGGTGAATTAATGGATAAGAAAACATGACACAAATATATGCTGTCTATAAGAGACCCACCTCAGAACAAAAGATATACACAGACTGAAAGTTAAAGGATGGAAAAATAATTTTCACACAAATGGGAAGGAAAAAAAAGCTGGGGAAGTAATACTTATACCTGAAAAATAGACTTCAAAACAGAGGTCAAAACAAGAGACAAAGAAGTCCACTCCAAAATATAACCCTTGTAAACATATATGCACCCGATAAAGGAGCATCCAAATATATATATACTTTTGATGGGCTTTCAAAGAAAGATCCACAGCAATACAGTAACAGTAGGGAAATTTAACACCTCACTGACATCACTGGATAAATCTTACAGACATAAATTCAACAAGAAAATAGACCTTAAATTACACAGTAGATCAGATGAATCTAACTGGTATTTACAGATCATTTCAACCCAAAGCAACAAAATATACATTCTTCTAAAGTGCACATGGAACATTCTCAAAGATACACCACATGTTAGGATACAAAACAAATCTTTACAAATTCAAGAAGATTGATATAATACCAAGCATCTTCTTGGATCACAATGGCATGAAGGTAGAAATCAAATACAATAAAAACCTCAAAAACACTCAAAGACATGGAGGTTAAATAGGACGTTATTAAATAAATAGTGACCCAGTGCACAGATTCATGCACATTGAAAGGAAATTTATTAGAAGGTGGTGGGGTGGGGAGGGACTGGGCGAGACTGGCCAGATACGCCCTGGAGCCAACCTCCTGTGGTCCTTTCTGGCGGGACACACTTGGAGCGGAGTTGTGGCTCAAAGGGCATTTATGGAGTGAGTGGGGTCCCTCCTGGAGGTGGGGTCCCTCGGCCTGGCCTGTGGGAATTGGTCTGAAACCGGCTCTCTGACATCCCCTGAGGGGTCCCAGAGTGCGAGAGGGCACTCTGCAAAGTTGCTGTAGTAGAGGGTGTGGAATGTAAATGCAAGTAAACCAGACTCAGGGCCGACAATGCCCCAGCAACAACATAACCCACAGCCGAAGGTGGAATCGCATGGCCCCTTGAGGATTGGGCTCCCTCCTCTCTGGTTCTGGGGTGCATCACCAGAAAACCGCCGCTGCCAAGTCACCACAGCTCGGCAGCTCCTGTGTTGAGCATCTGTCCCCTGGTGGTCAGTGTGCATCATTCCTACTGACTGGTTGGATGGTCAGACAGCTGGATGGTCACTTAACCTTTTATATATATAGATGACTGGAGTACCAATGAGATCAAGCAAGAAATTAAAAACTTCCTGGAAACTAATGAAAATAAATGAACAACCACCCAAAACCTATAAGACACAGCAAAAGCAGTCCTGAGAGGGAAGTTCATAGCATTACAGGCCTACCTCAAGAAACAAGAAAAAGCACTAATAAACTATCTAACCCTACAACTAAACAAGTTGAAAAGAGAATAGCAAGGAAAGCCCATTGGAAGTAGAAGGAAGAAAATAATAAAGATCAAAGTGGAAATAAATGACATAGAAACGAAAAAACAAACAAACAAAACAGTACAAAAGATCAATGAAAATAAGAGCTGGTTCTTTGAAAAGATAAACAAGATTGATCAAGCCTTAGCCAAACTCATCAAGAAACAAAGAGGAGGACCCAAATAAATAAAATCAGATATGAAAGAAATGATATCACAATAGACACTACATACATACAAAGGACTGTTATCAAATATTTTGAATGAGTATATGACATCAAACTGGACAACATGGGCAAAATGAACAAATTCCCGAAAAAATACAATCTTCCAAAACTCAAACAGGAAGAATCAGAAGAGCTGAGTAGGCCAATAACAACTGATTAAATGGAAGCAGAAATTTTAAAAACTCCCAGCATACAAAGTCCTGAACTGGATAAATTTACAGGAGAATTGTACCAAACATTCAGAGAACTAACACCTGTTCTATTCTAACTCTTTCTGAAAATTCAAGAGGAAGGAATAATTACAAGCTATTTTTACAAAGCCAGCATTATCCTTATAATAAAACCAAAGCCACTACAAAGAAAGAAAATTACAGGCCAATATTCCTGATGCACAGATGCTAAAATCCTCAACAAAATATTAGCAAGGAGATCCAGAAATATATTAAAAAATCATACACTATGATCAAGTGGGTTTTATTCCAGGGATGCAAGCCTGGTATAATATTCACAAATCAATAAATGTGATACATCACATAAACAAACTGAAAGACAAAAATCACGTTATCATATCAATAGATGGAGAAAAAGCATTTGGCAAAACCAGACGACCGTTTTTGATAAAAACTCTCAGCAAAATGGGAATAGATTGATCACATCTAAACATAATAAAGGCCATATATGACAAACCTACAGCCAACATAATACTCAATGGGCAAAACTAAAAGTGTTCCCATTAAGAACAGGGAAAAGACAAAGATGTCCGTTTTCACCACTCTTTTTCAACATAGTACTGGAAGTCATACCCATGATGTTCAGACAAGAGATAAAAGACATCTAAATTGGAAAGGAGAAAGTAAAACACAGTATTTGCAGATGACATTATATTGTACATAGAAAACCCTAAAGTCTCCATCACAAAATTATTAGACTTAATAAATGAATTTGGCAAGGAGGCAGAATACAAAATCAACATCCAGCTATCGATGGCATTTTTATGCACCAATAGTGTATCCACACCCTCTACTACAGCAACTTTACAGAGTGCCCTCTCGCACTCTGGGACCCCTCAGGGGATGTCAGAGAGCCGGTTTCAGACCAATTCCCACAGGCCAGGCCGAGGGACCCCACCTCCGGGAGGGACCCCACTCACTCCATTTACCATTGCAACAACAAAAATAAGATACCTAGGAATAAACTTCACCAAGGAGGTAAAAGACATGTACTTGGGAAACTATAGGACTTTGAAAAAAGAAATAGAAAAAGATAAAAACAAATGGAACAGTATACCATGGGTTGAAAGAATTAGCATAATTAAAATGTCCATACTACCCAAAGCAATCTATAGTTTCAATGCAATATCTATTAAAATACCAATGGCATACTTCACAGAACTAGAACAAATACTCCAAAAACTTTATATGGCAACATAAAAGACCCCAAATAGTGCAGCAATCATGAGAAAGAAGAACAAAGTTGTTGGGATCACAATACCAGATATCAAACTATACTACAAAGCCACTGTAATCAAAATAGCCTGGTACTGGTACAAGAACAGGCATATAGATCAATGAAACAGAACAGGGACCCCAGAAATTGACCCACACCCTTATGGTAAATTAGTATTTGACAAAGGAGGCAATCACATACAATGGAGTGTAAACAGTCTTTTCAAATGGTCTTGGGAAAACTAACAGACATATGTAAAAAGATGAAACTAGACCACCAACTTACACCATACACAAGAAGAAACTCAAATTAGATAAAAGTCTTAAATGTAGCCATGAAACCATAATAATCCTAGAAAAAATAGGAAGTAAAATCTCAGACATCTCATGTACCAGAACTTTTGTGGATATATCTCCTAGGATAAGAGAAACAAAGGACAAAATAAACAAATGGCACTATATCAAAATAAACATTTTTGCACAGCAAAAGTAACCACCATCAAAATTCAAAGGGAGCCCTAGATGGTTTGGCTCAGTAGTTAGAGTGTCAGCCTGTGGACTGAAGGGTCCCATGTTCAATTCCAGTGAAAGGCACATGCCCAAGTTGAGGGCTTGATCCCCAGTTGGGGGCATGCAGGATGCAGCCAATCAATGATTCTCTCTCATCATAGATGTTTCTATCTCTCTCTTTCTCTCCCTTCCTCTCTGAAATCAATATATATATATATATATATATATATATATATATATATATACACACACTGAGTGGCCATATCTCTGAACGCATAATAATCTGGCCACTCAGTGTATATCCTATATAATAAAAGGCTACTATGCAAATTGTTCACTCGACCAGGAGTTCAACCAGCAGGCAGGCCAGCCAACCGCCCATGTCCCCTCCCCTGGACAGTATATATATATATATATATATATATATATATATATATATATATACTGAGTGGCCAGGTTATTATACGTTCTGAGATCATAATAATCTGGACACTCAGTGTGTGTGTGTGTGTGTGTGTGTGTGTGTGTGTGTATTTATTTTAAATGCAAAGGGAACCCACTGTATGGGGGTACATATTTGCTGATGATACATCTGATAAGTGGTTAATCTCCAAAATATATAAAGTACTCATACAACTCAACAAAAATAAGGCAAACAATCCAATTAAAAAATGGGCAAAGGACCTGAATAGACACTACTCCAAAGAGGACGTACAAATGGAAAAGAGAAATATAAAAAAAATGTCCAAAGTCACTAGTCATCAGAGTGATGCAAATCAAAACCACAATGCGATAACACCTCACACCTGTCAGAATGGCTATCATTAATAAATCCACTCACAAAAATGCTGGAAACATACAGTATACTATAATCCCGGAAACACCAATCAATAAGTATATATGCATCCTATGTCCATAGTAGCATTACTTATAATAACTAAGAACTGGAAACAGTTCAAGTGCCAATCAGTGAATGAATGGATAAAAAACTGTGGAACATTTACACAATGGAATACTATGCAGCAATAAAAAGATGGATTTCTTACCCTGTTGGACAGCATAGATGGACCTGGAAACTATTATGCTAAGTGATATAAGTCAATCTGAGAAAGACAAATATCACATTATTTCTCTTATTTGTTGAATCTAATGAACAAAACAAATTGACCAACAAATAAGACCCAAAGCATGGATGCATGGAATAGTTTTACATCCCTCCAAATGGAGGTGGGGGGACAAGGAGAGATAAACCAAAGATTTATATACATATATGCATAACCCATGGACATGAAGAATAGGGTGATAAAGACCTGTGGGGTTGGATAGTGGCTGGGCAGAGGGAAGTAAAAGGGGAGGGGGTGGATGGCAGACATCTGTAATGCTGCCAACAGTAAAATAAAATTAAAAAAAAGAAAATGAAGAGACAACTTACTAAATGGGAGAGAATATTCACCAATGATACATCTGGTAAGGAGTTAATTTCCAAAATTTATAAAGAATTCATACTACTCAAAAGCTATAAAACATACAATCCAATTAAAAAATGGGCGGGAGACCTGAAGAGACATTTCTGCAAAGAGGATATACAGCAGACCAATGGACATATGAAAGGATGCTCAAGGTCACTAATTGTCAGGAAATGCACATTAATACCATAATTAGTTATAACCTTACACCTGTCAGAAGGGCTGTCATAAATTTATCAACAAATGACAGGTATTGGTGAGGATATTGAAAAATGGGAACCCTCGTGCACTGCTGGTAAGAATGTAGATTGGTACAGCCACTATGGAAAACAGTATGGAGTTACACAAAAATAAAAAGTAAAAGTGGGTCTGCCTTATGATCCAGTGATTACACTTCTGGGGATTTATCCAAAGAAACCCAAAACAGTAATTTGAAAGAACATATGCACCCCTATGTTCATTGCAGCATTATTTAAAACACCCAAGCTATTTAAGCAGCCAATTTGCCCATCAATAGATGAGTTGATAAAATAGTGGTATATATTTACAATGAAATATTACTTGACCATTATAAAGAATGTAATCTTTCCATTTGTGATGGATTGATGGACCCCGAGTGTATTATGCTCACTGAAATAATTCAGTTAGAGAATGACAAATAGCATATTATTTCACTTATATGTGGAATCCAAAGAACAAAGAAAATGAACAATCAAAACTGAAACATACTCATAGACACAGAGAGTGAACTGGTGTTTGCCAGAGGGGAAGGGGTTTGGGGACTGGGTGAAATTTATGATTGGATTTAGAAGCACAAATTGGCAGTTACAAAATAGTCATGGGTATGTAAAGGTATAGGGAACATAATAATATTGCAATAACTATGAATAGTGACAGTTGGGGTACTAGACTTATACAGGGAAACACTATGTTAAGTATATAATTGTCAAACCACTAAACAGTACACGGAAACTAATGCAAACTAAAATTGGAAGAAAAAAATGAAATGTAATGTTGCACACACATCAATAAAAAATTACAGCCTCATTTAAAAAAAACAGTAGTGGTACATTTATACAATGGAATATTATTTGGTCATATACTAGTAAAGAATGAACTTATCATTTATGACAACATGGACGAACTTAAAGCATATCATGTTAAGTGAAATAAGTCAAAGGCAAATACCATATGATTTCATTTATATGTGTAATCTAAAGAACAAAATAAATGAACAAACAAAACAGAATCAGACTTATAGATGCAGAGAACAAACTGATGGTTGCTAGTGGGGAGGGGGGTTGGGATAATGGGTGAAAGAAGTGAAGGGATTAAGAAGTAAAATTTGGTCATTACAAATTAGTCATGGGATGTAAATTTCAGCATAGGGAATATAGTCGATAATACAGTATTTGAATTGTTGGGGGTTCACTTTGTAAATTATATAATTGTCTAACCACTATGCTGTATACCTGAAACTAATATAAAGTGATATTGAATGTCAACTGTAATTAAAAAAAATAAAATTTAAAACAAATAGTGCTGGAGCAGAGAAAATAATCCTTGACCTGATATCATGATCATAAATGTAAAATATAAAATAAAACTTATAGAAGAAAACATAGAAGAAAGTTTTCAGGACGTAGGGCTAGGCAAAGAGATTTCAGACTTGACACCAAAATCACCATAAAAGAAAAGAATGACAAATTTGATTTCATCATTTTTTAAAAATTGCTCTGCATAATATCCTTTTAAGAGGATATATAAACAAGTTATAGAGTGATGAAAATATTTTCAAACCACATATTTAACAGAGAACTTACATCTAGAATATATTAAAATTTTCTCAAATTCAACAATATGTAAACAACAAAACCAATTAGATAATAGAGGAGACATGAAAAGACAATTCACAAAAAGAATATACAGATAAGGGATTCAGTATCACTAGCCATATATATATATATGAAGAGGTAATATGCAAATTAGGCCTGGACACCGTAATGGTTCACAACCAGACAGGAGGAGGTTGCGTGCGTAGGTGAGGCCCTGAGCAGAGATGGAGACAGAGACAGGGGGGCCGGCCTAGCCACTGTACAGCCACTTGGGCCAGCCCCCCAGAGCTGGAGCAGACACAGACAGGGACACGGGGGCCAGCCGTAGCTGCCCAGCCGCAGCCTGGGTAGGCCCCCTGGAGCCAGAGCAGACACAGACAGGGTCAGGGGTCCGGCCTGCAGCCTCCATGGCCGAGTGCAGGCTGGGAAAGGAGAGGGCAAACCCGCCCACAGCCTCCCCAATTGCAAGCCAAGAGAGGAAAAGGCAGGCTGCCTGAAGCCTCCATAGCCAAGCACAGGCCCGGAGTAAAATGTTGACAGCAAGTCCTTTCAGTATAATTCGGGCATTGGAGGCCCACAGAATAATCATTTCCTTTCCTATGAAACCCATAACTCTTGACACACTATTTACAATTAAATAAGTTCCATATACTTGGACATTTTACAGCCCTGGAAGGTTACATATAATGATCAGCAAAGTGAGAAGATGAAAAGAATTTTTAGGCTTTTAAAGATGTAACTAATTTATGTCTAGAAGACAAACCAATTCAAAAAGTGATGGTTTTATTGTCCTATAGGACATTAGCCAGATTGTATCTAATTTAGCAGTTTAACTTCAGGCTTTCATCTTTGGCAATCTCCTTTGAATAGCATTATCATCCTGCCAGTCCCTTCACTGAGTTAAACAGAACTTTTGCATCTGCTATTATGTATTTGAATAAGAATTATGTATTTAACACGTGCAAAATTTTGTTTTGACACAATAAAATAAAAGATCATTTGGTTCTTCCCTGGAACACAGAAAAGCAAAAACTTGAATCATTGGTGTGGCTTAGGCTAATTTTCCAAATATTGCTAATAAAATTCATGTAGGGATCTTCAAAGAGCCAAGAATTCTCTCTTTCAGGCCTACATATTCAGCATCTCCAAGGAGGAGGCCTGTTATTCTGTGTTTTGTTTTGTTTTTTAATACTCACCAGAGGATATTTTTTCACTGCTTTTTAGAGAGCGTGGACTGGAAAACATAGAAGAGAGGGAGAGGGAGAGGGCTCGCTCACGGCCAAAGGCAGGCCCTG
The DNA here is from genome assembly GCF_951640355.1 of Cnephaeus nilssonii. Taxonomy (NCBI): domain Eukaryota; kingdom Metazoa; phylum Chordata; class Mammalia; order Chiroptera; family Vespertilionidae; genus Cnephaeus; species Cnephaeus nilssonii. Next base: position 26,441,552 of record NC_137071.1, read on the forward strand.
GCCAGCAGTCCTGCCTCTGTGCATGAGCTGCAGAGGAAACACCTTTTCTGACCACTCATTGGCTAAGCTCCCCATACGCTACTCGCAGTGTTCTTGATAACTTGCCTAAGAAGAGTCTAAGAAGGTGATCTAGGGTTTTTCCACCTCACTCCTGGAGGAAAAAACTAAGGTCCGCTGCTGGAAGGGCTCATAAATGTCATATCCTGCCCTAGCCCATTTGGCTCAGTGGATAGAACCTCAACCTGTGGACTGCAGGGTCCAGGTTCAATTCTGGTCAAGGGCATGTACCTAGGTTGCAGGCTCCTCCCTGGCTGGGGCCCAGGTCAGGGCTCATGCAGGATGCAGCCAATCGCAGTGTCCCTCTCACATTGATGTTTCTCTCTGTCTCTCCCTCTCTCTTCCACGCTCTCTAAAAATCAATGGAAAAATATAATCAGGTGAGGATAAAAAAAAAAAGAAAGAAAGAAATGTCATATCCTATGAAGGAAACATCTTGAAAATGCCTAAAGAAAGTTGTCATTTTTTAGTGATGAAGAGACTGGAGTCCATGTTGATGAAAACACCTTGGCAGCTGTGGTGGCCAGCAGTGGCAGCAGTAGCGAGGTAATGGGGGCAGCGCCTTCCCCTGATTAGCCAGGTTGCCTCCTGCAGAGGGAGGCTTACCGATGGCTTAGGGCCATGGGGAGTGGGCCTAAGCCATCAGTAGGACATCCCCTGAGGGCTCCCGGACTATGAGAGGGGGCAGGGTAGGCTGAGGGATGCCCCCCCCCCCAGTGCACACGTTTCATGCACGAGGCCTGTAGTTAGAGATATATAAATTAAAACCACAATGAGATATCACTATATACACCCATGAGAAAAACTAAATTTTTAAAAGTACAACACAAAATACTAATAAGGTTGTGGACAACCTAAACCATTCATATATTGCAGATAGGAATATACAAATGGTGCAGCCAATCTGGGAAATATTTTGGCAACTTATCATAAAACTATACATACTTTTACCATATGACCCAGAAATTGCACTCTTGGGCATATATCCCAGAGAAATGAAAAGTTATACCTACATAAAAACCTGTACATAAATGTTCATAGAAGCTTTAATAATAATGAAGACTGGAAGTGAGATACCTACAATGGATGAATGATTACATAAAATGTGGTACCTACATATTGTGGAATACTACTGTGCAATAAAACAGGCAAAAATTATTGACATATATAAGAATTTGGATAATATCAAGGAAATTATGCTGTGTGAAAAAAAGATAATCTCAAAAAAAATCAAATGCTGTATGATTTCATTAGAACATTCTTAGGACAATGGAATTATAGAGCTGGAGAACAGAATATTGGTTAACAGGAGTTAGGAATCAAGGTGGAGAGGGGGCTAATAAAGGAATAGTAGGAAAGACACCCCTGTGGTTCTTGAACAGTCCTGTATTTTTTATTGAAGTACTAGAAGCCCGGTGCACGAAATTCGTGCACGGCGGGGGGTTGTTCCTCAGCCCAGCCTGTACCCTGTCCAATCTGGGACTCCTGGAGGGATGTCCGACTGCCCTCTCACAATCCAGGACTGCTTGCTCCCAACTGCTTGCCTGCTTGCCTTCCAGATTGCCCCTAACCGCTTCTGCCTGCCAGCCTGATCACCCCCTAACCACTCCGCTGCCAGCCTGGTTGATGCTTAACTGCTCCCCTGCCAGCCTGTTTGCCCCCAACTTCCCTCCTCTGCCAGCCTGATCACCCCTAACTGCCCTCTCCTGCAGGGTTGATCACCTCCAACTGCCCTCCCTTGCAAGCCTGGTCCCTCTCAACTGCCTTCCCTTGCAGGGCGGGTGCCTCCCAACTGCCCTCTCCTGCTGGCCATCTTGTAGTGGCCATCTTGTGTCCACATGGGGGCAGGATCTTTGACCACATGGGGGCAGCTATATTGTGTGTTGCAGTGATGATCAATCTGCATATTACTCTTTTATTAGATAGGATAGAGGCCTGGTACAGGGGTGGGGGCCAGCTGGTTTGCCCTGAAGTGCGTCTGGGATCAGGGTGGGGTTCCCTTGGGGCGTGCAGCAGCCTGAGCGAGGGGCCTGTGGTGGTTTGCAGGCCGGCCACGCCCCCTGGCAACCCAAGGGGAGGCCCTGGTATCTGGAATTTATTTTCCTTCTACAATTGAAACTTTGTAGCCTGGAGCGGAGCCAAGCCTGCTGTTCCCTCCGGGGTGGCAGCCATCTCTGTGGCAGTTAATTCACCTTCTACAATTGAAACTTTGTAGCCTTAAGCGGGTGAGCCCGGCCAGGGTGTGCGGAAAGCTTGCTTCCCCTGTTGCCGTCGGCAACCCTGGCCTGCTCTCTCAAGCTCCATTCTGCCGCCATTTGTTTGAATTTGTTTACCTTCTATAATTGAAACTTTGTAGCTTGAGTAGAGGCTTAGGCCTGCAATGGCTATGGAAAGCTTGGCTTGCTCTGTTACCTGGGAAACCTTGCTCACTGTGGCTGTAGCCATCTTGGATTGGGGTTAATTTGCATACTCACCCTGATTGGCTGGTGGGCATGGCTTGGCTGGTGGGCGTGGCTTATGTGACGGAGTGATGGTTAATTTGCATATTACCATTTTATTAGAGAGGATAATTGAGATACAACATTACGTTAGTTTCAGGTGTACAACATAACAATTCGACATTTATATACACTACAAAGTGATTGCTACAATAAGTAAAGCCACCATCCATCACCACACAATGTTGGTGTTTTTTTCTGTAATGAGATCTTTTAATAATTGATCTCACTTATTTGTGGAATCTAACAAACAAGACAAATTGACCAACAAAATAAGACACAAAGCATGGAGGTATGGAACAGACTGACGTACTTCCATGTGGGTGTGGGGAGACGAAGAGAGATAAACCAAAGAACTTATATACTTACAAGAGGCCCAGTGCATGAAACTTGTGCACAGCGATCAGGGCCAATCAGATTCCCCGCCTCCCTGCCTCCTCCTTCCCTCACTCCCTCAGTGCCCCACCTCCACCACTGTTCACCCGCCATGTTCTGTGCCGCCTCCTGGTGGTCAACACATGTCATAGTGAGTGATTGAACTCCCGAGGGGACACTTTGCATATTAGCTTTTTATATATATAGACTAGGGGCCCAGTGCACAAATTCGTGCACCTTCAAAGGAACTGTGGGTCTAGAGGCTGTGGTGAGCACAGGGATGGGTCTCAGCCCATCCTCCATACACATGCCCGGCCCCTCCTGCCATGGCCCCCAGTCCCCTCTCTACAGACAGTCCTACTCCTACCACCACCACTCCAACACGCTGATGGTGCCGGCCCCGCTTGCACCCAATGATGGCATGGAGCAATTGAGGCCGTTATAAGCAGTGGGTGTGAGCAGGGCTGGGGCTGTCAGTGATACCCCCAATGCTTTAAGCACCCACCTGGTCCTATACATAATTATCATAATATTATTGATTATATTCCCTATGATATAATTTATATCTCTGTGACTGTTCTGAAACTACCAAATTATACTGCTTAATCCCTTCACCTTTTTCATGCAGTCCCCCAAACCCCCTCCCTTCTGACAATTGTCAATTTGTTCTCTGTATCTATGAGTCTGTTTCTCTTTTGTTTGTTTGTTTATTTTGTTCCTTAGATTCCACATATAATGAAATCACCATTATGTATTTTAACTTCATCATAAAGTACATTTGCAATGATGTATATATTTTAGTTGCACCAGTGCATCAGTCTATCTTATTCAAAAAATAATATTCAAAAGATATATTTCCCATTTAATGATGGTCAATAATCATTTCCAAGCACTGAATAGTGCCACTAGGTCTTAAAGATTTAGTGTAGCACTAAGTTTTCTCAGGAATAAATAAAGAGAGGCATCTTATAAAATACAGAATATTTAGACTATTATAGTGTTAATATGTATCCCAAAACCTTCTCTAACATAAAATTAGCCTATCTGCATATGAATAAATATAATACTTTTATTCAAGATGAGATATGCTTTAAATTCTTATGATTGAAAGATGTTAAAACTGGTAAGCTTTTCATCTGTAGTTTGTGTATTGATTTTAAATGTTCAGAGGACTCAAGTTTTGGGCTAGATGATAAATTTATTACTCCACTGTTTCCATAGTATTTAAGATTTGATCATCAGTGTTTCTTGCACGTACATAGTTTTCAATAAATATATTAAATACAAAATGTAAAATATCAAAAGCCCCTATTCTTGCTAGTGGTTTGAGACACCAAAGACTGTCAAGGGAAGAGGGTCTTGGTTTGTCTTTGCTTTTACATGGATAAACTAAGGAGGATTATCCCAACTATTCTAACTCTAAGAATACCAGAGCTGTTGAAAACCATGTAACACAATGTTGTAATATGCAAATTGACTTAGTCAATTTGTTTGACAAAGTCTGTGTAAAGAAAAATCAAAGGCTTCACTTAACTGACCAGTTGGTGTAGTCAAAATAAAGAACTTGAGTCAAACTAGAGTTTTGAGTCAAAATTTAATAGCTATTTTGGTAAGTCATTTTTTACTCAGTCTAGATGGACATTACTGTCAGGAAAGGCCAGATAATAAAAACTTGAATAGTATGCATATGAAATTTTAAGGCAAAATTCAAATTATCATTTGAGACATGTATCGAACTGTCACCCAATTTTACAAGGTGCAATAAGAGACAGACTACATAATATTTCTTCATTTTCTAAAAATTTCCACATAATAGCAAAGCTGGCATTTTATAATTTCCAAAGCTATAAATCATTTTTAGAATCATGATGATATTACTCAAAACAGATGTGAAAACATATGTCTGCCATAGTTGTATAAACTGCTTACTTGTCATATTTAATAAATGTTGAGGCTTCTACTTTAACTACATTCCATTTTAATAACAAAATTTATTTGAGGAAAATATAGTTCGTCTTAATATCACAACTCTAAGTGGCAGTACTAGACATACGCCACCTCAATTAAAAGCAAGCTTCTATTATAACCTAGATTCACATTAGTATGCCATTCTTGTCTATTAATGTCTTCATCAGTATGTGTGACAAACCTCTTTGAATTAAGTAAAACTGTGCCATTCTATAGCAAGAGATTCAAAAGTGCCAGTAGATACCACTGTGTATTTTATGAGAATCAGTGACCTGTGCATCTATCTGTGCATGTGTTCCAGCTGATTTCCCATTAGACACAGAAGTATGTACATGAAGCACTCAGGCCACTCCTAAATGCCATTTTGACTTAAGAGGTTTGCAGTTCCAATGCAATCAGGTGCAGGTTGATATTTTCCTAGAAAAGCTGTTTTACTACCAAACTGTTCTTTAAATAGTCATGACTTGGTTGGTGGGAAAGAGGTCTCAGGAACAAACTGTTATTGGGTTCTGAATGAAGTTCATCTTTAACTAGAAGTTCATTACCAGTGTAAAAGTTTTGGGTAGTTTACTATGCTGAACTTGATTTCTTCCTTTTGGACTATTCTGAAATCAATCATTTACATCTCAGAGGGTATAGCCATTCAGTGTTTGGATGAGAAATACTAAACATGTGACAAGGAAAACAACCATGAATCAATGAAATTAAAATCATACATTATTCCAAATTCTAACCAAAATACTCATGTAGGTTTTAGGAAGTTCAGTCAAGAGAAGAAAGAAAAATGTATCCATTAACTCTTCAGTTCATGAACTCTTTTTTCTATATATTAAGAGCATCTTTAGTAGAGAAAGAAAAAATGCACCCTATTGTGAAGTATCAAAAAATCATCTGATGATTGGATAGATTACATGTTAGTTTATGTTCTTCATCTTACAGTTACTGTCTAACTCATGGTGACAGTCATAATGCATAACTTATAAAATATGCTTACAACCATTTGAGGTTGATTGATATATTTCCCAAAATATTTTCAAATATGTTGATATATTTTATCTTTTTCTTACCTTTGCAGCCTTTTAAGCAAGGTTGTACAAAGCTTTATGAAATTGTTACTCTCCCTACATTTTTTAATAGATATCCTAAGAAAAAACTGCCTACTGTGCAGATGTGATCAATGCACTTCAGTTGCTCAAAAGCTAGAATGGTGTCATATCTACCAACATTCCAGGTGAATACTTGATTGGAGTACCTTGCTTAGCTTTCATTTGAAGTGTCCAAATTAGCATACATATGTTTTGTTAATTTATTATTTATTTATTTATATATATCTTTATTGTTGAGAGTATTACAGATCTCTTCCCGTTCTTTGTTATTTATTTATTGTTATTTGTATATATCTTAATTGAGAGTATTACAGATGGTCTTCCCCTTTCAGTTAGTGCATACTTCACTTTTCCCCTCCTCTTACCCTCCTCCAACTAGATCCCGACCCACTGCAGGGCTTCATCACTCTATTGTCTGTGTCTATGTGTAATGCATATATGCATATAAGTTCTTTGGTTAATCTCTTCCCACCCATCCTCCCCCGTTCCCTCTGAGATTTGTCAATCAGTTCCATATGTCCATGTCTCTGGTACTATTTAATTCATCAATTTATTTTGCTCATCAGATTCTTTGATCATTTATTTTTATTTTTAGATTCAATTGTTGATAGATATGTATTTATTGTTATTTTATTGTTCATATATTTATCTTTTGTCTTTCTTCTTCTTCTTAAAGACCTTTCCACATTTCATGTAATACTGGTTTGCTGGTGATGAACTCCTTTAGCTTTTTCTTATCTGTGAAGCTCTTTGTAGGACCTTCAATTATAAATGATAGCTTTGCAGGGTAGGTAGGGTAATCTTGTTCCTTACTTTTCATCACTTTGAATATTTCTTGCTACTCCCTTCTGGCCTGCAAAGTTTCTGTTGAGAGATCAGCTGACAGTCATATGGGCACTCCATTGTAGGTAACTAACTGCTTTTCTCTTGCAGCTTTTAAGACTTTCTCTTGTATTTAAACTTTTAATTATGATGTGATTTGGTGTGGGCTATTTTGGGTTCATATTTTTGGGACTCTGCACTTCCTGGACTTGTAAGTCTATTTCTTTCACCAGGTAGGGGAAGTTTCTTGTCATTATTTCTTCAAATACGTTTTCAATTTCTTAGTTCTTCTCATCTCCTTCCAGCACCACCATGATATGAATGCTGGTATGCATGAAGTTGTCTCAGATTCCTTGTGCTATCTTCATATTTTTGGATTGTTATCTTTTTTTTTTCTCTTCTGATTAGGTGTTTTTTTGCTTCCTCATATTCCAAATTGTTGATTTGATTCTTGGCATCCTCTACTCTACTGTTGATTCCCTGTAAATTATTCTTCATTTCAGTTAGTGTATAATTCATTTTTGAATGGTCCTTTTTCATGTCTTTGATATTCTCATTAATTCCCTTGAAATTCTAACTAAATTCCTTGATATTTTCACTGTTTCTTGAAGTTCTCATTAAGTTCCTTGAGCATCTATACAACTATTGTTTTAAACTCTGTATCTAGTAGTATGCTTGCTTCCATTTCATTTAGTTCTATTTTTGGAGATTTCTTCTGTTTTACCTTTTTGGACATGTTTCTTTGTCTCCACATTTTGGGTGCTTCCCTGTGTTTGTTTCTATGTATTAGGTAGAGCTGCTTTGTCTCCTGGAGTTTGTAAAGTCACTTACATAGTGGTTGTCCTGTAGATCCTAGTGGCTCAACCTCCCCAGTCATCTGAGCTAGGCACTCTAGGTGCATGTCTGTGTGGGCTGTGTGCACTGTCCTGTTGTAGTTGGGCCTTGATTTCTGCGGGTATCACTAAGAGAAATTGACCCTCAGGCCAATTGGCTGTGAGGACCTGCTGCGTCTACAGTGGAAGATCTGCTGTGCAGGACACGCATGTATGGAGCAGGACTTGATTCAGTGGGGCTTTGGTGCTCTACCAGGTATACCGATTAATAATGTGAATTTTTTTTTCAATAGATGGAGTTACACATATGTTGATATATATGAGATTTGATATGTATGCTATTTTGTTGTATTGACAATAAGCTTCAAAACTTCATATGTCAAATTTGCTGAAGGTGTTAACATTATAGATATTTTTACACTTAAAAATGTCAAATTTCTTGCCAAAAATAGAGCATTTGTGGGAAGTTTAAATTCATTATTTTGAAGAAAAGTGCTGCTGAATACTTCGGGAAGCTTATGGTAAACATGCTCCATCTCAAGATACTTGTGAATGCTGGTTTAAATGCTTTAAAAGTGATGATTTTGAGAGAAACCAAGATGGCAGCATAGATAAACACCTAAACTGCAGCCTCGCACAACAATTTCAAAAATACAACTAAAAGACAAAACGGACATCATCCAGAACCACAGGAAAGCTGGCTGACTGGAAATCCTACAACTAGAAAGAAAGAGAAAACCATAAGGAAAATCAGAGGAGCTGTAAAAGACTGAGGAACAGAGACACGGGCGTGCGCGTGCAGAGAGGACGGAGCCAGAGAGGACGGGTGGCTGAGTGCCTGGCTGGCATTCTCTAGCAGGAAGGAGATAAAAGCTCCGGACTGCGCTGAACCCTAGTACCGGGCGAGACCCTGGGGACCCAGGCTCATACTGGGGGAATCTGGACTGTAAGGCGGAAACTCAGGGGAGCGGCGAAAGGCAGAGCTCCGGAGGCACACACGTGAATGCACGCAGAGGATGGAGTGTTGAGTGTGCCACAGGATTGCTCAAGCGGGAAGGACACAAAAGCTCCAGACTGCGCTGAACCCCAGGTCCGGGCGAGAATCTGGGAATCCAGATTCATTGGGGGAGAGACTAGACTGTTTGGCAGCAGGTGAAACTCGAGGGCACCTTTCTCTCAGAGGTGCTTGCAGCGAGTACCCGAGGGACACTGAGACTCAGGAACCTCACAGGGCGGGGCCAATGGGAAGCCAAGGCTGTAGGCTCCACCCAGAAGCTTCAACCTGAAACTCTGCCCCATCCAAGCTGAGCACAGAGGCTTTTACAATTTTGCAAGTCTAGTTGAATAAGGCTGTCTCCCGGCGTATACACAGCTGATCCTCACAGCCAATTGGCCTGGAGGTCAACTCCTCCCACTGATACCAACAACAATCAAGACTTAACTACAACAAGGTTGTACACACAGTCCACAAAGGGGGGCACGAAGAGTGTCCACCTCAGGTAACTGGGGAGGCCGAGCCACTGGCCCATATAGGATAACTAGCACACAAAGCTACCCTACCAACTCAGGGAAGCAGCAAAAATGCGAAGACAAAGAAACAGATCAAAAACCAAAGAAATGGATGGAAACAAATGACTGGACATAGAGTTCAAAACCACGGTTATAAGGTTTTTCAAGAATTTGCTAGAAAAGGCCGAGAAATTTAGCGAGACCCTCGAGGATATGCAAGAGACTCTCAAAGATATGGAAAAGGACCAACTAGAAATTAAACATACACTGACTGAAATAAAAAAAAAATATTATACAGACACCCAACAGCAAACTAGAGGAACGCAAGAATCAAGTCAAAGATTTGAAATACAAAAAAGGAAAAATCACTCAACTGGAAAAGCTAAAAGAAAAAAGAATCCAAAAATAGGAAGATAGTGTAAGAAGCCTCTGGGACAACTTCAAGTGTACCAACATCAGAATTATGGGGGTGCCAGAAAAAGAGAGAGAGCAAGATACTGAAAACCTATTTGAAGAAATAATGACTGAAAACTTCCCCCACCTGGTGAAAGAAATAGACTTACAAGTCTAGGAAGCACACAGAACCCCAAACAAGAGGAATCCAAAGAGGACCACACCAAGACACATCATAATTAAAATGCCAAGAGCAAAAGACAAAGAGAGAATATTAAAAGCAGCAAGAGAAAAACAGTTAATTACCTACAAGGGAGCACCCATAAGATTGTCAGCTGATTTCTCAACAGAAACTATGAAGGCCAGATGGGAGTGGCAAGAAATAGTCAAAGTGATGCATAGCAAGAACCTACAACCAAGAGTACTCTACCCAGCCAAGCTGACATTCAGAAATGAAGGCCAGCTAAAGAGCTTCACAGATAAGAAGAAGCTAAAGGAGTTCATCACCGCCAAACCAGTATTATATGAAATGCTGAAAGGTATTCTCTAAGAAGAGGAAGTAGAAGAAAAAGGTAAAGATAAAAATTATGAACAACAAATACATATCTATCAACAAGTGAATTTAAAAATCAAGTGAATTAAAAATCTGATGTACAGAATAAACTGGTGAATATAATAGAATCAGGGGCATAGAAAGGGAGTGGACTGACAACTCTCAGGTGTAAAGGGGTGTGAGGGGTGTGGGAAGAGACTGGACAAAAATCGTACACCTATGGATGAGGACAGTTGGGGGGAGGTAAGGGAAGAGGGTGGGATGGGAACCAGGTGGAGGGGAGCTCTGGGGGGGGGGTAAAGAGGAACAACTGTAATAATCTGAACAATAAAGATTTATTAAATAAAAAAAGAAAAATACATTTAAAAAAGTGATGATTTTGATGTGAAAGACAAAGAACATCCAGGTCTACTGAAAAAGTTTGAAGACCAACAATTACAAACATTATTGGATGAAGATGTATGTCAAACTCAAAAACAACTTGCAGAAAGATTAAATGTTGCTCAGCAAACAATTTCTGATCATTTACAAGCAATGGGAAAGATTTCAAAGAAAGGAAAATGGGTGTCACATCAACTGAATGAAAGACAAATGGAAAACCAAAAAGTCATCAATAAAATGTTGCTTCAAAGTCATGAAAGAAAGTCTTTTTTGCATCGAATTGTGACTGGTGATGAAAAGTGGATTTATTTTGAGAATCCCAAATGCACAAAATCATGGATTGATCCCGGTCAACCATCAACATCAACTGCAAGGCTAAATCACTTCGGAAAGAAGATATTGCTCTGCATTTGGTGGGATCAGGAAGGTGTGGTGTATTATGAGCTTCTGAAACCAAGTGAAACCGTTAATACTGATCGCTACTGACAACAAATAATCAATTTGAACCACACTTTGATTGTGAAATGACCAGAATGTGCCAGAAGACACGGCAAAGTAATTTTGCTTCATGATGATGCACCATCACACACTTTAAAACCAGTTAAAGACATTTTAAAAGATCTTGCCTGGGAAGTATTAACCCACCCACTATATTCACCAGACCTTGCTTCTTCAGATTACCACTGGTTCCGATCGATGGCACACGCACTTTCTGAGCAGCACTTCAAAACATAAGAAGAAGTGGGAAATTGGGTCTCTGAATGGTTTGCCTCAAAACAAGAAAAGTTCTATTGGGACAGATCCACAAATTACCTGAAAGATGGGGGAAATGTGTAGCTAGCGACGGAATTACGTTGAATCAGTGGTTCTCAACCTTCCTAATGCCGTGACCCTTTAATATAGTTCCTCATGTTGTGGTGACCCCCAACCATAAAATTATTTTCATTGCTACTTCATAACTGTAATTTTGCTACTGTTATGAATTGTAATGTAAATATCTGTGTTTTCCGATGGTCTTAGACGACCTTGCTAGAGGTTCTCAACCTGAGAACCGCTGCTGCAGAGCCTAAGACCATCGGAAAACACATATATTTACATTATGATTCACTAACAGTAGCAAAATTACAGTTATGAAGTAGCAACGAAAATAATTTTATGGTTGGGGGTCACCACTACATGAGGAACTGTATTAAAGGGTCATGGCATTAGGAAGGTTAAGAACCATTGCTTTGAATAAAGCACTTTTGATGTTTCTCTTAAAATTACTGTTTTCTTGGATTACAAAATCCGCATTATTAACCTGTACGCCTGGTATGTGTCTGTCCCTTGAGTGTATTGCTCATGCACACGGTAGAGTTGGAATCTGGTATCATCCGAAGCTGTCCATCAGGTGCACTGGCTCTGGGGCCTCTATAGAGGTGCATAGTCAGCCACTGCCTTTGCTTTGTCTGGGGCCAGCCAGCATTACCTCCAGAGGATCTGCAGATGGCTGCTATTGTATTGGGTTTAGATATGTTCAGGAGAAGCCAAGCTGTGAACCTTGGCCAGCCACTGCTAGTGTCAGGCCTGTGGCACACTGAGTCCAGCTGCTGTTTGTTCCAGCGATTTTAGGAAAGCCTAAATCCTGAGCCAGAATAGGCCATTCATATGGTAAAGACACTGCAAACAACTTGGGTGTGGCTGCAAATTGGGTGGGGAAGAAACTCATGGAATCACCAGGTGGGGACAAATAGTATGAGCCAGGTAGATGGAGTCTCAGATATGGTACCTGCCAGTCAGCTCTGTGAGGGAAGTTCCCAGCACTTTAACTGGGAGAAAGCTGTTCCTGAGTTCTTGTCCTGATGCCACACGATTTAGTTCATCCCCGTATGTCCCTGGACTCTTTAAGCTGCTGCCACAGTGCTAGAGCTCAGAGGAAATGAGTCCAAGTAAATCTGTGTGCAAGCCTTTTTAAGAGAAACTGCCTGGTACTCTTGCATCCTCTGTGTCACTCAGCCACATTCTCTGCTGGTTTTTACAGCCCAGAGTTATGGGGATGCCGCTTCCTGGTTCTGAAATCCTGGGTTAGGGGTCTGGTGTGGAGCTGGGATCTGTTGCTCCTCATGGGAAGCCTCCTCAGCCAAGATATCTCTTCTGATTAAAAACACACATATGTGGGTGTCAGACCAGCCTGTTCCATGCCTCAGTCGCTCCTGCCCAGTCTGTATGTGCTTTTCTTCTTTAACTCTCTAGTTGTAACACTTCCATTCAGTCAGATTTCTGGTGGTTCTGAATGATAGTTGTTCTGTATTTTAGTTGTAAGTTTGATGTGATTTTGTGAGGATGCAAGTACCACCATTTACCTACATTGCCATCTTGGTTCCTCAAATGGAATAATCTAGTAAACATTCTTAAAATTACTTTTGAGGATTGATGGGAATATCTCTCTTTCATGACAGCAACTCAGTTTTTCAAACATAAGCATCAAATGGTGAGTCATTTAAAAAAATTAACAAAGTGCATGCAAAATTGTAAAATAAATAAATAAAAGGTCAGATGTCTTTAATCAAGCATAATAAAAGGGCTTCAGGATTATGTTCCCAGCCACAGGCACAGACATATTTCAGGCTGATTATGTGATTTATAACATCAAATAAACAAGCTTCAGGTAAGCATTATTTTTTACTATAAAAGTAACTTAAAGCCAATATGAATCTATTCTGACTTGAGGAAATGTGGATGCAATATACAGTACTGGGATGTTAATTGAGTTAGTATCTGACCTTTATATGTACATCAAATAAACAAAAATCATTTTACCTTTATTATCTCTTTGGAATTTTTTTATGGTTGGTCCATTTTCCTGATCAACAATAACTTCCTCTCTATTATTCGACATCATAACTGTAAATAAGAGATATAACTGAGTGATTTTCTTGCAAATCACTCAAAAGAAAAGCAAAAAAGCAGTATATAAATAGCCACTTTATTTCAATAACAACTAACATTAATTTTATGTACTTCTTTTAAAACAATAAAAACATTTGTGTTGATCTGATAATATAATTTACAAATCAATTAACTGCTTAATTATGTGATTTTAAAAATAAAATTAATATATTAGATATATAACTGCCAAAATAAATCCTTTTTTAAAAATATATTTTTATTGATTTCAGAGAGGAAGGGAAGAGGGAGTGTGAGAGATAGAAACATTAATGATGAGAGAGAATCATTGATTGGCTGCCTCCTGCATGCCCCCTACTGGGGATCGAGTCCTAAACCTGGGCATGTGCCCTTAACCAAAATCGAACCCAAGACCCTTCAATCCTCAGGCTGACTCTGTATCCACTGAGCCAAGCCAGCTAGGGCCAACATAAATCCTTTAAATCATTTTAAATATTTCTTTTTTTAAATGTGTATGCAAATTAGCTATTTAACTCTGTAATTAATACTTCCCAAAATGCTTCTGAATAAAATTTACCACTTAAGTTCATGAATTTAAAATAATTATGCATTGTGTCACTCTATAGAGCCTTGCACATATATGCAGTAAAATTAATAGATAAAATATAACTTTCCATTAATTATTATGTGTTTCTGCACAAAATTTTATATTTAAAGAGGGAAATCATGCCAATTTTCATAGGTTATCATTTAATTTTCTTTAATTATGTTTTATTAAAACATTATATAGTTTTATAAATAATATATGGTCACTTTAAATTAAAATCTTCAAAGCTTTTTTTTTTTTTCATTTATAGACAACCTCACTATCTGCTTGGATGATTTGGAATGTGATTGAAAGCCTAATTACTGCCAGAGAAATTAGAAATGTTTTATGTTGTCTAAATTTTTTTTAGAGTATTATATTCCTTTGGAAATATTTGATTTTACTTTGATTCTTTTATGATATATCCATCATAGAGTACATTTCCCTATGTGCTCTGCTTTTAGCCAGAACTCCACACATAATTATCTTCCCCACACATAAATAAATAAATAAATAAATAAATAAATAAATAAATAAATATCTCCCTTTCCTCTCTTCTCAGTTACTCATTAAAACAACGATTATCTCCGTAGAAGAAAGTGTGTCTTGGTTTTTTGATTCATCTGAATCTGCTTATCTTACACAGACTCCCTCCTACCAGTTGCACACAATGTCGTACCAAACAGTCTGGTTCCACAGAACAGTAAAGCTAGGAGATCACTGTCAACTCTTCTAGGAATTAAACTTACTCCCTTAGGAACATTAGCCTCACGTTCTAGCTTAGTGGTTCTTAACTCTGGCTGCACATTAAAATCTTCTAAGGTGATACTGAAAAGCAAAACAAAATACTGAGTCCAGGTTCTATTCCAGCTCAGGTAAATCAAACTCTTAGCATGTGGCCTGGATCTTCAGATTTGTAAGTGCTCCACAGGTGGTTATAATGAGGATCTAGATTTGAGACCCACTGTGCCCACTGTAAAGCTAAAAAAAACCCATAAACAACATGTAATGTTGACAGGCTAAGCAAGACTTGGATGAATTTCCACAAAAGAGAAATCATATTCATTCTTCTCCAGCACAAATTCAGAACCTAACACCTTCCCTAATCCCTCAATTCTTCTCCTCCCAACCCCACCCCACCCCTGGGTAGAAAAAGCATTATTTTGGAAAGGCTTGAAGAAATCATTATTAGGAATTCTAAAAATTTAGAGTTCAAATAAACAATGCCCCTATAGAAAACTAAAAGAAGCTCAGAATTCATTTTTCCCTGAAGGAAATAGATACTTAGGAAATTGGATTATGTAGGTTCAGAAGATTAACAAATATTTTACCTAGCTCATGATTATATACTAAATGAGAATTTGTTACAATTGAATTAATGCACTTAGTAATGTCTGTATACCCTAGTAAGATCAGACAGAAGGAGATGATAAACAAGGTAAATGCACACATTAAAAAATAGTGCTTATTCCTCACTTTTCCTTATCACTTTAAAATTCTGTTTTTCCACACATTATTTCATTTGACCTCACAAAAGTTGACTCTATTAGGCAGGACAGTAATTATTTTCATATTATATAAAGTGGTGGTGGTTAAGTGTCATAATCAAGATTTCCTACCTAGTTAGTGCCAGAACTATGGCTAGAGTGAAATCTTTAATATGCCACATCACTAACAGTAACAGTATTCTGAAATTGTGTCTATGGTGTAAGATGTCTAAGACAATGAAAAATTGTAATGAAAAGCATATCAAATAGTTGTGATCCAAGATTTGAAATTGTAGCAAACTATACATTGATTGACTTTTTAAACACTGAAACAATAAACTGCCTAAAGGACATTTTAACTTCAATTTTAAAGGATGTTGTGAATATAACAAATTTATTGTATTATACTAGCTGTTAAAAAACCAACATATTAAACTAACAAATACTCTACAAAATTACCATGATATTATTTCCATGAGATCCAGTGATACAGTAAATGAAAGCACTACCAGAAAACAAACTTTCAATATTTTAAGTTTCATTTTGTTATTCATATTGCTTCAGCAATAAAAAAATGACCACTTCAAAAAGCCATTTATACTAAGGCAGCATCAGCCCCTCCAGCTTCTTTTCCCCCTCTATATTACCTAATGAAGGATTTCTTGAAATAATATCTTTAAAATCCTTTCTTCAGGTGAAATACTCACCCATTCTGTCTGAATGGTGATCCATCTGAGAAGGAGAGCTGGATACACTGCTGCTGGGGTGGGAGGAGGTCTGGCTCCCAGGGCGATGACTCTCTTCCAGAGAGGGAGCAGGAGAAGGACTCTCTGGGATCCTTTCCTGACACAAAAGAAAGCACAAAGGGAAATTCCATCTGTGCACCAAGATTTTCATATTGGTTGAATTCATAACATTTGAAATTTTGATCTCTCACTTATCCTGAAAGCATGCTCATCCACAATACCTGGTCTTAAAAACATATCTTTAAATAAAAGCTTATTTTTCTTATAAAATTAATGGAATATAATGAAAGTTCAATAAGAGAAGAAACTAAAAGGACTCTATTCCATGTCAGATACATAGTAGAGGCTCAATAAAAGTTTGTTTCCATTTGTTTTCCTAGAAAATTCAAAAAGATTATAAATCTGGGGGCATGGTGAATGTTTATTGTTATTGTAAGCACTTCCATTGACATAAAGTTCATGCCAAGGTCTGGAGAGTGATCCTACTCTCTAAGTAAGAAGGAGATATCTCAAAAATAAACATTTGAGAACTCTGGAATGAAACTTGCAAATATGGCAACTAGTACATGTTTAGCCTTTCTGCACAGACAAACAATATGGACTTAATATACCTGCAATCTATCAGACCTTAAGAATTTATGTTAAATTCTTAAAACAAAATGGTTTAGTTGTCACAGGATACAATAATTGGTTTTCCACAGTAACATTAAGACCTATCAATATCAATTCCTTTGTATTTTTGAGTGTTTTTAGTTTGAAATAATAAATTTGAACAAAAACGAAATATCTATTTTACATACTTGTACAGTAACTGCTATGGCTTTCAATATTTCTGTAATTATGAATATTGCTATAAAACTCTTAAGTTGTTTACTATATTTATGCACCATAAATTGATGAATAAATCTAGCAACTATTTAGTTAATTTGATCAATAAAAGAACCAAATTGTGTTTTTTATGCATATATGTAATCAATGTGACTGGGAGATAGATATGCAGGGATGGAGAATATTTTCTCTATAAAATATTTAATTTATTCATAATAAATTTCTTAAATGTGTCCATTTATAATAACAACAACAGTATTCTAATCATAATAATATTAAAGTTAATTTGTTAAATATGTGCTTGTATATTTTCACATTGATTTTGCATGAGTTGCCCAAAATTTATATAAATCCCATAAAGAAAAACTGTTTGTTGAGTGATATCAAGGAATTGTAGCATGTGAGATTCCCTTGGACTCTCCCCCTGTAATTTCAACAATTTGAACAGCTAAAACTCAACAAAAGACTCCCTGCTCAACATACAGACACACTGAGAGATCCACATATTGAAGCATCAAAAGGTGGGAAACTAATATGAAACAGGTGAGACAAGAAGGAAGGAGGGCTTAGAATAGCAGTGGATGCAGCCCTGCAGTGAGGATCCCAAAGCAGGGCTCATCCCAGAGAGGGGAGGAAGCCAGTTGTGGCTCATTCTTCCTTCAGCTGGGAGAAGCAGAGAGACTGGGTGGGAACTCTTGTGGGAGTGAGCAATGCAAGTTGCAACTGAGCCAAGAGAACTGGGCAAGGACAGAGCACAGAGGCTCTGCCACAGCTCTTGGGTGGTTGACACTTCAGACAAAGAAAGAAAGCCATAGAGCTTTTTATACCAAGTGGCTGAGCACATTATCTGTAAAGTCGAGAACTGTTTCTACAGAATCACTATTTCTCCTCAGCAAAGTGTACACTCTATTACTTATTCCCAGTTGTGGCACACTGGGAGAGTTTCCAGGTCACCATTACCAAGAAGGCGAAACAAAAAAGGCAGCCAAATACCCCTAGACAACACCAAGCCCAAGTACGGCAGCTGCACTGACAGCATCCATGGGCATTAGCTATGGGATTTCACAGAGCTAAAAAATTTGTGATTCACCACCACCTACTGAAAATAATAGAAAGAACTCTTCATAGTTGACATAATTGATATCTAATTGTCACTCATACATAGATGCCTAGACAGAGAAGGAACCCATCAAACACCATGAATAACCATGGTAGCAAGGAAGCTCAGAAAGAAAATAAAAAGTCTTCAGTAAGCAAGTTTGAACATATGGAAATATGTGATATAAATGGCAGAGAATTCAAGATTGCATTTCTTAAAATACTTAATGAGATGTGAGAAAATACAGAGGCAATTTAATGCACTCGGAAAATTAATTAACAAACAAAATAAGTACTTTACCGAAGAGATTGAATTTTTTATAAAGAACCAAACAGAAATCCTAGATATGAAGAATTCAATAAAAGAGGTCAGAAATGAACTTGCAAGCATAAGAAATAGAGCCAATCAGATGGATGAAAGAATTACTGATATCAAAGATAGAATTCTAGAAATGACACAGAGGGAAGATGAGAGAGATGTGATAAATAAATAAATAAATAAATAAATAAAATAAATAAATAAAACTCTATAAAACTACCTAAATCACAAAAAGTAATAAAAGAATAACGGACATACCAGAAGAAGAAGAGAGGAAGAAGGGAACGGAAACCTATTAGCACAAATAGTTAATGAGGACTTTCAGAACACATGGAAAGAGCTAGATCCTTGAATTCAAGAATCAAACAGCCTAAGTGCCCATCAGCAGATGAGTGGATTAAAAAACTGTGCTACATCTACACAATGGAATACTATGCTGCAGTAAAAAAGGAGTTCTTACCATTTGTAACAACATGGATGGAGCTGGAGAGCATTATGCTAAGTGAAATAAGCCCAGCAGAGAAAGATAAATACCACATGATGATCTCACTCATTTATGGAATATAATGAACAACATAAACTGATGAACAAAAACAGATCCAGAGACAGAGAAACATCTATCAGAACGTCAAACCTCAGGGAAGGTAGGGGATGGTGGGAGTAAGGGGGAGAGATCAACCAAAGGACTTATATGCATGCTCATAAGCCTAATCAATGGACAGAGACAACAGGGGGGTAAGGGCATGAATAGGGGGTTGAGGGTAATGGGGGAATAAGGACACATATGTAATACCTTAATCAATAAAGAAATTAAAACAAAAAAGAAGCAAACAGAATACCTGATTATTTCAATCCAAAGAGGCCATCTACAAGGCATATTGTATTAAAACTGTCAAAATTTAATGACAAAGAAAGAATTATCAAGGCATCCAGAGAAAAGAAGGAAGTGACCTATAAAGGAAAGCCCATCAGGTTATCATTGGACTTCTCAGCAGAAACCCTATAAGCCAGAATAGGGTGGAACCAAATATGCAAACTACTGGAGGAGACAAATTACTAGCAAGAATAATGTATCCAGCAATGTTATATTTTAAATATGAAGGAAAGATAAGTATTTTCCAGACATACAGAAGCTGAGGGAATTTATCACCAGAAGACCTCCATTGCAGGAAATACTCAAGGGGGTGATTCTACCTGAAACAAAAAAACAAAAGGTCACCACACTACTAGTAAGTTCACCAACAAACTTACAGCACAAACAGGGATAATTTGTGACCACAAAAACATAAAAACATAAAAAGGGAGAGGTAAAGGGTCTGAATTTGCAAGAAAGATGGAGATCAGATGCACTCAAAAGAAAAAGAAAAACCTACTCTATATATGAAACTTTCTTTTTTATAAACCTAAAGATAACCACAAATAAACACTGAGACACATTTTTCAAAAAAAAGACAAAACAGAAAAAAGAAGTATGGAATATCAGCAAATAAAAAAATCATATAGAAACACAAAGGAAAAGAACCAATGGAGGCACAGAGCTACCAGAAAATAATAGATAAAATGGCAAAAGGAAATCCTCATACATCAATAATTACCCTCAATGTAAAAGGCCTGAATTCACCAATAGAGAGTTCAAGAGTAGGAGATTGGATCAAAAAATAATCCAGATATAAGAAGAAAAATGGTGACGGAATAGACAGACGGGTCCTGAGCCTTATCCCAGAGCAGAAAGAAAGAACAGCTGAGGGTCGCACGGGGAGTATTTGTTGGTGAGTTAAGGGACAGCTATACACCAGGAGAAGGTGGGGGACTGCTGGACGGGGTTCCCCTGACTGGGCAGCCCCCACTGCTGCTGGGTCCCCTCCCAGAGCTATGGGCTCAGATGCAGAGACCATGCCATCTTGAAGGGGAAAGTGGATCTTATTGGAAGTGTGAAAATCTACAACTGCGGCAACCGCCAAACAGCTGTGAACCCCAGAACACCGGTCCCCAATTGGCGCAAACATGCGGATTGAGAGGAGCTCTACACTCCACCACAGAAAGGTCAGATTTCACCTGGGATAAGGAGAGAGAGAACTACATAAACAGACATCTGGAGAAGAGAGACGATGGGGAGACAAAGAAACAGCCCGCATATGAAAGAAAAGCAGGCATCACCAGAAAAGGAAGTAAACGAAATGGAGGCAAGCAACCTGTCAGAAAAAGAATTCAGAGAAATGGTCATAAGGTGGCTGAAAAGAATGGAAGACAAATTCGACAATATGAGTAAGAACCAAGAGGAAATGAAGAAGAACCAAGAAGAAATGAAAAATGACATCGCTGCTGTAAAGAACTCAATAGAAAGCATCAAGAGTAGACTAGAAGAAGCAGAGGACAACATCAGTGAGATAGAAGACAAGGTGGGAAAAAATACCCAAGTAGAACAGCTTCTAGAAAAAAAAATTAAAAAGCAGGAGGAGAGCCTAAGGGAACTTTGGGACAACAGGAAACAAAACAACATCTGCATTATAGGGGTTCCAGAAGGAGAAGAAACTGAGCAAGGAATAGAAAACCTGTTTGAAGAAATAATGACAAAGAACTTCCCTGATATAGGGAAAAAACCCACAGAAATCCAAGAAGCTCAGAGTCCCAAGCAAAATGAACCCCAAAAGACTGATGCCAAGGCACATTATAATTAAACTGGCCAACACCAACGACAAAGTAAGAATCTTAAAAGCGGCCAGAAAGAGACAGAAATTTACCTACAAAGGAACCCCTATCAGATTAGCAACTGATTTCTCAACAGAAACACATCAGGCCAGAAGGGAATGGAATGAAATATACAAAGTCATGCAAAGGAAGGTTCTGAATCCAAGAATACTGTACCTAGCAAGGCTATCAATCAAAATTGAAGGTGAAATCAGGAGCTTCACAGACAAAAAAGGGCTAAGAGAGGTCATCACTAACAAGCCAGCAATGCAAGAAATGCTAAAGGTTCTGCTGTAAAAAAAAAAAAAAAAAAAAGGAACACAGGGGTAAAGAATAAAAATGGCGACAAATAAGTACCTATCAATAATAACTTTAAATGTAAATGGATTAAATGCCCCAATCAAAAGACATAGGGAAACGGATTGGATAAGAAAACAAAACTCATATATCTGCTGTCTACAAGAAACCCACCTCAGAAAAAAAATGCACACAGACTGAGGGTGAAGGGATGGAAAAAGGTTTTCCAGGGGAATGGAAATGAAAAACAAAAACTGGGGTAGCAATACTTATATCTGACAAATTAGATCTCAAAGTGAAGGACATAACAAGGGATAAGGATGGCCACTTCATAATACTAAAGGGAGCAATCCAACAAGAAGAAATAACTCTGGCAAACATATACGCACCCAATACAGGAGCACCCAAATACATAAAAAAAACTCCTGGAGGATATCAAGGGAGAGATTGACAGCAATACAATCATAGTAGGAGACTTTAATACCCCACTATCACCATTGGAGAAATCCTCTCAACAAAAAATCATCAAAGAAACATCAATCCTAAATGACTCACTAGGCCAGATGGAATTAATTGACATCTTCAGAATATTTCACCCCAAAGCCACAGAATATACATTCTTCTCAAGGGCACATTGGTCATTTTCAAAGATAGACCATATGTTGGGACATAGCCAAAGTCTCTTCAAATTCAAGAAGATAGAAATTATATCAAGCATCTTCTCAGATCACAGAGGCATAAAACTGGAAATCAACTACAATAAATACAATCCAAAGAAATCAAACACATGGTGACTAAACAGCATGCTATTAAACAATGACTGAGTTACCAGAGAGATCAAGGAAGAAATAAAAAACATCATGGCAACAAATGACAATGAAAACACAACAATCCAAAATCTATGGGACACAGAGAAAGCAGTCTTGAGAGGGAAGTTCATACCTCTATAAGCCTACTGCAAAAAAACAAGAAAAAATGGTAATAAATTACCTAACCCTACAACTGAAAAAGTTAGAAAGAGAGCAACAAGAAAAGCAGAGTGTAAGCAGAAGGAAGGAAATAATAAAGATCAGAGCAGAGATAAATGACATAGAGACCAAAAAAACAATACAAAAGATCAACAAAACCAAGAGATGGTTCTTTGAAAGGATAAACAAGATTGATGAACCAAGGATCACCAAGAAGCAAAGAGAGAGGACGCAAATAAACAAAATCAGAAATGAAAGAGGTGAAATAACAACAGACCCCACCGAAATACAATGGATTATTAAAAAATACTATGAACAACTCTATTCCAATAAACAGGACAACCTGGAGAAAATGGACATATTCCTAGAAAGATATAACCTTCCAAAAATCAATCAAGAAGAATCTAAATAGCTCAATAGGCCAATAACTATGGACGAAATTGAAGCAGTCATCAAAAAGCTTCAGGCAAACAAAAGCCAGGCCAGATGGCTTCACAGGGGAGTTTTACCAAACATCCAAGGAAGAACTAAAACCTATCGTTCTCAGACTATTACAAAAAATTCAAGTGGAAGGAACACTTCCAAGCTCCTTCTATGAAGCCAGCATCACCCTAATACCAAAACCAGATAAAGACAACACAATGAAAGAGAATTACAGGCCACTATCCCTCATGAACATAGATGCCAAAATCCTCATCAAAATTCTAGTAAATCAGATCCAGCAGTATATCAGAAAGATCATAAACCATGACCAAGTAGGATTTATCCCAAGAATGCAAGGATGGTACAATATCTGCAAATCAATAAATGTGATACATCACATAAACAAATTGAGAGATATAAATCACATAGTCATATCAATTGATGCAGAAAAAGCATTTGACAAAATCCAACACCCTTTCTTGATAAAAACTCTCAGCAAGGTGGGAATAGAAGGATCGTACCTCAACATAATAAAAGCCATATATGATAAACCCACAACTAACATCATACTCAATGGGAAAAAACTAAAACCATTTCCCCTAAGAACAGGTACAAGACAGGGATGACCATTCTCACCACTCCTGTTTGACATAGTACTGGAAGTATTAGCCATTGCAATTAGACAAGAAGAAGAAATAAATGGCATCCAAATTAAAAAAGAAGAAGTAAAGCTGTACTTATTTGTAGATGACATGATATTGTACATAAAATACCCTAAGGACTCCATCAAAAAACTAATAGACTTAATAAATGAATTTGGCAATATAGCAGGATACAAAAGTAACGCCAAAAACTCTATGGCATATCTATACAGCAATAGTGAACTTACAGAAAGAGAAACTAAAAAAGCAATCCAATTTACCATCACACCAAAAAAATTAAGATACCTAGGAATAAACTTAACTCAGGAGGTAAAAGACCTGTACTCAGAAAACTACAGTACACTGAAAAAAGAGATAGAGGAAAACGTAAACAGATGGAAGAACATACCATGTTCATGGATTGGTAGAATCAATATAATTAACATGTCCATACTACCCAAAGCAATTTATAGATTCAATGCACTCCCCATCAAAATACCAATAGCTTATTTCACAGACCTAGAAAGAACTCTCCAAAAATTTATCTGGAATAAAAAAAAACCCTGAATAGCCACAGCAATCCTGAGAAAGAAAAATAAAGTAGGGGGGATCGCAATACCAGATTTCAAGCTGTATTACAAAGCCACTGTTCTCAAAACATCCTGGTACTGGCACAAGAACAGACATATAGATCAATGGAATAGAATAGAGAATCCAGATATCGACCCAAACCACTATGCTCAATTAATATTTGACAAAGGAGGCATGAACATACAATGGATTCAAGACAGTCTCTTCAATAAATGATGTTGTGTAAATTGGACAGATATATGAAAAAAATGAAACTAGATCACCATCTTACACCATACACAAAAATAAACTCAAAATGGATACAGGACTTAAACATAAGATGGGAAACCATAAAAATACTAGAGGAATCCACAGGCAGCAAAATCTCAGACATATGCCAAAAGAACTTCTTCACTGATACTGCTCCTAGGACAATGGAAGTTAAAGAGAAAATAAACAAATGGGACTACATCAAAATAAAAAGCTTTTTCATAGCAAAAGAAACAATCAACAAAACAACAAGAAAGCCCACTGTATGGGAGAACATATTTGCAAATGTTATCACTGATAAAGGTTTAATCTCCAACATCTACAGGCAACTTATACAACTTAATAAAAGGAAGATAAATGATGCAATAAAAAAAATGGGGAACAGACCTAAATAGAACCTTTTCAAAAGAAGACAGAAGGAAGGCCAAGAGACACATAAATACATGCTCAATGTCACTAATTATCTGAGAGATGCAAATCAAAACGACAATGCGGTACCATCTCACACCTGTCAGAATGGCTATCATCAACAAATCAATAAACGACAAGTGTTGGCGAGGATGCGGAGAAAAAGGAACCCTCATGCATTGCTGGTGGGAATGCAGACTGGTGCAGCCACTGTGGAGAACAGTATGGAGTTTCCTCAAAAAACTGAAAATGGAACTCCCATTTGACCCATTAATCCCACTCCTAAGAATATATCCTAAGAAACTAGAAACACCAATCAGAAAGGATATATTCACCCCTATGTTCATAGTGGCACAATTCACCATAGCTAAGATTTGGAAACAGCCTAGGTGCCCGTCAGCAGATGACTGGATCAGAAAACTGTGGTACATCTACACAATGGAATACTATGCTTCCATAAAAAAGAAGGAATTCTTACCATTTGCGGCAACCTGGATGGAACTGGAGGACATTATGCTAAGTGAAATTAGCCAGTCAATGAAAGAAAAATATCACATGATCTCACTCATTTGTGGATAATAAAGAACATTATAAACTGATAAATAAAAAGATAGATACAGAGACACTAAAGCATCAAATAGACTGTCAAATTACAGTGGGAGGGTTAGGGAGAGGTGGGGGAGATAGGATATCAACCGAAGGACTTATATGCATGCATATAAGCATAACCAATGGTTGCAAAGCACTGGGGGGGTGAGGGCATGTATGGGAGTGGGGTTGGGGGGGTCAAAGGTAAGATATGTACACATATAATAACGTAATAAAAAATGAAAAAAAAATCCAACCATATGATGCCTATAAGAGACATGTTTAAGCTGCAAAGACAAGGGTAGATTCAAAGTGAAAAGCTAGAAAATGATTCTCTAAACAAATAACATCCACAGAAAACCAGATGGAGCCATACTTATATCTGACAAAAATATCTCAAGATAACAAAAGTAACAAGAGACAAAGATGGATATTCTATAATGATAAAGAGGACACTACATCAAGAAACATAACACCATTTAATATATACTGTATGTACCAAAGCAGTGAGCACTGAAAATATAAAGCAACTACTAACAGAACTAAATTGAGAAACTGACAAAAATAATCATACTAGGTGACCTAAATACTCCATTAACAGCTCTAGATAGGTCATCTAAAAAGAAAATCAATAAAATTATTGTCTTAAATGACACATTAGACTAAATGGACATAATTAATATTAACAAAGCCTTTCATTCCAGAGAATTAGACTATACATTCTTCTCCAGTGCACATGGAACATTCTCAAGGATAGACCATATGTTGGGTCACAAAACCAGCATCAACAAATTTAAGAACATTGAAATCATAGCAGGCATATTGTCTGACCACAATGCTTTGAAATTGGAAATCAACTGCAAAAAGGAAGTTCAAAAACAACACACACACACACAGATATGTGGAGATTAAACAGCATACTACTGTATGATGGGTCAAAAAAAGAAAAAGTGAGATCAGCAGATATATAGAGACAAATGAGAATGACTTATCCAAAACTTCTGGGATGTAGGGAAAGCAATAATAAGAGGGATATTTATCTCATTACAAGCCTATCTCAAGAAACAAGAGAAATCCCAACTAAACAGCCAAACAGTATATTTTAAAGAACTAGAAAAAGAATAGAGGAACTAAGATGGCAGCATAGGTAAATGCCGATACTTGTATCCTCTTACAACCACATCAAAATTACAACTAAAACACAGGCCAACCATCATTCAGAAACCACATGAAATGTGGCTGAATGGAAGTCCTACAACCAGAGAATTAAAGAAAAAAGCACATTGAAACTGGTAGAAGGGTGGAGGTATGGAGCAGGCTATTCTGACACCCATGTGTGGTGTGTTTTCATTTATTTATTTATTTACTTACTTTTTCTATTTATGTGTGGCGTGTTTTTAATTGGGAAGGATATCATGGCTGAGAAGGTCTCCCATGAGGAGCAAGAGATCCCAGCCCAACACCAGACCCCCAGCCCAATGTTAAAGTGCCAAGAAGAGAAGTCCCTGTAACTTTGGGGTGTAAAAACCAGTGGGTATTGTGCCTGAGTTGTTACTGGTGAGAGGAGGAGATGAGGAGCCCTTGGTTTTTGTCTTCAAAGGGAAAGATTTCAATCAAGAGACAAAATATAGAAAACCAAGCAAGAATTTATTGACCTCAGCAAAAATATATTTAGGAAAGTAAAACAAGAAGGGCATAGAAGAAGCAACAGGAGAGTCTAGGCTGGGCTTCATAAGCTCTGGGCAGTTAGAGGATGGGGTGGGGAGGCTTTGCTCCCCTGGTTGCAAGTATCATGGGATCCATTAGAGGTTATGGGATACATGGGGTAGGAGGAGAGTGAGTAGGGAATGGAACGGGTATACTTCCTGAAGGGACAGCATGCTGGGACCTTCATTTTGAGGAGTTTTAAAGGCTGGGCATTTAGGGGAGGTCTTAGGAGCGGATCAATAGAATATTTATCAGTTTTATGCTGATGTACCAAAATGAGATTTATTCTCTTAATATGGCTGTCCTTGGGTGTGGCTGGTAAATGGCACTTAATTGGATTTCTGTTACCTGCCTCCCTGAGTAGGGTGATTTAAGCTATATACTCTCTGCTTGTGAAGAAGTACAAACCACTTACTCTGAAGTGTCCTTAGTTTAGGGAAGATAGGATATACTAGGTAGTTGCAAACTGGTGCTACACCTCCTGTCTTAGTTTCTCTATTCCTCTTGTCATGGAATTTTCTTAGATTCTAATATTCTATAACATCCCCACTCAGAGACTTCTACCTCTAAAATATTTTAGCAGTGATGAGGGAGGGTTGTCTGTCTTCAGTAATTGCTTTGTGCTGGAAATTGTTATAGTCCCTGTCTACATTAGCGTATGAAAGTCTCTCTCCCTGTCTGATCTAAGGGTGACAACAAAATGGGATTTGAGACTGGAATAGAGAGGACCTTGGTTGATTTTTCTAAAGTAGGGATGGACAGAAATTCCTGAAGTGTCATCATTTCTACATGGAGTCTCACTTCAGCAAATCTACAGATTCAATGCAAACCCTATTAAAATACCAACAGAAAATTTCAAATGTCTAGAACAAATGCTCCAAAAAATTATATGGAACCCCAAAAAATAAAATTAAAATTAAAAAAAAAACTCAAATAGCTGCAGCAATCATGAGAAAGAAGAACAAAGTTGGAGGTGTCACAATACCAGATATCAGGTTGTACTATAAAGCCACTGTAATCAAAACAGCCTGGTATTGGCACAAGAACAGGCATATAGATCAATGGAACAGAACAGAGACCACAGAAATCAACCCAAGCCATTGAGCTCAATTAATGTTTGACATAAAAGGCAAGAGCATATAATGGAGTCAAGACAGTCTCTTCAATAAATGGTGTTGGTAAAACTGGACAAATACATGCAAAAAATGAAACTAGCCCACCAACTTATACCATATGCAAGAATGAATTCATAATGAATAAAAAACTTAAATGTAAGTCATGAAGCCATAAAAATCCTAGAAGAAACCATAGGCAGCAAAATCTCAGACATCTCTCATTACAACATGTTTATGGATACATCTCCTAGGACAATGGAATCTAAGGAAAAAATAAACAAATGGGATTACATCAAAATAAAAAGCTTCTGCATAGCAAAAGAAAATCCTATATAATAAAAGGCTAATATGCAAATTATCCCCTCAACTGGGAGTTTGACCAGGAGTTCAACCAGGGGGTGGGGCCATCCAGCCAACCGCCCACATCCCCTCCCCCCAGCTAGCCTGGCCCAATCGGCTGATTGGGGCAGGCTGGCCAGACCCCATCCATGCATGAATTTGTGCACCAGGCCTCTAGTATCAACAAATGAAAAGGAAGCCCAAGTATGGGAGAACATATTTGCCAATGATACATCTGATAAGGGGTTAATATCCAAAATATATAAGGAACTCATATAATGTAACCAAAGGAAGACAAACAATACAATTAAAAAATTGGCAAAGGACCTAAATAGACACTTTTCCAAAACAGACATACAGATGGCCAAGAGACATATGAAAAAATGCTCAAAGCCACTAATCATCAGAGAGATACAAATTAAAATGACAATGAGGTAACACCTCACACCTGTCAGAATGGCTACCATCAACAAATCAACAAGTGACAAGTTTTGGCAAGTATGTGAAGAAAAGGGGAGCCCTGCCTGGTACACTGCTGGTGAGAATGCAGACTGGTGTAGCCATTATGGAAAACAGTATGGAGTTTCCTAAATAAATTAAATGTAGAACTGCCATTTGACCTAGTGATCCACTTCTAGGAATATATCCTAAGAAACCAGAAACATCAATCAGAAAGAATGTATGCACCCCTATGTTCATAGCAGCACATTTTACAATAGCTAAGATCTGGAAATAGCCCAAATGCCATCAGTAGATGAGTGGATCAAAAAGCTCTGGTACACTTACACCTAGAATACTGTACTATGCAGCAGTAAAAAAAAAAAGGATCTCTTACCCTTTGAGATAGCATGGAGGTACCTGGAGAGTATTAGGCTAAGTGTAATAAGCCAGTCAGAGAAAGACAAATATTACACAATCTCACTAATATGTGGAATCTAATGAATAAAATAAATTCATGAATAAAATCGATCCAGAGACATATTAGTATGGAACAGACTGAGGAATCCCAGAGAGAAGGCTGGGGAGGATGGGTGGGTGTGAAGAGATCAACCAAAGAACTTGTATGCATATATGCATAATCCATGGACACAGATAATAATAGTATGCTGAAGGCCTGGGGCAGGGAGTGGGGGCAGGCTAGAAGGAGTGAATGGATATAAAGGGGGGGGGGGCATATGTAACACTTTCAACAATAAAGATCTAATTTAAAAAATAAGGAATATGCCTATGAAAAAAGCATGAAAAACAAAGGTTAATGATCACAGCAAAATATAAGCCAGTTTGTACGTCTGTAAGAATGTCAGAAAAGAGAGCTTAAGGTTTCTTTTGATGGAATGAAAACAAGCAATGACTATTTGGTAGCATCTGATGCTCAGGTAAATTCTGTAGGGTTGAAATTATATCAGCAGGTCTTAATAATTCTAAGTCAAAGGGTGGGGGGTGGGAAATAAAGCATTAGCTTGGAGGGTGAAGACAACTAGAAGAATTCAGTAATTAGTTATTTATAGGTAAATATAATAATTTAGAGGCAACCTACTACACTAGAGTCCAATATCCACATTTGGGCATTGTGTTTTCCATTGAAACAGAATTTTTCTCCCTATCACCCTCATTTTTATCAAAGAGACTACATTTGATCCAGTTTTAATTTGACCTGATTATTTGTATAAACACAATAAGAATAGCAACTAATTACATAAGCTTTTAAAAATCTGCTTTGCGGAATTTCATTCACAAGAAATCTTCAGACTGTACTATAGTCAGCCCCTTGGGGGCACAGAAGCCAAGCCACACAGTTCCCATCCAGTTTTGCCTGTAATGCCTATAGATTTGGGTGGATTTCTCAAGTTCTTGGGGTCCCCAAAATGTCTAAAATTCTTTCTTTGCCATCTCCCAGGAAAGCAGACTTCCTTCCTTATCTGGAAAGACTACCATGAACCATGTGAATAAGCAAGGCACCAGGCCATTTTCCCCAAAGGGCATTTACTGGCTTTAAAGTCAATCTCAATTCCTTGTCTTTCTGGTGACATCCAGATTTCTGGTATGTCTCTCTCTTTTTTCCTTCTTTTTTCTTTATTGATTAAGGTATTACATATGTGTCCTTATCCCCCCATCCTCCCCCTGCTCATGTCCTCACCCCCCTAGTGTCTGTGCCCCTTGGCTATGCCTATATGCATGCATACAAGTCCTTTGGTTGATCTCTCCCCCTTACCCCCGCCCTTCCTTACCTTCCCTCTGAGGTTTGACAGTCTGATCAATGTACGCCTCTCTTGATCATGACATTCTAGTCAAAGATTTGGTTATTAAAACTGTGAGGGTTAACTTGAAAAGCAGGCAGATAGGGCAGGGTCCAGTGGAAAACAAAGGCAGGTGGAGAATGGACAAGGGCAGACATGGCAGTTTGAGCCAACTTAATCATAGGAACCAACCAAGCAGAAGTAATAAAATGTTTCTGGACTCAAAGAGGGAGGAATGGGAAACCAAGGGAGGGCCTGCAACAATGAGGTGTACTGACACAGAAACAGAGAAAGTTCAGCAAAGGAACAAAGAAAGAACATATAGAAACAGGGCAAGTTCAGGTCTGTTGCTGAGCAAGAACAATTGAGGGAATCAATCAGGTGATGACATGGATAGATATAGAAGCAGGTTTGTAGTAAATATATATCCCTGGACTACAAGGCTTTATGTGGCAACTCATTATTGGGCTCCCCTCCCCATGTGGGGAGTCTGAATCTGCTTGAAATAAATTTTCCACACTTTTGCTCAAATCTTCTGGTCTGAGGAGCTCATTCTTTGGTGTCGCAAGACATGACCCTGGGGAAAAACATTGGCTAATTGTTTAAGTTATCAGAACCACAATTGGAACCTGGTTTTATGTGTCCTATTATAAAGAGAATAAATTTTTATTGGATTTATGCAAACAAACATATTGTCATGAAAATATTTACTTATTGAGAGTTGTCAAGTTCTGGAGGTATTAGGTAGAGAGAAAAACATAAAATGTCTTAATATTGCTTATTAGGGTATATTTTATCTATCTCTCTTTCTCTCTGAAGTCAATAAAAATATATTTTATTTTTTTTAATTTATTTTTTTTTCAATATTTTTATTAAGGTATTATATGTGTACATATCTTACCATTGCCCCCCCCACCCCACTCCCATATATGCCCTCACCCCCCAGAGTTTTGCATCCATTGGTTATGCTTATATGCATGCATACAAGTCCTTTGATTGATCTCTTATCTCCCCCACCTCTCCCTAACCTTCCCCCTGTAATTTGACAGTCTGTTTGATGCTTTACTGTCTCTGTATCTATCTTTTTGTTCAAGTTTATAATGTTCTTTATTATCCATAAATGAGTGAGATCATGTGGAATTTTTCTTTCATTGACTGATTTATTTCACTTAACATAATGTTCTCCAATTCCATCCAAGTTGCTGCAAATGATGAGAATTCCTTCTTTTTTATGGCAGCATAGTATTCCATTGTGTAGATGTACCACAGTTTTCTGATCCAGTCATCTGCTGACGGGCACCTAGGCTGTTTCCAAATCTTAGCTATTGTAAATTGTGCTGCTATGAACATAGGGGTGCATATATCCTTTCTGATTGGTGTTTCTAGTTTCTTCGGATATATTCCCAGGAGTGGAATTACTGGGTCAAATGGGAGTTCCATTTTCAGTTTTTTGAGGAAACTCCATACTGTTCACAGTGGCTGCACCAGTCTGCATTCCCACCAGCAGTGCACGAGGGTTCCTTTTTCTCCGCATCCTCGCCAACACTTGTCGTTTGTTGATTTGTTGATGATAGCCATTCTGACAGGTGTGAGATGGTACCTCATTGTTGTTTTGATTTGCATCTCTCGGATAATTAGTGACGTTGAGCATGTTTTCATGTGTCTCTTGGCCTTCCTTCTGTCTTCTTTTGAAAGATTCTATTTAGGTCTGTTGCCCATTTTTTTATTGGATCATTTATCTTCCTTTTATTAAGCTGTATAAGCTGCCTGTAGATGTTGGAGATTAAACCTTTATCAGTGATGCCATTTGCAAATATGTTCTCCCATGAAGTGGGTCTTCTTGTTGTTTTGTTGATGGTTTCTTTTGCTGTGAAAAAGCTTTTTATTTTGATGTAGTCCCATTTGTTAATTTTCTCTTTAGCTTCCATTGCCCTAGGGGCAGTGTCAGTGAAGAATTTCTTATGGCATATGTCTGAGATTTTGCTGCCTGTGCATTGCTCTAGTATTTTTATGGTTTCCCGTCTTATGTTTAAGTCCTGTATCCATTTTGAGTTTATTTTTGTGTATGGCATAAGTTGGTGATCAAGCTTCATTTTTTTGCATGTATCTGTCCAATTTTCCCAGCACCATTTATTGAAGAGACTGTCTTTATTCCATTGTATGTTCATGCCTCCTTTGTCAAATATTAATTGAGCATAGTGGTTTGGGTCAATATCTGGATGCTCTATTCTGTTCCATTGATCTATATGTCTGTTCTTGTGCCAGTACCAGGCTGTTTTGAGAACAGTGGCTTTGTAATACAGCGTGAAATCTGGTATTGAGATCCCTCCTACTTTATTCTTCTTTCTCAGGATTGCTGTGGCTTTTCGGGGTATTTTTTTATTCCAGATGAATTTTTGGAGAGTTCTTTCAAGGTCTGTGAAATATGCCGTTGGTATTTTAATGGGGAGTGCATTGAATCTATAGATTGCTTTGGGTAGTATGGACATTTTAATGATGTTGATTCTACCAATCCATGAACATGGTATGTTCTTCCATCTGTTTACATCTTCCTCTATCTCTTTTTTCAGTGTCCTGTAGTTTTCCGTGTATAGGTCTTTTACCTCCTTAGTTAAGTTTATTCCTAGGTATCTTATTTTTTTTGGTGCGATGGTAAATGGGATTGCCTTTTTAGTCTCTCTGTCTGTAAGTTCAATATTGGTGTACAGAAAGGCCATAGATTTCTTGGAGTTAATTTTGTATCCTGCTACATTGCCGAATTCATTTATTAAGTCTATTAGTTTTTTGACGGAGTCTTTCGGGTTTTTTATGTACAATATCATGTCGTCTGCAAATAAAGACAGCTTTACTTGTTCTTTTCCAATTTGTATGCCTTTTATTTCTTCTTCTTGTCTAATTGCAATGGCTAATACTTCCAGTACTATGTCAAACAGGAGTGGTGAGAGTGGGCATCCCTGTCTCGTTCCTGTTCTTAGGGGAAATGTTTTTAGTTTTTGTCCATTGAGTATGATGTTTGCTGTGGGTTTATCATATATAGCTTTTATTATGTTGAGGTATGAGCCTTCTATTCCCACCTTTTTGAGAGTTTTTATCAAGAAAGGGTGTTGGATTTTGTCAAATGCTTTTTCTGCATCAATTGATATGACTATGTGATTTTTATCTTTCAATTTGTTTATGTGATGTATCACGTTTATTGATTTGCGGATATTGTACCATCCTTGCATTCCTGGGATAAATCCTACTTGGTCATGGTGTATGATCTTTCTGATGTACTGCTGGAGCCGATTTGCTAGGATTTTGTTGAGGATTTTGGCATCTATGTTCATGAGGGATATTGGTCTGTAATTCTCTTTCATTGTGTTGTCTTTATCTGGTTTTGGTATTAGGGTGATGCTGGCTTCATAGAAGGAGCTTGGAAGTGTTCCTTCCACTTGAATTTTTTGGAATAGTCTGAGGAGGATAGGTTTTAGTTCTTCCTTGAATGTTTGGTAAAACTCTCCTGTGAAGCCATCAGGCCCTGGGCTTTTGTTTGCCTGAAGCTTTTTGATGACTGCTTCAATTTCGTCCATAGTTATTGGCCTATTGAGCTATTTAGATTCTTCTTGATTGATTTTTAGAAGGTTATATTTTTCTAGGAATATGTCCATTTCCTCCAGGTTGTCCAGTTTGTTGGAATAGAGTTGTTCGTAGTATTTTGTAACAACCTTTTGTATCTCAGCGGGGTCTGTTGTTATTTCATGTCTTTAATTTCTGATTTTGTTTATTTGGGTCCTCTCTCTTTGCTTCTTGGTGAGCCTGGC
Source organism: Cnephaeus nilssonii (assembly GCF_951640355.1). Taxonomy (NCBI): domain Eukaryota; kingdom Metazoa; phylum Chordata; class Mammalia; order Chiroptera; family Vespertilionidae; genus Cnephaeus; species Cnephaeus nilssonii. Next base: position 26,476,048 of record NC_137071.1, read on the forward strand.
TAGAGGTCCATCAATCTTGTTTATCCTTTCAAAGAACCAGCTCTTGGTTTTGTTGATCTTATGTATTGTTTCTTTGGTCTCTATGTCATTTATCTCCGCTCTGATCTTTGTTATTTCCTTCCTTCTGGTTACACTGCGCTTTTCTTGCTGCTCTTTTTCTAGCTCTTTGAGTTGTAGTGTTAAGTAATTTATTACCATTGTTTCTTGTTTTTTTGCAATAGGCTTGTAGAGCTATGAACTTCCCTCTCAAGACTGCTTTCGCTGTGTCCCATAGATTTTGGATTGTTGTGTTTTCATTGTCATTTGTTGCCATGATGTTTTTTATTTCTTCCTTGATCTCTCTGGTGACCCAGTCCTTGTTTAATAGCATGCTGTTTAGTCTCCATGTGTTTGATTTCTTTGGATTGTATTTATTGTAGTTGATTTCCAGTTTTATGCCACTGTGATCTGAGAAGATGCTTGATATAAATTCTATCTTCTTGAATTTGAAGAGACTTTGCCTGTGACCCAGCATATGGTCTATCTTTGAAAATGACCCATGTTCACTTGAGAAGAATGTATATTCTGTGGCTTTGGGGTGAAATGTTCTGAAGATGTCAATTAATTCCGTCTGGTCTAGTGAGTCATTTAGGATTGCTGTTTCTTTGCTGATTTTTTGTTTAGAGGATTTGTCCAGTGGTGATAGTGGGGTATTAAAGTCTCCTACTATGATTGTATTGCTATTAATCTCTCCCTTGATATCCTACAGGAGTTTTTTTTTATGTATTTGAGTGCTCCTATATTGGGAGCGTATATGTTTACCAGAATTATTTCTTCTTGTTGCATTTCTCCCTTTAGTATTATGAAGTGGCCTTTCTTATCTCTTGTTATGGCATTTACTTTGAGGTCTATTTTGTCAGATATAAGTATTGCTACCCCAGCTTTTTTTTCATTTCCATTTGCCTGAAAGATATTTTTCCATCCCTTCACTTTCAATCTGTGTGAGTCTCTTGTTCTGAGGTGGGTCTCTTGTAGGCAGCATATATATGGGTCGTGTTTTTTTTATCCAATCAGCTACTAGATGTCTTTTGATTGGAACATTTAGTCCATTTACATTTAAAGTTATTACTGAAAGGTATTTCTTTGTAGTCATATCTATTTTTGTGTCTGTATTCCTTCTTACCTGTTTATTTCTTCTTTTTACAGTATTCCCTTTAGCAATTCTTGCATTGCTGGTTTGGTGGTGATAAACTCCCTGAGGCTTTTTTTGTCTGCAAAGCTCCTGATTTCCCCTTCAATTTTGATTGATAGTCTTGCTGGATATAGTATTCTTGGATTCAGTCCTTTGCTTTGCAACACTTTGTATACCTCCTTCCATTCACTTCTAGCTTGTTGTGTTTCTGAAGAGTAATCATTTGACAATCTGATGGGTGTTCCTTTGTAGGTAACTCTCTGTCTCTCTCTTGCCGCCTTTAGGATTCTCTCTTTATCATTTATATTTGCCATTGAAATTATGACATGTCTTGGTGTGGGTCTTTTGGGATTGATCCTGCTTGGGACTCTCTGTACTTGCGTAACTTTTATCTTTCCCATATCCGGGAAGTTTTCTGTCATTATTTCTTCAAATAGATTTTCTAATCCCTGCTGCTCTTCTTGTTCTTCTGGCAGCCCTATTATATGCATGTTACTTCGTTTCAGGTTGTCCCGAAGCTCCCTTAGGCTTTCCTCCTGCTTTTTAATTTTTTTCTCCAATTGCTGTTCAGATTGAGCTTGTTTCTGTACCTGATCTTCTAACTCACTAATTCGGTCCTCTGCTTCTTGTAGTCTACTGTTGAAACTTTCCATGGTGTTTTTGATTGTAGCTATATCACTTTTCATTTCTTCCTGATTCTTGCATAAGTTGCTGATCTTCTCATCCATCCGATGTGTAAATTCCACGACCATTACTCTGAACTCCTTTTCGGTCATGTTGCAAGCTTCAGTTTCACTAATTTCCTTTCATGGCGACTCCACATTTTCTTTCCTCTGTGAGTTATTTCGTTTCCCCATTCTGGCTATCACCAGAAAGCTCAAGCTTCCGTTTGCGTGGACCTGGGCCATGTGCTGTGGGGACTTCGCTCCCCCCGAGTTTCACTGAAGTGCTCTGACACTAGGACGTGTGGCTGCCTTTGGTTGGCGGGAACCAGACTTGCCCAGGGTCAGTGTCCCCAGTGTTCCGTGTGGTCTCGTGTGCACACTTAGAATCAGGGGCCCTGTCCGCACCACACTGTTGGTATGTGCCGAAAATGAGATCCTTAGCATGTGCCAGGAGTCAGAGTTTCCCTGTGTCTGCACCAAGACTCGAGTGTCAAAGTCTCTGTAGCCTTGTGCGGTTTCTCATTGAGAATCAGGGTCCCTCTGTGTGCATGCACCAACAATTGGGGTTGCTCGCTCTTAGTGTGAATGCGCTGTGAGTCAGGGATCCCAGGCAGCTGTGTCCGGCGTGTCAAATTCCCTGAAGTGGAGCTGCGTCCTGTGTGTGCTCTCTCTACTGAGCCAAACCAGCTAGAGCGCACATTCTTAAAATCCTGAAGGTGAGCTAGCTCTGTGCACTCTCCCAGAGTCCCGGAAGGGGGGCGGAGTCCATCCTGCGTGCCAAATTCCCCAAAGGGAAGCCCCTCTGTGCACGCTCTAAGAATCCCCAAAGGGGGAGCTGTGACCCGCAAGCCAAATTTCCCCAAATTCCCTGAAGGGGAGCCCTCTGTGCGCACTGACAGATTTCCCTGACGGGGAGCTGCTTCTGTCCCGCGCGCCAAATTCCCTACGGCGGAGCGTGTCCCTGCTCAAAGCTCTACAGCTTGGGCGAGGGGCGGGTCTATCAGTTATTATAGCGCTTTCCGCGTGCCTGTGGGCACTCAGCAGCTTGGGGGAGGGGCGGGTCTATCAGTTACTATGGCGCCATCCGTGCGCCTGCAGGGAGGGGAATAGGCTCTTTGACTCACGGAAATCTGCGGGGAAGTCTGGATTCTTGTTGTTTGTTGGTCTGAAGCTGTGATAGCAGTTCTCTCTCCCCAGTGGCTGCAGGGTCCTGGTTTGTGTCAGAAGCCAGGATCCGAGTCTCAGGCAGCTCTGTTTCCCAAGATGGCGTGGTCTCCGCGTCCGCACCAGCCGCCAAGAAGTGTCCGCTTTGTGCGCGGGGCTCCACCGTCTAGGACTGCCCGGTTAGGGAGCCCCTTGGAAGACCTGCAGAATCTAACTGACCCTATCTCATACACACACACACACCTCACATGTCTACACTCTCCTCTATGGGTTCCTCACTCACACACTCTCTCTCCCTACCTTCCTGCCGGTTGCCATCGCCACATACATCTTGATAAATGGCCTCAGGCCCAGCACTAACAGCAACTTGCCAAGGTTTACAGCTTTGCCTCTCCTGGGCACTTCTAAGCCCAACACAAGTAGCAGCCATCTGCAGAGCCCCCTATGGCAGGGCAAAGGCAGTAGCTGTCCTTGTAGCTCCTGGGAGGCCCCGGGTCCAGTACACTTGGTGTACAGCTTCAGACCACACCAGATTCCAATCCTACTACATCTGAGAGTAACACACTCAAGGGTCAGACTTGGAGAGCACAAAAGCCCCACTGAAGCAAGTCTTACTCAATAGGCATGTCTCCTATATAGCAGTTCTTCCCCTGTAGTCACAGCTGGTCCTCACAGCCAATTCCTCCCAGTGATATCAACTGTAATCAAGGCTCAATTACAACAGGACAATGAGCATTGCCCACATAGGGGCACACCTAGAGTGTCCAGCTCAGGTGACTTGGGAAAGCTGAGCCACTGGGCACTAAAGGACACCTACTAAACTGGGTGAGTATACCAATTCCAGAAGATATTGCAGCTCTACCTAATACATAGAAACAAACACAGGGAAGCAGTTAAATGTGGAAACAAAAAAAAAAACACACACACACACACAAAAAAAAACAACATATCACAAATGAAAGAACAGAAGAAATCTCCAGAAAAAGAACTAAAAGGAATGGATGCAAGCAAACTACTACATACTGAGTTCAAAGCAATGGTTATAATGATGCTCAAGGAACTTTATAAGAGCATCAAGGGACTTAGTGAGAATGTCAAGGAACTTAGTGAGAATTTCAAAGAAATTAATGAGAACATCAAAGACATGAAAATGGACCAGTCAGAAATTAAGGATACACTAACTGAAATGAAGAATAATTTACAGGGAATCAACAGTAGCGTAGAGGATGCAGAGAATCAAATCAACAATTTGGAATATGAAGAAGAAAAACACCCAATCGGAAGAGAAAAAAAATCCAAAAGTATGAACATAGTGTAAGGAGCCTCTGAGATAACTTCATAACTTCATGCATACCAACATGCACGTCATGGGGGTGCTGGAAGGAGAAGAGAGGGAACATGAAATTGAAAACTTATTTGAAGAAATGACATGAAACTTCCCCAACCTGCTGAAAGAAATAGACTTACAAGTCCAGGAAGTGCAGAGAACCCCAAACAAGATGACCCCAAAGAGTCCCACACCAAGACATATCATAATTAAAATGCCAAGGGTTTAAGACAAGAGAGAATCTTAAAAGCAGCAAGAGAAAAGCAGTTAGTTACCTATAAGGTAGTGACCATATGACTGTCAGCTGATCTCTCAACAGAAACTTTGAAGGCCAGAAAAGAGAGGCAAGACATATTGAAAGTGATGAAAAACAAGGACCTGCAACCAAGATTACTCTACCCAGCAAAGCTATCTTTTATAATTGAAAGTCATATAAAGAACTTCACAGGCAAGAAAAAGCTATAGTAGTTCAGCAACAGCAAACCAGTATTACATAAAAAGTTGAAGGGTCTTCTTTAAGAAGAAGAAGAAAAGAAAAGATCAAAAACACAAACAATAAAATGGCAATGAATACATATCTATCATTAATTGAATCTAAAATAAAAATAATTAAACAAGGAGTCTAAATACCAAAATTAACTGATGACTAAAATAGAACCAGAGGCATGGAAACATGAAAAAGATTGAGAAATCTCAGAAGGAAAGGAGTGTGTGTGTGGGGGGGGGGGGTTGTAAAAGATTAATTAAAGAACGTATTTACATATATGTATTACCTATGGACACAGAAAATAGGGTGGTGAAGGCCTGGGGTAAGGTGGGATCTGGATGGAGGAGCATAGTGGTTGGGAAGGAAGGGATCTTTAATATTCTCAACATTAGAGATAAACAAAAGAACTAGAAAAAGAACAGACCAACACAAAGTCAGTAAAAGACAGGAAATAAAAATTAGTGCAGAATTGTATGAAATAGAGAACAAAATATCTATAAAATTAATGCAACAAATAGCTGTTTCTTTAAAAAAAATAATAATACAACTGACAAGACCCAGGCTAGACTCACTAAGGAAAAAGGATAAAAGACCCATAGGGGGAAAAAAAAAATCAGAAATGAAAGCGAAGTTACCACAGACATCATAGATAAGAAAAGGTCATAATAGAATACTATGAAAGACTATATGCTATGAAATTTAATAACCTAGAAGAAAAGTATAAGTTCCTATAGATGAATAACCTTCCTAGACTGAATCATGTCAAATTAGAAAATCTTAATAAATAGATGAATCAGGAGTGTGGAAATTGAAACAACTTTCAAAAAACTCCCCCCAAAAAATTCCAGGACCAGATAGGTTCACTAATGAATTCTATCAAACATTCAAAGAAGATCTGAAACCTATCCTTCTCAAATTTCCAAAAAATTGAAGAAGAGTCAAAACTTTCTAACACATTTTATGAGGCCAATATAATCCTGATACCAAAACCTGGCAAGGATAACACACAAAAAAAGGAAACTACAGACAAATGTCTCTGATGAATATGAATGCAAAAACTCTTAAGCAAAATACTATTAAATAGATTACAATACTACATTAAAAAGTAATACTCTATGGCCCGCCTGGTGTGGCTCATTCAAAGAAGTTGGTTGAGCATCAATCTATGAACCAGGAGGTCATGGTTCAATTCCAGCTCAGGGCATATGCCCGGGTTGTTGGCTTGATCCCCAGTAGGGGATGTGCAGGAGACAGCCTATCAATGATTCTCTCTCATCACAGATGTTTCTAGTTCTTTCTTCCTCTCCCTTCCTCTCTGAAATCAATAAAAATATATTTAAAAAATAATACACTATAATAAAGTGTAGTTCATTCCAGAGGCACAAATGTACTTGAACACATGCAAATCAAGCAATGTAATACATGGCATTAACAAAAGAAAGGATAAAAGTCATATGATAATATCAATAGATATAGGAAAAGCATTTGATAAGATAATAACATCCATTTATGATTAAAACACTCATTAAACTAGGCATAGAAGGAAATTACCTAAATATAATAAAGGCCATGTGTCAAAACCCCTCAGTCAATATCTTACTCAGTGGCAAAAAACTGAAAGCTTTTTCTCTAAAATAAGAAACAAGAAAAGGATGCCCACATTCACCACTCTTATTCAACATAGTTCTGGAAGTCCTAGGCAGAGTAATCAGGCAAGGTAAATAAATAAAAGGCATACAAATTAGAAAGGAAGAAGTAAAAGTGTCATTTTTTGCTGATGATATGATTCTGTATATAGAAAACCCTAAAGACTCCACCAAAAACTATTAGAAACAATAAACAAAAACAGTAAAGTTGCCAGATACAAAACTGATGTACAAAAATTCACCACTTTCCTATATACTAACAACAAAACTTTAGAAAATTAAATGGAATAAAACACAATTTATTTTTCAGTTGCAAACAAAATAATAAAACACCTAGACATAAACTTAATAAAGAATGTGAAAGAGTTATACACTGAAAACTACAAAGCATTATTAAAAGAGATTGAAAAAGACACAATGAAATGAAAAGATATTCCATGTTCATGGATTGGAAGAATCAACATGTTCAAAATGGCCCTATTACCCAAAGCATTATACAGATTTAATGCAATACCCATCAAAATCCCAATGTCATTAAAAAAAAATATAGAACAAAAAAAAATCATCACATTTTCATGGAAACACACACACACACACACACACACACACACACACACACACACAGACAAAACAAGTAGCCAAAGCAATCCTGATAAAAAAGAATGAAGCTGCTTGGAGAAACCAAGATGGTGGCATAGGTAGGCACCTAAACTGCTACCTCACACAACTATTTCAAAACTACAACTAAAAGACAGAATGGACATAATCCAGAACCACAGGAAAGCTGGCTGAGTGGAAATTCTACAACTAGAAGGAAGGAGGAAAGCATGTGGAGAATCAGAGGAGGAGCTGCAAAGGACTGAGGTATGGAGACACGCGCGCAGAGAGGAAGGGCGGCTGAGTGCCTGGCTGGCTTTCTCTGGCGGGAGAGGGAAGGAAGCCCCCAACTGCACTGAACCCCAGTTCTGGGCGAAACTCCATGGACCCAGGCTCATACAGGCAGATTCTGGACTGTTAGGTAGAGAGAAAGGCACACAGAGACTCGGAGACTTGGGAAAGCCACGGTGTGCAGGGGTCTGGAGGCTCATGCAGAGAAGACTGCTGAGGTTGCCGCTTGCTGTCCCTAGTGGAAGGGAGTTGGAAGCTCCTGACTGCACTGAACCTCAGTTCAGACTGCATTGAACCCCAGTTCTGGGTGAGCATGGAGGAATTTGGACTGTCAGGCGGAAACTCAGGGGAGCTGTGGAAGGCAGAGGTCTAGAGGCGTGCGTGCAAGGGCAGGGCTGATGGGAAGCCAAGACTGTCTACTCAGCCCTGAGACCCTGCCCCATCCAAGCTGAGCATAGAGGCTTTTGCAATTTTGCAAGTCTGGTCCTATAAGTCTATCTCCAGCACAGGTCTCCCAGCGTAGACACAGCTGATACACATAGCCAATTGGCTTGGAGGTCAATTCCTCCCAGTGATACCAACAACAATCAAGACTTAACTACATCAAGGCTGTACACACAGACCACAAAGGGGTTCACCAAGAGTGTCCACCTCAGGTGACTGGGGAGGCTGACCCACTGGGCCCCATAGGAAACCTAGCACACAAAGCTACCCTTACCAACTCAGGGAAGCAGCGAAAATGAGGACACAAAGAAACATATCACAAACCAAAGAAATGGAGGAAAACAAACGTCTAGATATAGAATTCAAAGCCAAAGTTATAAGGTTTTTCAAGAATTTCTTAGAAAAGGCCAATAAATTTAGCCAGACCCTCGAGGACATGAAAACGGACCAACTAGAAATTAAACATACACTGAGTGAAATAAAAAAAAAATATTATACAGAGACCCAACAGCAGACAAGAGGAATGCAAGAATCAAGTCAAAGATTTGAAATTCAAAGAAGCAAAAAACACTCAACCGGAAAAGCAGAAAGAAAAAAGAATCAAAAAAGTTGAAGATAGTGTAAGAAGCCTCTGGGACAACTGCAAGCGTACCAACATCAGAATTATGGGGGTGCCAGAAGAAGAGAGAGAGCAAGATATTGAAAACCTATTTGAAGAAATAATGACAGAAAACTTCCCCCACCTGGTGAAAGAAATAGACTTACAAGTCCAGGAAGCGCAGAGAACCCCAAACAAAAAGAATCCAAAGAGGACCACACCAAGACACATCATAATTAAAGTGCCAAGAGCAAAAGACAAAGAGAGAATATTAAAAGCAGCAAGAGAAAAACAGTTAATTACCTACAAGGGAGCACCCATACGACTGTCAGCTGATTTCTCAACAGAAACTATGCAGACCAGATGGGAGTGGCAAGAAATATTCAAAGTGATGAATAGCAAAAACCTACAACCAAGTTTACTCTATCCAGCAAAGCTATCATTCAGAATTGAAGGTCAGATAAAGAGCTTCACAGATAAGAAAAAGCTAAAGGAGTTCATCACCGCCAAACCAGTATTATATGAAATGCTGAAAGGTATTCTTTAAGAAGAGGAAGAAGAAGAAAAAGGTAAAGATAAAAATTATGAACAACAAATACATATCTATCAACAAGTGAACCGTAAAATCAAGTGAATTAAAAATCTGAGGAACAGAATAAACTGGTGAATATAATAGAATCAGGGGCATAGAAAGGGAGTGGACTGATAATTCTAGGGGGAAAGGTGTATGGGGGTGCAGGAAGAAACTGGACAAAAATTGTACACCTATGGATGAGGACAGTGGGGGGGGAGGTAAGGGCAGAGGGTGGGGTGGGAACTGGGTGGAGGGGCGATATGGGGGGGGGGAAGGAGAAACTTTTGTAATAATCTGAACAATAAAGTTTTATTAAAAAAAAAAGAATGAAGCTGGAGGTATCACACTACCTGACTTGAAATTATTCTACAGAGCCCTGGATGGTGTGCCTCAGTTGGTTGGAGGAACATCTGGTACATCAGTAGTTCATGGGTTTGACTCTGGGACAGAGCACTTACCTAGGTTGAGTGTTCAATCCTCACTCAGGGAGCATAGGCAAGGCAACCAATCTATGTATCTCTCTCACATCGAAGTTTCTCTCTCTCACTCTCTCCCCCCTTCCTCCCTCTCTAAAATCAATAAAAAGATTAAGGCAGCAGAGAAAGACAAGTACCACGTGATTTCACTCATATATGGAATTTAATGAATAAACTGAACTACCAAGCAAAATAGAGACAGACTTATACATAGAGAGCAGGCAGAAAGTTCTGGTGGAGTGGGTGTTGTGGGGAATGGAGAGATTCAGAAAGAAAGAAAGAGAGAGAGAGAGAGAGAGAGATAACTCTCATGGCCATGGAAAACAGTGTGGTGATTGGGAGGTGTGTACATGGAAGAGGGCAATAGAGGGGATAAATGATGATGGAAAACTAAATTTAAAAATTATACTATAGAGCTATGATAATCAAAACAGCATGGTATTGACAGAAAAACAGACACACAGGTCAATGTAACAGAATTGAGAGCCCAGAAATAAAACCACATGTATATGAGGTAATTTTAAACAAAGGAACCAAAAACACACAATGGAGAAAAGAAAGCCTCTTTAATAAATGGTGCTGGGAAAATTGGAAAGCCACATGCAAAAGAATGAAACCAGATTAGTTTGTCCACATGTACAAAAATTAATTCAAAATGCATCAAAAACCTAAATATAATATCTGAAATAATAAATTACATAGAAGAAAACAAAGGTACAAAACTTAATGTACCTTGATCATAGAGAACATTTTATGAATTTGACCCCAAAGGCAAGGGAAGTAAAAGGCAAAAATAAATGAATGGGACTATATTAAACTAAAAAGCTTCTGCACAATAAAAACCACCAACAAAACAAAAAGGCAACTGACCATATAGGAGATGCTATTTATAAACAACAGCTCTGACAGAAGGTTAATATCCAAAATATATAAAGACCACATACAACTCAAAATCAAATATACAATCCAATTCAGAAATGGGCAGAGAACCTAAACAGACACCTCTCCCAAGAAGACATATAAATGGCCAGCAGATATATCAAAAGATGTTCGACTTTACTAGCTATTAGGGAAATGCAAATCAAAACTACAATGAGCTACTACCTCAAACCTGTTAGAATGGCTACTATTATCAAGAAAAGTAATAACAAGTGTTGGAGATGTTATGGAGTAAAAGGAAAACTCATTCACCGCTGGTGGGATTGTAGACTGGTACAGCCACAATGGAAAACAGTCTGATGGTTCCTCAAAAAATGAATAATAGAGTTATCATATGACCCAGCAATTCCTCTCCTAGGTATATACCCAAAAACCTAAAAAACATGTATTCCCAAAGATATATGCACCCCTGTTTTCATTGCAGCACTATTCATGGTGGCCAAGACATGAAAATAACCACAGTGTCCATCATAGAGGATTGAATAAAGATGTAGTACATATATACAATGGAATACTACTCAGCCATAAGAAAAGATGAAGCAGAAACCGGTTTGGCTCAGTAGATAGAGCGTCGGCCTGCGGACTCAAGGGTCCCAGGTTCGATTCCGGTCAAGGGCATGTACCTTGGTTGCGGGCACATCCCCAGTAGGGGGTGTGCAAGAGGCAGCTGATCGATGTTTCTCTCTCATCGATGTTTCTAACTCTCTATCCCTCTCTCTTCCTCTCTGTAAAAAATCAATAAAATATATTAAAAAAAAAGAAAAGATGAAATACAGCCACTTGGGGTAACATAGGTGGACCTTGAGAATATTATCCTAAGTGAAATAAGTCACTCAGAAAAAGCTAAGAAACACATGATTTCAATCATATCTGGAATATAAAAACTAAAACTCATGGATACACAAAACAGTGTGGTGGTTACCAGAGGGGAAAGAGTGGGGTGTGGTGGAGGCTTAATATATAGTGACAAAAGATGGATTGACTTGGGTGGTAGGCACACAGTGCAATATACAGATCTTGTATCATAGAAATGTACCCTTGAAGCCTATATGATCCTATTAACCAATGTCACCCCAACAAGTTTAATAAAAAAACAGAAAAAAGAAAAACTGTTTGTTTAATGCAAAAGTAATGGCATGTGGGTTAAAAGTTATTACTTCACTAGAAGCCCGGTGCATGAAATTCGTGCACGGCAGGGGGTTGTCCCTCAGCCCAGCCTGTACCCTCTCCAATCTGGGACTCCTGGAGGGATTTCCGACTGCCCGTTTAGGCCCGATCCTGATCTGGCCTAAACGGGCAGTCGGACATCCCTCTCACAATCCAGGACTGCTAGCTCCCAACTGCTTGCCTGCCTGCCTTCCTGATCACCCCCTAAACACTCCTAACCGCTTCTGCCTGCCAGCCTGATCACCCCCTAAACACTCTGCTGCCAGCCTGGTTGATGCTTAACTGCTCCCCTGCCAGTCTGTTTGCCCCCAACTTCCCTCCTCTGCCAGCCTGGTCACCCCTAACTGCCCTCTCCTGCAGGGCTGATCACCTCCAACTGCCCTCCCTTGCAAGCCTGGTCCCTCTCAACTGCCCTCCCTTGCAGGCCTTGTCCCTCACAACTGCCCTCCCTTGCAGGCCGGGTGCCTCCCAACTGCCCTCTCCTGCTGGCCATCTTGTGGTGGCCATCTTGTGTCCACATGGGGACAGGATCTTTGACCACATGGGGGCAGCTATATTGTGTGTTGCAGTGATGATCAATCTGTATATTATTCTTTTATTAGATAGGATAGAGGCCTGGTGCACGGGTGGGGGCCAGCTGGTTTGCCCTGAAGGGTGTCACAGATAAGGGTGGGGGTTCCCTTGGGGCGTGGGGCGGCCTGAGCCAGGGGCCTGTGGTGGTTTGCAGGCCGGCCACGCCCCCTGGCAACCCAAGGGGAGGCCCTGGTATCTGGAATTTATTTTCCTTCTACAATTGAAACTTTGTAGCCTGGAGTGGAGCCAAGCCTGGGGCTCCGGCAGCCATTTCTGTGGCAGTTAATTCACCTTCTACAATTGAAACTTTGTAGCCTTAAGCGGGTGGGCCTGGCCAGGGTGTGCAGAAAGCTTTGCTTCCCCTGTTGCCTGTGGCAACCCTGGCCTGCTCTCTCAAGCTCCATTCTGCCACCATTTGTTTGAATTTGTTTACCTTCTATAATTGAAACTTTGTAGCTTGAGTGGAGGCTTAGGCCTGCAATGGCTATGGAAAGCTTGGCTTGCTCTGTTACCTGGGAAACCTTGCTCTCTGTGGCTGTAGCCATCTTGGATTGGGGTTAATTTGCATACCCGCCCTGATTGGCTGGTAGGTGTGGCTTGGCTGGTGGGCGTGGCTTATGTAACGGAGTGATGGTTAATTTGCATATTACCATTTTATTAGAGAGGATTAGTAGAAGTTAACATTTTTCAATGTCTGTCATTGTAGCAGGCAGAATAATGCCTCCCCTCAATGTTGTTTACATCCTAGTAGCTGGAACAGGTGAATATATTATCAACCCTAACCCTATAACTTTCTTGGCAAAATGAACTTTTTAGATGCGATTGAAAACCTTGAGGTAGGCAAAATTACGCTGAGTTATCTTGGAGGCAGAAAGGAAAGGTCAGAGGTGATATGATTATGGAAGAATGATCAGAGAGATGCAACATTGCTGACTTTGAAGATGGAGGAAAGGAACCAGGAGCCAAGAAATGTGCTTGACTTTTAGAAAGGTTGGAAAAAACAAGGAAACAGATTTTTTCCTGGAAGCTCCAGAAAGAAATGCAGTTCTGCCAGCAACCTGATTTTAGCTCAGTGATACAAGTATCAGAAATCTGACCTACAGAGCTGTAAGATAATAAATGCATTGTTTTAAGCCATTAAATTTGGCATAATTTTATAGCAGTAATAAAAAAAACTAATACAGTTGTCAATGTAGTATGTTTATTTTTAAATCTTTTTATATTATTGTTTAACATTTGATACTTTTAATGAAATGAGTAGTAGACTTTGAGTGTATTAGCTGCATATTATATACTAATTAAGTACTGATACAGTAAACCCTCATTTTCTTTAATTTCACTTTCTGAGGTTTTAGTTATACACAGGCAACTGCAGTCCAAAACTATTAAATAAAAAAATTCCAGAAATAAACAATTCATATGTTTTATATTGTATGCCATTCTGAGTAGTATGATGACATCTCAATGTCTCATTCTGTCCTTCCTGAGAATTGAATCATGCCTTTGTCCAGTGTATACATATTGTATATGATACTCACCTGTTAGTCACTTAGCAGCCATCTAAGTTATCATATCAACTGTCATTGTATCGCAGTGCTTGTGTTCAAGAAACTTATTTTAGTTAATATGGCCACATTCACATAACTTTCATATAGTATCTATATATATAAAAGCCTAAGCGACCATTCAACCAGTAGCTATGATGTATAATGACCACCAGGGGGCAGACGCTCAACACACAGGCAGAGAAAAGTGGAACAGACAGATGAATCTCAGAGGGAAGGGGAGAGGGAGGAGAGTGGGAAGAGATTAACCAAAGATCTTATATGCACACTAGCGGCCCAGTGCACAGATTCGTGCACAGGTGGGGTCCCTCCACCTGGCCTGCAGGGATTGGGCCAAAACTGGCAGTCTTACATCCCCCAAGTGGTCTCAGATTGCAAAAGGGCACATGCCAGGCTGAGGGACCCCACCAGTGCATGAATCCGTGCATGGGGCCTCTACTCTTGTTATAATTGATCTACTAGTATATTATAATTATTGTTATTAATCTCTTATAGTACCTGATTTATGAAATGAACTTTATCATATGAATGTATGTATAGGAGAAAATTATATATAGGGTCCAGTACTATCTGAGATTTCAGGCATCCTCTGGGGGGTCTTGGAGAAAAAACTCAGGAGCCCCAGGGATAAGGGGGAACTACAGTAATTGTAAATGTATATTATCACACAATCTCACTCATATGTGGAATCTAATGAACAAAATAAACCAATGAGCCCTAGCTGGTTTGGCTCAGTGGATAAAGCATTGGCCTGTGGACTGAAGAGTCCAAGGTCCGATTCTGGTCAAGGGCACATGCCTGGGTTGCGGGCTCGATCCCCAGTAGGAGGCGTGCAAGAGGCAGCCAATCAATGAGTCTCAAACATCATTGATGTTTCTATCTTGCTCTTCCTCTCCCTTCTTCTCGGAAATCAATAAAAATAATAAATAAATAAATAAATAAATAAATAAATAAATAAATACATAAACCAATGAACAAAATAGATCCAGAGACAAAGAACCATGGAACAGACTGATGAATTGTAAAGGGAGGGCGGGGGTGAGAGATTAACTTGGAAGTTTATATGCATATATGCTTAGCGCATGGACACAGACAATAGTGTGGTGAAGGCTTGGGAGGGGCAGGTGTGGGTGCAGGGTGGAGGGGGTCAATGAAATAAAAAACAAAGGGAACATCTGTAATACAACAATAAAGATAAATTAGAAAACGTTAAAGGCTCTATAACTTGTCATGCTCCAAAAACCATTTTTAAGGACAGAGAAATATACATTTAACTTATTCTTAGTATACAGATAAATATCTAGTTGTAACACCATGCGTACAGGGTAAAAATCAAAAGAAACATATAAGCAAAGCAGAAGAAAATAATCAAATTCTTTTAAAAAATAATTATATTTGTATTTTGGAGGGATGGTAGGGGATGAACAGCAAGATGTAGACAGCCATTATTGAACATCCTTTTACTTTTTGAAAAGACAAGTTCACCAGTTGTGAATTTCAACCTAAACTGCCATGATTAGGGTGAGGGCATGTATGCGAGTGGGGTGGGGGGGGGCAATGGTAAAATATGTACACATATAATACCTTAATAAAAAAATGAAAAAAAAGAAACATAAAAAAATAAAATAAAAATAAACTGCCATGATTAAAAATATATTCTCTAAATAGTATGGGTACACATGAACATACACACACAAATGCAAGTAATTTTATATATAAAATAAAATACTTTTTTTGTCTTTCACATTTGTATAGTTTCAATTATTCTATGCCAAACTATGTGTATAAATTGTAGAACATTTAGTATTTGTTTTTGAATTATAACATTGGTAATTTTCTGAAAAAATATGTAATTCTCTGAACTACATTTATCTCTAATGGACCTCAGAATGAATGTATAGGGACGGAGTATAGCAGTTACTAAGCAAAAATAGAATTGAACAAACAAAATCAATGTGTAGTGGCAAACAGGAATCACACATGCAGCAATACAGTATATGCTGCCATAATAAAAATAGAAAACTTTTGAGTGATTCATACTATAGAGTTGAAGGTTTAGAAAATCAAGATAATCCAGCTGACAGTGATACTTGCTCTTGCTCACTATGTGTAATTAAAAAATGAAAGCGCATTTTAAATGTTTAAAAAAATTGGAAGGCCCTGGCCAGTGTTGCTCAGTTGGTTGGGCATTGTCCTGTTTACCAAAAGGTTGCTGGTTCCATTCCCAGTCAGGACACATTCCCAGGGTTTGGGCTTGATCCCTGGTGGGGGGCATGCAGGAGGCAGCGGATGGATGGATGTTTCACTCTCACATAGATGTTTCTCCCTCTCCCTTTCTCTCTAAAAATTAATATACTATTTTTAAAAATTGGAAGAATATCTACACAAACAAAAAGTTCTATGAATGAGAAAAAATACAATGCTATAAAGACAGATCCCAAAAATATTTAAAATTATTATGTGATAAAATAATATGAACACAAATAAGCTCCTTATTTGACATTTTCAATAGCATATTAGGCAAAACAATAAACTACTTTGAAAACATGATTTTAGAGTGGTCGTAACATTTTGCACGAAGTAATCTTTCTGCTTTAAGATTTTGTGGTCTACATTTTTCCAAATTCAATCAAGGTTCTGTTCATGGTTATTGTTTTCCTAAGTCATCACAATGGTCAGACCTTTTTTTGTCATATAAACCATATTAAATGATTCCAGTGCCTTATACTGGTTATGAATTAGGTGGGTTTTGAAAATTCTATATGGATCTAGTAATGTGTAATTTCTCCCAAAATAATGAATAGTTCTATGAACATTTTCTTCTTTGCAAGTAAACAGATCCATTTTTCAGCCCTGTAATCAGACTGCATCTATTTAGCTACTTAACTGCAATGTGCTTCGGTTCATTAGGTGGCTACTGTTGTGTCTCAGCCTAGTTAAAATTTCACAGCAAATTAATCTGTTTTATTACAAATGAGAACACAAGTGATAAGATACTCACCATTTGCAACAAATCAATAACAGAATTTAAAAGGGAATATTGCAAATATAGGGATGGGCAAAAGTAAGCTTACAGTTGTTCATATGAAAATAATACAATAATTAATAAATAAGAATACAAGAACAAACTTGTGTATTCACAACTGAAAACCTAACTTTGCCTATCCTTGTATAAAATCCCAATCATTTTTTCTCATTGATGACTTCATTTTATTTGGAATTTATGACTTTTACAACTTTGTTAATCTTCATGTATTTTATCCACACTCCATCAAAAAAAGCTGTAGCTCTTCTGAAAAATAGCAGATGTCTTCTCCATATTCAAGTAGTGGAGGAGGGAGATTTCCAAGATTAATACACACTTACTCAATGAAATCCCCATTTTTCCTCTGAAATTAATAAAATTATCTGCATATACTTACATAGTTCAAGGTTCATGCTTAAAAAGAAATATATTATAGAAGTTATTACTAATTAGTACATGATATTCCATCTTCTGTCATACTGTTTCCTTTTTAGGGGATATCACAAGTGGTCAAAGGAAATGTTCATCATATCAAATGATTTGAAAATACATTCAGACCTTAATAAAGAGCAAGGTCAATGCTTACAAAATGTAGTTTTAGCCCTAGTTGAATTGGCTGGGTGGATAGAACGTCAGACTACAGACTGAAGGGTCCCAGGTCTGATTCCCAGTCAGGGCACATGCCTGGGTTGTGGGCTTGATCCCCAGTAGGAGGCATGCAGGAAGCAGCTGGTCAGTGATTCTCTTTCATCATTGATGTTTCTATCTCTCTCCCCCTCTCCCTTCCTCTCTGAATCAGATATATATATATATATATATATATATATATATATATATATATATATATATATATATAAGAAAATGTAGTTTTATGCAAGGTTTTTTAGAATCAATTTGGTTTAAGACTAAGTTTACTGGCACTAAGGTATCAACTCATCAAGATCCTTTATTTCAACTCAGTGCATTCCTTTACATCCATGGAACTATGGTAATAAACACAGAACTTATAAAGTTCTGGTTTATGCATATTAAACATGTGTTTATATGTATGTATACATATGTAGTTGTCTTTCAATAGTTATCATCACAATAATAAATTGTTGCCTCTGATATTTTATTATATTGATTTTCCAAGCATTCAGTAAGATTATGCAATATATAATTTGTCTTTTTATTTTTATTTAATTAGGATTCAACTCTCGCAGTAATTACTCTTCCAAATGTTAATGTATTAATGAGTTCCTAAAGGATTTAATGACATTTCGTTGCTGAGGAGTAGCTTTTGGAAGTTTATCTGAATGCTAGATATTTTATTCATGCATTTGTCTTGATATTTCATATTTAATTAATGTGTTCCTTCTGTACTATCATCAGAGTTCTGCAGAAACAACACATTGCAACTTGACAGACTTTAATCATAAAATCAGAGACACAAAAACTAAAAGTTTATTTATTGTTCCTGCTGACTTGGTTTACTATTAAAGCTGAGGAATAATTTGATGTCCGATTTCAGTACCTCTGAATACTATTGGAACCATGACACTTTATAGATATTTCTGAATCAGTTTAAGAATTAGTCTGTGTTCCACAATCACCAATTTACAATTGTATTTAAGTTAACATATATGGATATGGCAGTGTTTCCATTAATTTAGAAGAAACAGGCAGATTAGGGATGCATCTGGAACATGTAACCATGAAAGAGCCCAAAATCATAGGCATACCCTATCTGTGACCTATGGATATTTGGAGAAAGGAGCCTCTCACCTCTTCAGGGTGATCAACTTGTTCTGGAAGTGGAATAAAGGAATCAGGCAGAGTTTCTGCTCATAGCATGTAAATGCCCTCAAAGGGAAGAATGAACAGATGAATAGTTTCATTGGGAAAATGCATGGCTTTCAAATTACAATGTGGGCTTGGACCTCTGCCACCCACCCAAACACACACACACACACACACACACACACACACACACACACACACACACACACGACCTTATGTTTTCACTCAGTGTATCTTCATCTCATGTTTCTCATGTTCTAAAAGATAATAATAGTTTTGTCTTTCCAGAGAACATTTAGAATAATACTCAACTAGTGATTTTTCAGTGAATTTAAATTATCACAAAAAACCTCTCTGCATTGACTAATTTTAATACCAGATGTTCACATGCTAATGCCACTGCCTTGTGACCATTTCCTATCAATTCATTAATTGCCAGCTGCTCGGGCAAACAAAAAAAACACAGCTAATCAGATGGTAATGGGAAACAGCCAAATAACTACCTCCTAGTTAAATTTCTTAAATTTGTTACCAGAGAAAACTGGCACAATGATATTACAAAGTTTTCCACAAATACAGAAAATATGTTTTGTAAGATACTTAAATGTCGAATAAGAAATAGGTTTCATACCAAATCAGGTATTTTAACTATTTTGCTCTCAGTATTGTTGACAAATTAATAATAATGCAATTTTCAACTCATGTTATAGCTATATTAGTTATTAGCTACAAATGCTAATAGCTGAGCCAACAATAGAGGGATCTGAGCCAGACCTAAAGACTATGTGCCTGGTGTAACAATATTCCCAACCTAGCTTCTGCCAAAAAAACAAAAACAAACAACGACAGCAACAAGAACAAAAAAAATTTTTTTTGTTCACAACTTGTAATGTCTTTTCACGTTTTTAAATTAAAGTCTGCATCACTAATGATCATTTATGTTGGAAACACTCCCAAACGTTTAATATCCAATGAATCATTGGTTTTCATTCATTCATGCAACAGATATATATTGAATGCTTAATGTACTCATTGGAGATGGCAGGAGAGCTTATCGTTTTTGTATGGCATTTAGATTCTTATAGTTCAAACTAAAGACAAAATAATCCACATGTAAACATTCAAAGATAATTTAAAATAAAATTCAAAACAGATCAATTTTGGTAATAGAATGGTCACCCATTTTCAGTCTCCTCCAGAACCCTAATCCTTCTTTAGAGGCAATGAGATCAAAGCAGCCATTACAGGTAAATGAACACTCTAGAGGGCTGGCTCAAAACCTGTATATGCATCTAATGGTAGGGGAACTCTTGGTCCTGGTACTAAGAGGTTACACAGAGGAATGTATATAGGGGAAGTTATTACTTTCTCAGGCTAACTCTTGACTATGATATTGGTTTCTACTTATTACTATTTCTATGTGGATTCTTGAGTGTAAAACATAAAATAATATTAGTTAATATACACTGAGTATTTACTAGATGCTAAATAGTGCTCTCATTTAAATTCTTGTTAACACTATAAGGTAGGTACAATTATTATCCCCATTTCATTGGGAAATGAGGCAAACTGAATTATAGGTAGATTAAAAAACCTGCCTAAAGTCACATAACAAAGAGTGGTGAAACCAGGATCAAATACAGGCAGGCACCCGGACCTCACCTGCACCCTCTAGCAATCTAGGACCCCTTAGGGAATGTCTGACTGCCGAGATTGGGCTTAAACTGGCAGTCGGACATCCCTCTCACAATCTGGGACCGCTGGATCCTAACTGCTCACCTGCCTGCCTGCCTGATTGTCCCTAACCACTTTCCTGCCTGTCTGATGCCCCTAACTGCTCATTTGCCTGCCTGATGCCCCTAACTGCTCTCCTGCCTGCTTGATCGCCCCTAACCCCTCTGCCTGCCTGCCTGATTGCCCCTAACCACTCGCCTGCCTGCCTGATTACCCCTAACCTCTCTGCCTGCCTGCCTGATCACCTCTAACCACTCTGCCTGCCTGCCTGCCTGATCGCCCCTAACTCCTTCTGCCTGCCTGCCTGATTGCCCCTAAACCCTCTGCCTGACTGCCTCCTGCACACTCCACACCGAGGATTGACCCCACAACTCAGGCACGTGCCCTGGCCAGGAATCGAACTGCAACCTCCTGATTTGTAGTTTGATGCTCAACCACTGAACCATACTGGCCAGACCAGTTTTCTGATATAGACTTAATTCAAATAAATGCAAACATAGAATAAAGTATAAAGAAAGTGAGATCAATTTTGCAGAAAATAAAATATCAAAACAGTTGCTCCCAGTTCATTTGATGAGAAATGCTAAATGCTGGAAATTAATTATGACTTATATAGCCAGTCATTCACTAACTTGATATCCTCTATCATGTAGTCCTAATATTTAAAGCACATACTGCAAGACCAGCTTCGAAAGGAATTGTGGTCACAGTCTCATGATCAGTGACAAAGCAAAGGCATCAAACTATGCTAACGAAGTGGAGAAGGTGTTTAGATGGATTCTGAAATCTTGTTTCAGTATCAGAGTGTTTTGTTGTTTTTTTTATTGCTAGGGACTGTTTAAAATGATATGAAAATGAGGAAAAGTTTACTTCAAAGTTCAAAAAATAAATAAAAGGGCCTGGCCAGTGTGGCTCACTGGTTGAGCATCGACCTATGAAGTAGGTCACAGTTCGATTCCTCATCAGAGCACATGCCCAAGTTGCAGGCTCAATCCCCAGTGTGGGGCATGTAGGAGGCAGCTGATCAATGATTATTTCTCATCATTGGTGTTTCAATCTCTCTCTCTTTCTCTTTCTCTCTGAAATCAATAAAAATATATTTTAAAAAATAAAAGGTATGCAGACAATAAGAATTTAATAAAAAGTTTGGTATCACCTTTGGTGAAATTTCATAAATTTTAATAAAACTAAAAACATATTTTTGGAATTTTTTGATAATGTGTCCTAATCTCTTACTGTGTATTTCAAGTTTTTGATGTAGATTTGTTTTTCTGCAGCTGTTTTAAATTGAGGAAAGTAGAGATATATAATGGAAATATGAACAGCCCTTTCACTATAGAAATGTTGGCCCAGGTGACACTATAATCACATTGGATTGTATATGCAATGGACAGAATGTCTGTCTCCCCAAAATTTGTATGTTGAAACCCTGATACTTAATGTGATAGTATTTGATGATGCGGCTTTTGAGTGGTAATTCGTAATGATGGTGGAGCCCTCATGACAGAATTAGTGTCTTTATAAGAAGAGGCAAGAAAGTGATTTGTTCCTCCCCTTTTCTCTTTGTCATGTGAAGACATGGTGAGAAGGTAGCCATCCACAAACCAACAAGAGAACTCTCAACAGGAACAGAATTAGCAGGCACCTTGATCTTGGACTTCCCAGTCTCTAAAACTATGGTGACTCAGGGGGATGTTAACAAAATAGCATAAACTAGATGGCTTAAACAAGAGAAATTTCCACAGTAGGTTCATCAGAAATAAGTAACATTTCATAATTATGACATTTCCTTCTAAATATTAAATGGTAAACTTCTGAACATTCATATTTTAGAAGAAGAGTTTATCTCTAAATAGTAAATATAAAATATCCGGTGACTTCAATTAAAATATTTTTGTAAAACAATGCCTAATACTAATTTAAGTATCTGGGTTTTCTTTAATGCCAAACTGATAGTATCAAAAAAAATCTGTAAATGTAAATAGAATAAAAAAGTGTTTTTGTTTGAATGTTTTTTTTATCCTACAAATAGTAGTGTATGACAAAGATTCAATACATAGTTTTGCCTAATGCCTGTGGGATTCTAATAGATTGAACTTTAAAACTGTGATTCATGAATAAGCACACCGAAACAAATTTCTTTTGAAATATACATCAACAGAGGTGTGAAATTTCTGCCCTTACAGTTGGGTGTCATATAACTACTATCATGTTAACTGTTCTTGAAAGAAAGAGTGAAACTTTTAACATATTAACACCCATTTGTCAATTAGATTTTTATCATAGTATTTCCTGTGAATTATTATTTTAAAACTAATAATGTTACCATTATACAATAGCACCCTAGCTAAAACAAACAAAACTTGGTAACTATGATACAAGCCTTTCACTATTCACTGAATAACTATTTAAAAAATATTTTTTATTTTCTTTTTTAAAAATATATTTTCATTGATTTCAGAGAGGAAGGGAGAGGGAGAGATTGAAACAGCAATGATGAAAAAGAATCATTGATTGGTATGCCCCACACTGGAGATAAAGCCCGCAACCAGGGCATGTGCCCTCACCTGGAATGGAACCATGATCTCCTTGTTCATAGGTCGATGCTCAACCACTGAGCTACGCTGGCTGGGCTAAAAAATTTTTTCTTTACTTCCCTACCATCCGCTGATAAAAATCTACTTCTATAGATTTGAAGAGAAATTTTATCAAAAGGAATGCAAAATAAATAGTTTTCAACTGATTTTATTAAAAATAAGTATATGAAATAAAATTCAGTTTTCTTGAGCATATGTGTAATTGCAGGACTTAAGCATGTGATCAAATGCCAACTTTTAAAAAGTGGCACCCAATTTTATGATTATAAGTGTTCTGTCTTTCCTTTTATAAAGATTGCATATAAAATAAAAAAATCAGCAATAAACAAAAATATATTTATACTGCTTTAATACACTAACAATATTTGGATTATTTAAGGAGAAGACAATTATATTTTCCCTTTCCATCATCATCAGCACCAATGGTTATCCAAGTCATGAGTGGCAACCCCAAGTGCCTCTTTGCATTAAATTCTCAAAGCTGTCAAAAGTCCCAAATATTCAACCAAAATGTAGCTGATTCAGTCTGAGTTAATAGTCATTAAGAAAACTAATTGAATGTACTTTTGAAGAACCATAAATATGACTCTATTGAGTGTATTTCTTCATCATTTCAAAACAGGTATGACAATTCCATTAAACCATGCTTTGTTACTTAATAGTTTCCTAGTTTTGTGTGGGATCACATATACTTAGTAGACAGCTGGTTTAAAAATCATAGGAAACTTATTTTGTCTTTTAAATAATGTTTGTGGGGGATTTTTTCCTCGAAGACAACTCTAATTCCTGGTTTACGCACTGATCAAATATTCAAACAGCACAGCTCTGATTAGTTAGGATAGACTGAGGATAGGAATCACACTAATACTTAGCCATAGAAATATAGAGAGTTTGATACAAATTTATCATTATTTTCCTTTCCTATGAAGTTTATGTTGTAAAATTTATTCATTGTTTTAGAAGCTCTCAACACTGGAAGCTAATTTAACATTGAAGAAAAATCTCCAGAATCTCAAATTTCTTCTGCCTTCACTTCTCCTATCCCCATGTGCATCTATTACAACATATTAATAATGCAAAGCCCAGTGCAAATCTATCAAATGTAATGCCTTTTGTGACCCCCAGCCCCTTCTCTTTCCCAAACTAGGTATGCTCTTTCTACCTTCAAATTCCTATATACTTGTTTTGTTAGTGCAATTTACATGAGTATTTGTTGTTTGTCTCAAATTTAGTTTCTGATTCCTGGAAGTCAGGCACTATGTCTTATTTATCTATTTCCCATATTGCCCAATATGACATTTACAAATTTACAAGTAGAATACATAACGTAATAAAGAATCAATGAGTTGCTCTGATTAACTATAACTTTGCTCTTATATACCCTTACATTATCTACTCACATAAAGAAAAAAACATATTACAAAGGCTAGTTTAAAATAAAAAGGCTAGTTTACATGATACATGGAGAGAAGGCATGTGCCAAATTAATAGGAAACATAAAGAGGGATTATGAAATATGATTTGTTTCATTACCTGGTGGTTATGAAATTTTGAAAAACAGCATTATCATTGTGATAATGTTCTAAATTATCACAAATATTTGCTTAATGTTTCACAGTTTTTAACATATGTATATATATTTTTAAATATTTTTTATTGATTTCAGAGATGAGGGAGAGAGACAGAAACATCAATGATGAGAGAGAATCATTGATGGGCTGCCTTCTGCATACCCCACACTGGGGATCCAGCCCACAACCCACGCATGTGCCCTAACTGGGAATCGAACCGTGACCTCCTGGTTCATAGGTCTCCCCTCAACCACTGAGCCAGGCTTGCTGGGCTTTAGTCAATATTTTACTCACATTATCTCCAGACAGCCAATTACATAAGAAGAATAGATTAATACTATGACCTTTTTTTTTTGCAGTTGAGGAAAATTTTTAAGCAGGTTAAATGTCTATACAAGGTCATTCAGCTCTTAAGAGACAGAATCAGAATTGAAATTCCAGTTTGTCTGACGACAAGGCCTGTATGGTATATACTACCACACAACTGTCTTTAAAATACCAAATATATATATATATATATATATATATATATATATATATATATATATATATATATAGTGTGTACTTTATTTTACCCCAGCAATGTGAATTGTTTTTGCATACTTTTCTCTCTGTCATTAGTCTGGCCAGGCCTCCCAAACACTGTGCTCATTATTGAAAGACAGGAATCCTGAATTAAAGGTGAG
Organism: Cnephaeus nilssonii; assembly: GCF_951640355.1. Taxonomy (NCBI): domain Eukaryota; kingdom Metazoa; phylum Chordata; class Mammalia; order Chiroptera; family Vespertilionidae; genus Cnephaeus; species Cnephaeus nilssonii. The sequence continues at coordinate 26,501,127 of NC_137071.1, forward strand.
ATTTGTGATCATGGAATGAAAACAAACAGCAACAATAAAACAAAAAACAAACACCTCAGCAAGCCTAATCATAAATCAAACCCATCAATACTGTATGCTAAGCAACTGAGTCAATGAGTTTTGTTTTTACTGAAGATTCAGTAGTATTGCTAATATTTTATCAAAATGTATATGTAATTAATGCCTTTGTCCTCTTCTAAATCATTATTCTTACCTTTATAACAGAGGCCCCAGCTCTAGAGAGTGGGCTGTGAATCTGGGCTGCAGCAGCCATGTTGGCAATAGTATTTAGATGGTTCATCTGATTCATTGCCATGGCAACTGATGCAGGAGGTAAGCTGACTGGAAGTAGAGGATGAGGCATCATCATAAATGGCAGATCTAGCCCTAAAAGAGACAGTGCATGCTAAATTATTACATTTTTAAAATTATTTTTGACAAGGGGAAATCACATCAAAATCACATGCAAAATTGATGCAAAAAAATAAAGTTACCTTGTTGGATTTCTTAAAAATCAACTTTTATTATATTTTAGTGTCTCTTTGAGCAATTAATATTATTTATGAGATTGAATATTGTTTATAATTTTTAAATCTACCTATTCCACATACTACTATTTCTTTTTTTAAATATATTTTTATTGATTTCAGAGAGGTAAACAAAGTGAAAGAGAGATAGAAACATCAATGATGAAAGAGAATCATTGATCGGCTGCCTCCTACAGCCTCCTACTGGGGATTGAGCCCAAAACCCGGGCATGTGCCCTTGACTGGAATTGAACCTGGGGACCCTTCAGTCTGCAGGCCAAGGTTCTATCCACTGAGCCAAACCAGCTAGGGCCATACTACTATTTATTAATATTTCTTGTTCTTGCTCTCACTCTCAAAGTATTTATAAGATGCAATCTGTTTACCCATAAACACAAAAATCTTTAAGTCAAGCCTTATTTCTTATTTAGCTAAAAGAAACAACTACTCTTAAATCATTATAATATATTGATGTGTTCACAGTTTCTAGCTTAATACTTTCTTCACAAAACATAATAGTGGTCCTGGTAAGACAGGATGTAGATTCTCTAGACTCAGAATTATTGAAGAAATTAAGACTTGGAATACGTTCTATCCTGTAGTTGTAAATCTTTAACATGAATGCCTATAGCTCAAATTTGAAGCCTTTGTTAATGAGGAATAACTCCCCTATCAAACGTCAACCTGTTTTCCAGTTTAATATAAATTTCAAATATTTTGAGCAGTGTCTAAAATTCTTTTTGTTTTCTTATGCAAGGTAAAATAATTTCATACATTTTAAATTTTTTAAAGAATATTTCTCAAGTATGAGTCACATTTACACTAGTGGTAACCACAAATGTGTCATAATGAAAAACATAACACATTAAAAGAGTTGTCTAGTTACAACTTATGTCTTTGAGATTTGTGAAGAAACACTTTTGACCAGAGGCTAGGGAAAGTTAGTTTAACATAATGCATGTTAACATGACTACAGTAAGGAAACCATAGGACTTTACAATGTATTTTAAACTATTGTTCTGACAGTAATCTTGCATTCTTTTGGACAGAAGCCCAGAAACCAGTAATCTTTAACAGATGTTCTAAAACATCCTTGCTTATAATTTTTTCTAAACTATTACAGATTATATAAATTCTATTATTGGCAATATTTATGTTGGTTCTACACACAATAATAAACTATTAAAAACATCCCTTTTTCCTCTTTGCTATTCCCTAATTTTTTGCCTCCCATATCACAACAGCAAGTGAACAACAATGAATCCATAGGAAGTATATTCACAGGCCCCCTAAGTCTCATTCCTCAATCAACAGTAACAGTAATACAGACAAACATTCAAAACTCACATACTTGGGACAAAAAGGAGGCTAGAAGGGAGAAATAATGTTAATTGACTTGAGATACATCTCCTAGGTTAAGCAATCATGGCTGAATTAAAGACATTAACAAAAATAATTCAAGGGCAGAACAATGAAAAAAAAGACATTTTTAGATATGACAGGTTTCATACAACACTAATGTGAGCATCTTAATAAATTAAAACAGTCATCAATATTTCTGCTAGATATAGCAACAAAATGCACTGCTATCAGAATTACACAAAGATTAAAAATAGCTAGAAACTTAATTTCTGCATGGAATAAAAGAAGGGGAGCATACTCTGTATTCCCTATGGGTTCAAGGTCCCAAAGAATATTTTTAAAAAGTATTTTAAATTTTTACCCTATCACTTCATTTATGACTCACTATCTATAAAACTATAAATCTTTTTTTCAGAAGCAATCTATCAAACCAAACTTTTTAATTATGAAACATTTCTCCTGTGATTATTAATTTATTAGAGCAGCCTCAAAACTGTGTAAACACTGAATTCAAAATGCCCTTCTGCACCCCCTTTTAAACTAGAAGTTTATTTTCAGTTAGCCTTCCAAAATGCATATGCATTTTATACCTTACCCATCATACAGCTTTGCTATAATAATTGCATATCCCATAATATACAATACATTAATCACTGTTTATCTTTCCCCTAAAACCTTCACTTCATGCTCAACATAAGCAACCATCAATGACTTAAATAGATTTCTAGATAAGGCTCTCATTCACCACAAACCCAAGATAATTATAAACTTAAATTGTTCATGTACTCAGTGTTTTAGTAGTAAATTGATGAAACTCTAGATGAAAAGTAGCCAACTGTGCCTCCTATAATCACTCAAACCTATCTACACTAATATAAGAGAAAGATGCTAATTGACCGGGCCCTTTTCGACACCCACCAGCCAATCAGGAGTGAGTATGCAAATTAACCCAACAAAGATAGTGAGTTAATTTGCATACGCAGGCACCAAGCGGCCAGGGGTGGGGTAGGATTCAGGCGACCTGCACCGCCCAGCCGCTCCGGGCCTCTGGGCAGTGTGGGAAGGTGGAAAGGCAGCTCCGGGCCAGAGCGAAGGCAGTGCCGGCAGCCAGGGGAAGGAAGACCCATTCTTGCATGAATCTTCATGTATCGGGCCTCTAGTATATATATAAAAGCCTAAGTGACCATTATGGCATAATGACCAGAACAACCGGTTGCTATGATGTGCACTGACCACCAGGGGGCAGACGTTCAACACAGGAGCTGCCCCCTGGTGGTCAGTGTGCTCCCACAGGAGAAGCGCCTCTCAGCCAGAAGCCAGGCTCATGGCTGGCAAGTGCAGCTGCCACTGCGGGAGCCTCTCCCCACTCTGCGGCAGCACTACCAAGACATGGCAGCAGGCACAGCAGGCCAGGATGAGTGCAAGTGGAGCAGTGCCTGGCCCCGATTTGGGCTCCTCCCAGGTTGCCTGCCACTTGGCGCACTGATACATCCCCCAAAGGGTCCTGGAATGCGAGAGGGTTGTCCGGCTGCCGGCTTAGGCCTAATCCCAGTGCCATTCTCTGTAGAAGGCAGTCAGTCTGAACAACTCAGTGACTCAGGGAAGTGCAGGGAACTCAGGGTGAGCCTGCCTCCCCGCTTGACTCTCCCAATTGATGGTGTTCACAGGACAGACTATGGTGGTCCAGCCTGTGCATGTGTAGCAGCTGCTGAAGCTCAAGCAGTAGGCTATGCAGCAGCAGAAGGCCATCCAGCCACAAATCGGCAGGTGGACATCCCCTGAGGGGTCCCAGACTGCAAGAGGGCACAGGCCGGGCTGAGGGACCCCCCGACCCAGTGCATGAATTTCGTGCACCAGGCCTCTAGTGTTTAAATAAACCTTTATTCAATTTACACTTTCCTTAACAGTGTAATAATTTTTCCTTATTCTATAAATATTTTCAGCATCATCCAGACACCATCTGGCTGTATTAAGGCATAAGTCTACTTAAAGTCCAACTGACAGGCAAACTAAATGCAAACTACAATTATAATAGCCCATTGACACTTTTAAAATCTAATTCATCCAACAATTCAAATGACCATGAAGGACTTAAAAGTCACACTTTCAGATCATGACCTGCAATAACTAACCATCATTTGACTTTACTACCCTGTACTCTAAGACCGTGGTCAGCAAACTGCGGCTAGCGAGCCACATGCGGCTCTTTGGCCCCTTAAGTGTGGATCTTCCACAAAATACCACGGCCTGGGTGAGTCTATTTTGAAGAGGTGGCATTAGAAGAAGTTTAAGTTTAAAAAATTTGGCTCTCAAAAGAAATTTCAATCGTTGTACTGTTGATATTTGGCTCTGTTGACTCTGTTGACTAAGGAGTTTGCTGACCACTGCTCTAAGATAATATTTACATTACAGTACACTTGAGCAGTGACCCCACTTGATTTGCACATGCAAAGCATATGCAAATATTGAGTTATGTAAGTCAATCTTTTCCCCAAAGATGAAAACATTAAATTGAGAGCCATCAATAGTACACAACACTCCAGAAATCTGGCTCATTTAGTCAAATGGCATAAATATACATACTTTTTTTTAGTATGGTAATGAAAATAAATTCTTTTTAAAAATTACCAAAATATCTCATCTTTTTCCTGTCAACAACTCCTATAACTTTTATGTAAGTTCATCACATCACTTCCTCCTAGCCATAAAGGCTAAAAACTTCAGTAATGCTCTAATCCTTCCTCTAAAATACCACATTAATTCAATTTCCAAGTCATGTTGACCTCTGTAATATCTTGCCATTCCTACAGTCAGGCACCAATTCCATCATACCTGGTTGGTACTCTGTCTTCCTGGTTGGCTTTCCTATGCTGTTTCATTTGCCTTTCCAAGTCAATTTTAAGACTTTCAGTGGCTACTTGCTGTCTCCAGAATAAAATATATAAGTACTTTAGTTTCATATTAAATTACTTTTCTAGCTTTTATATCTCAATTTATTTCTCTATGTATATTGCACTCTGGCCTCACTCTCCTACATGCAGCTCTTTACAGTTTTAATTTGCCTTAACATTCATTCTTGTCTGTCCATGCCTATCTCTGGAATCTACCTCTCTAACCCTATTTGGGGAGATATGGTAAATGTTTGCCACCTTAAAAAAAATATAGACTTTCTTTGTAGAGCAGTTTTAGATTTACCCCAAAAAAGCAGAAATTACAGAAACTATTTCCTCTCCACCAGCAGTTTCACCTCTTATTAATAACTGTAACAGTGTGCTATATTTCCTACAATTGAGGTCTGAACGTTGATAGATTATTAAATACAGTTCATAGTTTGCATTATGGTTCATTCTTTGCATTTCAGATTCTACAGCTTTTTACAAATGCATAATATCATGTATCTACCATTACAGTATCACATAGAATAATTCCAATGCTCTAAAATCCTAGGTGCTCCACCTATTCATCCCTCCTTTCTTACCCTTGGCTTTTACTGTCACTCTGCATTTGCCTTTTCTTGAATGCCATATAGGTGGAATCATACACTATTTAGTCTTTTCAGTCTAGCTTTGTTTCACTTAACAAAATGCAGTAAAGTTTAATCCAAGTCTTTTCAAATCTTTATAGCTAATTTGATTTTTTTACTAACTAGTGTTCCATAGTATGAACGTACCACAATTTGTTAACTCATTTGCCTATTGAAAAACATATTTGTTGCTTTAAACTTTTAGCAATTTTGAATAATGTTGCTGTAAACTTTGGTATGTAAATTTTTGTGTGGACATAAGTTTTCAACTCATTTGAATAAATAGGGGAGACTATTTTTGCTTTGTGAGAAACGGCCAAGAAGTTTACAATGAGGCTGTACCATTTTTGCATTCCCACCAGCAATAAGTGAGAGTCCTGTTGCTCTTAATCTTTACCAGCAATTGATGTTGAAGGATTTTTGAATATTCATTACTTCAATAGGTGTAGGGGTAAGTTGTTTTTCTTTTCAGTTAATTAATGACATATGATGAGCATATTTTCATATGATTACTTGCCATCTGTGTATCTTATTTGAAGAGGTATCTATTTATAATTTCAATTTATAAATTTGGCTAATTTTTATTTATTTATTATTTCTTAGTGTTGACTTTTAAGAGGTTTTGCAAATTTATTATCAGTCCTTTATCAAATATATGTTTCACAAATATTTTCTCCCATGCTGTTGCATCTCTATTTCATTTTCTTTCTTTTTGATTTATTAATATTCTTTATTGTTGAAAGTATTACATAGGTCTCCTTTTTCCCCCATTGACCTCTCCCTGCTAGCTCCTTCCCCCCAGCACAAGCCATCACCAGCTTACTGTATGTGTCCATTGGTTATGCTTATATGCATGCATACAAGTCCTTTTGTTTTGATCTCTTATCCCACCCCCCCACCTTACCCTGCCTTCCCTCTGAGGTTCAATGATCAGGGCTGATTGGGGGACTAGCCAGATGTGGGGAGGTGCCGCAGGAGGTTGGCTAGCCAAGGGGAGGGGTTGCAGGAGGTTGGTTGGCCAGGGGGGAGGAGCTGTGGGTGGTTGGCTGGCTGTGGGAGGGAGGAGCTATGGGAGGTTGGCCATAGGAGTGCACTGACCACCAGGGGGCATCTCCTGTATTGAATGTCTGCCCCCTGGTGGTCAGTGTGTGTCACAGTGACCAGTCATTCTGGTCGTTCAGTCATAAAGGTTGCTTAGGCTTTTATATATATACTACTAGAGGCCTGGTGCATGAAAATTTATGCACTGGAGCAGGGGGTCCCTCAGCCCGGCTTGCCCCCTCTCATAGTCTGGGAGCCCTCAGGGGCAGGAGGCAGCCCAGCCATCAGGGGAAGGCAACGCCCCCATCATACCTCTGCTGCTGCCACTGCCGGCAGAGCAAGCCTCGGCCGGCGCTGGTTACCTGAGCCTTGGGCGGCCCTGGGCAGCTGGGAAGCCACCATCCAAGGCTTGCATGCACCTCGGATGTTGGCTGGGCAGCTGCCATCTGAGGCTTGCCTGTACCTCGGGCCAACCCTGGGTGGCTGGGGGGCTGAGAGGACTTGGGGACTCCGGAGGCATGCATGCAGAGCTGAGGGGACCGAGTGCTGCCATCTTGTGGCTGTGGGTGCCACCATCTTTGAGGGCATGGCAGTCAATTAGCATATTCCCTCCTTATTGGCTGTGGGTGCCACCATCTTTGTGAAGGTGTGATTGTCAATTAGCATATCCCCTCTTTATTAGATAGGACTAGTGGACTAGTGCATGAAATTCATGCATATTCAAAGGGGATTAATTAGAGAAAATATTTTAATATTGCTATTTGCCCTTTCTCTATAATAGAAGTGTCAGAGATGAAAGAAAATTAGTAAAATGTATATGAAAATCTTCCTCCTGTCAGAGTCTGGGGCGTGTCACGGGACCCAGAGTAAAGTCCCCGCCCACCCGTGGCAACTCAAAATCATTGGAGACCCAGATCCAGCCAGCCACACCCCCATTGGGCTAGATCCAGACTCGGCTGGCCCTACCCTTGTCAAGCCCCGCCAGGTGGGGGGCGCAGCCTCAGGCCTCCGTCCTGGTGCTGAGTGGGGACGCAGCCTCAGGTCCCCTGGCCCAGTGCTGGGGCAGGAGGCATGGCCTGAGGTCTCCTGTCAAGCCCTGCTGGGTGGGGGGCGTGGCTTGAGGTCCCCCTGCCTGGCACTGGGCAGGGGACACAACGTCAGGTCCCCCAGCCCGGTGCTGGGGGGGAGGGCACTGCCTGAGGTCTCCAGTCAAACCCTGCTAGGCAGGAGGTGTGGCCTGAGGTCCCCTGTCAAGCCCCACCGGGTAGGGGGTGTAACCTCAGATCCTCTGTCCCGGCCCAGTGCTACGCAGCCTCAGGTCCCTGCTGATTGCTCATTAAGGCTCATTATGGGAATTCGGCCTCCACTCTGGGTGCAGCCATCTTGTGTTATGGAAACCCTGCCTCCACAGTGGGTGCTGCCATCTTGTGTTACATAAACCCCCGCCTTTGCTGTGAGTGCCACCATCTTTGTGATGCTGTGATGGTCAATTTGCATATACCCTCTTTATTAGATAGAATGGGCCCAGTGCACAAATTTGTGCACCTTGAAAGGAACAGTGGGCATATGGGTGGGTCTTGGCGCATCCTCTCTACCCCCATCTGGCCCCTTCCGCTGTGGCCCCCAGTCCCCTGTCTGCAGGCAGCCCTATTCCCACTCCCACGTGCTGACAGCGCTGGCCCCGCTCACACCCACTGATAGCGTAGAGCTATTGGGTCGGCGCCAGGAGTGGGTGTGAGCAGGCCTGGCGCTGGCAGTCGGTGCAAGCAGCAGCTGCTTCTCTGATTGGCCCTCAGGAGGAGGGGAAAGTGGAGAATCCCTCAGGGGTGATCAAGCTGGCAGCTTCCACTCGCACCTCTGCCCAGCGCTGGTGCTGATCACTTGGCGCCATCAGCAGGTACAAGCGGTGGCTCCAGTGCCGGCAGTGGGTGCGAGCGGGACAGGCACCAGCAGCAGGTGCAAGTACCAGGCGGGACCGTGGCACATGGGAGCAAAGAATTTTCAGTAACCACCAGAGGTTCACCCTGATGACAGCAAGCAGTGCCCCACCTTGGTCTGGAGCCCCTGCGCACCTGCTCCACCATCCCACCATAGCTGACGCCCACCATATTCCACGCTCTGCCACCCGCTGCCAACACCTGCCATGTTATGCGTATGCTCCCTAGTGGTCAGCACACATCATAGCAACCTGTTGTTCAGTTGTTCCTCAGTTTGGTCTATTTGCATATTAGCCTTTTATTATATAGAAAGATGTATGTTGCACTTATTTATTTATTTAATATTTTTTACTGATCTCAAAGAGAAAGGGAGCAAGAGAGAGATAGAAACATCAATGATGAGATAAAATCATTGATCAGCTGCCTCCTGCATGCCCCACACTGGGGATTGAGCCAGCAACCAGGGCTAGAACTGTGAGCTCCTAGTTCACAGGTCAATGCCCAACTACTGAACCACACTCGCAGGCCTGTATGTTGCATTTAAATAATGGCAGAGACATCAACATCACAGGTCACTTGAGCACATGGGACAATCTATGCTTTTAGTTGGTATATTTAGTACCATCATGTTTAAAGTGATTAGTTATAATTGGATAAGGAACTATCATAATTGTTATTGTTTCCTATTCACTGTCCTTCTTAAAAAAATATTGTCTTCCACACCTTTGTTACTTTCTCTAGTGTTAAGTGAGCATTTTATATGATTCCTTTTTTCTGTTGTCTCTTATCATATTAATTATGCTTCCTTTAAAATATTTAAGTGGTTTTCCTGGAGTTGGCAGTATACATTTACAACTTATGTAAACCCACTTTTATTTATTTATTTTTTAAAAATATTTTTATTGATTTTCCACAGAGAGGAAGGGAGAGGGATAGAGAGCTAGAAACATCGATGAGAGAGAAACATCGACCAGCTGCCTCCTGCACACCCCCCACCAGGGATGTGCCCGCAACCACCAATGTACATGCCCTTGATCGGAATTGAACCTGGGACCTTTCAGTCCGCAGACCGACGCTCTATCCACTGAGCCAAACCGGTTTCGGCTAAACCCACTTTTAAATAACATTATACCCCTTCATGTGCAGTGCAAGTGCCTTAGAGCAGAGTGTTTTCTAATTCTTCCCTCCTGTTCCTTATAATGTTGCTGTCATATCATTCATCAATAAGGTACAATCATTCAATACATTGTTGTTATTATTATTTTGGACAGAATTGTATTTGTTAGATTAATTTAGAATAAGAAAAATATATATTACTAGAGGCCTGGTGCATGAAATTCGTGCACGGGGGTGTATGTCCCTCAGCCCAGCCTGCACTCTCTCCAATCTGGGACCCCTCGAGGAATGTCCGACTGCCCGTTTAGGCCTCATCCCGGTATGATTGGGCCTAAATGGGCAGTCGGACATCCCTCTCACAATCCAGGTCTGCTGGCTCCCAACTGCTCACCTGCCTGCCTTCCTGATTGCCCCTAACTGCTTCTGCCTGCCAGCCTGATCACTCCCTAACCATTCCCCTGCCAGCTTCATTGATGCCTAACTGCTCTCCTGCCAGCCTGTTTGCCCCTAACTGCCCTCCCTACAGGCCTGGTCCCCCACAACTGCTCTCCCCTGCAGGCTTGATCACCCCCAATTGCCCTCCCTTGCAGGACTGGTCCCTCCCAACTTCCCTCCTCTGCAGGCCTGATCCCTCCCAACTGCCCTCCCCTGCTGGCAATCTTGGGGTGGCCATCTTGTGTCCACATGGCAGCAGCCATCTTGTGTGTTGGAGTGATGGTCAATTTGCATATTACTCTTTTATTAGATAGGATAGAGGCCTGGTGCACAGGTGGGAGCCAGCTGGTTTGCCCTGAAGGGTGTCCTGGATCAGGGTGGGGGTTTCCTTGGGGTGTGGGGTGGCCTGGGTGAGGGGCCTGTGGTGGTTTGCAGGCCGGCCATGGCCCCCGGTGACCCAAGCAGAGGCCCTGGTATCTGGGATTTATTTATCTTCTATAATTGAAACTTTGTAGTCTTGAACAGAGGCCTGGGCTGGCGAGGGTGTGCAGGAAGCTTGGCTTCCTCCATTGCCAAGGAAACCCAAGCCTCCTGCTTGCTCTGTGGCTGCAGCCATCTTGGTTGGGTTAATTTGCATATTACTCTTTTATTAGATAGGATATACCTTAATTGTTTTTAATTTTGAAAACTTTCCCCCCACCTTAGCTGGTTTGTCTCAGTGGATAGAGCATCTGCCTTGGGACTGAAGGGTCCCACGTTCTATTCCGGCCCAGGGCATGTACCTAGGTTGCAGGCTTCATCCATGGCCCTGGTTGCGATGTGTACAGAAGGCAACAAATTGATGTGTCTCACTCATCATTGATGTTTCTATCACTCTCTCCCTCTCTCTTCCTCTCTAACATCAATAAAAATCTTATATAATAAAGAGCTAATATGCTAATTAGACCGGACAGCAGAACAACCTTCAGAAATGACCTTCTGGAATGAATTTTTGTAACTACCTTCTGGAATGACCAGTGGGCGGGGGGCAGGGCCATGGGACTGTGAGGAAGCCGGGGCCGTGAGGTCCGAGGCAGCTGGGCCTGTGAGGGCCAAGCCCCTTGCACAAATTTCGTGCATCAGGCCTCTAGTATATATATAAAAAAATTTCTCCCCAGTTTTATTAAGAAATAATTGGCATACATCACTCTGTAAGTTTAAGGCATACAACATGATGGTTTGGTTTATATATATTGTGAAATGATTACCAAAATCAGTTCAGCTAACATCCACCTACTCATATAAATACAGAAAAAGAAAAGAAAGAAGAAAAGTGGAAAAAAGTTGTCCTTGTGATGAGAACACTTAGCATTTACTCTCTTAACAACTTTCCCATATATTATACAGCACTGTAAACAATAGTCATAAAATTGTACATTACATCCTTACTTATTCATTTTATAACTGGAAGTTTGTACCTTTTGACCACCTTCCTCCAATTCCTCCTCTTTTACCTCCACTTCTGGTAACCACAATTCTGATGTCTTTTTATATAATATTTTTTTCAGATTCCATATATAAGTGATGTCATATAGATCATACAGTATTTTTCTTTCTTATTTCACTTATCATAATACTTTCAATGTCCATTCCTGTTATTACAAATGGTAATATCTCCTTGTTTTTTTATGGCTGAATAATATTCCAGTGTGTGTGTGTGTGTGTGTGTGTGTGTGTGTGTGTGTGTGTGTGTGTGTGGCGGGGGCGTGCTATGACCTCTTTATCCATTGAATCATCGAAGAACAATTAGTGTTTTTCCATGTCTGGGCTTTTGTAAATAATGCTTATATGAACATGAAGGTGCAGATATGTTTTTGAGTTAATGTTTTTGTTACCTTTGGATATAGTCCCAGAAATAGAATTGCTCAATCATCTGGTTGTATTATTTTAATTTTTTGAGGATTCTCCACATTGTTTTTCATAGTGGCTGTACCAATTTTCAATCCCATCAACAGTGTACAAGGTTTCCCATTCTCCACATCCATGCCAGCATTTGGTATCCCTTGTCTTTTTGATGATGGCCATTCAACAAATTGAGATAATATCTCATTCTTTTTAAATTTGCATAATCTTAATTACTAGTGATGTGGAGTATCTCTTCATGTACTTGGACTTTCATATATAATTTTTGGAGAAATGTCTATTCAGTTCTTTGACAATTTTAAACTTAGGATATTGAGTTATATGAGTTCTTTATACATTTTTGGATATTAAGTCCTTATAAAAATATGTCTTGCCAATATTTTTTCACATTCCATAGATTGTCCTTTCATTTTGTTGATGGTTTCTTTTGTTGTACAGATTTTTAGTTTGATGTAGGCCCATTGTTTATTTTGTAGCTTGTGCTTTAGGTGTGATTTCCAAAATGTTATTTCCAAGATCTATGTCAAGGATATCTTTGCCTCTATGTTTTCTTCTAGGAGTTTCATGATATTAGGTCTAATATTTAAATTTTTTAATCCATTTTGAGATAAATTATATGAGTGGTATGAAATTGGGATCAATTTTTATTCTTTCATATGTGAATATTCAATATTTCTAACACCAGTTATTAAAGAGATATTTTCTCCATTGAATATTCTTAGCTTCCTTGTCAAATATCAGTTGAACATATTTGCCTGTATTTATTTCTGGACTCTTGATTCTATTCCACTTGTCTATTTGTCTGTTTATATGCTAGTAACATACTGTTTTGATGACTATTGCTTAAGAGTGTAACTTGAAATCAGGAAATGTGATGCGTCCTACTTTGCTCTTATTTCTCAGTATATATTTGTCTATTCAAGGTCTTTGTGATTCCATATATATTTCAGGAGTGGTTTTTTTTCTAATTCTGTAATAAATGCCATTGAAATCTTGATAGAGAGTGCATTGAATCTATAGATGGCTTCAGGTAGTATTGACATTTTAATCATATTAACTTTTCCAATCAATGTATACGGGATACCTTTCCACTTATTTGTCTTTTTCATTTTGTTTCATCAGTGATTTATAGTTTTCAGGGTAGAGATATTTCACCTCCTTAGCTAAATTTATTCCTAAGTATTTTATTATTTTGGTGCTATTATAAATGGAATTAATTTCTGTAATATATTTTTCAGATAATTTGCTATTAGCATATAGAAACTATTGATTTTTGTATGTTAATTTTGTATACTATAATTTTGTTGAATCCCTTGGTAAGCTCTATGTAGAAAATATAGAAAATCATTTTTTAAAATCATGTCATTATGTTATATGCACTCCTATGCTCATAGCAGACTTATTTACAATAGCTAAGATCTGGAAACAGACCAAGTGCCTACCAATAAATGAATGGATAAAAAACAAACAAACTGTGGTGCATTTACATAATGAATTGCTATGCAGCTGTAAAAAATAAGAATATCTTACCCTTTCAGACAGCATAGAGGGACCTGGAAAGTATTATGCTAAGTGAAGTAAGCCAGTCAGAGAAAGACAAGTATCACATGATCTCACTTATATGTGAAATATAATGAACAAAATAAGCTGATGAATAGACTCAGAGACATTGAAACATGCAAGAAATGGAAGTATTTCAGAGGGAAGTGGAGGAGGCTGGAAGAGATTAGCCAAAGAATTTATGTGCATATATGCAGTGAAGGGCTGAGGAGGGGGCAGGATAAGGTGCAGGGAGTCAACAGGGGGAAAACAGGGACATCTGTAATACTTTCAACAATAAAGATAATTTTTTTTAAAAAGAAAATCATGTCATCTGCAATATAAAATAATTTCACTTCTACCTTTTCAATTATAATATTTTCTTGTCTAATCGCTCTAGCTAGGACTTCCAGTACTACATTGAATAGCAGTGATAAGAGTGGGCACCTTTGTCTTGTTCCTGATCTTAGAGAAAAATCTTTCCACATTTCACCATTGAATACATTAGCTGTGGGTTTGTCACATATGATCTTCATTATGTTGAAATTTGTTCCTTCTATGACTAATTTTTAAAGAGTTATAATCATGAATAGATGTTGAACTTTGTCAAATGACTTTTATGTGTCTATTGAAATGATCAAATGATTCTTTTCTTTCATTCAGTTAATGTAAGGTATCACATTGATTTGCATATGTTGAACCATCCTTGCATTCCTTGGATAAATCCCACTTGAGCCTTTTAATGTGCTGCTGAATTCAATTTTCTGGTATTTTATTGAAAAAAATTATATGTGTATTTTTCAGGAATATTGCTTTATTTTTTTCCAGTTGTATCTTTTTCTGATATTAATATCAGGATAATGCTTGCTTCATAAAATGAGTTTGGGAATGTCCCCTCCTTTCAATTTTTTGAAGAGTTTGAGAATTATTGGTGTTAATTATTTTTTAAATATATGGTAAAATTCACTATTGAAGCCATCTGTTCCTGGGCTTTTCTCATTTGAGATGTTTTTTATTATTGATTAAATGTCCTTACCAGTAATTGGTTTATTCATATTTTTTTTCTTTCTGATTCAGACTTTTTGAGTTGTAGTTTTACTTTAATATATTCATTCTGTAACACTCTTCCTCTCTTTATGTAGATCTAAGTTTCTGACCTATATCATTTTCCTTCTCTCTGAAGACATTCTTTTAACATTTAGTACAGGGCAGATCAACTGGTACAGTTACAAATTTCCTCAGCTTTTATTTGACTGAAAATATATTTCTTATTTACTTTAAAAAACAAATTTCACTGGATACAGAATTATAGGTTGGTGGGTATTTTTTCTTTCAACACTAAATATTTCATATCACTCTATTCTTGCTTACCTGATTTCTGAAGATAAGTACAATGTGATTATTATCTTTGTTCCTATATGGGTAAGGAAGGTTTTTCTCTCTCTGTCTTCTTTCAAGATATTCTCCTTGTTTTTCATTTCCCAGTTTGACTATAATCTATATAAAGATAGATAGATCTATATCTATCTATCCATCCATATAGCTATAGCTATAGATATATGTTAATGTTTTCTGAGTCTCCTGTATCTGTGATTTAATATATCTTGTTAATTTTGGGGAAATTTTGAGTTATTGTTACTTTATTTTTTAAAAAAGATTTTTAAATTGATTTTTTTAGAGAGAGAAGGGAAAGGGACAGAGAGAGAGAGAAACATAAGGTGAGAGCAGAATATCAATTGGCTGCCTCCTGCAAGTCTTCCACCAGGGATCAAGCCTGTAACTGGGGCATGTGCCCTGACAGGGAATCAAACTCGCAACCATTCTGTGCATGGGACGATGCCCATCCAATTGAGCCACACAAGCAAGGGTGAGTCATTATTACTTTAAATAGTTTTTCTGTTACATATTCTCATTCTTGTTCTGGTATCCCCACTACATATTGTATACTACACCTTTTGTAATTGCCACATAGTTCTTGGATATTTTGTTCTTTTTGTTTGTTTTCATTCATATTTTTTGCTTGGTTTTTCAGTTGGGACTTTTGATTGACATATCTACAAAGTTAAAAATTATTTGCTAAAACATGTCCAGTGTACTGATGGGCACATAAAAAGCATTGATCATTTTTTGGGCAATTTTTTTCAGAAATATTATATTTATTTTTTAACTCTTAATTGTGAGAGTATTATAGATGTCCCTCCTTTTGTCCCCCATTGCCTCCTTCCACCCAGATCCCACCCTGCCATAGGCCTTCACCATTCTATTTATTGTTTGTGTGCATGGATAATGCATGTATGCATGTAAATTTTTGGTTAATCTGTCCTCGCCCCTCCCCCTTCCCTCTGAGATTCATCAGTCTTTTCCCTGCCTCTGGCTCTACTTTATTTATTTTGTTCATTAGATTCCGTGTTCATTTATTTTTATTGTTAGATTCAATTGCTGATAGATATGTATTTATTGCCATTGTATTATTAATATTTTTAAATTTTTTTTTCTTCTTAATCTTCTTCTTAAAGAAGACCCTTTAACATTGCATATAATACTGGTTTGGTCAGGAAAACTCTTTTAGCTTTTTCTTGTCTGTGAAATTATTTATCTGACCTTCAATTCTAAATGATAGCTTTGCTGGGTAGAGTAATCTTGGTTGTAGGTCTTTGCCTTCAATCACTTGGAATAAATATTTGCTGGTACTCCCTTCTGGCCTGCAAAGTTTCTGTTGAGAAATCAGCTGATAGTTGTATGGGTGCTCCCTTATAGGTAACTAACTGCTTTTTTCTTGCTACTTTTAAGATTTTATCTTTGTCTTTAAACTTTGGCATTTTAATTATGATGTATCTTGGTATGGGCCTCTTTGGGTTCATCTTGTTTGGGATTCTCTGTGCTTCCTGGACTTGTAGGACTATTTATTTCACCAGGTAAGGGAAGTTTTCTGTCATTATTTCTTCAACTAGGTTTTCAATTTCATGCTCCCTATCTTTTCGTTCTAGCACCCCTTTGATGCGAATGTTGGAACACTTGAAGTTTTCCCAGAGGCTCCTTACAGTATGTTTATATTTTGGGATTCTTTTTTTTTTCTCTCTCTCTCTCCTGATTGGGTGTATTTTGTTTCCTCATATTTCAAATTCTTGATGTCCTGTATTCTACTATTGAGTACCTATAAATTATTATTTTTTTCAATTAGCTTCATTTCTGACTGGTCCTTTTTTATGTTTTTAATATTCTCACTGAGTTCCTTGACATTCTCACTAAGTTCCTTGAAGCTATCGTTAGGTTCCTTTAGCATCCTTATAACTATTGTTTTGATCTCTTTATCTGGTAGTTTTCTTGCTTCCATTCCATTTAGTTCTTTTTTTCTGGAGATTTCTCCTTTTCTCTCATTTGTGACATTTTTTCTCTCCAAATTTTGGCTACTTACCAGTGTTCGTTACTATATGTTATGTAGATTTTCTATGTCTCCTAGACTTTGTACAGTCACCTTGTGTAGTGGGTGTCCTATAGGACTTGTGGCTCAGCCTCCCCAGTCACCTGAGCTGGGCACTCCAGTGTGTGCCCCAGTGTGAGGTGTGTGCACTGTCTTATTATAGTTGAGCCTTGATTGAATTTTGACTACTGGGAGGGGTTGACATACAGGCCAATTGGTTGTAGGGATTGGGTATGACTACAGCAGAAGAGATGCTGTGCAGGAGCCGATCCTGTGGTACAGAATTTGCTTCAGTTGGGCTTTGGTGCTCACTGAGTCTTCCTCTTGAGTGTGTTACTCGTGGACTTTGTTCCTTTATAATCTGGCAAATGAACTCAGGTTGAAGCTGACCACTAGGTGGACTGTCTCTGGGGCCTCCTGGAAGGTGCAAAGTCAGCTTCTGCTTGTGCCCTGACTGGGGCCACCCAGCATGAATTACAAGGTAATATGCAATTGGATGCTGCTTATATTGATCTTGGAAGTACCCAAGAGAGAACAAGCTCTGAACCTGGCTGTGCTGCCACCAGTGCTGGGCCTGGGGCAACTTGTTGGGATATAAGAAGCATGCTGACATCACATGATGCTTGTTTTAGAGATTTTAGGAAAGTCCAACAAGAGAGACCAGTTGTATGGAAAAGCCACTGGAAATGGCTTAAATGAGCCTACAATTAGGCAGGGGTGGAATTTCAGAACATCATCAGGGTGGGTTGAAAAGTGTGAGCCAGGTTGATGGAGATTAAGATATGGCAGCCTATCAGCTCTGTGGGGGGAAGGACTCAGCAAAGGAACACTAGCCTCTGCTAGCACTTCTGTCTGGGGGAAAGCTGCCCCTCCAGCTCTTGCCTTGACTCCAGGCAAGTTAGTTCCTCCCTGAATGTCCCAGGTTCCTTTCAAGCTGCTGCTCAAGCACTGGAACTCAGAGGGAGTGGTTTTGTGTAAGATGAACTGCCTGGGACTCCTGCAGCCTCTGTGTCACTCAGCCACAATCCTCACTGTTTTTTAGAAACCAAAGCTGTGAGGAGTTCACTTCCTGGCACTAGAAATCTGGGATGGGGGGGGGGTGCGGTAGGGATCCCTTGCTCTTCACAGGAAGTCTCCACAGCTAAAATATCCCTCCTGATTTTAAACTGCCACATGTGGGTGTGGGATCAGCCAGTTCGAAATTCTGTCCCATGTTGCCTTCCCTCCTATCAGTCTCCACGTGCTTCTTCTTTAGTTCCCTAGTTGTAGGACTTCCGTTCAGCTAGATTTCAGGTAGTTTTGAATGATTTTTATTCTATATTTTAGTTATAAATTTTGATGTGGTTTTGTTAGGCAGCGATTATCCAACGCTGTTATCTTGAGAAAGCTGTTGGACAATTTTTTATTTACAAAATTTTCTTTTTATTCTTGGAATTTCCACCTTTAAATTTCATCTGTTTTTGTATATTTCCTAGTTTTTTTCCATTCTATCGGTATATTTATTATTGTTAAATTAAATTCTAGGTTTGATAATTTGAAATATCTGCTCTAATTTTGGTTTTAATTATTGCTTTATCTCTTCAGACTGTGTGATTTTTTTGCCTTTCTATAATTTTTAATTTTTTTGTTTACAGCCAATAATGATGTAGTGAGGAAAAGTAACTGAGATATACAGGCCTTTAGTGTAAGGTTTTATGGTTATCTGGCTGATAGTCTGTGTTTCCTGTTTGCTGTAGCTGTTGTATTAATAGCTGTAATAGCCTTCCCCCACCACTGTTTTTCATCTTCCATAGAGAATCCATATTAAATAGAACCTGAGGTATTCCATTTTAATTCACTATTATTATACAGAGTCATATTGTGGAGATGGTAAAATGTGTAGGGAGGATAAGCATTTTATAATTTTATTATTAGTCTCAGTCTCTTAGAGAGTCTGTGTCCTTAACGCTATAACTTTCACAAGTGCTATTCAACATTTTCCTTTTTAGGTGATACAGAAAGGCTAGAGGGTCCTAGAGTTGTGTGATTCTCTTTTCACATGTGGAAGGCTACAGGGGTTGGGGCTGTGTAATTCCCTCCCCTCACATCAATTGCTACAGGATTCTGGAGTTTAGTATATCCATTTCCCTAGGTCAGCAAGGCTCTGATAATACCAATTAGTCTGGATAAAATTATTTCCTTTGAGGGTAGGCCTTTCTTAAGAAGTAGATAACACACTGGGAATACTTTGATGTAGTTAATTTTCCTCCCCTTCTCCCCCACCTCCTCCTGGCCCCCCCGCACCCACTGCCAGAATCATAAAGGGGATTTTCTCAGGTCTTCACTTTGAAAACCTGATGGGGTTCCCCTCCTGGAGGTATAAATCATGAAAGTGTAGGGACTCCCTAAGTACCTTTCAAGCTATTTTCACATTGAGTCTCCAGGAATCACTCAATTACTCTTTAAATGCTCTAACATGTCCAGCTGTTGCTATTGTTCCCTATATGCTATCATTCTCTGCATCTGCCTATCTTTCCTGTTTGGGGGATAGCTAGGCCCTGTGAACGCAACCTGAGATGGATTTAAGAGTTGCTGATTCCACTTTTTTTTATTGTTATGAGGACAGGAGTGACAACTTCTAAGCTCTATATGTCAAACCATAAACCAGAAGCCCTCTAAACTTCTCTCCTTTATGACATGTCTACCTTAGTCAGTCCTTTTTTGACTTCTTGTAACATATTTATAACTTTCCTGGCATTAATTTTGTTTGCCTTTGCTTAATTAACATTCCATTTTTATGGGAGTTTTCAGTCTTGAGATTCTCCCTTCTTTATAGTAAGACACCATAATTTTTATTATGCTTAATAACTGATGAATTTCATTAAGATTTGGTGCATATTAAAATATCTCATAATTCCTTCATTGTCTTAATCCTAGGTTTTAGTGAGAGAACAAAAACCTTAGGAAAAAATTAATGGACCCCTTCTCTCAAATTTCCTATTTGTAAAAAGTGTAGGATTTTAGTCAAGCAATGTACATACGACCTGCTTTCCTACAGCAATAATTCTGTCTTTGACGTTTCTAAAAACAGCATCTAAAGCAGAATTTGTATACATAAGCAATAGTTTGATTACTGAGTAATAATAATAGTTATACAGTACTTTACTGCCAGCAGCACTTCCTTTATTATTGTTAGCCTCATAAAAATCTTCTAATGAGTGGGTAAATTTTTATTTCTACTTTTAAATTGTGGACAATTACACTTGGAAAAGTTAGCTGACTTCTCCAAAATAAAAAAGTGATGTGGAATTCAAAATATGTGGAATTTAAACCCAAGTTTACATGACCATAGACAACATTCTTAACCACTCTGCTACACGTAGTACGTATTTTACTCTATCACATGACCATTCAATCTGTCTCAACTCTATAAACCCTACACTTTCACTGGGTTAAGGATCCAGAATGCTCACCATGGCACCACAAAAGCATTGCTAAACCTTACCCTTTTTCAAATAAATTCGTCTTTGTCTACCCTTCTGACTTAAAATTTAAAAACCCTATTGAAGAGAAATAGACTAGCCCTACTGGCCCAAGGTTTCCATTTTTTTCAATACACCAAGTTTTTGGAGGATAGTATACGTACTATTGGTCAGCAGATGGTTCTGCTGTAGTGGATTGAGGGTAGGAGCACCCCCAAGGCCTGGCTGGCTAACCAGGGCTGCATGAGTAATTCCATGTTGAGGTCCAGGAGCAGCAAGAGGAGACTGCATCTTATCCTTATCCCATGAGCATTCACTTCCACCTAAAAAAACATTCATATGAATAGACTGTAATTTGACAACATTACATGAAAAGGCTGGTTAAAATTCTTTTTTAGGATTATAATTATTAATATTACTTATTAAAATATTATTAAGCATTGTAAGTCATGATGATTTTCAAAGCTTTCAATAGTCTTGGATTTAAGCTGCTTCAGAAAAGACTAAATAACTCTCACTAATAATATAGGGCCACTTGTCTTACAGGTAGTCTAAATAAATCTGGAATCATAGTGAATAGCTTTTGAAAGCATTTATCTGTTGAAGGCCATTAACTGAACACTACTGGCTTCAACCCTCTGAAATACATGTGCTATGTTTTAATGAAAAACAGTTGCTGTTCATTCAAAAAGAATACACTCATTTTTAAGAGCATGATAAAATTCAAAAATATTTAAGAGACAAAATGATAAGTTATTTTGTTCTCAGGTCCAGCCCTCAAAAGGCTAATCTCTTTACACATATCAGGCTTTTGTACAGAATAAGCTGGATAAAATATAAAACCATGGTCCCCAATTTAAAATTGTACTTTCCTTTACTCATCCATGCTAGAGAGTGAAGTAATGTGCAGACTACTATATTATGCAGACTACTATATTATGGCAGTGATCTACAGTGGTATAGATATTTCACTTGGCACTTAGCATACTATGAGGATGGAACCATTGCTTAAACCATATAGAAAACAATCACAGAATTATTTCCTCTCACATACTTTTAAGGAAAAGTCTTTAAACAGAGGGGTACTGGGTTTAATTCTAGTTTCTTTGGTTGCAGATAGTCTGGCTTTAGAAAACAAAATGGTTGTGTGGACAGTTCCATCTATATGCTTGATTTGGCTCATTCATCTAGGAGTCAGTGGTTCAGCTCTCATTCCCATGCTGGTATTGTGACATTAACATCTCTACCTGGTTGACTATCCCATATGCTGCCTGAAACATTGATGCTGTTTTGTGGCGGAGTTTTAGCCTGGGAATCTTGGGAACTCTGTAAAATATGTGCATTTACTGAAACAAACAAAACAAACAAAAAAAGGTAAAAAGAGCCGAAACCGGTTTGGCTCAGTGGATAGAGCGTCGGCCTGCGGACTGAAAGGTCCCAGGTTCAATTCCGGTCAAGGGCATGTACCTTGGTTGCGGGCACATCCCCAGTGGGGGGTGTGCAGGAGGCAGCTGATCGATGTTTCTCTATCATCGATGTTTCTAACTCTCTATCCCTCTCCCTTCCTCTCTGTAAAAAATCAATAAAATATATTTTTAAAAAAGGTAAAAAGAAATCAGGCTCATATTCTTAACATTAAACATTGTACTTATTTTCAATTCCTTGAGTTCCCTTCCAGGCTTTGTTCATGGAGATACTTATTTTAACATTGTAAAAACTCTGTCATGTTGCTTCAGGTATCATATTTACTAAGTGGAATGGCTACTTAGTAGTCTAATGAGTTTAATGTACTAAAATGTATTAAACATCGGACATTGAGTTAATTTCAATATTTTTACTATTGATAAATTACACCATAAAACAACATTCATTTGAACTATTTCCTTAAAGTCAATTAATTTATGAGTCAAAAAGCTTGAATATTTTTATACTTTTGCTCTCAAGTGCCACATTTACACAAACAGTTTCTAGAGTTGAACATTTTTAAGGAAGCATTTTCAGGGCCAATTGGTATTCTTTCTGAAGATTTAAAATTTATTTAAGAAAACTACTTACTAGAATCTCTGCCACCTTTCTACCCACTCATTGACTCCTATGCCAGCTCTGAGAATCTACATCCTCCTAAGCATTATTTCAATACCCCTTGTGTCAAAGTCAATCTCTAATCCAAAAATGGGGGTCTTGGCAAGAACCAAGATGGCAGCATAGGTAAATGCTGGTACGCGCTGCCGCTGCCTCCCACACTACATTAAAATTACAATAAAAAATCAGAGCAACCATCATCCAGAACTGCCTGAAATCTAGCTGAATGGAAGTTCTACAACTAAAGAAGTAGAACTGGTAGGAGGGACAGAGGCATGGAATGTTCTGGTCTGGAACCCACTTGTGGTGTGTTTTTAATTGGTAGAGATATCTTGGCTTCAGAGGCCTCCCATGAGGAGCAAGAGGTCCCAGCCCCATACCAGACCACTAGCCTAGGGTTCCAGGGCTGAGAAGAGAAATCCTTACAACTATGGGCTGTAAAAACCAGCGGGAATTGTGATTCATTGACATTGAGGCTACTGGAGACGCAAGTAATTCCTCTTAAAGGGCCAGAGCACGTACTTAATTGGTCCTGCTTGCTCTGTGCTCCAGCACTAGGTGGAGGCATTGGGGGAACCAAGGACATTTGGGGAGGAACTGGATTGTCTGGAATTGGGGCAGGAACTCGGGGGCGGCTTTCTTCTAGCCAGAGGTGCTCAAGGGACTCATTGTTCCTATGTTGGGACCTCCCCATCTCAGAGCTGACTGCATCTATATCTGAGTTTCCATCAGTGTGGCCCACACTGTTAGCTCCATTGTAGTGATTCCTTGAGACCATGCCCCAACCAACTTGAAGCCCCAACTAAGTTGTTTGCAGCAGTTTTTCCATATGAATGGCCTGTCCTGGCTCAGGCTTCAGCCTTTCCTAAAATCTCTTAAACAAGCAGCAGCTGGCATCACTGTTCCCCACACCTATCAATAAGAGGCCCAAATCCTGGAACTAGCACCAGCCTGCCTTGCTTCACAGCTTGGCCTAGTTTGGGCACTTCCAAGCCCAATACAAATAGCACCCATCTGCAGATTTCTGGGTAGCTCCTGCTGGGTGGCCCAGTTAGTAGCTGACTTTGCACATCCTGGGAGGCCCCAGAATCAGTGCACCTGGTAGAGAGCTTCAGACCACACCAGATTACAACTGAATACATACACAAGCAACACATTCAGGGGAAGACTCAGTAAGCACCAAAGTCCCACTAAAGCAAGTCCTGCACCATAGGGTGTCAGCTGCACAGAAGCTCTTCCATTGTAGTCACAGCTGGTACTCTCAGCCAATTGACTGGGAGGTCAATTCCTCCCAGTGAAGCCAACAGCAATCAAGACTCAACTACAATAAGACTGTGTATACATCCCACACAGGCGTGCACCTGGAGTGCCCAGCTCAAGTAACAGGGGAGGTTGAGCCACTGGACTCTACAGGACACCTACTATACAAGGCCACTCTATCAAGTCCAGGAGACCTAGCAGCTCTACATAACATATATAAAGAAAGACAGGGAAGCAGCCAAAATGCAAAGACAAAGAAACATGTCACAAATGAAATAATTGAAGAAATCTCCAGAAAGAAAACTAAATGAAATGGAAGCAAGCAAACTACTAGATACATAGTTCAAAACAATGGTTATAAGGTTGCTCAAGGCCCTAGCCAGTTTGTCTCAGTGGATAGAGCATCAGCCTTCAGACTGAAGGGTCCCAAGTTTGATTCAGGTCAAGGGCACATACCTCAGTTGCAGACTCAGTCCCCAGCCCTGGTCAGGGGGCACATGCAGGAGGCAACCAATTGATATGTCTCCCTCACATTGATGTTTCTCTCTCTCTCTCTCTCTCTCTCTCTCTCTCTCTCTCTCTCTCTCTCTCCTTTCTACTCTCTCTGAAAATCAATGGCAAAATGTCCTTAGAGAGGGATTAACAACAACAACAACAACAACAACAGAAAATATGGTTGTTCAAGGATTTTAATGAGAGCTTCAAGGGACTCAAAGAGAGCTTCAAGGGAATAAGTGAGACTTTCACAGATCTTAGTGAGAATTTTATACATGAAAAAGGAGCAGTCATAAATTGAGCATCACTAACTGAAATAATAATTTACAAGGATTCAACAGTAGAGTAGAGAATTCTGAGAATCAAAACAATAATTTAGAATATGAGGAAGCAAAGAACACCCAATCAGAACAGCAAAAAGAAAAAGAAATAATCCAAAAATATGAAGATAGTGTAAAGAGCCTCTTGGACAACTTTAAGCATATCAACATTCACATCATGGGGTTGCTAGAAGGAGAAGAGAGGGAGCATGAAATTGAAAATGTATTTGAAGAAATAATGACAAGGAACTTCCCCTACCTGGTGAAAAAAATAAACTTACAAGTACAGGAATTTCAGAGAGTCCCAAACAAGATGAACCCAAAGAGGCACACACCAAGGGTTAAAGACAAAGAGAGAATCTTACTAGTAAAAGCAGGAAGAGAAAAGCAGTTACTTACCTACAGGGGAGCACCCATACTACAGTCAGCTGATTTCTCAACAGAAACTTTGCAGCTCAGAAGGGAGTAAGAAGAAATATTCAATGTGATGAAAAACAAGGACCTACAACCAATATTTCTCTACCCAGGAGAGCTATCATTTAGAATTAAAGATCAGATAAAGAGCTTCACAGACAATAAAAAGCTAAAGGAGTGCATCATCACCCAAGCAGTATTACATGAAATGTTGAAGGGCATTTTTTAAGAAGAGGAAGAACAAGAGGAAGAAGAAGAAGAAGAAGAAGAAGAAGAAGAAGAAGAAGAAGAAGAAGAAGAAGAAGAAGAAGAAACAATAAAATGCCAATAAGTACATATCTATCAATTATTGAATCTAAAAATCAAAATAAATGAACAAAGAATCTAATGAACAAAATAAGCTGATGAATAAAATAAATAAAATCAGAGGTATGGAAACATGAAACAGACTGACAAATCTCAGAGGGAGGAGGGTGGGGGGAAGGGAGAGATTAATTAAAGATCTTATATGCATATATGCATTATCTATGGATACAGACAATAGGGTGGTGAAGGCCTGGGGTGGGGCAGGAACTGAGTGGAGGGGGGCAATGGGGAGAAAAAGGGAGACATCTATAACACTCTCAACAATAAAGATTTTTCAAAAATGGAGGTCTTTTCCAGTCTTCAACCAGATGAGTTTCAGACAAGGAAACACCAGATTTTGTAGCATCATATGTAAGGGCTGAGGGGTACCTGCTCCTGCCTGTATGGAAAAAGATTTTCCAATCAAGTGGCTAAGTAATAAGTAGCTAACTGTTCAGTTCTTGCTATAAGCCATTCAGATTCCATGCATGGAAGCTTAGAAGGTAGGAAATTTGGTTTAATTGGATATACTGGCTTAATGGACCAGAAATCTTTTACCTTAATCATGAGGAGATTTGGTGTGTTCTTTCAAAACAGGCAACTCCCTATGATTACACCAATTGTTCTCTCTTTTTTTCCAGATGTATTTTGTTGTATAGTTATTGGCTAAGAGCAGGGAGGCAACTTATATTTAGAGCATTGACAGAAATCAGCATTCACAAATTTGAAATTCCAATTAAAATCAATAAGATATTGTTATGCTGTAATGAGCAGGAATGGTGTGGTAAGGGGAATGTTTTAATAAATGATGAAAGTAACCACATTGCAATGCTGAGAATACTTTATAGTAACAATAGAGGCCCAGTGCATGATTGAATCATACACGTGTAGGGTCCCCTACACGCTTTCGCTTTCGATCGCGGTGGAGCTGGGTGCCTGTCCACTGGTGCAGGTCATAGCGAGGCTTCTGAAAGGCCTGGTGCCGGAGCGGACAGGCACCCAGCTCCCATGCTTTTGATGGTCCGTGGCAGGATGTGAGCTCGCTGCCCCAGAGGCCCCTTCTGTTCCACAGCACAGCCATGGCGCAGACGCTGAGCTCATGCTGCCACTGGCGACACGAGCTCAGCGTCCTGCCGGCCCAATCGGCTACCCCGGCCACCCTGAGTCCAGCCCCCTGCACCTCCCTCTGGCCCAATCCTCTGTGGGCATAGCGGAGTGATGGTAATTTACAGATTACCATTTTATTAGGTAGGATTGGGCAATAAACATGATTATTATCAGAACATACAAAGATGAAAAAAACAACAAAATATTATTGAGCAAAATGGAACCACTCCATCATTTTAGCACTATGTCTAAGATATGAATTGCCTTACCATTACAGAACTGTAATTTGTAATATTATAAGTAAAACTAGTAGCCCATTTGCAGGAAAAATCCTGCAAGCGGCCGCTGCGGCCGCATGCGCTGCCGCTGCTGCCGTTGTTGCAGCCGCTGCACCCGCGCGCCTCTGCCACCTGCCTTGCTCCGCCCTGCTCTGCCCCACCCCGCCCCGCCCGGGCTTTCCCTCTGGCAGCCATCTTGCTTTCCGCTTTTCCTCCGTCTTCCTTCTAAGTTGTCTTCAGTCTTCACTCCTCCCTCCCTCAGCGTATGCAAATTAACCGCCATCTTTGTTGGGTAATTTGCATATTCACCCTGATTGGCTGGTGGGCGTGGCTTGGGCGTAGCGAAGGTGCAGTCAATTTGCATATTACTATTTTATTAGGTAGGATATTAACAAAGAAAGACATTTGGACAATACTAAATTATACCACAAATATTAAAATGGTATTGCACCATCACAGCAACAATGCATACAGAAATACTCAGACTGAGACTATGTCCATATTTATTTTATAAATTGAGAAACTTTTAGTCCACATTCAGTATTTAAGGGTGGTTTCTGTATTAGTCTAATGTTTTATAATCATATAGAGGCCCGGTGCATGAAAATTAATGCACTGGAGGGGGGTCCCTCAGCCCGGCTTGCCCCCTCTCACAGTCCGGGAGCCCTCAGGAGTGGGAGGCAACCCAACGATCAGGGAAAGGCGACGCCCCCATCACACCTCTGTTGCTGCCACTGCCGGCAGCGCAAGCCTCAGCCAGCCCTGGTTACCTGAGCCTTGGGCAGCCCTGGGCGGATGGGCAGCCACCATCCTAGGCTTGCCTGCATCTCAGGCCAGCCCTGGGAAGCTGGGAAGCCGCCATCTGAGGCTTGCCTATGCCTCAGGCAGGCCCTGGATGGCTGGGCAGCCGCCATCCAAGGCTTTCCTGTGCCTCAGGCATCGGCTGAGCAATCGCCATCGAGGCTTGCCTGCATGTTGGGCCGGCCCTGGGCACCGCTATCTAGTGGCTGTGGACACCGCCATCTTTGAGGGCATGGCAGTCAATTAGCATATTCTCTCCTTATTGGCTGTGGGTGCCACCATCTTTGTGAGGATGTGATGGTCAATTAGCATATTCCCTCTTTATTATATAGGATATTCCAAATAAACTGGAATATAAATATTTTTAATCATGAAAGGATTCCAAGGTGTTTTTCTGTGTGCTTTGATGAGAGCTTTAGATTAATTTATCTGAATTCACTTCTCTTTACTGTGTTAAAAATTATAGAGGGTAGTTAGAGGCTGTAGCCATTTCTACTGAGTATGGATATAAGAAATCATCATATACTCTGAAGGCAACTGAATAATATGGGACATACTTGATATTTGCATCACAATGGCATTAAATTTCTGGACATATTTTTGTCTTTTGACCTAAAATTATTACCAGTTTTCAGTTTATGCAAACTGACTTATGACTTAGTTTGGAAGTTTCTGTAGTCAAAAATTATGCATTGCCCTATGCCTCTTTTTCAGTTTGTAATAATATGCATTGCACTTAATTCTATCAAAATATTTCAAAAATATTTTACCAATCTAGTGTCAATACTTTTTTTACCACTATGTGAAATGTTTGGGTTTGGGTATCCACTGTCTTTTTACTATCTAGGTATCTATCTATCTATCTATCTATCTATCATCTATCTGTCATCTATCATCTATCATCTGTCATCTATCTATCATCTATCTATCTATATCTATCATTTCTAGATGTGTTAGTTTGCTCAGACTGCAATAACAAAATACCATATACCATAGACTAAATGTTTGTGCCCCCCCCCATTCATATGTTAAATCTTCATACATGATGTGATAGTATTCGGAGGTGGGCTATTTGCAAGTTGATTGGGTCATGAATAGATAAGTGCCTTTATAAAAAAGACACAAAGAGCTTTTGAGCCCCTTTTGCCATATGAGGACACAGAAAAAACATGAATGTCTATGAACTAGGAAGGGGGTCCTCACTAGGCAATGAATCTGTCAGCATGTTGATCTTGAGTTTCTAGCCTCCAGAATGGTAAGAAATACATCTATGTTTTTTATAAGCTACCTAGTGTATGGTATTTTTGGCAGCCTAAATGGACTAGGACACCACAGACTGGGTAGATTAAATGGAAAAACTTTATTTTCTAGTAGTTCTAGAGAGTAGAAGTCCAATATCAAGGTGGCAACAGGTTGAGTTTCTCCTGAGACCATTTTTGTTGACTTGCAGATAGCCACCTTCTCCCTATGTACTTACATAGTCTTTTATCAGTGTGTGCACATACCTGGTGTCCATTTGCATGTCTAAATTTCAACTTCTTACAAGGACACCAGTTAAACTGGATTAGGGCCTACTATTTTGGCTACATTTTAACTTAAATACCTATTGAAATAATGTGTGATCACATTATGAGGTGCTGAAAGTTATGGCTTCAACATATCAATTTTGGGGGGAAACAATTTAGCCCATACCACTAGAGTATACACCTTTTACTGAACCAGATCATACTAGCTTTGTGAGGGAATCCATCTAGTAAAGAGGATAGAACTGCATAGCATTTCAACAAGGCATATTTAGGAAACTAAGTAAGCAGTGGGTTAGGGAAAATAGAGAAACCTCATCAAAATCTTCATCTTTATTTCAAGAAACTGTATTAGGTAAAATCTAACCCAATACAGTTATAAATAGAGAAAGATACTAATGTAAAAAGAGCAACATATTCTAAAGAATTGAATTATTTTAGCCATTCTACATTAACTACTTATCACTATTTTTGCTCAATGTTATTTTTGCTCAATGTTTAGTAAAACTAAAGCTATGAAATAAACAGTATAGAGACTGTCACTGCATTAATGCTATAGATAATTAACTAATTTAATCTCAACTTTTCCAATGAGAAAACTAGAGAGAACTACATTTTTATAAGCCCCCACCTAGTAGAAATATACACTGAGTGGCCAGATTATTATGACCACCCTATCAGTACTTCGTTGGGCCACCTTTTGCCTTCAATACTGCGGCAATTCTTCTTGGCATTGACTCCACGAGATGTTGAAAGGTGATGCGAGGAATCTGACACAATGCCTGATGAATAGCACTGTCCAGTTATGTGAGATTTGATGGTTGTGGAACCAGCTGCCTAATGGCTCTTTTGACTTCGTCCCACAAATGCTCAATTGGATTGAGATCTGGTGATTGTGGGGGCCACCTAAGCAAGGTAAAGTCTCCCTCATGTTCTTGAAACCACTCCTGCACAATACGAGCACCATGGCATGGCGCATTGTCTTGTTGGAAGAAGCCATCTCCATTGGGATATTCCATCAACATGATAGGATGAACTTGATCAGCAACGATACTTAGGTATGTTGTGCTATTCAGATGTTGTTCCATACGAATTAAAGGGCCCAAATAATGCCAGGAAAACATGCCCCAAACCATTACACTGCCCTCACCATCTTGAAGGGTTGTACTCATGCATGTGGGGTGCATGCTTTCATGCTGTTTCCGTGAAATTCTCACTCTGCCATCTGCATGATGCAACTGGAAACATGATTCATTGGACCACATGACTTTTTTCCAATGCTCGACTGTCCAATCCTTGTGTTCCTGTGCAAACTGGAGACGTTTTACCTTGGTAACTGCAGACAGCAAAGGTGTTCGAACAGGCCTTCGGCTTCCATATCCCATATGATGCAGTGTATGGCTAATTTGCCTACAAATGTCAGGTGGTCATGATAATCTGGCCACTCAGTGTATATTCCTAATTAGAATCAGTGTAAGAATAATAAAGTGATGAATTTATGGGGAAATATTAATTTGACAATGCATTTGATAAATGTCCATTGTCTGAGTTAAAAATTCTTAACTATAAAATTTTAATGTTTTTTTCTTTAAAACCATTGTAAAATACTAAGTTTCTCAGAGGATTGTTTATGTTTGCTGCTTTTTCTTTGTGGGAGATATGGCCAGAGGGCAGATACCTCTAAATCATGGGATCTTTACAATAGACTGAATTTCATAGATGGTAAGGACCTTTATATCCATCTACTTAAAATAATATTTTTTAAAGGAGAAGGAGCATAAGATGAGTAGTATCCAATGCAGTATTTTAATTTGCCAAATTTTTGCCTTCCTATTACTCTTCCAGCACCCATTCTAGTAACAGAATGCTTACTAGGGTCAGGTTTGTAAAAAGTACAGAAAATATTGTGTGTTTAAAAAATGACCATAGGACTAACAGGCCAAAACCTAAAAGTATTTAAAATGGATAAAAAATAAATCAATTATTAAGACTCTACATACAAATACCAAACACCATGCTTAACCTTAATACTTTCATATTGTCAGACTGGTCCTCACTTTCTTAATGTGCTTTGCTGTTAAGAATGAATAAAGGGAGCTGATAAAACATTGATATCACAATGAAGGGTATCAGAATAATTTTATAATGAGTGTTCATCATCCTTCCTTATGGTTGGTAATTTACACTAATAAAAGAGAAACATGCAAATTGACCATCACCACTACGCCAACCAGCCAATCAGGAGGGAATATGCAATTTAGAAGGACAAAGATGGCAGCCGCCCAGCTGCTCCAGGCACAGAGTGGCCGGCCGGGCGGGGCAGGACACCTGCAATGAGAGGGAGGGGGGTGGGGTGAAGGGATCTACACAAGCACTCCAGCTGCAGTGAAGATGAAGACTGCGGACTCCGGAGTCTGCAGCAAAGATGAAGATGGAAGACGGCAGACTCCTGCCTGAGTTTGCAGTGAAGACAAAGATAGCAGACTCTGGCCAGAGTCTGCAGCAAAGGCAGCAGACTCCGGCCAGAGTAAAGGCCTGGGTCCCTGGTGCCGGAGGAAAACCGGTGCTGGAAGCCAAGGGAAGAAAGCCCTATTGCACGAATCTCTTCTTGCAACGGGCCTCTATTCATCTATAAAATGTATAAACTACTCATTCTGTGGGTTTGAGTTTCTAAGACTACTGAGTTTAAATGAGTCATATACAAAAAAAATTAATGAGTCATATGCAAGGGTTTCATAGTTTCACAAATCTGACCATAGTAAGCATTCTCTTATTAGATCACTGTCTTCAGATTCCAGCAGGGTATTATCTTTTGATGTTTATGAGGAACAATATAGTAGGAGTTGCTATTATAAATTGAAAAGCACAAATATAAAAGTTATCTATTATGAGAAAATGTAAGTTAATTATTAAATACAAAAAAAAAATGGGCTTGGCTGTGGAAGGTATAAATGTCCATAACAGCTGTCCTTATTTTCTGCCTTCTGTAGCTACAACAAAACACATTATTCAGATTATTTGAAAATATGGACCTAAATTGATCTTGTTCTCACTAATCTTATATACATAAGGCACAGAGCAAGCAGCCAAATGGGAAATAATCAACTTCTATGTAACATATGGACTAAGTCAAGCTTGTTTTCTCACTCATAGAATATTTTGTTTAACTAATGTCCTAGCTAAATACACATTGCTTGATGAAACTAAATAGCATGTAACCTTTGGTAGTAAAAAAATTAAGTCACAATTAAACCAGTAAGTGCTTCATTGCTTTCTCTAAATAATAATAAAATAGTGTGTGTAGAGAGAGAAAGAGACAGATAGACAGACAGACAGACAGACAGAACAGAAAGAAACAGAAACAGAGTAAACTAATTTACGGTTTAGAACATTCCAAAGTACTAATATATGAATAGAGAACTAAGAATATGTGTTCAGAGGTGTTAAAATTACAAACCTTGTCATATTATACTTTGAGTTGGTTTTCTTAAATGCATTCACAAAATAGTATATTCAGCAATTTTCTAGATTGATGCAGATTGGTAATGAAAACACATACTGTAGCTGGAATTTAAACTGATATTTGTAGAAAATACATAGCAAGTATTCATCTAAAACTGTTGAAGAGGTCTTTTTTTTAAAAAAAAAAACCACACACAACAATTTGTCTTTTAACAAGCCCCATCCTAAGGCTATGTGAGCTAGGAGTTTCAAGTTTCTTCAGAGGTAAAATAATGGTTCATTGATGGGCCTCTAGTGATTCACTCTCCAATACAGTAGCCACTTTGTACATGTGGCTATTTAAATTTAAATTTTCATAATTAAATGGAATAAAATGAAAAATCCAGCTCCTCAGTTGCACTATTCTCATTTCAAGTGTTCAAAACTCACATATGGATAGTAACTACCATACTGGGGAGCACATATATGGAAAATTTTCTTCATTGCAGAAAATTATATTAGATAGTGCTATTCTAGATTATAAGGGGTCACCGGTTAGTTTTTAGTAAAACAATTTACTATAACATCTTCAGTTCAACATATCCAATAATAAATAGACCATTAATCAATTAAAGAGATCTAGCTCTTTTATTCTCTATATCTGGAAGTTGTAAAATTTGTTTAAATTGGAAAATTTTGCATTCCTAATGTGTCAGGTGCTATTCTGCCTAATAAGTATCACTGCCATCTCTCTATCTTTTCATTCCCTGCTAAAATTGCCCAATTCCTGGTATATATTTTGCATTGCTTTTATTTCCATTCACACTGCCACTGCCTTCATTTGTACCCTCATTCCTCTTTCATTTGCACTATCTCACGAGCCCCTTTAACTGATTTTTCCTACTTCTAGGCTCTTCTCCGAGTGACCCTTGTCACTATGGGGGAGGGTGGGTAGGTGGGAGGTAATTAACCAAGGACTTTGTATGCATATATGCATGGCCCAAGGACACAGAGAATGGGGTGATGAGGGCCTGGGATGGGATGTGGGGGCAGGCTGGAGGGGGTCAATAGGGTAAAAAAGGAGACATGTACTACTTTCAACAATAAAGAATTATTTTTAAAAAAAGAACAGAGGATAGCTTTTGCTCATCTTTATATTCCTAGTGCTAGTAGTGTTACTAATGTAGAGTTATGTGTACATTAGTCAACTCAAATGTTTGCTGAATAAATTTAAAAATGGACAAAAAAATAAAAATAAAAAGGTGGGTTATCAGGAAGGAAAATTGGAAAAATAGGTGAATAGGTGTGTGTGTTGTCAGGGGGGGGGGCGGGGGTGGACTAAGCAGAGCAGTATACAGAAAGCAGGAATATCTTGTTTCCATTCTCATAAAGTTTACATGCAATAAACACTAGTAGTGGGGAATGAATATAGACCAGCATGTTCTACCACTGTTCTATCAATGTATCAACATCACTCTAATTAAGAAAAAATAACCATCTCTACACTTTTATTAATACCACTAGAGGCCTGATGCATGAAATTCTTGCAAGAGTAGCCCTTCCTTCCCCAGGGTGCTGGCACTGGCTTCCCTTTGGCACCCAGGACCTGGGCTTCCCTTGCAGCCTGGCTTCGTCTGGAACATCATACAGTCTAATTAGCATATTATGCTTTTATTATTATAGATCATCATTATGATCATCATCACCATCATCACTCTAAAGGATATAGAGTCAAGTCCAAAAGTTTTAAAAAAGAATAGTTACTGTAACAGTTTATAATTTGGATTTCATGGAAACTGTTGCTTAATAGTATACTTAATAATAAAAAATTAAGTATTCACCACAGGCTTACCCAAATAAATTATACCTAACTCTTATAATCTTCTTAGAATTAGGCTATCATGTTTCAGTAAAAAAAATGTAAGCTTGGCCAGTGTGGCTCAGTGGTTGAGTGTCAATCTATGAACTAAGAGTTCATGGTTCGATTCCCAGTCAGGGCACATGAGCCAGTTGTGGGTTTGATTCCTAGTGTGGGGCATGCAGGAGGCAGCCAATCAATGATTAACTCTCATCATTGATGTTTCTATTTCTCTCTCCCTCTCCCTTCCTCTGTGCAATCAATAAAAATATATATAAAAAAGAAAATGTAAAAGTCAAAGTGTCAGTACATTTGTTTCTAAATTAAAATGCTACAAGATGTACATATTTCCTGTGTGACACTTTAAAGCACAGTGGGTAAAACCTGAACATTACAGTATTGATATTCAAAGATTAATTCAGTAACATAGGGAATTAAATCACATGTAATGAAAGTACAGTGCTCTCTTATGTGATCTGCTGAGTGTGATGACAGGGTTGAGGAAATGCTTATAAACTGTTAGTTTTGAATAACTTGAAAAATATTCAGATTAAAACCAATTTTGCTGTAGACATTGGAAGAAAATGGGGTTTTTCCTGATATTATTTTACAATTCTATATTTTAACATCATCCCTACAAGTATTAATATTACCTGTCATAGTAGTCTTTTCAAGTATAAAAATTACTGTGGGGAACCATAAAGTGGTCTGTAGGCAATAGAATTCATTTTGTCCAGAAACTTAAAATGAATTTTGCAGCAAATGAGTAGAGGTAATTATTACTCATACAACTTTTCTTGTTTGGATTTCATCTGTCTGTATTCCATGGAGTGGTGAAGTTAGAGTGATCTTACTTAGGAGACAATTGTCAATTGGCAAAGTTCTAAAAAAATAGTGGCAGATAGAGACAGATGCAAAATAGAGAGGGAAAGAATATATCCTCCCAAAATTGTGGTAGTATAGTAGAAATAGAATCAGACAGACCTGGGGTTGAATCTTGGCTCCACCAATTAATAGATCTAGGTTTTGGAAAGGATACTAAAGCTCTTTGAGTCTAAGTTTCCTGATCTACACTAATAAAAGATAAACATGCAAATTAACCATCACTCCGCTACACCCACAAGCCAATCAGTAGATAGTATGCAAATTAACCCAACTAAGATGGTGGCTGCCACGGAGCTGGAGTGAGCAGGAGGCTTGGGTTGCCCTTGGCGATGGAGGAAGCCAAGCTTCCCGTCTGCCCTGGCCGGCCCTGGCCTCCACTCAAGGCTACAAAGTTTCAATTATAGAAGATAAATAAATCCCAGATACATGCTTCCAGCTGGCCCTGGCCTCTGCTCAATTAGGCACTGAAAAAAGAAAAAGAAAAAAAAACCCTTACTGAGGCTGGCCACACCCCCTTGAGGTGAGGGTCCCCCATGGGGAGCTTAGCCAGCCTGCAAACAGCCTTCAGCCCTCACCCAGGTTGGCCAGGCACCCCAGTGGGATCCCCCACCCTGAAGGGGCTGTCACCAGCCTGCAAACAGCCATCAGCCCCTCCCCCAGGCTGGCCAGACACCCCAGAGGGGACCCCCACCCTGAAGGGGCTGTTGCCAGCCTGAAAACAGCCCTCAGCCCCTCACCCAGGCTGGCCACACCCCCATGGCCTGATTCCTGTAAACGGGCAGTTGAACATCCCTCAAGAGGTCCCAGATTGGAGAGGGTGCAGGCTGGGCTGAAGGACACCCCCATGTGTACAAATTTCATGCACCAGGCCTCTAGTATTTAATATCTATATATATAAAAGGCTAATGAGCAGTGTCCCCTTGGGAGTTCGACGAGGAGACTGGGAGTTTGATCGCTCGCTATGACGTGCACTGACCACCAGAGGGCGGCGTGGAAGGAAGAAAGGCCCCGGCAGGTTGCTGGGAAAGGAAGACCCCCCGCTGGCAGCCAGCAGACAGGGAAGGGAGGTCCTGGCCAGCACCTGGCAACTGGGGAAGGAAGATCCCAGCCCACAGCCAGCAGCCAGGGAAGGAAGGCCCCGGCCAGCTCTGATCACCAGCCAGGCCTAGGGACACTATCCATGCACGAATTTTGTGCACTGGACCTCTAGTGGATATTATAATATCTACCTACTTTGTGGTTGCTGTAAAGATTAACTGAGAAAGAACATGTAAAACACTTAGCACAAAATTGGGCAATATTAAGCACTAAATATCATTTAAGTTATTTGAAATATGAAAGACAAAATAAATATTTTAGATATTAACATCATTAACTTGTCTATCGAATACATTATTTTAATGATACTACCACAAGTGACCCCAGTAATTAAGTAAATAGCCCACAATGGTAAAAATCAATTATTTTTGCAGGTAGTGCATTTATTTGTATGGCCATATATATTTTAACATATATATAACAAAGGGCAAATAGCAATATTACATTGCCCATATAACAAAGGGCAAATAGCAATATTAAAACATATAGTTAGGTATGCACTGAAAAGCAAGAATGCCAATTGTGACTTTACTGGGCTACTTCCAACAATATATCAAGTGGTTCAGCAGATGTAATTACTGCCAAGCCTTGCCAAGAATTTGAAATATGCCCATTAATTCAGCAATTCCCAATCTGTACATCAGTCAGTCACACTTAAAATATGCCTGTCACTGTCTGGGTGAATGAATTTATTGATAATCCTATCTAATAAAGAGGGAATATGCAAATTGGCCATCACACGATAACAAAATGGCTGCGCCTACAGCAGAGGCAGGAATTCTGTAACACAAGATGGCTGTGCCCAAAGCAGAGGTGGGGATCCTGTAACACAAGATGGCTGTGCCCAGAGAGGAGGCCAAGTTCCCGTAACGATCCTTAACAGCAATCAGCAGGGACCTGAGGCTGCTTGGCACTGGGCCAGGTCAGGGGACCTGAGGCTGTGCCCCCCGCCAGGTGGGGCTTGACAGGGGACCTCAGGACACACTGTCCCATCCCAGTGCCAGGCCAGGGGACCTCAGTTCGTGCCCCCTGCCTTGGAGCCAGGCTGGGGGACCTCAGGCAGTGACCCCCACCCAGCAGGGCTTGACGGGAGACCTCAGGCTATGCCCCCCTCCCCAGCACCGGGCCAGGGGACCTGAGACCACACTCCATACCCCGGTGCCAGGCTATGGAACCTGAGGCCATGCCCCCTGCCATGCGGGGCTTGAGGGGGGACCTCAAGCCATGCCCCCTGCCTAGTGGGGCTTGACATGGACCTAAAGGCATGCTCCCTGTCCCAGCCTGGGCTGAGGGACCTCAGGCCATGCACCCTGCCCCAGCACCAGGCCTGGGGACCTGAGGCTGTGCCCCCCGCCTGGTGGGGCTTGATAGGGGTGGGGCTGGCCGGGTCTGGGTCTAGCCCAATGGGATTGGGGCCAGCCGGGTATGGGTTCGTGCTATTTCAAGGCACATGTGGGTGGGCGGGGACTTGACGCTGGTTCCCGTGGTGCACCCCAGACTCTGACAGGAGGCAAATTTTTATATACATGTTACTAATTTTCTTTCATCTCTGACACTTCTGTTATAGAGAAAGGGCAAATAGCAATATTAAAATATTTCCTCTAATTAATTCCCTTTTAATGTGCACAAATTTTGTGCACCAGGTCACTAGTTACAAATAAAATCTGAATATTTAAAGGCATACTCTAAACTTTTTTTCATAAAAAAACATCATATTAGCTAAATAAACTTTGTCTCAGAATCACATATAAGAAGATACTGAAAATATCAGGCATTTCAATGGCATAGAAACTGACCAATCAGAACCAAATCTGGGTCAACTGTGAGGAGCCAATGGCTGTCTTGGGAGGCGGAGCTTTTGACGTTGATTGGTATAGAAACCAATCAATCAGAACCAAATTGGCTGACAGAGGAGGGTAGTTGGGGCGAGATCAGGCCTGCAGGGGAAGGCAGTTGGGGGCAAGATCAAGCTGGCAGGAGAGGGCCATTGGAGATGAGATCAGGCTGGCGTGGGAGGGCAGTTGGGGGCAACCAGGCCAGCAGAGAAGGGCAGTTAGGGGCAAGATCAGGTCAGCAGGGGAGGGCAGTTGGGGGCAACCAGTACGGGAGGGCAGTTAGGGGTGAGATAAGGCCGGCAGGAGAGGGCAGTTGGGGGCATGATCAGGCTGGCAGGGGAGGGCCGTTGGGGGAAAGATCAGGCAGGCAGAGGCAGTTGGGGGTGAGATCAGGCCAGCAGGGGAGACCAGTTGGGGGTGAGATCAGGCCAGCAGGGGAGGGCTATTAGGGGCAATCAGACAGGCAGAGGCAGTTAGGGGCGATCAGGCAGGCAGGCAGGCAGGCAGGCAGGTGAGCGGTTAGGAGCCAGCAGTCCGCCTGCTGGTTTAGGGGTCCCTAATTGGAGAGGGCGCAAGCTGGGCTGAGGGAGCCCTCCCTCCATGCACAAATTTCGTACACCAGGCCACTAGTAAAATAATAATAACTCTGGTCTATTTGTATACATACATTTTTATTAAAATGGATGTTCTAGAAATTTCAGTCTGCTCTAGGAAGGAACTTACAAAGATTCAGAGCCAAGTTCAAACAGGGAGCTCTCAGAGGTAGTGGATGTCCTGTCAGTGACACTGAGCAAGCTAAGAGTGACGGTTCCCTGTTGGGGCAGTAGTATTCCAAGCATTTGTGGTTCACACATTGGGGCATTTATGAATTATTTATAGTGCTCAATGCACACTTCCAATGAACCATGCGCAGCATTTTAAAATCTTGCATATTATTTGATCTTATATATTGAAATTGTGTATTAAATCTAAAAATTTGCTTTTGCATTATTGTTTTTTGTTATTTTATAATAATTGTTATTTACCAGGGAATTATTATCTTGGAATGTTATATCTTACAGAAAAGCAACATTTTCTTATCACACTGTAATTATGTGAATAACCATGTAATTTTAAGTTTTGTTCTTTATAGACAGTCATTGTTTTACTCTGATGCATTTGAAAATATGTTATATCTTTGGAAAGGTTCATGAAAAGGACTCTGACAATCTAAATTACAGGTTTCTAAACAGGTCATCTTTTTGAAGTATATAATGATTTATAGAGAATAACTGGATTCATGGAAATATTTGTGAATAATCAGGACAAAAATTAGCTATATGAGACTGAATTAACTGATAAAATTATTATTCTTATAACTTTGTTCAAAATATTGCTGATTTTTTTAAAATTTGTTTTCCAGATATAAGGACACTTTTTTCCCTAAAGCAATTTTGTAAATTATACCTTCATAAGCAATACTGAAGCATTTATATTTTTCTCCCTACCTAATTGCTCCAGAATTGGGAACATGACTATATGTTTGTTTGCATAAATCTAGTAATATTCTGTTCTCTTTATAATAGGACACATAAAACCAGTTTCCAATTGCGGTCTTTGATTGGATTTTCATGGTCAAGAGAGAAATGCCTAACCTCTGAATGTCATCAGAAAGACTTAAGGAATAAAGATTGACTTTGAAGCTAAAAGCCCCTTGGAAAAGTGGCCTGATACCTTGTTTATTCATTCCTAGTTCATGGCAATCTTTCCAGGTAAGGAGTGAAGGTTACTTCCCTGGAAAATGACAAAGAAAGTATCTCAAGGCTTTTTGGGAACCTCAAAAAGTTGAGGAATCCATCCAAACCTATAGATATTGTAAACAAAGCCAGATGGCCACTCTGTGGCTTGGCTTCTGTGCCCTGAGGATCTAACTAAAGCT
Source organism: Cnephaeus nilssonii (assembly GCF_951640355.1). Taxonomy (NCBI): domain Eukaryota; kingdom Metazoa; phylum Chordata; class Mammalia; order Chiroptera; family Vespertilionidae; genus Cnephaeus; species Cnephaeus nilssonii. Next base: position 26,541,051 of record NC_137071.1, read on the forward strand.
CAATCTGAAGATCACCTTGTAAATAAAATTCCAGGAAAGCATAATTTTTAAAAATTTATCTTTATTGTTGAAAGTATTACAGATGTCTCCTTTCTTCTTCCCCAATTGATACCCTCTACCCGGCTCCCTTCCCCTCCACAGGCCTTCCCATGGGCTATGCATATTTACATATAAATTCATTAGTTAATCTCTTCCCACTCACTCCCCACTTCCCTCTGAAATACACTGAGTGGCCAGATATTATGATCTCTGAACACATAATAATCTGGCCACTCAGTGTATGTCCTATATAATAAAAGGCTAAAATGTAAATTGTCCCCTCGACCAGGAGTTCGACCAGCAGGCAGGCTGGCTAACCGCCCATGTCCCCTCCCCCTGGCAAGGCTGGCCGGACCCCACTCATGCACAAACTCATTCGCCGGGCCTCTAATATATATATATATATATATATATATATATATATATATATATATATATATACACACACACACACACACACACACACACACACACACTGAGTGGCCAGATTATTATGCGGTCAGAGATCATAATAATCTGTCCACTCAGTGTATATCAGACTGTTGCATGCTTCAATGTCTCTGGATCTTTTTATTTCATCAGTTTATTTTGTTCATTAGATTCCACATATAAGTGAGATCATGTGATACTTATCTTTCTCTGACTGGCTTATTTCATTTAGCACAATACTCTTCAGGTTCCTCCATGCTACCTCAAAAGGTAAGAGATACTTCTTTTATACAAGTGCTGGCAAGGTTATGGAGAAAAAGGAATCCTAGTACACTGTTGGTGGGAGTACACACTATGGAAAACAGTGTGGAGCTTCCTCAAATAGCAATCAGAAAGAATACCAGTATACACACCACTATGTTTGTAGCAGTGTTTTTACAATAGCTGAGATCTGGAAACAATCCAAGTGCCCATAAGTAGATGAATAGATTAAAATAAGGTGGTACATTTACACAATGGAATACTATGCAGCCAGCCAAACAGATTTGAAAGAGCCTATATAACCAATTGTTATTTTGTTGTATTTATGCAAATAATCAGGCCAAATTAAAACCTGACATAATAAAGTCCCTTTAATGAAAATGATGGTAATTTTAGAGGAAATAAAACTGTGTTTCAATGAAAATCACAATGCTCAATTGTGGATATTGCACTCTAATGCAGTTGATTGTCTTCAAAGTTTAAAGTTTTGTTCTTACCTGTGAACTGAACTAGTTCCTGAATTCTTCTAGTTGTCTTCAACCCTCCAAGCTAATGTTTCATTTTTTTCTCCCATCTTTGGACTAAGAGTTATTGGGAACTAATTTTTTTCCTAAGGCTATGTCTGTGTATACTATACAGAATTTACCTTAGCACCTGATGACATCACCAGAGATTCTCAAACTACAGACAAAAAGGATCTATCAAATTGTCACTCTTAATTTCATCCCACCAAAAGCCTTAAAATCTAGAAGTCTCAACGGACAGGCTTGTGATTTGCTGTGTTTATTAACCTTTGTGTTCTTCTTTCTGTTTTCATAGGGTATATACCTGTGACTTCATTAATTACCTGATTGCTTGTTTATGCAACATAGGTCTCACTTTGGAAGCCCATCTGCATCACTGCCTCCTTAATTGAGACTCAAAAATTTCACTGAACTGACTTATTTTCAGGACTAAATGATTCAGTCAATAAAATATGAGGCATCTGCCAACTTCACATCTGGGATGATATAATTCCACTAGAGGCCCGGTGCACAAAATTCATGCACTCAGGGGTGGGGGGCGGTCCCTCAGCCCGGATTGCAAGTGGGCACAGGCCAGGCAGAGGGACCCCACCAATGCATGATTGGGGTCAGGGAGGGACCCCAGGAGGGCTCCAGGGTGTGTCCAGCCCATCTCACTCAGTCCCGACCTGCCAGACCCCAGCAGCAAGCTAACCTACCGGTCAGAGAGTCTGTCCCCCGGTGGTCAGTGCACGTCATAGTGAGTGGTTGAGCAGCCGTAGCATATCATTAGCATATTATGCTTTGATTGGTTGAATTGCCTACCAGACGACCAGACACAGCATATTAGGTTTTTATTATATAGGATATCAAGATGATTATGCTTCAAGGATTCTAGATTATCCCTACTTTGGAAGAATCAGCTAACAGCCTCTCTATTCCAGTCTCTGATCCCATTCCCTTGACCCCCTTAGATCAGGCAGGGAGAGAAATCCATGCCCTATATAGGCAGGGACCATAGCCTTTATCAGAAGGAAGTGGTCACTAGAGACAGACCATCCTTCCTCATCGCCCTTAAAAGATTTCAAGGATTGAAGTCTCTGAGGGTGTAATGAGATAGGCCACTAAGCCAGGCCAAGTGGAATAGAGAATGAGGCAGATCTTACCTTATAATAGACAAATATGCAAATTGACCGCACCTTCGCTATGCCCAAGCCACGCCCACCAACCACACCACGCCCACCAACCACGCCCACCAGGGAACCGTTGCAGGGACGTTGGGGTGTGGCGGAGCCCAAGGCCGGGAAAGCACCAGCAGGGAGCCTGCACAGATGGCAGGCAACGACCAGGGGGTCGACTCCTACGATCCGTAGCAGGGACGCTGGGTGCGGCCGAGCCCAAGGCCGGGAAAACCTTGGGTGGAGGCTTTCCCGGCCTTGGGCACCAGCGGGGAGCCTGCACGGATCGCAGGAAACCACTGGGGGTCGGCTCCTGCGATCCTTAGCAGGGATGTTGGGTGCGGCCGAGCCCAAGGCCACCGCCCGGGGCCAAGCCCCGACCCTGAAAGAAGGCAGAAGGCGGTGGCCACAGCCAAGGCCTGGGTCCCCGGTGCCAGCAGAAAACTGGTGCAGGCAGCCAGGTGAATGAAGGTCTATTGCACGAATCTTCGTGCAAACGGGCTACTAGTAGATAAATAAAGTTTGCAGCCATCTAGTAAATCCTATCTTCACTAAACCAAGGACATTTGTGATTACATGGTTTGCACTTCTCCCCAACCAGAGGATAAATAGCTTAAATCACCCTACTCAGGGAGACAGATAGAAGAAATCTAATTAGTGCCATTTCCCAAACACATCACCAAAATCTATTTTAGATGGAAAAAGAGAGAATGTAGAGGAACATAGGATTTTAAAAATATATATATTTTATTGATTTTTTACAGAGAGGAAGAGAGAGGGATAGAGAGTTAGAAACATCGATGATAGAGAAACATCGATCAGCTACCTCTTGCACAACCCCTACTGGGGATGTGCCCGCAACCAAGGTGCATGCCCTTGACCGGAATCGAACCTGGGAACTTTCAGTCCGCAGGCCGACGCTCTATCCACTGAGCCAAACTGGTTTCGGCAGGAACATAGGTTTTAAAAAATGAAAATAAATAGAAAGAGGGATATGAAGTAGGCGAAGGTAAATCAGTAATTATAAAATCAAATTAACAATAACAATACATGGCAATTATAAATTTAATAAGAAACATTTAGTAGTTCTGAGTTCTTAGTACCTATAGATGAATGGAATTAATTTTCACTTCTATTATGGGAAGACTTGTGAGTTACCATTTATAGTATCAAAGAGGTTCATAAATGGACTTTATCACTATGTTGAGTAATTAAAACTACAACTAGCAGTTATATCTACTACTTAGAAAAAATTACAATATACAAGTTTAGTATCTATGGGAATTACATTTATTGAACACTTACTATGTGCCAGAAAAAATTTTCAAGGCACATTGAACTCTTGATATGTGCCAGAAACTATTCATCTAATCCTCCTGACAACACTTACTATAGTATTGTAGATACTATAGTAAGTCATATTTCATAGAGAAAACATGGGTGCAAAATGTTTAAGTAATTTGCTCAAGTTCATACATCCAGTAAAGAATTAAACCAAAACATGCTTCAGAATTTACACAATAAACCAATATCATCAACTCTTGCTTATACAAAGCATATGATATACTTTTAAAATAATTTTTATTTTTAATTAGTTTACATACAAAATTATATTAGTTTTAGGTGTACAACATAGTGATTAAACATTTATATTTTTACTTATTTTTTTTACAAATGCATTTCATTTTATTTTTTTCCATCTGCAATTTAGCCCCCGCTCCATCCATGCACCCCCACCATCACTAAACTGTTGTCTGTGTCTATAAGTTATTTCTCTTTTTCTTTTTTGTTCAATCCCTCTATGCCTCCTAACTTTCCCCCACCACCACAGAGCTTTCAGCCTGCTCTATATCTGAGTCTGTCTCTATTTTGCTTGTTAGTTCAGTTTGTTCATTAGATTCCACATATGAGTGAAATCACATGGTACTTGTCTTTCTCTGACTGGCTTATTGCACTTAGCATAATGTTCTCTAGAACCATCCATGCTGTTGAAAAGAGTAAAATTCTCTTCTTTTTTATGGCCAAGTAGTATTGCATTGTGTAAATGTATCATAGGTGTTTTGTCTACTCATCTACTGATGGGCATTTGGGTTGCTTCCAAATCTTGACTATTGTAAACAATGCTGCAATGAACATAAGGGTGCATATATTCTTTTGAATTAGTGTTTTGGGTTTCTCATATAAATTCCCAGAAGTTGAATCACTGGGTTATAAGGAAGTTCCATTTTTATTTTTGTGAGGTAACTCCAATGTTTATACATTTATATAACTTATGAAGTGATTACCCTGATAAGACTAATACCCCATCTGGCACTGTACATAGTTATTGCATTAATGACTAAATTCGTTGGGCTGTACTTTATACCCTGCAACTTTTTTATATAACTAGAAATTTCCACAGCTTAAAGTCTTCCCCTTTTTCACCCATTCTCCAATCCCCATCCCATATGGAACTATCAAAAGGTTCTTTGTATATATAAGTTTGTTTCTCTTTTGTTTCTTCATTTATTTTGTTTTTTAGATTACACATATAAGTGAAATAATATGGTATTTGTCTTTCTCCATCTGACTTATATCCCTTAACATAATACCCTCTGGTTGTAGCAAATGGCAAGATTTCATTCTTTTTATGGCTGAGTAATAGTCCATTGTATATACAACCACATCTTTTTATCCATTCTTCTATCAATGGACACTTGAGTTGCTTCCATGTCTTGGATACTGTAAATAGTGCTGCACTGAACATAGGAGTGCATAAGTCTTTTTGAATTAGAGTTTTGGATTTCTTTGGATAAATACCCAAAAAGGGGATTGCTGGGTCTGACTTTGTCTTTTGTTATATAGCCTTTGTTTTAATGTGAATATTTTTAACTGAAGTTTTTATTGTGAATTTGCACACTGTTTTGACTATGGTGAACAGAATGTGGCAGTTCATGAAAAGAACTGAGAAAGTAGTCATTTCAAAGTCAAGCTTACTAAACTGGCCAACATCTGTAGTGAGCGACCTGTGTTAGTCATGAAGTAGGAAAGCCTTCAAAGAAAATCTTTCAGTTACAATTAGACAGGAAAGCCACCTTTGTATTTAGGTTCCTTTTTTAAAAGCAAGTCTTATGCTAAGTGAAACAAGCCAGTCAGAGAAAGATAAATATCACATGATCTCACTCATTTATGGAATATAATGAACATTATAAACTGATGAACAAAAACAGACCCAGAGACAGAGAAGCATCAATCAGACTGTCAAACCTCAGAGGGAAGGTAGGGGAGGGTGGGGGTAAGGGGGAGAGATCAACCAAAGGACTTGTATGTATGCATGTAAGCCTAGCCAATGGACACAGACAACTGGGGGGGGGGGGTGAGGGCATGAGTGGGGGGTGAGGGGGCAATGGGGGAATAAGGACACATATGTAATACCGTAATCAATAAAGAAATTAAAAAAATAATCAGTAAAAACTACTTAAAAGTAAATGCATTTACTATTTTTTATAGTAAAAATAATAAATAAAATCAGGTCTTTAAAAAATATAAATCCTAGAGGTTAACTCTGGTAGTGTTGTTGTTTTTTTTTTTTTTCTCTGTCTTTTGAAAGTGAGGGTGAGACTGAAAAGCAAAGGAAGAAAAAGGCCAAATTGATGACTGAACAGAAAAGAGTGGAAAAATAATGTCCTATATTGGAAGTCAATCACTGAAAAGAGGACCGAACATATAAGGCCTAATACCACAACTGAAAATAACAATTCTAGTGGAAAAGGCAGACTTACTGCATCCCATATAATTGCCAACACTTGTTTAATTTTCAGAAAAAAAGATGCTAAAAGCAATGGGCTTATGGCAATGAAAATATCCTAATTCAAAATACAAGGAAAATGCCACAATTAAAGACAACTTCTTAGGTCACTTTTTTACACCTCAATTTCCAACCTCTATTTAACCAGCTGGAACAATTTTTCAAGTAGTACATTAGAAATAAAGCTCTTGTTTTTTCCTGAAGAAAGAAAGGAACACATCATTTTAGTAGCTACATTTTTAATATTAAATGTTTATCATATCATAAAAAAATAAATGCAAGAGAACAATATCAGGCATGACAGAATGGAGTCAGACATACATAGAGATTTCTGAGTGTGAAACACATGGTCTCAACTCTATGACTGAGTGCTAGATAAAGAAGTGTCCAGTTTTAAAACCAAGTAAAAAGAGTCATTGTGGATAAATAATTAAAATAAATTTACTGGTTGAAAAAGCCACTATTTTTTTTAAACAAAGTATGGTTAAGTGTAGTTAAGTTGTACACTAAATTTTCAAGTGATCAAGGAGAAGCATTACTAATTTGCTTTCCAAATGGCCATTTAATGCACCATAGAAAGATAGTAACAAAACAAAAAAATATCCGCTACTTAGTTCTGATTACAGTTCATTTTTTAAATGTATTTTTCAAAGAAGGAAATAAAACATTGCATAAAAATACTCAATATATTAAAAATTTAGCTGCAATTTTTAAATAGACATACACATATATAACAGGCAGATGTTTCAAAATATAATGATATATGCTTCACCAATGGCTAAATATTCCTTAGTTATCTTTAATAAGTTTTAGTTTCTCAGGAGCAGTGAAATAGTTAGACAAGTTTTAAAATCATTCAGTTATGGTTCAATATTCATTTTCAAAGTTCAGCAAGATTTGGAGAAGCAAAATTGACCTTAAAATAGAAATAATACAATTTAATATATTTGGGACTTTTAAACTTAAAAAATTAGCTTATCTTAATTAAATTATTTGAATGGACTCTCCATGGTATGTGTGGTAGAAAAAAGAGTGAGTAGAATTTAAACAAATGATTTTATTTTGCCTAAATATGTATTTTTAATGTTATGAATTATTAATAGACTACATATTCTTTGGCATACAAGCCCTGATTCAGTTGTATAATATAATTTAGTTTGAGGCTCTCTATTTACTGGTATTGTCTATTGGTTACTAAATCCAAACATATAACCACCATTAAGCTTAGACTCATTCACATAAGGGTGAAAGATCAATATGCACTGGCACACCACACAGGATCAGCTAATTAGGGCTGTCAGCGCAGCAAAGGTAGCAGACTTATAGCCAAAGAATGTCTGGTGCTTTTGGCCAATTTACAGACTTTCATTTCCAAGGCTGAAAATCTGGCATGATGAATGCATTTGGAGGGTGGGGGAACACATCCTGGCATTAAAAGCAGAGTTGTATTTAAAATTTTAAAACTAGTCTTTTGAAGTTTTATAAAATAATGTTAGCTTTAAAATTTTTTAAAATATATTTTATTGATTTTTTACAGAGAGGAAGGGAGAGGGACAGAGAGCTAGAAACATTGATGAGAGAGAAACATCGACCTCCTGCACACCCCCCACCGGGGATGTGCCCGCAACCAATGTACATGCCCTTGACCGGAATCGAACCCGGGACCCTTCAGTCCGCAGACCGACGCTCTATCCACTGAGCCAAACCGGTTTCGGCAGCTTTAAAATTATTGACATTATAAAACTATAGACACCATAAAAGTTTTAATTTGTTTACAGTTTTTTGGTATTAAGTTGTCAATAGGTGTAATGTATAATTTTCCCACTTTTTAGAATAGAAAACAGCAGAGACCAGTGTTCTAAATGAAAAGTGGAATTAACCCTTGACAGATCTGTATGGGGAATAACCTTATGCATATATACAAATTTCCTAGCCTTCCAACCTAGCACTGCACAATACAAGTGGCCTTGGAAATTGCTTTCAAATCAAGGAGCCTCAAGAGCAAGTTTGAAAAGGAGACTAGAGGTTATGTTCCATGTTCAATTAGCAACTCTATTTATATAAGTTCATTTCATGCCGTCTCGATAGTTCAGACATATTTTCAAAAGTTTGAAAAATCTAAATTAATGTAGAAACTGAGATGAAAAGGAACATTTCTGGGACATAACTTAGCTAGGACTGTACAGGAAATAGAGAATAATGTAAGATTAAGTAGCCCAGGAGTAGCCTAAGAAGAGGAAAAGGACATGGAGATCTGGAACTTGGAAAGCGACGGAGTAGATAGCTCCATAGTTTTGTCCACTTTCCTCCTTTTCTGTCACTGACCAAAGGTATGTAATTTGCACTCATTAAATTAAAATTCAGCACTTAGTATGTAGGTAACAAAGATGAAAGAGAAACCCACTCCTTAAGTAGTGCTCTATTATATAAAAGGTCAAAGATAAATCTATTCAGCAATGGAAGAGAACAGAGACACCAGAAATCAACCCAAGCCATTATGCTCAATTAATATTTGACAAAGGAGGCAAGAGCATACAATAGAATCAAGACAGTCTCTTCAATAAATGGTATTGGGAAAATTGGACAGGTACATGCAAAAAAATGAAACTACACCACCAACTTACACCTTACACAAGAATCAACTCAAAATGGATAAAAGACTTAAATGTAAGTTGTGAAACCATAAAAATCATAGAAGAAAACATAGGCAGCAAAATCTCAGACATCTCTCATAACAATATGATTACTGATACATATCGTAAGGCAAGGGAAACTAAGGAGAAAATTAAAAAATGTGACTACATCAAAATATAAAGCTTCTGAACAGCAAGAATATATTTGCCAATGATTTATCTGATAAGGGATTAATATACAAAAAAAATAAGGAACTCATACAATTTAACAAAAGGATGACAAACAATGAAATTAAAAAATGGGCAAAGGACGTAGACACTTCTCCAAAGTAGACATACAGATGGCCAAGAGACATAAGAAAAAATGCTTAAAGTCAGACAGATGCCAATTAAAAGACAAGAAGACATCACCTCACACCTGTCAGAATGTCCATAACTAACAAATTAACAAATGACAAGTGCTGGTGAGGATGTGAAGGAAAAGGAACCCTAGTACAATGTTGGTGGAAATGCAGACTGGTGCAGCCACTATGGAAAACAGTGTGGAGTTTCCTCAAAAAATTAAAAATGGAACTGGCATTTGACCCAGTGACCCCACTTCTAGGAATATATCCTAAGAAACCCGAAACACCAATCAGAAAGTATGTATGCACCTCTATTTTCATAGCAGCTCAATTTACAATAGCTAAGATCTGGAATCACCCCAAATGCCTATCAGTAGATGAGTGGATAAAAAAGCTGTGGTACATTTATACCATAGAATACTATGCAGCAGTAAAAAAGAAGGGTATCTTACCCTTTTAGACAGTGTGGAGGGACCTGTAAAATATTGTGCTAAGTGAAATAAGCCAGACAACGAAAGACAAGTATCACATAATCTCATTCATATGTGGAATAAAAAATAAATAAACTGATGAACAAAATAGACCCAGAAACATAGAAACATGGAACAGACTGATGAATCTCAGAGGGGAGGCAGGTTGGGTGGGCGGTAAGAGATTAAACAAATAACTTATATGCATATATGGGTAACTCATGAACACAGACAACAGTGTGGTGAAGGCCTGGGGTAGGGGGCAGGTGAGGGCTAGAAGGGGTCAATGGGGAAAAAAGGGTACATCTGTATTACTTTCAACTATAAAGATAAATTGAAAAAAAAAAGACAAGTCCACCGAATCTTGTAAAAATATCTTTGACCAGATAATAAAATATACTAAGGTGGCCTATTTTGTTATTTTCCATTTGATTTCAGAGGTCACTCTTACTTATTTACTTATTTAGCCTGCTACATCTTTGTAAAAATGCCTGCAGATCATATGCTTCTGAAAGTTAAATTCATAAAAATATACTTGTTATGCAATTATTCCTACAAATAAACAAGTTTGTTGATCAAATGAAAATAAATTATTTACATTTCTACTACTGGTATTTTGTAAATAACACAAAAATTTATTATTACATTTTTGCAAGTAAAAAAAAAATATTTCCAAACATTTTCTTACTAATGTGTTTCTATTTTTTGATGTTTAGTTTGTTTTCCAATTTTGAAGCATATTTTCAATTTGGCAGTAGACAAGATAAATATTGTACAGTCTGTTATTTGGGAAGAAAAATAAATGATATTTTGTCTTTGAATACAGAATGTGTGTACCTTGCTTCAAATGAAAATATTCCATTTATTGTCATAAAATATCATGGCCTAAAAGGATTTCAAGGCTACAGTACTCATTGGGAATATACCGTCTAAAAATTTATTAGTATTTTGATATATGAACAACTCCACGTTTGTATTTTTTCTTTAAAATATGTGTTTAAGCCTAGCCAGTGTGTCTCAGAGGTTGAGCATTAACCTATGAACCAGGAGGTTGTGGTTCGATTCCAGGTCAGGGCACATGCCTGGGTTACAGGCTTGATCCCCAGTGTGGGGCATGCAGAAGGCAGCCGATCAATGATTCTTTCTCATAATTGATGTTTCTATCTCTCTCCCTCCCTCTCTGAAATAAATAAAATATATTTTAAAGATAAAATAAAATATGGGTTTCATTTTTACCATGTGCCACCTTGATTATCTTTAAAAAATATTAACAGCTTGCATCCTCATATCAATGCCCAGCTACAAATTCCAAATGTTTTGTCACATTTCTTGTAAACAATGCCATCTGCCAGAGGTGGCATTTCATGGCTGTTTACCCTGACTCCCTCCAAGAATTCATCTGCCACTATCTGATGCTGCCTGAATAAAGGGGATTAAGACTCTGATGCAACAGAGACTATTGATAATTTGATATAATTGGGAAGAAATGAAGATAAATGAGGCTGAGGATGGAGAGGCAATTAGTTGAGCTTCCTGTACAGCTGTGTTCTCAGCCTAGTTCCCCTGGCCTTTTCTTTAGTGAGGTATGTTCAAATTAACCATAATGACAAACACACTCGTCCCAAAGCTCTTGTACTCTATAAAACTTGAGAATTCACTTTTTACTCTTAATAACTGAGTTAGTTGTTTGATAAACTTATTTCAACATGGTCTCCTAATGCCTTATCACATAGGACTACTGCACCTGGAATAATCAGGAATAATCCCCCCCCCCGTCCCCCTTACACACACCATTTCCACGTTTTCAGTTGATATAGGGCTACTATTTACAACCTGAGTATATTAAAAGCCTCTTTTACCTTAATTATGGCCTACTATTTAGGACAGTTTGGCTATGCTTTCAGTTTTGCATGATTAGAAGCCAAGCAAACTCTTCAGAATCAATGAAAAGAAGCTCTCTTTTAATTTTAGGAAAACAATCTGCAAATAGCATTCTTTTTTATAATTTTCCATGAAAAGGCAGGGCTGACTTTGCAAACAAGTTGTAAGAAATCTTTAGACATTGGCAAAATCAGTATTTTCAAGGATAAAATTTACATATTTATAGAAGGTCCTTATTGTCATCATAATTATGCTTTCTAAATGAAAATGGAAACTCAGTAAAACTTTAACCATTAAAATGTTTAGGCACTGATTAACTTAATTCTCAGATCCCTTTTTCTACCACAGAAATGGTTATGCTGGGTATTTAGTTAAGAATGCTATCACAGGAACTAAATATTTTAAGGTCCAGTATTTCTACTGATATCTTTTCCTCTATTTGTAATTAAAATTACTATTATTATGCCTATGTTTAATGAAAATCATGTCATCGTGTGCCTCTGTTGTTACTCCTAATGAGAAAACAGAAAATATACACTAATAAATTTAGAATATATTACTGAAGTAATAAAGTGTGTAATGATAGATGTCTTTCACCATTCTATAAAAATTATGTGTCAAGAAGATAGAAAAATTTTCATTTTTTTTCACTCACAAAAGAAACTAGGCTAAAATTGGTTGTTTCAAAACAAACATTATACTAATTACAAATGCTGATCAACTCAGGCAAATGTGTTCAGTATGATGACTCTATGGTTACATCCTTATTTCTTGAAAAGCAGAAAATTAAACTTTTATTAATTATTTGTGTGAGCTGTCCATTAGAAACATGTTGCTATATAAATTATTTAAATAAAATTAAAAATTAAATTCCTCAAGCATAGCAGCCACATTTCAAGTGATATGTGATCACATATGGCTAGAGGCTATCATATTGAATAGCATGGAAAAACATATCCATAGTCACAGAAAGTTTTATTAGTCACTGCTAGCCCGTATTTCAGACTTACTATCTCCCCATTAATACAAATTAGTAAGATTGAACTGTGGCCAAACTATGAATTGAAGAACAAATAAATCAAGTACTGAGTTTTCAATTTACAAAAGGGTTGATTCAGAATTCCTTCAATTTTCTGAGTAGGAGGGCAAGATGCTCCAGTTTAAATAGCCTCAGTTGATAAACAATTAGAAATACATCATGGTGAGTTTACAAAGCACCTGTGTCTTTTTAAAACTTTAGAAAACTTTAGTACTGGTTATTCTTTAGGTAAATTAGTACCATTTTACCCAAATTTCCCCTTACACAAATCCAGTAGCCAAAATATGAAGTGTAAGCATGAGAAGCTATCAAAAATAAATCTCAGGTTATCAATTATATAAGGAGATGATTGTGATAGCAGAGGACTAATATGATACAATTTCCGGGGACTGTTTTGGAAATTAATACTGTACTTACCTGGTCTGAAAATACACACAGACTTGAACTTATCACATTAGCTGACTAGTTCCACATACTAGTTTAATGTGTGCAACAATCCTATATAATAAAGAGGTAATATGTAAATTGACCATCATGCCCTCTCACAAGATGGCCGCCCCCATGTGGTCACAAGATGGCCACCACAAGATGGCTGGCAGGGGAGGGCAGTTGTGGGTAATCAGGCCAGCAGGGGAGGGCAGTTAGGGGTAACCAGGCCAGCAGGAGAGAGCACTTGGGGGGGGGTCAGGCCTGCAGGGGAGGGCAGTTGGGGGCAACCGGGATGGCAGGGGAGGGCAGTTGGGGGCAATCGGGCTGGCAAGGGAGCAGTTAGGTGTCAATCAGGGTGGCAGGGGAATGGTTAGGGGGTGATCAGACTGACAGGCAGAAGCGAGTAGGGGCAATTGGGCAGGCAGGCAGGCGAGCAGTTGGGAGCCAGCAGTCCTGGATTGTGAGAGGGACTAAACCGGCAGTCAGATATCCCCCGAGGGATCCCAGATTGGAGAGGGTGCAGAGACTGGGCTAAGGGACATCCCCCCCCAGTGCATGAATTTTGTGCACCAGGCCTATAGTATAATTATTAAAAAATGATAGCAGATTAATATTTCCATCGGGAATAATTTTTCATTGAATTGATTATTTAAAAGAATTTACTCCCCATTTTTAAAGTTTGTTACTTTCTAATGGGACTGATACTCTGGATTTATAATGTAGTTCAGATACTAATATATAATACATATAATTTTGATCTATAAGCAACTTTTCTGTAAGTACTTTCATATATATATATATATGTATGTATATGTATACACACACACACACACACACACACACACATATATTATTTTTAGGAGGAGAAAAAAGCATCATTTTATTTTGAAATAAAATTATTGAGAAAAAATAGCAACTTGACATCCTAACATTTTTAAAGAAATCAAAAAGATCACATCTCTAGAGGAATGCAATTTAAGGGCCTGGGTTTCTTGCTTAGCCTTCATTAATTCAACCCTTTACCATTACACTTCAAAGTACCCTGATTTATTTTTCTTCTTTTGTATTTTTAAGTTATAAATAACCTTAATTTGAGAAGTATAGCACCAAGTTTTCTTAAGTATTTTAAAATCAATTATTATTATTGGAGTTATCAATAAACAAAGAGTAAATTCATAAAATTTTAGCATTTTTTTTCAAACTTCCAAATGATTAAATTTTCACTAAAAGGCTACAGATCCTCATTCTGTCTTCTATGAGTTTCAGTTTCTCTTATATAAATGATTGAGTTGAGCTAGATGATCTCAAAGGTGCATTCCAGTCTTGGCATTTAATGTTTCTGTAAATAAATATTTACCTTAAAACAAGTAATATAAAAATACAATGAAAAGCAAAAAAAAATTTGGTGAGTGGTTACCTTTTATGGGGAGGTAGAAGAACAGGAAAAAGGATGCAAATTTTTAATTATGTTTTAGTTCTTGAGATGCATGGTGAGTTCACTGGCATTTACTAGTATATTATTATTCTTTAACTAGAGGCCCAATGCATGAAATCCGTGCACATGGGAGGGGGTGTCCCTCAGCCCAGCCTGCACCCTCTACAATCTGGGACCCCTCGAGGGATGTCCGACTGCCCGATTAGGCCTAATCCCAGTTAGATCGGGCCTAAATGAGCAGTCGGACATCCCTCTCACAATCCAGTACTGCTGGCTCCCAACCAACCGCTCTCCTGCCTGCCTGCCTGATTGCCCCTAACTGCTTTTGCCTGCCAGCCTGATCACCCCCTAACCACTCCCCTGCCAGCCTGATTGATGTCTAACTGCTCCCCTGCCAGCCCGATTGCCCCTAACTGCCCTCCCCTGCCGGCTCGGTCACCCCTAACTGTCCTCCCCTGGAGGCCTGGTCACCCCCTACTGCCCTCCCCTATTGGCCCCGTCACCCCTCACCTCCGTCCCTTGCCAGCCTGGTCATCCTTAAGTGCCCTCCCCTGCTGGCCTGGTTGCCCCCAGCTGCTCTCCTATGCCAGCCCAATCACCCCTAACTGCCCTACCCTGCTGGCCTGATTGCCCACAACTGCTCTCCCCTGCTGGGCATCTTGTGGTGGCCATCTTGTGTCCACATGGGGCAGCCATCTTGTGTGTTGGATTGACAGTCAATTTGCATATTAGGCTTTTGTTATATAGGATTTTTACATATATGTTACCAATGTTTTTTTCAAACATTTAAAAATACATAATAAAGGGGAAATACCTACAATGACCTCTACTCCATTTGGGTCTAAGAATAAAATTATTTAATATTAGCATGTGCTACATAAATGTTTGGGGCAAAACTTCTTTTAAGCGAATACTGATAGGAGAGGAGTAGGTTATGTGTCCAGATTGTCTAGAGTGCACAAAACTAGCTTGAAATACCTGTCATTTCCTTATGAGGTAGAAATCTCATATTTTCATCAGTTTTCAAATAAGGCTAACCAAAATGCAAAAGATTGCTGATTTGTAATTTGTACAATAAGTCATTCTAAGCCAGAAAAGATAAGCACTGGATAACTCCAAAATTTATATCCACAATGATGTTACTTATCCTTTTAAGTTAAATACCTTAATGAGCAGCTATTGATATATAGCAAACCAGTCTAATCTGCTCTTTTGACCATTCAGCTGCAGAAGTTCAAACCCAGCTATAAGGATACACCAATAAAATCAATTCAAAATAGAAAAAGCTCAACAGTGGAGCTTTTACAGTCTTCTTTTCTTTGATGACACTTGGACATTTATGGTTTCTAAATTTTCAATCACCACATATTTCCTGAACCTAGAGGCTAGTAAAGTACAATGAATTTTGACTTCCAAAGTTGTCTTGAAAGGTGACTTCTAAACAAGAGTAATAAACAATACTCTCTGAATGCACATGGAAAAATGAAACAATGATGAATTAGGCTCTGGATGACAGAACAAACATAAGAGCAAAGGTTTGCAACAAGTCTTTAGAGTTCAAGGGAATTATATACAGAACAAAAGTATCAAAAGTTTTTTTCCTCTATAATATGTTGGTGTCAAAGTTAATATGTTAAAACTAGTTTAACTGATATTACTAAATAATGCTTTTTTGTAGTACAATGCATGAATTTTAAGAGACAAGTTAATGTTGAATATAGCTGATCTTATTATCATTCACATATATATGTTTAGGATCACTGAGAACTGCACTACTAGAAAGTAATTTATTTCTAGCTTCATTTAATATGTTTTATTCTGATAGAGTAGATATTATTTACAGAGGTTTTTGTCACTGTATCAAATAAAATGCAATTGTTATGTCACTACAATCAAGGGAACAATTCAATGCAAGTGAATACACATTAAGAATTTGGACTATGGGGCCATTACTATTGACATCTATAATATATCTTTTTGAAAACACCTTATTGCTATTTATTTCTCTCACTAGTAACACCATCTGCATCAAATGTCTACATAGTACTGACTATTCAGAAAAAAAAACATCTGAGGCACATTAAGGGGTAAATTATGTGTTGGTTAGCTTGGTCACGATAACATTGTCCATATCCTATTCATTCATGTTATAGATAAGAAGAGAAACAACAAATTCCTTTTTTTTTTTAATCCTCACCGGAGGATATTTTTTTCATTGATATTTAGAGAAAGTGGAAGAGAGAGGGAAAAACAGAAAGAAATATCAATGTGAGAGAAACACATCGATTGGTTGCCTCCTGCTCGAGCCTTGACCACAGCCCAGGTCAGGGAGGATTCTGCAACCTAGGCATATGCCCTTGACCAGAATAGAACCCAGGACCCTTCAGTTCATGGGCCTATGCTCTGTCCCCTGAGCCAAACCAGGTAGGGCAACAAATTCTTATTTATATTTATAATAACAGTATATTTCAGCTGGAAAACCCTTTTAAAATGATCTATTTTAGATGGGGTAAACTGAGATGTAGGTGAAGATCACACTGTCACTTAATGTTAGAACCATTAATTTACTACTAAAACTTGTTTCTCTTAATCAGTCAAAAAGGTAGAGTGGTGTGTCAGCACTAAAATAGGAGAGGGATCAAGCTTAGGCTGGGAACTGGGGTAGATTTCATAGGGGGTATGAAGGAGGCACCTGTCCTCTGGGAAGAAAAAATTCCCCCATTCTTAAAATAAGTAAATAATCCTACATTTGTTTTACCATTAGAATTTACAAACTACATTTCACATCCATCATGTCATCTGATTTTCATAACATAAAACCATGATGGATATAAAACTGATTTGGAACAAAAAGTCCTATATAACTATAATATGTTATTGCAATTATACATAAAATCATATTAACCACTTTTCCTCCAACATATGTTTCCCAGAATTAATTTAAAATTAAGGAAAAATGTAGTAATGAGTCCTAGATTATTCAAATAATTTTGTATACACTATCCAAATTTATAAAATAATCATCACACATACTGGCAGTTTGCAATAAAAATGTTTGATTTTGTAAAGTACTTTTACTTTTGAAAGCCATATTCAGATCCATTCTTTACAACAATTCTATAAGCATCCCCAGAGAATGGACTATGTCTTATTGCCCTCTACATTAATGGCACAGTATAGGCAATCACTAAATATTTATTGAATTAACGTGAATTAGGAAAAAGAAGAAGAAATTGATTGGGTAGATGTGTAAATGAATGATAAAAACACAAGTAGTTTATTGTTTTATTTTAGGGTTTATTTTGGCAATATATTTGTAATCCATCTCTCTAATTTATATTTGTAATGATGTTTTACTTTTTTTGTGTTTTTTTTGGTTGTTGTTCCACTTATTTATGCATTCATGGATTGTTTATTGTATGTGCCTTGACCAGAGATCAAACTCACAACCTTGGCATATGGGGTCGATGCCCTAACCAACTGAGCTACTTGGCCAGGGCTCTGTATGATGTTTTAGATGGCTAAGTGTATATAATCTTGCCCTTAATTTTTCCTTTTTATTTAACACTGATCAATTAACAAAAATATATAGGTTTCAGGGGTATTCCTTCTAGTCCTATATAATAAAAGGCTAATATGTGAATCAACCAAACAGTGGAACGACTGGTCGCTACAATGGGCATTGACCACCAGGGGGCAGACGCTCAATGCAGGAGCTGCCCCCTGGTGGTCAGTGCACTCCCATAGGGGGAATGCTGCTCAGCCAGAAGCCGGGCTCATGGCTGGTGAGCACAGTGGCGGTTGCGGGAGCCTCTCCCGCCTCCGCGGCAGAGCTAAAGATGTCCAACTGCCGTGGGGAGTGGGCTTAAGCCGTCAGTTGGATATCCCCTGAGGGGTCCCAGACTGTGAGAGGGCGCAGGCTGGGCTAAGGGACTTCCCCCTGCCGAGTGCACGAATTCTGTGCACCAGGCCTCTAGTAATTCTATAATACATCATCTATACATTGTATTGTGTGTTCACCACCACAAGTCCTCCCCATCCATCACCATTTATTCCCTTTGTATCCCCTCACCCACCTCTCTTAATCTTCTGCTTCCCCTGGCCCTTATTTTGCTTGAGTATTGTAATTTCAGGGCAATTTCCTTTCTGTCTTAAATTGCATTCCTATCTTTAGGAATATTTTTATTGTATAACTGAATTCAACTCAGACATGATAAGATTCTCTGAGTGCTTTCACAAATAAATGAAGAATGTAGATATGCTTATAGTTGTTTTTGTATATCTTTTCCTTTGTCTATTTGATTTACCATTCTAATAGCATTCCTAGAATTTATTTTATTTGAGCCTCTTTTATATTAAACTAGAGGCCCGGTGCACAAAATTCGTGCACGGAGGGGGGTTGTCCCTCAGCCCAGCCTGTACCCTCTCCAATCTGGGACCCCTCAAGGGATGTCCGACTGCCTTGAGGGCAGTCGGACATCCCTCTCACAATCCAGGACTGCTGGCTCCCAACTGCTTGCCTGCCTGCCTTCCTGATTGCCCCTAACCGCTTCCGCCTGCCTGCCTGATCACCCCCTAACCACTCCGCTACCAGCCTGTTTGCCCCCAACTTCCCTCCTCTGCCGGCCTGGTTACCCCTAACTGCCCTCTCCTGCAGGGTTGATCACCTCCAACTGCCCTCCCTTGCAGGCCTGGTCCTTCTCAACTGCCCTCCCTTGCAGGCCGGGTGCCTCCCAACTGCCCTCTCCTGCTGGCCATCTTGTGGTTGCCATCTTGTGTCCACATGGGGGCAGGATCTTTGACCACATGGGGCAGCTATATTGTGTGTTGCAGTGATGATCAATCTGCATAGTACTCTTTTATTAGATAGGATGACATTTCTTTCTTTTTTTTTTTTATCCTCACCTGAGTATATGTTTCCATTGACTTTTAGAGAATGTGAAAGAGAAAGGGAAAGACAGAGAGAAACATCAAAGTGAGAGGAATACTTAGGTTGCTTGCCTCCTTCCTGAGCCCTGACCTGGGCCCCAGCCAGGGAGGAGCCTGCAACTTATGTACATGCCCTTGATCAGAATCTAACCTGGACTCTGCGGTTGGCAAACCTAGACATTATCCACTGAGCCAAACCGTGTAGGGCAGGTTATGACATTTCTTAGCCCTCCAGCAGTGGACCTTCATTTTTTTCTCCAGGAGTGTGGTGGAAAAGCCCTAGATCACTTTTTTGGATTCTTATACCCAAGTTACTAAGAATATTACCAGTGGCATACAGGGAGCTTAGCCAATGAGTGGTCAGAAAAGGTATTTCCTCTGTAGTTCACACCTATCTCCTGTGATCTCCGGCTCCACCCCTGCCAAGGCCTAAAGCCTCCAGCCCTGGGCACGGACCCCCAGCTGGCTCTGATCGCCCTGCTCTACCCCCAGCCAAGGCCGCAAGCCTCTGTTTGAGGCTCGGGCCCTGGGCAGGGACCCCTAGCTGGTTCCAATTGCCCACAGACACCCACAGCTGGCTCTATCGCCCGGCTCCACCCACGGCCAAGGCTGCAAGCCTCTAGGCTTGGGCTCTGGGCTGGGACCCCCAGCTGGCTCCGATCGCCCACAGGGGACCCCAGCTTGCTCTGATTGCCAGGCTCCGCCCCAGTGGCCAAGGCTGCAAGCCTCTGGCAGAGGCTTGGGCTCTGGGCAGGGACCCCCAGTTGGCTCGGATCACCTGCAAGGGACCCCAGCTGGCTCCGCTGGAGGGCTCCACCCCACGCCAAGGCCTAAAGCTGGCTCAGATCACCTGCAAGGGACCCCAGCTGGCTCCGCTGGAGGGCTCCACCCCAAGCCAAGGCCTAAAGCCTCTGGCTGAGGCTTGGGCCCTGGGCAGGGACCCCCAGCTGGCTCCAATCACCTGCAGGGACCCCCAGCTGGCTCCGCTAGTGGCTCCACCCCCAGCCAAGGCCTAAAGCCTCTGTCCAAGGCTTGGGCTCTGGGCAGGACCCCCAGCTGGCTCTGATCTCCCCGCTCTGCCCCCATCCAATGCTGCAAGCCTCTGTTTGAGGCTCGGCCCCTGGGCAGGGACCCCCAGATGGCTCTATCCCCCGCTCCATCCAAGGCCAAGGCCTCAAGCTTCTGTTTGAGGCTTGGGCCCTGGTCAGGGAACCCCAGCTGGCTCCAATCACAGCAGGGGACCCCAGCAGGTTCCAGTGGCCCAGCTCCACCCCCAGCCAATGCCGCAAGCCTCTGGCTGAGGCTCGGGCCCTGGACAGGGACCCCCCAGCTGGCTCTGATCGCCTGCAGGGGACCCCAGCTGGCTCTGATCACCTGTGGGGGACCCCCACTGGCTCCGATCTTCCCCTCTGATCTTCGGCTCCAATATCCCAGTTCCAACAACTGCTCTCCGAGGCTGCAGCCATCTTGGTTAGGTGTATTTGCATATTCCCTTTCTGATTGGCCAGTGGGCGTGGCCGGTGGGCGTGGCTTGTGAGTGTAGCGGAGTGATGATTTGCATATTACTGTTTTATAGATAGGATATCAAGATTTTTTACAGATTTCAGTGACTCCATTTCAACCACTGACTTTTGCTTTTGAGATAAGGCTCCACTGGTTTGGTTTATGTCATTCCAATTCCTTCTAGTTTTATATCTACCGACCAATACCCACTAATACTCTCTTCAATTTACTCTGACACACGCTATCCAAACCATCAGCAGCTGCATTATGCTAAGAGATAAATCAGACAGAGAAAGACAAATACTATAAGATATCACTTATATGTAAAATTTAAGAAAGCCAAATTCCTAGAAATAGAGAGTAAAATGGTGGTTTCCAGGGGCTGGGGGGCAGGTAGAGGAAGTGGGATGATGTTGGTTAAAGGATACCAACTTCCAGTTATAAGATGAATAATTTCTGGGGGCCTAATATGCAATATGATGAATATAATTAGTTTGAAAGAGAACTGGTCCCTCCCAAGCCCAGGGTAATATAATCAAAACTTAAAGTGCTCTCATGCTCTCTCTCTCTCTCTCTCTTGTTCTCTCTCTCTCACCCTGTAACATGGGTTTAATTGCCCAATCATTTGCACATTCTCTCTCCATAGCAACCAGAGGGGGCCCAGTATTTGCATGGGCCCCAAGCAGGGCCTTAAGTTTGGATCTGGCAGCTGCACTGGCTCCACACATGGCACCAGCTTTGGTACTGGGTACTGACATGCAGCACTGGACTGAGTGCAGCTGAGAAGAGAGAATTGGACTGAGCTTTGGCATGGACTGAACCAATAGCACAGAATTTCTGGACTCCAGTCCTGCTTCTGGGCTTGATAAAAACAAGGCTGAACTTTTTCCACAGCAAGGTGGGTGGAGATGAGACATTGGGAAACTGGGACAATCTTTCATACCTATTCCAATAAATCTTACCATTATATTAAATACTTATATTTGTGGGTCCCCAAAATGCTTTTCTTGTGATTTTGTGGAAGGACCCCATTTAAAACAGAAACACTCTCAGTTGTTTGAGTTTTCTCGAAAATCTTTATATCATTTTTGTGTTATCTGTTATGCCTGAAACCTGAATATTCTTTTACTAATGCTCTCATCAGGTAAGAAAAAGTTTATTTTTCAAATCGGAAATAACCCAAAATAATCTATTAATAATCTATTAATAAGGACTTTGTTTACAGTATTAAATTACAGCAAAAAATTAATAGTTTCCTTTCAAGTATCTAAGTTGAAACTTGTTACAGAATCTTCCATTATAATTAATTTACCTTTAAGTAATAAGGTAAAGTATAGACTGTTTAGAAGAAAAAACACTAGTTATAAAATTTCCATTTATGTGTTTATTTTGTACTTTGAAGGAAAACACAATTCCTTATTTTTATTGACAAAATTTTTTTTATGAATAATGAGTACAGATGATTTTTTTTCCAGCAGAAACTTAGCAGAAGGGAAAGGCACAATATATTCAAAGTCATAAAAAGAGAAAACCTACATATAAGAATTGTCTACCCAGCAATATTATCATTCGGAATTAAAGGGGACATATTTTCTCATACAAGCAAAAGCTAAAAGAGTTAAACACCACTAAACCAACACTACAAAAAAATGTTAAAGACACTTCTTTAAGTGAAAAAGAAAATTCCAAAACTAAAAATAAAAAATTATAAGAAAGAAAAAAATCTCGTTGATAAAGGCAAATATTTAGTAAAATAAGTAGATCAACCAATTACAAAGTTAGTTTGAAAGTTAAAATACAAAAATTCTAAGAACATGTGAAACTACAATTTTAAATTAAGGGATTCAACACATATAAAAGGTGTAAAATATGATGTCAAAAACATAAACATGGGAAATGAGTAGTTTGAAGTACTTTTAGAATATGTTCAAAATTAAGTGAACATCCACCTAAAATAAACTGCTATACACGTTGTTATATGTGAGTCTCATGGTAACCACAAACCAAAAACAAAAAATAATGAAGAAAATGGAACTAAACAAATAACTAAAAAAAGCCTCAATATACAAGAAAAGACAGCAAGAGAAAATGAAATGAACAAAGAAAAACTACAAAAAAACATTCAGAAAACAATTAATAAAATGGAAATATTTTACACTTACCAATAATTAGTTTAAATTTAAAGGACTAAGTGTTTCAATAAAAAACATAGGGTGGATGAATTGATAAAAAATAAGATCCATGCATATGTTGCATACAAGGGACTCACCTCAGATTGAATGATACACACAGACTAAAAGTGAGGTTATGGAAAAAAGACATTTCAGAAAAATGGAAATGAAAAGAAATTTAAAGTAGTGACAGTTATATCAAACAAAATAGACGTTAAAACAGAGACTATCAAGAGCTAAAGAAGGGCATTACATAATGATAAAGGGATCAAGCTAACAAGAGTATATAACATGTAAACATCTATGCACTAAATAAACAGGAACACCTAACTACATAAAGAAAACATTTTTTAAAATATATTTTTATTGATTTCAGAGAGGAAGGGAGCGGGAGAGAGAGATAGAAACATCAATGATGAGCAGAATCACTGATCGGATGCCTCTTGCATGCCCCACACTGGAAATCAAGCTCCCAACCCAGGCATGTGCTCTGACTGGGTATTGAACCTGACCTCCTGGTTTATAGGTTGACTAGTAGCCCGTTTGCACGAAGATTCGTGCAATAGACCTTCATTCACCTGGCTGCCTGCACCAGTTTTCTGCCGGCACCAGGGACCCAGGCCTTGGCTGTGGCCACCGCCTTCTGCCTTTTTCAGGGTCTGGGCTTGGCCCCGGGCGGTGGCCTTGGGCTTGGTGGCACCCAACATCCTTGCTAAGGATCGCAGGAGCTGACCCCCAGTGGTTTCCTGCGATCCGTGCAGGCTGCCCACTGGTGCCCAAGGCCGGGAAAGCCTCCGCCCCAGGCTTTCCCGGCCTTGGGCTCGCTGCACCCAGCGTCCCTGCTACCGATCACAGGAGCCGACCCCCCAGTGGTTTCCTGCGATCGATGCAGGCTCCCCGCTGGTGCCCAAGGCCCGGAAAGCCTTGGCCCCTGGGACCCCCGGGAGCGGCGGGAGGGGCAGGACCATGCCCTCCCAGGTGGACGATCAACCCCGGGACCCCCGGGAGGGGCGGGAGGGGCGGGAGGGGCCCGGACACGCCCCCCTAGGTGGCCGATCGCCCCAGGCACCCCCCGGGAGCGGCGGCATGGGCCCGGCCACGCCCCCCCGGGGTGCCGATCGCCCCAGGCACCCCCGGGAGCGGCAGCATGGGCCCGGCCCCTTGGCACCGCCATCTTGAACTTCTCAACGGTGGATATGCCACCCGGAGTCCCGCCCCCAGCCTCCTGCCGGACCAATTGTGGGCATAGCGGAGGTGCGGTCAATTTGCATGTTTCTCTATTATAAGGTAAGATGCTCAACCACTGAGCTATGCCCTGGGCCATAAAAAAATATCGGATTATATAAAGGGAGAGATCAACAGTATTGCAATAACAATAGGGGACTTCAACACTCCACTTACATCAATGAATGGATTATCGAGACAGAAAACAATCAGGGAAATAGTGGCCTTAAGTGACATATTAGTACAGATGAACTTAATATACAGAAGGGAACTTAATTTGCAGAAGGGAAAGGCACAATATATTCAAAGTCATATTAACAGATGATTCAACCCCAAAATAGTATACACATTCATTTCAAGCACACATGGAACATTTTCTAGGATAGACCAATGTTTGACCACATAACAAGTCTCAATACATTTAAGAGTGAAGTTGGTGCCATTATAATAACCTGCTTATTATGTAACAGGAAGGGAGCAAAGGAGATACTAGATAACATAAGCATTACATTTATACAGCTTTGCCAGGAAGCTGCAGTTAACATCTCCAAGTCTATTTCCCACAGATCAATGTAGGAAGGGACAGGACAATAGACACATGCTCAGTAAGGTATGGGTGACTTGGGAAGATGCCTACCTGTCAATCACACCTGGGAGTGAGTCAGTGTCTAGAATAGGCATGACCACTGCAAGGGCACAAAATCTAAGATACTTAACTCCTAAAGAAAGGGAGTTCCCTCTTGCTCTCTTGCTGCTCACACCTGACTCCTGACCTGCAGAACATACATACTCACCCACGTGGCTCAAAGCCATGTGGGACCCACACACTGAATTAATGGACTGAATCTAGCCTGATGCTACATCAGATTCAATTCCATCATGGAATGGAAACTGGATACTGGGCCTGCCTTTAGCTCTACTGAACTCCCAGCTTCATA
Organism: Cnephaeus nilssonii; assembly: GCF_951640355.1. NCBI lineage: Eukaryota > Metazoa > Chordata > Mammalia > Chiroptera > Vespertilionidae > Cnephaeus > Cnephaeus nilssonii. The sequence continues at coordinate 26,566,244 of NC_137071.1, forward strand.
TTTTGTAAGACTGGTTTAAGGGACATGGGACTTTGCAAGCAAGGAATATAATTGCATGCAAATATTTTTGGGGGCCTCTGTAAATTCTCATTCCACCGGTACCACAGAACCTCAGTCCCACTAGCAATGGAGGAATTCCACCCACCCAAACCTCCAGCTACAAAATCATATCAAGCATTTTCACTGATCACAATGGTATGAAACTAGCAATCAATTCAAGAGGAAAACTGGAAGAAAAAAACACACAAAAATATGGAGTCGAAGCAACATGCAATTAACAATCAATGGGTTAAAAAGGATATCATGGAGGACATTTAAAAATATCTTGACAAATGAAAATAGAAACACAACAATCCATCATCTATGAGACACATCAAAAGCAGTTTGAATAAGGAAATTTATAGCAATACAGACCTGCCTCAAAAAAGAAAAATATCAAATAAAATGCCTGAAATTATACCTAGAAAAGCTGGAAAAAGAAGAATGAAAAAGCTAAGTGAGTAGAAGGAAGGAAATAACAAAGACCAGTGGAAAAACAAATGAAATAAAGACTAAGTAAATCAAAACATTAATGGACCAAAAATCTCATTCTTTAAAAAAATGATAAAGTTTTGGTAATAGACAAACAAAATTGATAAAAATTTAGCCAGACTTATCAAGAAAAAAAAGAGAGGGCCCAAATAAATAAAATCAGAAAGTGGACAGGTAACAACCAACCCAGAAATATGAAGGATTTTAAGAGAATACTTGAACAATTATATGTCAACATACTAGACAACCTAGAACAAATAGATAAATTCCTATAAACATGCAATTTTCTAAGACTGATCCAGAAACGAAAAATATGAACAGACCAATTATTAGTACTGAAATGGAATCAATAACCAAAAAGCTTTCAACATTCAAAAACCCAGGACCATACAGCTTCACAGGTGAATAACAAAAAACAGTTAAAGAATTAATACCTATCCCTCTCAAACTATTAAAAATAAAACAGAAAAGGAGGGAAAGCTTCCAAACTAATTATATAAGGCCACCAATGAACTGATACCAAAACCATGTAGTGCTACTACTAAAAAAAATAATTGACTATATCATTAATGAACACAGATACAAAAATCTTCAACAAAGTATTAGCAAGCAATTCAACAACACATGAAAAGACCATACATCATGATCAAGTGGTATTTATTTTAAGGATGCAAAGATGGTTGACTATGGGCAATTATTGAATTGTGATATACCACAAACAGACTGGTAACAATGGCAGAGAGACTGAGAGGGCTGGTTGCTACACCCATGTACAGCAGCTGAGAAGCAGGAGGGATATCTTGGCTGCAAAATCCCCCATAAGGTGTGTGGGTCTGAACCTCATGCCAAGAATCCCAATCTAGAGCACCAGTGCTGGTAATAGGAGCCTGCATAGCACCTGGTAGCAAAAACCTGCGAGTAGTCTGTTCACCTAGAAGAGGAGGGAGACTGCTAGAAATCCAAGTGCTCTCTTACAAGACAAAAGCACAGGATCTTGCTCTTGGACACTAACTTAGGGCTCTGGTAGAGGGAAGGTAACTCAGGGCATATAGGAGTAATAAAGAGAAGATCTGGGTGGTGTGGCCCTGAGGAGAGATCTGGAGGGTCAGCCACTAAGGTCCCATTCCTAAATCCTGCGCTGCCCTCAGGTGCCATATTCCCAGAGCTGAAACTCCTATTCTTACAATACCAGCCTGGGGACTGCACTAGCCCGGACTTCCAACTATTGGCAACACTACCCTGCCAAGTTTGAGTCCCACAGAAAGGTATATTGACTTTACTCCACAGGGACCTTTGGTGTGCCCTTTTTCTGGAGATGCTCTAGGTCAGTGATGGGCAACCTTTTGAGCTTGGTGTGTCAAACTTCGCCAAAAAACTGAGCATAACTTGGGTAGTGTGTCACTTTGAGGAAAAAACATTATTTTGCAAATGTTTCATCCTCAGGAGCAGCAAATGTTTCATCCTCGGCATGCGGCCACCTCAGCGGCCGCATGTCATCAGAAATGGCTACGCGTGTCATTGCTGACACGCGTGTCATAGGTTCGCCATCACTGCTCTAGGTAGACATTCAGACAGTCATAAAGCATAGAGCTGTGTGGCTTTTGGAACAGGTACCAGTCTTGCACCCCTCCTACAGGCTTGACTGGTACCAACCTGAATGGAAGTTTGTCTTGATATGTCCTCCCAAGTCCTGGTGGCCTCATCTTACTGAGCTCAGTTCTGCAGGGCTTAGCGGCTGCTCATAGCTGGGAACTTCAAAGTGTGTATCCATCAATGGCTCTTGTATTGGACTCAAACCAGTACTGGGTTGTGCAGCTGCAGAGTAAAGAAGAAGCAAAGTATTTGCGCCCCCCCCCCGCCGCCTCCTGCATGCTTGGCCAGCACCCCCCCCCCCAATGGAGGAATATTTTTATCTGTCCTCCAAAGTCCCAGTGGCCCATACCTGCTGAGCTCAGTTCCCTAGGAAAAAAGGAGTGCTCCTCAGAGCTGGGTCCTTTGGAGAGTGTCTCCTTCAGATGATTCTGTCCTGGACTCAGATGGGTGTTAGGTTGTGAGGCTGTGAAGCAGAGGTTGAGGCGATGTGCTTGCCCCACTACTGAAAACTCAGGTGGCACTATCACCAATGGTAGACTATTTTCATCTGTCTTCCTGAGCCTTGGTGGCTCCACCCTGCTGAGCTTGCTGTTGCAGTGGGAATGGCTGCTGGCACCCAACCTGAACTTGTATTGCATTTCTTCTGGGGGAGCTAGTATTGGATAATCTGGCAGAGACTAAGTGGTATGGCTCTGTAGTAGGGGCCACTTCCCTCCCCCCCCCACTGAGTGCCCAGTAAGAGAACCAGTAGCCCCATCTTCCTGACTCAAGTGGCCCCACACTACCAAGTTTGTACTTTGTGGAAGGGTATGTGGGTTGCAGCCAGCCTGGCCTGCCTTCCTTCCTTCCTTCCTTCCTTCCTTCCTTCCTTTATTTCATCTTTTTTCAAAGGGTTCTAGAAGAAGACCAGGCAACATCAGGGCATGATGGAGTAACCAGCAGGTGGAGACATAACTCAGGGATCCTTGAACATTTTGTTGATCTGTGCTTAGTTTAGAGCTGGAGGAATTCCAACCTTGTACATAGCTTAGCCCCGCCCATGCACACCTAAGCCCAGTAGATGCAGCCACAAACAGTGAATAGTATGGTAGCACCACACAGGTAGCCCAAAGCTGGTTACACACAACTTCTTACATCGACCTGCAATGGAGGTCTGCCCATGTGGACCCAGAACCCACACAACCAATAGTGAGCTTCAGACCACACCAGAGCTCAACCGAATTAGCCACATGAGCAGGACTCCCAAAGAGGGATTGCAACAGGCACCAGACCCACTGGGAACAAAATCTGCCTACAGTGGCAGCCCCTGCACAGTTTCATACACAGTAATGAAGGTTTATCCTTATAGTCACACAGCCTGAAGGGTTAAGTCCATCTACAAAAGGGACAATAGCATTCAAGACTCAACTATGATAGGGGGTGCACATAACCCACAAAAAAACATTCCTGGTGATCTGGTAGATTGGGCCACTAAACCAAACAAGACACCATCATAAACCTATCACAACAATTCTGCGAGTCATAGCAGATCTACCTAATACACAGAGAAAAACAAATAAAAAAGCAGACAAAATAAGGGACCAAGAAATATGCCCCAAATGAAAAAAAACAAAACAAACAAACAAACAAAAAAAACACAAGAGAAATACCCAGGGAAAAATGAAATGAAATGGAAGCAACAAAGATACCAGATGCAGAGTTTAAAACAATGGCTATAAGGATGCTTAAGGAAGAATGGATGATCTCAGAGAGAACTTAAACAATGAGAAAGTAAGCATTAAAAATGACATAGAAACCATAAAAAGAACCAGTGAGAAATGAGGAACAAGATCTGAAATGGGTCATACACTGGAAGGAATCAACAGCAGGTTAGCTGAAACAGAGGATCTTATCAGAGATTTAGAGGAAAATATAACAGTAAGCACACAAGCAAAGCACCCCTCTTTTAAAAATAAAAGAGAATTTTTGACTTCTCGGCGGCTGGTGCGGACACGGAGACCACGCCATCTTGAGAAACAGAGCTGCCTGAGACTCGAATCCTGGCTTCTGACACAAACCAGGGCCCTGCAGCCACTGGGGACAGAGAACTGCTATCACAGCCTCTGACCAACAAACAACAAGAATCCAGACTTCCTGGCAGATTTCCGTGAGTCAAAGAGCCTATCCCCAAAACACTGAACAGCTGCGAGCACCAGAACACCGGTCCCCTATCGGCGCAAACATTCGGATTCAAAGGAACCCTTCACTGAACCACTGAAAGGTCAGATTTTGCCTGAAATAAGGTGTGGTTTCTAATCCCCGCGGTGGGAGGGAAGCGTGCGAGCCGTGGGACCAGCGGGAACCGGGAGGTCTGTGCCTAGAAAAATCGGCAGCAGTTGGAGCTGCCGTGATCCGTGAATGTGGAAGGGGGTCCTCTGAGCTGCTAACTGAAGTGACCTCTTAAAAGCAACTCATTTTAATCTGACGAGGAGGATCAGACTAAGAATTTTCAAAGGAGTGCAGGCTTCTTAGTCTGGCGCACAGACCCACTGTCCGCACACTTGGGCTCTTTCCGACTCTGATTACTAAGCCCAACACATAGGAAAACCCAGGTGGAAAAACCCTGAAAGACTGCAGGGGAAGTTGTTTTTTTCGGAACCTGGGAACAGAGCTGGGTGTGACCATCGGAGAGGCAGCTGTGAAGCACACACCTCCACAAACCAGTAGTGAGTGCCATAGAGGGGGAAAAAAAAAAAAAAAGCTAGAGAGGCCCGAAAGTCAATTCAGAAACACTGCCACCCAGGGGATGAAACGCTAATTGTCTCTGGTGTAATCAAAAATAAATACCAGAAATTAAGACACGGCCTGCTCAAAAAGCAGGACTGGCCTACAACACTGAGGAGCAGAGGAACGAAGCTGAACTGAAATACCGCCCAGAATGGGAAACAACAAGAATAATAGAGGAAGTGAACGACAGCCACTACTGCACATTTTAGTCTTCCTATTTTTAATTTTTAATACTTTTTTCAATTTTTTTATTCTAATTTTTTTTATTTTCATTTTTTGCATCTTTTACTTAAGAAACAAAATTTTTTTTCTTTTTCCTCACTCGATTATCACCTTTTTAATTACTACATTTTTATTTTCAATCAGCATTATTATTACTATTATTTTACTTTTTTTTTTTAATGTCATTAGACTTTCTCTTTCTATTATTTTGGGATTAGTGTCCTACATTCTATTTGCATCTTTCCCTTACCCTATCTCAACGCTAACATTTTGCCATCACTCTCCTCCTAACCTTTCCCCTTTTGGTCTTCTGCTTATCTTAACTCTTTCTGGCTTTAGATTTTCCCTACTTTTTCAGTTTACCCTCTGCTAAAATTTCACCCTACTTATATATCTAATTCCCAACCCCCTGCTCCAAATCCATACATACCTCTCTCTACGCTACCTTAAAAAAAGTTATTTTTCTCTCTGGCCTTTTGTTGTTGTTTGCTTGAATGTTGATTAGATTGAATTTGTATGCTTTTTTTATGAGACTGTTTTGATTATTCTTTTTGTTTGTTTGGTTGGTTCTATTGTTTGCTTTGTTTTTGTTTGTTTTTTACTTTTGTTTTCCCTTGCCTCACTTGATATTAGTTGGTGTTGCAGTTTGTATTAATCTCCAGGCTCGTGTTGCTGGAATTTGCTGGGATTAGTGGTTGTTCTAGTGGAGTCTACTCCCCATATATATAGTTTGTTCCCCTTTTCTCTCTTAGTATTGTTCTTGTCTCTCTTACTTTTTTTTCTTTTCTTTTTTTTCTGCTCTTCTCCCAAGTTCAGATTCACACTCTTTTTTTTTTTGTTCTTTCTTTTTACTCTCCCTCTTCCACTCCTATTCCCTAATTTGTCTTTCTCTGGTGGTTACCTTTATTGGAGGTTATTAATATCGTGAATACAATTCTGTTCAGTGCCTTGTGTGTTGTGCCTGGTTGTGTTGTATTTTGTACCTTTAAATCAACGCAGGAGAGAGAGAACTATATAACCAGACATCCGGAGAAGAGAGACCATGGGGAGACAAAAAAATAGCCCCACAGGAAAGAGAAGCAGGCATCACCAGAAAAGGAAGTAAACGAACTAGAGGCAAACAACCTATCAGAGAAAGAATTCAGAGAAATGGTCATAAGGTGGCTGAAAAGGATGGAAGACAAATTCGACAATATGAGTAAGAACCAAGAGGAAGTGAAGAAGAACCAAGAAGAAAGGAAAAATGACATCGCTGCTGTAAAGAACTCAATAGAAAGCATCAAGAGTAGACTAGAAGAAGCAGAGGACCGCATAAGTGAGCTAGAAGACAAGATGGAAAAAAATACCCAATTACAACAGCTTCTAGAAACAAAAATTAGAAAGCATGAGGAGAGCCTAAGGGAACTTCGGGACAATACAAAACAAAACAACATCAGGATAATAGGGGTACCAGAAGGAAAGGAAACGGAGCAAGGAATAGAAAACCTGTTAGAAGAAATAATAACAGAAAACTTCCCTGATATAGGGAAGAAAAAACCCACACAAATCCAAGAAGCTCACAGAGTTCCAAGCAAAATGAACCCCAAAAGACCGACGCCAAGGCACATTATAATTAAGTTGGCAAACACCAACGACAAAGTAAGAATCTTAAAAGCGGCCAGAGAGAGACAGACAGTTACATACAAAGGAACCCCCATCAGACTAACAACTGATTTCTCAACAGAAACTCATCAAGCCAGAAGCGAATGGAATGAAATATACAAAGTCATGCAAAGGAAGGGTCTCAATCCAAGAATACTGTACCCAGCAAGGCTATCAATCAAAATTGAAGGTGAAATCAGGAGCTTCACAGACAAAAAAGGGCTAAGGGAGTTTATCACCACCAAACCAGCAATGAAAGAAATGCTAAAGGGTCTGCTATAAAATAAAAGAAAGAAATAGGAAGCAAAGAAGGAACAGAGGGGTATAGAATAAAAATGGCGACAAATAAGTGCCTATCAATAATAACTTTAAATGTAAATGGATTGAATGCCCCAATCAAAAGACATAGGGTAACAGATTGGATAAGAAAACAAAACCCATATATCTGCTGTCTACAGGAAACCCACCTCAAAAAAAAGGACACATACAGACTGAGAGTAAAGGGATGGAAAAAGGTTTTCCAGGCGAATGGAAATGAAAAAAAAGCTGGGGTAGCAATACTTATAGCTGACAAATTAGATCTCAAAGTGAAGGACATAACAAGAGATAATGAAGGCCACTTCATAATACTAAAGGGAGAAATCCAACAAGAATAAATAACTCTGGTAAACATATATGCACCCAACACAGGAGCACCAAGATACATTAAAAAACTCCTGGAAGATATCAAAGGAGAGATTGACAGCAATACAATTATAGTAGGAGACTTCAATACCCCACTATCACCATTGGAAAAATCCTCTAAACAAAAAATCAGCAAAGAAACATCAATCCTAAATGACTCACTAGACCAGATGGAATTAATCGACATCTTCAGAACATTTCACCCCAAAGCCACAGAATATACATTCTTCTCAAGTGCACATGGGACATTTTCAAAGATAGACCATATGTTAGGACATAGGCAAAGTCTCTCCAAATTCAAGAAGGTAGAAATCATATCAAGTTTCTTCTCAGATCACAGTGGCATAAAACTGGAAATCAACTACAATAAAAACAACCCAAAGAAATCAAACACATGGAGACTGAACACCATGATATTAAACCATGACTGGGTTACCAAAGACATCAAGGAAGAAATAAAAAACATCATGGCAACAAATGACAATGAAAACACAACAATCCAAAATCTATGGGACACAGCGAAAGCAGTCCTGAGAGGGAGTTCATAGCTCTACAAGCCTACTGCAAAAAACAAGAAACAATGGTAATAAATTACCTAACCCAACAACTCAAAGAGTTAGAGAGAGAGCAACAAGAAAAGTCCAGTGTAAGCAGAAGGAAAGAAATAATAAAGATCAGAGCGGAGATAAACGACATAGAGACCAAAGAACAATACAAAAGATCAACAAAACCAAGAGCTGGTTCTGTGAAAGGATAAACAAGATTGATGAACCTCTAGCCAGGCTCACCAAGAAGCAAAGAGAGAGGACCCAAATAAACAAAATCAGAAATGAAAGAGGTGAAATAACAACAGACCCTGATGAAATACAAAGGATTGTTACAAAATACTACGAACAACACTATTCCAACAAACTGGACAACTTGGAGGAAATGGACATATTCCTAGACAAATGCAACCTTCCAAAACTCAATCAGGAAGAATCTAAACAGCTCAACAGGCCAGTAACTATGGAAGAAATTGAAGCAGTCATCAAAAAGCTTCCGGCAAACAAAAGCCCGGGGCCAGACAGCTTCACAGGAGAGTTTTACCAAACTTTCAAGGAAGAACTAAAACCTATCCTCCTCAGACTATTCCAAAAAATTCAAGAGGAAGGAACACTTCCAGGCTCCTTCTATGAAGCCAGCATCACCCTAATACCAAAACCAGATAAAGACAACACAATGAAAGAGAATTACAGACCAATATCCCTCATGAACATAGATGCCAAAATCCTCAACAAAATCCTAGCAAATCGGCTCCAGCAATACATCAGAAAGATCATACATCATGACCAAGTAGGATTTATCCCAGGAATGCAAGGATGGTACAATATCCTCAAATCAATGAATGTGATACATCACATAAACAAATTGAGAGATAAAAATCATATAGTCATATCAATAGATGCAGAAAAAGCATTTGACAAAATCCAACACCCTTTCTTGATAAAAACTCTCAACAAGGTGGGAATAGAAGGATCATACCTCAACATAATAAAAACTATATATGATAAACCCACAGCAAACATCATACTCAATGGGCAAAAACTAAAACCATTTCCCCTAAGAACAGGAACAAGACAGGGATGCCCACTCTCACCACTCCTGTTTGACATAGTACTGGAAGTATTAGCTACCGCAATTAGGCAAGAAGAAGAAATAAGAGGCATCCAAATTGGAAAAGAAGAAGTGAAGCTGTCCTTATTTGCAGATGACATGATATTGTACATAAAAAACCCAAAAGATTCCATCAAAAAACTAATAGACTTAATAAATGAATTCGGCAATGTAGCGGGATACAAAATTAACACCAAGAAATCTATGGCATTTCTATACCCCAATAGTGAACTTACAGAAAGAGAGACTAAAAAAGCAATCCCATTTACCATCACACCAAAAAAATTAAGATACCTAGGAATAAACTTAACTAAGGAGGTAAAAGACCTATACGCGGAAAACTACAGGACACTGAAAAAAGAGATAGAGGAAGACATAAACAGATGGAAGAACATACCATGTTCATGGATTGGTAGAATCAACATCATTAAAATGTCCATACTACCCAAAGCAATCTACAGATTCAATGCACTCCCCATCAAAATACCAACGGCATATTTCACAGACCTAGAAAGAACTCTCCAAAAATTCATCTGGAATAAAAAAAGACCCCGAAGAGCCACAGCAATCCTGAGAAAGAAGAATAAAGTAGGAGGGATCTCAATACCAGATTTCAAGCTGTATTACAAAGCCACTGTTCTCAAAACAGCCTGGTACTGGCACAAGAACAGACATATAGATCAATGGAACAGAATAGAGAATCCAGATATTGACCCAAACCACTATGCTCAATTAATATTTGACAAAGGAGGCATGAACATACAATGGAATCAAGACAGTCTCTTCAATAAATGGTGTTGGGAAAATTGGACACACACATGCAAAAAAATGAAACTAGATCACCAACTTACACCATACACAAAAATAAACTCAAAATGGATACAGGACTTAAACATGAGATGGGAAACTATAAAAATACTAGAGCAATCCACAGGCAACAAAATCTCAGACATATGCCAAAAGAACTTCTTCACTGACACTGCCCCTAGGGCAATGGAAGCTAAAGAGAAAATAAACAAATGGGACTACATCAAAATAAAAAGCTTTTTTACAGCAAAAGAAACCATCAACAAAACAACAAGAAAGCCCACTGCATGGGAGAACATATTTGCAAATGCTAGCACTGATAAAGGTTTAATCTCCAACATCTACAGGCAGCTTATACAACTTAATAAAAGGAAGATAAATGATCCAATAAAAAAATGGGCAACGGACCTAAACAGAATATTTTTAAAAGAAGACAGAAGGAAGGCCAAGAGACACATGAAAACATGCTCAAAGTCACTTATTATCCGAGAGATGCAAATCAAAACAACAATGAGGTACCATCTCACACCTGTCAGAATGGCTATCATCAACAAATCAACAAACGACAAGTGTTGGCGAGGATGCGGAGAAAAAGGAACCCTCGTGCACTGCTGGTGGGAATGCAGACTGGTGCAGCCACTGTGGAGAACAGTATGGAGTTTCCTCAAAAAACTGAACATGGAACTCCCATTTGACCCAGTAATCCCACTCTTGGGAATATATCCGAAGAAACTAGAAACACCAATCAGAAAGGATATATGCACCCCTATGTTCATAGCAGCACAATTTACAATAGCTAAGATTTGGAAACAGCCTAGGTGCCCGTCAGCAGATGACTGGATCAGAAAACTGTGGTACATCTACACAATGGAATACTATGCTGCCATAAAAAAGAAGGAATTCTCATCATTTGCAGCAACCTGGATGGAATTGGAGAATATTATACTAAGTGAAATAAGCCAGTCAATGAAAGAAAAATACCACATGATCTCACTCATTTATGGATAATAAAGAACATTATAAACTGATGAACAAAAAGATAGATACAGAGACAGTAAAGCAACAAACAGACTTTCAAATTACAGAGGGAAAGTTAGGGAGAGGGGGGGGAGATAAGTAATCAAACGAAGGACCTGTATGCATGCATATAAGCATAAACAATGGACGCAAAACTCTGGGGGGTGAGGGCAAGTGTGGGTGTGGGGTGGGGGGGTAATGGTAAGATATGTACACATATAATACCTCAATAAAAAATATATAAAAAATAAAAGAGAATTTTTAAAAATGAGGAAAGTCTAAAGGGCCTCTGGGATCACATCAAGTGTAACAAAAGCATCATAAGGGTATCAGGAGAAGAGAGTGAACAAAGGGTTGGGAACCTGTTTGAAGAAATAATGGCTAAAAGCTTTCCTAACCTGGTGAAGAAGATAGAGAAAATTACACAAGTCCAGGAAGCACAGAGAGTCCCAGTAATAATGAATCTAAAGAGTCCCACAACAAAAGACATCATAATTAAAATAGCAAAGGTTAAAGAGAAAATCTTAAAAGCCACAAGAGAAAGGCAGTTTGTTACCTACAATGGGGGTGCCATAAGGCTAACAGCTTACTTTTCAACATAAACTCTTTAAGCCAGAAGGGATTGGTATGAAATATTCAAAGTGATAAAACGCAAGGATGTACAACCAAGACTACTTTAACTAGCAAGGCTGTCATAAAATTGAAGAAGCAATAAAGAGCTCCCCAGCCAAAAATATATATATATAAAATAAAGGAGTTCATTACCACCAAACCAATAGTGCAAGAAATGTTAAAGGGCCTTTTTTAAGAAGAAAGGAAAAAAAATGTATAGAGCAAGTAACAGGTTTAAAAATTAAATTGGTAATAAATAAATATCCATCAAAGTAGCTTTCTAAGTCAATTATTAAATGGTCCAATTAAAAGACATAGCATAACCCTGGCTGGTGTTGCTCAGTTAGTTGGAGTGTCATCCCATGCATTGAAGGGTCACAGATTCGATTCTCCATCAGGTCACATACCTGGGAGGGGATTCAATCCCTAGTCCCTAGTCAAGGTGATTATGAGAGGCAACTGATTAATGTTTCTCTCTCATATAGATGTTTCTCTCTCTCCACTTCCCTCCCTCTTTATTGGATTAAGTTTCTCCTTGACCCTACTCATTTCACCAATTGTTGGAGTACTCACTCCTTGAATCATGCTCCACTATGCTAACTATTGGGTCTGAGTCCATCTGCCAATGACTGGACCTCCTTGGACACTGGGTCTTAGAAGACATGAGAAGTTGAGGGTATATAAGAGAGTCTTTATTGTAGCCCAAGTAGCCATGATACTAAGGAGCCATTAGACAAAGCAGTCCACTAAAGTAGGCCTTGCTAATACAGTAGCAAACACAGGAGCCATTCTAGAAAAAATAGCCAGCACTGGCTGGTCAATAATACATCTTCCCCACAGTGCATTCCCTAATATAGGTGCTATACAGAAGCCAGCCACAGTCTGGTCAGTGGCAACTTATATAAGTGCAAACACGCTCAAACAAAAGAGGCTTTATGCCAAATATTGAACTCAATATGTTGGGTTATAGAAGGGCATGCCGTCACAGTATCTGTGTCCTTGCTTTTGCACTTGTGTATAGAAAATTAGCTTTGAACACCCTGATTAGGATTCTCACACTCAGAGTGGCCTTGAACATCTGGTGTACTCTGGACAGGGCCCCCATATTCTCTCTCTAAAATCAGTAAAAAAAAAAAATCCTCAAATGAGGATTAAAAAAATGTAAAGACATAGGTTACCTGAATGGATAAGAAAACATGACCAATCTACATATGCTGCCCAAAAGAGACCCACCTCAGAACAAAAGGTGTGCAAAGACTGAAAGTAAAGAGATGGCAAAAGTCAGGCACTCAATGAGGGGAATGTAGCCCCTGTTTAAAAGCCAAACCCCTCAATCTCTGCCAGAATCTCCAACTCTAGCTCCCCCTAGGAGGGTTTGCTTCAGTTTAAGTTTGGGTACTGAGAACCTTTCCCTCTGCAGGAGTAAGCACAGCTGCCCAAGGCTCAGGGGGATAGATCAAAAGAATCTCCCATTGGGGATGATGCCAGCCCAGCCCACATGAGTGAGCTAAGCAGTTCATCCTAGTACCACACAATAGCCTCTGAGGGTCTCAGAATTTGAATGTTCCCACTCTGAACCTCTCTGCCTTGCCCCCATGGAACTGGATCCAGTGGTCTTATCCAGGACTTGGTAGGGCTGATCCAAACAGACTCCCATTGGGGGTGGTGCCTACAAGCCTATAGAAGGGGAGTGGGCACTTTTTCCCCTTCCCAGGTTAGCATGGGCTGAACTCACAGGGGAGATAGGATTTGCCTCCCTGCAATGTAGCCACACAGCCCAGAACTTGCCCATCTGACTCCTGGACAGAAGCATCCCAGGGAAAATTCCAGCTCTGTGAAGCTCCTAGTTTCCCCTGGGCTTCTGAACGAAGCAAGATGGGCCGAATGTCCCAGATCTGTGCAGCACTCTGATCTCTTTGTGGCCAGTCTAAGCATGGCAGGGCTGAAAGTTCCAAGCTCCACACTGCCAAACTCAGCAGTAAAGGGCAGGGCCCAGTGGCTCAACATTTGTGGTGGATGGTGCCTGCTGTGAGCTAAAGATTGGGGACACCAGTCCTTTATCCCAAGCCACAAAGTTTAGTCACCATCTGAGTTTCTACCAAGATCTTCCTCAGGAAACAGAGGATCCCTTAAAGTCACTGCTGGGCATAACCAGCAGACAACTCCATAGGACCGGAATATGGCAGTGTGGTCTCACCATCGGTCATAGTCCAGACTCCCCAGGCTGGTGCTGTAACAATAGGAGTGCTCTTCTCTGAGAGAACGTGGTCTGAGTCTCCCAGGAAGAATGAATCCACACTTATTTTCACTGCCAGATGTTACAGGACTCCTCCTCTCATCTCTGTTGCTCTAGGTTGGGGATCTGTGCATGGGTTTGAGATTGAAGGAGTTTTGTAGCCACAATATCCCTTGAGCTTCTCAGCCACAGCCTACCTGCATGTGGAAAGGGTACCTTTCTGCATCTCTGCCCTTCTTACCAGTCTCCATGTGGCTTCTGCTGTAATCCTTGTTTATACTATTTCAGTTCAGCTAACCTTCAGTTGGTTGTTAAGATTGATTGCTCTGTAATTTAACTGTAAATCCAGTTTGGGGCCTGGAGAAGGTGTGTGCAGCTTCCACCTATTCTGTAGCCAACTTAGAATCCTCTCAGTTGCATTTTTATATACCAATAATAAATTATCAGAAAGAGAAGCTAAGTAAACAATTCTATATAAAATTACAACAACAAAAACACAAGGTACCTAGAAATAATTTTCTTAAAAATTTAACCAAGGAAGTAAAAGATCTGTACTCAGAAAATTATAAGATAATGAAGAAAGAAATTGAGGAAAATGAAAATAAGTGTAAGCATATATCATGTTCATAGAAAGAATAAACATTATTAAAATGTCCATACTACCCAAAGTATGCCATAGAGTCAATGCAATTACAAGATCTAGAAACAGCACAAGTGCCCATCAGTAGATGAGTGGTTAATAAAGTAGTACTTTATTTACACCATGAAATATTATGCAGCTATAAAAAAAGAAGGATCTCTTGCCCTGGCTGGTTTGTCTCAGTGGATGGAGCCTCAGCCTGGGGACTGAAGAGTCCCAGGTTTGATTCTGGTCAAGGGTGCATGCCCGGGTTGTGGGCTCCATACCCAGCAGGGGGCATGTGAGAGGCAGCTGATAAGTGGTTCTCTCTCATTGTTAATGTTTCTCTCTCTCCCTCTCCCTTCCTCTTTGAAATAAATCCTATATAATAAAAGGCTAATATTCAAATAGACTGATTGGTGAAACAACCAAACAGCCAGTTGCTTGCACCCATTGCCGATGCCTGGCACCGGCCCTAATCACTTGGCACTGTCAGTGGGTGCGAGCAGTGGCTACCAGCCCCAATTGCCCTTCAGGGTTTCTCCACCTCCCCCTGCTCCTGAGGGGCGATTGGGGCTGGCAGCTTCCTCCCACACCCGCTGCTAGCAACAGTCTGCTTGCACCCACTGCCAGCACCAAAGCTTCTGCTCCTGCCAGCTGACAGCCATGGCCCTGCTCGCACCTGCTGCTGGCTTCAGTCCCAATTGCTCCGTGCCATTAGCGGGTGTGAGCGGAGCCAGCACCATCAGCATGTGGGAGCGGCTGCAACAGGAGCGGGGCTACCGGCAGACAGGGGACTAGGGGCCACGGTGAGAGGGGCCGGGGGGGGGGGTCAGGGAGAATGGGCTGAGATCCACCCCTATGCCCACCACAGCCTTGTGGCCCACAATTCCTTTTAAGGTGCATAAATTTGTACACTGGGCCCTTAGTAAAAATATATTTTTAAAAAAGGATTTCTTAACCTTTGAGACAGCATGGGGGACCTGGAGAGTATTATGCTAAGCCTAATAAGCCAGTCAGAGAAAGATAAGTATCACATGATATCACTCATATATGAAATCTAATGAACAAAATAAACTGATGAAAGAAGAGACAGAAGCATGGAACAGACTGATGAATCTCAGAGGGGAGGTGTGAGTGGGTGGTGGGTGGGGAGAGATTAACTGGGTAACTTATATGCATATATGTGTAGCCCATGAATACAGACAATAGTGTGGTGAAGGCCTGGAGGGGAGGAATGTAGGGTGGAGGAGGGCGATCCTATCTAATAAAAGAGTAATATGCAAATTGACCATAACACCAAGATACAAGATGGCACACCCCTATGTGGTCAAAGATGGCTGGCCCCATGTAAACACAAGATGGCCACCACAAGATGGCCTCCACAAGATGGCCTGCAGCGGAGGGCAGTTGTGGGAAGTTAGGAGTGACCAGGCCAGCAGAGGAAGGCAGGTGGGGGAGACCCAGGCCCGCAGGGGAGGGCAGTTGAGGGGGACCAGGCCTGCAGGGTAGAGCTGTTGAGGGGACCAGGCCTGCAGGGGAGGGCAGTTGTGGTTGATCAGGCCAGCAAGGAGGGCAGTTAGGGGTGACCAGGTCAGCAGGGGAGGGCAGTTGGGGAGGACCAGGCCTACAGGGGAGGGCAGTTGGGGGGGACCAGTCTTGCAGTGGAGGGCAGTTGGGTGGAATCTAGGCCTGCATGGGAGGGCAATTAGGGGGAACCAGGCCTGCAGGGGAGGGCAGTTGGAGGGGACCAGGCCTGCAGGGAAGGGCAGTTGGGGGGGCAGGCCTGTAGAGGAGGGCAGTTTGTGGGGGGACAATGACTGCAGGGGAGGACAATTGGGGGGGACCCTGGTCTGCAGAGGAGGGCAGTTGGGGGGGACCAGGCCTGCAGGGGAGGGCAATTGGGAGCCAGCAGTCCTGGATTGTTAGAGGGATCCCAGATTGGAGAGGGTGCAGGCTGGGCTGAGGGACACCCCCCTCAGTGCACGAATTTTGTGCACCAGGCCTCTAATGGGAAAAAAGGGTACATCAGTAATACTTTCAACGATAAAGATACATTTTAAAAAACACAATGAGATATCACTCCATGCCTGTCAGAATGGCAATCATCAATAAATCACCAAACAATTGTTGGATAACACCTGGAGTAAAGGCAATCCTCTTGCACTGTTTGTGGGAATGAAAATTGGTGTAGCCATTGTGGAAAACAATATAGAATTTTCTCAAAAAATAAAAATGGAAAATGTAACTGCCTAATGATCCAGCAATTCCATTTCTTGGAATGTATCTGAAGAAACCTGAAACATTAATTCTAAAGAACATAGCACCCTACACTCATTACAGTGTTATTTACAAAAGCCAAGATTTGGAAACAGCCCAAGTGCCCATCAGGAGATGATTGGATAAAAAAACTGTGGTACATTTACACAAATGAATACTACTCAAAGGTAAAGGGAAAAAAAAAAGGAAATTTTACCTTTTGTGACAGCAAGGATGGACCTTGAGGGTATTATGACAAGTGAAATAAGCCAGTCAGAGAAAGACAAGTAACATATGATTTCACTTATATGTGGAATGTAATGAACAAAATAAACTAATAAACAAAATAAAAACAGACTCATAGATAAATGGAAAAGACTGACAGCTGTTAGAATGGAGGGTTTTGTGGGGAGCTAGGTGAAAAAGTTGAAGGTATTAACAAAAGAAACGGACTGGCTGGAGTGGCTCAGTGGTTGAGTGTTGACATAAGAACCAGAAGGTCAGGATTTGATTCCTGGTCAGGACACATGTCCGGGTTGCAGGCTCAGTCCCTAGTGTGGGGTATGTAGGAGGCAGCTGATCAATGGTGATTATCAGATGAAAAGGAGGTGTTGGAAGTGGAAGAGGGCAAATAGGGGATAAAAATTTGCGGAATGAGAACTGACTTTGATTTGTGAGCACACCATGCAGTATGGAGATGATGTGTCATAGAGTTGTACACTTAAAACCTGTATGGTTTTATTAAACAACTAGGCTCAGTGCATGAATTTGTGCACAGGTAGTGTCCAGCTGGCCCGCCCTGATGGGGACCCATTGGAGGTGGGGCCGGCTGGGGGGAGGGGCCATGGGAGGGTTCCAGGGTGTGTCCGGCCCATCTCACTTAGTCCCCATCAGCCAGACCCCAGGAGCAAGCTAACCTACCAGTCAGAGTGTCTGCCCCCTGGTGAGCAGTGCACATCATAGTGACTGGTCAACCAGTTGACTGTCTTTCCCCTTGTGGTCAGTGCATGTCATAGTGATCAGTTGAGCAGCCTTAGCATATCATTAGCATATTACACTTTGATTGCTTGAACAGCCGACCAGATGACTGGAAACTTAGCATATTAGGCTTTTATTATATAGGATGTCACCCCAATAAATTCAAATAAATAAATAAACAGTATGGAGGTTCCTCAAAAAATTAAGAAGAGAGTTACCATATGACCCAGCAATCCCTCTTTTGTATATCGACCCTAAAAATTTGAAAACATTCATTGAGAAGGATATATGCACCCCCTTTGCTCATTGCAACATTATTCATGGAGGCCAACATGCAAACAACTAAAACACCCTTCAATAGATGATTGGATAAAGAAGATGTGGTATATATATGCAATGAAATACTATTCAGTCATACTAAAAGATGAAATACTGCCATTTGTAGCAACATGGATGGATCTTTAAAATATCACACTAAGCAAAATGTCAGACAGAAAGTCAAGAACTATTATTTCCCTCATATGTGGGATATAAAATTGAATGCAACAAATAAACAAATAAAACAAACAAAACTCATAGACACAGGTAATAGTATGGTGGTTACCACAAAGAAGGGGGCAGGGTATAAGGAAAGGGTAAAAGGGGTCAAATACATGCTGACAAAAGAAGATTTGACTTTGGGTGGTGGGCATACAAAGCAAGATGATGTATTATGGAATTGTACAATTGTAACCTATATAATCTTATTAACAAATGTCACCCCAATAAATTTAATTTTAAAAATGGAAAAGCAACTACTGAAGAGGGGAAAATAGTTTCTAGTGATATATCCAATAAGGGTTAATATCCAAAATATATAAAAAACTTATACAACTGAACATCAAGAAATCAATGATGCAGTTTAAAAAAAAAAGCAGAGGACCTGAATACATATTTCTACAAAAAGAACACACAGATAGCCAACAGGCACATAAAAAAATTCTAGACATCTTTAATCATCTTTTTATTTGAAATGCAAATCAAAATCACAATGAGATATCACCTCACACCTGTCAGAATGGCTACCATCAAAAAACAGAAGATCAGTATCTTGCTCTCTCTCTTCTGGTACCCCCAAAATTCAGATGTTGGTACGCTTAAAGCCATCCCAGAGGCTCCTTAAGCTATCCTCACACTTTTGGATTCTTTTTCTTTCCGCCTCTCTGGTTGGGTGTTTTTTGCTTCCTCATATTCCAGATCTTTGGTTTGACTCTTCGGGTATGGTGGTCTACAGTTGAGTTTCTGTATATTCTTTATTTCAGACAGTGTATGCATAATTTCTGACTGGTCCTTTTCCATTTTTTTGTTATTCTCATTAAGGTCCTTGAAGGGCTCTTCAAGTGTCTCAGTGGTTTTTAGAAGATTCTTGAGTAACCTTATAAATGTGGTTCTGAACACTGTGTCATCCATTAGTTTACTTTCCTCCATCACTTCTATTTGTGACATGCTTCAGTGTCTCCACATTTTGGCTGCCTCCCTGTGTTGATGGAGTGGCTTTGTGTGGTCAGTGACCTATAGGGGCCAGTAGCTCAGCTTCCCCAATCACCCTAGGTGGTCGCTCTTGGTACACCCCTTTGTGGGCTGAATGCAAAGTCTTGTTGTAGTTAAGCCTTGATTGCTATTGGTACACTGGGAAGAACTGACCTCTAGGCCAATTGGCTGTGAGGACCCACTGTGTCTATAATGGAAGCACTGCTGCGCTGGAGACATGCTTATGGTACAGGGCTTGTTTCAGTGGGGCTTTGGTGCTCACTGAGTCTGCCTCCCGAATGTGTCACTTATGGATGTGAGGAGTTGAAATCTGGTGTCTCACATTGACCACTAGGTATACTGGCCTCTGTATCTCCAATGGGGTTCAGTTCAGCTGCTGTCTGAGGCTATCCTGCAGGAGCTACACCGAAAACTGCCATCCTCTCCTCCCTGCTTGGAGCTTGGAGGCTTTGGAGCTGTCTGTACCAGGTTGCAAGTTTACTAGTTTAAACTGCACTAGAGAAGGCCATTCATATGCAAAAGCCGCTGCTAGGAGCTTAGGTGTGTTTGTAGATTGTGTGGGGCAGAGTCTCAGGGCATCACTAGGCTAGGGCGTGGCAAACAAACCTATTTGAAGAAATAATGACAGAAAACTTCCCTCACCTGTTGAAAGAAATAAACTTTTAAGTTCAGGAAGTGCACAGAACCCCAAACAAGAGGAATCCAAAGAGGACCTCACAAAGACACATCATAATTAAAATGCCAAGGGCAAAAGACAAAGAGAGAATCTTGAAAGCAGCAAGAGAAAAACGGTTAGTTACCTACAAGGGAGTACCCATACGACTGTCAGCTGATTTCTCAACAGAAACTATGCAGTCCAGATGGGAGTGGCAAGAAATATTCAAAGTGATGAACAGTAAGAACCTACAACCAAGATTACTCTACCCAGAAAAGCTATCATTCAGAATTGAAGGTCAGACGAAGAGCTTCACAGACAAGAAAAAGCTAAAGGAGTTCATCACCACCAAACCAGGATTACATGAAATGCTGAAGGGTATTCTTTAAGAAGAGGAAGAAGAAAAAAAAAGGTAAAGATAAAATTATGAACAACAAAAAGACATCAAATACATACCTACCAACAAGTGAATCTAAAAATCAAGTGAATAAAAAATCTGAAGAACAGAATGGACTGGTGAATATAATAGAATCAGGGACATAGAAAGGGAGGGGACGGACAATTCTCAGGGGGAAAGGGTTTGAGGGGTGCAGGAAGAGATTGGACAAAAATCTTACACCTATGGATGAAGACAGTGGCGGGGGGTAAGGGTATGGGGTGGGGTGGGGAATCAGGTGGAGGGGATCTATGGGGGGGGGGAAGAGGAACACCTGTAATAATCTGAACAATAAAGATTTATTATAAAAAAAAAGAATTAACATAGCCCTAACTGGTTTGGCTCGGTGGATAGAGCATTGGCCTGTGGAATGAAAGGTCCCAGGTTTGATTCCGGTCAAGGGCATGTACCTTGGTTGCGGGCACATCCCCAGTAGGACGTGTGCAGGAGGCAGCTGATCAATGCTTCTCTCTCATTGATGGTTCTAACTCTCTATCCCTCTCCCTTCCTCTCTGTAAAAAATCAATAAAATATATATTTATAAAAATGAAAAACAAACAAACAAACAAAAAAAAACACAGAAGATCAATTGGGGGGGATGAAAGGAGACATATGTACTACTATTTGTAATACTTTAAACAATAAAAAAGAAGAAAAAACAACAAAGAACATGTGTTGGCGAGGGTGTAGAAGAAAGGGAAACATTGTGCACTGTTGATGGGATTGTAAACTAGTACAACCATTATAGAAAACAGTATGAAGATTCCTCAAACCTTTTAAGATAGAACTACTACATGACCCAGAATTTCCACTTCTGAGTATTTGTCCAAAATATAAAAAGTGCAAATTTAAAAAGATATATGCCCTCCTATTTTCACTGCAGCATTGTTGGCAATAGCCAAGATATGGAAGCAACATAAGTGTTCACTGATAATGGCTAAAGATGTTGCATATACAACAGGAATTAGCAAAAGTAGGTTTACAGTCATGAGCACATGAAACACAGAGTTTATTCTTGTATTATTATTTATTTATTATTGTATTTATTTATATTGTTTGTCGTATTATTATTATTATTGTTGTTGTTATATCATATCCTTAATTATTATTTATCTTTTAAGTAATGGTGGTCAGTAATTTAACCTACTTTTGCCCACACCTGTACAATGGGATATTGCTCAGCCATAAAAAAAATTGAATTCTTGACATTTACAACAACATGGATGGACCTCCCGAGGTGGGAATGGCTGGGGAGGGGGTCAATTGGGGAAAAAGGAGACATATGTAAAACTTTAGACAATAAAAAAAATTCAAGTTCCAACTCCAAGAAAAACCATGGATGGACCAACAGAGTATTATGCTAAGTGAAATTAGTTGGACTGAGAAAGACAAATACTGTATGATTTCACTTATATGTTGAATCTGTAAAACAAAACAAACGAACAAGCAAAATAAAATAGAAACACACTCATAGATAGAATAAATTGATGGAGATGAGGGTGGGGGGAATCAGAAAATCTAAAGGAGATTAAGAAGTACAAATTTTCAGATTGGAAATGTCACAGGAATGTAATGTACAGCATAAGAAATATAATCAATAATATCACAATAACTATGTAAGATGACAGATGGTTACTGGACTAATTGTGGTGATCACTTTGTAAGGAACATAAATGTTGATTCACTGTGTTCTACACCTGAAACTAACATAATATTGTACGCCAACTATAATTAAAATAAATAAATGAATGTCAACTGTTTTAAGTAATTAGAAAAAAAAATTGGCAATGGGCTGATCAGGCATATAAAAATGATTAACAATTTTCCATTATATTATGAAATATTTTAAATAATGAAATCATATTAGCAATAGCTATTAGGTATTTAAGGCATATTATTGTTATTTCTGGCAATAACATGTGTCATGTTAAGAGATAGCTAAATTTTCCAACTACTCTGTGAATTCTCTTTATTCAAGACATTTTGTGCTTCTCACATCTCTCAACACTGTAAGTGGCAAATATAAATGTAAATCAATATATGGGTAAAACAAACATACTTTAATCAATAAAGTAAAATTTTAATTTCTAAAATAAATGAGACAGCTAGATTTGCAATATGTCCTATATTAGAATAATCCATAGGACTCTCAATGTAAAGTATAGAATACAATGGGACTTTACATAATCAGCATTCAGTAAATATTTATTGAGAACCTACTACTATGTGCCAGGAACATCCATTGAAGTTTATATAACTGATCTATTTTTTATATTTTTTTCATGCCAACTTTATGTAAGACAGTATTTTAGGCTAAGGAACATAAACAAGGATACTAGACAATTAGCATGTTGATGCATAATTATAAGGAAGTTTCTAATATTTCATAATGAAGCAGCTACAATCTCTCAGCTAATGGTGCACTGGAGCTTATGTAAGTCATTTTATTCACCCATATAGCTAACAGATTATGTGTAAAAATAACAAAGACATTAATTTTAAAAAGTAGGGAAAGAAAATCTAATGAAAACCTGCAATACAAATATGGTGGCATTTGCAATATATTGTTACAGGGAAGGTAAAGTGCACATGCCTTGTTTTTAATCTTAAGAAACAAGGATTTTATAATTGTTGCTTTGTCACTGATATGATCTTTGATTTATTTTGCAAGAAATAAAGTGACAGTTCTATGTTTAATGAAAAAAAATTCTAGTAAGCATAGTAAATAAATTATTCTGTTCACTATCTCTGAATTGAAACCTAGTCCATTGTTTTACAATGTGACCAAAGTCAGGAACCCAGAGTTTGGGGAAATTTCCATTCTAATTACATTGTGTTCTTACCCATTATGAAGTCACCAAAATTTATTAACCTGTATATTGATGGAACCATATGCATTCTCTATTTAATTTTTTACAAAATGAGCTATTTTGCCATGGAAGAATATTGGTTTTGGAGTTAAAAGTAATATATTTGACCATATACTATCTGTTTGAACTTTACCAGATCTCTGAGCCTCTTTGAGCTTTGGTTTCTTCAACTACCAAAAAGGGATAATGATAGTACCTATGCTACTTAGTTTACAGGATTTTTGTGATAATCAAAGGCAATAAATAGGTGTGAAACTGTTTTGCAAACTAAATTGCTAAACAGATTTGAGCTAACTAAGAAATTACCCAAATTTTTTTTCTCTTTTTCCAAGTCTTAGATCTACTAAAAAGAGTAGGATATATGAATTAAGAAGCAAAGAATTGTAGTAATACCTAAATTTATCATCATGTACTATTAATCAAAATCTCCAAGGAAGTGTCCAAGCATTCTTACTATCATAAATGGCAATAATGCATGAGTTTTGAAGAGAATATGAAACCTAGCCATAATACATTTAATTTCTTTGCAAGTCTTTGTGTGGCTCTTAGAGTCCATTAGCATTATATTTAAAAAACCTAATACCTGTAAACATTACTAAAGTTTAGTGACAAAAATAATTTGTGACTAGCATTTAATGACAATGAAGAATATGATGTACTGAATAGCACTTGCATTCAGTCTGTTCACCATTTAAATTACTTGTTTGAATATAAAATTGTTCTTGTAACACAGTAATAATTATTTGGTATAATCAAACTAACATATAATACAGGCTTCAATGATAGGATCTCTGTCACTTAATTAAACTTCTCTACCCAAACTTTGCAATAATATTAAAAAATCATTATCAGGAATAAATTAAAAAATCTAAAACACTTGTTTCCTAAAATTAAAAACAAAGTGCATGCACTTTCTTTCCCTCACTGCAATATATTGACAGTAACACTAAAATATTGGAAGTTTTTATTAGATATTATTTTTCTCCTTTTTAAAATCGATTTCTTTGTTCCTTGCACATATATCCTGTCGATAACATGAAAAATTATATAGATTTAGAAAGATAGTGGTCTCAGTGTAGCATCTTTCATATTATTATTCCAGTATCATCTGTTACAAAGTAAGACCAATTCCCACATCTAATTACAAACAGGATTTCAGAGTCATTAAACAAAATACATTTCCATTAGTGCTGCTGTAAGAAGATAGGGGGAAAATGAAGATTAGTTCATGTTGCATCTCTGTTTCTCAAGCTTTGAAGATTTAGATCTATGCACTTAAAGACTATAAATTTTAAAAGATCAGCAAGATGATAGATATGTGAAAATGCTTCATTCTAATCAGTTTGTCTGTGGTGTTTACATTTTGTCATTAAATTTGTTGCACTGTCTTTAATTCTTATAGTAAATATAGCACAAAACTGAAATGTCCCTTCGCTATTACTTGGCAGGTGCCTGGAGGTATTTCCCTTGTGCTCTAAAAAGACATGTTCCTTATACTTTAAAGTAAATTTGGTACAAAAAAGCTTATATATGAAAATGGATTACTTGCAAGTAAGTAGGCAATTTTGATTCAATGAGACAAAATTATTTTTGTTATGAAAACACAGTACTAGTTCTTAGAATGGAAGGAAGATTACAGACTAGATAAATCAAGTAAAGTAGATCATGTAATATGCCTAAATTGCTGATATGCAAACTATGACGTGTATGTTTTCCTTTAATGATGAATTTCTGATTAATATTAATGCATCTAGGGAAGACTGTACCCTAAAGCACTGCTGAATGACTGAGGTATACAATGTATTCCACTTTATTTAGTTATAACTTTTCTTATGGAAAGTCTGTTCAGGTAGACTGAAGAGAGCTTCAAAGTGTTTTTGTTCATAGTATATTGAGTCATGTAACTAATGGAAATTGGAGCTATTCTAAACTGAAGGTAGATAAATATAATTGACCTGGTCCTACAGACAAAATAGAGAGAATGCTTCTCATTTGAGTTTTAGCTTTTTCAAGAATAACGATGAGCCCAATTCTTCTTCCAATATATATTAGATTATTACTTTTACCCTTTTATTGTGGGTAGAGGGTTTTGGACAAGGGCCACTTTCAGTGTGTACTGTTGAGATGTATTACATAGCAATTCAGTATTATCTAATACATATAAATAAGATGTATTCTAGTTACACTAGAAGCCTGGCATGGGAGGGGGGAGAGTTGACAATAAAACCATATCTGGATTACTAGTTTCCTAAAATTAATTTACAGGCCATCTCTGAACTAAATAGCCACCCTTACCTATATATGAAACACATGTCTAGCCTCCTTCTAAAATTAGAGTGCTAAGACTAATCACTTATCCTGTGCACCAAGGTCAATTACCACAGCTGGAAATTTTCTTAAAAATCAGCTGATTCCACTTCCTAATTTTATACATCAAAAAGAGGTAGAAGAAGAGAACTGCTTAAGGTCTCACAGATAATTCTAGGCAGAAGTTGTTCTAGAAACTGGATCTCCTAACATCTAACAATCAGCTGGCTTCCTCTGCAACTTTCCCATTAAATCTCAAATGCTCCCTCTTATTTTACCTCATTCCCAAACAATCTTGGCAGTTTTTTTTTTTTTTTTTTGTTTTTGCTTGAGGGCAGGGTTTCAGCCTTATCAATTATCTGCAATCAACACAACTATTTCATAAAGTGCAGCATGTACCAAATTCATTTTCATAAATAACTATAACAGACAATTGGAATCCAAAATAGAAAAATAATCAGGAAGCCTGCCTAGGAGGGACATCTTTCTCACCCTCTTCTCTTTTCTCTCTCTCTCACAGAACTCGAGAAACATTACTACAGTATATGAAATGCCCTTGTTAATATATCTGGTAGGTCATTAAAAAGGTAGACACAACTCAGATGGGGAATAAAAAAAACTTTAGTAAAGAGGAAAAGGAGGGGATAGAATTGGAAAACAGCAAGGGACAAAGGGAGATGGGCAAAAGGGGAGGAAATGGGGACATGTGTCAACAATAAAAATAAAGTTAAAAAAGAAATAATGAAAAAAGACAGAGCAGTTAGCCAAAAGTGGTCATTCAGACCTCAGACAATATCATAAGTAAACTGAAAATATTAATTTAGCTTCCTGAGTGTTACATTTATTATGATTTTGTTAGTAGAAATAGGAGATAATGGTGATGATGATGGGTTTTTGTTTTTTTTTTTGAAAATAAAGAAGTGTAAGTTGGTGCTCCTCCCAAGGGAATCCTGTATTGTTATGTGAAACCCACAAGAACTTATGAAAAGAAATTTTAACCATCTATATGCCAAAGTATGCACATCTCTCTTCATAGAAAACTTAGGAACCTGGAAAACAGGCAGAAAACATCTTTTCTATACATTACCTCTATTCATTATTGCCAGAAGGATTATAATTTTCTAACAAAGTAATATGCAATTTTAAATTGGAACACTGCATTAGAAATACAACCCTACAAGAGATCTGTACAGACTCTTCTAGAATACAAATGACAACAAAAATCTTAATTTCCAATTCTAGGTCATTACTCCTCTTTAGTTAGTTATGTGCTTTTTCTTTCATTGACTGTAAATTAGCTAATATGGAATAGAATATATTTATTGTTTTCTGTCATAAAAACAATTAAACAGTTGTAAATACATAGCTACTTATGTAGAAAAGTCGGGGTGTAAAGTAGCATAGAAAACACATTAGGCTTACTAGACTGAAAACATAAGGTTTTGTCTCTATTACCAGTAGCTTTCTCCTGTTGTAAGACTGTGTAACCTTAAGGAAAGTACTGGATATGTTTGTGGCATTCTTTTCTATGATAACAGGAAGAATATTAGTTTCTTACTTGCTTCACAGGGGTGATATAAGGGCATGAGGAGGTCAAGTACAATGTTTTGGCACTAAGATACTAGAGATGAAGCCATTGTGTACTTAAAAGAATTATTTTAAATGCTGATATGTATAGTATCTGTATGCTAATTTTTATATTAGCAAAAAATAAAACTTTTCATGTTTATAAATAATGTGGTAAAAGCACTAAAAAAGTATTTCCTCCTGTTTGTTGAAAGCAAAATGGGTCAGAAATACTTTATTTATGGGATAAATGTATAAATATAATACCTACCTTAACAACCCTAAAACACTCCTGGAAAACCTGCACAGCACTCACAGAGAAGAAAAGCAGTCTTTCTTTGGTCTTGTCATCTTTATTCTAACACTAAAATAACACTCTAGACATTTTGCTTTTTTAGAATAAAATACCTACCTCTTTTGCCTTTTGAAGCACTTGAAAATTTAAAAGAGAAAAACTAAAAAATGCTGACCGGGTAATAGCTGACTATTCATGGTGGGTGTAGAACATGAAAGGTTACAATATGGATCTGTGCCTATGCGTTTCTTTTCAACTTGAGAAGCATCCTCCTGCTTCTGCTAACTCGGCAATCATACAGCTGACAGATTTCTGGTTTTCTAAATAATGCATGGGCTTTTCTTTTAACATGTCAGTGCAAAAGTATCAATTCAGCCCCAGTGTTGTTTGTGACGCTGATTTGACTTGACAGCATTCCATTAAACCAATGAGTTTTTTTCCCTCCTGATGGTTCCTTAAATATTCCTCTGAGTGATGTATTTGTTGTGTTTCAAACAGATTGTGAAGGATGTTTGCATTTCTGAGAAAACTCCATGGCAGGTACAGTTAGAAAAAAAAGGTACAATAGAACTTTACAACAGAACACTGTTCTCCATTCTCCTAATTCCTGAAACATCAACCTTTTCCCTCCAACATACACACACACACAAAGGTCTATACTCAAAACATTTGAACTTCCTAAGGAAATATCATTGACATATTTAGTACTCCTTGATATCTATCTTGGGAAAGCAAAACCCCTTTTTATTAAATCATGCGTGTTAACTTCAGAACCTACATAAAGAAAACAAATGCTTTGTTCCATTGTCAGTTCTTTATGGAAGCAGGTATAGTCTCCAGCAAAATTCACTGATGTTCTATTGATTATGTCCCAGCAGGACAAAGCTGGCTAAAAGCCAGGAAGTTTGAAGAAAAGAACACTTGTGCTCTATTTTTATAAGTCATATATTTTTCATAGAAGCTGCTGCCCCATAAAATGCAAAAGTTAAGCATTTGGGAAAAAAGACTTTTGCCTCCTGGTTAAAACTGATTTAGATGCAAATAAGATCTATAGGTTTCTTTGATAGTTTCTGCCAGCTATTTAAGATAAATATTGGGATCTTATAATGATCACTTATAGGAGGTACTTGTAAACATTCATGACCTAGCTAGAGAGGTTTGACAATTAGATTCATATAGAAAAAAAATATGGTCTAGGAATGCATTAGGTTAAGTACACATGAACTCTATTTGCAAATGGCGAATAATCCTTGTGAAGTGACTTTCATTTTTTTCCCCTTTTCACAAGAGAAGTTAAGTGTCTTAAATAAAATTTATGAATAAAACCTTCCTTGTGAAGTGTGCATTCAGAAAAGAATGAGGTAAACTGTGAATCAGGCAGAGTAAGTGTTTGTGCCCCTAACCTTCAATTCTCTTTACTCCTGGTTGTACACAATCTTTTTCCATTAAGCTTTTGTCCAGAGAACATCTACCTCTCATCAGCACCAACTTTCAAACTTTCATTTACACTGAGATATAAACAACTGACAGGTGTGAAAATTATAATACCCTGGGGAGCTTTGAAATTAACTTTATACTTCAAGTTATGCAGGTACTAGGACAGTTGGCAATGGCAGAAACACTGAATTCCCAGAGTCCATGAAATCATCTTACTTACGATAAGGCCAGTTCTGATGAAGTGCCTTATATTACTTGATGAATTAAATCCAATTTTGTTAAATGAAACATGCCCATCAATAATCTATGCCCAATCAATGTCCCTTATGTAGTCAGAAACTAAAACTCTCACAAAGTGAAATAAATATTTCCTACACAGTGGATGCCTACATTAAGTTACTATATAGAGTTTCTACCCTGAGAGCCAGTGGCCTTAACTGAGATTTCTAGAATGTTTATCCAACTATACTCTTCTTTTATTGCTGGAGAACTACTGATTTTCATTGTGTGTAATTAGGTTTTGTTTGTTTGTTCCTTTGCTCTATATTTTACTGCTTAACTATCTCTATATATAAAAGCCTAAGTGACCATTCAACCATTCGATCATTGACCAGTAGCTATGACACACACTGACCACCAGGGGGCAGATGCTCAATGCACAGGCATGGAAACATGGAACACACTGATGAATCTCAGAGGGAAGGGAGGAGAGTGGGAAGAGATTAACCAAAGATCTTGTATTGCCTGCGGGGATCGGGCCAAACCTCAGATTGTGAGAGGGCACAAGCCAGGCCGAGGGACCCTACTGGTGCATGAATCAATGCACTGGGCCTCTAGTTTGTTAATAAAATTTAAATAGAAATATATTGAGGATATTTTGAAATTAGTCATCTTATATATAAGCATTATCCATTTATCATTAGCATGATATATTTAATTATATACAGATAAAGACTATATGTGTGTGTGATACACAAATATAAATGTGTGTTTAGTTTTTGGTGGGATAATTCCCTTGATAGAGCTCTTATTTAACTGTTATATGTTTTAATATTCACGCTTAACTTTCCATAATAAGCCAGTAGAGAAAGGAAAAGTCCTAAAAGAATATATTAGCTCTCTTGAGAATATACCCAAATCCATGAATAATGAATATTAAGATATTTCAGTCAGTGATAAACACTCCAATATATTATTTATTCTTACCTGGTGTTCATGTTCATGTTATTTTGGCAGGAATGTTTTTCACAAACATTCCCCCATCCCTGGAGTCAAATATGCAGGCCTATATTCCTGCTAACAACGCTCTTCTCATTCTTATTTAACCTTGTTATCTCTGAACAATCTTACCTCCATCTTTGACCAGTAGCCAAAGTTTAAAATGCCAGGCTACTTTTAGAAAGATTGCATCTACAAGAGCATTGGTTTTAATGAAAATACTGTTATGATGAGCACTTTGTGGTACCATTTATATTCCTGTTGTGTATCGGTGTACCATAAACTTTAGAGAAGTTATAGGTTAATCCCTCTCTCCCTACATCAACCCAACTATCATATTTCACTTCTTAAATTTCTTTAAAGTCACAACCTTTGCTCTTCTTAACATTCTTGGGACACTGAAGTTTTTGCTACTCAGCAAGATCAACTTGCCTCTGAAAAGGGGAATTATAATATTGGAATGTCATGAAATATGTATAACAAAACTATAGAGTGCAGAGTACCCAGGAAATGCATGACAAATTAACACCTAATTTTTAAATCCAATCTGTGGGATATGTAATCCACAAAGTTCATACTGGAAATATAAAATGTTGCAGCTACTTTGTAAAACACAGTTACCAGTTAACCCAAAATTTCTACTTCCAGGTATGTATCCAAGAGAAATAAAAACATATGTCCACCTAACAATTTGCACATTGAACACTGATAGCAGCATTATTTATAACTAGAAGCCCGTTGCACGAAGTTTTGTGCAATAGACTTTTCCTTCACCTGGCTGCCGGCACCAGTTTCCCGCCAGCAGCAGTTTTCCTCTGGCCACCCGCCGATCAGAGTGCCTCCAGCCAGCACGATCAGCCACCCCGAGAGGAACTCCGATCGGGAGGTGCTCCGATCTGTGGGTGGCCAGAGGAAAACTGCTGCTGGCTGGAGGCGCTCTGATCGGTGGGTGGCCAGAGGAAAACTGCTGCTGGCGGGAAACTGGTGCCGGCAGCCACGCAATCGGCCACCCCGAGTTCCGCCACCAGCGTCTTCCGCAGGCCCCATGGGTCCTTCTGTAGCACCAGCCGTTTAGGTCAGCGGGAGGAGCAGGGGTTGGGGACTCACGAGTCCCCCCCCCCCTCACTCCTACCGCCAGCCAATCGGCCACCCTGAGTCCCGCCCCCCGCTCCTCCAGCTGGCCCAATCGTGGACATAGCGGAGTGATGCAATTTGCATATTACCTTTTTATTATGTAGGATAGGCAAAAAGTAGCAACAACCCAAATGTGTATCAACAGATGAATGGGGAAACAAAATGTAATATATTCATATAGTATATTCATATGATAGAACATTATTTGGGCATTAAAAGGAACAAAGTACTGATGAATGCTACAATATGGATGAACCTTGAAAACATGTCAAATTACAGAAGCCAGATGTAAAGGATCACATATTGTATAATTCCATTTATATGAAACATCTAAAATAAGTACATCCATAGAAACAACATAAAGCATTAGCAGATTAGTGGTTGCCAGGGAATTGGGAGGAAATGGGGAGTTACTCCTAATGGATAGAGTTTCTTTTGTGTGTAATGAAAAATTTCTGAAATTAGATAATGGTGATAGTTGCACAAATGTGTCAATATACTAAAACCACTGAATTACACACTTTAAGTAAATTTTATATGTGAATTATACTTTAGTAAAACTCATAACAAATTCATTTTGTGCCAACATGGATGAAACTTGATGGCATTATGCTAAGTGAAGTAAGACATAGATAAGACAAATACCATATGATCTCAATTTTATGTAGATTTTAAAAACAGGAAACAAAAACATAAGCTCATAAATACTGAGAACAGATTGGTGGATTCCAGAGTCAGGGGAGAGGGGCAAAATGGGTGAAAGGAGTCAAAAGGTACAAACATTCTTTATACAATAAATCAGTCATGAAGATGCAATGCACAGCATGGTGATCACGGTTAACTAGAGGCCTGGTGCATGAATTTGTGCATGGGTGGGGTCTGGCCGGGTCACCCAGATAGGGGCCAATCGGGCTGGTCCAGCCATGGGGAGGGGACATGGGAGGTTTGCTGGCTGGCCCCACCCCCAATCAGGGTGGGGGGAGGCAATAAGGGGTGAGGTCAGCCAGGGGAGAGGCCATGGGCAGTTGGCTGTCCCACCTCACCCCCTGGTCAAACTCCCAGTTGAGGGGACAATTTGCATATTAGCCTTTTATTATATAGGATAATACTGTATTGCATATTTGAATAAGAAAATAAATCTTAAAAGTTCTCATCATGCCTGGCTGACATGGCTCACTGGTTGAGCATAGACCTATGAACCAGGAGGTCACAGTTTGATCCCTGGTCTTTGGGCTCAATCCCCAGTGGGAGAAGAGGGGCATGCAGGAGGCAGCCAATCAATGATTCTCTCTCATCATTGATGTTTCTATCTCTCTCTCTCTCCCTTCCTCTCTGAAATCAATAAAATATATATTTTTTTAAATTTTCTCATCACAAGAAAACAATGTTGTCAATAGGTATGGTGATGAATATTGACTAGATTTATTGTGGTGATCATTTTGCAATACATACAAATATTGAGTCACTATGCTATGCACTTGAAATTAATATGATGTTACATGTCAATTATACTTCAATTAAAAAGGTTAGATTATTCTGTTTTCTAGTACAAAAGTGCATAAAAGAGTATTTGTGGGTGATAAACTAATACTAAATTGAGCTACAAAGTGAAAGAAAACTTCTAAACAATTGCTTTCAAAATTGTGTCTGTATACTAAAAACTTTTCTTGAGAGACTAAAAAATAATAAAAGAACAAGAAAATCACTTTGGCCCAGCCAGCGTGGCTCACTGGTTGAGTGTCAACCTATGAACCAGGAGGTCATGGTTCAATTCCCAGTCAGGGCATATGCCTGTGTTTGCCGGATGGATTCCCAGTGTGGGGCATGCAAGAGGCAGCCAATCAATGATTCTCTCTCATCATGCATGTTTTTCTCTCTATATCCATCTCCCTTTCTCCCTGAAAGCAATAAAAATATATATATATTTTAAAATCACTTTGGATTCTAGAAAACTTTAAAACTTTCCAATAAAGACACATATATTTTTTGAATTTAGGTTCAACACATGCAATAGGTTCTTTGTATACACTAGTCATATTATTACTGCAATAATGTTAATATCCAATTGTCATAGAACCATAGAGAATTAGAGTTTAGAAAAAAAGTAGTGATTATTTCCAATCCAATTCTCTTACACTAATATGTTCACTAAATATGAAAATTATTTAAATGTGGAAAAATGTTTAATATGCCCAACTCTATAGTAAACTGCCTTTTATAAAGGAAATAGGAACAATCATGATAGTGCATAATGAATATTACTTTAATTTTTAGATATACAAATACTCATAAGAGGCAGATATATGCTCTAAATCAGCTTTTGAAATCTGGCACTGTAATTTTCTTAAATTACTATTGAATTTTTGTCATGTTCCACTTAATTCACAAATGACCTTTTCTAGAATGATAAAATATAGTAATAGTCAGCTATTATAAACTCTATTTGTGAATACAATCTCCTAAGTAACATATATAACAACTCATTTGCAATAATTTCTCCAAAAGTTTTATAGAATGGAATTAAAATTCTATTTTTCTAGGTCCAGTTTAAGAACCCTTGCTCACATTTTCCTTTTCTATTATTTTTCACCTGTTTGTATTTAATCTCTAAGGAAAACATGTGTTTCCTAGAAGATACTACAAATCAATTTGCAAAAACCTTGAAGAGAGCAGTATACTGGGTAAAACTCAACATGGCTTCCTAAAGATCAAGTCTTGTCAGACCAATCTAATCTCCTTCTGTGACAGAATGACAGCCTGAGAGATAGAGGGAAGCAATAGATGTAATTTATTTTTACTTTATCAAGGTTTTTGAGACCAGTCTAAACAATGGTTCATTAATAAACTGTGAAAATCCAGGCAGTTATCTAGAGAGAGTTCCCAAGAGGCAGGAAAAAAACACCCAAACAGTAGTCACCCCTGGATAAATGTCTATGTTCAAGAATCATAGAAATGAAGATAAGAATTCAAAGGCTATACTGATTATCACAAACCCCTTCATTCTAACTAAAGCACAAAGAGAGGAGGCAACTTATTCAAAATCACAGAATAAAACTGCAGCAGAGGCAGTTATTTAGCATCAATATACAAAACACAGAAACACTTAAGGCAGTGATGGCGAACCTATGACACGCGTGTCAGCACTGACACGCGTAGCCATTTCTGATGACACGCGACCGCATGCCGAGGATGAAACATTTGCTGCTCCTGAGGATGAAACATTTGCGACTAGAGTCTTGGAGTTAGTTTTTTCTTCAAAGTGACACACTACCCGAGTTATGCTCAGTTTTTTGGCGAAGTTTGACACACCAAGCTCAAAAGGTTGCCCATCACTGACTTAAGGAATTTAACATGTAAGGATCAAGACAGGTCCAATACTGGTTAAATACTTCCTCAGAAGTGGAGTTCTGCTGTTTGATCTAATGATAGTCTAGTCTAGTTGGATGCAGGAAGAAGGTGAAGGATTAAGAAAAAAAAACTCAGAATGATTTTACATTGGCCATAAGATCTATAAGGAACTATCACATCATTTCAAATTATTTATTGTGAAGAAAAAGAAGAGATAATTCTTAGTATTAATTTGGAGGTGTTTTTATACAAACTGCTTTAACACTGATAAAATAAGAAATTCTTATTCCACCAAATGAGTTATTAAAGGTAGACCTAGTAAATAATTCCCCAATAGTGAAGTATGATTACTCTTGGAATAAGTTTTTAGAATGATCTTTAAAAGTACAATGGGTCTCCTGACTTACATTCCTTTTTAAGAGTCCATAGGCATAGAGGAAAGATGAAAGGAGTGCTAAAAAGTTTACAATTCTATGAGAAAAGCCATTTTAAAAGAGTTCTTGGTATCAGGTTCTAATAAAAACAAGCATGACTCATTTGATTCTCTAGATTAGAAACATCTTGCTCCATATCTAATGAGTTATTTGAATAGCATAAAGAAAGAAGGTAGCATTGAGATTTTCTAATTCAATTTTGCAAGGTAATCAACCACATATACCTTGATCTTTTTCATTAAAAACTATATTTTCTAAAAGGTAAAATACTCAACATCTGCTCAGAAGTTAAATTAACACTAAAGTCAGAATAAGCAGAGATTCTGAGGATAAAGATTTACATGGTTACCATCTTGGATTCTTCAGAGGAAGTCACTATGGACAGTAATGAAATTTTTAAAAATACTGCATTTATTTCTACAAATAAAGACTACCCTCAAAGTCTTTGTTATATTAAAAAGGGGGGAGGGCTGCTGTATAACTGTATTTCTGATCTGACAGCTACAATTGTAATTGTTTAGGCATCTATTTCCCACAAACTCTCCACAGCCATAACCTTTAGTGATTAATTGTAAAGCTCCAGGAGCAATGGTACACAAACTAATTTCCTAAAACAATAAAAGACAGAATTTCTCATTTGAAGCTAAATGAAACATGGACAAGTTGTTATTCATGCTGAAATCTTGATGCAGAGTCATGGTATAGCCATTATAGAAGCTATTAAACAAAACATCAAATCAAAGAAACTATAGGTCTGTCTTCAAAAAGGAAAATGCTGCTCTTGCTTAAGAATCTTCTAACTTCTATGTTTGTGTTTCCTTTTAAGTCTAATGTTATTAATTCTATTTTCTTTCTTTTCTGCCTCTAGCTTTATAGTCATAAAAAAATATCAGTTTTAACCAAACTGGAGGATATATAAGAATTCATAGAAGGAAAATTCTTAGTCACTGTCATTCAAACATCTCAACTAAATACAAGCTTCCTGTCTTGCTTATTCCAGGTTATGTCAAAAGATTTAGAAATTATCTTCAGTCATATAATATAATAGTGTCCCAGTGCATGGATTCATGCACATTGAAAGGAAATTAATTAGAAGGTGGCCAGTGAGGTGGGACTGGGCGAGACGGGCCAGACACGCCCTGAAGCTAACCTCCTGTGGTCCCTCCCCAGCGTCTGTGGAGTGAGCAGGGTCCCTCTGGCAGGTGGGGTCTCTTGGCCTGGCCTGCAGGGATCAGGCCAAAACTGGCTCTCTGACATCCCCCGAGGGGTCCTGGAGTGGGAGAAGGCATTCTGCAAAGTTGCTGTCATACAGGGTATGGAACACAAACAGCAAGCGTGCAGTAAACCAGATGCAGGGCCAACAGTGCCCCAGCAACAATATAACCCATGGCGGAAGGTGGAATCACGTGGCCCCACGAGGAATCAGGCTCCCTCCTCTCTGGTTTCGGAGCCTGTCACCAGAGTAGGGCCACTGCCAAGTCACTGCAGCTGGGCAGCTCCTGTGTTCAGCGAATGCCCCCTGCTGGTCAGTGGA
The DNA here is from genome assembly GCF_951640355.1 of Cnephaeus nilssonii. Lineage (NCBI taxonomy): Eukaryota > Metazoa > Chordata > Mammalia > Chiroptera > Vespertilionidae > Cnephaeus > Cnephaeus nilssonii. The sequence goes on from NC_137071.1 coordinate 26,602,629, forward strand.
TGCTATAGCGACTGGTCAGATGGTTGGACACTTAGCATATTAGCCTATAATATATATACTCTGTGACTACTCTACTTGTTTTTTTTAAGGAATAAAAATGTGCAATAGCTGATCTCATAATACCCTCTAGGAAAATGTTACATTTCTGCATATTTTCCTGTTGAATTTAAATACGGACAAGATGATGTTTCACTCCATATATAAATAAAGACTATCATAAACAAATAAAAGCTAGAACTTGTACAATTAAGTAAAAATAGTCGAGAGTAATGGAAGATTGAAAGAAAAAGTTATGAGAAATGTTCATAGAAAATAAAATATGATTCTTTTTAAAATGGCAAGATAAATATATTCAGACCAACACAAAATTTTAATTCAATATTTGATATGTTTTTTAAGCTGCCATAATTTGACTTATGGGAATTTAGCAACTAATAACAATGATGAAATTGAATAACAATCCTGCCACAATATGACATTTAAAATAGAGTATGCTTCTTCTAAAATTAAAGAAAAAAAAACCTCTTCTTTGAGTTTTCTGGTTGTATAGTTCATTGTGAAATGGCTTGTAACAGCCAAAAAACATTCTCTAAGGTAAAATGGTCACATGGCCACGAATAAACAGGATAAAGATATATTATCCATTTCTATTTATAATTTTCCTTTTAGAAACAAATGTTGCCCTTGAGGGAAAATTAAGAAACATTCACTCAGATTAATTTGTGACCTGGGATCAAAGTCATTGAGTTTATACTTAAAGATGATGAAAAATCTTAAATCCTTTTTCATCATTTGGAATATTTGTGGGGCTTGCATATTTTTAAGGTTTGATTAATTGGATCCAGTTTTAAAATTCCAAGCATTTTTTTCCATACCACACTTAATTTAGGGGAAAGAATAGGATATCAAGAAAAAAAAATCTATCAGTCATAATAGTAATGCCCACATTAGTTTCTGAGGTCTAAGTAAGTCTAACCTGAAGTCTGATATCTACCTCGTACACAGAAAGAACCTTGGGCAGGACAAATTAAGGACAGTCTCACTATCAACTGCACCTCCATCTTTAGGCTTATTCATTGAGACTCAATAATAAGAAAATAAATTTCATTATGTACCTTAGATTATAGTGGAAAATCAATGCAAATATCAGAGGCATCATTTTATAGCAGAAAGATTAGTGCCAGTGCTTTTATTACCTAACTGTTTGACCAAAAATATGAAAATTTATCACCCTCCAAGCATCATCTGTAGTATGAAGGGGTGTAGTTAATTATTTAAGTCACTTAGACCTCTAAATTTTAATTTTAGAAATACTTGCCAGTATGATTGTAAACAACAGAAGCTTTACAGTTATTTAACCAAAGAATGCAATTAAGCTTTTCTAGTTATCAAACATAATATTTCTTCAAGCCAAATTCTCAATTCTTACCCAATTTCAAGACATAGGCTGAAGGCTCTGAGAACTACTATTTGAAAATAACTGCCCTGGAAAATCAATTGTACAGTCTCCTTAACACATCATTCAATGCCATCCATATTTTCACTTTCACATTCTTCAAAGACTAGTTCCAATGTCACATCCTACACTTGAAATTCCTTCCTAGTTTTCTTATTCAGAACAAAGTCCCTCTTTCTCTATATTCTCACAGTACTTTGTTCCTCTCTTTGCTTTTTATCACATTCCATGTAAGAGTATAGTAATTTATATATTGATTGATTTTTAAAAATTTCTTCTCTTACATCATAAGCATTTGAAATCAAGTAATTTTTGTCTTTTTTCCCATAGTGTCAACATATTAACTTTTTCACTGTTAAAATAGTGTACATTGTGAATACAAATTCAATTTATTTAAGAATCATATTCAAGAATTACTCTAATCCCTTATGGAGTGACTTATTAATGATCACTAGTCACACTGCTGATTTCATTCACCTACTGGAAGTTTAGGGAATCTCTATTATTTGCTACTCACTTCAACTCTACCAAAGGAATTCTGTGTAACCAAAGCTGAAAATAACTACATTAGATCACAATTTAATGCTCAGCCTCTAGGTCACCACACAAATTATATGAAATATTCAATATATTTTCCACATATGATATCTTATAACCCACTTATAGGATATTATTTCTGCATTGACTGATTTTCCTTTGGCTGATTGAATGTAACATGTATCTTGCAAATAGAACCTGAGTGATTCTCCAATAACAAGCTTTCCTTTGGTTAGAATGTCTGATTTACCATTTCTACTTGAACCATAAACATTCAGGAAGACCATGCCCATAAACATTAATCAGACCATACACATTGTTAACTGACATCTCCCTTGTCAATCCATATGCTTTTTTCCCCTCTTCTTGGAAGGCACTAAAATAAATCAAAGATTAAAGCCATGAACATTAAAAAAAAGGAGAGAGAAAAATCAATCAGTCTTTAATTTCAAACAAGTTAAAGACCTTAAACAATTCAAATCCTGAAGTAGGATACCCAAAGGGGATCAAAGACATACCAGTCCCTGGGTTATTTAAAAAATTAATATTTAAAGTTATTGATAGGAATCTCTATTTGCAAGTGATCACTTGAGGAACTGTAGCTTAATTTCCAGTGAGCAGATGTTCCATTTATCCAGACTTTTCCCCACATTTATTGAAGTGTAATTGACAAATAAAAATTGTACATACTTAAGGTATAAATTTAATTATTTAATATAGGTATATATTGTGACATAATCAAAATATCAAGTGAATTAACATATCCATCACCTCACATAAGTTAGCATTTTTTCTTTTTTGTGTTGAGAACACTTTAAATATTCAATACAGTGCTGTCAACTGTAATCACATTATCATACATTAAATTTCCCAAACTTACTCATCTTGTATAACTGAAACTTTGTACACCTTGACCAACATCTCCCCATTTTCCCCACCCTCTAGCCCCTGGTAAGCACCATTCTACTCTCTGCTTTTTTATACCAAAGCGGTGGTTCTATTTTTAATATTTGGAAGAACCTCCATAATGTTTGACCAACTTACATTACTGCCAATAGTATACAACTGTTCAGTCCTCTCCACATCCATGCCAATATTTATCTTTTTTGTCTTTCTTATAATAGCAATTCTAACAGGTGTCAGATGATATCTCATGGTTTTAATTTGCATTTCCATAATGATTAGTGTAGTACAGCACCATTTCAAATAACTGTTGGTTATTTGTATGTCTTAATTTGAGACACTAGGGGGGTGAGGGCACGAGTGGAGGGGGGCAATGGGAGGACAAGAACACTTAATCAATAAAGAATAATAAAAATAAGAGTGGGCATCCTTGCTTTGTACCAGAAGGTAGATGGAAAGCTTTATTTTCCCTGCATGGATTATGATGTTGGCTGTGGGCTTTTCATATATGGCCCTTATGTTGTGAGTTAAGTTTCTTTTCTACCTAATTTATTCAGAAAATTAATTATAAATGAATGTTTATTTATTTAATTTTATGTTTCAATTACATTTTGCATTCAATATTATTTTGTAATAGTTTCAGGTGTATAGCATAGTGATTAGACAACTATATATTTTACTTGGGGTGTCTGTGTCTGCCTTCTGAGCTCTATCTCTCAAGTCCCCGGTCCTGGCTTCTGTTCTCACAGCTCCAGTCCACTTCACCCTCCCTCTGTCAGAGCACAGGGTGGGTGGCTCCACAGGGAATTTTGTGAGCTGGCCTTTTAAGAGGGTGCCTGAATTTTCAGCTGTTACTCCCTGGCAGACAGCACCCCACTGCTTTTTGCAGTCAGATGTTATGTGGGTACCCTCCTCAGTTTTGGTGCTCTTTGCTGGGGGGCCCAACTTGGGGATTAGGTCCCAGAGTTCTCAGTGGCACTCCCAACAGTTGAGATATCTCTCCATGACTTCAGCTGTTGTCTGTGGCCTGACTGGTAATGGAAATGGAAACCTTTTGGTGTAATGGGACAATGCTCAACCAACTAAGCCACACCAGCCACTCAGTGCATTTTCATTAGTGACTTTAATTTACTTATACTTAAAGGAACTAATGATAAGTAAAGATATATTGTTGCCATTTTGTGAATTGTTTTCTATTTTGAAGTTAATTTGCCCCTCTTTCCTTTTTTTGCTGTCTTCCTTTTTTATTGGTTTATATTCGGTACAAATTTGCTTTCCTTCTTCTTTTGTGTATCTATCATAGTTTTTTACTTGTTATTTCACTTAAGACTTATACAAAACATATACTTTAAACCTTAATTTTAAGCTTATAACTTAACTTCTATTGCATACAAAAACTACACTTTTACTCTCCCCCACTCATTTTGTATTACTGTATTCAGAGTTTTCTTCTTTTCATACTTAGTATCAATTAATAATATTTTACCTCAAGTTTTGTATTAAGGTTAAAAGTAATTTATGCACCACATTGCATTGCATTAATCTGTATTTGTCTATATATTTACATTTGCCAATAAGATTTATGCTACATCAGTTTGCTTTTGCCAAATCTTTAAATATCTTGTTCCAGTATACCCTATTCTGCAAATCTACTGCTGAGAAATATGCTTGTAGTCATATGATGGCTTCTTCATATGTAACAAATCACTTTTATCATGTTGCTTTCAAATTTCTCTCTGTCATTGACTTTTGACAATTTAATTATACAGTCATGTGCCACATAATGATATGTCAGTCAATTATGGACTACATATACATATGACTGTGGTCCCATAATTAATAACAGAGCTGAAAAACTATCATCCAGTGACATCATAGCCTTTGTAATGCCGTAGGACAATGCATCACAATACAGTAATATCTTAGGTTTTCATGTTCATTCATCACTCACTTACTGACTCATCTAAAGCATCTTCTAGTCCTGCAAGCTTCACTCATGGTAAGTGCCCTAAACAGGTGTACCATTTTTATCTGTTAAACTGTATTTTTACTGTACATTTTCTATGTTTAGATATGTTTGTTTAGATACATAAATATCATTGTATAACAACTGTCTACAGTATTCTGTAAAGTAACATGCTGCACAGGTTTGTAACCTAGAAGCAATAGGCTATACCATATAGCCTAGTTGTAGTAGGCTACATTATCTAGGTTTGTGCTAAGTTATTTGCACAACGAAAAAAATCACTTAAGGATGCAATTCTCAAAACCTAGCTCTGTATTTAAACAATATATTACTGTAATGTTTCTCGTTGTAGTCTTATTTGGGTTGATTCTATTTGGACATTTTTGAACTTTATTAATGTTGATGTCAATTTTTCTCCCTAGATTTCAGAAACTTTCAACCATTATTTATTTAAATGAGTTTTTTTTCTCCTTTTCTCTCTCTTCTCTTTCTGGGTTTCCCCAAATGCATATACTGTTCCTTTGAGGGTATCCTATATATCTTCAAAGTGTTCTTTCTACTTTTCCATTCTTTCTCCTCTGACTAGAATATTTCAAATGACCTATATTCAATTTGTAGATTCTTCCTTCTGATTAAATGAGTTGTTATTGAAGCTCTCTACTGTGCTTTTGATTTTTGTCTCTATACTTCAGCTCCAAAATTTCTTCTTGGTTCTTTTTTATGATTTCTATCTTTTTGTGAAACTTCTCATTTGTTCATGTACTATTTTCCTGATTTCATTGAATTATTTGTGTTCTCTTGTAGTTTTCTGAGTTTCCTTAAAACAATTATTTGAATTATTTGTCAGGAAATTTATAGATCTCTATTTATTTGGGGTCAATTATAGTGTTCATTTGGTGGAAATATTTTTCTTGACTTGTCATGTCCCATAGCCTTGCATTACTGTCTGCACATTTGAAGCAGCAGGCAGCTATTTCACCCTTTATGGACTTACATCAGTGGGGAAATATCTCCATCTGTGGGTGGGTATAAGTACTAGTACGTTGGCTGGTGGGGTGCAGTGGCTCTGGCTCTAGCTGTTACAGTGGAAACCCCATATCTAGGGGCTGGGGAAGAAACAGAATTGTTGCCTTTGAACTGCTCCATAAGCTGAAGTAACCATTGCCAAAGACTCTGAGGACATTTAGTAGGCGAGTCTCTGGGTACCCATGGTGGCCATGAGGGCTGCTGGCGTCCTCAGTGGCAAAGGCTGCTGCTAAGGTCTACTTGCTCTCCTCTTCCCTCACAAGATAAAGTTATAGCTTAGAAAATCCCTATTGGTAACAGAACCTGGTTTACAGGTGTGGTCATGGTAGCAGTGTTCATTTATAAACAATAAAAACCTCACAGACTTCATCTATTTATTATTAGTATTATTGTTATCATCATTATTTTATATCTGCTTACCTTCATTACATCAAGACAAGGATAAACTGTAATTTTTGCATGATCACAGTTACTACTCTAATTCCATTTCTGTAACATCAAGTATAACATTATACACATATGGAAACCTAATACTTTCTTTTATCACAATGATGGATATCTTGTGTTAAGCCAGATTATATGTAGCTAAGAAAATTAAATATTTACTATGCTAGAAATTAGGTCACCAGTATAGATCTCAAAATGTTTAATGCTGTCTTATTATAAAGTAACAACACACATATTTGTACAAAGTCTTTTTCAGAAACTGGTATATCTGAGAAAATAACGACAGAGTTACTTCTTAAGCTCACACTAATATTTATTGGTACAAAAATATTTTTATTTACAAGAGAATTCCTGTCAACTGTTGGTTACTTCCAAGACACCAAGATTTGAACCCAGTATGAGTTAAGAGATGTTAAGTTGTGGAAACTGATCATCAGTTCACCACTGTATCTTCATCATAAAAACAACTTTTATTCAAGAGGGTTGATAAAATTAAAATTGTGTTACAAAACAGTGCTGAAGAGAAGGAAGAACATGGAAAGGGCAAATACTTTGCACTTAACCAGACATGGGATTGAAACATCTCTGCTAATTACTAACTTTGTGTCTCTGTTTCCTGATTTGCAAAATGTGAGTATTGAAAATGCTCTCCCCACCTGGGAATATGGTAAGAATTAACTGAGTTAACACAGGAGGTAGAAGATGAATAAGTTCTCAATATCTAATACATGGTATTGTGATTATAGTTAACAATACCTTTATTATATACTAAAAGTGATTAAGAGACTAGATCTTAAATGTTCACAAAAAAAGAAACAATGATGTGATATTGTGAAGATGTTAGATAACGCTATGGTGGTAATAATATTATAATATTACAATATATAAGTGTATCAAATCAACACATTGTGCACCTTAAACTTATACAATGTTATATGTCAATAATATCTACATTTTAAAAATTAAACTAAAGGAAAAATCATGGGAGATACTTAATACATAGTAACAGGTAATTTCTTACTATTATTATTCTTTTGCTTAATGTTAATTTTAATCTTATCTATGTTTTGCTTCTAGTTAGATGAATCCACAAAAGTATGAATTTTTCCATTATTACCTACTGTGAGCATTGATTAAAGACTAATTTTCATAAATCACCATGAACTTTTCAATTTTAGATGAGGAGGATGAGGAGAGCTACACTGCATTAAATTCAGACTAACTTTATCATACTGATTTAATTCAAGAATTTCCCCTTTGCTTTTTCCTCCAAGATAAGGACCCACAATACTTGAACATCTAGGAGTCTAAAAGAAGAGAGAAGAGGCTGCTACCAATCTGCCTATCATATTATATTGAATTTGCCTGAAATGTTAGGTTGGAAACCTATGGCCTCTCAGACCATCTTTTGTTGCCCCTTTTACTCCCCACTAAAATTAAGCTGTATTTATTTATTTATTTATTTAGACATTCATAAATGTTGAGAGTTATAATCCCACCTAATTCCAAAAGAGATGTGAGGGGTGGTCTTGTGATCAAAGATAAGGAATAATTATCACAGGTAAAGGAGAGAAAACTAGTACGAAAAGGAAGGGGATATTTCAATCCACAGGCATCTTTCTCTTCCTTACATCTTTTTTTTTCTCCTTGCTGACTCTTTGTTCTTCCTCTTTTCTTTAGCCACTGCTGACAATACCAGGAGTCTGCCAGCGCCTTCACTTAGCTAAGGAGGTGGTACACCAACTAAAGAAACTGCAGCCCACCCAAGGTGAATTCTCAGAACTACCATTCAGTGGTAAATTACTTAGAGAAAGTTGAAGTAAAAAAGCCTGATATGAAGCCAAAGGAGGCAGCTTTTAGCAGGCAAAAGATGAAATAGCTAGCAAGACAAAAATTAGTATTTAATTCCTCTACAACAAAACAATGGACATAATTCAGTGCTTCCTCAAATGGGATTCTGACCTGTAATGGTTTTCTAGTTTCAATGTACAAGTTAGAGATAGGATTAAGCATACTTCATTAGTAACTGCTTAAAATTGAAGTGTACATATTATTGCCCTGCTCCCCTCAGCCCTCCTCTCTCCCATCGTAGAATAAATCAATGAGTCACCTGCCTTGGATATCTGAAGACACTTACCTGTATTATAATTAAGATCATCAGGTTCTGATTCTGCCCCATTTTGACTTCCATTTCCCTGAAGAGTGTTCACAGCTATAAGCTTCATCTTCTGTAGCTTCATTGCCTCAGCCATTGCTGCAGCTGTTATACCTAAAACCAGAATTATCCCTTTTAAAATTAGGACAACTTAATGTAATAGAAAGCTTTATATGTTTCTTTATCAGGCCTATGCTACACAGCATAAGCAAAGGTAAGTCCACCTCTAATCTACACTAATAAGAGAAACATGCAAATTGAATGTACCTCCACTATACTCACAAGCCACGCCCACCAGCCAATCAGGAGTGAGTATGCAAATTAACACAAACAGGATGGCAGTGGCCACGGAGTGAGCAGGAGGCTTGGGTTTCCCCAGCAATGGAGGAAGCCAAGCTTCCCGCAAGCCCTGGCTGGCCCTGGCCTCTGCTTAAGGCTACAAAGTTTCAATTATAGAAGATAAATAAATCCCAGATACCAAGGCCTCTGCTTGGGTTGCCAGGGGGCGTGGCCGGTCTGCAAACCACCACAGGACGCTCGCCCAGGCTGCCCCATGCCCCAAGGGAACCCCCCCACCCTGATCCGGGACACCCTTCAGGGCAAACCAGCTGGCCCCCACCTGTGCACCAGGCCTCTATCCTATCTAATAAAAGAGTAATATGCAAATTGACCATCACTCCAACACACAAGATGGCTGCCCCCATATGGACACAAGATGGCTGCCACAAGATGGCCAGCAGGAGAGGGCAGTTGGGAGGGACCAGGCCTGCAAGGGAGGGCAGTTGTGGGTGATCAGGTCAGCAAGGGAGGGCAGTTGGGAGGGACTAGGCCTGCAAGGGAGGGCAGTTGGGGGCAATCAAGCCTTCAGGGGAGGGCAGTTATGGTGACCAGGCCGGCAGAGGAGGGAAGTTGGGGGTGACCAGGCCTGCAGGAAAGGGCAGTTGGGGAGGAACCAGGCCTGCAGGGGAGAGCAAGTTGGGGGGACCAAGCCTGCAGGAGATGGCAGTTAGGGGTGACCAGGCCTGCAGGGGAGGGCAGTTAGGGGCAATCAGGCTGGCAGGGGAGCAGTTAGGCATCAATGAGGCTGGCATGGGAGTGGTTAGGGGGTGATCAGGCTGGCAGGAAGAAGCGGTTAGGGGCAATCAGGAAGGCAGGCAGGCGAGCAGTTGGGAGCCAGCAGTCCTGGATTGTGAGAGGTGCAGACTGGACTGAGGGACACCCCCCCCCATGCACGAATTTCGTGCACTGGGCCTCTAGTAGTATATAATATCAGGAAGAATCTCAGAAAATTGTAAGGAGAGTGTTTGGTCCAAATTGTTTTGGAAAAATATTGCACGAGGAATCAGAAGGACTAGATATTAAAAACTGATTTATTTATAGCTAATTATATTCCTGTTTTAATCATTTTATCTCCTCTCAGAATCAATTTTATTTTCTTTAAAATGAGGTTCAAGGAAGCAATCAAGATATCCTTCAGTAGGTGAATAAATAAATAAACCGTAGTACATCCAAACAATGGAATATTATTTAGCACTAAAAAGAAATGAGGCACAGTGCAATATAACAGATCTTGTAACATAGAAATCCATACACAAAACCTATATATTCATGGTGACCATTGTCACCCCTATCAATGTAATGAATAAATAAAGCCCTAGCTGTTTAGCTCAGTGGATAGAGCATCAGCCTGTGAACCAAAGGGTCTCGTGTTCGATTCTGGTCAAGGGTTCGATTCTGGTCAAGGGCACATACCTGGGTTGAAAGGTCCTCCCTGGCCTGGACCCTGGTCGGGGCATATGCAGGAAGCAACCAATCAATGTGTTTCTCTCACATTTATGTTTCTGTCTTTTTTTTTTTCTTTATTGATTAAGGTATTACATAAACCTCAGAGGGAAGGCAAGGGAGGGTGGAGGGAAGGGGAAAAGATTAACCAAAGGACTTGTATGCTTGCATATAAGCATAACCAATGGACATAGACACTAGGGGGGTGAAGGCCCGAGCAGGGAGTGTGGGGGGCAATGGGGGAATAAGGATACACATGTATTACTCTTAAATTTTGCTTTCATTGGTGTCTGTCACAATAGTGGGTGGGTGGTGCCCAGGGAATGACTATAGAATAACCAAATGGATGCTGTGAATGGATGCCACCAGGGTGAAGAAAAAATGCTACCTCCCCAATACTAGTAATTGTGCATGACTTTCTAGTAGCAGGTATGTTATGCATTATCTTCACAATCACATTCTGCCTGAACTTCCTGCCAAGATATAACAACAAATGTAAGAACTGGGCAAAGACAGAGATGGTTCACCAAAACACTGATGGTACCAATAGTTCTGTCTTTGTTATGCTCTTTCACTGTGATGGTGTCATTCTTTATCAACTGCTTATGCTTACAGTATTCATCAAGCATCTGTTTTAGAAAGGAAACCAATATGTTATATTGAACATAATTATGTGAAAAATTTTGCAACAGAGCTTGTCTTTTCAGTTTAAGAAGCACATGAAGTTAGCAGTACTTGTATTGATATGAAAGTAGGAATTAACTTATGGCCACTTATCAGAGGTTTCCATTTGTATAATATTTAAGGAAATGGGACTGCTTATTCTATTAAATCTAAAACTTTTAAGAGATTAATTCTAAACCTTCAGAAAACAAGAGATAAGGTAGAAAGTCTTAATTATGCCCACTGCTAATTACTATATTAAACTATATGCTTTGAGATATGAATAGTGATAACTATGTCTCTATTAGCTATCTGTATGTATAATCACTTAAAGATACCTGAAACAACCAGCAACATGAATATTTATTATATAAGTTATGGGGAGAGTAAATAAATATTATGAGAACATGGCTCTTATCCTTGAATCTTCAACAGACAAGGTATCGGCAAGATTATTTTTCAAAGCTTACATTACTTTCCTCATAAAATACAGTGTGATAACACTTTCATCATTTTTTAAACTCACCAGTCTATTGCATTTTTAATAATCAAATGTAACTAAAGTTTGTTGGTGTCATTTTCGTATTAAAAATATACTAAATTTCTAGGACCAGAAAAACCTTGCTGCCAGAGTGGCATAGCCAATAATTCTTTTACATCACATGCTGTTTTAGTTAAATAATCTTTCTTTGAGAGAAGTATCACTACCAGGATGGACAGAGTTTAGGGAATTATAACATACTGATATACAATACTAAAAAAAAAATCTAATGGGCATGGTTTTCTCCTAAAATTGTGGTGAAAAATGTATCCTCAGTTATGATACTAAGTTGACATGTTTGAACTATAGGCATCAAGTATTTTATTATGGCCCAGTAGAATAGAACAGGAGAATTTTGACCTTATCCAGCATGCCCGTGTTACTATCTGATATATACAAGTTAGTGCTTGGATAATATAAAAATAATTCTTAATTAAATAATTAGGCCATATTATTAATAGAGGAGATAAACACACACACACACACATGCACACACACATGCACACACACAAAATAAAAAAAATTCTGCATGGAGCTGGGGGCTAATGGATGGTTTATAAGATGGCATATTCTTTCTGGTTTCCTGAATTCTGTCACAGTCCTAATAACAATAAATTCATAAAGGGATACATAACATTTTTTTCTACTTGCAACCAGTAGGTTGAGGTTGCTAAAGGGGCACACTAACTCAAATGGATCAAATGAAACAGGAGCCACAAAGACAATTATATATTTCTTAATCTTTTTTTCACTAAGAATTACAAATATTTTGATCATAATATGTGTGATCTCAAAACTGTCATAGCTAGAGATAAACAAACACAAGCAGCTGTGACATAGATGAGGATGGAATAGCCCAGCACAATGTTAGGAACACTACACCATCTTAATGATGACTCAAGGAAATAGATCTTTTGTGGCTTTGTAAATTTCAATGGCTATTGTTTATGTGAATAAGATAGTATGTACAAAACCAATAAAATGAGAACAGAAACATTATCTCAGATTCTAGTTCAACAAACTATGTCCTGATTATTCCCTTTCATTTCAATCGTTTTGTTCCTTTCCCTTTGTTATTCTGCTAGGACTTTGATATTGCAGGAAGGCTGTGTTTTCATAAAGACTATAGTATTTGCACAAAAAGATTGGCATAAATCATGGTCTTTCCCAATTCAAAGGTATAATTTCAAGGTGATACATATCACCATTCCTCATGTTGGTGATACTGGTAATAAAACTTCTTCAACTCTGTCAAATTCAACTTCCTCTTAACCAGTTATTACTCTATTTTTTAAAGAAAAGAACACTGGATCTTAGTTTTGTTATAGGTGCTATTTTTTAAATAATTGCCATGTATCTCAGGTAGGATTGATGCATTTTAAATCAAATGTTTGCTCTGGCTGGTGGCATTTTACTCGGGAGCACAGGAATTTTAGAAAGTTCCATGTGATTTAAAAAAAATATATCTTTATTGTTGAAAGTATTACAGATGCCCCCCCTTTTACCCCTTGACCCCCCACCCCTCCATCCCTCATCCCCCCAGGCCTTCACCACACTATTGTCTGTGTCCATGGGCTATGCATATATATATGCATATAAATTCCTTGCATATCCCCCCACACACACACACACATACCCCTGCCTTCCCTCTAAGATTCCTCAATCTGTTCTATGTCTGGATCTATTAAATAAAAATACATAAAGGGGGTAGCTTAAAATAAAAAAGAAAGTTCCATATGAAATAATCAGATTATACATAGATAAAGTGAATTTTACTTTTTAGTTTGAATTCCTCTACCAGTAATTTTGAATACAACAGCAATTTTCCATAGCAGATTTTAAATTGTATTACTTCAGAGTCATACATTATGAATCTAAAATGGATATCTTGACTCTGTAAAATGAACTAAGAATTTCACAATCACTTTTTAAGAGGTTCTTCCTTCTCAGCTATTCTACTTGAAGGACTTCCTAAGTGATCTTCCTGCCCCTAATTCTGTCCCTCTTCAGTCTATCCCATTCTCTGTTATCAGGGATATTTTGGTAAAAAGCAGTATTTTCACATTCCTCACTCACACAAATATGGTTAGTGGTTCACCACTGCCTATAGAATAAAGTCCAGAACTCTAAATCTGATATTTATAAACTCCCACAATCTACACCCACCCATCTTTAGAGGCAGAGCTCCTACTCTTTTCCATCATATCCCTACTACTCTAACCAGACTGAATATTTTGTTACACAGGCACACTCAGTACTAGTTCATCTTCACACCTTTGCAGACTGTCCCTTTTGCCTGGAATGCTTTTATCCCTGTCTTACCAATTGCAGCCTAACCAATCTTTAAAGCACACCTTAAATGCCATCAACTCCCAAAGGCCTTCTTTAATTCTCACAACTGGAAATAATTATCTTTTTTAAAATTTCCCCAATACTCCACTTAGATATGTTTATATGAACATATTTATCACTTTCTGCACTTTTCCTATGATTATGTCTATAAGTAGGTCTCAGTTTCCCACTTAAAATGAAGGCTCTGAAAGCTTCTATAGAGTACCAACTATGTCTTATTCATTTTTATTCTCATAACAGGATCTAAAATGTTGTCTTGCAGGTATACAGTACGTAATAAATGTGTTATAATGAATTTACCATTTTATAGAATATTTATAAAGTGAGATATAAAGATTTTCAATACTTAAAATATAGTCATACATATGGGTAAACAGTAGTCACATACCTATACATACACAGATATCAAATACCATTTTCTTTTTAATTCAACTAATAATCATGTTTTGTCATGTTTCTTGTGTGTTTAATACATCATGATAATTTCCCTATAATGTATCCTATACAATAAAGAGGTAATATGCAAATTGACCATCACACCCTCACACAAGATGGCAGCCCCCATGTGGTCACAAGATGGCCACCACAAGATGGCTGGCAGGGGAGGGCAGTTGTGGGCGATCAGGCCAGTAGGGGAGGGCAGTTGTGGGTGGCCAGGTTGGCAGGAAAGGGCGGTTGGGGGGACCAGGCCTGCAGGGGAGGGCAGTTGGGGGAAACTGGGCCAGCAGGGAAGGCAGTTGGGGGGCGATCAGGCAGGCAGGGGAGTGGTTAGGGGTTGATCAGGCTGGCGGGCAGAAGTAGTTAGGAGCAATCAGGCAGGCATGCAGGCAAGTGGTTGGGACCCAGCAGTCCCGGATTGTAAGAGGGATGTTCGACTGCTAGTTTAGGCCCAATCCCACAGGCAGTCAGACATCCCCTGAGCGGTCCCAGATTGGAGAGGGTTCAGGCTGGGCTGAGGGACACAGCTGCCCCCCATGCACAAATTTTGTGCATCGGGCCTCTAGTTTAACATATAAGAAATAATAAAAATGTATAATCCTTCCTAGTGGTTTCAAGATATTTTTAAAACAAAGTTTTAAATTTTTAAAAAATAAATGGAGTAAAACAGGTTTGTCCCTGAGTAATCATAGAATAGTTATGACTGGTGAAGATAAAATTACATTACAAATGAGCAGCTACCTGTTATAAAATTACCAGGTACTTTCATCAAAGGACCTAAAAGGCAGCAGACTGACCAGTTAACATGTTTCCACTAACCTGGAAGGATTTTTTTCCAGTTAATAGCTTCTGAAGAATGCTTCCTTTTGATGCTTGTCTGTGACACAAAAAATGATGGTCTCATTTAACCAGTCTTCTATCACATATATCAGAGAATCCTATTTACTCACACACTACCAGAACCTTAAAACACAATAGAGTGATTGTGTCTAGAAGAAAAATTTAAGGATTGACTTTTTTTTTAACCCCAAAAGGGGGTTGAGATCAAAAGCTGACTTTAATAGATGTTTGACTAAGGTCATACTCCTAGGAAATGGAACGTTGAAGATGAAAGAAAAGAAATAGGTTTGGCTTTTGATTTCAGCCAAATCCATTTGGCATTGTTTAGCTTTTATATATAATACTTTAGTTTTAGGGGATATCATGACTTGAAATGAATTGGCTTTCTTCTTGAGGATCTAATAGCTCTGTATTACTTTGGTATTTAGCAAAGTTAGGTGAAACATATTCTTACTCTCTTAGCTGGTATTGCAATAGTAGTTGTAAACAGCTTTTCTTAATCTATAAGTATATCTATCATATAATGTCTATGGCATATTTTTTAAAAATGTAAAAGGGAGGTCAAAAAACAAAATTTTCCTATAAAATGCTCTTCAAAGAAAGTCATCATTAAAATCACTACACAATTTTAAATAGCAAAGGGTCTTCTTAATTTTAAACTGCACTATTTTTAATGTACATTTCCCATGAACTACAACTACTTACTACTTTGTAGTTCAGTATTGGACAAAGCTAATGTAAGAGGAAAGAAAATAACTATTATTGAATACCTACTAGTATATTTCAAGCACCATTCAGATAAGATAATGTTATACACATTATCTCATTTAATATGTTATCTCAATCATCAAAACTACTCTATGAAAATGCAGGGACTATTATGCCAATTATACAGAGGAGGAAAGTGAGAGTGGAAGAGATTGATTAGCTCAGGCAAGATCACACAGTGAATAAATAAGAAGGAAGTGCTTTGAACCAGGCTTTATCTAACTTCAAAATTCTATTTTTTCTATGCTGCTTTTGAATTATTAAAATGGTAGAACAAACAAGAGTTCTTTTATTTTAAGTTATGTTAATTAAGTGATTCTCCAAACTATAGCAATAATTTAAATAGGCTTAAGCACACAATGTGGGTCATTGTTTGAGATGCTGGGGATGAACTATACTACTGAATTTATTAAGCACTTATCTAGATAATAGGTGCCCTCCCTCAAATTAACTTTTGTAAATACTTACAGATTATCACTGTGAAAGTTTAGGGTATTATGTTTTTATTTCTTAAATTATCCTAATAATTGTCTCAATGTGCCACTTCTCTTAGCAGGTGCAAGCTGTCTATAAGTATGTGCATCTTGAAATGTTTTGAAAAAAATGCAAGAAGAGCTTTCTAAGTGACAGCCTCTCATCATCTATCAAAAGACTTTACTGGTAGATTTTTTAAAGAAAATGACCACTATAAAGTTCAGTATTCTAATGAGAAGCTTGAGTTTCCAAATTAATAGATTAGCAAATCATTTTAGAGAGGAAAAATGGTCACAAAACATCATGTATAACAGCCCCTGCTTAACAGATCTTAAACATTTCACCTTTATTAAAAGACTAGAGGCCCGTTGCATGAAGATTCATGCAATAGGCCTTCCTTCCCCTAGCTGCCGACACCGGTTTTCCTCTGGCACCCGGAACCCAGTCCTTCGCTCCGGTCACAGCAGAGAAGCCAAGCCTTGAGGCTAAGCGTCTCCACTCTGGCTGCAGCAAGGCTTGACTTCTCCACTCCGGCAACAGCGGAGAAGCCAAGCCTCTTCAGTCTTCAGTCTTCAGTCTTTGCTCGGGCCAGAGCCTTCAGTCTTCGCTCCCTGCCTGTGTATGCAAATCAACCAGTCATCTTTTAATGGATTAATTTGCATACTCACTCCTGATTGGCTGGTGGGCATCACGGAGGTATGGTCAATTTGCATCTTTCTCTTTTATTAGTGTAGATAGACCCATTGTTCTTATGTCACACTAGCCTCTAAAAAGGAGATGTCTATCAAAAAGGTTAAGTGTCCTCTGTACTGAAAACTGACAGCTACCCAGAATTGGAGATCTCCCTCAAATCGACTTGTCTTTGAAAAGCATAGGGCAGATTAGGATATCCTTTCTCTATGTTATGTTATGTTATGTTATGTTATGTTATGTTATGTTATGTCATGTTTGCATGTATGTATGTATGCATGCATGCATGTATGTATTTATTTATTGCTTGCATGTCAAAAGATTGTGTAGTGGTATTTCTTACCCTCTTGCATTGCTGCCACTCCTTTGTCCTGCACCCTAGCTCTTTCACAGTTCATCTAAATCACAAACAGAAGTCATAGTGGAGGAAATAGTAAAAGAACTTTGTAACTGTTCTCTGGAAGAAATCAAAATTTAAATGTCTGAAGAGAGAAGGCCCAGATTAAAACACATTTGAGACTCAGGATTTACAATATGTTTGGCATTCCAGTTTCAAAGGGAAAACTGTATTTATGTATAAAATGTTAACTGTATATTTTCTGTATTTTACAACTGCTGAGCCACACTAGCCATGCCTGGAATCATATTACTTTTATTGTCAAAGGGTGGAAGTAGAGGAAGGGAAATGGTACATTGCAATAATTGAAGGCCTAAATAAAATTCAACCACTTTAATTCTATGGATACTTGTAATAGAATAAGTTTGAAAAATCATCCTTTAACAAATTTGCCTATATCTCCCCTACTAATCAGAGTTGATTTAATTTTCACAACTTATATAATACAATCAGTGAATAAAAGAAATATTTTAATTTTGCTGCATTTTCCCCATAAAATCTAGTCATGAGAAAGCTCCATAGTTATATATATATCAAAGATTGACATAAGTACATTTTCATTTAAAATATTTATTAATATTAAAATTGTGGTTAAAATGTGACTAATAAAAGCATTTTTTATCTTTTGACCATTTTATTGGAACATTTTATATTTTAGCTACTAGAGTCTTAGCAAATAGAATAAGATTTCTCCTCATATCTACCTTCCAACTGCATTGTAATTTATTTATTTATTTATTTATTTATTTATTTATTTATTATTTTTTAACTATATTTCTTTATTGATTTCAGAGAGGAAGGGAAAGGGAGAGAGAGAAACATTAATGATGAGGGAATCATTGATCAGTTGCCTCTTGCATGCTCCCTACTGGGGATCGAGCCTGCAACCCAGGCATGTGCCCTTGGCCGGAATCGAACCTGGGACCCTTCAGTCCACAGGCTGATGCTCTATCCACTCAGCAAAACCGACTAAGGCTGTAATTTCTTTATTTATAATGAAATAAATAAAGAAAGTATTGTAAGTATTTAATGCATGCCTACATTATCATACTCCAAGCATTTTCATTTTTTAAAAATGTTATTGAACTATCAGAATGATTATAATGCAACAATTCATGGTAAAATTACTAAGGCAACATATTGTATAATCTGCCCAGGGACAACTGATACTGTATCTTCCTGTTCATTCAGCAATTGACTTGCACAGCTTTTTTAGAGAAAAGATGATAGGTGGGTATTATGCACCATCTCAAATCATAAGGACCACAGTTTATTTAATAGCAATGTCAGTCAGAAACTATGTCTTGAATAAATCTCAAGAATTTATGGTTAATGGGACAGACAGCATAGGATGATTTTCAAAATAGTTTATTCTTTATAGATAATCTTGAGATAAATAGGATTAAGTATTTTACAGGTATTTAGGACACTACGTTAAAAACATTTCTCCCCATATCTTGCCTTATTCTTGCTGATTTTTGTTTTAAAAAACTTACACAGAATAATATTTGCCTAGGGATGCTCTTCTGGTTTTCAGGAACATTTGGTTAAATGTAGAGAAGACAAAATATTACACAGGTCGATTACTCAAGTCTAAATCATAGATATTCAATTAAAAAGTCATGGGATATTTGAAGGAAATTTCCACATAGGATTATTATGTGTCTTTATGTGGTAGGGTTCCTAAAAGACCTATTCAAACAAGTATTTTAATATTTCATCTTCTCTTCTTCTTTTACAGAAATATTTTAAATGTCCCAGTTATATTTTATCATCAAGTTTATTTCCCAGTATTGACAAAAACATTTCCAGTTGAAATTAATTTTAGACTATCAAGTATATATTCATAAAAATTGCAAATGATATGAATAGCTGGAGAATATGGGAGAAAATATATGACAAAGGATGATATTTTAAAAGTGAGAATTGAACCTAAGTCATCATGAGAGACAATAGTGTATACACTAAAAATTGAGCAAATAGATGTTGTAAGTAAATTAAAAAACATGGCAGGTAAGCCAAATCTACAGTGAAATTCCATGTACTTTATAAATGTATAAATGAGCAAGTATAAATTCTTCTTCCTTTCCAAATAGCCAAAACTTTGGATTTATAACACATATATTTCCAAGTAACTGAAGTACAACTGAGATTTAAATGAAACATTAACCAGTTAGTTATAAGAAATCTAATATAACGTACAAAAACATAAGACTACTTATATAAAATCTGAATTTCAAAATATTGCTTTTTAACTTCGCATATTAACATCTATATATATCTATTTAGTTATATAAAAGGTAAATATTGGTCTTGGATGGATAGTTCAATTGGTTAGAGCTTTATCTCGATACTCCAAGAGCAAATGAATTGTCTGGCTTCAGATAGAAGGCTGGAGGGGCAGCTCTCCCTAACTAAAATGCTGACAGACACTATTGTTCTTTGCTAAGCCTTGACCACACCAAGCCTACAGGCACAGGTGGGCCACAAATCTGTATTCCCATTAACCTGGCTAACACCTCTCTCACCTCACCCTGGTGATTCTCTGAGAATCAGATCCACCCAGTTCACATCGAGTGTGAACTTCTTTTAAAAATATATTTTATTGATTTTTTTTTTTTTTTACAGAGAGGAAGGGAGATGGCTAGAAAGCTAGAAACATCGATGAGAGAGAAACATCGACCAGCTGCTTCCTGCACACCCTCTACCGGGGATGTGCCCGCAACCAACGTACATGCCCTTGACCGGAATAGAACCTGGGACCTTTCAGTCTGCAGGCCGATGTTCAATCCACTGAGCCAAACCGGTTTTGGTGAGTGTGAACTTCTTTTAGAGGCTAACCACAGAAGCTGCTTGCCTGGGCCTGAACTGCACACTTTCCTAAAATCTCTCAAGAATCTACAAACCATAAACAAACACCAGCTGGTCTCAGGGAACCCTGTACTTCTTGCAAATGACCCAAAACCCAGTAATAGTGGCAGCTGGCCTGAGTTCATAGCACAACAATGCCCAGGCACCCCCAAGTCCACTACAGGCAGCTATCAACCGCAGATCATTTTGAGTTTCTACCAGGTGGCTCTGCACCAGACACAGGCAGCTGCTGAAATTGGCCTGCACTGGAGTACCTCCAAAGAGACCTCAGAACCAACATATATAGGGCCTGCTTCAGACTGCACCAAGAGTACCATCAACTTACTGCCGGACACAAAGAGTGGACATATCAGGCATCAGAGCCCCATTAAAGTGAATATACTCCATGGCTTCAGCCCCTCCATAACAGCTTTGTCACAGCCATTCCTCATAGCCATCAGCCTGTGGGTCAGTCCCACCCAGTGACATGCCAACAGCAGTCAAAGTTCATCTATAACAGGTGAGCACACATAACTAACATAAGGGACACCCATAAAGCACACAGTTCAAGTGAACTGGGGACTGTGCCACTAGTCTCAACAAAACACCTACATAAGGCCACTTTGCCTAGACTATGAGACATTGAAGATCTGCAATAAACAAATACAGGGAGGCAGCCAAAATGGGAAGATAAACATGTCACAAATAAAAGAAAGAAAACTCCAGGGGGAAAAAAAAAACTAAACAAAAAGGAGACAGAGTTAAAAATATAGGATATAAGAATGCTCAATGAATTTAGGAGAAGAATAAATTATCTAATTGAGAACTTCAGCAAAGAGATAGCAAATATGAAAAGGAGATAGGAAACATAAAAATAACCAGTCAGTTATGAGGACTACAATAACTGAAATGAAGAAAACATTAGATGGAAGCAACAGCAGATTAGGTGAAGCAGAGGATCAATTTGTAAGACAAGGTAGTGGAAAACACACAACAGAACAGCAAAAAGAAAAAAAGAAAATAAAGATAGTTTAAGGGACCTCTGTTACAGTATCAAATATATGAACATTTGCATGATAGGAGTACCAGAAGGAGAAGAGAGAGAGCAAGGGATTAAAAACTTATTTGAAGAAATAATGACCAAACACTTCCCTAACCTGGTGAAGGAAATAGATATGCAATCCAGGAAGTTCAGAGTCCCAAACAAGATGACCTCAAAGAGGCCCACACCAAGACACATCATAATAAAAATGCCAAAGGTTAAAGACAAAGAGAGAATCATAAAAGTAGCAAAAGAAAAGCAGTTAGTTACCTTCAAGGGAACTTTGATTAAACTGTCAACAGAAACTTTGCAGGCCAGATGGAATTGGCATGAAATATTCAATGTGATGAAAAGCAAAGACCTACAACCAAGATTATTCTACCCAGCAAAGCTATCATTTAGAATCAAAGGACAAATAAAGTCCTTCTGAGACAAGAAAAAGCAAAAGTAGTTCATCCCCACCAAACAAGTATTACAAGCAATAGTAAAAGGACTTCTGTAAGAAAAAGGACAAAATACCAAAAAAAGAATAAGAAAATATCATAGAGAAAAAAATTCTCACTGACAAAGGCAAACGCATAATAAAAGCAGTGGGTGTACCAAGACTAAAGCTAGTATAAAGCTTAAAAGGCATAAAAGGAAAGTCATGTGTAATTATAACAGTAAATGAAGGGATACACACAAGCACACACAGGCAAAAGAAGGAAAAAATAATGACAAAATCATAAATGTGGATGGGGTGAATAAATATAGTAGTTATTTTAGAATGTGTTCAGACTTAAGTAACCATTAACTTAAATAGCCTGCTAGTAACATAGCTTGATGTATATGAAACACATGGTCACCAAAACAAAAAATGTACAAAAGATACACAAGAAATAAAGAAGAAGGAATCCAAACACAACATTATAGAAAATCACCAATATGTAAGAGTAGAAAGGAAGAGAATAAAAAAGGAGCAGAGAAAAAAATAAAAAAAACAATAAAATGGCAATATCTGCATACTCATCCATACCTACTTTAAATGTAAATGGATTAAGTGATCCACTCAAAAGATAAATGGATAAAGAAGAAGTAATACACATATGTGCTGAGATATTACTTAGCTATAAAAAAAATCAAAACAAAATCTTGGCCAGCCAGATGGATCTGGAGGGTATTAGGCTAAGTAAAATAAGTCAGGCAGAGAAAGACAAATACCATATGGTTTCATTTGTATGTGGAATCTAAAAACAAAACAAAACAAAAGTCTGGCTGGTGTGTCTTATGGATTGAGTGTCATCCCATGGATCAAGAGATCCCAGGTTCAATTTCTGGTCAGGGCACATGCCCAGTTTGTGGGCTCAATCCCCACTGGGGGGCATGCAGGACACAGCTGATAGATGTTTCTCTCTCATCAATGTTTTTATCTTTCCCCCTCCCTTCCACTCTACCTAAAAACCAATAAGAGCATATTTAAAATAAATAAAGAAACAAGCACCAACCAAACAGAAGCAAACTCACTCATACAAAGAACAAACTGGTTGTTGCCAGATATAAGGGCTCTTGGAGAATGGGTGAAAAAGTAAAGGGATTAAAAGTACAAATTTTCAGTTACAAAATAGTCACAGGGATTTAAAGTACAGCATAGAAAATATAGTCAGTAATACTGTATTAACTATGTATGGTGTCAGGGGGGTACTATGCTTATCGGGGGATCACTTCATAAGTTATATAAATGTCTAATCACTATGTTGTACACCTGAAACTAATATAGTGAATGCCAACTATAATTAATGTTTTAATTAAAACAAGGAATTGAAAATGGTTATCCCGTTTTGAAGGTAAGAAAAGTGAAACAAAGGGAAGTTAAAATCTTGGCCCGTTCACATAGCTAAATGATTGTGGGACCCAAATTCAATACATGGTTTTCATTATAAGCTAATATTTTAATACAACAGTCTACTACAGGATGCACTGTTTAAAAATTGAATTTTAATCTAAAAATTATTCTGTTGAGAAATCATGATTTTATGATGTTTTTATTTGAGATACTTTTGATGTTAGAAAAATACTTCTAATCATATTTCACTACTTTATGTGTGCTTAACATGTACCATGAGGCTTTATATAAATGTTTACTAGTATTTGTGGAAAATAAACTATTATCAATGTTTGTAGAAAACAAACTTACTATGATAAAACTTTAGGCAGTTAAATGGCAGTTGTCCTTCTATAAAGTCAATGTGCTACAGAGGAAAAATCATATGCTCTGACCAAAGAAAAATTTGCATTCAAATACTGTTTTAGTTACTTCCTGGATGTATGACCTTGTAGAAATTCTCAGTATTCTAACTTATAATATAAAGAAAATAAAACTTTCTTTACAACTTGTGAATTTGCTGTGAGGATTAAGATCCATTATGAAAATAAAACATCTGTATACAGTGGGAAGCAAAATATGTATAACAGATTACAATTATTATTAGTCTATAAAATATGAAGTCCAGATTCTACCACCACACCATAGTGATCTGGAGACATATAAATCTGGCTTCAAATTTTAGCTCTAACACTTTACTTTGGCCAATTCACTTTACTTGTCAGAACTCCAGTTTCCTCAGAGGTAAATAGGGGTAACAATATCCATCATTCACATATAATTGAGATAATATGTTATTTCTTTCCCTATCTGACTTATTTCACTTAGCTTAATATTCTCAAGATCCATCCATGTCACAAATGGCAAGATTTCATTCATTTTTATTGCTAAGTAATATCCCAGTGTGTGTGTATATATATTACAATTATTATTAGTCTATAAATAGGCCTTCACCACATTATTGTCTGTGTCCATGGGTTATCCATATATGCATATAATTTCTTTGGTTAATCTCTTCCCATCCACCCACTCTCCCCCGACTTCGCTCCAAGATTCTGCTCTCTGTTCCATGCTTCCAAGACTCTGGATCCACTCCGTTCATCAATTTATTTTGTTACTTAGATTCCACATATGAGTGATGTCATGTGATACTTGTCTTTCTCTAACTGACTTATTTCACTAAGAATGCTACTCTCCAGGCCCTTCCATGCTGTCTCAAAGGGTAAGATATTCTTCTTTTTTACTGCTGCATAGTATTCCATGGTATAAATGTATCCACTCATCTACAGATGGGCACTTGAGCTTTTTCCAAATCTTAGCTATTGTAAAATGCGGTGCTGCTATGAATATAGGGGTGCATACATTCTTTCTAATTGGTATTTTGGGTTTCTTAGGATACATTTCTAGAAGTGGGATCACTGGGTCAAATCACAGTTCCATATTTAATTTTTGAATAAACTTCATACTGTTTTTCCATAGTGGCTGCACAAGTCTTCATTCCCACCAGCATTGTACTAGGGTACCCCTTTCTCCAAATCCTTGTCAGCATTTGCCATTTGTTGATTTGTTGATGGTAGCCATTCTGACAGATGTGAGGTGATACCTCATTGTTGTTTTAAATTGCATCTCTCTGATAAATAGTGACTTTTAGCATTTGTTCATTTGTCTCTTGGCCATCTGTATTTTTCTCTTTATATCCATTTATACTTGCTCTCTATATTGGAGTTCTCCTATATTGAATGCACAGATATTTATGATTGTTATATCCTACTCTTTGACTGACCCATTTATAATGATGTAATATTCTTCTTAGTAATTTTTTACATTTTTGTTTTAAAGTTTATTTTGTCTGATATAAGTATTGCTACTCCAGCTTTCTTTTAGTTTCTATTTGCATGGAATATATTTTCCCATCTCTTTACATTTAGTCTGTATGTTTGCTTTAATTTGAAGTCAATCTCTTGCAGGCAGCATATAGATTAGACATATTTGCTTGTTTTTTTACACATATAGCTACACTATGTCTTTTTAATGGAGCATTTTATCCATTTACCTTTTATTGATAAGTATATTATTATTGCCATTTTGTGAATTGTTTTTAGATTGCTTTTAAAATTGTCCTCTGATTTTTCTTCTTCTTTTGATGTCTTCCCCTTGTGGTTTTCTCTTATTCTTCACTATTTTGTTTGACTATCTTTCTCTTTGTTCTTTGTAGCTCTTTTGTAGGTTATTGATTTGTGGTTACCATGAGGTCTATGCATATTATTATTATCTACAGCAGTCTATTTTAAACTGATAACCATTAAAACTTGAGTGTATTTTATAGGAAGTACATTTTATTCCTTTGTTTTTGGTGTCAAAAATTAGATATTTTTGTGTTGAATATCTCTTAAATACTTATTGTCATTTCAGGGGAGTTTAATACTTTTTTTTCTTAACCTTCATAGTAGCTTTTTTATTTTGTTTTTAATTTATTTTTTATTTAAGTACTAGAAGCCCAGTGCACAAATTCATGCATGGCTGGGGCCCAGCCAACCCACCCCATTGTGGGCTGATCGGGCCAGGCTGGTGGGGGTTGGGAGGGGACGCAGGAGGTTGGCTGGCTGGCCCTGCCCCCGATCGGGGTTTGGGGAGTCAATCAGGGACTGCAGCGGCTTGGGGGAGCGCCCCCCCCCCAATTGGGCCAGTTGGCCAGCCACAGTGCATGTCATAGCGACTGGTTGTTCTGGTCATTCTAGTCGTTCTGGCATTCCAGTTGCTTGGCTTTTATATATATAGACTAGTAGCCCATTTGCAGGAAGAATCCGGCAAGCAGCCACTGCGGCCGCGTGCGCTGCCACTACCGCCGCCGTTGCGGCCGCAGCACCTGCACCCATGAGCCGCTGCCGCCCGCCCCGCTCCGCCCCACCCTGCCCCGCCCCGCCCCACCCCGCCCCGCCCCGCCCGGGTTTTCCCTCTGACAGCCACCTTGCTTTCCGCTTTTCCTCCCTCTTCCTTCTAAGTTGTCTTCAGTCTCCACTCCTCCCTCCCTCAACATATGCAAATTAACCGCCATCTTTGTTGGATAATTTGCATACTAACCCTGATTGGCTGGTGGGCGTGGCTTGGGTGTAGCAAAGGTGCGGTCAATTTGCATATTACTCGTTTATTAGGTAGGATAGTTGGTATGCAATCTTACATTGGTTATATTAGTCTCACATGTACAACATAGCGATTCAATATTTTTATACCTTACAATATGATCGCCCCACTAATTCAAGTAATCATCTGTCACTATGTATACTTATCACAATATTATGGACTATATTTTATTTCCTCTTTTCACCCATCCTTCCATGCTCTCCCTTCTGGTAACCATCCTTTTGGTCTCTGTTTCTATGAATCTGTTTCTTGTTATTGTTGTTGCTTTGTATGTTTGTCTGTTTTACATTTTACATAAAAGTGAAACTGTACAGGATTTATAATAACTTAGATATGGAAGCAACCTAGGGGTTCATAGATACATGAATTTATAAAGATGTGTATATATATATATATATATATATATATATATATATATATGTGTGTGTGTGTGTGTGTGTGTGTGTATACACAAGTATATGTATATATATATATGCTGGAAGCTAATTCCAGAATGTCATAAATGCAAGAAGTTTCATCAAAAGGTTGATGGAACCTTGAGGATTGCCTGCTGAAAATAGCTAAGGGCATTTCCCCACACCTAAAGATTTGCATAGATGATTACTTGCTGCCAGACAGCTGAGGGCATTTTAATCTACATGTTATTGCCTCCTACTGGCCAAACACCTAAACAGCCATAGGCAGTTCCACCAATCTGACAATGGATTCTTTATACTAAACCTTGCCTTTGATCTGTATATCTACTTTGCCTTAGGACAATTTGTGTTAATAAAAAGCAAGGGGTCCTAAGACAAGCAGAACTTGTTTCCTACAGCCAAGCTCCTCTGGCTCCCCAAAATGTCTTCCAAAATTATGTTTCGTCTTTAGACTCTTTAATAATTTACAGCAGCCCCTTCTTCAGATTTCTAAACCCTTCTAGATGCTGGACAAGACCCCCAGCATATATACACACACAATAGAATTATATAGCACTAAAAATAATGAAATCTTACTTGAATTTCTTTTTAATCTGCACCTGAGGGTATATTTATTTTATTTTATTCTCTGATTATTAGTTATTTTGACCACTTTTCATATGGCTTTTGTTTGTCTATATGTCCTCTTTAAGGAAGTGTCTATTTAGGTCATCTGCCCATTTGTAAAAATATTTTTTTATTGATTTCAGAGAGGAAAGGAGTGGGAGAAAGAGATAAAAACATCAATGATGTTAGAGAATCATTGATAGGCTGCCTCCTACTAAGGACCAACCCTGCAACCTCAATATGTGCCTTGACCAGGAATTGAACCATGACCTCCTGGTTCATAGGTCAATGATCAACCACTGAACCATGCCAGCTGGGCCTTCTGCCCATTCTTTAATTGGATTGTTTGTCTTCCTCTTGTTCAGTAGTGTGAGTTATTTATATATTTTGGAATTAAGGCCTTATCAGATGTATCACTAAAAATATGTTTTTGCATATCATGGGTCCCCTTTGCATTTGAGGATAGTTTCTTTTGCTGTTCAAAAGCATTTTTGTTTTATGTTAGTCCCATTTGTTTATTTTTTATTTGGAAATGTATTGGCAAAAATTCTGCTATGAGATATGTCTGAGATTTTACTGCCTATGTTTTCTTCTAGGATTCTTATGATTTCATGACTTACGTTTAAGTCTTTTATCCATTTTGAGTTTATTCTTGTGTATGGTGTAAGTTGGTGGTCTAGTTTCATTTTTTTGTCTGTACCTGTCTAATTCTCCCAACACCATTTATTGAAGAGATTGTTATTACTTCATTGAATATTCTTGTCTCCAGTGTCAAATATTAATTGGCCATAATGGTGTGAGGTGATTTCTGGTGTCCCTGTTCTGTTCTATTGATCTATATGCTTGCACTTGTGCCAGTGCCAATCTGATTTTATTACAATGGCTTTGTAATATAATTTGATATCCAGTAATGTGATCCCTACAATTTTGCTTTTCTTAAGATTTCTGTGGCTATTTGGGGCCTTTCTTTGTTCCATATGAAGTGTTGGAATATTTGTTTTAGATCTGTGGAAAATGTTGTTGGTATTTTAATGGGGATTGCATTGAATCTATTGCTAGCTTTCTGTAGTATGGACATTTTAATTATGTTAATTCTTCCAATCCATGAACATGGTATATTCTTCTACTTGTCTGTATCTTCTATTATTTGTTTTTTTATATATTTTTAAAAATATATTTTTATAGATTTCAGAAAGAGGAAGGGAGAGGGAGAGAAAGAGAGAAACATCAATAATGAGAGAAAGTAGTTCCGCCAGGGATCGAGCCTGCAAACCCAAGCATGTGCCCTGATCAGGAATTGAACCATTCAAAGGTTCATGGGTCAATTCTCAACCACTGAGCAACTCTGGCTGGGCCACTATTTGTTTTTTCAATGTCCTTTAGTTTTCCAAGTACAGGTCTTATAACTCCTTGGTTAAGTTTATGCATAGGCATATTAATTTTTTGTTTTTGTTTTTTGCAATGGTAAATGGGATTGTTGTTTTAGTTCCTCTTTCTGAGAGTTCATTATGGGTGTATAAAAATGTCATGTTTTCAGATGTTAATATTGTATCCTGCTACCTTGCCATTTCATGTATTACATCTAGAAGTTTTTTTGTGGAATCTTTAAGGTTTTCTATATACAATATCTTGTCATCTATGAATAATGACAGGTTCTACTTCCTTCTTTTCAATTTGAATGTCTTATTTTTTTCTTATTTTCTGATCATTGTAGCTAGTACTTCCAGTACTATATTGAATTAGAGAGGTGAAAGAGGACATCCCTGTCTTGTTCCTGTTCTTAGGGGAAATGGTTTGTTTTGCCTGCTGAGTATGATATTGACTGCAAGTTTGTCATATATGGCCTTTATTATGTTGAGGTATGATCCCTCTAGTCCCACTTTGCTAAGAGTTTTTATGAAAAATGGGTGTTGGGTTTTGTCAAATGCTTTTTCTGCAACTACTGATATGATCATGTGATTTTTGTCTTTCAGTTTGTTTATGTGATGCATCACATTTATTGATTTGTAAATATTTGTACCAGCCTTGTATGCCTGGAATATATCCCACTTGGTCATGGTATATGATCTTTTTAATATGTTTCTGGATTCAATTTGCTAATATTTTGTTGAGAATTTTAGTGTCTATGTTCATAAGGGATATTGGCCTATGATTCTCTTCCTTTGTAGTGCTTTTATATGGTTTTGGAATTAGGATAATGTTGGTCTGATAAAAAGAGCTTGGAAATGTTCCTTCCTCTTGGATTTTTTGGGATATTTTGAAGAGTATAGGTGTTAATTCTTTGAATATTTGGTAAACTCCCTTGTGAAGCTACCCAGACCAGGGCTTTTGTTTGCTTGGAGTTTTTGTTTGGCTTTGTTTTATTACTCTTTCAATTTCATTAGTTGTTACTGGCCTATTCACTTTTTCTGTTTCTGCCTAAGTTTTGGAAGATTGTATGTTTCTAGAAATGTGTCCATTTTATCCAGGTTGTCCAGTTTGTTGGTATATAGTTGCTCATAGTATTTTCTTACAATTACTTGTATTTCTGTGGTGTCAGTTGTTATGTTGCCTCTTTCATTTTTTATTTTATTTATTTGGGTCCTCTCTCTTTGTTTCTTTTTTTAAACATATTTATTGATTTCATAGAGGGAGAGGGATAGAGCCCACAACTCAGGCATGTGCTCTGACTGGGAATTGAACTGTGACCTTCTGGTTCATAGGTCGACATTCAACCACCAATCCACGCTGGCCAGGCTCTCTTTTTGTTTCTTGATGAGTCTGGCTAGAGGTTCATCAATCTTGTTTACCGTGTATTTTTAAAGGACCAGGTTTGGGTTTCATTGATATTTTTTTGTTACATACAATGGAATATTATGTAGCAATAGAAAATAATGAAATCTTGACATTTTATCTGCATCTGAGGATATGTTTTTTATTGATTTTAGAGAGAAAAGAAGAGAGAGGGAGAGAACTAGAGAGAGAGAACTAGAGAGAGAGAGAGAGAGAGAGAGAGAGAGAGAGAGAGAAACATTGATGAGAGAGAGAAACATCAATCGGCTCCCTCATGCATGTACCCCAAACGGTGATCAAATCTGTAATCTAGGTATGTGCCCTGACCAGAAATAGAATCTGTGACCCTTCAATGCATGGGATGATGTTACAACAAAGCAAGCCACACGGGGCAGGGCAATATATTGCTATTTGTGACTACGTGGATGAATCTAGATCAGTGATTCCCAACCTTTTTTTGGCTATGCCCCACCTAAACATCTCTAAAATCCTGATGACATATAATTCTTGTTATTCAAAAAGTGGACTCCTATTCATGAGGAGGAAGCCTAAAAGGCCATTAAGTTGGTCTAAACAAGCTTCCAAAGAACAGAGATGTCATCCATGATAGAGAAAAATAAAAGAATGAAAGGACAATTGAAGTACTGAGGAAGAAATCACTAAGAAATTGTTAAAAAATAATAATATGAAGTGATATGAAAAAATAGCAAATAAAGTTTCAAACCATATAATAGAGAACTGAAATGCATAAATATGTCACAATATATTTATATACTGTTTATGAGGCCTCTATAACCATAAGAAATGCAAAAAATTCACTGTTAATAACTCATTCTCAAATTTCCCCCCTTAAAATCAAATTGCCCCCCTGTGGGGCATGTGCCCATATTGGGAACCACTGATCTAGATGGTGTTATGCTAAGTGAAATAAGTTGGGCAGAGAAAAGCAAATACTGCAGTAGCTTTGTAAAGATCAGTTTTTTAAATATTTATTGAGTTTTTGGCTTTATCTGTGATGTTTTTCTATTTCATTATTTCTGGTTATGGCCCTCTTTCTTCTACTTCAAGAACACCCTTTACATTTCTTATAAAGCTAGTTTAATGGTGATGAAGTTCTGTAATGTTTGCTTTTCCAGGAAACTCTATCTCTCCTTAATTACTGAATAATAACTTTGCTAGATAAATTATTCTAGGTGGTAGGTTCCTGGATTTCAGCACTTTAGAGATGCCCTGCCCCCTCCTTCTGGCCTTTACAGTTGCTCATGAGAAATCAGATGAGAGCCCCATAGGTATCTAACTCATTTTTCTCTTGCTTCCTTCAAGATTGTCTCATTATCTTCAACTTTTGCCATTTAACCTACAATATGTCTTGGTGTGGGTCTCATTGGGTTCCTCTTTGTTTAAACTCTCTGTGCTTCCTATATCTGGATGTCTGTTTTATTTCCAAGGTTAGGAACATTTTTAGTCATTATTTCTTTAAATAATATTTCTGTTCCTTTCTCTCTTCTTTTCCTTCTGGGATACATCGATGCAACTATTTGAGTACTTGATGGTATCCCAGAGGTCCCTTAAATTACCCTCATTTTAAAAATCATTTTTTCTTTCTAATGTTCTCTTTGATTCATGTACACTATTCTGTATTCCAGGTCTTTGATACATTTTTTCTATGTTAGCTAACCTGCTTTTGATTCTTTCTAATGTAGTTTTCATTTTGGTTATTGTAATCTTCTTGTGTGCTTGGATCTTTACTATACTTTCTAACTCTTTCTTGAAATTATTCCTAAGTCTCTATATTCCACTATTAAATTTGGTGACCATCCTTATGACCATTTCTTTGAATTCTTCACCAGGAAAATTACTTATTTTTGTTTCCTTAGTTGTTGTGTTTTTTTTTGTTTGTTTGTTTGTTTTTTTCAGGGTATTTTACTTGTTCCTTAATTTGAGAGATATTCTCCTGTCTTTTCATTTTGTTTGACTTTGTAGGTTTGTCTATATGAATTAGACAAAATAGTAGTCTCTTTCTTTCTTGGGAAAGTGGTCTTATGTAGAAACAGGCTCTCTAGACTATATATAAGGTCATTTTGGTGGCTAGTTGGATTTAAGCAGGAGCTTGAAGTATCCAGGGCACTGGTCTACTGAAACAGAGCATCTCTGAGTGGGGAGGCCAGATGCATATAGTAATGCCCTGTTGATCCTGCTTGCACCCTCTTTTCAGGCTAAAATGGGTTCATACAATGTGTCTGTGAACACACTACAGTGACCTTGCTGGCAAGCCAGAACACCTTGATAAGAGTCCCTGCCCACCTTATGGAGGTGGTCAGGGACATAAACAATGACCCCTGAGAATCCCAGCAGTCTCCTGCAGCTCTCCAGTTTTGTTTATACAGTCTCTGTCACATTTGTTGTATCAAAAGTATTGCCATGTAGATGAGACCTCTGTATATCCTTTATGTGCCAGATTGTGTTGGGAAGCCACTTGCACAGCAGGCACTTGTGCCTGAGGCACTAGCCTGCTTAGGCCCTGAGCAACTCTTGGCAGGGAGGCAAGGTTGTTGTGGTGATTTCTTGTTCCTGCTTGCTCCCTTTGTTGGGAGGGAAAAGGCTCCAGGCATTGTAGTTGTGAAAGCCTTGCTATGATACTGCAGGTAGAAGTAAGCACCAGAATAGAGCTACAGCCCGCCCCATAAAACTTACTTGTTAGAGATACAGTTCAAGATTACCAGTCACTATAGAGTTACAATTAAGTTAATGAACCCTAACATAATTATAGTTCAATAGTGATGAATATTCATCTAATCATCTAAACCATATACTGTAGTTATTTGGTTAAGGATCCTGAAAAAAACAATAATAGATTTTTTCCTCCAGCATCAAATTTCTCACTTGAAAAAGTAAACAGGTTTCTTTAAGAAAATTACATTACTATATAATGTACTGTGTAATACAGTTACCTCATTTTAATATTTGAATGCACATGTGTACTTTAATGTTTGTCATAAGACATATTAATTTATACCCAAAAGTATATTCTACACCTTTCCTTTATTAATTATATGAGAATTCGGGAGAAATAGGCTGAGCAACATTTTATGAATTAGGTTTTAAGTATGAAAAGAGAAGGATCTGCCCCAGATGGAACAGGCCATGTGACAGATTCATGCCATGGGTCCTAAATTATTGATACATATGCTTACATATTATATTTTATAAGAGCTATCAAGGGACCACACCATCTGGCAAAAAGGCATTAGTGATAATATCTTATTGTCAGTAAGCTCTAGAATCCAGATAACTCAATAAGTAATCATTTTTAAAAATTATGAGGAACTGCCAAGGCAGATAAAAATAAAAACTGGAAGTAATTTATTTCATCTTCCCAAATCCAAGAAGTTACCCACTGAGCAATTTTTATACTCCACTGGGAAGTCATTGCCTATGGAGTTTACCAAACAAGATGATATTTTATTCTTACACGAAAAAAGTAATAATAGGTTTTATAGTAGATAGTAATAGGATGATGATTTCAAGAGAAATGGTGTAAAGATGAGAGTATTTATTTACATTCAAGCACTGAAATACAAAGGTGGCAGAAGCAGTAGTCAATATAGAATATATATAAGAGACACCCAGTTGGAGATAAATGAGAAAGCTGAGAGTAAGAGGAACACCAGCACTGACAAAAGCTGAAAAGTAGAAAAGACCTTCCTGAAGGCTTTCCACCGCATATTTTTACAAATAAAATATAGATTACTTAAAACAGAAAACAAAAGATAAAGCTTATAATTTAGCTAACAAATGACCATGAAATATCTGAATTAAAAATTAAAGAGCTTGCAAATTGGAAAGATTTTATATAACAAAATATATTACACTACTTAGTCATGTGAACATACTAGTACATTCAAATCCCAATACATAAACCTAGATGGCTAGTAAGGAAAACAACATTGAAAAAAATGTATATCAGTTATAAAGTTGAATTTCCTGATTGTATTATGAATCTTTAAGAAATGAGTTCAAGTCCTAGAACAATGAGTAAAAATATGCCTATCTTTTAAAACTAACTGGGATAACATAAGCTCTAACACTGCTGCATAGAGACTGATAATAGAGCAAGTTCCAAATTAATAGTTTCTTTGTTTCTTCTATTCTTCCTTCAAAGGGAAAAGATATTTCTTAGGGATAAGTTGGAGTATTTAAATAATATACTAATTCTTCTATGTACCTATAGATCATTTAATAGTGAATTATTTCCAAAAGAAAAACAGAATCAAAGAACTTTGAGAAGTGTCTGAGAAATAATATGCACTGGGAGAATTTGACTGGCCTTTACCTATGAGGAAGTAATCTGTCATGTGATCACTAATTTGAGAATTAGAATTTTGTGAACTACTAACATTTTCCCAGCAATAACACATGGAATGGTATAGAACAACATGCATTTGCCTGCCAGTCAGAACACATGCATGCTAGTCCTGGCTTTGACACTGATTCTTTCTGTAAACTTAGTCAAGTCACAATTCCACATATGTGCCTTGGTAGCCTGATCTGAAATATAAGAGGGATGAATTAAATAGTTTCCAAAATGGCCTTCCAGCTCCAAGATATTGCAGATAATACTATTTTACTTTTATTATAGAACCTGAGCTCTGTTATCACAAAAAGCTGACAAGAAAATTCTCTCAACTTCAAATCTTTCCAATAAAATCATTTAGAGCATGAGTAGTACACATTACAATTCAGGTGTCCATGAATATTCTCCTTAAAGCGTTTAAATTTAAATTGACTTTAAGTATAATTTTCATAAAATAATGCTTCTGTAAATATTATTTTCTCAGCCATATTATTATCTGCCAAGGTAGTAAAATACTTATAATCAATGGTTCTATTATCAGAAATGACTTATTTTCAGATACTCTTATAGCCTTCAGAATAAACTACAAACCTCCCTGACTTTTAAAATTATTAATCATGCCTTCATATTTTACCTCTATAATTCTTAATCCACTGTCCAAATTCAGTTATTATACTTCTTCTAATGTGCCAGGCTCATTTTTGTATCTAAATTTTTACATTTTTGTTGGACTACATAAATCATACCCATCATTTAGTAACTGTTTCAGTCTTGTCCCATGAAGTTATTCCCAACAACTTCATCCTACATTCTTTTATGAATACCTTATGAACATTTTGTACAAAATAGCAGTGTTTTTTCCTTAACTAAGATGCAGGGAGAAAGACCTTATATTGTAAAGTTGGCTTTCCCACTATCTGATTATTTGTTTGTCACTGAGTCTCTGAAATTTTTACATCTTAGTTAATTAAGCTGTCAGGAGTTTAGACCAGTTTTCAGGTTTAGAAATATATATATTTTACTTTACTAAATAACGTATTAAATTGTTTGAACTTATTCATAAACTTTTCTAAAAATATAACAACTCTGCTAATCATTTTGTGACCTTCAACATACCATTAAATGAACAATAACTAATTAAAGAAAATGGAAATGATTAAAACAGAAATGCATTAGTTTTATATTGCTACTGTAACAAATTGAACAGATTTAGCATCCTAAAATGACACAAATTTATTATTTTCCAGTTTCTGTAGGTCAGTAGTCTGACACCAGACTTATCAGGCTAGAATAAGGATGTCAGAGAATTTAATTTATTACTTAAGGCTCTGGGGAAGAATTAACTTCCAAGATCATTTAGGTTATTATTTAAATTAAGGTTTTACAGTTATAAAACTGAGTCCCCCTCCCCTTTATTTTTGCCTTGCTGTCAGTCAGTGGTTACCCTTAGCTCCCAAAGTCTTCTCTTCAGTCCTCACACAGGGTTCCCTGCCAGTCAAAATCAGCACCAGAATTTCCAATACTTCTCATGCTTGGGATATCTCTGACTTCCCCTTCTGTGTTATCTCTTTTGTCTTTCACTTCCTCCACATCTCTCTGACAATTCTGCTTTCCCAATATGCTTTTAATGAATAATATGATTTCATTATACTCATCAAGATAATCTAGAATAATCTCCCTATTTTAAACTCAGCTAATTAGTTACCTTGCTTGCATTTTCAAATACTTTCAGGGTAGTACCTAAACTTGTGTTTGAACAACGAGGAGACAGGAATCTTGGGGGGGAAATCTTTAGGTGCAACATTTAAAAAAATAACATATAAATTCAAATACTGCCACCTCATGCTAAGAGGGTGCAGGTTGAGGGATTGGGACCATTGTCCAAGAACAAGGGGTGGGGTCACCAACCTTTGGGCTGAGAGGACAGAGGATAGACCTAAAAAGGATTATTCTCAAGCCTTAAAATCTAATTGAATTGCCCCTGTTACATTTCTGACTTGCTTGTGAACCACTGAACTCTTTCTTCCTTTGATTTCTCCCTTTTGTAATGGGAAAGAATGTCCATCATATGCCTCTCCCACCTTTGTATTTGGAAGCAGATAACTTGATGTCTGGTTTCATATGGTCATGGCTGGAGAGGAATTTTGATGCACAAGATGAATCATTCTCACAGTCTCACCCATAGCCAATTTAGATGTGATTTAGATGAGATATGGGAGTTAGAGTTTGGGGATGTTGGGATGGGAGTGAATGTGCTTTCCATGTTAGAAGGACATGAATTCAAAGAAAGGAGAAGACAGAGTGTTATGTATTTACTAGTAATTGTCCCTTCACAATTCATGTGTTGAAGTCCAAATCTACAGTACCTTAAAATAATGATCTTGTTTGGAGAAGAGGTCTTTAAAGAGGTAATTTAGTTAAAATAAGGTAATTAGAGTGGCCTCTCACTCAATATGACTGGTATCCTATAAAAGGGGGGAAGTTGAACATGGAGACATGTATAGGGGTAAGATAATGTGAAGAGACATACAGAGAAGGACATCTACATGTCAAAAAGACAAACATGAAATTATCTCATTCCGTCAGAGCCTTCAAAAGGAATGAACTGTGTTGATACCTGGATTTTAGACTTCCAGCCTCCAGAACTGTCAAAATATTAAGTTCTTCTCTTTGAAACTGCCAGTTTATGGTACTTTGGTATGGCAGCCATAACAAAGTAAAATAATACACATACAGTAAAACTGAACATTATAAAATATTTTAGAGCAACACGTAGAAAATATTGTAACCCTGGATTAGGTAAAGATTTTTTAGATAAAATGAAAAGCCATAATCCTTTAAAAATTATAAATTGGGTTTCATCAAAACAAAAACTTTGATTCTTAGAAAGACACTATTTTAAAAATGAAAAGACAATTCAAAAATGGACAGAAAATATTTAAAAAATAACTGTATTAAGCATATACAATAAGTGGCCAGATTATTATGATCTCTGAACGTATAATAATCTGGCCACTCAGTGTATATCTTATATAATAAAAGGATAATATGCAAATTGTCCCCTTGACCAGGAGTTTTGATCAGCAGGCAGGCTGGCCAACCACCCATGTCCCCTCCCCCCTGGCCAGGCTGGCTGGACCCCACCCATGCACAAATTCATGCACCAGGCCTCTAATATATATATATATATATATATATATATATATATATATATATATATATATACTGAGTGGCCAGATTATTATGCATTCAGAGATCATAATAATCTGACCACTCAGTTTAAAAACTTAATAATGAGAAAAAATAACACAATAAAAAATGACAAAGGGCCGAAACCGGTTTGGCTCAGTGGATAGAGCGTCGGCCTGCGGACTGAAAGGTCCCAGGTTTGATTCTGGTCAAGGGCATGTACCTTGGTTGCGGGCACATCCCCAGTAGGGGTTGTGCAAGAGGCAGCTGATCGATGTTTCTCTATCATCAATGTTTCTAACTCTCTATCCCTCTCTCTTCCTCTCTGTGAAAAATCAATAAAATATATTTAAAAAAATGACAAAGGATCTGGATAGTTTCCCAAATAT
Source organism: Cnephaeus nilssonii (assembly GCF_951640355.1). Classification (NCBI taxonomy): domain Eukaryota; kingdom Metazoa; phylum Chordata; class Mammalia; order Chiroptera; family Vespertilionidae; genus Cnephaeus; species Cnephaeus nilssonii. The sequence goes on from NC_137071.1 coordinate 26,640,684, forward strand.
ACAAGGATGGCAAACAAATACATAAAATGATGCTCAGGGAGATCCCAGATGGTGGCCGACAGTATGTCAGTGAGGGAGAGACTGTTAGTGAGTGAGTGAGAGAGCGAAAGGAGTGTGTGTGCATATGCAGGGAGTGTCTGTATTTGTGAGTGAGGGACAGTTACATTCCACAGGACTGTTGGAGGCTGGCGGACCAGGCTCCCATGGCCAGGCAGCCTCTACTACCACTGCGATCTCTCCCAGGGCAGCCAGCTGTTCCGCAAAGACAGTGCCATCTTGAAGGGGAGAGCGCTTCCACCTGGGGAGACCTTGGACACCACCATCGACCCTAAAGCCACACTAGCCAAGGACCAGCTGTGTCAGCTGTGAACCCATGAACACCAAGACTCCAGACTCCGCGACTATGGGATCCTAAAATTTTGTCCAGGGGTAGACAAAATGGCGGCTGAATAGGCAGATGGGTCCTGTGCTGTCTCATGGAACAGATAGAAGAAACAGCTGAATTGAATAACATCCACCAGTAATTGGTGAATTAAACACAGCTGGTGAGGCAATTTATGGTCAGAAAGGTCAGAGATTGCCTAGAGCAGGTGTCCTCAAACTACGGCCCGTGGGCCACATTCGGGTGTTTTTGCCGTTTTGTTTTTTTACTTCAAAATAAGATATGTGCAGTGTGCATAGGAATTTGTTCATAGTTTTTTTTTTTTTTTTTTTTTTTTTTAACTATAGTCCGGCCCTCCAACGGTCTGAGGGACAGTGAACTGGCCCCCTGTTTAAAAAAGTTTGAGGACCCCTGGCCTCAAAGGTGAGACCTGGGATCCAGGCTGGAGGGAGAAATGTGCAGAGCGGGGACTAGAGGGTCAGAGGGAGACAGTGCTGCAGCAATTCTGTGTCTCTTGGGGACACATGTAGCGGTCTATGATGGAAGGGGGTCCACAGGACTGCTGGCAATGAGGTACTCTAGATATAAGCCCACAGCCATGGGAGACTGCACCCAGAAAGGCAGCCGGAAGTTCTGCACCAGCCTTGCAGTCCCGGGGGAGAAAGACACACAGATGCAGTGTTGCTTTGTCTTTATAATTGCCTTGCTTTTACTCTCTAAACTCAGTATATAGGATCTTTTAATTACAAACACTCACCAAGGCTGTGGTGCAGGGGAAGGTGGTTTGATGGAAGCTGGGGAGCAAAATAGGGAGAGGAGATCAGTAAGCCAGCTCTGGGACTGTACGATCCATTCAACCCTGAACAGAGATTTTTGTCCTGAAGACTAGGCCCCTCCTAGCAGTGCAGTCACACCCAGCCTTAAGCTCCACAGGGAAACAAAGATACGAAATACCCCCAGGGATGCCTTGGGAACTGGGTTGAGGGGCCATTTGGTCCGGAAACTAATACAGAAACACCGCCACCAAGAGGCCATAACAGAAATAGATGCCTGTGTAAATACAACTGAAAGCAGGAAGAAAAACAAAGTAGGCAGGTTTATCCCCCCTGACTGAAACCAAGGATGTGGCTTCTGACACAGAAGAGTGGTGGATCACTGGGAACTTCAACACAGTGCCAACTACCTAACAAGAAACAGATATGGCAAACAGAACAGTAAAGTGGGGACTTAAACTAGCCCCCAATTGAACATTAAAACTCAGCTGAAGTGAACAAACTTTATTACTTGACATTTTTAATTTTTTATATATAACTAAACCTCACATCACCCTGCTTGGCCCCGGAGGATGGCTGGTTACCCAGAGACGGGTAAGATTCCTCAGGGAAGGAACAACCTAAGACAGGCACAGTCGCAAAGGGGCCATTAGGAGAGAACTTGGGGGTCAACAGAGGTGGGGCACAGACCTTCACCCCCCTAAGTTTGCAGGGGCCTAAACCCTCACCCCTGCTGAGGGAGGTATCCTGCCTCCATGGCTGCTTTGCTTCCTATGTCCAGCTCAAATCGGGACCCAGGTAACAGAGACTTGGCTGACAACAGATGCCCTCTCACTGCAAAAAGACTTGATAGAGATGTCTTGCACCCATGATGCGGGGAACTGGGGTCTTTGATATATAAATCCAGCCTAGCACCAGGAATGCTCAGGGCCTACTCAAGAAGGCAAATAATCCTCTCCACTAATATTTACAGGGTAAAATAAGATGGTTGTTAGAGTATTAAATTTGACAGTAAAATAGTAGTCAAGTTTTCAGACTAATTTAAATTGGTCAATTGAAATAAGCGAATATTCTAGAAAAATCAATTGTAGTGGACAAAAAAGTTGTTCCTAAAGTGTTAACTAAAATTTTTTTTGGTAGTTCATCTCATGGTAAAATTGCGTAGCATATAATGAACATAAAGCAGTCACATTTTAGTACAAAAAAGTAAAATTTAAAAGCTATCAAGATTACAGCATAAAATTTCCAAAAGCCTCCTAATAGTTAAACCAAAAAAGGGGGGATAGTAGAAGAATATCATGTAAGGAAAAATATCCTGTAAATAAATTACATCTAGAAAATTTTTACTTTAGAAAATTAACTTTCATTTGTAATGCTAACAGCAAGACACCCAGGTAAAACATACATGGTGTCAAAACAAGCCAAAGGAAAATCGTTTGGGCAAAAAATGAAAAAGGATCCCAAGTCAAATTTATAAAAAATATTCCTTTATTAACTTTTGGCCGAGAATATGTTTGTATATTTTCAGAAAACAACTCTGAGACCATGTGGATTCCTGCAACAGAGAGGAATTGACAGGAGTGCTCCAGCCTTGAAGACAGAAGAGAAACAGTCCAGAGATGGAAGACGGTGACGATGTCTTGCCATACTAGTGGTCAGCAGATGTGCGTCACTGCAGATTGCCCAGGACCAAACCAGAGAGGGTCGGACCTGCATTACCACCATTTGTCCACCATCCAGAACTGAAATGTCAGTGCTGACATGTACAGATAAGGAACTGTTTGACATTGAAGTTGGGTCTCAAAAGAACTGTTGGCCCAGAAAGAAACTCACTATAGATTGATTCATTTTCCTCTCAGCATAACCATTATTGCATGTCTCATTTTCAGTTCCTATAAGTGTATTCCTAGTATCACATGAGCTGACTCATCTAGGGGAAATGATGAACAACATAGACTGAAGAACAAGAACAGCATTGATTAGACTGTCAGACCTCAGAGGGAAGGTAGGGGAGGGTAGGGATAAGGGAGAAAGATCAACCAAAGGACTTGTGTGCTTGCATATGAGCCTAACCAGTGATCACGGACAACAGGCGGGTGGTGGTATGCATGTGGAGGGGTTTGGGATGGGAATTGGGGGGCGGTTGAGGACAAATATGTGATACCTTAATCAATAAAGTAATTAAAAAAAGAAGCAAATTGTTTTCCCTTTATTTTATTATTTTTATTTATTATTATTATTTTTAATTTTTTGGATTCATGTTTTACATTCTATTTTTATTTTTATTTATTCATATTTAAATAAGAACATTGCATATCTACACTAATAAAAGAGTAAGATGCAAATTGACCATACGTTCGTGACACCCACTAGCCAATCAGGAGTGAGTATGCAAAAAAACAACAAAGATGGTGGGTTAATTTTCCTACACAGGCGCCAAGTGGCCAGGGGCAGGGCGGGACGTTTCTGTTGTCACCCTTGGCGACAACGCAGGCGTTCTGCACCACCTCGGCTGCACCAGGCCTCTGGGCCGTGTGGGAAGGTGGAAAGGTGGCTCCAGGCCAGAAAGAAGGCACTGCCGGCAGCCAGGAGAAGGAAGGCCCATTCTTGCATGAATCTTCATGCATCGGGCCTCTATATTTAATATAAGCAAAGCAATATAGTCGTCATGTTACTGTTCATTAGAGTGGGGTTTTTTTGTAATTTCTTTATTGGTTAAGGTATTACATAAGTGTCCTTATCGACCTATTACCCCTCCACCCCCCCATTCTTGCCTTAACCCCCCCTGTTGTCTGTATCCATTGCTCAGGTTTATATGCATGCATACAAGTCCTTTGGTTGATCTCTCCCCATTACCCTCACCCTCCCCTATCTTCCCGCTGAGGTTTGAAGATCTGATCAATGTTTCTCTGTCTCTGGATCTGTTTTTTGTTCATCAGCTTATGTCTGCTGTAAAAAGAAGAAATAGGAAACAAAGAGGGAACATGGGGGTAAAGAATAAAAATGGCGACAAACAAGTACCTATCAATAATAACTTTAAATGTAAATGGATTAAATGCCCCAATCAAAAGACATAGGGTAGCTGAGTGAATAAGAAAGCATGATCCATATATCTGTTGTCTACAGGAAACCCACCTCAGATAAAATGCACACAGACTGATGGTAAAAGGATGGAAAAAGGTTTTTCAGGAGAAAGGAAATGAAAAGAAAAGCTGGGGTAGCAATACTTATATCTGACGAATTAGATCTCAAAGTGAAGGACATAACAAGAGAAAATTAAGTCCACTTCATAATACTAAAGGGAGCAATCCAAAAAGAAGAAATAACTCTGGTAAACATATACACACCCAATATAGGAGCACCAAAATACATAAAAAATTCTGGAGGATATCAAAGGAGAGATTGACAGCAATAAAATCATAGTAGGAGACTTTAATACCCCACTATCACCATTGGACAAATACTTTAAACAAAAAATCAGCAAAGAAACATCAATCCTAAATGACTCACAAGATCAGATAGAATTAATTGACATCTTCAGAACATTTCACACCAAAGCCACAGAATATACATTCTTCTCAAGTATGTATACTTGACAAAATGGGTCATTTTCCACGATAGACCATATATTGGGTCACAGGCAAAGTCTCTTCAAATTCAAGAAGATAGAAATCATATCAAGCATCTTCTCAGATCACAATGGCATAAAACTGGAAATCAACTACAATAAAAACAATCCAAAAAAATCAAACACCTGGAGACTAAATAGTATGCTATGAAACAATGACTGGGTTACCACAGAGATAAAAGAAGAAATAAAAAACATCATGGCAACAAATGACAATGAAAACACAGCAATCCAAAATCTATGGGACACAGCAAAAGCAGTCTTGAGAGGGAAGTTCATAGCTCTACAAGCTTATTGCAAAAAACAAGAAACAATGGTAATAAATTACCTAACCCTACAACTCAAAGAGTTAGAAAAAGAGCAGCAAGAAAAGCCCAGTGTAACCAGAAGGAAGGAAATAATAAAGATAAGAGTGGAGATAAACGACATAGAGACCAAAACAAAACAAAATAAAACAAAAAACCAAAACAATACAAAAAATAAACAAAACCAAGAGCTGGTTCTTTGAAAGGATAAACAAGATTGATGAACCTCTAGCCAGGCTCACCAAGAAGCAAAGAGACAGGACCCAAATAAACAAAATCAGAAATGAAAGAGGCGAAATAATAGCAGACCCCATAGAAATATAAAGGATTGTTAAAACATACTATGAACAACTCTATTCCAACAAAGTGGACAACCTGGAGAAAATGGACACATTCCTAGAAAAATACAACCTTCCAAAAATCAATCAGGAAGAATCTAAAAACTCAATAGGCCAATAACTATGGAATAAATTGAAGCAATCATCAAAAAGCTTCCAGCAAACAAAAGCCCGGGGCCAGACAGCTTCACAGGGAAGATTTATCAAACATTCAAGGAAGAACTAAAACCTATCCACCTCAGACTATTGAAAAAAATTCAAGAAGAAGGAACATTTCCAAGCTCATTCTATGAAGCCAGCATTACCCTAATACCAAAACCAGATAAAGACAACACAATGAAAGAGAATTACATGCTAATATCCCTCATGAACATAGATGCCAAAATCCTCAACAAAATTCTAGCAAATCAGATCCAGCAGTACATCAGAAAGATCATACACCATGACCAAGTAGGATTTATCCCAGGGATGCAAGGATGGTACAATATCTGCAAATCAATAAACGTGATAAATCACATAAACAAATTGAGAGATAAAAACCACATAGTCATGTCAATTGATGCAGAAAAAGCATTTGACACAATCCAACACCCTTTCTTGATAAAAGCTCTCAGCAAGGTGGTAATAGAAGGATCATACCTCAACATAATAAAAGCCATATATGACAAACCCACAGCCAACATCATACCCCATGGGCAAAAAACTAAAACCATTTTCCCTAAGAACAGAAACAAGACAGGGATGTCCACTCTCTCCACTCCTGTTCGACATAGTACTGGAAGTATTAGCCATTGCAATTAGACGAGAAGAAGGAATAAAAGGCATCCAAATTGGAAAAGAAGTAAAACTGTCCTTATTTGCAGATGACATGATACTATACATAGAAAACCCTAAAGACTCCACCAAAAAATTATTAGACTTAATAAATGAATTAGGACATGTAGCAGGATACAAAATTAATGCCAAGAAATCTATGGCATTTCTATCCACCAATAGTGAACTTACAGAAAGAGAGACTAAAAAAGCAATCTCATTTACCATTGCACCAAAAAAATTAAATATCTAGGAATAAACTTAACTAAGGAGGCAAAAGACCTATACTCGGAAAACTACAGGACACTGAAAACAGACATAGAGGAAGACATAAACAGATGGAAGAACATACCATGTTCATGGATTGGTAGAATCAACATCATTAAAATGTCCATAGTACCGAAAGCAATCTATAGATTCCATGCACTCCCCATTAAAATACCAATGGCATGTTTCACACATCTAGAAAGAACTCTCCAAAAATTCATCTCGTATAAAAAAAGTCCCCAAATAGCTGCAGCAATCCTCAGAAAGAAGAACAAAGTAGGTGGCATCTCAATACTAGATATCAAGCTGTATTACAAAGCCACTGTTCTCAAAACAGCTTGGTACTGGAATAAGAACAAATTACAGCAGGAAGGCTGGGGAGTGTTGGGGACGGTGGGGAAGACATCAACCGAAGGACTTGTATGCATGCATATAAGCACAACCAATGGACACAAGACACTGGGGGCGGGGGGGTGGGATGAGGGCATGCGAAAAGGGGTAGGAGAGGCTGGGGGATGGTCAATGGCAAAAAAAAGAAGATATATGTACATATATACTACTATTTGTAATAGTTTAAACAATAAAACATAAATAAATAAATAAAGTAAAATTAAAAAAAAGAAAAGTAAAAAGATGTAGAGGAAGATATAAACAAATGGAAGATCATACCATGTTCATGGATTGGTAGAATCAACATCATTAAAATGTCCATAGTACTCAAAGCAATCTATAGATTCAATGCAATCTACATTAAAACATCAATGCAGATTTCACAGACCTAGAACAAACTCTCCAAAACTTCATCGGGGATAAAAAAAAAAAGACCCCAAATAGCCACAGCAATCCTGAGAAAGAAGAACAAAGTTGGAGGGATCACAATACCAGATATCAAGCTATACTACAAAGCCACGGTTCTCAAAACTGCCTGGTACTGGCATAAGAACAGACATATAGACCCATGGAACCGAACAGAGAACCCAGAAATTAACCCACGCCATTATGCTCAATTAATATTTGTCAAAGAAGGCAAGAGCATACAACGGAGTCAATACAGTCTCTTCAATAAATGGTGCTGGGAAATTTGGTCAGATACATGAAAAAAAAAAATGAAACTGGATCACCAACTTACACCATACACATAAACAAACTCAAAATGGTTAAATTACTTAAATGTAAGGCGGGAAATCATAAAAATGTTAGAAGACCCCATAGGCAGCAAAATATCAGACATTTGTCGGAGCAATATCTTTACCGATACAGTTCCTAGGGCAATGGAAACTAAGGAGAAAATAAACAAATGGGACTACATCAAAATAAAGAGCTTCTACACAGCAAAAGAAACCATAACAAAACAACAAGAAAGCCCACTTCATGGGAGAATATATTTGCTTATGCTATATCAGATAAGGGTTTAATATCCAAAATTTACAGGGAACTCATACAACTTAACCAAAGGAGGATAAACAATCTAATCAAAAAATGGGCAAAGGACCTGAATAGACACTTTTCAAAAGAGGACATACAGTAGGCAGAGATACATATGAATACATGCTCAAAGTCACTAATCCTTGGAGAGATGCAAATCAGAATAGAAATGTGGTACCAACTCATACCTGCCAGAATGATTATCATCAACAAATCAACAAATGACAAGTGCTGATAAGGATGTGGATAAAAAGAAACCCTCCTGCACTGCTGGTGGGAATGCCACTGTAGAAAATAGTATGCAGTTTTCTCAAAAAGTTAAAAATGGAATTCCTATGTGACCCAGTAATCCCACTTCTAGGAATATATCCCAAGAAACCGGAAACACCAATAAGAAAGGATATATGCACCCCTATGTTCATAGCAGCACAATTTACAATAGCTAAGATTTGGAAACAGCCTAATGCCCATCAGCAAATGAGTGAATTTAAAAATTTTGTTACATCTACACAATGGAATACTACACTGCTATAAAAAAGAAGGTACTTTCACCATTTGCAACAGCATGGGTTGAACTGAAGAGCATTATGCTAAGAAAAATAAGGCTGTTGGAGAAAGATAAATATCACATAATCTCACTCATATGTGGGATGTAATGATCAACATAAACTGATGAACAAAAACAGATCCAGAGACAAGGTAGTTTGGAACAAACCATCCAACCTCAGAGAGAAGGCAGGGAAGTGGGGGGTTAGAGATCAACCAAAGACATTTATGCATACATATTAGCATAACCTATGGACACAGACACTGGGGCAGTGGGGGCTTGCCCTCGGGGGTAGGAGTGGCCAGGAGGGTCAATTGGGGAAAAAGGAGACATGTAATACTTTAAACAATAAAAATAGATGCTCAGCATCCTTAGTCATTCAGTAAATGCAAAATAATACTATAATTAGATAGCAGAATATATCCATTAGAAAAAACAAACAAGTAAAGAAACAAAACCCCCAAACTGACACCACCAATTTCTGGCAAGGATTTGAATCAAGTGGAACTCTCACTCATTGGCAGTGGAAAAGTGAAATTATACAGCTACAGAGGAAAACAGTTTGACATTTTCTAATAAAATTAAACATGCATTTACCATATAACCCAGAATTCTACTGATGGGTATTCATGTAAAGAGTACAAAGATATTCACAAAAATACCTGTATATAGATGTTGATAGAAAATTTATTCATAATTGCAAATACCTGAGTATGAAGCCAAATTTTGTTATTCACTAAACTAGAAGCCCGGTGCACGAAATTCGTGCACGGTGGGGGGTTGTCCCTCAGCCCAGCCTGTACCCTCTCCAATCAGGATCGGGCCTAAACGGGCAGTCAGACATCCCTCTCACAATTCAGAACTGCTGGCTCCCAACTGCTTGCCTGCCTGCCTTCCTGATTGCCCCTAACCGCTTCTGCCTGCCAGCCTGATCACCCCCTAACCACTCCGCTGCCAGCCTGGTTGATGCTTAACTGCTCCCCTGCAAGCCTGTTTGCCCCCAACTTCCCTCCTCTGCCAGCCTGGTCACCCCTAACTGCCCTCTCCTGCAGGGTTGATCACCTCCAACTGCCCTCCCTTGCAAGCCTGGTCCCTCTCAACTGCCCTCCCTTGCAGGCCTGGTCCCTCACAACTGCCCTCCCTTGCAGGCCGGGTGCCTCCCAACTGCCCTCTCCTGCTGGCCATCTTGTGGTGGCCATCTTGTGTCCACATGGGGGCAGGATCTTTGACCACATGGGGGCAGCTATATTGTGTGTTGCAGTGATGATCAATCTGTATATTACTCTTTTATTAGATAGGATAGAGGCCTGGTGCATGGGTGGGGACCAGCTGGTTTTCCCTGAAGGGTGTAACAGATAAGGGTGGGGGTTCCCTTGGGGTGTGGGGCGGCCTGAGCGAAGAGCCTGTGGTGGTTTGCAGGCTGGCCACGCCCCCTGACAACCCAAGGGGAGGCCCTGGTATCTGGAATTTATTTTCCTTCTACAATTGAAACTTTGTAGCCTGGAGTGGAGCCAAGCCTGGGGCTCCGGCAGCCATTTCTGTGGCAGTTAATTCACCTTCTACAATTGAAACTTTGTAGCCTTAAGCAGGTGGGCCCAGCCAGGGTGTGCGGAAAGCTTTGCTTCCCCTGTTGCCTGTGGCAACCCTGGCCTGCTCTCTCAAGCTCCATTCTGCCCTCATTTGTTTGAATTTGTTTACCTTCTATAATTGAAACTTTGTAGCTTGAGTAGAGGCTTAGGCCTGCAACGGCTATGGAAAGCTTGGCTTGCTCTGTTACCTAGGAAACCTTGCTCTCTGTGGCTGTAGCCATCTTGGATTGGGGTTAATTTGCATACTCGCCCTGATAGGCTGGCGGGCGTGGCTTGGCTGGTGGGCGTGGCTTATGTAGCAGAGTGATGGTTAATTTGCATATTACCATTTTATTAGAGAGGATGTTTGTCATTGCAAATTATTTTACTTCTCAATCTTTTTTTCTTCCACTATAAACAGTATAATAAGAATGAGGTTGAAATAAATATAAATCCTATATAATAAAAGCCTAATATCCTAAGTGTCCGACTGTTCTTTGGACCATTCAACCAGTCGCTATCATGCACAATGACCACCAGGGGGCAGCCCCTCCGACTGGTAGGTTAGCTTGCTGCTGGGATCAGGCATATTGGGACTGGGCATGACAGGCCGGATATACCCTGGAGCCCTCCCGTGGTCGCTCCCTGGCTGGCCAACCTCCCTTGGTCCCTCCCTGGCAGCCTGGCCCTGATCAGCACCAATCAGGACTGGACAAGACAGGCCAGACACACCCTGGACCCCTCCCACTGTCCCTCCCAGGCCCCAATCCCTGAAGGCCAGGCCAAGAGACCCTGCTGGTGCAAGAATTCATGCACCAGGCCTCTAGTATTATATAAATAAATATGAAATGTTAATACAATAAATATTAATCATTAGCAATTATATTTGTGTTTGCAACAATGTCTAGAACTATACTGTATAATATTATAGTCTCTAGCTCAGTTACACATGCCACATTTCAAGTGCTCAATAGCTGCATATGACTGGTGCCTAGTGTATTGATCTGCACGTATATAATACATCTCCATCATAAAAAAGTTCTAGTGTACAATGCTGAACTAGAAGAATATTTTTACAATACTAGGTGTGCTTGCTGAACACAATAAAAATTGAAATCAAGGCAATATATTTTCATTCTTATAACCAATAATAGTTTTTTTAAAAACCTACTCCAGAATTCTGAATTAGTTTCAGTTTATATTTTATTAGGTTTTCTTAAGTTCATTTGGGGTTTTGTTTTTTTGCTTTTTTTATTAATTTTTTATTTTTGTTTTTTCTATTACAGTTTACACTCACTATTATTTTGTATTTATTTCAGGTATATGGATAGTGGTTACACAATCACATAGTTTAAAATTTTTCTTCCTAATATTTCCAGTACCCACCTGGTGCCATACATAGTTATTACATTTATTAAACCAATATTTGTTTCAATATAAAGCCAGGAAAAACTTCTGTAATAGCTAATAATTTCCTCAAATTTCAGGAATAAAAGCTTTATTTATATATCAATGTAGTTTAAGAACTACATTGAGAATACCATCTTTGCATTTTTCTCATTAAGGTATGTTTTCTTTATTTAAAATTCACCTTTTTACAAATGTAATTCAAGGCAGCAAATCTTATTTCTGTTCTTCCAGATGCAGAGAGCTACAATTCTAAGCCAGGAAAATGACACCTTAGGATTGCAAAAAAACAAGCTTAAATTTTTAATTTAAAAAATGTTTCAATTATAGTTTCTATATATACTTTAAGCACTTACATGCAATAAGTGTTTATGGAACAAATGAAGAGGAGGAAGAGGATGGAAAAACATTAAAGTAAGACAAATGTGGACCAGAGATGTTCACAACAATAGAGTTCTATAATTTTATAAACACAAAAGAACCAAGGTACATTTTATTTTACCCATTCATTTTGAAATAAGCACTGGATCTCTAGATTAATATTTCCCTTGTTGCAATTTGTTTTTCATATCAAATGCTTGTTCAAAAGACAAAAGGATCATTCTGTCCTTGAGATGGAAAAACAAAACAATATCACATTCTCTCAAGGAAATAAGCTATCTTTCCCATTTGAAAGAACTCAATATAATGATCCTCAATAATAGGAAGAAACTATATTGTATATTGAAGTAAAAATAACAAATCTATTATCAAGATCTCTAGCCAGACATCATGAAAAATGGACAATTTACTGCCTGCTTTTATTTTATTTACTCAGGATTTTTTTTTTAATTAAGAGGTACGTAATTTCTGTATGTCTGAGTTTCTATTATCCTCAATCATAACTTCTGATTGCATTCATTCATAGGTGACAGCATATTGACCTCCATTTCTGTATTTTCTATTAGGCCAATTTGAAGAGAAGGCAAAGATGTCTGCTGGCTTTTTGACATATTGTTAATTATTACATTGAAAAGTAAATAAAAACTATATCATCTTTAGAGTATTATTCTATGATACTAAAATCTAATAGCAATATTAAAGTCACATGATAGGTCTTCAATATATTAAAAACCTGGAATGAAAATCATGTAGTAATAATTCATTCTTTAATGCACTTATAATACTATCTAGTTAGATAAAATGTACATTAAAATAAACATTTAACTACAAACTTTTAAGAGTTTGCAAACATTTTTAGAAGTAAATTTGAAATAATTTTCAAGAGAGCTTATATCGTAAAGCATAAGGCAATGAGTTTAATTGGACTTCATAGTTGTATGCCTTTAGTAAATTAATGGATAACCCTAAAGAAAGTTTATCAAAACTCAGTGGCTTTGTTACAGACTACAGCAAGGACTCTGAAATATTATATCATGATCCACCTGTGTGATTAGTGCTATAGAAACTGTGTACCTCAGCATACAGGGAAAGGCTGAAAAGTTGCCGTAACAAATTCGATAGTGGTTCCAGGTAAAATGAAGTAAACACATACAACCTTTTCTCTCAAACAAAAAAACAAACAAAACACAAAAAATGATACCTGGACAGAATGCATGATGTAGCTATTTGAGAATTCTGAAAAGTACACAACAGGGGTATAGAGGGAGAAGATTAGAATTCAAAGTACCACTGATCTCAGAAGAGAGTTTGAATAATTTTCCCTTCAGTATGTCCTAGATTAAACTCAACATAGCTCAAAACACATAAATGGGCTTTGGTGCAGACCCAGAGGAAAAGATGAGACGTCCTCAAGTTCTGTCTCAAAGAGTCGGAAAGGGAAGCCTACCATTCAGATTGTGAAAATCTTCATTTGTTTTTTGTTTCTGTTTTGTTTGTTTTTCCTTTCTCCAATGCCTCATGCTTTAGCTTTCAAAAAAAAATCTGTAATGTACAAGAGAATAGAAATTTATCCCTCTGATCAGAGGAGGTCTGATACCAAGATGATCATGCCAACCCTAAAGCTATTTTTTTCTCTGAGTTCCCACCACTTGAACTTGACCACAGGCAAAGGAATGGAAGTGTACAATATAGTGGAATATCTAAATCCCAAGTATCTGTCTAAAGGTCTGAAAAGAGAAGGCCCAGAGAATTGGAAATCACAGGAGAGCTCAGAAAGAGGGAAGCACTGAGACAGTGAGCATATAAAGTCATTTATGCAATCCTGGTATCAATATTAAACTGTGCATGCATGGTTATCTGATCCTAATCTGCATACCAAAGATCTTGAGAACTAAATTAAACTACATTAAACCTCTGCCAAGTACCAGAATGTCCTAGGTAGTGCACACAAAAGGTAGATCTGAAAATCAGTTCAAAGTCTTTGATAATTGTGTATATTGAAAGCAAACACACAATGTGGATGAGTAATCATGGCCTTAACATATATAAGCTCATTCCTTGAAGAAGCAAAAATATCAACATTCTACACAAGCAGAATTATGCATAGACTTCAAAGAAGACCTGGAGTCTGCTAACATCATTTTTGAAATATAAAGAATACAATTTAAACTTACTAAATATACAAAGAACCAAAAAAGACTGACTGAACTCTCATAGGGAAAAACTACCAGAATGATGACATTACTAGTAAGAGCTCTGCAGCACTCCCTAACCTGTTTGACTCAGTGGATAGAGTGTCGGCCTGCGGACTGAAAGATTTCAGGTTAGATCCTGGTCAAGGACATGTACCTTGGTTGTGGGCACAGCCCCAGTAGGAGGTGTGCAGGAGGCAGCTGATCGGTGTTTCTCTATCATCGATGTTTCTAACTCTCTATCCCTCTCCCTTCCTCTCTGTAAAAAGTCAATAATATATATATATTAAAAACAGCTCTGCAGTGCTGCTCACTGGAGAGGGGGAACATAATTGATGAGAATCATTAAAAATTAGCCTGACCAGTGTGGCTCAATGGCTGAGAGTAGGCCTATGAACCAGGAGCTCATGGTTTGAGCACATGCCGAGGTTGTGGGCTCGATTGCCAGTGGAGGGTGTGCAGGAGGCAGCTTACCAATGATTCTCTCTCATCATTGATGTTTCTATCTCTCTCTCCTTCTCCTTTCCTCTCTAAAATCAATAAAAATATTTTTTTAAAAATAATAAAATTAAGGTATCTGGAAATAGTCAACAAAATACAGCAAAAAAAGAAACATTTGTCAGAAAAATCTACTAAATCCCAATAAGAATAGTAAGAATCTGTGATAATGGAGCCAGGAAACACACTCCCTCTTTCCTGCTTCAATTTATCAAGAGACAAGCTCCACTCTGAGCAGGTGTGACCAAAAACACAGTGTTCTCTCTTTTTTTTTAAATGTCTTTATTGATTAATGTATCACATATTTGTCCTCATCCCCCCATTCCCATCCCACACTCCTCCCCACGCATGCCCCCACCCCCCTGTTGTCATTAACCACTAGTTAAGCTCATATGCATGCACACAAGTCCTTTGGTTGATCTCTCCCCTTTACCCCCACCCTCCTCTACCCTCCTTCTGAGGCCTGACAGTCTGATCCATGCCTCCTTGTTTCTGGGTCTGTTCTTGTTCATCAGTCTATGTTGTTCATTATTTCCCCTAGATGAGTGAGATCATGTGCTATTAGAAATACACTTATAAGAACCGAAAATGAGACAAGCAATAATGGTTATGCTGACAGGCAAATGAATCAGTCTGTAGTGAGTTTCTTTCTGGGCCAACAGTTCTTTTGAGACCCAATTTCAATGTCAAACAGTTCCTTATGTGTACATGTCAGCAATGACATTTCAGTTCTGGATGGTGCACAAATGGTGGTAATGCAGGTCCGACTCTCTCTGGTTTGGTCCTGGGCAATCTGCAGTGACGCACAGCTGCTAACTGCTAGTATGGCAAGGAGACGTCAGCGTCTTCTATCTCTGGACTGCTTCTCTTCTGTCTTCATGGCTGGAGTAGTCCTGTCGATTCCTCTCTGTTGCTGGAATCCACATGGTCTCAGAGTTGTTTTCCTCTTGTCCAAGGTAAAATTACCATACATCTGATGATTGCTAGCGTGGCTAGAAAGGCATTCTCAGGCATTCTTGGGTTTCTGGTTACCTCACAATTTCTTCCCTGAGGTTTGACGTTCTGATTGATATTTCTCTGTTTCTGGATCTATTTTTTTCCCCATCAGTTTATGTTGTTCATTATATTCCACAAATGAGTGAGATCATGTGATATTTATCTTTCTCTGCCTGGCTTATTTCACTAAACATAATGTTCTCCAACTCCATCCATATTGTTGCATATGGTAAGAGCTCCTTCTTTTTTACTGATGCGTAGTATTCCATTGTGTAGATGTACCACAGTTTTTTAATCCACTCATCTGCTGATGGGCACTTAGGCTGTTTCCAAATCTTAGCTATGGTGAATTGTGCTGCTATGAACATAGGGGTGCATATATCCTTTCTGATTGATGTTTCCAGTTTCTTGGGATATATTCCTAGAAGTGGAATCACTGGGTCAAATGGGAGTTCTATTTTTAGTTTTTTAAGGAAACTCCATACTGTTCTCCACAGTGGCTGCACGAGTCTGCATTCCCACCAGCAGTGCACGAGGGTTCCTTTTTCTCCACATCCTCGCCAGCACTTGTCATTTGTTGACTTGTTGATAATGGCCATTCTGACAGGTGTGAGATGGTACCACATTGTTGTTTTGATTTGCATCTCTCTAATGATTAGTGATTTAGAGCAGGTTTTCATATGTCTCTTGGCCTTCCTTCTGTCTTCTTTTGAAACGTGTCTATTTAGATCAGTTGCCCATTTTTTGATTGGGTTATTTATCTTCTTTTTGTTAAGCTGCATGAGTTCCCTGTAAATGTTGGAGATTAAACCCTTATCGTTGACATCATTGGCAAATATGTTCTCCCATGCAGTGGGCTTTCTTGTTGTTTTATTGATGGTTTCCTTTGCTGTGCAAAACCTTTTTATTTTGATGTAGTCCCATTTGTTTATTTTCTCTTTAGCTTCCATTGCCCTAGGAGCAGTATCAGCAAAGAAGTTCTTTTGGCATATGTCAGAGATTTTTCTGCCTATAGATTCCTCTAGTATTTTTATGGTTTCCTGTCTTATGTTTAAGTCCTTGATCCATTTTGAGTTTATTTTTGTGTATGGTATAAGTTGGTGGTCTAGTTTCATTTTTTTGCATTTATCTGTCCAATATTCCCAACACCATGTATTGAAGAGACTGTCTTGACTCCATTGTATGTTCATGCCTCCTTTGTCAAATATTAATTGAGCATAGTTATTTGGAATGATTTCTGGGTTCTCTATTCTATTCCATTGATCTATATGTCTGTTCTTGTGCCAATACCAGGCAGTTTTGAGAACAGTGGCTTTGTAGTATAGCTTGAAATCTGGTATTGACATCCCTCCTACTTTGTTCTTCTTTCTCAGGATTGCTGTAGCTATTCGGGGTCTTTTTTTATTCCAGATGAATTTTTGGAAAGTTCGTTCTAGGTCTGTGAAGTATGCCGTTGGTATTTTAATGGGAAGTGCATTGAAATTATAGATTGCTTTGGGTAGTATGAACATTTTGATGATGTTGATTCTACCAATCCATGAACATGGTATGTTCTTCCATCTGTTTATGTCTTCCTCTATCTCTTTTTTCAGTGTTGTGTAGTTTTCCGCGTATAGGTCTTTTACCTCCTTAGTTAAGTTTATTCCTAGGTATCTTAATTTTTTTGGTGTGATGGTAAATGCTTTTTTAGTCTCTCTTTCTGTAAGTTCATTATTGGTGTATAGAAATGCCATATATTTCTTAGCATTTATTTTGTATCCTGCTACTCTGCCGAATTCATTTATTAAGTTTAATAATTTTTTGATGGAGTCTTTAGGGTTTTCTATGTACAGTATCATGTCATCTGTAAATAAGGACAGTTTTACTTCTTCTTTTCCAATTTGGATGCCTTTTACACAGTGTTTTCTTATCCCACAGATCCCAGTTTAGGTCTACAATATTGCTGAGGAGGGACAGGACACTTCTCATCCAAGCCAGGTTCATGTTGCAAAAGCTCTATTCCAAGCAAGGGTGATAGAGTTTCTGGGGTTCTTTTCTTCACCTAGGATCAACTCATAAGGCAGAAGTTTTAACATAGATACAATAATATAAGAATAGTGGGGCCCAGATCATTCTGATCCAAGCTCATTCAAAAGATGGAAGAACCATCATGAGAAAGGCAAGCCAAGAAGAGCAGAGGCTGCTACCCAGTGAATCAGGGGTATCATTCTGAGAGAAGTAAGCCACTTCCCTGCTCTCAACTCAAGTTGCAATGATGTAGAGTTTTTATTGTTGTTCGTTTTGTTTGTTTGTTTGTTTTTGTTTTTCCTGAGAGAGAGAGAGGTGGACCATAATAACAGAAATCTAAGAAGTTCTCCCTAAGGGAACTGATTTTATTTCAAAGAGTTCTAGAAAGTTCAAATTTAAGGGTTTTGTTGAATATAATGGACATTTTAGATGTAAATGATAAGTAGAAGGTTAGTAACTCCATGAGAGCAACCAGCTAAACCATAGGTCAACTACTTAACCAGGGAAAATAATGAAAAGAGACAATTAAAGAGATCTCTCATGAGGTTAGAACAAATCTCAAAAACTAGCCAATAAAAACAACCCCTGTAAAGGGGCCAGATTGTAATTGAATCTGATTCATTCCTGAGCCAATGTATTATCAAAAATAAGAAAACAATCAGGTGACTGTGACTCAGGGCTAAAGGAAGTGTGTGATATTCACAGAAGAAAACAGCTTGGCAGAGATATCATAGAAAGTGACACTGAAAGACAACTATGCTAAAACCTTGTTATCCCATGGTGATTGAACTTATGCCTAAAGTTATGTCCTCTGATGAGGGGCAAAATAGACATTTTAGAAATGTTACTAGCAGTAATGAATGGCATTTTATAATGATAATGATCAATAAATAAGTAGGATATAATGATTAAAAATATATGTATATCTAAAAATAGAGCTCCAAAATGCATGATGCAAAGCCTGAGATAATTATGAAAATAGGCAATACAAATGATATTTGAATATAGTTGACCTTTAAACAATGGGAGTTGGGACACTGACCCCCACACAGTCAAATATCCTTGTATAACTTTCAATTCTTCAAAAACTTAACTAGATATGTCCCTTGGTTTCCATGGGGAGAATTGTTTCAGGGTCCTCTGCAGATACTGAAATCCACAGATGTTTAAGTACCTCATAAAATGGTGTAAAAAAAGCATATACTGTCAGCCTTCTAAATCCATGGATTCCCAACTGTGAATAGAATAATTTGATCTGCAGTTTGTTGGATCCATGTTTGTGAAATCCAGGTATACAGTGAGCCAGCAGCATGTTTACTTAACAACCCATTCAGTTCAAACGTATGATTACATTCAATAATCCACTTACAATGGCAGAACAAATAGGCAGAAATTGTAGAAGGAAATATAGGATTTGAACAGTGCTATAAAGCAGACATCTAAGAGACATCTATTGAATACTCTACCCAAAGCTACAAGAAAACATTATTTTCAAGTACATGGAATATTCTCCAAGATAGTTCATTTACTTAGCAATAAAACAAGTTAAAGGAATTGAAAATATGCAAAGTATATTCTCTGATCACAATATAATTGAATTATAAATTAATAAAATGAAGAAATTTGGGGAATTTAAAAATATGAGGAAACTTGAAAATGTACTCCTAAGTTATCAATGAGTGTAAGATAAGATCACAATGGAAATTAGAAAGTAGCTAGAGATGAATGAAAATAAAAACACAAGATAATACAACTTACTTAATACAGCTAAATAAGTGTTTAAATGGAAATTTATAACTGTAAATGACTAAACAATATGAAAATGGAAATATGTCTTCTTTCACGGATTAGAAGAGTTGATATCATTAAGATGACAATACTCCCCAACACAATCTACAGATTCAATTCAACCCCCACTAATATTTCCACAGCCCTTTTTTGCAGAAATTAAAAATGCAATCCTAAAATTCATATGGAATTTCACAGGGCTTTGAATAAGCAAAACAATCTTGAAAACTAATGACAAAATTGAAAGACTCAAGTAAGCCAGACAGTGTAATACTTCCATAAGGGTATATATCTGAATGAATAAAATAGAATTAAGAATCTAGAAAAAAAACTCATACATGTCTAATCAACTGATTTTTCAATAAGGGTGACAAGACCATTCAATGGCACAAGAATAGTCTCTACAACAAATAATGTTGGGACAATAGAAACTAACTGTAGAACTTTTAGAAGAAATCTTATAGTGGTAAATCTTGATCTTGGAATTGGCAATGGTTTCATATATACAACACTAAAAGCACAAGCAACAAAAGGAAAGAGATAAAAGTAGGAATTCCTCATAGTAAATGTTTTTGTTCATCAATTAACACTATCAAGAGAGTGGAAACACAACACATAGAACAGGAGAAAATATTTACAAATTATATATGTGATATGAGTCTAGAATCCAGAATATGTAAAGAACTCACAACTGATAGATAATTAAATAATAGGAATAAGAGTTGTATGGATATTTCTCCAAAGAAGATATACAAACAGCCAATGAGCACATGAAAAGATGTTCAATGTCATTAGTGAAATATAAATCAAAACCACAGAGAGATACCACTTCACGCCCATGAGTATGGACATATTTTTTAAAAGAATAATAATAAATAATCATGGGCAAGGATATGGAGAAATTTGAACCCACATATATTGCTGGTAGGAGTGTAAGATGGTGCAATCACTGTGAAAAACAGTTTGGTGGTTCCCAGTAAAGTTAAACATAGAATTATCATATGATACAGTTTCACTGCTAAGCATATACCCAAATTGAAAACAGGTGTTAAAGTAAAATGTGTACACTAATGTTTATAGTAACACTATTCACAATAGTCAAAGATGAGAATAACCTAAATGTCCATCAACTGATAGATAAATAAAATGTGGTACAGCTATACAATGGAATATTATTTAGGCATAGAAAATAATGAAAAATGATACATGTTATGCCATGGATGGACCTTGTAAACATTATGCTAGTGAAAGAAGCCAGATGCAAAAGGCCACATATTGTATGATTTTATTTATATGAAATATCCAGAATAGGCAAATCCATAAAGACTGAAAACAGATTAGTGGTAGGCAGGGGCTGGGAGATGGTGTATGAATAGGGAGTTTTTAGTAGGTATGGGTTACACTGTGGGATGAGGAAAAATTCTGGAGCCACATAATGTTGTACAACACTGTGACTATACTTAATGTTTCTGAATTATACACTTTAAAATGGTTGAAATGGTAAATAATGTTATATGTATTTGCCATAAAAAGTCTCAAAACAATAATCTAAACTTCCACTTTATGAAACCAAAAATTATAATAATAAAATAAAAGCAAACTAAACTCAATGCAAATGGAAAATGATAAAACTTACAGTGAAAATAGAAAAACAATATTTAAAATCAAATAAACCAAACATTGATTCTTTGAAAGGTAAATAAAATTGACAACATTTTAGATAGATTGACAAAGTGAGAAGATTCAATTTCTTAAATCAGAGAGAGAGAGAGAGAGAGAGAGAGAGAGAGAGAGAGAGAGAGAGATAAGACATTACAAAAACCTAACAAAAATAAAAGGATTATAAACTTAGATGGAATGAAGAAATTCCTAGATACAAACTACCAAAATTGACTCAAGAAGAAATAGATCTATAGATCCACATTGTCTATAACAATGTGGAAAAAATTTTCCACACACACACAAAAAAATGCTCAGAACCAGATAGTTTCCCTAGAGAATTCTATCAAGCCCTTGAAAGAAGAATTAACACCAAACTTTCACAAGCTTTTTTCCCAAAAATAGAAAAGGAGGAAATACATCCCATATAGCTCATTCTATGAGGCTGGTATTATTCTATACTAAAATCAAACAAAAATATCACAAGAAAACTACAAAACAATATATCTTATGATTCCCAACAAAAAAGATCATCAGCAAAATACTAACAAACCAAATCCAACAATATATAAAAAGCCTTATATACCTTGACCAATTAAAATTTATCTCAGAAGTATAAGAATGACTTCACAAAGGAAATTAATTAATATAATTCACCATATAAATAGAATAAAGGAGGAAATCATATTGTCATAACAATAGAAGCAAACAGTTTGTGATAAAATACAATACCCTCTTTAGTAAAAATCATTCCACTCCATAACTAGGAATAGAGGGAATGTATTCAATCTAAAGAAAGGGCATATACAGAAGCTCACAGAATATCATAATTAATGGTGAAAAACTGAATGCTTTCCCCCTGTGATCAGCAAAAAGAAAAGGATGTTTATTATTGTCACCTTTGTTCAGAAATGTACTGAAGATTCTAGCAACCAGACTAGTAAAGAAGATATGAAACTATCTCTATTTGTGAATGGCATAATCTTTTATATAGAAAATTATAAGAAATTAAAAATTTAAAACTATGAATTAATAAAGTCGATTGACAAGGTTGTAGAATACAAAATTAATATATAAAATAATTGTATTTCTCTAAATACTTAAAAAGAACAACAAAAGGAAATGGAGAGAATTCATTTTTAATAACATCAAAAGGAATAAATTTTTAAGGAATTAATTTAACTAAAGATGCGAAAAATGTAAAGTGTGAAAACTAAAGCTCTACAAGTCAATAATTGAAAGACAGCCGAAATAAAAACTGGCCAAAGGATCTGAATAAACATTTCTCCAATGAATTATGTACAAATGGCCAATATACACATAAAAACATGTTTTACATGAATATCCATCAGGGGACATACAAATTGAAAACACAATGAGATATTTTTGGTAATTCATTTTTTCCATTTCCACAAGGGGAAAAAAACTCAACTGAAAATCAAGATTTCAATTTAGATCCATCAGAGAATTGAGATCATATGGTGAAACTTTATCCTTAAAAATTGTAAAGACAGGTGACTACACAGAATCATAGCTTATGAGAACAGAAACCTAGGAAAATAAGTTTACTATTGGAGCCAATACCAAGCTACAAAACATAAAATATAAATGACAAATTGCCAAAGGGGCAGTGTAGACAAGCTTGAGAGTTAATAACTCCAGTGAGGGTCAGACTTTGGGGGGCCCACACTTTCAGGAGTTTTGCCTTCAAGAGACCTACCAGGTGTTCATAGAGAAGATCAGAGAAAAAACCCTTAGTGGTTTGGGCAGGTGAAGGGGAAAGGTAGTCATTTTGAAATATGCCCAGAATATTCTGTTTTTCTAATAAAGTGTTCTCAAAGAAAATATATAGCTGTGGTTTCACCAGAAACTATACTCAACTCTAGTCACCCATAAAGGCTCCATGTTGAGACAATGTTTAATAAATAATCTCTAGGGAAACTCAAGGCCTACACAGGAGATAAAAATAAGGAAAAGATAAAATTTTAGCTTCTGATGCTTATAGCAATAGTATAAAAACAAAGTCTAATGCCTAGCCAAATGAAAATAAAACCTCATACTAAAAGGTCTATTTACCTGAGCTTTTTTATTCAGTACATTTGTCCAGATTGCAACAAAAAGTTACAAGGCAAACTAAACTCCAAAAATCCACCACAGTTTAAAGACCAGACTCAGATATAGAAGAGATTTTGGAATTATCAAACTGAAAATTAAAAATAACTAATTGAGTGGGGTGACAAAATGATAGCAGAATAGACGGACATGTCCCGAGCCTTGTCCTGGAGCAGATAGAATGAACAACTAAATCAAATAACATCCACCTTCAATTGGCGAAGTAGACACAGCTGGTGAGAAATTCACAGCTGGGAAGGGCAGAGGACACCTGGAGAACAGCAATATCAAGTATCTGGACTAGAGAGAACTGTGAGACCACCTAGCCCAGAGGGTCAGAGGAAAACCTACAGCACCAATGCTGCATCCCTTGGGACAGGTGTAGTCTGACTGTGGAAAGGAGGTCCACAGGAACTGCTGGTGGCAGGGGATTCTAGATCTGGGTCCACAGTCATGAGAGACTGAGCCCAGAGGGGGCAGCCTGGATGGCTATCCAGGACACGCTGTGCCAGGGGGAGAGGGGCTCGCAGTAGTGCAGCTCTTTCCCCTCTTTTTGGTCTTTGCTTTGGTTTGCTGAACCTAGTACATAGTACCTTTCAAATACAGACACTCACCTGTGGCTGAGGTACAGGTGGATGTGTGGACTTGTGGAGTCTGGAGAGAGGCCAGGGAAAGAGGAATGTTGGGGAGGTGGCCAAGAGTCTGGTGCTAAGTCATACCTGACGTGCCGGACCTAGGCAGCCATGCTCTCTTGAAGAGATAGCCGCCCCCTCCCCTGCAGTCTCCAGGCAACCAATTAATCCACATCCAGACTGCACCCTGAGTGGTACAGAGGATACAAAAAAAATCTAAATAGTCCTTGAGAGCCCTCAGGGACTGGCCTAAAGAGAGGCCTTCAGTCCCAACAACAGGATTCTGAGAAGTGGTATACAGCACAGAAGAGTGGGATCTTAAACCAGCTCTCATAGGGAATTAAAAAATTGGCAGAAAGGAACAACACTTCACTTTTTCATTTATATTTTTATTTTATTTCATTATTATTTTGTTATCTCTTTTTTCTTTATTTTCCTTTGTTTCTTTGTTTTCTATTTTTTTCACATTATTTTTTCATCATTCTATTTTTTTTATTTTAACCTATTTTTAAATTATTTTTCTTCTCTTTCTTCTTATCCACACATCCTCTTTCTACTTCCTCTATACTGAACTGAGGTCCTCCCCATATTCATCTAATTTATTAACCTTATTTTCTGTATATAAGATTCTGCCCCCACCCTTTTTACTGGGTATTTGGTGTTTATATGTTTTGGTTTATCTGTTTGTTCTCTGGTGTTTTCTTCCCACATATATATATATATTTTTTTTTTTCCTTTTCCTTCCTTTTTCTTCTTTTCCTTTCTCTAATACCACTTTTTCTCTCCTCAATATCATCTGTGTTTTCTTTTCTCTCCTCTAATTCTCTTTTCTCTGGTGGTCACTTATATTGGGGTTATTGGTGTCATGTGTACATTCATGTTTTGTTCTCTTTGTGTCATATCTTGTCGAGGTGAATTTTATCCTGTTTAGCCAATGTGGTAGAAAGCAGGCCACATAACCAGACATGGGGAGAGGAGACTCCACCCACAAATGGGTCAATAACACTCCAGACCCAACTAAAGAAGCAGGAAGAGGGCAGCAATGAGGGAGAGAGAGTGAGGGAGTGAGGGAGCAAAAGATGAGTGTGTGGACATGGTGTGTGTGTGTGTATGTGTGTGTGTGTGTGTGTGTGTGTGTGTGTGTGTGTGTGTAAGTGAGGAGCAGTTAGATACCGCAGGACCTTTGAGGGGAGGCTGACCGAGCTTGCCAAACCAGGCACCCTCTGCTCCATTGCAAACAGTCCCAGAGTGGCTGGCTCTTTCACAGAGGCTGTGCCTTTTTGAAGGGGAGAGCTGCTGTTACTGGGAGTCCAACCTCACCTCCACCCAAGGTGTCCTCAGATAACACTAAGGACTCTAAAGCCATGCCCACCAGAGTCCTGCTGCCTCGGTTGCAGTCTCATGGTTACTGAGACTACAGCCACCCCAGGGGAAGGCTCCTGTGAGTTCCAAAGCATGCTCCCCTCTGGCCAGCCTAACACTTTAGCCCAGGGCACCGTGACCATGCAAGCAGCAGCCACATGAGCAGCCTGCCCCCATCCAAAGAACAGCAGCTCCGCGAGCAGCCTGCCCCAGTCCCAGGACCAGAAGCCCCACAAGGAGCCCACCCCTGCCCAAGGAACAGCAGCTGCACGAGCAGCCCACCCACATCCGAGGAGTGGCAGCCACATGCAGCCCACCCCTATCCAAGGAGCAGCAGCCACGTGAGCAGTCTGCCTCCATCCGAGGAGCAGCAGCCACGTGAATAGCCGACCCCCATATGAATAGCAGCAGCCCTGCGAGCAGCCCGCCCAAGTCTAAGGAGCAAAAGTCATGTAAGCAGCCCACCCCCATCCAAGGATCAGCAGCTATGTGAGCAGCCTGCTCCTGCCAGCCAGAGGAGCCACCACTGCTGTGAGCAGAGCACACCAGAGGAGCTTCTGCCAACAGAGGAGCAGCTGTGGCCACAACTGCCCAAGGAGCAGCTGGCCCCCGAGGAGCTGGTGCTGCCTAAGGAGCAACTCCTGCACAACTTGACACCCAGATCCTTCAGGGAGAGAAAATGGGGAGACAAAGAAACAACCAGAGAAAAGAAAAGGAAGAATCGCCAGAAAACCCAATAAGTGAAACAGAAGCATGCAAAATGTCAGAAAATGAATTCAGAATAAGGGTCATAGAGTTCATACCCCAGATGGATGGAAAAAATCAACAACTTATGTAAGAATCAAGAAGAAATAAAGAGTGATATAGTTGCAATAAAAACCACCTTGGAAAGTTTCAACAGTAGACTAGGAGAAGATGAGGACCAAATTAGAAAATAGGGAAGCAAAACACACCCAAACTAAACTGCAATTTGAGAAAAATATTAAAAGACAGGAGGAGCCTAAGAGAGCTTTAGGACAACATGAAACAAAGCAACATATGCAAAATAGAGGTGCCAGAACAACAGAAAGAGGAACAAGGGTTAGAAAACCTATTGGAAGAAATAATGTCAGAAAACTTCCCTGATGTGGGGAAGAAAAAATACACACAAGCACAAAGTCCCAAATAAGATGAACCAGGAAAGACCCACATCAAGACACATCATAATTATGATGGCAAATGTTCAGGACAAAGAGAGAATCTTAAAGGCTGCAAGAAAGACACAGAACTTTACATACAAGGGATCTCCCATTAGATTATCAAATGATTTCTCAACAGAAAAACATCAGGCCAGAAAGGAATGGAAGGAAATTTACAAAGTGATGCAAAGCAAGGGACTAAATCCAAGAATACTCTATTCAGCAAGGCTGTCATTCAAAATTGAAGGAGAAATAAGGAGCTTCACTGACAAAAAACAAAACAAAAACAAAACAAAAACAAAAAAACAAAAAAAAAACACTAAGGGATTTTATCACTACCAAGCCAGCAATGCATGAAATGCTAAAGGGACTGGTGTAAAAAGAAGAAATAAAAAGGTAAGAAGGAACACAGGCTCAAAAAATAAAAATGGCTACAAACAAGTACCTAGCAATAAAACCTTTAAAAGTAAATGGACTAAATGCTCCAATCAAAAGACATCAAGTGGCTGAATGAAAAAAAAAACAAAAACAAAAAAAAAACATGACCTATATATATGCTGTCTACAAGAGATCCACCTCAGAACAAGGGACTCACACAGACTGAAAGTGAAGGGATGGAAAAATATTTTTTAGTCAAATGGAAATGAAAAAAAAGCTGAGGTAGCAATACTTAGAGCTGTGAAATTAGAGCTCAAAGTGATGGCTATAATAAGAGATAAGGAAGGCCACTTCATAGTACTAAAGGGATCAATACAACAAGAGGATAAAACCCTGATAAACATATATGCACCCAATGCAGGAGCACCCAAATACATAAGAAAAACTCCTGGAAGATATCAAGGGAGATATTGACAACAATACAATCCTAGTAGGGGACTTTAAAACCCTACTGACATCAGTGGATAAATCCTCTAGACAAAAAATCAACAAAGAAACTGCTGATAAATCCTAAATGACTCACTACATCAGATGGACTTAATCGACATCTATAGAACATTTGATACAAAATCCATGGAATATATGTTCTTCTCAAGTGCACATGGGACATTTTCAAAGATAGACCACATATTGGGTCACAGGCAAAGTCTCTCCAAATTCAAGAAGATGGAAATCATATCAAGCCTCTTCTCAGACCACAGTGGCATAATATTAGAAATAAACTACAATAAAACTCATCAAAAAATTCAAACACTTGGAAGCTGAATAGCATGCTATTAAACAATGATTGGATTACCAAAGAGATCAAAGAAGAAATTAAAAACATCCTGGAAACTCATGAAATAAAAACACAACAATACAAAATATATGGGACACAGTGAAAGCAGTCCTGAGAGGAAAGTTTATAGCTCTAAAGGCCTACATAAAAAAATAAAATAAAATAAACAACAACAACAACAAAAAAAAAAACAAGAAAAAATGGTAATAAATCATCTAACTTTACAACATAAAGAATTAGAAAGATAGCAACAAGAAAAGTCTAGAGAGATCAGAAGGAAGGAGAAAATAAAGATAAGAGCATAAATAAATGACATAGATACAAAAAACAATACAAAAGATCAATGAAACCAAGAACTGGTTCTTTGAAAGGATAAACAAGATTGATGAGCCACTAGCCAGGCTCATCAAGAAGCAAAGAGAGGACCCATATAAACAAAATCAGAAATGAAAGAACTGAAATAACAACAGATCCCACAGAAATACAAAGGATTGTTCAAAAATACCATGAACAACTCTATTCCAACAAACTATACAACCTAGAGGAAATGGACATATTCCAAGAAAAATGCAACCTTCAAAAACTCAATCAGTAAGAATCAAAAAATCTCAATAAGCCAATAACTATGGAGGAAATTGTAGCCGTCATAAAAAAGCTTCCAGCAAACAAAAATCTGGGGGCCAAATGGCTTCACATGGGACTTTTACCAAACATTCAAAGAAGAACTAAAACCTATCCACCTCAGACTATTTAAAAAATTCAAGAGGAAGGAACACTTCCAAGCTCATTCTATGAAGCCAGCATTACTCTAATACCAAAACCAGATAGAGACAACACAATGAAAGAAAATTATAGGCCAATATCTCTCATGAAGATAGATGCCAAAATCCTCAACAAAATTCTAACTAATAAGATCCATCATTACGTCAGAAAGATCATATACCATGACCAAGTAGGATTTATCCTGTGGATGCAAGGATGGTAAAATATCTGAAAATCAATAAATGTGATACATCACTAAACAAATTGAGAGATAAAAATCGCATAGTCATATCAATTGATGCAGAAAAAGAATTTCACAAAATCCAACACCCTTTCTTGATAAAAACACTTAACAAAATGGGAATAGGATGATCATACCTCAACATGATTAAAGTCTAATACTACAAACCTACAGCCAACATCATACCCAATGGGCAAAAACTAAAACCATGTCAACTAAGAACAGGAATGAGACAGGAATGCCCACTTTCACCACGCCTGTTCACATAGTACTGGAAGTGCTAGCCATAGCAATTAGACAAGAAGAAGAAATAAATGGTATCCAAATTGGAAAAGAAGATGCAAAACTGTCATTATTCACAGATGACATGATACTGTACATAGAAAACCCTAAGGACTCCATCAAAATATATTAGAATTAATAAATTAATTCAGTAATGTAGCAGGGTACAAAGTTAATGCCCAGAAATCTATGGCATTTTTATACATCAATAGTGAACTTATAGAAAGAGACTAAAAAAGCAATACCCTTTACCAGAGCAACAAAAAATTTAATATTCCCAGGAATAAACTTAACTAAGGAGGTAAAAGGCCTGTACCCAGAAAACTACAGGACATAGAATGAAGAGGTAGAGGAAGATATAAAGATATGGAAGAACATACCATGTTCATGGATTGGTAGAATCAACATCATTAAAATATCTATACTACTCAAAGCAATATATAGATTCAGTACTCTCCCCATTAAACTACCAACAGAATACTTCACAGACCTTGAACAAACTCTCCAAAAATTCATCTGGATAACAAAAAAAGACCCTGAATAGCTGTAGCAATCCTAAGAAAGAAGAACAAAGTAGGAGGGGTCTCAATACCAGGTATCAGGCTGTATTACAAAGCCACTGTTCTCAAAACTGTCTGGTACTGGCACAAGAACAGATATATAGACCAATGGAATAGAATAGAGAACTCAGAAATTGACCCAAACCACTATGCTCAATTAATATCTGACAAAGGATACAAGAAAACACAATGGAGACAAGTTAGTCTCTTCCATAAATGGTGTTGGGAAAATTGGACAGATACATGCAAAAATATGAAAATAGACCACCAACTTACACCATACACAAGAATAAACTCAAACTGGATGAAGGACTTAAACATAAGATGGGAAACCATAAAATTACTAGAGGAATCCACAGGCAGCAAAATCTCAGACATATGCCGAAGCAATTTCTTCACTGATACTGCTCCTAGGGCAATGGAAACTAAAGAGAAAATAAGCAAATGGGATTACATAAAAATAAAAAGTTTCTGTACAGTAAAAAAAAATCAAAACAATAAGAAAATCCACTGCATGGGAGAACATATTTGCCAATGTTATCACCGATAAGGGTTTAATCTCCAACATTTACAGGGAATGCAAGAAAGGAGTGCAATATGTAACATGTTGAAAGAAAAAAATAAACATCCCATCCACAATTCTTTACTCAGTGACATTATGTTTCAAAGGTAAAAGAGAAAGAAAAAATTTTGTCATACAAACAAAAATTTAAGAAAGAATTTTACCAGCAGACTAGTCAAGCGAAATAAAAAATGTTAAAATGAGTTCTTCAGAAGGAGAATTATATATGTATTCAATTTGGATTTTTATAAAGAAAGGAGGAGGATTAGAAAAGGAATAAATGAAGGTAAAATAAAATGTTTTCTTTTCCTTATTCTTAACTGATGTAGCACTTAGCAGTATAGTCAAAATAGTAATAGCAACAATAAATTTGGCAACTTAAAAAAAAGAATAAGCAAAATAAATGACAGCAAAATTATAAGGGCCAAAAGAGAGGAAATAGTAACACTGTTTTTAGTAACTGCACTAACCATAAGGTATGGACATAGTATTATTTGAAAACATAATTGGATTTGTCATAAATGTATGTTGCAAACTCTAGTTCAGCCACAAAAATAGCAAAATCCTATCTAATAAAATGGTAATATGCAAATTAACTGTCACTCCATCACAAATATGGTGGTGCCCATAGTGGCCAAGGTGCTGGATACTGGCAGTGTTGCAGGCCGGCTGAGGGACTCCCCCACCCCGTGCACGAATTTCATGCACTGGGCCTCTAGTAAGAAGTATAATTGTAATGCTAAAAGATAAGGTAAAATGAAATTATATACAATGCTCAGTTAAAATCAGAAAGGTAGTAATAGAGGGGTGGGGCAGGGAAGAAAGTAGATACCAAGTACAGGGCATTGAACAGAAAATAGTTACAAATGCGATAGATATTAATCCAACTATTTAAATAATTACTTTAATGTCATGGTCTACATACATCTAAATTAAAAGATAAAACACTATCAGATTAAATAAAAATACCCAATTATATCTAATTTATAAGAAACTATATTTAAAGAGAGATGGCTTCAAAGTTAAGGGATTGAAAAAGACAGAGTATGCTAAGCAAAAGAAAGCTGGATTTGTATTGATTTCAGACAAACCTAACTTCAGAGCAATAAAAATGATCAGGGATAAAGACTGTCATTATCTATATATATAAAACCCTAATATGCAAATAGACCGACTGGCAGAACAACCGAACAACTGAACAACCAAACAACTGGTTGCTATGATGTGTGCTGACCACCAGGGGGGCATGCACAAAACATGGCAGGCATCGGCAGCAGGTGGCAGAGCATGGAACATGGTGGATATCAGCTGCAGCAGGATGGTGGAGCAGGTGAGCAGGGATGCCAGACCAAGATGGAGCAGCGGCCACTGTCATCGGGGCAAGCCTTTGGTGGTTACTGAAAATTCTTTGCTCCCATGAGCCACGGTCCTGCCTGGCGCTTGCACCTGCTGCTGGCTCCAGCCCCATTAGCACCCACTGCCAGCGCCGAGCGCTGGCCCCGATCACTCTGTGCTGTCAGCGGGTGCAAGTGGGGCCAGCACCGTCAGTGCATGGGATCAGGGATGCCGACAGATAGGGGACAAGTGGCCATGGCAGGAGGGGCCAGGTGGGGGCGCAGAGGATGGGCAAAGACCCACCCTTGTGCCCACCACAGCCTTGAGGCCCACAGTTCCTTTCAAGGTGCACAAATTTGTGCACTGGGCCCATAGTAAATAATAATAAAGGGGTCAATTCTCCAAAAAGACCTAGCATTCCCTAAGGTGAATTTGCGTAACAACAAAGCATCAACATAAGAGGCAAAAACTGATAGAACTACAGGCAGAAAAAACTAATTCAATTTAGTATTTGGAGACTTCAACACCAATCTATCAGTAATTGACAGATCCAGCAAGCAGAAAATGAGTAAGTACACAGTTAAACCGAATAGCACCATCAATCAACTGGTTCTAATTGACATTTATAAATTCTTTATCCAATAAAAACAGAATACACATTCTTCTCAAACTACTTTTATCATTCTCCAAATTTAAAAGAATAGAAATCATACAAAGTATACTCTCAGATCCCAATGAAAGTAAACTAGAAATCAATAACAGAAAGATACCTGAAAACCCACAATACATACAGAATAAATAGCATACTTCTACAGAATACATAGGTCATAAAGATGTGCTAGACAAATTTAAAGTATTTTAACCAAATAAAAATGAATATAACATTTATCAAAATTGGTGGAATGTGATTAATGAAGGGCTTAGAAGAAAGTCTATAGAATTGCATGTATATATTACAAAGAAGAATGATATCAAATGACTTATTGAAGACCAATAATATGTATGAACTTCTAAACAGGTTTGCTAAGAAAAAAGAGAGAAGACATAAATTGCTAATATTGGAAATGAAAGAGAAATCATCACAACATATGCTATAAAAATTAAAAATTAATAAAGGAATATCAGAAATAATTTTGCACACAAATCTGATAACATAGATGAATTGGAAAAATTCCTAAAAAAATTATTAAAACCTATACAAAAGCAACAAATAATTTTAATAGGCCCATATCTGCTAAAGAAATAAATCAATATTAATAACCTCCCAAAGCAGAAAACTCCAGGCTCTAATGGGTCCACTGATGAATAATACCAAACTTTTAAGGAAGAAATTATACCAATTTTCACAAGTAACTAAAGAAAATACAAGCAGGGGGAATTCTTTCTGACTCGTTTTATAAAACTAGAATTATACTGGAATAATACCAAAACCAGGCAAAACATTGAAAGAAATAAAAAAAACTAAAGATGCATATGTCTCATAAAGCTAGATGCAAAAGTCCTTAACAAAATATTAGCAAGTGGAATCCAACAATGCATTAAAAACATTATACACCACAATCAAGTAAGACTTATTCCAGATATTCAAGTTTGGTTCAACATATAAAAATCACTTACTATAATCTGTCACATCAAGCGGATAAACAAGAAAATTATATAATCCTATATAATAAAAGGCTAATATGCAAATCAATTGAACAGCGAAATGACTGGTCATTATGATGAACACTGACTACCAGGGGGCAGACAGTCAATGCAGGAGCTGCCCCTGGTGGTCAGTGCACTCTCACAGGGAGAGCGCCACTCAGCCAGAAGTCAGGCTCATGGCTGGCAAGCACAGTAGTGGTGGCGGGAGCCTCTCCAGCCTCTGCAGCAGCACTAAGGATGTCCAATTGCCATCAGTCAGACATTCCCAAGGGCTCCTGGACTGCAAGAGGGCACAGGCTGGGCTGAGGGATCCCCTCCCCCGAGTGCACAAATTTTGTGCACTAGGCCTCTAGTCATATAAATAAATGCAAAAAGCATTTGGCAAAATTAAAAATACATATATAATAGAAATGCTCAATAACTTGAGATAGAAACTTGATAGAAATTTCCTCAACTTGATAAAGAACATCCATAAAACTCCTACAGCTAACATTATACTTAATGATGACAAACTCAATATTTCTCTGCTGAAATCAAGACTAAGATAATTATGTCTTCTATTACCACTCCTGTTCAACATCATACTGGAAGTCCTAACTAATGCAAAAAGACAAGGAAAGGAAATACAAAGTATACATACTAGGAAAGAAGAAATAAAACTGTCTTTGCTTGTACATAATATAATTCTATGTGAAAAAGCACAAATTACCAATAGAAGAATGCCTTGTACTAATAAGTGATTATAGCAAGGTTACAGAACACAAAGTTAGTATACAAAAGTAAATTGCTTTCCTACATACCAGCAATGAACAATTGCAATTTGAGATTTAAAAAAAACTAGCACCAAAAAATAAAATACTTAGTATAAACCTAACAAAGTATGTATAAGAAATATAGGAGAAACACTATAAAACTTTGAAGATA
This sequence comes from Cnephaeus nilssonii, assembly GCF_951640355.1. NCBI lineage: Eukaryota > Metazoa > Chordata > Mammalia > Chiroptera > Vespertilionidae > Cnephaeus > Cnephaeus nilssonii. The sequence goes on from NC_137071.1 coordinate 26,674,471, forward strand.
CAAATCAAAGTAAATCTAAATAAATGAAGAGCTATTCCATGTTGATAGATCTTAAAACTCAATAATTTTAAAATGTTAGTTCTCCCAGCTTTATGCGATCAACACAATCCCAATCAAATACTCACAAATTGACAAACTTACTCTAAAGATTATAAAAAAATGCAAAATCCCCAGAAAAGGCAACTTGATACTGAAAAAGTAGAACAAAGTCAAAGGAGTTACACTATTTAAAGACCTACTGAAAAAGTACAGTAATCTGGAGAGTATAATATTGGTGAAAGGATAGGCAAATAGATCAATGGAACAGAATTGAGAGCCTAGAAATAGACTCACACATATATAATCAACTAATCTTTGATGAAGGAGCAAAGGTAATTAAATGGAAAAATCATAGTGTTTTCAACAAGTGGTATTGGAAGAGTTGGACATCCACATGCAAAGTAAATTACTCTAGGTACAGACCTTACATGACTCACAAGAATTTCACTAGACATAGCTAGTAGACCAAAGGGCAAAATATGAACTTATAAAATTCCTAGAAGGTAACATGGGAGAAAATCTAGGTTACCTCAGATTTGGTGGTGACATTTTAGACACAACCTACAAAAGGAAAAAATGATAATTTGTACTTCAAGTTAAAAACTTAATCTCTAAGTCAAATTTTGGGATTTCTTTCAGATTTTGGGGGGAAATCTTGCAATGGACGTGTTCCAAAATACACAAAGAATTCTTAAAATTCAACAAAAAGAAAACACACAAACCAATTAAAATTTAACAAGAGACCTGAGCAGACAACTAACCAAAGATACACAGATGTCAAATAAGCATATGAAAACATGTTGAACATTATATATTATTAAGGAACTGCAAATTAAAACAACAATTATATACCCGTGATATCTGTTAGAATGGCCAACATCTAAAACACAGCACCAAACAGTGGCAAAGATGTGAAGAAACAGGAACTCATATTCACTGCTGGTGGGAATCCAAATGGTACAGTCACTTTGGAAGACTGATTGGTAGTTGTTTATAAAACTAAACATACTCTTACTTTATGATCCAACAATTATGCTCCTTACATAAGAATATTTATAGCAGTTTCATTCCTAATTGCTAGAATTTAGAGGCTACCAAAATGTCCTTCAATAATTATAGATAAACAAACATCCACACAATGGAATACTACCTAATAAAAGAGTAATATGCAAATTAACCATCACTCTGCTATGTCCACAAGCCACACCCGCCAGCCAATCAGAGCGAGTATGCAAATTAACCACAACCAAGATGGCTGCTGCCACAGAGAGCAGCAGGGAGGCTTGGGTTTCCCTGGCAATGGAGGAAGCCAAGCTTTCCACACACCCTGGCCAGCCCAGGCCTCCACTCAAGGATACAAAGTTTCAATTATAGAAGATAAATAAATTCCAACAGAAATGGCGGCAGCCACGGAGCTACAGAGAGCAGGAGGCTAGGGTTGCCCCCGGCAAGGGAGGAAGCCAAGTTTCTGCAGCCCTGGCCAGCCCAGGCCTCCACTTAAGGCTACAAAGTTTCAATTATAGAAGATAAATAAATTCTAACAGAAATGGCAGCAGCCATGGAGTGAGCAGGAGGCTTGGCTCTGCTCCAGGCTACAAAGTTTCAATTATAGAAGATAAATAAACCCCAAATACCAGGGTCTCCACTTGGATCTCTGGGGGGCGTGGCCAGCTTGCAAACCACCACAGGCCCCTCGCCCAGGCCACCCCACGCCCGAAGGGAATCCCCACCCTGATCCAGGACACCCTTCAGGGCAAACCAGCTGGCCCCCACCCATGCACCAGGTCTCTATCCTATCTAATAAAAGAGTAATATGCAGATTGATCATAACTTCAACACACAAGATGGCTGCCCCCATGGGGTCAAAGATCCTGCCCCCATGTGGACACAAGATGGCCACTACAAGATGGCCAGCAGGGGAGGGAAGTTGAGAGGGACCAGGCCTGCAAGGGAGGGCAGTTGTGGGTGATCAGGCCAGCAGAAGAGGGCAGTTAGGGGTGACCAGGCTGGCAGAGGAGGGAAGTTGGGGGTGACTGAGCCTGCAGGGAAGGGCAGTTGGGGGGGACCCAGGCCTGCAGGAGAGAGCAGTTGGGGGGGACCAGGCCTGCAGGGGAGGGAAGTTGGGGGGGACCCAGGCCTGCAAGAGAGAGCAGTTGGGGGGGACCAGGCCTACAAGGAATAGCAGTTAGGGGTGACCAGGCCTACAGGGGAGGGCAGTTAGGGGTGACTAGGCTTGCAGGGGAGGGCAGTTAGGGGAAAACAGGCTGGCAGAGGAGCAGTTAGGCATCAATCAGGCTGGCAGGGGAGTGGTTAGGGGGTGATCAGACTGGCAGGCAGAAGCGGTTAGGAGCAGTCAGGAAGGCAGGCAGGTGAGCAGTTGGGAGCCAGCAGTCCTGGATTGTGAGAGAGATGTCCGACTGCCCCTGAGGTGTCCCAGATTGAAGAGGGTGCAGCCTGGGCTGAGGGACACCCCCCCACCCCGTGCACAAATTTCGTGCACCGGGCCTCTAGTGTTATTCAATAAAAAGAAATTAACTATCAATCTATGAAAAGATGTAAAGACATCGTACATGCATATTGTTACGTTAAAAGAAAATCCAACCTTAAAACACTGCATACTACATTATTCCAGCTATATAATATTCTCAAACAGACAAAACTATGGAGACAGTACAAAGATCAGTGGTTGCCAAAGGTTTGGAGGAAGTAAAGGAGGGATGAATAGGCAGAGCACTGAAGATTTTTAGGTCAGCAAAGTTAATCTGTGACACTGTACTAATGTATACATATTATACATTTGTGAAAAAAATCAAAGAACTGTAATTATACAAAGAGTGAATCTGAATGTAAACTATGGATTTTACTTAATAACTAGAGGCCAGGTTCATGAAATTTATGCACGAGGGCGGTGTCCCCTCAGCCCAGCCTGCACCATCTCCAATCCAGGACCCATCGGGGGATGTCCCACTGCTGATTTAAGCCCAATCCCGAGGATAGGGACTAAACCAGCAGTCGGATATCCCTCTCACAATCCTGGACTGCTGTCTCCTAATCACTCACCTGCCTGCCTCCCTGGTCACCCCTAACTGCCCCCACTGCTGGCCAGTGGTCCCTGATTGCAAGAAGGTCACCCCAAATCAGTGGTCCCTGATTGCAAGAAGGTCACCCCAAACTGCCCCCTCCCTGCTGGCCTGGTTGCTCTTAACTGACAACCTTGCCCGACTGGTCACCCCTTACTGCTCCCCATGCCAACCTGATCGCCCCTAACTGCCCCTCCTACTGGCCTGGTCACCCCATGCAGCCTGCTGTTCAGTCATTTGGTAGTCCCTCACTAACCCCCCTGCCAGCCTGGTCGCCCCATGCAGCCTGCTTGTTCAGTCGTTTGGTCGTCCCTCACTAACCTCCCTGATGGCCTGGTTGCCCCATGCAGCCTGCTTGTTCAGTCCTTTGGTCATCCCTCACTAACCCCCCTTCCAGCCTGGTCATAGTCAGCCAACTTTGTGATGGCATGAGGGTGAATTTGCATATTACCTCTTTATTATATAGTATGTATGAATATTGAATTTGGCTAATCAAATACAACAAGTGTACTAAACTAATGCTAAATGTTAATTAAAGGGGAAACTGTGAGTGATGGGAAAGTGGAATCTGAGAACTTTTTAAAGTTTTTTATTCAGTCTCTCTGTAAACCTAAAATTGGCCTAAAAAGAGTCAAAAGATAAAAAGACAGTGATACAACACCACCAGGATGGATATAATCAAAGCAAAGCAACAGTTAATTAATTAGTACATGAATGTTCATAGCATCTTTATTCTTAATGACCAAAAAGTGAGAAAATGCCCTAATGTCTATCAACTAATGAATGAATAAACAAAATTTACTGTATCAATAAAAACATAATGTATTTTGGCAATAAAATAATGTAGTTATATCCTATATAATAAAGAGGTAATATGCAAATTGACTGTCATGTCTTCACATAAGATGGCCAGCACTATGTGCTCACAAGATGGCCGCACCCATGTGGTCACAAGATGGCTAGCAGGGGAGGGCAGTTGTGGGTGATCAGGCCAGCAGGTGAGGGCAGTTAGGAGCGACCAGGCTAGCAGGGGAGGGCAGTTAGGTGTGACCAGGCCTGTAGGGGAGGGCAGTTGGGGGTGACCAGGCCTGCAGGAGAGGGAAGTTGGGGGGGACCAGGACAACAGGGGAGGCAGTTGGGGGTGATCAGTCTGGCAGGGGAGCAGTTAGGCATCAATCAGGCTGGCAGGGGAGTGGTTAGGGGGTTATCAGGTCAGCAGGCAGTGTTTAGGGGCAATCAGGCAGTCAGGCAGGTGAGCGGTTAGGAGCCAGTGGTCCCTGATTGCAAGAAGGATCTCCAACTGCCGGTTTAGGCCTGATCTGGCAGTTGGACATTCCCCAAGGGGTCCTAGATTGGAGAGGGTGCAGGGTGGGCTGAGGGACACTCCCCCAGTGCACAAATTTAATGCACCAGGCCTCTAGTTTGCTATAACAAGAGTAATTGTTGAGAATATTATGCTAAGGAGATCGAGAAAATGGTGGCCGAATACACAGACCTTTCCTGAACCTCCTCCCCAGGTCAGACTGGAAATAAAACTAGAGTGGGGAACATAGACCTGGAATTATCAACTGAGGTCCAGATGAGGAGGAGACATCAAGGAAGGATAGAAAACACCTGATGACTGGTAGGAAGGGTGAGGTCATGAGAGGAGGTGACCCAGCTTCCAGGGGCAGCAGGGCAAGAATGAGGAGGAAGCTCTGGACTACAGGAAGATCTGTGCCCTCAGAAGATTGAGGCTCGGAACACAGGCTGGGATCCAGAGCCTGGAGCACCAGAGCTGAGACCAATGGCCCACCATAACATCCAATCTTGAAAGGAGACAGGGCAGCTCGCTTTGGGGGAGTCTGGAGCCCATAGACTGGATCTGGTCTGATAGAAAGCTTCAGTTTCTATTTTTAATTTTTTAATTTAGAGAACAGAAGTTTTGTTTGCAATTACTCACCTGAAGCTTTGATACAGGGATGGTGGTGGGGACTCCAGGAGCCTAAGGAGAGGCTTGGGTGGGAAGCATTCTGGGGATATGTGGAAAAGCAGCAGCCAGGCATCCTGCATTCAGTCTGATTCCCCAAAAATGAAATGGTAATTTTTCCTGAGAGGAGATAACCACTCCCAGTAGCAAGAGCCCAGGAAAAGTGGGTGGGGAACCACCCTAGCTGATAGCGCCCACTTTCAGGAGCACTGCCTGCCACACCCTACATTTGGACCTTTTCAGAGGAAACAAAAGCAGAGGCCAAGTCTATGTGTTTGAATAGTCTCAGGGAGCTTCAGCGACTGGATTGAAGAAAGGGACATCTTCCCCACTATCTTAAGACCCTGACTGGTACTTTCCCCACACAAAAGAACTGATAGAAACTCCAGATTCCAGCCAATCCCACTGGACTGCAATAAGGATCTAAGCCCAGCCTAAGGCAGAGTAATATTTTGGACTACTTGAAGGGGAGTAGCCCTATGACAGGGAAACACACCTATCACATTCCCTGGAATCTGAACATCTCTGCCAACTATGGCCCTTTCAGAAACCGACTTTTGAGTGATTTAAGATTGACAGCTGGTTAGCAGGCCAAGGTGGACAGAGGCAGAGCCTGAGGAACCTGGGGAACTTTGCCAATCCAGCTCTGGGCTCCATGCTGTTAAAAATCCTGCTTTAGAGGGCAGATTGGCACCTCCTGCTTTCAGCCAAGTCCTGTGGAGACAGACACAAACTGTGGATCACTTGGAGCTTCAAGCAGGTTGCTGAAAGCCAAAGGAGGACATTTTCTGATAGTGGTTAACACCTAAGTACCTCTAGAGAAGCTCAGAATTGGCAGAAAGAATAGTCAGTAACAATCATCAGAACAGCATCCAAAGCGAGCTCCCATGTGGCACTAAACTCTGCTGAAACAAATGCAAATTAACTTTTTTCCCAGTTTTCTTTCCTGTTTTTCTCTCTTATTTATTTTCTTTTATTCTTTTTCTTTTATCTATTCCTTTTGTTTTCCTTTTAAAATTTATCTTCTTTATCTATCTGCTTTTTTGATTTGTTCTTGTTTTAGTATCTATTGTTTCTTTCATAGATCTAATTTTCCTCTTCCTTTTTCCTACTCAATTTTTTTCTCTTCTTTTTCTCTTGCTTTCTCACGTTTATTCCTTTTCCTATGTTGGTTCTATCTGCTTTCTCTTCTATTTTTCTTTCCAATATTTTTTTTCTACCTCCTTTATTTTACACTGCTTTCCTTCCCTTATTCCCCTAATACTTTATTCTTATTTTCTTTTTCTTTTTTTTTATATTATAGTAAGGTTCTTTTTTTAAAAAATTACTTTATTGATTAAGGTATCACATATTTGTCATCAACCCCCCCCCCATTCCCATCCCAAACCCCCCCACACGCATGCCCCCATCCCCCTGTTGTCCGTGATCACTGGTTAGGCTCATATGCAAGCACACAAGTCCTTTGGTTGACCTATCTTATTCTTATTTTCTTGATTTCAGCTCTGCCTCTATTATATTATACTAGAGGCCCAGTGCATGACATTCATGCAATGGGGGCGGGGGTGTTCCTCAGCCCAGCCTGCAACCTCTAGAAGTCTAGGACCTCTCAGGGGAATGTCCGACTTAGGCCCAATCCCCTGGGGAATGGGCCTAAGCCAGCAGTCAGACATCCCCCAAGGGGTCTTTAGCACTGCTGCAGTGGCAGAAGAGGCTCCCGCCACCACCACTGTGTTTGCCAGCCATGAGACCAACTTCTGGCTGAGCAGTGCTCCCCCTGTGGGAGCACACTGACCACCAGGGGGTAGCTCCTGCATTGAGAATCTGCCCCCTGGTGGTCAGTGCATGTCATAGCGACCGGTCATTCTGCCGTTTGGTCAATTTGCATTTTAGCCTTTTATTACATAGGATTATATTATACTAGAGGCCCGGTACACTAAATTCGTGCACGAAAGGGGAGTGTCCCTCAGCCCAGCCTGCACACTATCCAATCTGGGACCCCTCAAAGGATGTCCAACTGCCTCTCACAATCCAGGACTGCTGGCTCCCAATGCTCGCCTGCCTTCCCGCATCATTACCCCTAACCGCTTCTGCCTGCCAGTCTGATCACCCTCTAACCACTCCCCTGTCAGCTTGATCGATGCCTAACTGATACCCTGCCAGCCCAATTGCTACTAACTTCCCTCCCCTGCCAGCCTGGTTGCCCCCAACTGCCCTCCACAGCAGGCCTGTTCCCCCCCCAACTGCCCACCCCTGCAGGCCTGGTTCCCCCCAAGTGCCCACCCCTGCAGGCCTGGTTGCCCACTACTGTCTACCCTGCTGGCCTGGTCCCTCCCAACTGCCCTCCTCTGCCCCCTGGTCCCCCTCAACTGCCCTCAACTGCTCACCTGATTGCCCACAACTGCCCTCATCTGCAAGCTTGGTCCCCCACAACTGCTCACTCCTGTAGGCCTGGTCCCCCACAACTGCCCTCCCCTACAGGCCTGGGTCCCCCAGCTGTCCTCCCTTTCAGGCCTGGTCTCCCCCAACTGCCCTCCTCTGCTGGCCTGGTCCCCCACAACTGCCCTCCCATGCTGGCCTGGTCACCCCTAACTGCCTTCCCCTGCTGGCCTGGTCACCTCTAACTGACCTCCCCTGCTGGCCTGGCCACCTCTAAATGCCTTCTACTGCAGGACTTGTCCCCCCCAACTGCCCTCCCCTGCAGGCCTGGGTCCTCTCCAACTGCCCTTCCTTACAGGCCTGGTCTCCCGCAATTGCCCTCCTCTGCTGGCCATCTTGTGGCCAGCCATCTTGTGTCCACATGGGGAAGCCATCTTGTGTTGGAGTGACGGTCAATTTGCATAATTATATTTTATTAGATAGGATTATATTATGTTATATTATATTATATTATATTATATTATATTATATTATTATATTATATTTATACTAGGGGTCGGGTGCACAAAATTTGTGAACTTGGGGGGTGTCCCTCAGCTCAGCCTGCCCCCTTTCACAGACTGAGAGCCCTCTGGAGATGTACTACTGATGGCTAAGGCCCGGTCCCCGCAGTCTGGCCTCCCTCTGTGGGAGGTGACCTGGCTGATCAGGGCAAGGCACCAGCCCCATCACCTGCTGCTGCACCCACTGCCAGCCACCACAGCCACCAAAGTGTTTCCATCAGCATGGACTCCTCTCCCTTCACCATGAAAAAAATGACAACTTTCTTTAGGCATTTTTAAGATGTGTCTTTCATAGGATATGACATTTCTTTCTCTCTCTTTTTTAATCCTCACCTGAGGATATGTTTCCATTGATTTTTAGAGAGCGTAGACGAGAGAGGGAAAGACAGAGAGAAACATCAATGTGAGAGGGACACTTTGATTGGTTGCCTCCTGCATGAACCCTGACCTGGGCCCTGGCCTGGGAGGATCCTGCAACCTAGGTACATGCCCTTGATCAGAATCAAACCTGGACCCTGTGATTGGCATGCCCAGGCATCATTCACTGAGCCAAACCAGCTAGGGCAGGATATGACATTTCTTAGCCTTCCAGCAGCGGACCTTCGTTTTTTTTCTCCAGGAGTGTTGTGGAAAAACCCTAGATCACCTTTTTGTATTCTTATTACCCAGTTACCAAGAACATTACCAGTGGTGTACAGGGAGCTTAGCCAATGAGCAGCCAGAAAAGGTGTTTCCTCTGGAACCCCCGGCTCCACTCCAGCCCTGTTCAAGCCTCTGCCACAGCTTGGGCAGGGCCCTCTGGCTCTGATGAAGCCTCTTCTGCAGCTTGGGCAGGGACCCACAGCTCTGCTCAGGCCCTGCTCAAGCCTCTGCCACTCTGCACTCAGCACCAAGGCCCACAGGCCAAGAGTGGCTGGGAGCGTTCTGGGACCCCGGCAGCTCAGGGCCTAATCGCATGGCCTACAGGCTTGGAGTGGCCTGGGTCCAGAGGATGTTCCTGGGACCCAGGCCACTGGGCGCCGGTGTATGCAAATTAACCCGCCATCTTTGTTGGGTTAATTAGCATATCCACTCCTGATTGGCTGGGGGTGTCACAGAGGTACTGTCAATTTGCATGTTTCTCTTTTATTAGTGTAGATTATTTTTCTCCACCATGTTTTTTGTTTCTGTTCTTTTATTTCTTTGTTTGTTTTGTTTCTTCCCCTCTGGTCATATTTTTTTCTTTCTTTTCTTCTATCATTCTTGCTCTCTTTTCTCTTTCCTAATCCTCTCTTCTCTGATTGTTGCTTTTGTTGTTGCTGTAGGGGTATTGTATATGTTTCTGTTTTATTTCTTTTGTTTAGTGTTTTCTTGTGTTGTATTTTGTTCTGTTCTGTCAGCACCTCCACAATATCTTGCAAAAGATGGTCAGGGGTGAGCCTCATAGTTAGCCAGCCTGAGAGGAGAGTCCATGCACAACCAGGACAACAATATTTAAGACCAAATCACAGGAGAAACAAAATAACACAAACAAAGGGCTTTCCTTGAGCACCCAGCTCAGGAGATTGAAAAGACTGCACCACTGATTCCCACAAAACACTTACTACATAAGACCACCCTACAAAATCTGGGAGTCATAATAGTTTGATATAATACATAGAAATAAAGTCAAAAGGCCAGCAAGAAAGGGAAAAAAAAGAATCAACCCCCAAATTAAAGAAAATTATATATATATATATATATATATATATATATATATATATATATATATATTTTAGTTGCAATTAAATACAATTTGAACCAATACCATATATATATATATATATATATATATATATATATATATATATCCTGAATATTACCTGGCGAGAACCATGATTACCAATGGTGGAAAGTTGAGCCAGCATAGAGACTGGTAGGAACTATAGAGGGGTAAGAAGGCTCCTACAGATAGCAGCTGAAGTTCCAGAGGGATAGCTCAGCTGTGAGGAGTTCCCATAAAAAAGTCTGGGGCCTCAACCACAAGCATGGCACCCCTGCCCAGAGCACCAGAACTGAGAAAATTGTCCACATAACATCTGGCTGTGAAAAGTAGCAGGTTTGCTGTCTTCCAGGGAGAGATGGCTGGAAATGCAGGCACCATTTTAAAGGGTCAATGCACAACATTTCTTGTGCATCCACTCACCTTGGGCTCACGCACAGGAAGGGAACAGTGGAATAGAGCTGTGTGGAGAGAATCCAGTGTTGGGGGTTAGAGCTCTAAATACAGACATTCTTATTTCCTACGCTGAGTCATTCCCTCATAATACAGAGGACTTCTTTCCCAAGCAGACCTTTACCATCCATACAGCTTTTACAAGTGAAGGGAAGCAATTGTCCCACACTGTTAGAAAACCTGTCCACCCACACTGTGGGTTCTATGCCTTGCTGTGTTTGATGGCCTGAGGTTAAGACTGAGAATAACAATCAGCCAGCAGTCAGAGGCAGATCTCTAGAAGCTTTGAGTCTTTTCCTGATCTTCTTCTGGAATGAGGGCTAGGAAAAGCAGGCTTTGGTGCACATCCTAGTTCAGTGATGGCGAACCTATGACACGCGTGCCAGCACTGACGTGCGTAGCCATTTCTGATGACACGCAGCCGCTGAGGTGGCCGCTTGCAGAGGATGAAACATTTGCTGCTCCTGAGGATGGAACATTTGCGACTAAAGTCTTGGGTTTCTAATCCATCATTAATGAGATAAGTGAGGGGGAGGCTGGGAGAGGCGAGGGTTTGTGGCATGCTATGGGTGCCGTTTCCCGCCATTAGAAATAGTGGCAGCCATTTTAACTCATATAAGTAACACCATCTTGCTCCATAGTGCAGACTCCATTTCACCACTATTACTGTTGTGCATCTTTATTAACCCCTATTTCTGCTTATTAACCCTGCCCTTTCCAAAAAGACAGTTATATGCACCATTTTGTGGTTAGTTAGGCTAGTTAACTCCTAATTGCCTGCAGGCCTAACAAGCTATCTATAATTCTATCTTCTGTCACTGCCCCCCTGATGGAGAAGCCAAAAAATAAAAAACTAAGGTTAAGTAAAGGAAGTGGTAGTAGCAGAGGCCGACCCTTTCAAGAGACATGGACCGAGATGTATGGCTTTATAGAAAAAAATGGCAGATCATTTTGCGTTCTATGTACTGAAACGGTAGTAAGCAGAATGTGGAATATAAATAGACATTTTGAAACTAATCATTCCCAGCTCTTAGAAAAAAGTGAGGATGAAAGGAAGGAATACATTTCCAGGCAGCTACACCTTTATAAGAGCCAATCTAATTCCATCCTTAAATTTATGAAAGGCTCTACAAATTTAACATCTGTAAGTTTGAGCATTGCTCACTCTATAGCTCAGCATGGAAAAGCACTCAGTGAGGGAGAATTTATTAAAGAAACTCTCTTAAGATGTGCACCAGTTCTATTTCACGATATGCAGAATAAAGATGCAATTATTAAGAGAATATCTGAGTTACCACTCAGTAGAAATATCATAAAAGACCGAATAATGAGACTGAACACAAACGTACAACATCAATTAAAGAGATATATAAGGAAGTGTAAATATTTTTCGATCTCTCTTGATGAAACTACTGATGTCACATCACATGCTCAGTTGGCCATTATTGGTCAATATTCTGATGGTCTCACAATGAGAGAAGAGTTGATAAAGTTAGTATCAGTGTCAACAAGTAAATCAGGAAGCGAAATATGTAAGGTTGTTATACAAACATTTCGTGACCTAAGCATTGATATCTCTAAAGTTGTGTCAGTGATGACAGATGGGGCACCAAATATGGTGGGGAGAAAAAGTCCAATTTGTCAAATTGTTTACAGAAGCTATTGGACATCCGATTGTGCCTTTTCATTGTATTATCCATCAGGAGGTTTTATGTGCCAAGGCAGGATTCACCGACTTAAATGACTTAATGTCAGTTGTTACAAAAATAGTTAATTTAATAGCTGCTCGCCCCCTTCACAAGCGAGAATTTTTGGCACTTTTACTGGAGGTTGATTCCACCTACAGTGGACTGCTGATGTACAATAATGTAAGATGGCTGAGCCTAGTCAAAGTTCTTGAGCACTTTGTGGAGTGCTTTGAAGAAATTAAGGTATTTCTTGATGATAAAGATCTGGGAAACTGTCCTCAGCTTAATGATGATAAGTGGGTCAACACCCTGATGTTTTTTACAGATCTCTCTGTTCATATGAATGAACTGAACTTAAACTTACAAGGTTTTGGCAAAGTATTGACGTTATGTTTGGATACATAAAAGCTTTTGAAAGTAAAGTTAAAATTTTCAAGCGAGATGTAGAAACTAAAACTTATAAGTATTTTCCTTGAGTAACAAAGTATTTTGAGAAGGCCAGTGCAGCTGTACAAAATGAAATGGAACTCTTGCATATGAAGTACCAGCATGTTTTAGACTCGTTACTTGACCAATTTAGTGATAGATTTAGTCAATTTAGAAGTCTAGAACAGACCATGAAAATAATTAAGTATCCTGATGTAGTAGTCTACAGTAGTTTGGAATTAAATGGTTTCCAATGGATGCAGATTGATGATTTGGAGATGCAACTTGCAGAATTTCAAGACAGTATCTGGGCTCAGGTGTTTGTTAACTTGAGGTCAAAGCTTGAGAATCTGGAAAGGTGCTGCTTGGAGTATCAAGAGGAGTGCCACTACGAACAGGAAATTTGGAGTGCCTGGAACCGACTACCAGACACTTTTAGCACCCTGAAAAATATAGCAATGGCTTTACTCACAATTTTTCCCTCTACATACTTTCGTGAGGCCTTATTCTCAGCGTTAAATAATATCAAAACCAACAAAAGAAATAGATTGAAAGATAAAATTAGTAGCGCTTGCTTGGGCCTGAAGTGTACAAAATACCAACCTTCAATTGAAGATTTAGCCAATTAAATTCAGCAACAAAAAAGTCACTAATAGGCAGGTTAGTTAAAGAATTCCTCCTCCCCCTCACTTATCTTAGTTCACGGCACCCCACACAAGCTAAATAATATCAAGACCAACAAAAGAAACCGACTGACGGATGAACAAAGAAGTCACTAAGCAGGTAAGTTAAATATTTAGTTTTTGGTTTATTAAATACAATTATATATAACAATTATACATTTATGTTATTTAAACTATAAATATCACGAAATAATGTTTTTTCCTCAAAGTGACACACTACCCAAGTTATGCTCAGTTTTTTGGCGAAGTTTGACACACCAAGTTCAAAAGGTTGCCCATCACTGTCCTAGTTCTTTCCAAAGGCATCTAGCCTTATCAGAGGGAGCCAAAATCTGTGGATGGCTGATAGCTCCAAACATAGCACCCAGGGCCAGTCACAAACATCATCTGACATTGTTATGCACTATAGACAGGGAGTCCTAGCAGATCTACCTAATACATACACACAAATCACAACAGGCAGCCTAAATGGAAAGAGAAAAAAGGCACAAATTAAATAACTAAATAAAATGGAGATAAGGAATTTATCAGATACAGAGTTTAGAATAATGGTGGCAAGGATGTTCAACAGCATAACAAAATATATAGAAGCTATTTTAAAATACCAGTAAGGAATAAAGAATGACATGGCATTAATAAAGAACACATTGGAAGGAATAAACAGTAGATTAAGGGAAGCCAAGAATAGGATCGGTAAATTAGAAGAAAGTGTAGGAAAAAATCACCCAATAAGGAAAACAAAAAGAAAGAACAATTAGAAAAGAGGAGTACAGCTTAAGGGAGCTGTGTGACAACATGAAACATAACAGTAATAGCATCATAGGATTGCCATAAGGGGAATAAAGTGAGCGAGAGATAGAGAACTTTTGTGAAGAAATAATGGCAGAAATCTTCCCTAAACTAGTGAAGAAAAAGCCACAAAAGTTCAGGAGGCACAGTGAGTCCCAAGCAAGAAGAAACCCAACAGGCACATGTCCAGACACATCATAATTAAAATGCCAAAAATTGAACACCAAGAGACAATCTTAAAGGCAGCAAGAGAAAAGCAATTTGTTTCCTATAAAGAAGCTTCCATTAGGTTGTCTGATGATTTTTTCATCAGAAATTCTACAGGCCAAAAGGGGATGCCATAAAGTTTTCAAGAAGCAAGAATCTGAAACCAAGATTGCTCTAACCAGGAAAGCTATTATTCAAAACTTGGGGCCCAGTGAATGAATTCGTGCACCTTGAAAGGAACTGTGGGCCACAGGGCTGCTGTAGGCACAGGGGTGGGTTTTGGCCCATCCTCCACGCCTCTACCTGACCCCTCCCTCCACAGCCCCTGGCCCCCTTTGTGCCGGGAGCCCCACTCCTGATGCTGCTCCCACACGCTGATGTCGCTGGCCCCACTCACACTCGCTGATGGCTCGGAGCGATGGGGACCAGCATCCGGTATTGACAGTGGGCATGAATGGTGGCTCTGGCACCAGCTGCGGGTGTAAGCAGGGCTGGCACCAGCAGCAGATGTGAGTGCCAGGTGGGCTCATGGTACACGGGAGCAAAGAATTTTCAATAACCACCAGAGGCTCACCCCGATGACAGCGACTGGTGCCCCACCTTGTTCTAGTGCCCCTGCTCACCTGCTCCATTATCTCACTGCGGCCAACGCTCACCATGTTCTGCCACATCCCCTGGTGGTCAGCACATGTCATAGCAACCGTTTGTTCAGTTGTTGAGTTGTTTGGTTGTTCCTGTTGTTCTGCCATTCAGTCTATTTGCATATTAACCTTTTATTATATAGGATAGATGGTGAAATAAAGAGCTTCCCAGACAAAAACACACACACACAAAGGAGTTTATTACCAGCAAACTGACACTGAAAGAAATGCTAAAGGGACTATTGTAAGAAGAAGAAATAGAGAGAAGTTAACATAAGCATAAAGTATTAACATGGCAATAAATACACATCAATAATAACCATAAATGTAAATGGATTAAATGCTGCATTCAAAACACATTGGGTAGCTAAATGGATATGAAAACATGACTCAAATATAAGCTGTCTACAATAGACCAACCTCAGAACAAAAGACTCACACAGGATGAGAATGAAGGTGAAGAGATGGAAAAAAATTTTCATGCAAATGGAAACAAACAAAAGGCTGCTTGGGGTATTCATATCTGACAAAAATAGACTTCAAAATGAAGCTCATCATAAAAAGATATAAAAGTCACTACATAATACTTAAGTGATCAATCTAACAAGAGGATATAATCCTCGTAAACATGTATGCACCCAATATAGGGACACCTAAATGCATAGAAAAACTTCTGGAGGACTTTGAGGAAAAGATCAAAAGAATAGTATGGGACTTTAACACCCCATGGACAACAGTCATAGTATGGGACTTCAACACCCTATGGACATCACTGGATAGACTTTCCAGATAAAAAATTCAACAAGGAAACACTCTATATGTCAAACTACAAAAGACAGATTTTATTGACATTTATAGAACACTCCACCACAACGCTGCAGAATATACTTTCTTCTCAAGTGCGCATGGGACATGCTCAAAGTTAGACCACAAGTTAGGACACAAGTATGTCTCTACAAGTTCAAGAAGATTGAAGTAATATCAAGTGTGTTCTTGGATCACAATTGCATGAAACTAGAGATCAACAAGAAGGAAAATACACCAAAATGTTCAAACAGATAGAGAATAAATAGTATGTTATTAATGAATGGGTGAACAACAAAATTAAAAAAGAAATAAAAAACTTTCTGGAACAAAAATAAAATGGGAAAAGAACAACACAAAATCTATGGGACACAGGAAAAGCAGTCCTGAGAGGGAAGTTCATAGCACTAAAGGCCTACCTCAAAAAGCAAGAAAAATTGGTCTCTTTTGCCTGGAAATTAAAAATGGCAGTGGAGTAAGTGGATGCTACATAGACACACTCCCAGGACCTAACTGGAATTGCAACTAAAATACATAAAAATGTCCTGAATAATCAATGGAAGACTCACTGGAGGGAACCCTTATAACTGAGGATGGAAAGTACAGATTGCATAGAAACTGGTAGGAGGGGAGGAAGCACAAAAGGGCTGACTGAGTTCTCACAGACACAAACTGAAAATCCTGAGATATATCTCAGCTGTGGGGGGTTGCCATTGAGAACTCTGTGTTCTAATCCCCAACCTGGGCCTCCCAGGAGAGAGCAACATAACTGAGAAAGGTGCCCAGAGAATATGTGGCTATGAAAAGCAGCAGGGTTGCTGTCGGCCAGGGAAAGATGGCTGGAAATGCAGGCAACCTCTTAAGAGGCCAACACACAAAATTTTGTGTGTAGCCACTCCCCTTCAGCTCTGGCAGAGAAAGGGCAGGGTGCACTAGAGCTGTGTAAGAAGAAGCCACATTTGGGGATTTTAGGGTTAGAGCTGTGAAGGAAGACATCCCTGTTTCCTTTACTGAGTCATCCACTCACATTGCAGAGGTCATCTTTCTCAAGCAGACCTTTGCTATCCAGGTAGTTTTTGTGTGAGGAGAATGCAGTTGACCCACCCTATTGGAAAACCCTTTATCCCATGATGTGGAGTTATGAGGCCCATTAAGACACTGAGAATAACAATTATCCTCCCAGCAGAAGCAATTTCTCCACCCTGTTAGAAAACTTCTCCCCACATCTGTGGAGTATTGCTGGAGGGCTACTCAAGACTGAATCTAGTCAACTGCAGGCAAAGGCAGGTCTCTAGAGGTTTTGAGCCTTTGCCTGATGTAATTAGTCAGAAACAGTGTTTGCCACTGTACTAGTGATTGAGAGACATAGCAGATCTACCCAATAAATAGTCAAAAACCCAAAAAGAGAGCCAAAAAGTGGAGACAAAAAAACAAGACCCAAATGAAAGAACAAGAGAATTCTCCAGAAGAGGAGCTAAATGAAATAGAGATAAGATATTTATCAGACATAGAGTTCAGAATAATGATGGCAATGGTTCTCAACAAAATGAGGAAAAATATAGTAATAAAAAAAGACAAGGTGGAAATTAAAAATAGCATAGCACTAATAAAGAACACATTGGAAGGAATTAACAGCAGATTAGGGGAAGCTGAGCATTGGAGCAGTGAATTAGAAGACAGGGTGGATAAAAAAAATCACTCAATCAGAAAACCAAAAAGAAAAAAAAAACAATTAAAAAAAAAAACAGGAGGACAACTTAAGAGAGCACTGGGAAAACATGAAATGTAACAATATTTGCACAATAGGTGTGCCAGAATGGGAAGAAAGTGATCAAGGGATAGAGAACATGTTTGAAGAAATAATGGCAGAAAACTTTCCTAACCTAGTGAAGGGAAAAGCACACAAGTTCACTAGGCAAAGAAAGTCCAAGCAAGAAGAACCCAAACAGGCATATGTTTAGACACATTATAATTAAAACTAGAGGCCCATTGCACGAAGATTCATGCAAGAACAGGCCTTCCTACCCC
The DNA here is from genome assembly GCF_951640355.1 of Cnephaeus nilssonii. NCBI lineage: Eukaryota > Metazoa > Chordata > Mammalia > Chiroptera > Vespertilionidae > Cnephaeus > Cnephaeus nilssonii. The sequence goes on from NC_137071.1 coordinate 26,691,958, forward strand.
TGGCTTCCTTCCTGGCTGCCCAGGAGCCTGCAAGTCCTCACTCCTGGCAGGAGCATCACTCCTGTAGCTCCCTCCGACCCCCACTCCAACCTGATAGCAGGCACCCGGCCCTACTCGGCCGCTCTGCACATGCATATGCAAATTAACCCACCATCTTTGTCAGGTTAATTTGCATATTCACTCCTGATTGGCTGTGGGCGTAGTGGAGGTACAGTCAATTTACATGTTTGTCTATTATTATGTAAGTTAGCATTTTAGCTAAAAATTAAAGACAAAGAGAATCTTAATAGCAGCAAGAGAAAAGCAATATGTTACCTACAAAGGAGCTCCCATAAGGCTGTCAGCTGATTTCTCATCATAAACTCTACAGGCCACATGGGAATGTCATAAAATGCTCAAGATAATGAAAAGCAAGGATCTGAAATCAAGATTACTATATCCAACAATGCTATCATGAAAAACAGATGTTGAAATAAAGAGCTTTTCAGACAAAAAAGGCTAAAGGAGTTTATCTCCACCACACAAGCATTGTAAGAAGTGCTAAAAGGACTGCTGAAATGAGAAGAAATAGAGAAATTTAGGCATACAGAATTAAAATGGAAATAAATAAGTACCTATCAATAATATTAAATGTAAATGAATTAAATGCTTCCATCACAAGACATAGGTAGTTGAATGGATACAAAAACATGACCCAACTATATGCTGTCTACAAGAGACCTGCCTCAGAACAAAAGACTCACAAAGGATGAGAGTGAAAAGATGAAAAAAAAAGTGTTTCCATGCAAATGGAAATGAAAATAAAGCTGGGGTAGCAATAGTCATATCTGACAAAATAGACTTAAAATTAGGGCCATCACAAGAGATAACAGAGGTCACTACATAAGACACAAAGGATCGATCCAACAAAAGGATTTAATACTAGTAAATGTATATGCATGTAATAATGGAATACCTAAATATATACATATATATAAACTTCTACAGGACTTTAAGGGAGAGATCAACAACAATACAGGCATAGTATGGGACTTTAACATCCTACTGACATCAATGGATAGATATTCCAGACAAAAATTAACAAGGAAACAGTGACTCTATAGGACACAATGGATCAGATGAGTTTAATTGACATTTACAGAACATTTCACCACAAATATTCAGAATATACATTTGTCTCAAGTGCACATGGGTCATTCACAAAGATAGACCACATGTTAGGACACAAAACAAGTCTCTACAAGTTCAAGAAGATTGAAATCATATTGAGCATCTTCTCAGATCACAGTGGAATGAAATTAGAAATCAAATATAGTGAAAACACTCCAAAACATTCAAACACATGGGGTCTAAACACATGGGGTCATTATTAAACAATGAAAGAGTTAACAATGAGGTCAAAAAGGAATAAAAACCTTCCTGGAAACAAATGAAAATGAAAACACATCAACCTAAAATCTCTGGGACACAACAGCAACAGCCCTCAGAGGGAAGTTCATAGCACTACAGGCCTACCTTAAAACACACACACACACACACACACACACACACACACACACACGAAAAATTAGTACTAAACTAACCCTACAACTTAAAGTATTATGAAGAGAACAACAAGAAAATCAATAGTAAGTAGAAGAAAGGAAATAGTAAAGATTAGAGCAGAAATAAAAGATATAGAGACAAAAAATATAATACAAAAATCAATGAAACCAAGAGCTGTTTCTTTGAAAAGATAAACAAGAGGGTGAACCACTAGCCAGACTCATCAAGAAACAAAGAAAAAGGACCTAAATAAATAAAATCAGAAACAAATGCAGTGAAGTAACCACTGACACCACAGAAATACAAAGAATTATAAGAAAATATTATGAACTCCTATATCCCAACAAGCTGGACAACGTGGATGAAATGGACAAATTCCTGGAAAAATACAACCTCCTAAAACTTAATCAGGAAGAATCCAAAAACCTGACTAGGCCAGTAACAACTAATGAAATAGAAGCAGTAGTAATAAAAAAATACCTCCCAGCAAACAAAAGCTCTGGTCCAGAAAGCTTCACATGGGAGTTTTGCCGAACATTCAAAGAAGTCCTAATACCTATACTCCTCAAACTATTCCAAAAAATCCAAGAGGAAGATACACTTCCAAGCTCTTTTTATGAGGAAAGCATTATCTTAATTCCAAAACCAGGTAAAGACACTACTAAGAAAGAGAATTACAAGCCAATATCCCTAATGAACATAGATGTTAAATTCCTCAACAAAATATTAGCAAATTGTATCCACCAACATATTAGAAAGATCATACACCGTGACCAAGTGGGATTTATTTCAGAGATGCAAGGCTGATACAATATTTGCAAACCAATTAACATGATACATCACATAAACAAATTGAAAGACAAAGGTCACATGATCATAACAATAGATGCAGAAAAAGCATTCTACAAGATCCAACACCCATTTTTGAAAAAAAACTCTAAACTTAGTGGGAATAGAGGGATAATACCACAACATAATCAAGGTTTATATAAGACAAACCTACACAGCCAATATCATACTCATTGGGCAAAAACAAACCATTCACTAAGAACAGGAACAAGACAGGGATGTCGAATTTCACCACTCTTATTCAACATAGTACTGGAAGTGCTAGCCATAGAAATCAGACAAGAAGAAGAAATAAAAGGCATTCAAGTTGGAAAGGAGGAAGTAAAACTCTCATTATTCACAGATGGCATAAGAGTATACATAGAAACCCCTAAAGACTCCACCAAAATATTACTAGATTTAATAAATGAGTTCAGCAATGTAGTAGGATACAATATCAATACCCAAAATAAATGGCTTTTTATACATCAATAATGAATTCTGAGAAAGAGAAACTAAACAAATGATCCCATTTACTATTACAACAATAAAATTAAGATACTTAGGAGTAAACTTAACCTAGAAGGTAAAAGACTTGTACTCAGAAAACTATGGACATTGATAAAAGACACAGAGAAAGATATAAACAAGTGGAAGAATATACAGTGTTCATGGATTGGTAGAATCAACATCATTAAAATAGCCATACTACCCAAGGCAATTTATAGATTCATTTCAATCCCTATTAAAGTACCAACAGTATATTTCACGGACCTAGAACAAATAGTCCAACAATTTATATGGAACCAAAAAAAGATCCTAAAAAGCCGCAGCAGTCTTGAGAAAATAGAATAAAGTTGGAGAACTCACAATACCAGATATCAAGTTATACTAGAAAGCCACTGTAATCAAAACAGTCTGGTACTGATGCAAAAACAGGCATATGGAGCAATGGGAAAAAAACAAAGAATCCAGAAATCGATCTAAGCCATTACATTCAATTGATATTGACAAAGGAGGCAAGAGCATAAAATGGAGTTAAGACAGTCACTTCAATAATTGGTGCTGGGAAAATTGGAGAGATACATTAAAAAAAAAAGAAACTAGACCACCAACTTACACCATATACAAGAATAAACTCAATATGGATAAAAGACTTAAATATAAGTAGTGAAAGCTTAAAATTCCTAAAAGAATCCATATACTGCAAAACCTGAGACATCTTGTATAGCAATATGTTTATGGATAGATCTAAGGTAAAGCAAACTAAGGAGAAAATAAACAAATGGGACTACATAAAAATAAAACTTCTGCACAGCAAAATAAACCATCAACAAAATGAAGAGGCTGTCCACTATATGGGAAAACATATTTCGCTATGATACACCTGATAAAGAGTTTATATCCAAAATATATAAGGATCTCATACAACTTAATAAAAGGAAGACAGACAATCCAATTAAAAAATGGGCAAAGGACCTAAATATACACTTCTCTAAAGGGGACATATGGATGGCCAAGGGACATATGAAACATTTGCAAAGTCACTAATCATCAGAGAAATGCAAATTAAAGCGACAATGAGATATCAGCTCACACTTGTCAGAATGGCTACCATCAACAATTCAACAAACAACAACTACTGGCAAGAATATGGAGAAAAAGGAACCCCAGTACACTGCTGGTCATAATGCAGATTGGGACAGCCATTATGAAAAACAGTATGTAATTTCCTCAAAAAATTAAATATGGAACTGCCATTTGACCCAGTGATTCCACTTTTAGGATTATAACCTAACACCAACCTGAAAAAATATATGAACCCCTATGTTCATAGCAATGCAATTTATAATAGCTAGGATCTGGATACAGCCCAAGTGCCCATGAGTAGATGATTGGGTAAAAAAGCTGTGGTATTCTTAAACCATAGAATACTATGCAGCTGTAAAAAAGAAGGAACTCCTACCATTTGAGACAGCATGGAGAACCTGATTTGTATTATATTAAGCCAAATAAGTCAGTCAGAGAAAGAAAATATCACATGATCTCACTCATACGTGGAATCTCATAGGGAAGGGGGGGTGCATGGGGAGAGATTAACCGGGGAACTTATATGCATATATGCATAAACCATGGACACAGCAATAGTGTGGTGAAGGCCTGGGAGGTCTGGGTGCAGGATAAAAGAGGTTAATGGGGGGGAGGGGAGGACCATCGATTTCTTATAAAAAATTGTGAAGAGTTTAATGAAGAAGCATAAGATTTATAAATGGTGAAAAGGAAAAGTAATCCTCTCAACCCATAATTCTATATCCACTGAAAATATCCTTTACTGAAGTTGAAATAAAAAATATTTTCAGATAGACACAAATTAAGAGAAAATATTACTGGTAAACATATTCCAAAAGAATTGTTAATGAAAATTCTTCATGGAAATTTTAACATAAATAAACTTGGAATATCAAGAATGAAGGAACAGCCCTGGCTGGAGTTGCTTAGTGGTAGAGCATGAGTCCCGTGAACCGAGATTGTGCTACAAGGGGTCAATGGGTAATAAAAGGGTGACATATATAATACTTTCAACAATAAATATTTTTAAAGAATGAAGGAACAATAACAAAAATTTTAAATATTTGGGTAAATATAATAATTATTCTTATCTTGAGTCTTTCAGTAGCTTTAACAAATTAAAGTAAAAATTGTTGCATTGTTTCATGGGCTTTTCTGTGTATGTATATGTAATAGAAAACTATATAGTGAAAAATTTCTATCTTTGAAGACTCCAACAATTCTTTTTAGTAATTAATAGGACAAGAAGAAGGAAATCAGGAAGGATTCGGAAAACTTTAAAATGCTATCAAATTACTGGATCTGATTGACATTCATAGAACTCCCAATCTATAACAGCAGAAAGTATATGAATAATGTGCAAATGGAACATAAACCAATAAGGAGTTCATTCTGGGCCATAAAACAAACACAAATAAATTTTAAAAATAAAATCATACATGTATAGTCTTGGCATAATGTATTTAAACTAGAAATAAAAAAAACCAGTGATTATAGGAAAATCTCTAATTACTTGGATTAAACAACACATGTCTAAATAATCCATGGACCAAATAAGAAATATCAAGAGAAAATACAAAACATTTAAAACTAAATAAAAAATTAAAATATAACATACCAAAGTTTGTAAGACTATGCTAAAAGGATGCTGATAGAAAATTATTGCCTTAAATTCTAATATTAAGAAACAAAAAAATCTCAAATTAATGGCCTAAGATTCAAACTTTAGAATCTAGAAAAATAAGAGAAAAGTAAAGCAGAAGAAAAGATCTATAAAAATAAGAGTAGAATCACAAAAATGAAAACCAATAGAGAAAATCAGTGAAAGCTTTTTTTTTATTTTTAAGGATGAATTAAAGGGAAAAACATGAAATAAAAGTAAAGAATGAGAGAAAACACAAATATTAAGAATGAAAAAGGGAATATCTTATACACTTGGAGACCTCAAAAAATGTTAATGGGAAAATATTTTTAAAAGGTATGCTCATTAATTCAACAATTCATTAAAAATTGACCAATATTTTGAAAACCACAAACCACTAAAATTCACCCAAACTGATAGAAATAGATTATAGATAGTATATTCCTCTAAACATTAAATAAATTAAATTCATAACTGAGACTTTCTAAAAAGATGTTTCCTAACCCATATGGTTTCACAGGAGAATTTGATCAAATATTTAAAGTAGAATTAAAAACAATTTTACACAATGCTTTGAGAAGAGAAGGAAACATGTAGTATTTCATTTTTGAAAGCAAACATTACCCTGATACCAAAACTAGAAAACATTACACAGGAAAAAAAATCCAGATGAATATCCATCAATATAGACACATAAATCCTTAACAAAATACTGACAAATAGGATTCAACTATATAAAAATAATATAAACAATCAATAATATAATAAAATAAGGTCCAAGTAGACTTTATTTTAGGAATATAGGTCCATTTCAATATTTGCACATCAGTCAATGTACTCCATCACATCAACAGTCTAATGAATAAAAACCACATGATCTTATTGACTAATGCAACAAAAAAATTGATAATACCAATATTTAAATGTGGTAAAAAAAAATGCCTCAGAAAAATAGGAATAGAAAGTAATTTCCTCTCTCTGGGAAGATCAGTACAAAAATTCCCGTTAATATCACCTCTGAAAACCAAAGAATGGACACTTTCCCTTAATAATGACCAAAGCAAAGTTATGGAATATCCCCAATCTTATTTAACATAGTACTGGAGCTTTTAGTCTATTAAATAAATAAATAAAAAGATAAATGAAGGTTAGCATTATGCTGATACCAAAGGCACAAAAGGGCACTGCAAATTCACCAATATATTATAAAAACCACTAAAGGCTCAGTGCAGGAATTCATGCACCAGTGGGGTCCCTCAGCTTGGCCTGCAGAATCTGGCTGAAATCAGCTCTCCAACATCCCCTGTGAAATCCCGGATTGCGAGAGGGTGCAGGCCAGGCCAAGGGACCCCATCAGTGCACAATCGGGGCCAGCGAGGTATGTGGGAGGTTGGCCAGCCAGGGAGGGACTGTGGGAGGGCTCCAGGGAGTGTCCGGCCCATCTTGCTCAGTCCCGATCAGCCAGACCCCAGCAGCAAGCTAACCTACCTGTCAGAGAGCCTGTCCCCTACTGGTCAGTGCACGTCATAGCAACTGGTCGACCGGTCAACTGTCTTCCCCCTAGTGGTCAGTGCACGTCATAGTGAGTGGTTGAGCAGCCTTAGCATATCATTAGCATATTACACTTTGATTGGTTGAACGGCCGACCAGTTGACCAGACACTTAACATATTAGGCTTTTATTATATAGGATAGACAGTGATCAAATGGGATGTATTCCAGAGATGCAAGAATGGTTTAACATCTGCAAATCAATCAATGTAATACACTACATTAACAAAATACAGAATAAAAATCATATGCTCATCTTAATAGATGCAGAAAAAGAATTTGACAAAATTCAATAACCAATTATGATAATTTTTTAACAAATTGGTTAGAAAGAAACTGTACCTCAATATAATAAGAACTATATATGACAGTGATGGCGAACCTATGACATGCATGTCAGCACTGACACGCGTAGCCATTTCTGATGAAACGTGGCCACTGAGGTGGCCACATGCCGAGGATGAAACATTTGCTGCTCCTGAGGATGAAACATTTGCGAAATAATGTTTTTTCCTCAAAGTGACACACTACCCGAGTTATGCTCAGTTTTTTGGCGAAGTTTGACACACGAAGCTCAAAAGGTTGCCCATCACTGATATATGACAAACCCATAGCACCCACCATACTAAATGGTTCAGAGCTGAAAGCTTTCCTTTTAGATTGGAATAAGACAAAGATGCCCAGACTTGCCACTTTTTATTCAGCATTGTATTGCCAAGTCCTAACCACAGTAATTAGGGGGGAAAAAGGAATAAAAGGCACCCAAATTGGAAAGGAAGAAGTAAAACTGTCACTATTTGCATATGACTTGATACTATATATAGAAAAACATAAGGATTCCACTGAAAAACTGTTAGAACTACTAAATGAATTCAGTGAAGTTCTAATATATAAAATCAATAAACAAAACCTGTTGTGTGTCTATATACTAATAAAAAACTATCAGAAAGAGAAAATAATAAAACAATCTCATTTACAATTGCATCAATTGCATTTATTTTTCAAATAAAGTTAACCAAGGAGGTGAAAGACCTGGGCAATGAAAACTATAACACATAGATGAAAGAAATTGAAGAAAACAGGAATGATATTTGTGTTCACAAATTGGAAAAATCAATATATTTAAAATATGAATGCTACCCAAAGCAATCTACAGATTCAATGCAATCCCTATTAACATTCCAATGGCATTTTTCACAACACGAAAACAAGTAATTCTAAAAATTGTACATAATCACAAAACACCCTGAATAGTCAGTGATGTTGAGAAAGAACAAAGCTGGACTTATCATCCTCCTGGACCTCAAACTATAAAACAAAGCTAGAGTAATCAAAACAGTATGGTATTGGCATAAAAATAGACACATAGATCAATGGAACAGAATAGATAATCCAGAAAAAAACTCATACCTATATGGTCAATTAATTTATAACAAAGAAGCCAAGAATATACACAGAAAAAGGATAGCCTCTTCAATAAATGATGTTGGGAAAACTGGACAGCCACATGCAAAAGAATGAAACTTAACCACTATCCTTATACCATATACAAAAATTAATTCAAAATGGATATAAAACTTGAATGTAAGACCTGAAATCATAAAACATCTAGAATAAAACATAGGCAGTAATTTCCCTGACATCAGTCTTGGCATTGAATTTTTGGATCTGACTGCAAAAGCAAAACTAGGGGGGGATTATATCAAACTAAAAAGATTCTGTACAGCAAATGAAACCATCAATAAAATGATAAGTCAACCAACTGAATGGGAGGAAATATTTGCAAGTCATATATCTGATAAGGGGTTAATATCCAAAATATATAAAGAACTCAACTCCATATAGTCATTTTTCCAAAGACATACAGATGCTTTACAGATATGTAAAAAGATGTTCAACAGCAATAATTATTAGGGAAATGATAATCAAAACCACAATGAGATATCACCTCACACATGTTAAAATGGCTACTATCTAATGGACAAGAACAGGTGTTGGCAAGGATGCGGAGAAAAGGGAACTCTAGTGCACAGTTGGTGGGAATGTAAATTGGTGCAACCACTATAGAAAATAGTATGGCGATTTCTCAAAAATAAAATTACCAACTTACCCAGCTACTTCACGTCTGGGAATTTATTTGGAGAAAACAAAGATACTAATTCAAAAAATATATATACCCCGCTATTCATTGCAACATTATTTACAATAGTCAAGACATCATAGTGTACACAAATTTAGGAAAAAACATTTATTTTAACAAATCCCAAAAAATATGTATGTTTTAAAATATGATCCCTTTGTGAAGTTAGGGTCAAGTATGCTAATTCATATTAGGCAAAATCAGAAACCATTTTCTTATATCTAGCTTTATCAGATCTCCTTCATAATTCATGTCTTGATCCCCTCACAAAAACATACCACTCTTTCCTTTGCCGTGCTCTCATAGTATTTATATTCAATATTGACTATGTGTGAATGACTCAAGACCCCTAAAATTTTAAGCTCTTTAAGGACAAAGACTATTTTATTCATCTATTAGTGCTCCATGTTCAGCACCATGCTTGGTCCATAAAAGGCATGAAATACTTGTTGAATAAATAAACAATTGGATGAATAAATGAATAATTATAAATTAATGGCATCATGTTTCTTTTGAGCATTAGACTTCAAAAAGTAACACTGTGCAGGTTCATTGTACCTCTGTATGCACATATGTACAAATAGTATATGGTTTTCCATAGTAATGAAGATAGATTTTAATTGTTCCATTTATAGTTTATACAACCCATTTTTCTGTGACCATTACCAGATATTTGCAAAATAGCTAGGTGAAGGGGGTACAATCTATGAGCATGTAACCAACTGCCCTAAAAGTCTTACAACCTGAGCCATATTTTTATGCAGTGAAACCTAGATGAACTGAATAGCCATACCCTAATGTCAATGTACACAGGAATGTCTCTCTAATATTGCAACTCAATAAACAATTACTTACTGCGCATTACTTTTGTGAGTAGCCTTGTATTTCTAATGTATTCTAATGTGGTTTTCTTTTATTACCTCAATAATTACCCATCCCTTTCTAGGCATAAGAAAGATTCAGGATTTAGCAAATTCTGTTATGATGAAATAAAATATTAGAGTGGAGTTAAAGAAAAGGCTAAGATCATCACATAACATGCATTTGAAAATTAGGTAGAGTCCTCCTCAAGATTACTAGTAAAGCTCCTTCTTAGGCTACTCTATTAAATGGCACATACAATCTAACTAAAATTCTGGATGAATCACTTGCCAACTTTCATTGGAATCATAATCATTGTTTGTGGTTTTTAAGCACCCCCTACCCCCAAATTGCCAATGAACATAATTAACCATTTGTTCTACTTTGCTGTAACTCTAAAGTAATTCAGATCAATTTTTTGGTCATTAAAATTTGTAAAGAAAAAATTACTCTCAAGTATCAAACCTATTATAGAAAAAGTTTAAAGTTGGCATCAGTGTTCATAGATTATTTTTTAAAGCTCATTAAAGTAATGTTTATAATGGAAATACAGTTCCTTACCTGCAAGTGCCTAACATCACACATCAGCAAACCAATGAATCACATTCAGATTAAAAAATTTCTTCCCTCAATTGAATAAATACATTTCTCACTGATTTCTCATATTGATTTAAGAAGAACTATTACATTTTAATCAAAATAATTATTAGGTATTAAATGTTTATGTGCTATTTGTGTTTTATCATGAGAGTTTTCTTTTAACTTGAGATTTATTGTTCTCCCATCAGCTACTAACAAAGATATCCTATATATTAAAAGCCGAATATGCTGTGTCTGGTTGTCTGGTCGGCCATTCAACCAATCAAAGTGTAATACACTAATGATATGCTAAGGCCACTCAATTGCTCTCAATGATGTGCACTGACCAACAGGGGGCAGACGCTCTGACTGGTAGGTTAGCCTGCTGCTCAGGTCCGGACTGAGCAAGATGGGCCGGACATGCCTTGGAGCCCTCCTACGGCCCCTACCTGGATGGCCAACCTCCCATGTCCCTCTCTGGCCCCTATTATGCACTGCTGGGGTCCCTCGGCCTGGCCTGTGCCCAATCGCAATCCAGGCTGAGGGAGCCCCCTGCCTAAGTGCATGAATTTCGTGCAATGGGCCTCTAGTTTTAAATAAAGAAAAAAATAATTGAGTATAAAAGAAAGCTTCTGCTCAGCCTTTCTTGCCTCCTTGATTACCTATCTTAATCATTCTTTAATATTTTAAAGTATAGGATGTCTTTGGCAATGGTGGTATTGAATGTAGAAATGAAACATGTCAAAACTTATGTTTGTTAGTTTCATGAAGAAATACTTACCAGGTCCTGAAGGCCTGTAAATAAAGTGACAGGGAAAAGCAGTGTGTTTAAGTATTTTATCATAATCTCACCCTTCAAACTTTTATGCTTTCAGGGCTTCACATAATAAAATGTGCAATTTTAAAAAATAAATAACAATTTATCTGCCTGTAACCCCCCAAACTGTTTACTTTATTTTTAAATAATTTAATTTTTTTCAATTAACATGGAATATTATATTAGTTTTGGGTGTATATCCCAGTTAGTAGACATTATATAACTTGCTAAGTGATCATCCCAATAAATCTTGTACCCTTCTGACACTATATAGAGTAATTATAATATTATTAACTATATTCCCTATGCTGTACTTCACATCCCCATGACTATTCTGTAACTACCAATTTGCACTTCTTAATCCCTTCACCTGTTTCACACATCCCTCCAATTCTTCTCTCATCTGGCAACCATCAAATGTTCTCTGTCTCTATGAGTCTGTTTCTGTTCTGCTTGTTCAGTTATCATTATTTTTTAGATTCATTGATTGATAGATATGTATTTATTGACATTTTATTAATAATATTTTTATCTTTTTTTCCTTCCACTTCTTAAAGAAAACTTATGTAATATTGGTTTGGTGGTATTGAACACCTTTAGCTTTTACTTGACTGGGAATCTCTTTATGTGTCCATTGATTCTAAATGATAGCTTTGTTGAGTAATCTTGGTTGTCAGACCTTGCTTTTCATCAGTTTTAATATTTCTTGTCAATCTCTTCTGTTCTGCAAAGGTTCTGTTGAGAAATCATCTGACAGTCTTATGGGACTTCCCTTGTAGGTAACTAACTACTTTTCTTTTGCTGCCTCTAACAGTCTCTCTTTGTCTCGAACCTTTGGCATTTTAATTATCATGTGTCTTGGTGTGGGCCTATTTGGGTTCATCTTATTTGGGACACTGCACTTGTTCACTTGCATGTTTATTTCTGTTACCAGCTTAGTGAAGTCTTCTGTCTTTATTTTATCACATATATTTTTTAATTCTTTTCTCTCTATTCTCTATTTGGCAACCCCATGATGCAAATACTGGTATACTTCAAGTTTTCCCAGAGGCTCCTTATACTATCTTAATTTGAGGGGATATTTTTGTTCTCTTCTTCACTGTTGACTCCCTGTAATGTTTTCTTCATTTCAATTAATGCATTCTTAACTTCTGACTGGTTCTTTTTATGTTTCCTAGTTCAATCCTTATATCTCCTATCTCTTTGCTGAAGCTCTCACTAGGTTCATCTACTTTTCCCCTAAGTTCATTGAGCATCCTATAACCAGTGTTTTGAACTCTACGTCTGATAGATTGCCTGTCTCCATTTTGTTTAGTACTTTTTCTGGAGCTTTGTTCAGTTCTTTCATTTGTAACATGTTTATTTGTATCCTCATTTTGGCAGCCTCCCTGTCTCTATGTATTAGGTAAAGCCACTATGTCTCCTGTGTTTGGTAGAGTGGCCTTATGTAGTAGGTATTCTGTAGGATCCAGTGTCACAGCTTTCATGATCACCGAATCTGGGCACTCCAAGTACACTCCTCATATGGGCTATGTGCACCTTCCTGTTGTAGTTGAGCCTTGATTGCTGTTGGCACCTCAATAGGAGAGATTTACTCCCAGGTCAATCAGTTGCAATGACTGGCTGCAACCACTGTGGATGACCAGCTCAGCAAAGACTCACTGCACAGAGCAGGAATTTTTTCAGCAGGTATCTCATGAAAATTAACTTGTGGAGGTGATTATGTGGTACATCCATATGGACTGAAGCTGTTCACTGGGTGCACTGGTTCTGGAGCCTCTTGGGAGATGCAGGCAAATGTCAGCCATCACCTGTGTCCTACCCAGTGCCACCTGGCATGAGCTACACAAAATTTACAGATGGTTGCTACTTTTGCTGGGCTTGGAGGTACCCAGGAGAGGCCAAGTTGCCAACTCAGCCTGGCTTCCGCTAGTGCCAGACCTGAGGCCACTTAATGAGACATGTGGGGCAAGCCAAGGCTAGATGCTGCTTGTTTGAAAGCTTTTTTGTTTTTGGAAAATGTGAACCATTATCCAAGATTGGCTATTCCTATGGAAAAGCCACTGGAAACAGATTGGGAGGACCCAAAGTTGGGTGTGGTGGGGTGGTATATATGGGGTCTCAGATAATCACTAGGTTTGGGTAAACAGTATTAGCCTGGTTGGTGGAGACTCACATATGGTGCCTGCCTGCTGGCTATGTGGAGGGAGTGCTCAACAAAGCAACAATTGCCTCTGCCAGCACTTCTCTATCTGGGAAAGCTGCCCTCCAGCTCTCATCCTGATGCCACATTTCATTTTCTCCCCCTATGCCCCTTGTGCCTTTCAAGCTGTTGCCTCAGCACTGGAGCTCAAAGTGAGTCTAAGTATGTCCATGTGCAGATCCTTTAAGAGGAATGCCTAGGGCTCCAGAGCCCTTATCTCATTCAGCCACAAACCCCACTGGCTCTTACAGCCAGAATTTATGGGGACTTCTCTTCCTGGCACTGGAACCCTGTGTAGGGGATCTGTTGTGGGGTTGGGACATCTCACTCCTCAGTAGGGGTCTTCACAGCCAAGATAGCCCTCCCAATTTTTATCCACAACATGTGGGTGTGGAATCAGCCCATTCCAAATCTCTGCCCCTCCTACCAGTCTCAGTGTGGCTTTTTTTATTCCCTAGTTGTAGGACATGATAATAATGGTAGTGGATAAGGCAGGCCTCACCAATTAAATGCCATCACACTAAGCAATAGTTCATATTTTAAAATTGGATGGTAAAAATTAGAGCAATTGTGAGAGATTTTTTTTGTAGAGCTATTTAAGAAGACTTATTTTGGTAACAGATGCCTGAAATGTCTTTGATATGTTTAGATCACTAGAGGGGGCAATATAAATTTTGTGTATGACCCAATGTGAGGTGTCACTGTACTATACTCTTTAGAATGAACTAAATCTCATCATGACACAATATAGGATTATGCCTTAATTAAAGAGGTAGCATTGGAATAGGCACTAGGTCACACTTTCTAGACACATGTACACATTCTACATATAAGAAAATAGAAAATCAGATTTTTCAATTGTATTCTTGTCTTCCACTTTGCTTACCAAATGCTGAATTTTGTTCTTAGATGAGGAGGGGAAGAAGAGACATTACTAAAATCTCCTTTGAGGAGAACAACCTGTTTAAAGTATGCACCTATTATATGGCTTTACTGAAAAGTGATAAAAGTATTTGTAACTAAAATAGGGTTAATATGGTGTAAAGAAAAGTAGAATGAGAGCATAAATAAAGCTGGACAGGAGCACTTTGAATAGTAGCATGGAGCTTTGCACATAGCAGACATATAATATTTTCTGTATATTTGTAGATTCTGGCAACAGAGCTATTTTTTTTTAGAGCAACGAGTCCTATGAGGGAAATACCTTCAGGGCTCTTCCTATATCCACACAGGTGGAGACTAGTGAATTCATATATTCTGTTATTTTAGGAGTTGGCAAAACAAGCCTAAACTGAGTGTCATAACATGGGTCTAGGCCAAGCAAGTAATTCTATGGCTTCTGGGAGTTAGAGCATTCATATCCAAAAAGCTAGCCCCATGAATCCTTCAACCAATTCCATTTATAATTATTCCTAATACATGAGAGGGCCCCAAAGGATTAATGATAATGGAAGCTTTTTTCAAAGAATTATGCTTCCAGTTCCAGATATGAGTGTTTAGAAGTGAATCAGATCCAGGCATTTTCTAGGAGCAAACACTTTTCTGCTCACTTGTCTCCAATTAAAATCACTACTGAAAACATCTTTATCTTTCGCCCTTCATTATTCTCTTCTTTTCCCCCTCCCTTATTTCCTTTTTCTTCCTTCCCTCTTCATGCCTTCCTCACCTTCTTTTATTCAAATGATAGTTGAA
The DNA here is from genome assembly GCF_951640355.1 of Cnephaeus nilssonii. NCBI lineage: Eukaryota > Metazoa > Chordata > Mammalia > Chiroptera > Vespertilionidae > Cnephaeus > Cnephaeus nilssonii. Next base: position 26,707,384 of record NC_137071.1, read on the forward strand.
CCCTTCCATGTGTTTGACCCAAAACAAAAAACAAACAAACAAACAAACAAACAAACAAAAAAAACAGATAAAACTCAAGTTCTCTGACCCCAGTAACCTAATTCTATTAAGAAAAAAGGAAAAGGTAATTATCACATACAAGAAGGGCTACACATGGTACTGAGTGAGGATGAAGGCGGAACATTTAGGACAGCTGGCAGTGAGGCATGGAAAGATGCATGGGAAAAATAAACATCAAGTGAAATCACTAAAGCTTTCCCTGAAAGGGGAGCTTCCTGGGATGAGCACTAAATAATTTATAATTATCTATGTGAAGCTAGGTGTGCTATACTTCAAACAAAAAGATCAATTTGTGTAAAGTAAAGGAGCTTTGAAGCAGTATGGAATGTTCAGGAGGACCACAAGCATAGAATTGTGAAGAAGAAATGTGAAAGATGAGAATAAAAAAACACGTACACTGCTGGTGGGAATGCAGACTGGTATAGCCTCTGTGGAAAACAGTATGGAGTTTCCTAAAAAAATTAAAAATGGAACTCCAATTTGAACTAGTGATCCCACTTCTAGGAATATATTTCAAGAAACTAGAAATACCCATCAGAAAGGATATATGCACCCGTATGTTCATAGCAGCACAATTTACAATAGCTAAGATTTGGAAACAGCCTAAGTGACCATCAGCAGATGAGTGGATTAAAAAACTGTGGTACACCTACTAGTATACAATGGAATACTATGCAGCTATAAAAAGAAAGAACTCTTAGCATTAGCAACAGCATGGATGGAACTGGAGAGTATTAAGCTAAGCGAAATAAGCAAGATAAAGTTAAGTATCACACGATCTCACTCATACGTGGAATCTAATGAACAACATAAACTGATGAACAAAAATAGACCCAGAAACACAGAAGCACTGATCAGACTGTCAAACCTCATAGGGAAGGTGGGGGGAGGAAGATATCAACCAATGAACTCATATGTGCATATGCATAACCCATGGACACAGACAATAGGGTGGTGAAAGCCTGGGGTGGGAGCCAGAGTGGGGTGGGAGAGGTCAATGGGGGGAAAAGAGGCCATCCTCTCTAATAAAATGGTAATATGCAAATTAACCATCACTCCGCTACATAAGCCACACCCACCAGCCAAGCCACGCCCATCAGCCAATCAGGGTGAGTATGCAAATTAACCCCAATCCTAGATGGCTACAGCCACAGAGAGCAAGGTTTCCCAGGTAACAGAGGAAGCCAAGCTTTCCATAGCCATTGCAGGCCTAAGCCTCCACTCAAGCTACAAAGTTTCAATTATAGAAGATAAACAAATTCAAACAAATGGCGGCAGAACGGAGGTTGAGAGAGCAGGCCAGGGTTGCTGCAGGCAACAGGGGAAGCAAAGCTTTCAACACACCCTGGCCGGGCCCACCCGCTTAAGGCTACAAAGTTTCAATTGTAGAAGGTGAATTAACTGCCACAGAAATGGCTGCTGCCCCGGAGGGAACAGCAGGCTTGGCTCCACTCCAGGCTACAAAGTTTCAATTGTAGAAGGAAAATAAATTCCAGATACCAGGGCCTCCTCTTGGGTCGCCAGGGTGCGTGGCTGGCCTGCAAACCACCACAGGCCCCTTGCTCAGGCCGCCCCACACCCCAAGGGAACCCCACCCTGATCCGGGACATCCTTCAGGGCAAACCAGCTGGCCCCCACCCATGCACCAGGCCTCTATCCTATCTAATAAAAGAGTAATATACAGATTGATCATCACTGCAACACACAATATAGCTGCCTCCATGTGGTCAAAGATCCTGCCCCCATGTGGACACAAGATGGCCACCACAAGATGGCCAGCAGGAGAGGGCAGTTGGGAGGCACCCGGCCTGCAAGGGAGGGCAGTTGTGAGGGACCAGGCCTGCAAGGGAGGGCAGTTGAGAGGGACCAGGTTTGCAAGGGAGGGCAGTTGGAGGTGATCAACCCTGCAGGAGAGGGCAGTTAGGGGTGACCAGGCTAGCAGAGGAGGGAAGTTGGGGGCAAACAGGCTGGCAGGGGAGCAGTTAAACATCAACCAGGCTGGCAGCGGAGTGGTTAGGGGGTGATCAGGCTGGCAGGCAGAAGCGGTTAGGGGCACTCAGGAAGGCAGGCAGGCAAGCAGTTGGGAGCCAGCAGTCCTGGATTGTGAGAGGGATGTCCGACTGCCCATTTAGGTCCGACGGGCAGTCGGACATCCCTCCAGGAGTCCCAGATTGGAGAGGGTACAGGCTGGGCTGAGGGACAACCCCCGCCGTGCACGAATTTTGTGCACCGGGCTTCTAGTATATAATACTTTCAACAATGAAGATTTAAAAAAAAAAATCATGAAGAGCTCTCTTTCTGCAACAAGGTGCTGCATTTGATTCTCTTTGCCATTTCTTCCCACAAGATCAAGATCCTAAATCATATATCCAGGATCAAATTTAGAAACTTCCTTTACATCCAAGTCATGGTTTTGTCTTTGCTGAAGACTAGAGGCTGCTAGTTTACCATTCTACTCTTGAATGGAAGCTTTTTATTGCACATAGCTTGTCCCTGTTTTACTGTTGTATAACAAATGTTTTGTGTGTGTGTGTGTGGGAAGGGGGAGAAATATAGGGTCGGATAACTCGGAAATATAGGGTCAGATAACTTATTTTCAGTTTTAATTTGCTGGATCACAAGAAGCCACAACTAGACCTGATGAAGAGGAGTGCATATGACTCAGAAGTTTGGGACTTTAAGTTAGGTATGGCAAATAAATGAGACTGGGGAGGGCATGCATGTGATTTATATTTGGAAGATCCCTGGAAATTGTTGTGTAGAGTTGTTACATTTACTTGGCTAGCATCTTTTGCATTTTCGTTGCAGGAATAAATGTCTTCCCATTGCCATGCAAAAAATAAAAAATAAAAAAAAAATGTTCCTGGCCAAGAAATAAAAGCAGAATTGGCCCATTCCCCAATGGATTTGAATGAAAACTGGTAATAAAATCAGATACAATGAGAAGAGAAGACATTGGAGAAGAACCAAATTCGGTCTATGAGGAATCACACATGAGAGATGGTTCACATATTTATGCAGTATCCAGGTTGCCTGCACCTTTAAATGATTGAAAAGATCACTGCTGTCTGGACAGTTGGGCATTTTATTTGGAAAATTATTTGACTCGTGATTTTGGTCTGTTGAATTTTTTCTGCATTAGTAGGTTGGTTCAGTAATAAATGTGTGATAACTTTTTTTTAAAAAATCATGAAGTCAGATCAAGAAGGACCTTAATTAACCTAAGAAGAAAGAGAAAGGCCCAGCGGGCATGGCTCAGTAGTTGAGCATTGACCTATGAACCAGGAGGTCACGATTTAAATCCAGGTCAGGGCACCCACCTGGGTTGCGGGTTCGATCCCCAGTGGGGGCGTGCAAGAGGCAGCTGATCAATGATTCTGTCTTATCATTGATGTTTCTATCTCTCGCTCCCTCTCTCTTCTTCTCTGAAATCAATAAAAATACATTTTAAAAAGAAACAGTGTTATTGTTTAAAAAATAGAAAAGAAAAGAAAGAGAACTAAGTTAAATTTGAATTTAAAACTTAATCAAAATGCCAGGCCCAGATAGCTTCACTGGTGAATTTATTAAACATTTAAAAATAAATAATAGCAATGCAGTAGAGAAACTGGAACTCCTATATTACTGGTAGGAATGCAAATTAGGTGAGCCACTTAGGCAATTTGGCAGTTTTCTTCTAAAGTTACATATGCTTACCATATGACCCAACAATCCTACTCCTAGTTTTTTCTCAGGAATAAAAAGAACATATGTACAAAAGACTTGTATGTATAGCAGTATAAACTCATAACACCATTATTCATAATAGCAAAAAAATGGTAACAAGCCAATCATCAACTAATGAATGAATAAACAAATTTTGGTATATCCATACAACAAAATTTGATGAATCACTTATGGAGGCAATGTCATAGATAAATCAACAAATGATTATGCTGAGTAAGAGAAGCTAGAGGCAAAGGACTACATATTGTAGTCCTGATTCTAGGACAAAAATTTAATAATTAAGAGCAAAATAGTGGTTCCCTGGGGCTGAGATCAAGGGAGGGGACTGGCTGCAAAAGGAAATGGTTTATATCTTAGTTGTGGTGATTATAACCACATAAAATAGCCTAAATCATGTGGTACATATCAAGTTAGCAAGATTTATTGTTTGTAAATTATACCCCAATAAGGGGGGGAGGGATGTTGTATAGAGAACAACTGAAATCCATTGAAATGGCTTAAGTTATTGCCTATGAAGATAATAAAGGGTATTTTTAGGGTATTGGTGTTATTAAACAAAGGGAAGAAATAGATATAAAAGGGTTCAAAGGTAAAATCTATAAGTTGACTGTTTACTTGAGTGAGAAGTTAATGATGACTTACAGATTTCTGGTTTGGCCAAGGTTGTACTAAGGTTGTAGCATATGGAGGATGATAAAATATTTAAAGTGAATACAATGAACTTTGCTTTGAATGTGTTGATTTTAAGTGGCATTGTGGACATGTATGTACCCAGTAAGGGAGTAAACATAGTCTGGAGTTCAGATGAGAGGTCTAGGTTGGTTTACAGTTACTTCCTACTACATTTTCAGTAATGGTGAACTTTCATTTCATTTTAGTTTGGTTAGTTTGTTTTTGGTAGTGCAAATGATTAAGAACTTAAAAGTAACCAAGGTGACAGTACCTCAGATTATACTTTTTTCATAAGCCATGGATGATTCCCTAAGTTCAAAGCCTATAGATCTGTACATTAAAGTGAGATGCTACAGTTCCCTAGTACAATTGTGGAGAGTTACAAGCCTTAGTGTACTATTATCATAAACCAAACCTAGTATACTGTGGACAAAATGTGCATGGTTGAATGAATGCCAACCAGGAAGAGAAGACTGCCTGATCAAAGCTCTGAAGAATCAGCTCACAGTACCATTTGATAGTAATGTATCCTAAGACTGAGATAAACCTCTCTATTACATTGGACTTAAAAACAAATGCATTTATGTAAAATGTTATGAGTTTTAAATCTATTCAAGTATATAGAAGCTTATGCACTAAAGACAGGGGAAAAGATCCAGAAGGTGAAATTGGGATTGATCATGACTGACATAACTAACTTATTCCCAAATCTATATCTCAATAATTTTGGATTTTTGGCATTTCATTTCTCTATTTATTTTCCTACCCACACTTTTGAACCTCTATTAATGACAAAATCATCATATCCATTAAGTAGTAATCACACAGTATCTAGACTATAGATTAAGGTGACCAGATTTTAACATTGGTAAAGTGGGACACCATTGACTGGGGGGGGGGGTGTTCTTGATTAAAAATTTGGTCTATATGGAGCAACAAAAATTTTCATAGAATGCAAAAATAGTATTGTAATATATTTTTGAAATTTCAACATAAGTACAATTTACAAATATAATAAATAAAAAATTATGTATAGTATTATTTTATTCTTTGGCATATTTCTCATTTGAGTGAATTTTTTTTAGTAGATTGCTGTCGTTGTTTAAAAGGTCATGAATTTGCCGTAACGTAAGTCGTAAGTGTCACTTTCAAGGCCGGCGCTAGACTTTTTGCCACCACTATAAAATATAGATAATACGAGTACTGTCTGCTAAATTCAAGAAAATTTATGTATTTATGAAATAAATAAATAAATTACCTAAATTATCTGAATAGCTGATTTGTAATGACATCACTTGTTTAACTAGCTTACTAGCACGCAGTACGATGTGTATCGTCTTAGAGACAGTTACAAAATGTTTTCGTCGTTGCCAATCCCAAAAAATGCCATTGTTCATTAAGTCCAAACAATGGTGGTCGAATTCTAACAACTGATCAACAATGCGAACTTTGATAAGCAGTTCTCGATAATCAGTTCTCAACAATTATTTGTTATTGTTAAAGTTTAACATTATAAAACTAACAAAAATAATATAAAACTCATATCCTGGCTAAATAACCACATGGCTTCCGAAAACCGTATATTCCCTTCCCGTTCTCCCGCTGTTCCCTAGCTTGTCATGCATTCTTTCCAAAAATTGGGACTTTTTTAAAATGCCGCGGGACGCGGGACAAATTGTTAAAAATCAGGACTGTCCCGCCAAAAGTGGGACGTCTGGTCACCTTACTATAGATCTACACAACAGCTCTGATCCATCAGGAATCTAGAACAAGGACATAAAATAAGAATGAAACATGAGCACTGTGCAAAATATAACATATTACACATTACATTTTCATCTATATAAACTATGGAATAGCTAGGAAGCTTCTCTAAAAGCAGGTAACTCAAACACTCAGTGTAACATTCCAGTCTAATCTTTCCATTCCTTGATTCATCTGTTAACTAAAACGAACCACTGAAAGTTTTAACAACAAATGGATTTTTAAAAAACTGAACCACAAAATCCAACCCTAAAGTTAAAAAAAAATAAATGCCATTATAACCTCATCTACTTTAAATACCATGAACATTTCAGATAGTTGGCCAGTTAAAAATATCTATCAGGTACCTACAATAATAAATGCACTTTATTTGCCAAGCTCTGTGGGAGATATTTAGAAATTTTTAAAACTGCACATAGGAATTACCAAGGATCTTATAAACAAGGCAGAGAGTCAGTATTCCATTTATGTACAGATGAGGAATGCATACATCACACCTTTTTAAAAATCCTCATCTGAGGATATGTTTTTGTTGATTCTAGAGAGAGAGAGAGAGAGAGAGAGAGAGAGAGAGAGAGAGAGAATATCTATCAGTTGCTTCCTGAACTCGCCCTGACCAGGGATTAAAATGTAACATTTTGGTGTACAGTATGACACTCCAAACTCCTGAGCTATTGGGGCAAGACACTCACATCATTCTTTTTTTATTGTCACTGCTGATATTCTAGTTCAGGCCTTACCTCCTCAAACTTGGATTATGTCAAACTCTAATTAGAGCACAAATACCATACACTCCTCTGACCTAACTCTCTGCTCCAATATAACCACCTATTAGATGACAGAAAAACCTGCTTAAAATTCCTAATCCAATATCATTTGCTCAAAAAATATTAATTGGCTTCCTACTGAGTAAAGTTCAAACTCCAGTCCTCTCCAAAGTGAATTATTCATTCATTACACATTCTTCAATATGCTTTGGCTTAAAACACATCTGTTTTTGTTATGTTATTACTCCATCCTAGAGTTGTTTGCTTTTTACTTAACAACTATCCAAATATTGCAAATCAATCAATACATTGTCATACCCATTCTCATACATGTTTAGTGAATGGAATTGAATCTGTTCAAATGTGGAAGAATTATAATAAAGTGGAATGAGCACTTGACTCATACTCAGGCAACCTGAATTCTAATTCTGGCTTTATCAACTCATTTATATGGGTCTTGGTTTCTTTATCTGTAAAATAAGAATAGCATCTGCTTTGACTGCCTTACAAGGTAATGTGAGAATTATATAAGAAATAAAATATAAAACTATTTTGAAACACATAAAGGTTTTATTATGACACTAGTAGCTCATTGCGTGATATTGGGTGCAGTAGGCCACCCATCACTTCTGCGGGAGCCGGAAGAAACTGCAGCATGCTGCCAGGAGCCTTGTTGCTTCCACAGGAGCCATGCGGCTTCTGCGGGAGGCGGAAGTGAGCTGTGCCACTTCCGCGGGAGCCTGGAGGGACCCATGACAATTCCACGGGAGGTGGGAGGGAGCCACGCTGCTTCCGCAGGAGGCAGGCCTGCCATCTCCTCTCTGGGCCTGTGCTCGGCTGTAGAGGCAGTGGGCCGGCCCCCCGGCCCTATCCGTGTTCGCTCTGGCTCTGGGGGGCCAGACTGAGCTGGGGCACGGTGGCTCACCAGCCCCCCTGTCTCTGTCTCTGTCTCCGCTCTGGGCCTTGCCTGCGCGCAACCTCCTCCTGTCCAGTCGTGACCTGTTATGGCGTCCCGGCCTAATTTGCATATTTCATATATATATCATACCTAATAAAATGGTAATATGCAAATTACCATCACTCCGCTACGCCCACGATTGGGCCGGCTGGAGGCATGGGGGGCGGGATTCAGGGTGGCCGATTGGCTGGCGGTAGGAGTAGGGGGCGGGGACTCGCGAGTCCCCGCCCCCCGCTCCTCCCTCCGGCTTAAACGGCCGGCGCTGCTTAGGCCGGCGCTGCAGAAGACGCTGGTGGTGGAACTCGGGGTGGCCGATTGCTTGACTGCTGGCACCAGTTTTCCGCCAGCAGCAGTTTTCCTCTGGCCACCCGCCCGATCGGAGCGCCTCCTGATCAGAGTTCCTCTCGGGGTGGCCGATCGTGCTGGCGGGAGGCGCTCTGATCAGCGGGTGGCCAGAGGAAAACTGCTGCTGGCGGAAAACTGGTGCTGGCAGCCAGGTGAAGGAAAAGTCTATTGCACGAAACTTCGTGCAACGGGCTCCTAGTATATATATATATATATATATATATATATATATATATATATATAATGATAATTATCACATACATATACAGAGTTGTCTATTTTTAAAATGACCGCCATTAAAAGTCACAGTAAATGTAACCACATGGTATGGACATGAACATATATTTATATCCACAAAATACATCATATTGATCATATACAAAATTGCTAACACATTTTAATCTCACAAGGCTTATTTTATGCTCCTGAAAAGCACATACAGGGGTGGGCAAAAGTAGGCTTAAAGTTGTGAGTACGTCAAACACAGTTTATTCTTGTATTATCCTATATAATAAAAGGCTAATATGCAAATTGACCGAATTGTAGAACAACTGGTCGCTATGATGCACACTGACTACCAGGGGACAGATGCTCAATGCAGGAGCTGCCCCCTGGTGGTCAGTGCACTCCCACAGGGGAAGCGCTGCTCAGCCAGAAGCCCTAAGCCAAGCTCATAGCTGGTGAGCACAGGGGTGGTGGTGGGAGCCTCTCCCACCTCTGCAGCAGCACTAAGGATGTCCAACTGCCAGCTTAAGCAGGCCTAAGCTATATCAGTTGGACACCCCCTGAGGGCTCCAAGACTTCAAGAGGGTGCAGGCCAGGCTGAGGGACTGCTCCCTCTCCTGAGTGCACAGATTCCATGCACCGGAACTCTAGTTACTTATAATAATAAAGCTATTGTAATAATAATAGCTTGCATTTATTTTTCCATATGAACAACTGTAAACCTACTTTTTTTCACTGCTGTACATTCTCTAGATGAAATAACAAAAAGGTTGCATTATAATATCATTTGAGGAGAATTACAAAATGGCAGTGGAACAAATGGAAGCTACATTGACATGATCCTAGGACCAAACTGGAAAACAAAATACAGAAAAACTATCCTGAATAATCAACTGAAGACTAGATGGAGAGAACCCTGATAACCAAGAACAGAAAGTGGAGACTGTATAGACTGTACAGAGACTGATAGGAAGAGCAGAGGTGTGAAAGGGCTGGTTGGGTTCCAACACACAGCAGCTTGGATACCAGAGGGATATCTCAGTAGGAGGTGTTTCCACTGAGAAGTCTGGGGTCTAATCCCCAAACTTGGCTCCCCATCCCAATGCACCAGACCTATGATGGTTCACACAGAACATCTGGCTGTGAAAAGCAGGAGGGTTGATGTCTCCCAGGGAGAGATGACTAGAAAAGCAGGCACCTTCATTAAAAGACAAGACTAAAATTTCATGTGCAGCCACTAACCTTGAACTCTGGCAGAGTGAGGGCAGAGTGGACTGGAACTATTTGAGCAGAAGCCAGGGTTGGTGGCTCTGGGGTTAGAGGTCCAAAGCCAGACACCCTCGGTTCCTGTGCTGAGACATTCATTCATACAGCAGAGAATATCTTTCTCCAGCAGACCTTTACCATCCAGGCAACTTTTGCATGGTGTGGAAAGCAATTGCCCCACCCTATTGGAAAAAACCCTTGCCCCCCCCCCCATGGAGTTTCCTAGGCCCATTAAGAGACTGAGAATAGCAATCAGCCTGCAGGCAGAAGGAATTGCTGAGCCATGTTGGTAAAACTATATATAGCCTGATACTAATCAAGACTGAATAACAATCTGACTGCAGGCATAGGCAGTCTCTTGAGGTTCTGAGTCTTTGCATGATCTAATTCTGGGTCTGGGGCTAGGAAAAGAAGACCTTGGTGCACATCTTAGCACCCACCCCCAGCAGAGGGAGCCACAAACTGTGGATTGTTTATAGCTCCAAACAGGGTACTGAGGACCAGTCACAAATAGCATCTGACATTGTCCTGCCCTAGAGATTGGGAGTTGTAGCAGATCAACATAATACATAAACACAAACACAAACAGGTAGCCAAAATGGGGAGACAAAAAAACAAACCCCAAATGAAAGAACAAGAGAATTATCCAGAGAAGAGCTAAATGAAATGGAAATAAGAAATTTATCAGATACAGAGTTTCGGATAATGATGGTAAGGATGCTCAGCATTGTGAGAAAATATATAGTAATTGGGAAAAAAGACAGTCGGAAATAAAAGAATAACATAGCACCAATAAAGAACACATTGGAAGGAATAAACTTCAGATTAGGGGAGACTGAGGATCAGATCAGTGAATTAGAAGACGGGGTAGAAAAAATCACTTAATCAGAGAATCAAAAAGAAAAAAAAAACAATTAAAAAACAGGAGTACAGCTCAAGGGAGCTGTGGGACAATAAAAAATAATAACAATATTCATATCTTTGGATATTCTAACAGACGGGGAAGAAAGTGAGTAAGTAATAGAGAACCTGTGTGAAGAAATAATAGCAGAAAACTTCCCTAACCTGGGGAAGTAAAAAGTCACACAAGTTCAGGAGGCACAGAGAGTCCCTAGCAAGAAGAACCCAAACAGACCCACACCAGACACTTCATAATTAAAATGCCAAAAATTGAAGACAAAGAGAGAATCTTAAGGGCAGCAATTTGTTACCTACAAAGGAACTTCCATAAGGCTGTCAGCTGATGTTGCATCAGAAACTCTACAGGCCAGAAGGGAATGGCATGAAGTTTTTAAGGTAATGAAAAGCAAGGATCTGAAACCAAGATTATATCCAGCCAGTCTATCATTCAAAATAGATGATGAAATAAAGTTTCCCAGACAAATAAAAAGGCTAAAATAATTAATCATCACCAAACGAGCACGAGCACTGCAAGAAATGCTAAATGGACTGCTGTAATGAGAAGAAATATATATAGAGAGAAACATAGGCATAAAGAATTAAAATAGCAAATTTAGCAAGATTCCAGCATGGCGGCTAGCAGGTCTGGAGTGAGGGAGAGAGTGTGAGTGAGGGAGGGAGTGAGAGGGTGTGTGTGTGGACGTGAGTGTGTGTGTGTGTGTGTGTGTGTGTGTGTGTGTATAGCAAGCGTGTCAAACTCAAAGACTAACATGGGCCAAATAAACAAGGTTTAAGTTTATGTGGGCTGCAAAAAAACAAAAGCTTCAATTTTCATACAAACATAGGTTTGTTTAGATAGAGACATGCTGAATACAAAGGGCTGAAATAAATCAGTAATCATTAACATAAAATAATAGAACATCTTAAGAAAAATTAATATTTTTCTTGAACATTAACTCACCAAACACTGAACAACTGCACAAATTAATAAGCATAATGCAAATAAACCTATTTTTCTTGTTCTCTGAAAGTGAAATATTTCCTGTTGTGCACACCAAACAAATCAGTATAAGACTAATGACTTGGCAATCGGCTGCTAAAATATTTGCTGCTAGTATTAGTGGAGAGAAATGTGCGCCTGCACATAAGGCGCTAAGGGAAATGAATGCAACACGATTATAGTAATCAGTCATTTGCGAATATTGTAGTTTGTTATTAGTAACTATGTATAACAGGATATTGTAAAAATTAAGTTATGAAATTGTTATTAAAACATTTCCTACATACCGTTATATTGGCTGGGCCACAAAAATATTTGTTGTGGGCTGCATGAGGCCCACGGCCATGAGTTTGGCATGCTTGTTGTACAGTCTGAACACACAGGGATTCTCAGGGGCTGGCAGTTCAGGCTATCCTGGCCAAAGAGCCCCTACTACTGCCATAGGCATTCCCGAGGTGCTGCTCTGGCTCAGAGACCACACCACCTTGACAGATTTACAAGGTCCTCCTTGGGAGGAGGCTGCAGGAAGCAGCAACTGCTAGACACCCAGCCTCACCATCACCTGGACTAGCCCCAGATATAGCCCAAACCCAGGGGCACCCTGCCACAGACTCTGCCCAAGCGAGTGTTTACCTCAAGGACACACCCCAGATATTGTGTGCGCCCACTACAGACACTGCCTGGACCAGTGGGACCTGTGCACCTGCAGCTGACACATGTGACTCCACGCTATCACTACAAGGAACTGTGGATACAGCTCTAGCCACTCTCTGGGCAGAGCTACAGCCTGGAGGACACAGCATATTTTGGGTTTACAAGGACCTCCTTGTGAGGAGGCTGCAGGGAGAGGCAGCAGCTAGGTGCCAAGCCTTGCCACCACCCAAACTCACTGAAGCTTGGGCCCCACACACCTGCAGAAGACACAGGCAAGACCTCTGTGAGCCTAGCAGACACCCAGCCTGATCACGTGTACCTGATGGGGGACTCAACCTGGCCTCTGTGCCACCATTGTGGGACCACCACTAACCCAGCAGGACTCTTGTCCCTGCTGTGTACTCATCCACTGCCACTGCTACTGTGCTGCCACTGCCACCCTAGAGCCCAGCTGCTCCATTCCATTGCCAGGTCCAGTGGACAGGAGGTGCGCTGAAAGCACAGAGGTGAATGCAGCATCCTCTGACATGGACCTATTAGAACCAAGGTCCTGAGGAGACTGAAGAGGCTGAAGGTGTGTAGGTGAGATGGGAGTGCCTGGGTATGAGAGAGGAGGTCCTGAGGGCACTGGCTGTGGAGACTGGGGAGTGATTGAAGCAGTGGAATACTGGGGCTAGAGACCCTGGATAGAGTAGCACTAGCACCCCACCATCGTGCAGTCTGGGAAGCTCCCCGTGATCAGTGGGAAGGGCCATGTAACTGATCTCAGGGCCAGACTACACTGGAGGGGCCTGAAGAACACATCCAACATTGAATCTGGGGGGTCTCTATTTCTTAGAGGATCTCATGCTGGTGAGCAGAAAGAAGACTGGTCAGTAAGTCCAGGAAGGAGGAACAGCCCTGCCCACCTGGAACACAAGGGAAGTCCCCTCTTTCCCACTTGAAAAACAGCTGCTTCTGACCCAACCTAGAGTGACTTGAGGAACAGGGAAACAGCCCAGGGCAGTAAATCTGTGCCCCTGCAAGTGACAGAGAGGAGATGGCAGCAAACCAGGCAGAGCAGAGGATTAGAAGAGGAAGGGCCCGATGCCCTCTCATTCATGCTACTGACAACACTCCCAACATGAGTCTGATCAAACCATCCAAGCCAAGATACCCCTACAGGATACCCCTACAGAAAGCTAGAAGGGGTCAATTAGGAGGAAAAAGGGACATATGTAATCCTTTAAACAATAAAGATTTAAAAATAATCCTATCTAATAAAAGAGTGATATGCAAATTAACCATCACCCCACTACACCCACAAGCCATGCCCACCAGCCAATCAGGAGTGAATATGCAAATAAACCCAACCAAGATGGCTACAGCCACAGAAAGCAGGAGGGAGGCTTGTGTTTCCCCGGCAATGGAGGAAGCCAAGCTTTCTGCCTGCCCTAGCCGGCCTAGGCCTCCACTCAAGGCTACAAGGTTTCAATGATAGAAGATACTTAAATCCAAACAGAAAAGGGGGCAGCCATGGAGCTGGAAAGAGCAGGAGCCTGGGGTTACCCCTGGCGATGAAGGAAGCCAAGCTTTCCACACACCCTGGCCAGCCCAGTCCTCCGCTTAAGGCTACAAAGTTTCAATTATAGAATATACATAAATCCCAACAGAAATGGCTGCCATCACAGAGCAAGCAAAAGGCTTGCCTCCAGTCCAGGCTACAAAGTTTCAATTGTAGAAGATAAATAAACCCCAGATACCAGGGCCTCTGCTTGGGTCACCAGGGGGTGTGGCCAGCCTGCAAACCACCACAGGCCCCTCACCCAGGCCACCCCACACCCCAACGCAACCCCCACCCTGATCCGGGACACCCTTCAGGACAAACCAGCAGGCCCTCACCCATGCACCAGGCCTCTATCCTATCTAATAAAAGAGTAATATGCAGATTGACCATCACTCCAACACACAAGATGGATGCCCCCATTTGTTCAAAGATGGCTGCCCCCATGTGGACACAAGATGGCCACCACAAAATGGCCAGCAGGGGAGGGCAGTTGGGAGGGACCAGGCCTGCAAGGGAGGGCAGTTGTGGGTGATCAGGACAGCAGGGGAGTGCAGTTGGGAGGGACCAGGCCTGCAAGGGAGGGCAGTTGGGTGCAACCAGGCCTGCAGGGAAGGGCAGTTGGGAGGGACCCAGGCCTGCAGGGGAGAGCAGTTGGGGGGGACAAGGCCTGTAGGAGAGGGCAGTTAGGGGTGACCAGGCCTGCAGGGGAGGGCAGTTAGGGGTAAATAGGCTGGCAGAGGAGCAGTTAGGCATAAATCAGGCTGGCAGGGGAGGGGTTAGTGGGTGATCAGGCTGGCAGGCATAAGTGGTTAGGGGCAATCAGGAAGGCAGTCAGGCGAGCAGTTGGGAGCCAACAGTCTTGGATTGTGAGAGGGATGTCCGACTGCCTGTTTAGGCCCGATCCCACAGGCTTTGGGCCTAAACGGGCAGTCGGACATCCCTCAAGGGGTCCCAGATTGGAGAGGGTGCAGGCTGGGCTGAGAGACACCCCCCCCCCCCCCCGTGCACAAATTTCATGAACCGGGCCTCTAGTAATTATAATATCATTTGAATTTGTCCTTTTTTTCTGATAGAGCTGCTCCCAAAATACATTCTATTTCTAAGACACATGTTCAAAGTCCATAAAGAGTTTATTCAGGTTGATTTATGTTATAAACAAATGTTATCCTATCTAATAAAGAGGGAATATGCTAATTGCCCCTCACACCATAGCAAAGATGGTGGATCCCACATCCAATAAGGAGGGGATATGCTAATTGACTGCCACACCAACAAAGATGGTAGTGCTTACAGCCAATAAGGAGGGAGGATGCTAATTGACTGCCACTCCCTCAAAAATAGCAGCACCCACAGCCACAAGATGGTGGCACCTAGTCCTCTCAGCCCTGCTCTGTGCACCTGCCTCCAGAGTCCCCCAGTCCCCTCAGCCCCCCAGGTGCCCAGGGCCAGCCCGAGGCACAGGAAAGCCTCAGATGGCAATTGCCCAGCTGCCCAGGGCTGCCCGAGGCTCAGGTAACCAGTGCTGGCTGAGGCTTGCGCTGTCGGCATTGGCAGCAGCAGAGGTTGATGGGGGCATCACCTTCCCCTGATCGCCAGGTTGCCTCCCGCCCCTGAGTGCTCCCAGACTGTGAGAGGGGGCAGGCTGCACTGAGGGACCCCCACCCTCCAGTGCATGAGTTTTCATGCACTGGGCCTCTAGTATATAATAATTGGGAGTAAAAAACCACCTTAGTTGATATTTAATGTAGTGGGATAATAACATACATTACTTATTTGTACAGTTGAGATTCATGTACTTTTAAGAGCAAATGTACTTTTCAATGAGTTCATTGTAGTTTGATAATGCCTATTATTTGTACTGGTCCTATTTATCTATACATTACTCATATATATTAACCTTTTGCACTCGGATGTCGAGTGTGACTCAACACGGTTAGCATTAGAATAAAGGAATCGAGAAAAAAGCAAGCGAGTGCAAAGGGTTAATGCATTAACAATATCATATAAATTATATAGAAGCTTAGCACTCACAGCCAAAATTCAAGGAACATACAATATCTGTGATTGCATGTAATGCTCAGGTATCACCAAAAGTAATGAGTTTAAATGAGTATTAATTTTAATATTTAAAAGAGTTAGACTATCTTGACTGCATAAGATAGTCAAAGTTTTTATAACCTAAAACTTTACTTCCAAAGAGAAAATAAACTATATCAACCTTTAGAGTATAATAGTAATCATATAAGCATACTTCTGTGGGATTTAACTTTTGTTGCACAGAAGGAATTGACATATTAATAATTTATGATTTTTGACTGTTTCACTATTTAATGTAAAGAAACTACTCAATTGGGAAAACATATTTTGCATTTTAGTTGGATAAGGTGCAACTTGAAAGTTACGTGCATTTTCTCTAAGATTTGCTATTTTTGCATACCATTTATTCCATTTTCCCGTAACACTTTCATTCAAAAATACAGTTTAGTATTTACTATGTGCTGTGATGTCATATGAAGATTTTTTTTAATTATTAAGCTTTTGCCTATGCCTCAAGATGCTCACAATGTATATGTTTCTCAAAGTTTACTGTCCATCTAAATAGTAATAGGGCTTGCTAAAATACAAATTGCTGGGCCTCACCCCTGGAGTTTCTGATTCAGTAGATATGGTGAGAAGCTTGAGAATTCGCATTTCTAACAAGTCCCCAGTTGATGCTGTTACTGCTGGTCCACACTTTGAAAACTGATAGTAGATAGAGACAAACATGTGAACAAAAATAAAAGGCAACACAATAAGTGAAATGATTGAGGAATCTAAAGTGTAATATAATAGGGAAAAAAAGGAGTAACTAAATTTTCATGGGCAGTGTCAAAGAGAACTTAACATAGGAGGTGGTAGATAAGCAAGGAAAGGGTTGATAAATCAGGAAAAGGTACTATAGGCTGCAGCAGAATTTCTCATCTTCATTTATATTCCAAGTTGATAAAGTTTGAACAGTAGATTAGAGCCAGAACATGAAAGGGGTTTTATGTCATGCTACGGAGTTTCAACTTCATCTTGTGGACAATAGTTAGTAAATGAAGGTTTACCAGTATATCCAAGGAAGTTAAAAGATGAGATTTGTGCAGGTGGCTACAGAGGGGATGGGCTATAGTGGGGGAGAGTAGAGAAACTACATCTATTTATGCAATAGTTCAAGTAAAAAGCGATGATAGCTTTAGTAAGTCAGTGGCAGTAGGATGGATTCATCACCTATCTTCCCTAAGCTTCCCTATATGAAGCCAATAAAATGCATGCTTTTCACACAGCACACCTGTTTTCTAGAACTAGGTGGAGCAATTAAACGCAGTTTAAAACTAAACTGCAACCCCTGCTTGTGTGGCAATATACATGGTTGCTGCCGCTGTAAGATTTCATATTACATCTTTAATTGTCGGCATTTAGCAGACAGGCTCTTATTATTAAGGTACTGCTGACTTTTATTGTCAATGAGGCCACAGGACAAAGCTAATAATTACCAGCACTAGAAGCAGCTTGCAGTTTTATATTACATTGAGGTAAATTACACTGGAATTAGAGTGGATTACTTTTATCATATGGGGAATAAGTTGTTAATTAACTCCCCGCTGTAGCAATCTTTTTCTGAGCTCGCAACTGTTATTAGGTCTAGATTAAACTGTTGAATTAATTTCCCACTTACTTACTATTTCAAGAGTTTTTAATTTACCTGGCAGCAGTTTTAATGGGAAATTGTATTAGTGAGCATAAATTGTTTTGGGGAAGGGTAAACAGTTTGTGATAATGTTTATTAAGTCGTTCTGTTTTAGCAAAAATATAATTGCAGTTTTAATTAGTGCAGGGTTGTTGGAGTATTAATTTTGAGATTACATTATGGCTTTCTGAGAAAACAATCACTTAGGTAATCCCAGCATTTATAACTGTTGGCAAATAGAAAACCTATGTCAATATAGCATTGACTTAGATTTTGTACCATAGTTCAGGAAGGAAAATGGAAAATTATCTAAATGTTCTTCCTTCAATTATCTTAAGGTTTATTGACTGCTCCTGAATATCACTGTCTGTTGTAACCAGTATGTATAATGCAATACATGTGAAGTATTAACTGATAAAATTCTAAACTACGAGGTGCAGATTCCTATAAGGTAAAACAAACATGTGAAAATAAAAAAAACAACATTTACTTAGATAATCAATATAGTTTTCATAATTTATTTTTGGTTATAATACTGGTAATTACATTTGTCTTATAACACCAATAATAATCATATATTATATTTGCATGGTGTTTTAAGAAGTGGACCACCCTGGCTGGTTTGGCTCAGTGGATAGAGCATCAGCCTGAGGACTGAAGGGTCCCAGGTTCGATTAAGGTCAAGGGCACATGCCTAGGTTGCAGGCTTGATCCCCATTAGGGGACTTGCAGGAGGCAGCCAATCAATGATTCTCTCTCATCATTGATGTTTCTATCTCTCTTTCCCTCTCCCTTCCTCTCTAAAATCAATAAAGTTATATTAAAAAAAAAAGAAATGGACCAATGGAAAAATGAACTTACAAGAGACTTGAGACATAGCAGTGCATATTGCAAACTGAGTTCTAAAGAAAATAAAAGACTTGCTCAAGGACACAGAGCTAGTGACTGAAATAATACAAACTATAGGGCTTTTTACATGACCATATATGGTCTCTTGGTCCAAAATTGGTATTTCACTTCTTTCCCAATTAGTGTTGGCTCTTTTTGTAAATCACATTTTATCATATGTGGAATTTTATTCCCCAAATAAGTCTGAAATATTTTGCTGTGATACATGTAATTTTATACTTCCAAATTAATATTACACTTGTTATCAATAATACAGTTTCCTGATTCATACACAACTGTTATTTTATAGCCAAGCACTTTAGTAGTAGAACTTTCAAGATAAAAATATATACTGAAATGGTCAAGACTATAAAATTAATATAGTATGTTTCTAAAACATTTATTTTTAATCCAGAAATAATTGTGGTGCTATTTTTAAATTGGCACAGTGAGCATACATGGAATATTAAAATTTCCATAAAATTAGGTCACTGACTTTGGCTACATAAAATTATCTAGTATTTTGCAGTAATCTAATGTGCAGTTACTCTCCTAAATGAAGCTGACATGATACAACTCTAGATTTTTTAAATCTAGATGAAAATACCTAGATTAATCAAAACTTTGTACAACAAAATATAGTCTTAAATTCCAAAGTTTGCATATGCCTTTCAAATTATTA
Source organism: Cnephaeus nilssonii (assembly GCF_951640355.1). Classification (NCBI taxonomy): domain Eukaryota; kingdom Metazoa; phylum Chordata; class Mammalia; order Chiroptera; family Vespertilionidae; genus Cnephaeus; species Cnephaeus nilssonii. Next base: position 26,726,549 of record NC_137071.1, read on the forward strand.
TTTGGCCATTTATAATTTCTATCTTTGAATATTTACAAATGAAAATACAATCATAATTTTGTTACTGAATTCTTTTTTTTCCTTTTTACTAAATTTATTGAGGTGATGCTGGTCAATAAAATTAAACAGGTTTCATGTTAAAACTCTACAACACATCTGTACACTGTATTGTATGTTCATCACTCCAAGTCAAGTCTCCTTCCATCACATTTTATCACACCTATACCAGCCTCCAAAACCCATCACCTTCCTCCCCTGCAAACACCACACTGTTGTCAGTGTCCATTAGTTTTTTTTTCCCTTTCTGTTCAATCCCTCCACTCACTCCCACCTAGCCCCCCAATACCCCTATCCACAGCTGTCAGGCTGCTGTCTATCAATGGGTCTCTCTTCTTTGCTTGGTAGTCCATTTTGTTCATTAGATTCCCCATATAAGTGAAATCATATGGTATGTATCTTTCTCTGAATGGCTTATTTCACTTAGTAAATGCTCTCCAGGTCCATCCATGCTGTCACAAAGGGTAAGATTTCCTTTTGTTAAAGGCCAAGTAGTTTTCCATTGTGTAAATGTGCCACCCTTTTTTATCCAATCATCTACTGATGGGTACTTGGGCTGCTTCCAAATCTTGGTTATTGTAAATAACACTGCAATGAACATAGGGGTGCATATATTATTTTGAATTAATGTTTTGGGTTTCTTTGAATAAATTCCCAGAAGTGGAATCTCTGGGTCATAAGAAAGTCCCTTTTTTAATTTTGGGGGTAACTACATACTGCTTTCCACAAGGGCTTCACCAATAGTGTACCAATGTTCCCTTTTCTCCACATCCTCACCAGCACTTGTTGTTTGTTGATATATTGATGATAGTTATTCTGACAGGTGTGAAGTGGTACCTCATTGTGGTTTTAATTTGCATTTCTCTGTTGATTAGTTATGATGCATATCTTTTCATATGTCTATTGGCCATTTATATGCCCTCTTTGGAAAAGTGTCTATTTAGGTCCTTTGCCCATTTTTTAAATTGGATTGATGTTTCTTTGGTATTGAGATTTATAAGTTATTTCTAAATTGTGGATATTAAACCCTTGTGAGATGTATTGGTGAATATGTTCTCCCATTCAGAGGGTTGTCTTTTCATTTTGTTGGTGATTTCCTTTGCTGTGCAAAAACTTTTTAGTTTGAAGTAGTCCCATTTGTTTACTTTTTTCATGTTTCTCTTGTCAGAAAAAAATATTGCTATGGGAAATGTTCGAAATTTTACTGTCTGTTTCATTCTAGAATTTATATGGATTGGATTCTAACATGTAATTATTTAATCAATTTTGATTTTATTTTATTGTATGGTGTAAGAAGGTAGTCTCGTTTTATTTTTTTTTTTACATGTATCTGTCCCACTTTTCATCACTTATTGAAGATGCCATCTTTGTCCTATTGAATATTCTTACATTATCTGTCATCTATTAATTGACCATATGGGTGTGTTTTATTCTGGGCTCTCTAGTCTTTTCCATTGATCTATGTGTCTGTTTTTATACCAGTACCATGCTGTTGTGTTTACTATGGAATCACAGTATAGCTTGATACAGGTAGCATGATTGCTTTAACTTTGTTCTTTTGCAAGATTGCTGTAACTATTCAGGTTCTTTTGTAGTTCCATATAAAATTTTGGCACGTTTTTTCTAGTTCTGTGAAATACGCCATTGGTGTCTTGATAGAAATTGTTTTGAATCTATAGATTGCTTTGGGTAGTATGGACATTTTAAAGGTGCTAATTCTTCCAATCAATGAACATGTTATAGGCTTCCATTTATTTGCATCTTCTTCAGTGACTTAGATTTTTCCAAGTAAAGGTCTTTTATATCCTTGGTTAAATTTATTCCTAGGTATTTTAATATTTTTGAAGCAATTATGAATGGGAATGTTTTCTCAGTTTCCCTTTCGGGTAGTTGATTATTGGTGTATAAAAAGGCAACTGATTTCTGGATATTTATTTGGTATCATGCTACTTTACTGAATTCATTTATCAGTGCTAGTAGTTTTTTGATGGAATGGGTAGTGCTCTCTGTGTACAGCATCATGTCATTTGCAAATAATGACGGTTTTATTTCCTCCTTTCCAATTTGGATGTCTTTTATTTCTTATTCTTATCTGATTGCTATAGCTAGGATTTCCAGTAGTATGTTGAATGAGAGTGGTAAAAGTGGACATAGCTTTCTTATTCTCAATTTTAAGGAAAATATTTGTAGCTTTTACCCATTGACTATGATGTTGGTTGTGGGTTTGTCATATATGGCTTTTATTACATTGAAGTATGTTCCCTCTATTCCCACTTTGCTGGTTGTTTTTATCATAATGGGCACTGGATTTTATCAAATGCTTTTTCTGCATCTATTGATATGATTCTTTGATTTTTATCCTTCATTTTGATTATGTGGTGTATCACATTTATTGTACCAACATTGCATCCCTAGAATAAATCTCACTTGCTTATTGTGTAAGCTTTTATTTAACATATGGCTTGATCCAATTTGCTAGAATTTTTTTTTTTTTAGAATTTTACCATCTATGTTCATAGGGTATTTTGGCATACAATTTTCTTTCTTTGTAGTGTCTTCACCTGGTTTTGGAATTAGAATAATGCTGGTCTTGTAAAAAACTTGGGAGTCTTTCCTCTTCTTGAATTTTTTGGAATAGTTTGAGAAAGATACATGTTAATTCTCTTTTGAATGTTTGGTAAAATTCTCCTGTACAGTCTTACAATCCAGGCCTTTGTTTGTTGGGAGTTTTTTTTTTTTTTAATTACTGCTTCAATTTTAATCATTGTAATCTGTCTATTCAGCTTTTCTGATTTTTCCTGATTCAGTTTTGGAAGATTGTACATTTCTAGGAATTTATCCATTTCTTTCAGATGGCCCAATTTGTTGATATATAGTTGTTCATAATATTTTCTTACAATCCTTTGTATTTATTTGCTGTTAGTTATTACTTCTCTTTCCTTTCTGATTTTATTTGTTTAGATCCTCTCTTTTTTTCTTTAAGAGTCTGGATAACGTTTCTGAATCTTTTTTATCTTTTCAAAGACTCAGCACTTATTTTCATTTATCTTTTGTATTATTATTATTACTAGAGGCCTGGTGCATGAAATTTGTGCACAGGGCGGGGCAGGGGGCGAATATCCCCTCAGCCCAATCTGGGACCCCTCAGTGGATGTCTGACTGCCGGTCTAGACTGGCAGTCAGACATCTCTCTCACAATCCTGGACCACTAGCTCCTAATCGCTCACCTGCCTGCCTGCCTGGTCATCCCTAACTTCCCCCCCTGCCAACCAGGTTGCCCCCAACTGTCCCCTCCCTGCCAGCCTGGTCATTCCTAACTGACTCCCTGCCGGCCTGGTCACCCCTTACTGCCCCCCCCCCCCCGCTGGCCTCTTTGCCCCTCACTGCCCCTATGTGCCAGCCTGATTGCCCCTAACTCCCCCCCCCCTGCCAGCCTGGTCTCCCCTAACTGTCCCCTGCTGTCAGCCAGGTCGCTTCCAACTGCCCCCTCCCTGCTGGCCTTGTCACTCCTAACTGACACCCCCCGCCAGCCTGGTCACCCCGTACTGCCCCCCTCCACTGTTCTGGTCATTCTTAACTGCGCCCCAGCTGGCCTGGTTGCCCCCAACTGCCCCCCTGCTGGCCTAATCACCCTCAACTGGCCCCCTGTAGGCCTAGTCACCCCCAACTGCCCCCCTCTGCCAGCCTGGTTTCCCCTAACTGACCCCCCTGCTTGCCTGGTCGCCTCTTACTGCCCTCCCTGCTGGCCTGGTCACCCTCAACTGCCCTCCTCTGCCAGCCTGATTGCCCCTAACTGCCTCCCCGCCAGCCTGGTCACCTCCAACTGCGCCCCCTGCTGTCCTGGTAACCCCCAACTGCCCCCCTGCTAGCCTGATCACCCCACATAGCCCGCTTGTTCAGTTGTTTGGTTTTCCCTCACTAACCCCCCTGCAGGCATGGTTGTAGGCAGCCATCTTGTGAGGGCATGAGGATCAATTTGCATATTACCTCTTCATTATATAGAATTACTAGGAGCCCAGTGCACAAATGTGTGCACCTTGAAAGGAACTGTGGGCTGAGAGGCTGTGGTAGGCACAGGGGTGGGTATTGGCCCATCTTCTACGCTGCTGCCACTCCAACATACTGATGGCACCTACCCCACTCGCACCTGCTGACAGCATGGAGCAAATGGGGCCAGCGCCAGCAGTGGGTATGAGTGGCAGCTGCTGCCCCAATTACCCCTCAGGAGCAGGGGGGGGCGGTGGAGAAACCCTCAGGGGCCATCAGGGCCAGTAGCTGCCACTTGCACCTGCTGATGGTGCCGAGTGATTGGAAATGATGCCAGGCACCGGCAGCAGGTGCAAGCAGTGGCTCTGGTGCTGAATGCGGCTGTGAGTGAGGCTGGCATTGGCAGTGGGTGCAAGCGCCGGGCGAGACCATGGCACGTGGGAGCAAACAATTTCCAGTAACTGATCAGAGGCTCTCCCTGATGACAGCGACCAGCACCTTGCCTTGGTCTGGTGCCCCTGCTCACCTGTTCCACGATCCTGCCACAGCCAACACCTGCCATGTTCTGCACACGTCCCCTGGTGGTCAGCACATGTCATAGTGACCAGTTGTTCAGTTGTTTAGTTGTTCCAGTTGTTCCGCTGTTTGGTCTATTTGCATATTAGCCTTTTAGTATATAGGATTTTTTAGATTCTGTTTATTTCTGCTTTGACCTTTATTATTTCCTCTATTCTACTCAATTTGGGCTTTGTTGATTTTTTTTCAAGTTCCTTTAAGTGTAAAATTAGATTGTTTATTTGACCTTTTTCTTCTTTCTTGAGACAAGCCTATAATGCTTTGAATTTCTGTCTTAGGACTGCTTTCACTGGGTCCCCTAAATTTTGGGTGGTTGTTTTCTCATTTGTTTAAAGGTGTCTTTTTATTTCTTCCTTGATCTCGTTGTTGACACATTAATTGCTTAGTAGCATATTATTTAGCCTCTATGTCTTTGTGTGTTTTTCAGGTATTTTTTTTCTTGTGATTAATTTCTAATTTCATACCATTATGGCCAGGGAAAATGTTTGATGTAATTTAAATCTTCTTAACTTTATTAAGACTTGTTTTGTGTGTCCTGACATTCTCTATTCTAAAAAAATGTTCCATGTGCTCTTGAAAAGAATATACATTCTGCTGTTTTGTGGTGACATTTTCTAAAGATATCGGCTAAATTAATCTGATCTCATGTGTCATTTTTTTAATCCTCACCTGAGGCCATGTTTTTCATTGATTTAAGAAAGAGGAAGGAAGAGAGAGAGAGAAAGAAAGACAGAGAGAGAGAGAGAGAGAGAGAGAGAGAGAGAGAGAGAGAATATGAAAGAGAAACATCAATTGGTTGCCTCCCATCTGCACCCTGACCAGAAATCAAACCCACCACCCTTCTGTGTACAGTACAATGCTTCAATCCATCCAAGCCATACTGGCTAGGGCTGATCTATTTGTCACTTAAAGTCACAGTTTCCTTATTGATTTTCCATTTTGAAGATCGATCCATTGATGTCAGTGGGGTACTAAAATATCCTATTATGACTGTATGACTGTCATTCTCTCCCTTTGTGCCCTTCAAGATTTGCTTTACATTTTTAGGTGCTCCTATGTTGGGTGCATAAATGTTCACAAAGGTTATATCTTCTTGTGGGATTGCTCCCTTTATCATTGTGTAATGCCCTTATTTGTATCTTACTATAGCCTTTATTTTAAAGTCTATTTTGTCAGAGATAAATATTGCTACCCCATTTTTTTTCTTTCCATTTTTCATAAAATAAGTTTTTCATTTCCTTAATTTTAGGCTGTGTGTATCTTTTCTTCTGAGTTGCATTTCTTGTAGACAGTATATATATGGGTCTTGTTTCTTAACCATTCAGCTACCCTATGGGTTTTGATTGGAACAATTAAGCCATTTACATTTAAAATGATTACTGATAGGTATACTGTATATTGCCATTTTATCCTTTTAACTATGTTTTTCTGGGTGTGTTTTTTCCCCTCTTCTTGTTCTTTCCTTCTTAAAGCATGCTCTTCAATATTTCTTGTAACACTGGTTTGGTGGTAACAATTCCTTTAGCTTAGTCCTGTCTGGGAAGCTCCTTATGTCTCCTTCAATTTTAAATGATAGCCTTGCTGGGTAAAGAAGTCCTAGTTTTAGGTCCTTGTTTTTCATCACTTTGAATATTTCATGCCAATCCTTTCTGGCTTGAGAAACCAACTGACAGTCTTATGGGAGATTTCTTGTAGGTAACTGTCTATCTCCTGTGATTTTTAATATTTTTCTTTGTCTTGAAACTTTGACATTTAATTATGACGTGGCTTGGTGTAGGTCTCATTGGGTTTGTCTTATTTGGGACACTCCGCACTTCCTGGACTTGTGTATCTTTTTCCTTCATCAGGTTAGGAAAACTTTTGGTCATTATTTCTTCAAATAAGTTCTCTATCCCTTGTGCTCTCTCTCTTCTTCTTCTGGTACCCCCATGATATGAATGTTGTTATGCTTCATGTTGTTATGTTCTAGGTGTTTTATTCAACCTTGTCTTCCAAACCGCTGATTCAATCCTCTGTTTCATCCATTCTACTGTGTATTCCTCCCAGTGTATCCTTCATTACTGATTGGTCCTTTTTTTAATGCTTTCTATGTTGTTTTTCATGCTGCTGAGCATTCTTATAACAATTACTTTAAAATCTATATCTGAAAAATTGCCTGCCTCCATTTCATTTAACCCTTTTTCAGAAGATTTCTCTTCTTTCATTTGGAGAATATTTCCTTTTCTCCCAATTTTTGGAGACTGCCCCTTTTTGTTTGTGTTTCTGTATTACATACATCTGCAATGACTGCCAGTCTTCATGGGGTGGCTTTATGCAGTGAGTGTCCTGTGGGGTGCAGTGGTGTCATCTTCTTAACCACTTGAACTGGGTGCTCTAGGAATGTCCTTTGTGTGATGTATGTGGGTCTCCCTATTTTAATTAAGTCTTGCTTGGTATAATCCTGATCATGCATTGGGTCAACCCTCAGGTTGGCTGACTGTGAGGTTCAACCCTGACCATAGTGTGCTAGCTGCTGTGCAAGTGGTAGTTATACAATGTGAAATTTGCCTCAGCAGGGCTTGGTGACTGCCAAGATCTTTCTTTGGTTATGATGTTTGTGAAGCTTATTGGATCCTGCTCTGATTTTGTCTGATGCTGGCCACTTGTTGTATTAGTCCCTTTGGGAAAGACTCTGGTGAAGGCCAATGTTAGATGTTGCCTGTGACTGTTCCTGGGCTATCTGTTTGGAGCTACAAAATTATGCACAGTTTGTGGCTGCCTCTGTTGGGCCTGGATGTGTGCAGGAAGGACCAAACTTCATACCAAGTCTGGGTATTTCCAGCACCAGGGCCAGAGGCTGGTCAGCAAAAGTCCCAAGGCACCCCTCGTTTTACCTCAGCCTGTTGATGCCTGTTGGCTTCCTGTTAGGTTCAGTCACTGAAAGAGCCTCTGTTTGTACTCGAGTTGCATAAGGTAGGTTCTCAGTGAATCACCAGCTAGAGGCCAATGGTGTTCGCCAGATTGATACAGATTCAAATTTGGTACCAGTACTGTGTCTGAGGCCACTCATCAAAAGTCCCCAGGTATATCAAGGCTAGCTGTTACCTGCTGTGTGCTCACATACCACAGGGGGTTGTCAGGGTGAGGCCAGCAGAGTTTATCAGACCCAAACAGACCAAGATTTGGCTATGTGAAGGGAGGGCTCTTCACTTTTCAGGCATGCAAGGGCAAAATGGCCCCTGTTCTAGAGCCACACACCCCAGTCTGTCCAGATTTCACCAGGAGGAGCCGGAGCTCAGTAGTTGGGAGGATGGATCTAGTGGATCTCCTGTGATGGGGAGATGCCAGTCAGGCTTTGGGTAAAGTGGAGGTGTGGACCCCACCACAGTGCCACAAAACACAGTGTGCCTTGAATTTTGCCCAGCCCTAAACAAGGCAGAGCCAATAAGAGTCAGGCAGTAGGGGCTGCAGGGAGTCTAGAGGGTGGGTCCACTGGGAGCCTGGAGGATAGGGCTAGTGGATCTTCTGTAAGGTTGAAGCACCAATTAGGAAATTACAAGCAATGGCTCCCATCCCAAAACCACTCAGTTACCGACACACCCTGAGTCTGCCCAGACCTGTACACCCCAGCCAAGGCAACTGACTCCTCTGCAGGATGTAAGCTCCACAATCGTGGGGGAAGATGGTATCCAGAAGGTGTGGCTATTGCTTTCTCCCAGGCTGATGCCTTTTGAAGGGGAGTGCTCCACTTAAGAGAGATGTCATCTCTAGTAGGGAGAATGACTCAGCACAGAGGTACTGGTGGCTGTCCCTTCAGCTCTCTCTCCAGAGCCACAAACTCAGAATCTCCTCATGCAATTCTAGTTTGGCCCGCCATTCCTCTGCTGGAGCCCAGGGAGAGTGACTGCAACTGAAATTTTGTGTATTGGTCCTTTAAGAGGGCACCCCTGTCTCTAGCAGACTCATGTCTCTCCCTAATGGACAGAATCCCTGCTGATTTTAACAGCCAGATGTTATGTGGGCATCTCTTCTCAGCTCTGGGCTGGGGAGCCGGGCTTGGGGTTGAGACACCACTTTTATCAGGGGGAACCCCCACAGATTAGATATCCCTCCAGATTCTCAGCTGCTGCCCATGAGAGGGGCCACCCTTTGGCATCTCTGCCCTTTCTACCAGTCTTAATGTGGCTTCTATATATACTTTGTTATAAAACTTCTATTCAACTAGTCTTCAGTTGGTTATTCAGAATGACTATTCTATAACTTATTTGTAATTCCAGTTTGGTCCTGGGCGGAGGTGAGTGTAGCTTCCACTTACTCTACTACCATCTTAAATCTCTCTTAATGAATTTATGTACTTACTTTCCCAATAAATATTGGGTTTTGAGTAAGAAAATTAAAAATGAGAAAAATGCATTAATGATGCAATACAGTATGATATCACAAAAATCCTGTAGTAATTAGGAATAATAGCTTATAAAAGAAATGTTCTGGAAGAGCATGTGTCTTTTTTTAACTGAATATTAATGACCTTTGATCAAAGAAAAGCCTCTTAGCTCTTAGGCTACTGTTCAAACTTAGACATATGGATTAAAAATTAGAAAACAAGTGACCAAATTAATACAATAGACTTCCAAATTAATACAATGGAAGCCTATTGTATTAATTTGGTGATACACACACACACACACACACACACACACACACACACACAGTGAGTTGCCAGATTATTATGATCTCTGAACGCATAATAATCTGGCCATTCAGTGTATATCCTATATAATAAAAGGCTAATATGCAAATTGTCCCCTCCCCCTGGCCAGGCTGTCCGGACCCCACCCATGCATGAAATCATGCACCAGGCCTCTAATATATATACATACTGAGTGGCCAGATTATTATGTGTTCAGACATCATAATAATCTGACCACTCAGTATATCTAATAAAAGAGTAATATGCAAATTTACCATCACTCCAACACACAAGATGACTGCCCCCATGTGGACACAAGATGGCCACCACAAGATGGCTAGCAGGGGAGGACAGTTAGGAGGGACCAGGCCGGCAGAGTAGGGAAGTTGGGGGTGACCAGGCCTGCAGGGAAGGGCAGTTGGGGGGGACCAGGCCTGCAGGGGATGGCAGTTGAGGGGGACCAGGACTTCAAGGGAGGGCAGTTAGGGGTGACCAGGCCTGCAGGGGAGGTCAGTTAGGGGCAATCAGGATGGCAGGGGAGTGGTTAAGGGGTGATCAGGTTGGCAGGCAGAAGCGGTTAGGGGCAATCAGGAAGGCAGGCAGGCGAGCAGTTGGGAGCCAGCAGTCCTGGAATGTGAGAGGAATGTCTGACTGCCCGTTTAGGATTGGGCCTAAACGGGCAGTTGGACATCCTTTGAGGGGTCCCAGATTGGAGAGGGTGCAGGCTGGGCTGAGGGACACACACACACCCTCGTGCACGAAAACTGTGCACCGGGCCTCTAGTATATATACTTATATATATATATATATAAATATTAGTATATATGTGTATTATTATTTGTATTTATAATTTTGACTAATCATATATGAAATAGAAGCCATTTATGTTAAGAGAAACATTGATATAATTAGATATGCTGTCTGGTTATAATAAGAAAAGGTAAAGTACTTCACTGTTTCAATCTTCCTAACCCTTCTTTTTAAAGCCAATCGGCATTCATAAGAACCACATAACTAGGAAATGCACCCTAAATTATTTCAAACAAATTGAGATTGTGTCATCCTTTCACAGTGAAACAGTTTCATTGTCACAGATAAATTAAGAGAAGAAAATAACCAAAACAAGTATTACAGTTAAAGAAATGTGTCTTCTTCTTGAAAACTTAAACTTTAAGAGAGGAAGCAATGTAATAGTTACTTTAACCACTTGGACATCCCCAGTAACAGAAAAGTAACAAAATACCACATCACTTTTGAGTATTGAAAAATCAGAAAAATAAGGGAAGTATGTGCTTTTCAGAAGGCTTGCCTTTTGAATATAAATTCATTTATCTAGTGTCTTCAAAATATTTTTCAAAATCCACTGACATCTATCACCTAATTTTGTTTTCCCAATGACCTATATAAAGAGACTATCATCCCTATTTGATAGATGAGAAATGAGGCACAATGATATTAAACAATATTATCCCAATTCAAAATCTGGCTGTAGGTATAACATTGACTAGAGATAGTCCATGCTCTTTCTGCTATTTCAGTATTACATACTGACTAGCAGATAGCTTACCTGGCTTGGGGATGAGACCCCATACCTGGAACTTAGAACTTGAGAAAGGTAACCCTACCCAATAGTTATGGATATGTTCTTGGAAAAGCTAGATATACTTGGCATTGATTCACTAGCAAGTTGAATTCTCTAAATCTCTGTTTCCTCATCTATAAAATGAAGAAATGCCCACTTTATAAAGTTCCTGTGCAAGTTAAATAAGATAATGGACATAAAGTACCCTGCACAATTCCTGACATAGAGTGAGCACTTGTGAAGCGCTTTCTATTATTAATAGATGACTGCTATGGACTGAATATTTGTACCCCCCTCACACCAAACTGCATGTGCTGAAGCCCTAATGTGATAGTATTTGGAGATGGGGCCTTTGGGAATTAATTATATGATGAAGGTGGAGCCATATGATGAGATTAATGTAATTTTAAGAATATAAGAAGAGGAAAAGATCCACCTCTTTCTTTCTCATTTTCATTCCTCTCTCTCTCACTCTCCATTGCCATCTCTCCATCTCCCTCAGCCATACAAGAATACAAGGAGAAAGCAGCTGTCTGTAAGCCATGGAGTCCTCACCAAAAACTGGATCTGCTGGAACTTTGATCTTTGACTCCTAGCCTCCAGAACTGTGGATAATAGATGCTTGTTGTTTAAGCCACCCAGTCTGTGATATTTTTGTTATAGAAATCCAAACTAAGACAATGACTGTGTTAATATATTTTTAATTAAAAAGAATTGTACCTAGTTCCACTACTGAGCAGGCAAAAATTTTCTATTAGGCCATTTATGTGTGCTCTTTCCCCACCCTTACCTGCCCCTTGTGAGAAAAACAGGAGCACTTCCTTTATTGTGAGCATCCATCCCCCCATCCTCCACTGATGGATTTTGACATTGTGTACCACATAAGTGATTGCAAACTCTTGACTTCTACTATTCTGTAAGAGTTCTATTATTGAATAGAAGCATCCTTAGCATATAGAAATGATGCCTTAAATTGGCCAATACCTCAATTTTACTTATTCACATTTAAGTTATTTGGGGGACCTGTGGGATGAAATAGCTACTGCACAAATAATAGTTTCTGTGTTGGTTGGAAATCATGCTAGTCAAATCTAATTTAGATATCATAGTTGCTGGATTTAAAATGTATATTAATTTAGTAAACATATTGTGTTTGAAAACTGAAAATAAGTGGTTTTTCAAATGACATCAGCATTATTTTCCCTTGCACTGTATTAATTTTGGGATGGGTGGCCACGTTAGCCACTGTCACCAACTCTGAATAGATTGTAATGCACTTTTTAAAATACATATAAAAGCACAAAAACGACAGAGGAACCAAGATGGCGGCAAAGTTAAACAACTAAACTTCTGCCTCGCACAACAATTTCAAAAATACAACTAAAAGACAAAACGTATACCACCCAGAACCACGGGAAAGCTGGATGAGTGGTAGATTTACAACTAAGGAGAGAAAGGAGCACAAACGCTGAAAAGCTGAGGTACAGAGTCACGCGAATTGGGCTGGTGGCGGGCGTCTGGACACGCGGCTTTTCTTCAACCCAAAGGGAGACAAGCTCCCGATCACTCTGAAATCCAGTTTCTGGGGACACGCGGGGGACCCAGACGCCTAAGGGGAGAAGCTGGACTCTTGGCCATTGGGTCGGAAAGTGAGAGTGACTTTTTTGCAGAGGTGAGCCCAGCAATCAGTGTTTAGTGCGCTGGAGCGTGGGACGCAGGGACTTGGAAATGCAGAAAGGCAGAGACGGCTGACGGCAGCCATCGCCTTTTGCCATGCCCTAGCCTAGTGATGCTCTGAGACCCTGCCCCGCACATTCCACAAACCCGCCCAGGCTCCACACAGCAGCTTTTGCATATAAATGGCCTGTTCTCTGGCAGCTTAACCAAATTAACTGCAGCTCCAGTCAGACTGCTCCAAAACTGCACAAGCAAAGAGGCAAAAACTAGTTCTTGCTGTAGCTCCTGCTGGGGGGCCTCACACAGTAGCTGACCTGCAACCCATTGGAGATCCAGACACTAATGTATCTAGTGGTCGGTGTGAGACGACACCAGATTTCAACCACTCTCATAAGGGACACATTCAAGAGGCAGACTCAGTGAGCACCAAAGCCCTACTGGAACAAGTCCTGCCCCATAAACTTGTCTCCAGCACAGCAATTCTCCCATTATAGACACAGCGGGTCCTCACAGCCAATTGGCCTGGAGGTCAATTCCTCCCAGTGTACCAACAGCAATCAAGGCTTTTAACTACACCAAGACTTTCCACTCAGCTCACAAAGGGGTGTACCAAGAGCAACCACCTAGGGTGATTGGGGAAGCTGAGCTACCGGCGCCTATAGGTCACTGACCACAAAAAGCCACCCCATCAACACGGGGAGGCAGCCAAAATGCAGAAACACTGAAGTATGTCACGAGTAGGAGAGATGGAGGAAAGCAAAGTACTGGATGACACAGTGTTCAGAACCACATTTATAAGGTTACTCAAGAATCTTCTAAAAACCGCTGAGAAACTTGAAGAGCCCTTCAAGGACCTTAATGAGAATAACAAAAAAATGGAAAAGGACCAGTCAGAAATTATGCATACACTGTCTGAAATAAAGAATATACAGAAACTCAACTGTAGACCACCAAACCCAAAGAGTCAAACCAAAGATCTGGAATATGAGGAAGCAAAAAACACCCAACCAGAGAGGCGGAAAGAAAGAAGAATCCAAAAGTGTGAGGATAGCGTAAGGAGCCTATGGGATGGCTTTAAGCATACCAAAATCCGAATTTTGGGGGTGCCAGAAGAAGAGAGAGAGCAAGATACTGAAAACCTATTTGAAGAAATAATGACAGAAAACTTCCCCACCTCATGACAGAAATAGACTTACAAGTTCAGGAAGTGCACAGAACCCAAACAAAAGGAATCCAAAGAGGACCACACCAAGACACATCATAATTAAAATGCCTAGGGCAAAAGACAAAGAGAGAATATTGAAAGCAGCAAGAGAAAAATAGTTAGTTACCTACAAGGGAGTATCCATACGACTGTCAGCTGATTTCTCAACAGAAACTATGCAGGCCAGACGGGAGTGGCAAGAAATATTCAAAGTGATGAATAGCAAGAACCTACAACCAAGATTACTCTACCCAGCAAAGCTATCATTCAGAATTGAAGGTCAGACGAAGAGCTTCACAGACAAGAAAAAACTAAAGGAGTTCATCACCACCAAACCAGGATTACATGAAATGCTGAAGGGTATTCTTTAAGAAGAGAAAGAAGAAAAAAAAAGGTAAAGGTAAAAATTATGAACAACAAAAAGACATCAAATACATGCCTACCAACAAGTGAATCTAAAAATCAAGTGAATAAAAAATCTGAAGAACAGAATGGACTGGTGAATACAATAGAATCAGGGACATATAAAGGGAGGGTATGGACAATTATCAGGGGCAAGTGGGTCTGAGGGGTGCTGGAAGATATTGGACAAAAATCTTACACCTATGGATGAAGGCAGTGGCAGGGGGTAAGGGCATGGGGGGTGGGGAATCAGGTGGAGGAGAGCTATGGGGGGGAGGGGAAAGAGGAACACCTGTAATAATCTGAACAATAAAGATTTATTTAAAAAAACAAAACAAAACAAAACAAAAAACCCCACAAAATATCTTTCTCACATATGGAAAGGCATACCTTTCTACAAAGCTCATTTATTTTACATTTAATATAGTCAAACTCCAAAATTACAAATAATAAAATGTTTTCAGCATGAATGTGATTTTGGATAGCTTTGAAGTCGTTAGAAGTATGCTGTGGTATTACTTAAGGTATTATTCTATAGCATGAGGGACCTGTTACATGGTAGGTGTGCAGAAAATTTATTCCATATGTTGTTAGACATCTGGGCTATAAACAGTAATTGAATAATACATTTTTGGTAGTAATGAAATACTTTTCGTAGATCAGGGAAATATCATTCATCTTATGAGTTAGTCTATAAACACACACACACAAAAAATTTAAGGTTACAAGAATCCTATACCCTAATTCCATTTTATAGCATACATTAATATTAAAACATTGACAAAAAATGAAGAAAACAAAAGTACAATAAAAACAATCCCAAACCCAATATATTGCATCATTTAAGTACCCTCACATACAATTTACACATTCATTTGCACCTTCTAATAACCTAAGAAAGAAACAGGGCAGTAATAACCATCTACATATTACAGATGAGAAAAATATTTATTGGAGAAAATATGATGTACTAAAATGACACTTAATTGTTCAGTAGCTAGGACCCAATCAAGTCTCATTCTATAACATCAGATTGCCTAACAGAGACAGAAGAAAACAAATATTATGATATTCTCTAAGTTATAATAGAAGCTACCATAACTATTTCTTCTTGTTCAGCTCCATCCCAATCTATAATTTATAAGTAAAATAATATATGCCATAATTTCTTTTTTTGTTTTCTTTTTTAATCCTCACCTGAGGATATTTTTTCCATTGATTTTTAGTGAGAATGGAAGGGAGAGACAGAGAGAAACACCAATATGAGAGAGACACATCGATTGGTTGCCTCCCTCATACCCCTGACCAGGGCCGGGAGCCTGCAACTGAGGTATGTGCCCTTGACCAGAATCAAACCTGGGACCCTTCAGTCCACAGAGTGACACTCTATCCACTGAGCAAAATAGGCTTGGGCTATGCCATAATCCTATCTAATAAAAGAGTAATATGCAAATTGACCATCACTCCAACACACAAGATGGCTGCCCCCATGTGGTCAAAGATGGCTGCCTCCATGTGGACACAAGATGGCCACCACAAGATGGCCAGCAGGGGAGGGCAGTTGGGAGGGACCAAGCCAGCAGAGGAGGGAAGTTGGGGGTGACTAGGCCTGCAGGGAAGGGCAGTTGGGAAGGACCCAGGCCTGCATGGGAGAGCAGTTGCGGGGGACAAGGCCTCTAGGGGAGGGCAGTTATAGGCAAATAGGCTGGCAGTGGAGCAGTTAGGCATCAATCAGGCTGGCAGGGGAGTGGTTAGGAGGTGATCAGGCTGGCAGGCAGAAGTGGTTAGGGGCAATCAGGAAGGCAGGCGAGCAGTTGGGAGCCAGCAGTCTTGGATTGTGAGAGGGATGTCCGACTGTCCGTTTAGGATTGGGCCTAAACGGGCAGTTGGACATCCCTCGAGGGGTCCCAGATTGGAAAGGGTGCAAGCTGGGCTGAGCTACACCCCCCCCCCCCCGTGCACAAATTTTGTGCACCGGGCCTCTAGTCCTATATAATAAAAGGCTAATATGCAAAGAGACCGAATGGCAGAACAACCGAACAACCGGTCGCTATGATGTGCGCTGACCACCAGGGGGTGCACGGAACATGGCAGGATGGTGGAGCTGATGAGCGGGGGTGCCAGACCAAGGTGGGGCACTGGTCTCTGTCATTGGGGCAAGCTCCTGGTGGTTACTGAAAATTCTTTGCTCCATGGTCCTGCCTGGCGCTCACACCCGCTGCCGTTGCCATTGCCAGCACCCATTGCCAGCACCCGGCACAGGCCCCTCGCACCCATTGCCACTTGCACCCATTCATTGCCAGCACCCGGCACAGGCCCCTCAGGGCTTCTCTACCTCCCCCTGCTCCTGAGGGGTGATTGGGCCGGCAGCCGCCTCTCACACCCACTTCTGCCACCAGAGCTGCCGCTTGCACCCACTGCTGGCACCTGGCGCCAATCCTGACTGTTGGCGCTGTCAGTGGGTATGAGCGGCACTGCCGGCCCTGATTGCCCCTGAGGGATTCTCCACCTCCCCTGTTCCTGAGTGGCAATCGGGACAGCAGCCGATACTTGCACCCACTGATGGTGCCAGCCCTGCTTGCACCCACTTCTGGCACCAGCCCCAATTGCTCCACACTGTCAGCAGGTGTGAGTGGGGCCAGCACCTTCAGCACATGGGAGTGGTGGCAGCGGGAGCGGGGCTGCCAGCAGACAGGGGACTGAGGGCTGCAGCAGGAGGGACCAAGATCTACCCCTGTGCCCACTGCAGCCTAGTGGCCCACAATTCCTTTCAAGGTGCACAAATTTGTGCACTGGGCCCCTAGTTTTATTATAATTATTATCATCATTATCATTACTACACACAGACTACCTCTGGGTGATACTATTACACCATTCCACTTGATACTTATGAAAACAATAATATACCCAACTAAATTATAAAAAAAATTCATTAATTTCTCATTAAACCTTCTTATAAAAATTTTATGATATATCAATCATGAAATGTTTCTAAATTTGCTGCATTCGAGAAATCAAATAAACACACATACAGTCCCCACCCCCACATACATACATGAAACCTGTGTCAACAAACCTTGTTAAACAAAAACAATTGTCCTGAGTTGTCACTGAATGAAGTATTCTAGCCTCATTACTCAGACATGTGTTGTTTTTTCTTCTATTGTTATCCATGAGTCATTTATACTTGGAAAATATGATTAGAAGAGTTTCTTAAATATGTTTTTATTGAATTTTTAGAGAGAGAGAGGAGGGAGAGGGATAGAGAGAAACATCGATGGGAGAGAAACATCCATCAGCTGCCTCTTCCACGCCCCTTATTGGGGATCGAGCCCTAAACCTGAGCAACTGAACTTGTGACCTCTAGTTCATGGGTCGACACTCAACCACTGAGCCACTCTGGCAGGCTAGACGTCAAAAAAGGCTATTTGCCACTAGAGAGATGTAACCAACTTGAAATTAGTAATCAGTGGTTCATCGAATTTGGCCTTTACAATGGATTGTGTGAAATAAATCATTTCAAATTCATTTGACTTTTAAACTTACCTACCTACCTATTATACTTTCCTATCTATCTACTAAATGCTTATATTCACCTACTTATTTATAATTGCTATACATATTTATTTTTTCTCTCTTTGAAGTAAACTCTTCCCTAAATGTTTCTATTGCTTGATCCCTGGTTATATACTATACAGTCTATCATGTGATGTATATTTAGTTGATAAAATGTACTACATAAATCGCAATAAACATCATTATTTTAGGAACATTTTGTTTTTCTACTGGACTTTCAATGCTGTCAAACTGCTACTATATACTGAATATAGAAGCCAGGAAAGTCTATTATGTACAAAAAGAATTAACAACCATTGGATTAGATTGGATTCACATTAGCTTTAGATTCTGTGTGTAACAAATCTTGCTATAAAATTAATGAAGGCATTTCTCAATGAAATTATAGTACATTTTACTTCATATGTAGCTATAATCAAGCATACCATGAATTTTCATAGCATAAATTGCATTATTACTTGTAATTTTTTAAATATTCAAAATTTCTGATTAAAGCAATTTAAAGTTGCTTTGCATTTTAATCTTTCCTAAGAAGAGACCTATCCTTAGCTCCCTCATTAGTTGTGCTGCCTGGGGTGTTTTGCAATAATGCCAATGCCTAATACAGTGAATAGGGACATATCATTAAATTGTCTTAGTGCTTTACATTATGATGATACAGAGAAAAAATGGGCCACTTAAAGTGCTAGTTTACAGCTAGTTTACCATGGAAAGGGTGAAGATCAATGGTGGGTACAACAATTGTAAACTTTTTAAACCCAATTTAACATTCCAATTGTCTCCATACAAGAGTATTTGAAATGAGATAGTCTGTTATGCATGATATGCCTCTTTAATTTCTTCTAGTCAAAGAGTGTTAAGTGAGAGATTTTTGGCTATGGAAGGGAAAGTAACAACAAATAATGTTAGAATTAATTTCTATACATGTTAAACTCCAAAAACATTAAGATAAACTTACCTAAAGATTAGATGCTTTAATAACTAAGACAAGTATATAATTAATCTTTCAAACAAAGACACTTTTGAGAGTAATAAAATGCTAAACTGGGCAGGGCACCAGAATAAGTATAGACCAAGAATATTCCAGGGAAATTAATTAGTTTTAACCCATAGATATCAGATATCTTACTAAAATTAAATTGAAAGGGAATCAGAAGCACTTGAAACCAGGCCTGCAAAAGTTGAAAGCCTTAAGATTTTGCAACCTGGAAAAACACACGCAATCACATTTTCTACTAAGCACTTATCTAAGCCATTTTCAAAAGATAAGAAATAATAAATAGATTGCATTTGTGTTATCAGAGGGAAAAACAAAACTTGTATATTGATGTGTGGAGGAATATCATCACAAAACACAAGTTATTTATTTGCTGAAACAATAAATTTGTTCTGCTACAGAAAAAAAAAGGAATTTAGAATTGCCTGTAAGGAGGCTTGGCATCTACTATTATGTCTTTCTAATGTAGCTCCTAAGAGCGAAAGGAAATTTTAATGTAGTTAGATAAAAATTATTGACAAACTCTCCCTGGTGACATTAAGTAATGCTAGAAATCGTCAAGGGACAGAGCCATCTCTTTTATTCCTTGCTTTAAAATTATCTATCAACTCAATTGATGATTTATAATCAGTTTCCTAAGTTAGTCAGAGAGTGATATTCGAGATCACGGGGCAAAAAGCTGTGAATATAACTGAGAATCAGCAATATTCTGTGTGAGTCAGGTATGCTGTAACATTTCAATGATGCCTTTAAATTCTAATGGTTTCAAGCTGCTCCAAACTCCTGTAGCAATCAAAGATAATCTGTCATGGGCCCAAGGGCTATGAACATCATGTCATAGCCACTTAGCTATTAGATTTATTGGAGGGTAAAGGATGTCATTTATGCATCAACTCACAGGAGAAAAAAGCAATCCCTATGAAGTTAATCTAATAATAGACTGGAAAGCAATGATTACTGTTTCATGTACACTGGCTATTTGTAGTAGTGGTTGGCCTAATTCTGCAGGCCTCACTTGTCAAAGCTTTGGGATTAACAAGTGTTCAGCTCAAAATCTATTGGGAAACATCAAGAAATGTTTTAATGAGGGACAAATCTTTCATTTGTTGCCTCTGAGAGGATGTTGAAACCATACTTCCACCTCCCAATTCACCCCTTCACTTTTTGAAAGCTTTTAGCAAGAGTCGTATTTTCCATTTAAAACAAACCTCTGGAAATTAATTTTAGCAGATACACAATAACTACATATTTTTTCCCAACCTAGTACTTAATAGTTTTCACAACAGTGATCTACGTTTTAATTAGTTATTGAGTGGCAAAACCCAAACACTTTATGAGAGTATTCACCATTGACCTCCTCATGATGCACTTTCTTCTTGTAATTTTGATAAAGTGAAAGCAAATATCATTGTCCACAGCCTGCTTTATACCCATAAAAATCTCTGCATCAAGGATTTCTTTTCTCTCCCAAAAGGCCATCATCAGGCTGTTGGAACCTGAGAATGGCACAGGGACATCACAATGTGGCTCTGGTTTGAAGAAGAAAAATGACGGACTTTTAATTTTTTTCCTTTGCATTCAATCAAGGTTTTCATTGATAAGTTACACTGTGAAATAAGTACCAACATGCTACAGAATACTTTATTTCATCTATCTAATAGGTTACTAATAGAAGCTTTTATTCTACATTTAAGCTACACAAACATTTTCCCCACCTTGCTATGGAGAAAAAAAATATTCATTTGAAATAAAATTATTCCATAGATTAAATTCAATTTTCTTTTACAAAATATTAAAATATTTCAAAAATTTAGTATCAAATCATTCAAACAGGTGTAAGTTGATATCTCATTGTGGTTCTGATCTTCATTTCACTGATGGTTAGTGATGTTGAGCATCTTATAATGTGTCTGTTAGCTGTTTGTATATCTTCTTAGAAAAAGAAAGCCTATTCATGTCCTAAGCCTATCTTTTATTCAGATTGCTCTTTTCTAATGTTGACTTGTCTGCATTTTTATATATTTTAGATATTAACCACTTATTATATATGATATATATATCATTTGTGAATATTTTCACCCACTTAGTAGGTTGCCTTTTAATTTTATTGATGTTTTTTTTTCTCAGTGCCAAAACTTTTTAGTTTGATATAGTACTATTTGTTTGCTTTTGCTTTTATTGTCTTTGCCCTAGAAGGCATATCCAGAATAATACTGCTAAAACCAGTGTCAAAGAGTTTATTGCCTGTTTTCTTCTAGAAGTTTTATTGTTTCAGGATTACATTTTACTCTTTATGGTAATCTATTTTGAGTTTATTTTTGTATATGATATAAGAAAGTGGTGGTTTCATTTTTTTGCATGTATCTGTCCAGTTTTCTAAACATCAATTTTTTTCAGAGAATGTATTTACCCCATTGTATATTCTTGATTGATTTGTCATAGATTTATTGACCATACAAACATGGGTTTATTTCTGGGATTACTATTCTATTCTTTTTACCTATATGTCTGTTTTATTTCCAGTATCGTACTGTTTTGATTATCATCTTTGTTGTATTGTTTTAAATCAGTGAACTTGATACCTCCAACTGTGTTCTGCCAAAATGACTACTATAAAAAAGAAAACAAAGAATAGAGTTGGCAAGGATGTGGTGAAAAAGAAACCCTCAGGACTCTTGATGAGAATGTAAATTGGTGCAATCACTGTGGAAAACAATTATTGGAGGCTCCTCAGAAAATTAAAAATAGAACTACAAAATGATCCATCAATTCCATTTCTGGGTATTTATCCAAAGAAAATGAAAACAATAATTGAAAAATATATGTGTACCCTTACGTTCACTGCAGCATTATTTATGATAGCTAAGGTATAGAAGCAACCTAAATATCCATTGGTGGAAGAATGATAAAGAAAATGTGGTATATGTATACAATGGAA
Organism: Cnephaeus nilssonii; assembly: GCF_951640355.1. Lineage (NCBI taxonomy): Eukaryota > Metazoa > Chordata > Mammalia > Chiroptera > Vespertilionidae > Cnephaeus > Cnephaeus nilssonii. The sequence continues at coordinate 26,748,214 of NC_137071.1, forward strand.
TACTACTAAGCTATATAAAGAAAAGAAATATCGCCCTTTGCAACAACATGTATGGGCCTTGAGGATATTATGGTAAGTAAAATAAGTCTGACAGAATAAGACCAATATCATTCAATTTAACTTATATGTAGAATCTAAAATAATAATAATATTGATAATAAATGAACAAAACAAAACTCATAGATTCAGAAAACAGACTGGTGGTTGCCAGAGGGGAGAGGATGGGAGATAGGTAAAAAGGTTAAGGGAATTAAGAAGTAAAAATGGCCAGTTATAAAATTAGTCACAAGGTCGTAACATACAGTATAGAGAACATAGTCAACAATATCATAATTATGTATGGTGGCAGATGGGTACTAGACTTATTGTTGTGATCACTTCATAATTTTTATAAATGTCTAATCATTATTTTGTACACCTGAAACTAATATAATGTTTTATGTCAACTATAATTTTAAAAAAAATAAATATAAATACATAAATAATCATTCTTAGGCCTCCCTCCTTTATACACACACACAGACACACGCACACAAACCAATTAACTCAAAATTATAGTTTCTATTGTGTTTTGAATTATTTTCAGTAGCCTTCATATGGTTCATTTAAGTTTAAAAAAGATCCAGATACATATTTTAATATGAGTTTCTCATTATCATTAAGAAATTTGCAACACTCAAGTTCTAATTTCACTAAGGTATACAATTTTGCACTCAAAGGTGACCTCCATTTGACACCAGAGATTTCAACTTTCAATATAAAGATTATTGTAATTGTTCATAGATCTAAACTTTTTAAAAATATATATATTTTACTAGAAGCCCGGTGCACGAAATTCGTGCACGGCGGGGGGGGTTGTCCCTCAGCCCAGCCTGTAACCTCTCCAATCTGGGACTCCTGGAGGGATGTCCGACTGCCAGTTTAGGCCCGATCCTGGTGGGATCGGGCCTAAACGAGCAGTCGGACATCCCACTCACAATCCAGGACTGCTGGCTCCCAACTGCTTGCCTGCCTGCCTTCCTGATTGCCCCTAACCGCTTCTGCCTGCCAGCCTGATCACCCCCTAACCACTCCGCTGCCAGCCTGGTTGATGCTTAACTGCTCCCCTGCCAGCCTGTTTGCCCCCAACTTCCCTCCTCTGCCAGCCTGGTCACCCCTAACTGCCCTCTCCTGCAGGGTTGATCACCTCCAACTGCAGTCCCTTGCAGGCCTGGTCCCTCACAACTGCCCTCCCTTGCAGGCTGGTTGCCTCCCAACTGCCCTCTCCTGCTGGCCATCTTGTAGTGGCCATCTTGTGTCCACATGGGGGCAGGATCTTTGACCACATGGGGGCAGCTATATTGTGTGTTGCAGTGATGATCAATCTGTATATTACTCTTTTATTAGATAGGATAGAGGCCTGGTGCATGGGTGGGGGCCAGCTGGTTTGCCCTGAAGCGTGTCACAGATAAGGGTGGGGGTTCCCTTGGGGTGTGGGGCGGCCTGAGCGAGGGGCCTGTGGTGATTTGCAGGCTGGCCACGCCCCCTGGCAACCCAAGGGGAGGCCCTGGTATCTGGAATTTATTTTCCTTCTACAATTGAAACTTTGTAGCCTGGGGCGGCAGCCATTTCTGAGGCGGCAGCCATTTCTGGGGCAGTTAAATCACCTTTTACAATTGAAACTTTGTAGCCTTAAGCGGGTGTGGAAAGCTTTGCTTCCCCTGTTGCCGCCGGCAACCCTGGCCTGCTCTCTCAAGCCCCATTCTGCCGCTATTTGTTTGAATTTGTTTACCTTCTATAATTGAAACTTTGTAGCTTGAGTGGAGGCTTAGGCCTGCAAAGGCTATGGAAAGCTTGGCTTGCTCTGTTACCTGGGAAACCTTGCTCTCTGTGGCTGTAGCCATCTTGGATTGGGGTTAATTTGCATACTCACCCTGATTGGCTGGTGGGCGTGACTTGACTGGTGGGTGTGGCTTATGTAGTGGAGTGATGGTTAATTTGCATATTACCATTTTATTAGAGAGGCTTGATTTTTACAGAGAGGAAGGGAGAGGGATAGAGAATTAGAAACACTGATGAAAGAGAAACATCGATCAGCTGCCTCCTGCACACTCCCCACTGGGGATATGCCCGCAACCAAGGTACATGTCCTTGACTGGAATCGAACCTGGGACCCTTGAGCCCGCAGGCTGACGCTCTATCCACTGAGCCAAACCGGTCAGGGCAGATCTAAACTTTTACGAGTCAAAAAACAAGACATATTTTATTTATGTTACAATATTTAAAGAAACTAATGATTGAGGACTATTTATATTGTCAGTAAGAATCTAGTCACTAAAGGTAAATGCTGACTGATTAAAAAGCAATTTTAAATAATGCAATCCTTAACTTTAAAAGTTATTCATGGAAATTAAGTTGAAACATGGGAAGTTAAATTAAAAATATTACAGTTGAACATCAGACAACACAGAGGTTAATGGCATTGTGACCCTCTGTGCAGTCAAAATTCCATGTATGACTTCTGACTCCCAAAAAATTTAACTATTAATAGCCTACTGTTAACAGGAAGCCTTACTGATAACATTAAGAGTTGATTTACACATATTTTATGTTATATTTATTATAGTCTTACAATGAAATAGGTTAAAGAAAATAAAATGCAAAAAAAAATCATAAGATATAATACATTTACAGTATTTATTGGAAAAAATCATCATATAAATGGACCCACGAAGTTCAAACCTGTTCAAGGGCCAACTATAACATACAAATATATTTTACTCCAACTGACTGTTCTTAAGAATATACCAGTAATGTCAGATTTAAATTTAATAAAAAGTAAGTGGTAGTTCTGAATATTCTTTTAGGATTTTCTAAGTTAAAAAAGCCTTCATAACCCCAAAATTGTTTGGAAGAAAAATTTAGTGTTTTCAACTTAATCCTGAAAGAATATAAAGGACAAAAAAGCTTTTTATCTTAACTTCTGATTTTTTTTACATATAAATAAAATTTTAATTCATTCACTGTAAATCTAAAGAAGTCAATTAAAATTTTAAGTGATTTTTAATTCAAGACATACTGTAAATAGTATTTATACATTTTAAATGGGATTCCAAATATTCCTCTTGCATGTTATTAGAATCCCATAAAACTATACTTCTAATTTGTGGGAAACACTATTAAAGATATCAAAGAATTTTTCTTAGTAACAGCCTTGCAGAAATTTAAAAAATTTTTACCAGGAACAATATATACATTATGGATTTTAACTGTACTATCTCAAAGGAAAAATTAGGATCATTGTTATTATAAAAATTTCATGTATAATTTGGATACACTGTTCCAAGAGAAAAGACTCATAACTACATATTCCAATGCACACAAATACCTCTTAAGATGTCAAACAAAATTTGTAGAATATGGGATTTTGGTTCCCAGCTACCAACCTAAAGAAATCCATATGTTTGACATCTAATATCCTACACTATAGCTCATTCACTTCTGTAAATACAATCTAATCTCATTAGATGAATAAGTGTAGGCAGAAAATCCTCAACAGTTCAACTGACATTTACCAACAAAATTTTAGGAGAACAAATCTTCAGAATTTACCAGGTCACTAAAAAATACTTTGAGTCACAGAAATATATGCAAATAGAGTACTGGCTATTCTTTAAAACGTTTGTCTCATATTCAGGTTTTTGATTGCTAGAAAAAAATAATACATTTTACTATTATGTACAAGCAACAATCAATAATGGACAGAAAACTGTGTATTACACAAATTCTTTGTTAAACATTTTAAGATGGTACAAATATTTTGTCCTATTCTAATAACAAATTGAAGAAGTTGATGTCTATATAATGATTCTATTGTGCACTTTAATTTTCTGCAAATATCCACAATGGTAAGTGATTCTGTTAATAACAGTTAAATCTGATCCAGAAATTTACAAGTGTGTAAACAACTGCATGAAGTTTTGCTTCAGAGATGGGGGAAAAAGAGACATTTGTTTAACCAAGAGTAAATTATCTCTCATTTAAGAATCTATATTTAACCAAAAGTATGTGCCTTTTTCTAAAACTCAAGTATCTGTACTTCTATTTAAAAATTATAGTAGGAGTGAAGTTTCATTAAAGATAATTTTATTTAATATTTTCTTCCCCATTGTGTCTCATTTTAAAATCATAAGCATTGCTTTTTATCTGCTAACTATATGAATCATAATAAATTTTTGAATTCTTCCTAAATGGCTTGCAACTCTAAAGTATTTCAGCACTACTAGATCAGGAGGTCGCATATCTAAACCTGCCCAAGCTCACTGGGTGATTCACATTCACTAAGTGAGTTAGCTTAAATAAGCATAATAAATGAAAGGGAATAAAATAAAAAAACAATTTCACGCTAAGTGAAGGCTTGACTTATAGAAAGTGGCAGCTCTGATAGCCCAAGGCATAGAATTAGTTTTGCCACTTGATAATTTGACTGATGCACTTGAGTGGCCAGAAGAGGATATTTTCTGCCCGATTTCAGTGTAATCAAGTCACCTGCTCAGCGATTGCTGGGGCCAGGTCAATTGCACTCCACTGAGCACAGAGTGTATGTCAGGTATAACAAGAACAGCTTTCTGCATATATGTTAGAACTATTGAACCTTCTTGATAGTGGGAATTAACTGTTCCTAATGCATTATTGTGCTTTCCTCTCCATGTAATATGTAATGTGAAAGGTAGTTAGCCACCTTACTTCCTCAAGGAATGACCCATTCTAATCATTGCTAATGGTATATTCATTCTTTTACTAATATATTTTAAAATACACATTTAAAATCAATCACAAAAAGGTATAAAGGAAAACATGAAAAGTGACACCTTGAAATTGAACCATGTCAATAATGTGTTTTACTGTATATTCCATGGTGTAAATGTACCACAGCTTTTTTATCAAGTCATCTACTGATGGGCACTTGGGCTGTTTCCATACCTTAGCTATTGTAAATTGCACTGCTATGAACATAGGAGTATATACGTTCTTTCTGATTGGTATTTCGGTTTTCTTAGGATATATTCCTAGAAGTGGGATCACTGGGTCAAAAGGCAGTTCCATTTTTAAATTTTTGAGGAAACTCCATACTGTTTTCCATAATGGTTGCACCAGTCTGCATTCCCACCAGCAGTGTAATCGGATGTCCTTTTCTCCTCACCCTCACCAGTACTTGTCATTTGTTGATTTGTTGATGGTAGCCTTTCTGATAGGTGTGAGGTGGTACCTCATTCTCATTTTGATTTGTATCTCTCTGATAATCAGTGACTTTCATCATTTTTCCATATGTCTCTTGGCCATTTGTATGTCCAGTTTGGAGAAGTATCTATTTAGGTCCTTTTCACATTTGTTAACTAGATTGTTTGTCTTCCTTTTGTTAAGTTGTATGAGTTCCTTGTATATTTTGAATATTAATCATTTATCAGATGTATCATTGGCACATATGTTCTCCCATACAGTGGACTTCCTTTTCATTTTGTTGATGGTTTCTTTTGCCATGCAGAAGCTTTTTATTTTGATGTAGTCCCATTTGTTTATTTTCTCTTTAGTTTTTCTTGCCCTAAGAGGTGTATCCAGAAACATATTGCTATGACTTATAGAAAGTGGCAGCTCTGATAGCTGCCAGATTTTTCTGCCTATGGTTTCTTCTAGGATTTTTATGGTTTCATGACTTACATTTAAGTGTTTTATTCATTTTGAGGTTTTTTTGTGTCTGTGTGTATGGTATAAATTGGTGGTCTAGTTTCATTTTTTTTGATGTGCCTCTCTAATTTTTCCAACACCATTGATTGAAAAGACTGCCTTGATTCCAATGTATGCTCTTGCCTGGTTTGTCAAATATTAATTGAGCATAAAAGCTTGTGTAGAAATATTCTTTTAAAATGCTAAGACTTATAATAGATGATTATCTTTCATTTCTTGAGATTATTCTTTCCTTCATGGCTTACTTTTCAATCTCTCCATATTTGTCAGTTACAAAAATATTATGTGATGTGATCTACTCTTAATAGTTTCTTCCTAATAAATGTATGATTTTTAATTTAAATTAAGGTATGAAAATAACAGTAACATTGTGTATCTATGTTCCAGAATAGACTGACAGTTGAAAGAAAATTTTGATGTTTACAAAAACAACCATGGGCTCTAGATCACTTTCAAATATTTACCCTTAGTTATCTTTTTTTAATAATGTTTTTTTTCTTTATTGATTAAAGTATTACATATGTTTCATTATTGCCCCATTAACCCCACTCATGCACTCACCCCCATGTTGTCTGTGTCCATTGGTTAGGATTATATGTATGCATACAAGTCCTTTGGTTGATCTCTCCCCCTTACCTCCAGCCTCCCCTACCTTCCCTCTGAGGTTTGATGGTCTGATCAATGATTCTCTGACTCTGGATCTGTTTTTGTTCTTCAGTTTATGTTGTTCATTATATAACATAAATGAGTGAGATCATGTGATATTTATCTTTCTCTGACTGGCTTATTTCACTTAGCATAATGCTCTCCGGTTCCATCCATGCTGTTGCAAATGGTAAGGATTGCTTCTTTTTTACCACAGCATAGTATTCCATTGTGTAGATGTACCACAGTTTTTTAATCCACTCATCTGCTGATGGACACTTAGGCTGTTTCCAAATCTTAGCTATGGTAAATTGTGCCACTATGAACATAGGGGTGCATGTATCCTTTATGATTAGTGTTTCTAGTCTCTTGGGATATATTCTTAGAAGTGGGATCACTGGGTCAAATGGGAGTTCCATTTTTAGTTTTTTGAAGAAACTCCATACTGTTCTCCACAGTGGCTGCACCAGTCTGTATTCCCACCAGTAGTGCACAAGGGTTCCCTTTTCTTTGCATCCTCACCAGCACTTGTCATTTGTTAATTTGTTGATGATAGCCATTCTGACAGGTGTGAGATGGTACCGCATTGTCATTTTGATTTGCATCTCTAAGATGATTAGTGACTTTGACCATGTTTTTATATGTCTCCTGGCCTTCCTTCTGTCTTCTTTCAAAAAGTATCTATTTAGGTCTGTTGCCCATTTTTGATTTGTTTATTTTCCTTTTGTTACATTCCCTATAAATGTTGGAAATTAAACCCTTATCGGTGATAACAATAGCAACTATGTTCTCCCATGAAGTGGGCTTTCTTGTTGTTTTGTAGATGGTTTCTTTTGCTGTACAAAATCTTTTTATTTTGACATAGTCCCATATGTTTATTTTCTCTTTAGTTTCCATTGCCCTAGGAGCTGTGTCGGTGAAGAAATTGCTTTGGCATATGTCTGAAATTTTGCTGGCTCTGGGTTCCTCTAGTATTTTTATGGTTTCCCATCTTATGTTTAAGTCCTTTATCCATTTTGATTTTATTTTTGTGTATGGTCTAAGTTGGTGGTCTAGTTTCATTTTTTTGCATGAATCTGTCCAATTTTCACAACACCATTTATGGAAGAGACTATCTTGACTCCATTGTATGTTCTTGCCTCTTTTGTCAGATATTAATTGAGCCTAGTGGTTTGGGTCAATTTCTGGGTACTCTATTCTATTCCATTGATCTATATGTCTGTTCTTGTGCCAGTAGCAGGCAGTTTTCAGAACAGTGGCTTTGTAATAAAGCTTGATATATGGTATTGAGATCCCACCTACTTTGTTTTTCTTTCTCAGGATTGCTGCAGCTATTCGGGGTCTTTTTTTATTCCAGATGAGTTTTTAGAGAGTTGGTTCTAGGTCTGTGAAATATGCCATTGGTAATTTAATGGGGAGTGTATTGAATCTACAGATTCCTTTGGATAGTATGGACATTTCAATGATGTTGATTCTAACAATCCATGAACATGGTATGTTCTTCCATCTGTGCATGTCTTCCTCTATCTCTTTTTTCAGTGTCCTGTAGTTTTCCAAGTACAGGTCTGTTACCTGATTAGTTAAGTTTAATCCTAGGTATTTTAATTTTTTTAGTATGATGGTAAATGGGATTTTTTTTTTAGTCTCTCTACCTGTAAGTTCACTATTGGTGTATAGAAATGCCATAGATTACTTGGTGTTCATTTTGTATCCTGCTACATGGCCGAATTCATTTATTAAGTCTGCTAATTTTTTGATGGAGTCTTTAGAGCTTTCTATATACAGTATCATGTCATCTGTGAAAAAGGAGAGTTTTACTTCTTTTCCAATTTGGATTCCTTTTATTTCTTCTTCTTGTCTGATCACAATGGCTAGTACTTCCAGTACAATGTCGAACAGGAGTGGTGAGAGTGGGCATCCCTGTCTTGTTCCTGTTCTTAGGGGAAATGATTTTAGTTTTTGCCCATTGAGTATGATGTTGGCTGTGGCTTTGTAGAGTTAGATGATTTAGTACCATTTTTTCTTGTTTTTCTTTGAGGTTTTTATTATGATGAGGGATGATCCTTCTATTCCTACCCTGTTGAGAGTTTTTATCAAGAAAGGGTGTTGGATTTTCCAAATGCTTTTTCTGCATCAATTGATATGACTATGTGATTTTTATCTCTCAATTTGTTTACGTGATGTATCACATTTATTGATTTGCAGATATTGTACAATCCTTGCATCCCAAGGATAAATCCTATTTGGTTATGGTTTATGATATTTATGATGTAATGCTGGATCTTATTTGCTAGAATTTTGTTGAGAATTGTGGCATCTATGTTCATGAGGGATATTGGCCTGTAATTCTCTTTCATTGTGTTATTTTTATCTGGTTTTGGTATTACGGTGATGCTGGCTTCATAGAATGAGCTTGGAAGTGTTCCTTCCTCTTGACTTTTTTTATTAGTCTAAGGAGGATAGGTTTTAGTTCTTCCTTGAATATTTGGAAATACTCCCCTGTGAAGCCGTCTGGCCCCAGGCTTTTGTATGCTGGATGCTTTTTGATGACTGCTTCAATTTCTTCCATAATTATCGGCCTATTGATATTTTTAGATTCTTCCTGATTGAGTATTGAAAGGTATTTTTCTAGGAATATGTCCATTTCCTCCATGTTTTCTAGCTTGTTGGAATAGAGTTGTTCATAGTATTTTTTAACAAACCTTTTGTATTTCTGTGTGGTCTATTGTTATTTCACCTCTTTCATTTCTGATTTTGTTTATTTGGGTCCACTCTCTTTGCTTCTTGGTGATACTGGCTAGAGGTTCATCATTCTTGTTTATCCTTTCAAAGAACCAGCTCTTTGTTTCATTGATCTTTTGTGATATTTTTTGTTTGTCTGTCTGTTTGTTTGTTTTTTGTCTCTATGTCATTTATTTCTGCTCTGATATTTATTATCTCCTTCCTTCTGCTCACTCTGGGCTTTCTTGTTGCTCTATTTCCAATTCTTTAAGTTGTACAGCTAGATGATTTACTACCATTTTTTTTTTTTTTGAGGGAGGCCTGTAGAGCTATAAACCTCCCTCTGAGAACTGCTTTCATTGTGTCCCATACATTTTGGATTGTTGTGTTTTCATTGTCATTCATTTCCAGGATGTTTTTAATTTCTTCTTTGATCTCTTTAGTAACCCAATCACTGTTTAATAGCATGCTATTCAGCTTCCAAGTGTTTGAATTTTTTGGGCTGTTTTTATTGTAGTTTATTTCTAATATTATGCCATTGTGGTCTGAGAAGATGTTTGATATGATTTCAATCTTCTTGAATTTGGAGAGACTTTGCTTGTGACCCAATATGTGATCTATCTTTGAAAATGTCACATATGCACTTGAGAAGTACGTATATTCCATGGCTTTGTTGTGAAAGGTTCTGAAGATGTCAATTAAGTCCATCTGATCTAGTGAGCCATTTAGGATTGCTGTTTCTTTGCTGATTTTTTGTCTAGAGGATTTATCCAGTGATGTCAGTGATATATTAAATTCCCCTACTATGATTGTATTGTTGTCGATCTTTCCTTTTATATCTTCCAGGAAATGTTTTATGCATTTGGGTGCTCCTGCATTGGGTGCATATATGTTTATTAGGGTTATATCCTCTTGTTGTATCGATCCCTTTAGTATTATGAAGTGGCCCTCCTTATCTCTTGTCATGGCCTTCACTTTGAGGTCTATTTTGTCAGATATAAATATTGCTACCCAGCTTTTTTTTTTCATTTCCATTTGCCTGAAAGATATTTTCCCATCCCTTCACTTTTAATCTGTGTGAGTCCCTTGTTCTGAGGTGGGTCTCTTGTAGACAACATATATATGGGTCATGTTATTTTTATCCATTCAACCACTCAATGTCTTTTGTTTGGAGCATTTAGTCTGTTTATGTTTAAAGTTATTATTGAAAGATACTTGTTTGTAGCCATTTTTATTTTTTGTGCCTGTGTTCTTTCTTACCTTTTTTTTCTTCTTTTTACACCAGTCCCTTTATTATTTCTTGCATTGCTGGCTTGGTACTGATAAATTCCCTTAGTCTTTTTTTTTTTTTTTTTTTTGTCTGTGAAGCTCCTTATTTCCCCTTCAATTTTGAATGATAGTTTTGCTGGATAGAGTATTCTTGGATTCAGTCCCTTGCTTTGCATCACTTTGTAAATTTCCTTCCATTATTTTATGGCCATTATTTTATCTATTGAGAAATCATTTGATAATCTAATGGGACATCCCTTATCCATAACATTCTGTGTTTCTCTTGAAGTCTTTAAGATTCTCTCTGTCCTGAACATTTGCCATCATAATTATGACATGTCTTGGTGTCAGTCTTTTCAGGTTCATCTTGTTTTGGACTCTCTGTGTTTGTGTCACTTTTTTTATTCCCCATATCAGGGAAGTTTTCTGATATTATTTCTTCAAATAGGTTTTCTAACCCGTGTTCCTTTTCCTGTCATTCTGGTACCCCCATTATTCGTGTGTTGCTTTGTTTCATGTTGTCCCATAGCTCCCTTAGGCTCTCCTCGTGTCTTTTAATTTTTTTCTCCAATTGTAGTTCAGTGTGGGTGTGTTTTGCTTCCCTGTCTTCTAATTCGCTAATTTGGTCCTCCGCTTCTCCTAGTCTACTGTTGAAACTTTCCATGGTGTTTTTTATTGCAGCTATATCACTCTTCATTTCTTCTTGATTCTTACATAAGTTGTTGATTTTTTCCTTCATCCATTTTATGAACTGTAGGATCCTTATTCTGAATTCTTTTTTGACATATTGCATGCCTCTGTTTCAGTTAGCTGCTTCTGTGGAGATTCCTCCCTTTCTTTCCTTTGGGGATTTCTTTGTCTACCCATTTCTGTTCTCACTGAAGAATCTAGGTGTCAAGTCGTGCAGGGGCTGCTCCTTGGGTGGCAGTGTCTCCTCAGGCAGCAGCTGCTCATCGTGTGGTGGCAGCAGCAGCTGCACCTCAGTTGGTAGTGGCTCCTCTGGTAGGTGCTGTTTGCAGCAGTGGTGGTTCCTCTGGCTTGTGGAGGGAGGCTGTTCACGCAGCTGCTGCTTCTCAGATGAAGGTGGGCTGCTGCTCCTTAGTTATGTTTTTTTTTTTTAAGACTGAAGGGATTATATTAAATTCTAGGTTATCTGTGCTACTGAGTAGAAGGGTGATTGAAATGCCAAGATAAATCTGGCACCTTATTTTTGCTCCAGGTGATTTCACTTTCTTTTACTGTCTTTAGCTGTCTGGTAGATAACCAAACAAGCAGAAAAATAGACAAAGAACTGTTAAATAAGAGGGAAAACACAGTGACAGAATGGTCTACATTTTTGCATCACTGTCTCTATAAACAAACAAATTGTTCAAAGTGAAATAATGGATCAAATATTGGTTTTAAATGGGGATTTTATTCTAAAGTGTAAATACTTCCAAATTCTTCAGTTATTAATTGTCCCTTAATGCTCATTTAAAAAAAATTAACCACTTATGAATTAAGAAATACAAGCTCTGGATCAGGACACTTGGGACAAAACCATATGGCTAACATTTATGGGAGGTTGATTCTTGGAAAAGTCACATCACCCCTACCCCAGTCCCATGGCACAATTTCTTTATAACATCAGACTAATAAGGGTTCCTATCACATATAGTTGTTGTTATGATTAAATTAGATAATGTGTCTGCAACCCAATTCTGAACATACAGAGTATTCAATAAATATTAACTATTACTTATTTCTCTTTAATACAATTACAAATATATTTAATATAATAAAAGGCTAATATGCAAATGACCGAATGGTGGAATGACCGGTCACTATGATGCACACTGACCACCAGGGGGCAGACTCAATGCAGGAGCTTCCCCCTAGTGGCCAGTGTGTTCCCACAGGGGGAGAGCTGCTCAGCCAGAAGCCAGGCTCACGGCTGGCGAGCACAGCAGCAGTGGTAGGAGCCTCTCCTGCCTCCATGGCAATGCTAAGGATGTCCAACTGACAGCTTAGTGGGCCTAAGCCGTCAGTGGGACATGCCCCCAGGGCTCCTGGATTGCAGGAGGGTGCAGGCCAGGCTGAGGGACCTCCCCCCCCCCAAGTGCGTGAATTTCATGCACCGGGCCTCTAGTATTTAATATTATTGATCTCTTAGTGCTACTTTTTAATAACTCAAACTAAAATCAGATATTTTCCTTTTTCCATTTTTCACACTGAGGTATACAAATGTTAATAAAAAAGGTCTGGGTTATCTGTCTATCAAGGACAAAGAATAACAAAGTGTTCTCTCTCTCTCTATTTATTTTTTTAGTTTGGCCTATTGAATGACTTATCTTTATATGTTAAATTGTTAGATTTTAATTTAACAAACACATATTCATCACCTATTAAAGGTAATATACAGTGCTACATGCTGGAGGAAAGGGGGTATTGGGAGGGAATAAAACACATTCCAAACACAATGAGCCTATAAGAGGATAGCAAACATTATTCAGTATACGTATAAAAAAAGCACTATCATCAAGGATACAACTATGTAGTATGGAGCACATATTGTAATACCATTAATTATCTTAGATTTTGCAAATTAAATTCAATAGAAATGAAAACCTGATATGTCTTCAATCAAAACTTAATTTTAAAGCAAGAAAGAAAGTCTATTTTGTACACCAAAGTGTTTCTGATTTATAGGTTTAACCAAACACTGGTATCATTATGTTAGCACCCACATTCTTTCAATAAATGGTTTTTCACAGGTAAGCATTTGGTCATAAATATTTCAGTCTCTTAGCTCCTAAGGACTAAAGAGAGATGATATTCATTGTTGGATGGAAACTTTCTTTAGTCCTAACATTCCTGGATGCCAAGCAGCATCCCATTAGCATTCATAAACATATGGACTATTATTTCTCAAGCACAGTAGTTTCCATTAATTTATTGTACTTTTATGTAATGAAGACATACATCTTTTTCACAGCTTGTCAGAGCAGAAAATTTATTAACATAAAGCAAATATTTAGCTAATTATAAGTTTGTAATTTAGAGACTGAGTAAATCAGCTCTATAATAAATAAATAAATAAATAAATAAATAAATAAATAAATAAATAATCTTCCTAGATTTTAACTGAGGAACAGCTATCATTCTAGCAATTTAATTTATTTAATTTTCAAGTCAGCAGCCACAATTTGGATATTCCCCAAAAGATGTGACGCTACTGAATATGCCAGCAGAAAAGATCATGACGTATGTTGTCTTTTTTTTTTCACATGTTGTTGTTCTTCATTTGTAACAATGACTCTGCTGATTAGGCTACTTCTTATACATGCAGATGCAGTTACAAAAATGGATTTGAAGCTAGTAATGTATCTCACATGGGAATGCATATTTTCATTGCATCACAGTTATAGCTTTGGTCCTTAAGGTCTTTCATATTTAACATTTGGTTTCTCAGTTTGTGATCTTTATGACATTTTATTTTAGTATTTTTTATTTTTGATAGTATTACAGATGTCTTCTGTTCTTCCCCCTTTATCCCCTTCCTCCCAGCCCCTACCCACCCCCCAGGTCTTCACCACCCTATTGTCCATGTCCATGGGCTATGCATATAAGTATATAAGTTCTTTGATTTATCTCTTCTCATCTCCCCAACCCCACATCAAGGTATGGCAGTTTATTTTAGATAGTATGCCCTGTTCAGGCTGCTAAATATTGACATGTGCTGCCTGTTCTTGATTTTAAGCAAATTCATAATGACACAATTGAGAGGTATCTAGGACTGTCTAAAAATTAGCAGGTAGCAGAAAAATCATGAACCAAGCAGATTCTCTAAAATGTTCAGATTTTTAAAAATCAATGTTATGTTCAAACATAGATTTTTTTAAAAAATATGTATTGAGTCCATCAAAGCTAACTGTAACATTCTTTTAAAACTTATTTTAGGTTGAGAAATAAAAAGACTGCTTTATGACCATACTATTGCAATTGAACACCTTTTTAAATAAATAATTTCACTGATTTTTAAACCTCCTAAATCAACTGGTAGATGGAAAGTTCCCCTTTCAGATGGATCAAATTTAATATAGTATCTTAATGTTATAGCTACATGACTTTAAGTCAGATATCCCCCTAAAATAATGATTTATTTATTTTATTTGTGATATTAGATAGTAATAGTTGACCATTATTGAATGCTTATTATGCAAAATACCACACTAAGTTATTTACATGCATAATGTTCTCTAACATTTACAACACACTTATAAGGCCAACACTATTATTATCTTTATTTTTCACATGAAGAAAGTCAGACACACATATATAACAAACCCACAGCTAACATCATACTGAATGAAGAAAACCTAAAAGCATTTTACTTAAGATCAAGGAACAAGACAAGATATCCACATTCACTGCTTTCATTCAACATAGTAATATATATATATATATATATATATATATATATATATATATATGTATATATATATTACTATGTTGAATGATATATATATATTTACTTCATAGAGAAAGGGAGAGGGAGAGATAGATAGAAACATCAATGATGAGAGAGAATAATTGATCGGCTGACTCCAGCGCATCCCCTACTGGGGATCAAGCCCACAACCTGGGCATGTGTTCTTGACTGGAATCAAACCTAGGACCCTTCAGTCTGCAGGCTGCCACTCTAACCACTGAGAAAAACTAGCTAGGGTGAACTGAAAAAATTTTTCACAGCAAATGAAACCATCAAAAAGACAACCTACTATATGGAAGAAGATATTTGCCAATGATACATTCAATAAGGGGTTAATATACAAAATTTATAAAGAACTCATACAATTCAACACCAAAAATAAACAGACAAAAACCACAATCCAATTTAAAAAGGAGCAAAGGACCTGAATAAACAATTCTCCAAAAAAGGACCTACAGATGACCAATAGACATAGGAAAAGATGCTCAAAGTCACCAATCATTGGGAAAATTAAAATTAAAACCACAATGACCAATCAGGGACCAGGGGCATGGACTTCTGTCTATTTAAGCCAGCTCCCCTGAGTGCAAGTTCTCTTTCTACCTAAGACTGAAGACTGCATTTCGCCAGCTGGAGATGAAACACCACAAACCTCTCCAGGGAGCAAAGGAGCAGAGTGAGGCAAACCTGCACAGAGTGGAGCAAAATGGAGCAGGTGAAGCAGACCAGAGCTGCAAACTGAAGAGAGGCTCCCAGGGATTCCTCCCTCTGGGACCTCCTTGCTCCAGATCCTCTTTACAGCTATGCTGTTTCGCAGCCATGCTGCTTCATAATTGAGCCATAATAATATTGAGCTGTTACACAGCTGTGGTGTATCACAATTGAACTCTTTTGCACTGAATAAACTTTTCTTCACTTCTTCACCCCCCAAAAAAACACACAACAAAACCCACAATGAGATATCACCTCAACCTGTCAGAATTGTTATCATCAATAAATCAGCAAATAAATGTTGGCAAGGATGTGAAGAAAAAAAAGAACCCTCCTGTACTGTTGGTGCGAATGCAGACTGGTGCAGCCACTGTAAGAAACAGCATGGAGTTTTCTTAAAAGAGGAACTGCCTTTTGACCCAGTGATCCTATTTCTGGGAATATATCCTAAGAATCCAAAAACACCAATCAGAAAGAATATATGCACCCCTATGTTCATAGCAGCATTATCCTATATAAAAGCATAATATGCTAAGTGTCTGACTGATTGGTTGATCATTTGGTCAACCCCTTGACCAGTTGCTATGACGTGCACTGACCACCAGGGAGCAGATGCTCTGACCGGTAGGTTAGCTTGCTGCTGGGGTCTGGCTGATTAGGACTGGGCGAGAGGGCTGCACACACCCTGGAGCCCTCCTGCAGTCCCTCCCCAGATGGCCAACCTCCCTCTGTCTCTTCCCAGCTGCTGGCCCCCATCAGCCCCAATCGTGACTGGGTAATACTGCCCCATTCAGCCCTGATTACTGGCCAGGCCAAGGGACCCCACCCATGCACAAACTTGTGCACCAGGCCTCTGGTTTATAATAGTCAAGATCTGGAAACAGCCCAAGTACCCATCAGTAGATGGAATACTATGTGGCTATTAAAAGGAAGGAACTCTTACCATTTGCAACAGTATGGATGGACCTGGAGATTATTATACTAAGTGAAATAAACCAGTCAGAAAAAGACAAATACCATATGATGTCATTATATATGGAATCTAAGGAATAAATTAAATGAACAAAAGAAACAGAAACAGACTCATAGGCACACAGAATAAACTGATGGCTGCTAGAGGGGAGGGGGATAAGGGATGGGTAAAAATGGTGAAGGGATTAAGAAGCACAAATTGATAGTTACAAAATAGTTATGGGGATCCCTGGTTGGAGTTGCTCATTGTTAAAGTGTTGGCCTGTGCCCCCAAGGGTCTTAGGTTTGATTCCCAGTCAAGGACACTTACCTGGGTTGCAGGTTCTTTTCCAAGCCGCAGTCAGAACAAGTGTGGGAGGCAACAAATTGATGTGTTTCTCTCACATTGATGTTTCTCTCAATCTCTCTTTCCCCCTTCCCCCTTCCACTCTAATAATAAATGGAAAAAAATATCCTTGGGTGAGGATTAACATAAAATAGTCATGAGGATGTAACTAAAACAGAGCATAAGAAATATCTTATAAAATAAAGAGGTAATATGCAAATTAACCCTCACAAGATGGCTGCCTACAACCAGGCCGGCAGGGGGGTTAGTGAGGGGAGACCAGGCTGGCAGGGGGTGCAGTTGAGGGCAACCAGGCTGGCAGGGGAGGCAGTTGGGGGTGATTAGGCTGGCAGGGGGGGCAGTGAGGGGCGACTAGGCAGACAGGTGGGGAGTTGGGGGCAACCAGGCCAGTGGGGGGGGGGAGTTAGGGGTGACCAGGCCACCAAAGGGGGGGCATTTAGGGGCAACCAGGTCAGCAGGGGGGGCAGTAAGGGGTGACCAGGCCTGTGGGGGTGGCAGTTGGGGGCGACCTGGACAGCAGTGGGGGGCAGTTGGGGGCAACCAGGCCAGCACACATAGGCAGTGAGGGGCAATTAGGCCAGCAGGAGGGGCAGTTAGGATTGATCAGGCCAGCATTTAGAGGCAGTGAGGGGTGATCAAGCAGGCAGGCAGGTGAGCGATTAGGAGCCAGTGTTCCAGGATTGTGAGAGGGATGTCCAACTGCCAGTTTAGGCCCGATCCCCAAGAGGTCCTGGGTTGAAGAGGGTGCAGGCTGGGCTGAGGGGACCCCCCGATGTGCACAAAATTTTGTGCACCAGGCCTCTAGTAGTCAATAATATTTAAACAATTATGTATGGTGCCAGGTGGGTACTGGAAATATTGGGGGAACATTTTGTAAAGTATATGAATGTCTAACCACTATGATGTACATCTGAAACCAATACAAAACATATTGAATGTAAAAAAAAGAAATTATAATAGAAAAATATTGAGTGACACTGTAATTAAAAATAAAATTTTAAAAATGTTACTCTACATGAATATACATGTTTGGCAATATAGTAAGTATAATTTTAAAATACAGTGTCTTTTATAACAAAATAAGAATGAAGATGGGAACATTTTTAGAGGGGATTTAAAAGAGTGAACTTATTAAAACTCACATATAAAAACAAAACAAAACAAAACATCAGGCACACAAAAAAAGAGTAATGTGCTCAGAGTCATATGGCTTATTATATAACATCCTTGTGTATCTCCCATATACCAGTAAATGTAGTCACTCAGTTCTCAATATAGCAGTTTTCATTTTTTTTTTTTTTGCTATTTTCAGAAATCAATTAACTTCTCTAATACTCAGTTTCTTTACTAGCAAAAATGTTAAGAAAAACAGTTTGTCTACCTTGAAGAATGTAGTGTGGTAATAGCAACCAAATTTCTTTGAAACAGTAAAATACTATGCACACTTAAGAGAATAATCACAAAAAAACAGTTTCACCCTAGCCTTGTAGGGCTCAGTTGGTTGGGCCTCCTGCATTTGCACCAATGGGTTGTGAGATGACTCCTGGTCAGGGTGCATGCCCTGGTTGGTTGCTTGCGGAGTCAATCCCCAGAAGGGGCATGCATGAGGCAGCCGATCAATGTTTCTTTTTCATCTCTCTCTCTCTCTCTCTCTCTCTCTCTCTCTCTCTCTCTCGTCTCTAAATCAATAAAAAATATTGGGGAAAATAACGAGTTTGAATTCATTATAAAATAAATATAATTATTTCTATCATCTGAAACATTCTCAGTCTCTCTTTTATGGGTCCTCTTTTTCATATACTATACAAAGACACTTATATAAAATTTTCTCATAACAACTTACTTATTGGGACACTCTGCCAACCTGGAGAGTGAGTTCTTTGAAGGCAGGGTTCATGTTATATTAAACTTTGAATCCCTATTTCTAAGTATATAACAGACATTGAGAAAATTCTAATTGAATGAATTGAATAAGCAAGACATTACAAGGTTGAATTTAATACTTCCATCTTATTAAATAATTTTGTTGAAATTAGTAGCTACTCACAGTAAATTCACAGAAATGGTCACTGTATTCAAGTATTTTGTTTTCATTTTAAAGATAATAAAACAATGTATATAATTAATATCCTGGCATATTAATTCATGAGTTCCCATGCCAAAAGAGATTCTGTATTGATAATAATCTGTGGCTCACCTTCATAAATAGAGAAAATCAGAAGGAACATATACAAAGTTATGGATATGTGAAAGAACATGGGTATCTGAAGAATAGAGAGAAGACTATTGAGGTTATATAGTACATGGCATTTGAGGAAGAAGTTGTCGGAGTTGATAATAGAAATTTAAGCTGAAGCAGGAGCATACTCTTTTTCAATGTTAACAAAATTTGAACTTTATTTTGCTGTCAATGAAAAGGCACAGAAGAGTTTCAAGCAAAGGATAATAGGAAATACTCTAGTTTTGAAAGTTCAAAAGTGTTAGAGGAGGGCTGATCTGTTGACTACAAGTAGTATTAATGTTAAAGTAATGTTTCTTTTGGATTTTAACAAGGACACATTTATGGAAGTATGTGTTTTATCTTCAGTTAATATTTATGTTTAATTTTTAGAAAAAAATACAAATATCAGTAGAAGCGATCTTAAATTTTCAGTTAATATTTGTTACAAATTACTAATATAAAATTAATATACAATAAGTGTGAATAATGTAAGTTATTAAAGGACTAGAGGCCCAGTGCATAAAATTTGTGTACTTGGGGTGAAGGGTCTCTCAGTCCAGATTACGAGAGGATGCAGGCCAGGCTGAGGGACCCCACTGGTGCAGGATTGGGGCCAGGGAAGAATGCAGGAGGTTTGCCAGCTGGGGAGGTACTGTGGGAGGGGTTTAGGGTGCATCCAGCCCGTTTCACTCAGTCCCGATCAGCCTGACCCCAGCAGCAAGCTAACCTACTGGTCAGAGCGTCTGCCCACTGGTGGTCAGTGCACATCATAAGGAGAGGTTGAGTGGCCTTAGCATATCATTAGCATATTACACTTTGATTGGTTGAATGGCAGATAGGACGACTGGACACTTAGCATATTGGGCTTTTGTTATATAAGATTATTAATTACTGGTCAAAACTGCCCCTTTTATTTTGTTTTCTTTTTTTAAATTTATCTTTATTTTTTAAAGTATTATGGATGTCCCTTTTTTTTCCCTTTGACACTCCACACCCCACCCTCACCCTCCAATGCCAGGCCTTCACATCAGTATCATCTGTGTCCATTATTGAATTTATTGGAGTGACATTGGTTCACAAAATCATACAGATTTCAAGAGCACAACTCTACAAAACATCATCTGCACGCTGCATTGTGCACCCATCACCCCAAGCAAAGTCAATTTCTGTCTGAATTTCCCCTTCCTTTGCCCACTCCACCTAGCCCCCACAAATTTCCCTCTGGCTACCACCACACTGTTGTCTGTGTATATGTGATTATGCTTAATCCCATGACCTTTCATTGAGCTGCTTAAACTGCTCCCTTTGACAGCTGTAAATCTCTTTCATGTATCCATGCCTCTGTTTCTATTTTGTTCACCAGTTTATTTTGTTCATTAAATCCCATATATTAATGAGATCATACAGTATAGTATCTGTCTTTCTCTAACTTGCTAATTTCACTCAGCATAGTAATCTGAGGTTTGATAGTTGGATTGATGCTTCTCTGTCTCTGGATCTGTTTTTGTTTATCAGTTTATGTTGTTCATTATATTCCATAAATGAGTGAGATCATGTGATATTAATCTTTCTCTGACTGGCTTATTTCACTTAGCATAATAAACTTCAGGTACATCCATGCTGTCTCAAAGGGTAAGAGATCCTTATTTTTTTACAGCTGCATAGTATTCCATGGTGTAAATGTACCACAGCTTTTTTATCCACTTATCTACTGAAGGGCACTTGGGCTGTTTCCAGATTTTGGCTATTGTAAATAAATAATGCTGCTCATTTTCTCAGGACATATTACTAGAAGTGGGATCACTGGGTCAAAAGACAGTTTCATTTTTAATTTTTTGAGGAAACTCAGGAAACTCCATACTGTTCTCCCCAGTGGCTGCACCAGTCTACATTCTGAACAATGGTGCACAAGGGTTCCCTTTTTTTCACATCCTTTGATTTATTGATGATAATCAGCTGACAGGCATGAGGTGATATCTCATTGTAACTTTAATTTGCACCTCTCTGATGATTAGTGACACTGAGCATTTTATTCATATGTCCATTGGCCATCTTTGGAGAAGTCACTATTCAGGTCCTTTGCCCATTTATTATTTTTTTCCTTTTGTTAAAGAGAGCATTCACAGAAAAATAACTAAGTCAAAGTTGAGTTGACTGTTTTTAAAGTCAGAATTTTAATTTTTATTTCTGGTGTGCATATAAGAAGTATATCATGATTTACTGTATTTTCCGGCATATAAGACGACTTTTTAACCCAGGAAAATCTTCTATACGCCCAGTCGTCTTATACGCCGGAAAATACGGTACTCACCCAGATTTATTTGTTTAATATTTTGTTGATTTTTGGAGAGAGAGTAATGGAGAAGGAGAGAGAGGAACATTTATGTGAGAGGGAAACATATATCAGCTGCCTCCTGCACACCCACTACCAAGCCTGCAACCCAGGGCATGTGTCTTTACCAAGAATTTAATTGACAACCTTTCTGTACACAGGACAATGCCCTACCAACTGAGCCAGCCACACCAGTCAGGGTCCAAAATTTGTTTTACAGAAATATTTTAAAAAACCACAACTCTCACCTGCCACTTTCAGGTGTAAATTATAAAGATTAAAATGAGATCCCTCAGAGAGGAAAAGTGTACATTAATAACATTCTTAAACTCTATATTTGGGCACTATCTACATTGACTCAGGTATGTGTATAAGTGTACAATTAAAATTCTGCCATCTTGAGAACTCGCAGAATTTTTCCTACATTAAATATAAGCAAAATTAATTTAAAACATGATCCTGAATTTATACACTGATAAAATGAGAGCAAAGAAGTCACTCAATATATTTCACCACCACCAACAACACAGTAAACAATCTCTACCCCTAACTTTTTGTTGATTAAAATGGCAGGATAGCTTATTGTCTATAGATTTTTTTAAAAGGTGAGAACTATGCATTAAGGTTACTTTTTGTTACTCATTTTGATCACAACATGAGGGTAATACCTGCAGATGCTAAATCTTATTACTCTTTAACTTTTTGATAGAAAATGATAGGAAACTTATTTTGCTATATAAGGTTTCTTGAATGATTGACACTCAGTGTATTTTTAAATCACTATACAGAATATTTTTAATTAACCTAACTACATGCTTTAATATAATGTGCTATTTAAATAAAGCCACCCACTGCCTCTAAAGGAATAGTGACTAGGCAGCTCATCATCCCTCAGGCATTCTGTACAATGAAATGTTTTATTGTACTGTTTAAATGTACTCCTTCTCCCCTGGGTTAAAGCAAGTCAGTATAAATAGTACATGCTGAATGAGTGACACTTGTAGTGGTGAAGAGTTGTATATTGCATTGTGTGTATGATGGGGAAAATGGGGTTGGGTGATGGGCCTGGGAGATGCAAAAGTGTCTTTCTATAATCCACTAGAGTTGGCTTGAGAGTCTGTGATTTTTATGAGATCTCTCATTTGGGGATGGTTTGAGGATTGACCAGATGGAAATCAGGGCACTGTGGGATATATCATTTATCACAATGTCAGTATGTAGTCATCAGTGATCCTCTCAACACAGGAGGAAGCTAGAACTGTAAATGTGGTGCAGTATTACAGCCGGACTAGTGGAGTTTGGCAACATTGTATTTCTCATTAACTTAATCATATTAATTCATTAGTCACATATATCAAAGTAATTCACTCAAGACTTGGCACTTTTACCTTTCTCTACAGGAAAAGTAAGATTCAATCACTCAGAAGATTGTTTTTAAACTTCTTAGAAAAAGTGTAGCCACATCTAATTGTACTAGCTGCCACACACAGTAAACTCTTTAAGAATGATCAAAAAAGTAAAGGAAAAGTTCAAAGTTTTTTTTTTAAGTTGTTATCACTAACAGTCAACTACATGGATTACTTCAAGAATTTCCTATTTCTGAAACACCAGATATATTATCTCTCATATTTAACTTAAGCATATGCTCCTGAAGATTTATAGCCCACATTTTTAATACTAAGTTTTTGCATGAAAGGTGTAGTACAGAGCATTTGAAAAAATATAGTATTGATGAACAAGAGACCTGAGTTTGGAAATTCTGGCTCCACCCTTTACTGTCTCTGAGATTTGGCATTACTCATTTAACTTCTTGAAAACTCACTTTCTTCATCTGTTAATCAGAAATATTAATGCTAAACTGACAGGATTACTGAGAGTGTAAAATGAGGAAAAATTTGAAAATCATTCTATTTAAACTTAAATCTAATGCATATCCTTAGACACACATTGTATAAGTGGAAATGCTTTATAAAGCACTACAGAAATGATCAGCATCACCATTATCAACCTGAGGTTTGCTTACATTCCAAGCTTACCCCTTCACCTATATTGGAAATAAACAATGGTTTCTGCTCTACAAGCAACTCATGCAAGACAAAAATGATTGGTAGGAGTCTAAAAAATTGGGTGGAGACATTTTTAGTTTGAAATAATTATTATACATATTTAAAACTCACTGACAGACATTACCACAGAAATCAGTATTTGTGAAACTCAGATTCAATTAATATAAGGAATGGAATTCTTGTTAATAAACTGATATAGTTAAGCTTTTTATTTAGTAGACAAACTGTAACCACATGTTAGTCTAACTCCACTCTATGTTAGAAAATATTAGTAATTCAACTTCTGGGTCCTGTTAGGCCAATACTTCTTCCTGCGCACAAAAGAAATAAATTAAAGAAAATGTAATGACATGAAAGCAGTTTCCATTTGTGTAACATGAAGCATGTTTTACAACATTACTCATTGAAAAACCCAAAGGTATTCATAGAGAGAGAGATGTTTTAAGTCAACCATCAAAAAAGTTTGGTTTTATTTTTCTAGGGTGCTATCTCCTTTTTAGAATCACACAAGAATGGCCTGGAACCTCTCTGTCCTCCTTTTGACCACATCTTAGCATCAAAACTCATTGAGTGAGAAAATGAAATGCATCACACAAAGAAGGGGACACTAATTCCAATGATGCCATCAGGCTAATTGGCATTTTATCTTATCATGAAGTTGATATCATGCTGCCAAGACTTGGCAGGACTCTACTTATGGCTCTACCAATACTGAGTTGAGTGCTGTATCTACTAATACTGGATTGGATCTTTATGGGCTCATTTACTCAGGAACTTGGATAAGAGCTGAAATTCCTAAAAATATTTTGCCACAATAGAGCTCAAAGGAAAAAATAGCTAGAGAATCTGCTACCTTTTAAGGAATGAACACTACAGGAATTTCACCTGAAGCACTTTATTACTTCCTTGTAAGCTGTCAGTTTAAATCTATCTCAGGCCAAA
Source organism: Cnephaeus nilssonii (assembly GCF_951640355.1). Taxonomy (NCBI): domain Eukaryota; kingdom Metazoa; phylum Chordata; class Mammalia; order Chiroptera; family Vespertilionidae; genus Cnephaeus; species Cnephaeus nilssonii. The sequence continues at coordinate 26,772,634 of NC_137071.1, forward strand.
TTGCACATCTGTCTATTTGCAATGCTTCATAGGCTGAGAAAAGGGGAGCAGCCATTTTGGAGAAATTCAAAGACACACACGACTAATCCATCCTTTCTGTGTGATCCAGGAATATTACCACTTCTGCAGAGCTGCAAAGAAGAGGGGGAAGATATTCCCTCTTCTTTCTTCCTCTATAGCCCAAAAGATTTTACAGAAAATACTATGTAATGGGATTATTATGTATTAATGTACAGAATTAAGATATTGATTATACAACAGGAACAGAGATACAAAATGAGATGAGAAAATCAGTACTTCAATACATGAAGGCAAAACACAGTCAAACTTCATCATTTTGTAATAACCAGGGAAAAGTCTGAATAGAATTTGGGAAAACTCTGACTCAAAAAATAAATATTATTTTAATGTGTTGCAAATTTTTCTTATGTATTTGGTGCAGAATAGATGTTCAAAAACATATGTTAAATGAAAAGAATGAATGGACATATATTTTTATAGATATAGAGGATAGAGATAGATTCTAGAGTTATATAGATATAATATTTAAATGAATATCAAACAATATTGTCAAGAATAGATTCTATGAGTTATGTCTTAGTGAATAAAGAGCTATCATCAGTAATTATTATGCTGATTAGTTATATAGAAACAGATCTTGTTAAAACAAGCTTTAGACACCTAAGTACATTTAAACAAACCAAGGGTTTTAATGGCTCTACAGCCATGCAAACATTAAAACATACACACACACACACACACACACATACACACACACACACACACACAGGCATTTCTTGTCATTTTAATTTGCTAAAAATACATTTTTATTAATATCAGAAATCTTAGCATAGCTGTTGTCTGAATCATCTCAAATTATGAATAAGTGAAGTTTGAATTAATCAGGTTTCATTTTATATGGGGAATATAACCAAGAAGAAAATAAACATTTTTGAATTAAAAAATACAAATCAAAAAAGGAAGTAAAATAATATAAAATAGAAATTAAAATAAACATTTATGCTAAGCAGGTAAAACAATATAGCATACCAGAAAATATTCTGAATTTAAAAGATTTACATGACAGCTATGTGAATAAACTGAGAACTATTCTTAAATAAATATAAGAATGATAGTGTAATAATATCTAAATCTTTTCACTTGCATTTTTTGCTTGAAATTGCTGGGGAGAAAAATAACAATTTAAAGGTCAATATAATGTCCAAAATAACATCACAATATTTTAAAAGAGACACCATGATCATTTTATTTTGTAACCTTTAGACTCCACTTTTAAGTTATAAATGGAAAGAAATAATATAAACAAATATAGAACAATTTCCACTATGTAGGCAATCTTAGCAGGGTTCAAAGGGGCTTCTTCACACATACAACATTGAAAAAAAAGACAGCTGACTCTTTACAATAGTTGATTTGCCAGTTTTATGTTAAATAATACATAGCTGTATAACATTATCTTCTTGTTTACAAAAAAAATATTTTGAAATGTAAGGACCTACAACCAGAAATTATTGTAAAACATGTAAATAATCATTTTGGGGGAAAATCATAATTCCCAACCTGTAACAAACCATATTAAAAATGCCAACTGAGCCCTAGCCAGTTTTTCTCGGTGGTTAGAGCATCAGCCCACTGATTGTTGGGTCTTGGGTTTGATTCATGTCAAGGGCACATATCTCAGTTGCAGGCTAGATCCCTGGCACCTGTCAGGGTACACGCAGTAGGCAACCAATCAATGTTTCTCTCTTACATTAATGGTTCTCTCTCTCTGTCTCTCCCACTCCCTTTCACTCTCTCTAATAACATCAATGGAAAAAAATCCTAAGGTGATGATTAACAACTTAACAACAACAAAAAATCAACTGAATTTTTCAAAAATATTTTAAATAAAATTAAAGTAAGTTAAGTTTGTAATGCATAGTAAATATCATGTCAAATATGAAATGTGCTAACAGCTAAATGAAGAATTTATTTTATCTTTATCTTTGCTAATTGAGGAGTTAAATGGTATGTCTAATCCAAAATAATGTGTAATCCCAGAATTATTTCTACTTTGTTTTACAGAGCATTTTTCTCACTATATTTAAGTAGGATATTCTTTGGCATATAAAATAAATTCAAGTAAGCTAAGGAGATGAATTACTTTAGAGCTGGGCAGACTCCTCCTCTTATCCCTGATTAATTTTTTTTCTACCTTCTCCCATTTAAACAAAAGTGTTCATGTATTTACCCATTCAAACCTTTACTTATCTTTATTTTTTTGAAGTATTAAAAATATAGCATTTGGGGATCCAAAAATGGCAGTGGAATAAGTGGAAGCTACACTGATGGGGTCCCAGGATCAAACTGAAATTATAACTAAAATAAAGAAAACTCATCCTGAATAATCAACTGAAGACTAGCTGAAGAGAACCTTGATAAACAAGGATGGAAAGTAAAGACCACATAGGGACTAGTAGGAAGTGTGGAGGTGCAAGAGGGTTGTCCAGGTTCCCACAGACAGCAGCTGAATTTCCAGAGGGATATCTCAGCTATGGGGGGTTCCCACTGAGAACTATGGGGTCTAAACCTAAGCTGTGCTCCCCAAACCAGAGCACCAGAACTGAGAAAGGTGCTCACAGAACATCTGGCTGTAAAAAATAATGGGGTTGCAATCTGCCAGGGAGAGATGGCTGGAAATGCAGGCACTCTCTTAAGGGGACAACACATAATTTAATGTGCAGCCATTCACATTGGCCTCTGGCAGAGGGAGGGCAGAGTGGACTGGAGCTGTGTGAAGAGGGTTGGTGGCTCTGGGGTTAGAGCTTGGAAGGCAGACACCTGGGTTTCCTGTGCTGAGTCATTCATTCATACTGCAGAGCACATCTTTCTCCAACAAACCTTTACCATCCAGGCAGCTTTTGCCTGGGGTAGGGTGTGTGTGTGGAGAGGGGAGCAATTGCACCACCCTATTGGAAAATCCCTCACCCCAACCTGTGGAGTTTCTGAAGTCAATTAAGAGACTGAGAATAACAATCTGCCTGCAGGCAGAAGCAATTGCTCCACTCTGTTGGGAAACTTCTGCCCCCCATGTGATTGATAGCCTGAGGCTAATCAAGACTGAATAACAATCAGACTGCAGGCAGAGGCAGGTCTCTTGAGGCTTTAAGACTCTGCCTGATTTAATTCTGGTCCCAGGGATAGGAAAAGCAGACCTTGGTGCACATCTTGGTCCTTTCCAAAGGCACCCAGCACCAGTAGAGGTAGCCACAAACTGTGGATTACTGATAGCTCCAAACAGGGTACTCAGGGCCAGTTACAAACAGCATCTGATATTGTCCTGCACTAGCAAATCTACCTAATACAAAGACAAAAACACAAACAGGCAGCCAAAATTGGGAAACAAACACGAACAAACAAACAAAAAATGCAAATGAAAGAACAATATAATTCTCCAGAAGAAAAGCTAAATGAAATGGAAATAAGAAATTTATCAGATATAGAGTTCAGAATAATGATGACAAGGATGGTTAACAGCATGAGAAAATATATAGTAATTATGAAAAAGGACCCATCAAAAATAAAGAATGACATAGCAGCGATAAAGAATACATTGGAGAGAAAACACACCAGATTAGAAGAAGCCAATGATTAAATTAGTGATTTAGAAGACAGGGTAGGAAAAAAATCACTCAATCAGAGAACCAAAAAGAAAAAACAGGAGGAAACTTAAGGGAGCAATGGGACAACATGAAACAAAATAGTCACATCATAGAAGTACAAGAAGGAGAAGAAAGTGAGCAAGGGATAGAGAACCTGTGTGAAGAAATAATGGCAGGAAACTTTCCTAACCTAGTGAAGGAAAATTTCACACAAGTTCAGGAGGCACAGAGAGTCCCAAGATAGAAAAACCCAAACAGGCCCATGCCTAGACACATCACAATGAAAATGCCCAAAATTAAAGGCACAGGGGGAACCTTCAAGGCAGCAAGAGGAAAGCAATTTGTTAACTACAAAGAAGCTCCCATAAGACTGTCAGTTGATTTCTCATCTGAAACTCTACAGGCCAGAAGGGAATAGCATGAAGTATTCAAGGTAGTAAAAAGGAAGGATCTGAAACCAATATTACTATATCCAGCAAGTCTATCATTCAAAATAGATAATGAAATAAAGAGCTTCCCAGAAAATAAGAGGATAAAAGAGTTAATCACCACCAAACCAGCACAAGAAATGCTAAAGGGATTGTTGTAAGAAGAAGAAATGGGGGGGGGGAGAGAGAGAGAGAGGGAGAGTGAGCAACATAGGCATAAAGAATTAAAATGGCAATAAATTAGTACCTATCAAGAATAACCTTAAATGTAAATATAGGATTAAGTACTCCAATAAAAAAACATAGGGTGGCTGAATGGATACAAAAACTTGTCCCAAATATATGCTGTCCACCTCAGAACAAAAGACCCACATAGGATGATAGTGAAGAGATGGAAAAAAAATTCCAGGCGTATTGAAATGAACAAAAAGCTGCCATAGCAATACACATATCTGACAAAATAGACTTCAAAATGAAGATCATCACAAGATACAATAAAGTTCACTAAATAATACTAAAGGGATTGATGTAACAACAGGATATAACCATGGTAAACATATATAACCCAATATAGAGGCACCTAAATACATAAAAAAATCTGGCAAACTTCAAGGGAGAGATCAATAGCAATACAGTCACAGTATGGGACTTTAAGACCCCACTGACTTCACTGGATAGATATTCCAGATAAAAAATTAACAAGGAAACATTGACTATAAATGACACACTGGATAAGATGGAATTCATTCACATTTACAAAACATTTCATCCCCAAAACTTCAAAATATACATTCTTCTCAAGTGCACATACATAATTTTCAGAGATAGACCACATATTAGGAGACAAAAATCTCTACAAGTTCAAGAAGATTGAAGTCATATAAAGCATCTTCTTGTATCACAATGGCATGGAATTAGAAATCAACTACAGTAAAAACACTCAAAAACATTCAAATACAGGAGGCTAAATATCATGTTAGTATACATTAAATTGGTTAACAATGAGATCAAGAAAGAAAATTTAAAAATCCTGAAAACAAATGAAAGTGAACACAGACCAACCCAAATTCTCTGGGAGACAGCCATAGCAGTCCTGAGAAGGAAGTTCATAGCATCACATGCCTACCTCAAAAAACAAGAACAATTAATAATAAGCTATTTAACCCTACAACTTAAAGAATAAGAATGAGAACAACAACAAAAGCCCAGAGTAAGTAAAAGGAACAAAATAATAAATATCAGAGCAGAAATAAATGACATAGAAACTAAAAACAACCACAATACCAAATATCAATAAAATTAAGAAATGGTTCTTTGAAAAGAGAAATAAGGCTGGTAAACTTTTAGTCACACTCATAAGGAAACAAAGAAAGAGGATGTGAATAAATAAAATCAGAAATGAAAGTTACGAAGTAACAACTGACATCACAGAAATATAAAATATTGTAACAAAATACCATTAACAACTATATGCCAACAAGCTTGACAATGTGGATGAAATGGACAAATTCCTAGAAAAAATATGATCTTCCAAAATTGAATCAGGAAGAATCAGAAAACCTGAATAGGTCAATAACAACTGATGAAATTGAAGTGTAATAATATTAATAATAATAATAATAATAAAATCCAGCAAACAAAATCCCTGGTCCAGAAGGATTCACAGGGGACTTTTATGAAACATTCAAAGAACACCTATTCTCAAGCTATTCCAAAAAATCTAAGAGGAAGAAACACTTTCAATCTCTTTTTATGATGCCAGCATTACCCTAATGCCAAAACCTACAAAGAAAGATAATTAGAGGTAAATAACCCTGATGAACATAGATGCTAAATCCTTAACAAAATATTAGCAAATTGGATCCAGTAATACCTGAGAAAGATCATACAGCATGACCAAGTGGGACTTATTCCAGGGATGCAAGGCTGGTACAATATTCGCAAATCAATAAATGTGATACATCACATAAACAAATTGAGGGACAAGAATCAAATGATTATATAAATAGATGCTGAAAGAGCATTCAACAAAATTCAACACCCATTTTTTATAAAACCTCTCACCAAAGTGGCAATAGAGGGATCATACCTCAACATAATAAAGGCCATATATGACAGACTTATAGCTCACATAATACTTAAGCACCAAAACTAAAACCATTTCCCCTAAGAACAGGAATAAGACAGTGATGTCTGCTTTCACCACTCTTATTCCACATAGTCCTGGAAGTGCTAGCCACTGCTGTTGGACAGGAAGAAAATATAAAAGGCATCTAAATTGGAAAGGAGGATGTAAAACTCTCATTACTTGTAGATGACATGCTACTGCACATAGATAACCCTAAAGACGCTATTAAAAAACTGCTAGATTTAATAAATGAATTCACAATGTAGCAGGATAGAAAATTAACACCCAGAAATTCATGGCATTTTTATACATCAATAATGAATTATCAGAAAAAGATAATGGTAAAACATTCCCATTTACCATTGCAACAAAAATACAAGATACTTAGGAATAAACTTAACCAAGGAAGTAAAAGACATACTCAGAAACCTATAGGAGGTTGAAAAAGAGATAGAAGGAGATATAAAGAAGTGGAAAAATATACCATGTTCAAGGATTGATAGAATGAACATCATTAAAATGTGCATACTACCCAAAGCAATCTATAGATTCAATGCAATCCCTATTAAATTACCAATGGCACATTTCACAGATTTAGAAAATACTCCAAAAATTTATATGGAACCATAAAGAGACCCCAAATAGTTGCAGCAATTTTGGGAAAGAAGAACAAAGTTAGAGGGATCACAATACCAGATATCAAGTTATATTACAACACCACTGTAATCAAAACAGCCTGGTATTGGCAAAAGAACAGGCATATAAATCAATAGAACAAAACATGGACCTCAGAAATCTACCCAAGCCATTACGCTCATTAATATTTGACTAAGGAGGCAAGAGCATACAATGGAGTCAAGACAGTCTCTTCAATAAATGGTGTTGGGAAAATTGTAAAGATATATGCAAAAAAAAAAAAATGAAACTGGACCACCAATTGACACCATGCACAAGAATAAACTCAAACTGGGTAAAAGACTTAAATGTAAGTTGTAAAACCATAAAAATCCTAGAAGGAAATATAGGCAGCAAAATCTTAGGCATCTCTCATAGCAATATGTTTGTGGATACATCTCCTAAGGAAAGGGAAACTAAGGAGAAAATAAATAAATGGGACTACATCAAAATAAAAAGCTTCTGCACAACAAAAGAAACCAACAAAATGAAAAGGGAGTTCACTGTATGGGAGAACATATTTGCCAATGATACATCTCATAAAGAGTTAATAGCCAAAATATATAAGGAACTTATACAACTCAACAAAAGGAAGACAAACAATCTAATTTAGAAATGGGCAAAGGACCTAAATAGACATTTCTCCAAATTGGACATACAGAAGGCCAAGAGACATATTGAAAATTACTCAAAAGTCACTGATCATTAGAGAGGTGCATATTAAAAAGATAATGAAATATCACCTCACACTTCTCAGAATGGCTACCTTCAACAAATCAACAAATAATACCTGGTGCACCAGTTAATAATGCGGATTTTTGTCGATACATGGAGTTACACATATGTTCATATATATGCAATTTAATATGTATGCTATTTTGTAGTATTGACAGCAAGCTTCAAAACTTCATATGTCAAATTTTATAAAGGTGTTAACATCCTAGATATTTTTGCTTTAAAAATGTTGAATTTCATGCCAAAGAAAGAACATTAGCAGGAAGTTTTAATTCATTACTTTATTTTGAAGAAAAATACTGCTGAAAGTTATCGTATACTTTGGGAAGCTTATGGTGAACATGTTCCATCTCAATATACTTGTGAACGCTGGTTTAAACTCTTTAAAAGTGATGATTTTGATGTGAAAGACAAAGAACGTCTAGGTCAACCAAAAAAGTTTGAAGACCAACAATTTTAAGCATTATTGGATGAAGATGCATGTAAAACTCAAAAACAACTTGCAGAAAGATTAAACATTGCTCAGCAAACAATTTCTGATCATTTACAAGCAATGGGAAAGATTTTAAAGGAAGAAAAATGGGTGCCACATCAACTGAACGAAAGACAAATAGGAAACCCAAAAGTCATCAGTAAAATGTTGCTTCAACAGCATGAAAGAAAGTCTTTTTTGCATCAAATTGTGACTGGCAATGAAAAGTGGATTTATTTTGAGAATCCCAAACACACAAAATCATGGGTTGATCCAGGTCAACCATCAATATCGACTGCTAGGCCAAATCGCATCAGAAAGAAGACAATGCTCTGAGTTTGGTGGGATCAGGAAGGTGTGGTGTATTATGAGCTTCTGAAACCAGGTGAAACCATTAATACTGATGGCTACTGACAACAAACAATCAATTTGAACCACACTTTGATTATAAAACGACCCGAATGGGTCAGAAGACACTGCAAAGTAATTTTGCTTCATGATAACGCACCATCACACACTTCAAAACCAGTTAAAGACACATTAAAAGATCTTGCCTGGGAACTATTAACCCACACATGGTATTCACCAGACCTTGCTCCTTCAGATTACCACTTGTTTGGATCAATGGCACACACACTTTCTGAGCAGCCTTCAAAATGTACGAAGAAGTGGGAAATTGGGTCTCTGAATGTTTTGCCTCAAAACAAGAAAAGTTCTATTGGGATGGTATCCACAAATTACCTGAAATGTGGAGGAAATGTGTAGCTAGCGATGGGCATTACTTTGAATAAAGCACTTTTGATGTTTCTCTTGAAATTATCGTGTTTTCTTTGATTACAAAATCCGTATTATTAACCGGTACACCTGGCAAGTGCTGGTGAGGATGTACAGAAAAGACAACCCTAGTATACTGCTAGTGGAAATGCAGACTGGTGCAGCCATAATGAAAAACAGTATGGAGTTTCCTCAAAAAAGTAAAAATGGAAATGCCATTTGATCCAGTGATACCACTCTAGGAATATATCCTAAGAAACCAGAAACACCAATCAGAAAGAATGTATGCACCCTTATGTTCATAGCAATTCAATTTACAATAGCTAAAATCTGGAAACAGCCCAAGTGCCCATCATTAGATGAGTGGATAAAGATGTTGTGGTGTATTTCCAATGTGGAATACTATGCAGCTGTAAAAAAGAATGATCTCTTACCCTTTGAAACAGCATGGGGGGACCTAGAGAGTATTATGCTAAGCACAATAAGCCCACCATAGAAAGAGAAGTATCACATGATTTCTTCCATATGAGGAATTTAATGCACAAAATTAACTGATGAACAAAATAGATCCAGAGACATTCAAGCATGCAACAGACTTGTGAATCTCAGACCCAACGTGGGTTGGTGGATGTTAGGAAGTGATCAACCAAAGTACCTGTTTCCATATATGCATAACCCATGGACACTGACAATAGGGTGATGAAGACCTGGGGCAGCCTAGAAGTGGTCAATGGGGGGAAAAGTGTGACTTATGTAATACTTTCAACTATATTTTTTTTAAAAAAATCAAGATCAGAAAAACAAAACATAAAAAAAGAAAAGAAAAATATGGCATTTACTTACACTTTTTACTACTGCTAAATAGACATGTTACAACTCTGGTTTATATTTGTTTACCGCCCTTGGTCATTATTATTCTTATTTCTGACACTTGTCTTTCTATCTGAGAGAAATTTCAACACATTTTAGTATGTTTTCTTTTTTCTAACAGTTAAATTTTCTCTCAGTAACATATTTAAAACCTTAATGTTACTTTTGTAATACTTTATTAAAATCATGGAGTATATTTATAAATGAGAATTTGCATAGGATAAGAATATACTTCATAGTAATTTCAAATTAATGTCCTATTATCTCACAATTGATTATGTATCTCATCTTCTATCACATTGCTTTCATTTTAATAAACTATTTAAACACATGAATGAAAGTGAAATAATTTAACCTATCATGTGGATATTTCATCACTGCAATATTTTGATACTTAGATATGCCTGAATTCATTTTCATTTTTTAAAATTTATCTTTATTGTTGAAAATATTACAGATGTCCCTTTTTTCCCCCATTGACCCCCTCCACCCTGCACCTGCACCCATCAGGCATTCACTGCACTTTTGTCTGTGTCCATGGATTATGCATGTATGCATATAAATTCTTTGGTTAATCTCTTCTCACACCCCCTACCCCACATTATCTTTATAATTTCATTCTGGGCACAAGCATAGGTTAAAAAATAAATTTTTGTTTCAATGGCTCTCTTTGTGGTAAATCCAAATTGTAGGAGGGAAAGCTATAATTCAAGGAAGAAGGCTCCACTGTCTGTTAGGGGGTGAAGCATATATGGCCAAGTAAGAGGAGATGAAAACCTCACACTGGATTTTTACATGCTCTATATGACATCATGATGATGACGAAATAGTATTGGCTCTGGAGTTAAAAGACCTGGGTTTGAAACTCAGTTCTGCCACTCAATTGTTTTGTGACCATAAACAATTAAATTCTATGAGCCATAAATTTTTACTTGAATAATAAAGATACTATTCATAAGGCTACTATGAGATTCCATAAAATATGCACAAAACACTTAGCACCCATGCCTGGTACATAATAGGAACTCAATATAACTTAACAGGTTTTACTTAACAGATAGGGTACTAAAATTACTCAATAATATATTAGCTTCAAGGCAATTTTTAAATTCTTTTTTCTTTCATGTATGTACTCCCTCAAAATCTGGACACAGATATGATTATTTACAGGGTATTATTTCTAGGCACTTTCAAAAATAGATAATCATTTATTAAACACCAAGATGCATTCTTGGCATGTTATCCCCTCTATATTAATTTATATACACTTTCTTCTTGTATTAGACTTTGTTTATAAGTACTTAAAGTATAAAAAGATCATTATCTAACCCACATTACCTGAGTCTCTTCCTAAATTTTCTTAGCTAATGTCACCATTATCCAGCTTTCCACCCAGACTAGACATGAATTATCCTAGATTTCATCTTTTCACCCTATATTTTAATCAATTACCAAGTTTGATTAATACTAATTACTAAACCAACCTGAAACCTTTTTCCACTAAATTGAATTACCTTAGTTCAGGTCTTCAGTATTTCTGCCTTTAACTATAGCAACTGATCCCCTTCCCATTATTGTCTTCATTGCAATTAACCCACTATACTAATTGTTTTTAGAATATTTACTCAGTTACTTTAGCAGTGGTTCCTTTTACTTAGACCAACTTTTTTATTTACTTAAAGGAAGTCCTATGTGAATTAAAACATGTAAAATTTTAATTCAGGCAGAGGTGGGAAACCTGAAAAATAGTACTTCCCCAATTTCATGTCAGCCAGTAAGGAAAGTCCTTGAAAGAGACTTTAGAAACCAGAGGTCTAAAGGAAAAATCTTAGAAGGCTAAACACAATAAATAAAAGGCTAACTTCACAAATTGTCTTTTCCAACCCGTTCTATTCTAACCATATCACCTATGAGTCTCTAACCTCAAATCTCTGCTCCAGTATCTTCAACTTAATTGTCATTTCTCCTAGCACAGTGGTCGGCAAACCGCGGCTCGTGAGCCACATACGGCTCTTTGGCCCCTTGAATGTGGCTCTTCCACAAAATACCACGTGCGGGCGCGCATGTACAGTGCAATTGAAACTTCGTGACTCATGCGCAGAAGTTGGTTTTTGGTCTGGGCAAGTCTACTTTGAAGAAATGGTTCTAATGCCAAGCCACACTCAAGGGGCCAAAGAGCCGCATGTGGCATGCGAGCCACTGTTTGCCGAACACTGCCCTAGCACATCAAGCTATTTCTCATCAATTTATATCTGTCTATATTATTCTCTCTGCTTAGAATGTTTCCCCCTTGATTCTCCATTTGTCTAAAACTCATTCTATAAGATATAGCTTCAAAGTTCCTAACCCCTCTGAGTATTACCCAATTTACCAAATTGATTTAGTTGCTCCCATTTCTGTGATCTTATAGTATCTTGTATATAGTACTTGCATTACAGTCCCTACCATACTTTAAAGAAATCATTAGTTTAAATGTCCTTCTCCCTAATTTATTGTGACAAAGACTGTTACTCATAAATGTGCATTATCTAGTACCTAATACCCAAAATACAGTAAGTGCTTTATAAATTTTTGTATCAGGAAACCAAGATGGTGGCATAGGTAAACACCTAAACTGCTGCCTCATACAACAATATCAAAACTACAACTAAAAGACAAACGGACACCATCCAGAACCACAGGAAAGCTGGCTGAATGGAAATTCTAAAACTAGAAGAAAAGAGGAAAGCACATTGAGACTCAGAGGAGCTGCAAAAGGCTGAGGTACAGAGACGCGCACACGGAGAGGATGGGCAGCTGTGTGCACCAGCAGCTGAGTGTGCGGCTGGCTTTCTAAAGTGGGAGGGAGACCGAAGCTCCCGACTGCACTGAACTCCAGTCCCGGGTGAGACACTGGGAAACCAGACTAATTCGGGGGGAATCTGGACTGTCAGGTAAAGGGAAAGCACACTGAGACTCGGGAGCTGCGGAAGGCAGAGGTCTGGAGACATGCGCGCACGCAGAGAAGCTGAGTGCGAGGCTGGCTTTCTAAAATGGAAGGGAGGCAAAAGCTCCCGACAGCGCTGAACTCTAGTTCCGGGCAAGTTTCTGGGAACCCCAACTCATTCGGGGAGAAACTGGGCTGTTTGGCAGGGGGTGAAACTCAAAGGCCGCTTTTTCTCAGACATGCTTGCAGCGATTACTGAGGGACACTGAGACCCAGGGGCCTCATAGGGCAGGGCTGATGGGAAGCCAAGGCAGTCCGCTCCACCCTGAAACTCCGCCCCATCCAAGCTGAGCACAGAGGTTTTTGCAATTTTGCAAGTCTTGTCTCATAAGAGTGTCTCCAGCACAGAAGTTCTCCCAGTGTAGACACAGCTAATCCTCATAGCCAATTGGCCTGGAGGTCAATTCCCCCCAGTGATACCAACAACAATCAAGACTTAACTACAACAAGGCTGAGCACACAGTCCACAAAGGGGTGCACCCAGAGTGTCCACCTCAGGTAACTGGGGAGGCTGAGCCACTGGGCCCTATAGGACACCTACCACACAAAGCAACTCTACCAACTCAGGGAAGCAGCAAAAATGTGGAGACAAAGAAACAGATCACAAATGAAAGAAATGGAGGGAAACAAACGACTGGATATAGAGTTCAAAACCATGGTTATAAGGTTTTTCAAGAATTTCCTAAAAAAGGCCGATAAATTTAGTGAGACCCTCAAGGATATGAAAAAGGACCAACTAGAAATTAAACGTACACTGACTGAAATAAAAAATAGAGAGAGACCTAATAGCAGACTAGAGGACCACAAGAATCAAGTCAAAGATTTGAAATACAAAGAAGCAAAAAACACTCAGCCAGAAAAGCAAAATGAAAAAGGAATCCAAAAAGTTGAAGATAGTGTAAGGAGCCTCTGGGACAACCTCAAGCGTACCAACACCAGAATTATGGGGGTGCCAGAAAGAGAAAGAGCAAGATACTGAAAACCTATTTGAAGAAATAATGACCAAAAACTTCCCCCACCTGGTGAAAGAAATAGATTTACAAGTCCAGGAAGCGCACAGAACCCCAAACAAAAGGAATCCAAAGGGGACCACACCAAGACACATCATAATTAAAATGCCAAGAGCAAAAGACAAAGAGAGAATATTAAAAGCAGCAAGAGAAAAACAGTTAATTACCTACAAGGGAGTACCCATACGACTGTCAGTTGATTTCTCAACAGAAACTATGCAGGCCAGATGGGAGTGGCAAGATTATTCAAAGTGATGAATAGCAAGAACCTACAACCAAGATTACTCTACCCCGCAAAGCTATCATTCAGAATTGAAGGTCAGATAAAGAGCTTCACAGATAAGAAAAAGCTAAAGGAGTTCATCACCACCAAACCAGTATTATATGAAATGCTGAAAGGTATTCTTTAAGAAGAGGAAGAAGAATAAAAAGGTAAAGATAAAAATCATGAACAACAAATACATGTCTATCAACAAGTGAATCTAAAAATCAAGTGAATAAAAAATCTGATGAACAGAATAAATGGGTGAATATAATAGAATCAGGGGCATAGAAAGGGAGTGTACTAACAATTCTTGGGGGGAAAGGGGTGTGGAGGTGCAGGAAGAGACTGGACAAAAAGCGTACACCTATGGATGAGGACAGTGTGGGGGGGGGAAGGGCAGAGGGTGGGGTGGGAACCGGCTGGAGGGGAGCTATGGGGGGGAAAAGAGGAACAATTGTAATAATCTGAACAATAAAGATTTATTAAATTAAAAAAATTGTATCATTTAATTTATAAAGACCTTGTTGTTATTAAATTCAGTTTCTACCACACAACTTTAATAATTTTAAAGTTTCAATTAAATAAATATTAAGCTTAAGTGTTTTGTATACTTTTAGGTTATTGTTTAGAAAATCAAAAAAGTTCAATGCTAATTTATGAGATATTTTTATGGGAGCACTGTTTAGCACAGTGTTAAATGAAAAACATTGGATTATGATTTAAGACAATGACAACTTGCACTTTCTTCTTTTCTAACCATAAGGTTTCTATACCAGAGATGCATTTCTTTCTACTTTTTAACCTGGAGTAATATCTTGTACAAGATTCACATGCTCAGAACCCTTGAAAACAAGCAAACAAAGAATTTTACTGAGACATATAAGTAAGCATGTGTGCTGCATCAAATCCTAGGAGGATTTGAGACAATGCTAGTTTGGCCAGTGTACCTCCCCTAAACTACTTCTCCAACGCGCATAATCATGCATACACAAAATAAAGTTTTAAAAGTG
Organism: Cnephaeus nilssonii; assembly: GCF_951640355.1. Lineage (NCBI taxonomy): Eukaryota > Metazoa > Chordata > Mammalia > Chiroptera > Vespertilionidae > Cnephaeus > Cnephaeus nilssonii. The sequence continues at coordinate 26,787,649 of NC_137071.1, forward strand.
ATTTTCTGCAGTGAAATAATTAGTTTTTTTTAAGTATATCCATTTGATTTGAGTCACTAGAGTAACAAAACTGTTTACATGAATACTCAAAAAAATTCAATAACATAACCTTTAGTAAATCTTGAATAGCTCTGAAGGACAAAGTGGTTAGATCAATATTAGTTTATTTCAAATGTTGAGCAGCATAAAGAGACAAGGCAGATCATAGGATGGATTTTATTACCTGTGGGACTGATAAGTCCTGGTGATAAGAGTCCTGGAACTGAATGTGGCAGAAGACGAGCATTGTCTTGCAACACTCCCAAAGAACGTTTAGGAGGCCTGCCAGGCCTTGAACTGTTGAAAAACAGACAAACAAAGAGCAGTTGTAAAATGTCCACTTTTTGCAAATACAATTGCTTACTACATTGGACTCCTAAATCTTAATTGGTGAGATTGATAGAATTTTATATTAAAGACTATGTTCATTGATTACAAAAAGACCAGTATTTTCCTTCTCTAACTTTCCCAACATATGGCAAACATTTAAACTATAAAAGACCAATTTCTATTTTAGAATCCATTTATAAGCTAGCACTTTGCAATACAGTTTACCTGTTATGAGAAACCCAGTTACCCCCTGCTATTAAAGCTACACTTGATCCCTGGTATTAATACATGGTACTGAGATCTGAGTTAGTAACTCACAGAATTAAAATTGTACAGAATGTGAAGTGATTAAGTCTCTGTCCAGCATGCCAGAGGTGAGGGTTAAAGAGTTGAGAGATATAGAATAAGAACTGATGTTTATTAGCATTTCCACAGCTGCCAGAGCACACAAGGAACAAAAGACCCCCACTCTCAGTAGAGTTTTTTCCCCTCAACTTTTTAAACCAGGCTGTATAACTAGCAGTGCACTCTCTTGGAGTGGCTGTACTAGCAAAAGCTACCACCTTTGCAATCTAGGCTGTCTTCTTTCACAAGTTGATTGGGCTATATCCAGAAGTAAGCAGGCTGGTGCTCCCTCTACGTCCATATTTTGATCCAGCCATTGACAGTACACTTTGAAAGCTATACGGTTTAAATCGTTCTCTTCCAAATTTCTTGGTCCACTGTTTGACATTACTCTTTTCCATTAAGCTGACAGGCTTGAGAAGCATTGGAGGCCCCTTAGTTTGGTGGTTCTACCTTACATATCAATATTTGAAAAAATTGGTCAAACTTTCCACCAGCAGATCTATATTGGAAAATTCATGAGTTAGGTCACAAATGGCTTCATTGTATTTACTGTATATGCCATAAACCATATTCTCCATCCTAACATTCTTTTTAGTGTATAATTTTTTTATGTTGGTACAATTGTGAGCCTTCCCAACTAGAATGTAAGTCCCATGAAGGCAGCACATATTTCTGGTTTTGTCACTGTATCCTGAGCAATTTTTATAATGCTAGCACACAGTCGGATCCAGTAAATGGTTAATTAAATCAGTTCATTAATAATGACAGGAAATATTATCTCACTGCTGCTACAACTTCCAAATATTCGTTACATTGCTCTACTCTCTTTGACCACATGAATCTCAAGCTAGTTGCATTATATACTCATCAAATAACCACTTTTAAGTCTTGGATTCTATAGCCATTATAAAACCTTCAAAATATGATCCACTCAAATATGACTATATACAAGTTTAAAGGGTAGATGCCACTATCTCATGTGTGAGAGGTCCCACAAGCTTCAATACCTGCTCAAGGACTAAAATCCTTGGAGTTACACATATACAGTGATAACATTACTAATTCAATCATCCAGTAAATGAACATGCACTAGGTACCCATTCAGTATGAGTCCGGTGTTAGGACTAGGTATTAAGGTCACAAAGGTTAAAATGTAAGCTTGACAAGGTTAAGGGATTTGGTCTGTTGTTTGATATATTGTAAGGACATAGAATAGCTTCTGCCTTTGAGGAGCTTATCGTCTAGTGATAAAGATTTGTGTTTGACCTGTTCTTTAAAATGTATGATTAACTCTTTAGTGAGTATGATTGTGTGATATCCACTTCCAAAGTTGTTTAAATTTATTAGTGAGCAAAATTCACATTCGGATGCCTCCATGTTTACAAGAAGACTTGGGCCCCTAGAATAAGTTAATTAGAATCAAGTTTGTGAAAGAGCTCCATACTAATGTAAGATGGTTTTATTTTTACTTTTAGACATAATGATCCTCTGTAGTAAGATATTCCTAGCACTACATTTCTTGCATTTCCTTTCAAAGAACACAAGACTATAAAGAGCTCCATAGAGAGAGAACCCAAAATGGCGGCATATGTAAACACCTAATCTGCGGCCATGCACAACAATTTCAAAGCTACAACTAAAAGACAAAACCTCTATCACCCAGAGCCACAGGAGGGCTGGCTGAAAGGAAGCTCCACAACTAGATGGAAACAGAGAAGAGCATTCAGTACACAAATGCTGAAAAGCTGAGGTACCGGGGTGTGCATGTGAGATACGGGCTGGTGGTGGATCCCAGCTGGCAGGGGGCGTTGCTTTCTTCAAACCGAAAGGGAAATGCACGGGACCCAAACTCCTATGGGGAGAAGCATCCTCCATGCCTCTCTGTCTCTGGATTGTTTGCCATCCGGTTGGAAAGTGAGGGTGGCTTGCTTGCAGAGCTGTGCAGAGGAATAATTGTTTGCAGCGCTGGGGTGTGAGACGCTGGGTCGCAGTTGGAGATGCGGGAAGGCTGGCTCCCAGCCATTGCTGTTTGCCATGCCCTAGCCTTGTGATGCCCTGAGACCCCGCCCCGCACAACCTACAAACTCACCCAAGCTCCAAGCAGCGGCTTTTGCATATGAATGGAGTGCCACTTAACCTAGCAACCAGTTCAGACAGCTCCAAAATCTCCAAATCCCAAGCAGGGAGGAGAAGACTGGAATTATCCTGTAGCTCCTACAGGGTGGCCTCAGACAGTAGCTGACCTCCACCCCATTGGACATGCGGAAGCCAGTGAACCTAGTGGTCAGTGTGAGACACAGACCTCAACTCCTCACATCCATAAGTGACACAGTCAGGAGGCGGACTCAGAGAGCACCAAAGTCCCATTGAAACAAGTCCTGCACAAGAAGCATGTCTCCAGTGCAGCAGTTATAAACACAGCGGGTCCCCACAGCCAATTGGCCTGGAGGACAATTCCTCCCAGGGTACCAACAGCAACCAAGGCTTAACTACACCAAGACTTTGCACTCAGCTCATAAAGAGGTACACCAAGACCGTCCACCTCAGGTGATTGGGGAGGATGAGCTACTGGCCCTATAGGTCACCTACAACACAAAGCCGCTCCATCAACACAGGGAAGCAACCAAAATGCGGAGGCACAGAAACATGTCACGAATGAAAAAAATGGAGGAAAGTAAACTACGGGACGATAAAGAGTTCAAAACCACATTTATAAGGTTACTCAAGAATCTTCTAAAAACTGTGGAGAAACTTGATGAGGACTTCAAGGAACTCAATGAGAATGTCAAAAAAGTGGAAAAAGACCAGTCAGAAATTAAGCATACACTGTCTGAAATAAAGAATATACAGAAACTCAACTGTAGATCAATGTACCCCAAGAAACAAACCAAAGATCTGAAATATGAGGAAACAAAGACACCCAACCAGAGAAAACAAAAAATATGAGGAAACCAAAAACACCCAACCAAAAAGAAAAAAAAAAATCCAAAAATATGAAGATAATGTAAGGAGCCTCTGGGACAACTTTAAGCGTACCAACATCTGAATTTTGGGGGTGCCAGAAGAAGAGAGAGAGCAGAATATTGAAAACCTATTAGAAGAAATAATGACAGAAAACTTTCCCCACCTGGTGAAAGAAATAGACTTACAGGTTCAGGAAGCGCACAGAACCCCAAACAAGAGGAATCCAAAGAGGACCACACCAAGACACATCATAATCAAAATGCCAAGGGCAAAAGACAAAGAGAGAATATTAAAAGCAGCAAGAGAAAAACAGTTAGTTACCTACAAGGGAGCACCCATACGACTGTCAGCTGATTTTTCAACAGAAACTATGCAGGCCAGAAAGGAGTGGCAAGAAATATTCAAAGTGATGAATGGCAAGAACCTACAACCAAGATTACTCTACCCAGCAAAGCTATCATTCAGAATTGAAGGTCAGATAAAGAGCTTCACAGATAAGAAAAAGCTAAAGGAGTTCATCACCACCAAACCAGGATTACATGAAATGCTGAAGGGTATTCTTTAAGAATAGGAAGAATAAAAAGGTAAAGATAAAAATTATGAACAACAAAAAGACATCAAATACATACCTACCAACGAGTGAATCTAAAAAGCAAGTGAATAAAAAGTCTGAAGAACAGAATGGACTGGTGAATATAATGGAATCAGGGACCTAGAACGGGAGTGGACTGACAACTCTCAGGGGGAAGGGGGTCTGAAGTGTGTGAGAAGAGATTGGACAAAGGTCTTACACCTATGGATAAAGACAGTGGTGGGGGGTGAGGGCATGGGTGGGGTGGGAAATCAGGTGGAGGTGAAGTATGGGGGGAAAAAAAGAGGAACACCTGTAATAATCTGAAAAATAAAGATTTATTTAAAAAATAAAAAAAATAAAACCTCTGTAGCTGATAAGACGAATATTATGAACTGTATATCATTAAAAGGCCTGTGTTTGAATAAAAAAAAAAAAAAAGAGCTCCTTAGAATGTTGGTAAAGGTCTTCTTGATTGATAATCCTGCCATACTTCCTATCTTTAAGAGCTCTATTAACATTAGGCATATATTTACATATTAATCAAGACAAATAAACATGTGGTGATTTAACCAGAAAACTGTTTTTTAGATGACAATTTAATTAGCATGGGCTGAAAACTCCATCATTGCAGCATCCTGTTTCTGCTAAAATATTGATTGCATTACTGATTTCAGTAATGCTTTATTTTATAGAGTATAAATAGCCATGTAATTACTCTTTAATTAAATGATAATTGCTTGTTGGCAATTATTTGTTTTCAGTTTAATTACAAGGTTATTTGTACTCTGTAAAATAAAATAGGCCTCTTTTTAAAATTTGCCACCCAAATGGCTCAGTGGATATATCACCCATAACACCACAAACAAAAATTGTTAAAGTACAAGAAAAACAACCCCATGAAATAGCAAAATTTTAATTAAATAATTCAGCTAAATCTTTGAGACATTTAGCTTTATAGAATCAACACTGTGTGTAACATTTATGGGTAGTTTAGGGAAATATTCTTCCAAAGAATCATTATTTTCTCTGGGTCCAGGTTATCTTTTAACAAAATTTACTTTGGTATGTATTTTACCCTTCTTTCTGCAAACTTCTTTAGAAGAAATGAAATAGCTCAGTTTCCTGATATTAAAGAATAATCCAACTTGAAATATAGTATATCCACAGCATTTCATATTTACGCAGTTGAAGTGAATTATAAAGTGCTACCTTGCCATTTATACACTTTGTAGAGTTGGCAGTTCCCTAAGAGGGAAATTCAGTGGGTCTTCTGTTGTCAACAGGATATGACACATTCTATGATATATTTATTTGAAGCTGTAATAGCTGATATTTTGCTCATTAATATTATGACATTTGACTGTTGGAAATTTTATTTCCTGTCATCAGTCATTTATATATGAATTAAGGAGTAAATAATTTAGTAAGGTGAGTGATTTTGTTGTTTTAAAGAAAAATATATTGTTAGTAAATTCATTAATGATGTCATGAGGCTTCAAGATAGTTAATATAAACCATATTGTCACACATGATTTAGTGAGGAATCACAAGTCATGCCATCCTCTTTAATGAAAGGTTGGCTTAAAATTCTTTAAAGAAACACTTGTAACATTCTGGGACAAACTAAACAAATTGCTGAAGATATAGTGGCAGTTAAATGGGTATTAGCAACAACTTGTAAAGACCACTGCAGTTGGATTTCTGAAGTGGGCTGTTAATAATGACCTGGGGTTTACTTTTCAGAGCTATCACTGATATTTAAAATCCCTTGGGATGGTCCCTGAATGTGTCATTTTTTGGATTACATTAGAAGCCATGAAAATAACAAATAACACTAGCTTTGAAGGAATTGTTTACTTGACTGTAAAAATGCTACACTTTAAATGTGCTGTTAAGTTAAATGAGAATCTTTTTGAAAGAATGGTAAATCTTTTAATTGCATCGTGGATTAATAATAACCTCTTAGGTCTGGCATTTATTACAACATTTCAAGGATGCCAATGGTAGTTAAACTCTACTTGACCTTTTAGTGTTTATAAAGAGAAACAAACTCTGACCTCACAGCAACCTGAATCCATCTTCTCTCAATGTTGGAAAACTGATCACTTTTCTAACTATTGCAGTGGATTGTATTCCCAACCAGATCAAAGGCAGTAGCAACCAATTCAGCAACCCAGAAGTCATCCATGCAAAATGGGCAATTAACATTAATCATATATGAAATTGTTCAAGCTGATAACTGGAACCTGGTCACTATGGAAACTCTCATAAAATGGTGCTTATGTTAAACTGGGCGTCAATCAGCCCTTGGTTCATGGGAACTTAAAATGTGGTTCATCATGTCTCTAGTAGCTATCAATACAAGGAACAAAAAACACACTGGAGGCAAGGTCATTATTTTCCATTACTATTTACTCCATACTTCAGTCCCTATATGCACATCCAAAACTTAAAGTTGGATATATTAAAAGTATCAACACCAGCATTCACTTACAGCTAGGGAAGTTAAGGAGATTATCTTTAACATAGGGTGTTCAGAGGATGAAGATAATCCTCTACTTATTAATGGGTCACACATTACAATGTCAAGGATCATGTAGAACAATTCAGATTTATGCAGTAATATTATAATTGTAATGAATTGAATTATTTATAGACTTTATTTTGGTTTTTAATATTCTTATTTTATTAGTTTTATTTTATTATCATCTAGTGAACACATATTTAAAAGTTACATCTCTTTGAAAAATTGAAACTTTCCAGTAACATGTTAACTGATAATTTTAATATTTTCTTAGTGTGTATTTTATCACATATAAAAATAGTAGAGCTATTATTTTAAATTGTCATGTTTAATTTCCTTGCTAACACTGAATTTCTGTTTTTCCTTCAATAAAAAAAGAAATCTGATATAATAAACAATTTAAGGGTTGACTACTCACTTGATAGAAAGTATAACTGTGAAGCAATTTTATACTTCATTTACTTGACTCTGCTCCCTATTTAAATTAAATGTGCTCTAGGCTGGTGTTAGGACCTTTATACAAGATCTCTCCTTGTCATAAATTGAATTCTAATACAAGTCTTAGTATAATTTAACAGATTATATAAAAGACATGCTGACCAATGACTGGGATTCTTAGCAGCCTCTTTTTGCTCTGCTTGTGTAATTTGTATTAGCATCAGTGGAATTAATGCACCTTAGTAAATCTTACAATAAATCAAATTAAATAAATATTTGCCATTCTAAGGTGTATCATATCACTGTCAGACACATGTTTGAAAATAAAGGCATTCTTAAATTCAAAGAGTATATCACCGTGCAAAACTTCTAATATTAAGGGAATGGATAAGAAGTTATCCATTATTTTGGATATAGCCTACTGACATCTCAAATTCAACATATGCCTTCCCAAATCCCACTCTCCACACCTCCCTTCTCTTGCTTTGCCAGCAATACAGGCATGCTTTCAGTTACCAAAACTATAAACTTGAGGATAATTTTGATTCTCCCTCATTCTCTCTTTTCATCTTCATCTTTAATGTTTTTGTTCGTGTGATATATGTTGTAAATTTCCATCTTTATCCTTCTGTCTAGCACCCTAATTCAGGTCCTCATCACTTCATATCCAAGTTATTTTCAACAGGTGGCTTCATTGTTCCAATCCATTCTATGTAAACTGTGCTATGAATTTTGGAGAAAAATTTCTTTCATTATGTCATCTTTTGCTCTAGAACCTTCAATATTTCCTGACTGCATATTATAAAATAAAATCTAAATGCCTTAGTCTAGATATTTACCTTAATACATTTCTTCCCTTTTCTCCAATTATTTCTTAAATGAGTTTTCTACTCCAGCTAGGTGAGTCAATTCACTATCTGCTATCCATGATATTTGACCCTAGACCATTTTCTTTATTAAATATATTTAAGGTATTAGGGTTCCTGAGGAAACATCTTGCTAAGTTTCACTGCCTTAGGAAGGCTTCAGTATAACCTGCTGAAACTGATGCTATTTTTCTGTAAGGCCACTGCCTTCTGCTTTGTATCATAGCAAAAGCTTTCTTTAGCACCAAGGGCATTTTAGTACAAGCATTAGGGAGCTTGTTACAACTAGCTTAAATACTGCTTTTCATGTATGGCAAATGAAGTCCCATTGATAATTGTCAGTCTGTATATAGTCCCATAATGATCTCTATAGTTAACAGTTCAAGTTTGAATGTCAATAAGAAAACGCAGGAGCAGGGTATTAATATTATAACTCAAGAGAGCTTAGAAGTTAAGCAAGACATTTAGGAAGTCAATCACTATTAACCTCTATGTTTAGGGATACAGTCTGAGAGCACACATTCAATTGGTGAGATGAAGGTCTGGGGTGGGGCAATGTCTGGGTCGAGGTGCAAAGGGAGGTTTAATTGGGGATTTGTGTAATACAGTCAACAATAAAATATAAATTTAAAAAATACAGAAAACATTTTCCATGCTGATTTAAGATCTTTTTTAAAAGTTTTGCTCTACATGGATAAATAGTAGCAACTAATATTAAAATAAAACCACTTTAAACAATTTTTATCATTTGCAACAGCATGATGGATGGACCTGGAGAACTTTATGCTAAGTGAAATAAGCCAGTTAAAGAAAGATAAATATCACATGATCTCACTCATGTGTGGGATATAATGATAAACATAATTTGATGAACAAGAATAGATCGATCTAGAGACAAATGGTAGGGGGGGGTGGTTAGAGAGCAACCAAAGGACTTGTATGCATGCATATTAGCATAACTAATGGACACAGACACTGGGGTGGTGGGGGTTTGCCTGGGGTGGGAATGGCTGGGGGGGTCAATTGGGGAAAAAAAGAGATATATGTAAAACTTTAGACAATAAAAAAAGAAACAATCTTAGATATTTGGTGTGCATCATTGCTGGTTTAAAATGGAAGGGAATGCGTGTCAAGGATACAGGTGGTTTCTAGAAGCCAAGAGCAACTCTGTGCTGATATAAGACCTACAACTGAAATAAACTAAGTTCTGCCAACAACTTTAATGAGCTTCTGAGCAGTCTTCCACAGAGCTTTCAGATCAAAGTCCAGCCTGACTTGTACCTTGACATTAGTCTTATAAGACTCTGAGAACCCAGTCAAGCCCCTCCAGACTTCTAACTTATAGAACTGTGGGAAAAGAAATGGGTGTTGTTTTAAGTTGCTAAATTTGAGGCAATTGGTTGCACAATAGAAAACTAGTATAGTACTTTTGCCATTGTTGATCTGTGTGATGTCAGGCAAATTATATAACATATTCTAGATGTGTTTTCTCACTTTAATATTAGAGATGTAAATGAAATAATATATGAATCTGGTAATTATAACTAGGTTACATTTGTGGCCAAATGTAGGTAATTCATTTACTTCATAGTATATATAATTTTCCAATTTCTCATCTATCAATTTTAGCTTATCTTTTAAGTTAAATTGCTACATTAGTTCCATGGAAAATCACCCTAAAAATCAAAATGAGTGCATAATATCATAGCACTAGTCTCATTTGTAGTTGTATATAGATTATTTGTCTATATATATGAACACTGGTTTGAAAGGTAAAGTGTTATATAGCTTAAAAGGAAGAAAATTCTGACACATACTAGAAAATGGATGAATCTTAAGGACGTTATGCTAAATGAAATAAGGCAGTCACAAAAATAGAAATACTATATGATTCTACTTATATAAGGTATTTAGAGTAGTTAAACTCATAGAAACTCATAGAAAGTAGAGATGTATTTACCAGGGGCTGGGACAAGGGGAAATGGTGAGTTTTTCAGTGGGTAGTTTCAGTTTTACAAGATAACAAGGTCTGGAAATCTGTTGAAAAACAATGTGAATATAATTAACATTAATGAACTATACACTTAAAATGGTATAGATTCTGCCTTCCCTCTGAGGTTTGAAGGTCTGATCGATGCTTCTCTGTCTCTGGATCTGTTTTTGTTGAAGGTAGGGAAGGGTGGGGGTAAGGGGGAGAGATCAACCAAAGGACTTGTATGCATGCATATAAGCCTAACCAATCGATACAGACAACAGGGGGGTGAGGGCATGAGTGAGGGGGGGGGCTTGGGGGTATAATGGGGGGATAGGGACACATATGTAATACCTTAATCAATAAAGAAACTTAAAAAAATGGTATAAGTTCTGCCCGCCTGTTTGCCTCAGTGGTTGAGCGTTGACCTATGAACCAGGAGGTGACATTCCATTCCTGGTCAAGGCATATGACCAGGTTGTGGGCTCCAGTTGCAGGCTCAGTCCCCAGTGTGGGGCATACAGGAACAGCCAATCAATGATTCTCTCTCATCATTGATGTTTCTATCTCCCTCTCCCTTCCTCTCTGAAATCAATAAAAATATATTTTAAAAATGATATAGATTCTAATTTTTTAAATTAATTGGGGTGACATTGCTTAATAAAATCATATAGGTTTTAAATGGTAGATGGTAAATTTTGTTACATGTATTTTAACACAATCCTATCTAATAATAGACAAATATGCAAATTGACCATACCTCTGACACACCCACAAGCCACGCCCACAAGCCACGCCCACCATCCAATCAGAGCAAGTATACATCACCCGTACATTGTATTGTATTCTCCACCCAAAGTCAAGTCTCCTTCCATCATCATATATTTCCCGCTTTACCCTCTTCTACCTAACCCTACTGCCCCTTTCTTTCTGGTAATTACCATACTGTTTGTGTTAATGTTGTTTTTTCTTGTTTAGTTCCTTCACCTTTTTTACACAGCCCTGCAAAACCCCCTCAGTCTGATCTCTGTATCTATGAGTCTGTTTCTATTTTGTTTGAAACCATTTTGGATATCACTATACATGAGAGATACATCCTATAGTTTACATGTGCCCGGTTGCATTCATTTGAATGTTAGTACTAAAAGAATTATCAACTCTCCCAACCATCTCCTACTATATACCTAATTTATAACCTGAGAAGTCCTTACTTCTAAGGCTGAATTCAAGAGTTGAAACTTTACATTTCAATTTTAAAATTCTATTTTTTCTGAACATAACCTTATACAAGCAATACATTTTTACATACAGATTTCTTTCTCATTTTTCCCTTCTCCATTCCTTACTTTACCTGCAAAACAATTTTTAGGCAACAGTCCCCCCCCCCAAAAAAAAAAAACTTTGCCCCACATTTCTTTCCTGCTTTTTAATAATAAAGATAATTTTCATCCAAGTCAGAATAGATCATAGCAGTTGACTAGGAAATAGAGAACTAAATTCTAATGTTTTTGTCACTGATTGTGGCATAATCATGAATAAGTTGCTAGACTTTAACAAGTGATCATGAATATCTTTAAGATTGCCATGGCAGTAGATATGTTTATGAGCAACTGGATAGTTTCACAAGGATCCCAGGTCTCCCTCACTTTCATTTTGAAGTCAGGTAAATTTGGGTAGATTCATGTATCACAAGTAAAACTTGAGACACTGGAGCAAGCATGTCAAACTCAAAGGCTAACACAGGCCATATAAACAAGGTTTAAGTTTATGTGGGCCACAAAAAAACAAAAGCTTCAATTTTCATAGAAAGGTAGATTTATTTCAATAGAGACAAAGGGCTGACATAAATGAGTCATCATTAACATAAAATAATAGAACATTTTAATAAAAATTCATATTTTTATTGAACATTAACTTACCAGACACTGAATAATTGCACAAATAAGTGTAACACAGATAAACCTATTTTTCTTTTTCTCCAAAAGTGAAATATTTCCTGCTGCACACACCAAACAAGTCAGTACAAGACAAATGATGTGGCAATCAGTTGCTAAAATATTCGCTGATAGTATTAGTAGAGAGAAATGGTGCGCCTGCGCATAAGGCTTGTAAGGAAAATGAATGCAACACAATTATAGTAATAAGTCATTAGTGAACATTGTAGTTCATTATTAATAATATGTATAACAGGATATTGTAAAAATTAAGTTACAAAATTTTTATTAAAATTTTTCTTATATACCGTTATATTGGCTGGGCCACAAAAATATTCATTGTGGTCCGCATGTGGCACACGGGCCACGAGTTTGACATGCTTGCACTGGAGCATTGATACATATTAGCATGCTTTTCCAAAAAGTTATTTTTCTTCCTAAATTAATGGTTTCCACAAGGCCACACAATTCAAAAGGCCATCAGGGACTGTGAACTCAGAAACTCTGAATTTATCTGTATCATTGATTTCATCTGTGATATGAAACTCAACCTCTCTATGCTTCAGTTTCATCATATGATAAATGAGCACCAAAGTTATTTGATTCAAGTAATTATGAGAAATTGCAAACTCATCTTTCTAAAATCCTCCATAATAAAATAATGTACAAGAAGGAGAAAGAAACAACCAATGTGTAAGCATCTTTGAGCAGAATTTTCCAATTTTAAATAGATTTTCAATTTGTATAGTAATGGTGTGTTGCACCATACAATTTCTTTGATAATGTTTTTTTACAGAGGTGTCCCTAAAGCTGTTTTATTTCCCTTTTTTAGCTGTTCTAAATAAAAAAACACTATTACTTCCAGCATTAAATTAATCAAAAACATTCACTTTACTGTATTTAAGTAAACAAACAATAAATCCAACATCTGGCAAAGATTATTTTCCTATTTCCCTCTATCTTCCCCTCACCCAATGTGAATAAACTCTTCCTATAAAAAAAGAATATTTTCCTAAAATAATGGCACATTCCCCCATAACTATAACATACTAGTATATTTTCTTTAATGGTAAAAAATATAGTCAATGTAATTTGCATATCTCCTTTTGAGACAAAATGATATTTAGCGAGGTCAAAATGACAGAGTATTTAAAGTTCTTAAACACTTTTGGCAATTTAACCCCATCGATGGAGTGTACTGAGAGCAATGAAAAATCCACCTCATGATAGAGCTAGGGATGACCCTACTCTAACCCTCCTTCCAGCTTCAGAGCAACAAGGCATTTTCTACATGTGCACAGCACTTTCATCCTTTTAGGTATTGTAAAAATGTAAATGAAATCCATCTCAGCACCATGGTAAAGGAAGCAGTGTGCCCTATTCTGCCTATTGCAAAAACTAAATGTAAATAGAATATAGCTATAGGTCCAGACTCTCAATTTCTTGGTGGCAGGGACTATATCTTATTTAATGTGACTAACAGTTCTTGGTAAAAACAAAACATCAAGAAGGAAGGAAGGAAGGAAGGAAGGAAGGAAGGAAGGAAGGAAGGAAGGAAGGAAGGAAGGAAGGAAGGAAGGAGAAAGGGAGGGAGGGAGGGAAAGAGGGAGGGAGGAAGGAAGGAGGGAAAGAGGAAGGGAAGGTTAAGATAATTATTTTGAACATTTTTGCCAGGATACTTCATAAGGTGCACTTTTGTGAGATTCCTTTGGCATTTTAGAGGTAGAAAAAAGACCCAAATATATTGATTTTCTCCTGAAGTCTCCCATAACTTGTTTAAAATACCAAAATTAACAGGTGACAGGATTACCAATTAGTGCAACAGGAAGGAAGGAAGCACACTGAATATTTTTGCAATCTAAATTTAGAAATAAAACTTTTTTTAAAAAAATTAGGAAGATATAAAAACTGAAAAATATTTTCCTTTAGTTTCCTATTTAAATGAATGGATTGATTCTAATTGAAATGCACTTGGTTAGGAAAGCTATCCACAAGTTTAGTTTGAAACCTGAGGAAGTGAGGTCAGCAAGGTAACACAGTTTCTATTTAATTCTCAATTTACATTAAACCACAGGAAAATTAATCATTCTAAATAAGCTTCAAAGTAAGTGAGGAAGGAAGGGGTTTTGCATTTTCCTAAGCCCTTGATGAGAGGCTATTGTATCCTTTCTCTTCCTGTCTTCCAGAAAGTTACTGGTTGCATTTAACTTACACTATTCATTTATCCTTCAGATATATTATGAGGTTTTTCAATGAATATTAGCCTCTGAAGAGTACAAACTCTCTGACAGTTTCCTTTAAATTATGTGGATACACGAGCATTTTGCAAACCCATTTTCACAACTGCACACATTATAATTTATACATTAAATACAACAAGGTTTCACCTTAGGCTTCCTGCCAAGAATAATCATATTAAGTCTTTTTATCCTTTAGTAAAATGATAATTATAAATCTGAAAGTAGCAGCAAAAGAAAGGTTTTAAAAAGAATTTAGAATAATATCTTTCATTTGAACACAGGAAGGCTGATGAAGGACAGAAATTGTTGAGGGTAAGGGGCAAATCATTTTGGGAAGGGAGTGAGAGCTAACATGCCAAGTACAAAGCATGACATTAAACTGAAGGTGTGCTAGATCTGTCTAATCCTCCCAAGCACAAACAAACCTGCCTTTGTGCTGAAAGGACAGGAAAACTCACACATTCCCCATTGGAATTTATTGGTTAAAAGCCAGCAATGAAATTTACATGCAAAATATTACTTATTGCTTGTACTTCCCAGGAGTTGGGGCTAACAATTTATCAACTATATTTTCCCTGAAGATAAATAGTATGTTCACTTAATTTCTCTTTTATACAACCTGAATGTGTATAGTCTAATCTTGGAGTCTCTTCCTCCACACTACAGGTGCTTCCCTTTTGCTAATTAAACATTAACTTTGTGCAATTGTTGGTGCTCTAAAATTAGTTGTTAATCACCTCTGACTAGGAAGATTGCAGAAAGTCTAAATTGTGTTCCAGAAAAAATTTCAATAAATACAAGATGTTTCCGTCCTCTAAAACATTACACCAGAAGTTTATAATTTATTTTTCAAGATTTCTACTTTAAATGGCATTGTTTTGCTACAACTTCATTCCTTGAAGGAGTGAGTAGGAGTGTGATATATGGATAAAGGATGTCCCTAAAGGAAGTATGTCATATCATTTAGAACTTCAAGTCAAAGTTAAAGGCAGGCGATTTTACCCAAATCTTCTACATGTTGTCAGAAAATTCCTTTTATTTTTCTCCTGAAATGTACTGGTTAATGTTAAGGTTTATATCCTCCCATGAACAACATCTATAACTTCAAGTAGTACAAAAGGATATGGGTTTAAAGAGAATACAGATAAAAACATGAAATTCAGGAGTCAAATGTATGTGTGAGTGTGTGTACAAGTACATAAAATGAAAATCAGGACCCAAGTGAGATAAAAATATCCTGAATTGGATCCCCAGTCTATCATTTAGTTAGTTAGTTAGTTTTAATATATATTTTAATATATATTTTTGGGATCTAAAAGCAGTGATGTGCTTGAAATAACTTGTACCAGCTTCTAAGCAGGAACTGTGTGTGTCAACTCCTAACTTCACATTGAGGATCTCAGGTTTGTGGCTTGAAAAAGGCCATGGTGGGAGTGTTTACACTATGGAAATCAGCAAAAACTACAGATCAGAGATCCACTCCCAGCCTAAGGCCCAGCCAGTTAAATATTTACCAGCACACAACTGTCTGAAAAGAAAGCATTGTGGCCATGATTTCTAAATCAAATAATTCTTCATTTCACCTTGCAATTTTAATTGTTTATATAATTTAAAATAAAACCATTATGTCTGCAATGAAAAATCATGAAGGCTCTGGCTGGTAACTCAGTTGGTTAGAGCCTTGTCCTGATATGCCAAGGTTGTGTGTTCGATCCCCAGTCAGGGCACATACAAGAGTCAACCAATGAATGCATAAATAAGTGAAACAACAAAATTTGATGTTTCTCTCTCTCTAAAATCAATAAGTAATTTTTTTAAAAGCACGAAGAAAGACATTGTAAAATCTTTGATATTAACAAAACTTAAGTATGGGATACATATATGTGTTCCAAAACATATGGAAAGCCTGTTCTAAATATTTAGTAGTAAAGAAAAAGAGCATCATTAGAGGCATGAAAACATTACAACAGATTTGGAATTGCCATTATTATCTCTAGGGTCTTGGGCAAGTCACCTAAACCTTCTGGACTCTATCTATATATATAAAAGCCTAAGTGACCTTTATTACCAAATGACTGGAATAACCGGAATGACCGGTCAACCGTTTGCTATGACATGCACTGACCATCAGGGGGCAGACACTCAATGCAGGAGTTGCCCCCTGGTGGTCAGTGCGTTTCCACAGAGGGAGTACCACTCAGCCAGAAGCCAGGCTCACTGCTGACAAGCACAGCTGTGGTGGCGGGAGCCTCTCCCACCTCTGCAGCAGTGCTACTGGGCGGCAGTGGCAGCAGCAGCAGGCACAGCAGGGCCGGGATGAGCAGCAGTGGAGCTGCGCCCTGCCCCGGCTGGGACTCCTCCCTGGCCACCTGCCACTTTGGCAATGCTACATCCCTCGGGCCAAACACTGGCAGTCAGACATCACCCTGAGGGTTCCTGGATTGCAAGAGGGTGCAGGCCAGGCTGAGGGACCCCACCCATGCATGAATCTGTGCACTGGGCCTCTAGTTCCTCTATATTTGTACACTGAAAATGTTAGCTTGAATGACTTCTTCTAGTCTTTATATTTGATAATATAGGATCTTTGTGATAATTTCATGGTAACTTCAATTTTCCCTTTTTATGGGAGAAAATAACAGTTAGGATGGCTTATGTGAAATTTAGTTAGTTAGTTAGTTAGTTAGTTAGTTTTAATATATATTTTTACAATATACAAAATAAATCTATTACCAGATTATAGATACACAATAATTATCCATTATCATGCAATAAACATTAACATTTCAAGAAAAAATATTATAATATAAGCAAAAATGTACTAATATCATATATCACAAAAATTATAGGAAACATTAAAAATCTGCAAATAACAGAGTAACTTCTATTATATTCTAAAATATTTTTTCCTCTGGCTCTATTTTTGTTCATCAGTTTATGTTGTTTATTATATTCCATAAATGAGTGAGATCATGTGATATTTATCTTTCTCTGACTAGCTTATTTTGATTAGCATAATACTCTCCAGGTCTGTCCATGCTGTTGAGAATAGTAGGAGTTCCTTCATTTTTACAGCAGAGTAGTATTCCATTGAGTAGATGTACCACAGTTTTTTTAATTCACTCATCCGCTGACGGGCACTTAGGCAGTTTCCAAATCTAAGCTATTGTAAATTGTGCTGCTATGAACATAGGGGTGCATATATCCTTTTTGATTGACGTTTCTGATCACAATACCAGATATGAAGCTATATTATAAAGCCACTGTTCTCAATACTGTCTGGTACTGGCACAAGAACAGACATTTAGATGAAGAGAATAGAACAAAGAACCCGAGCCATTATGATCAACTAATATTTGACAAAGGAGGCAAAAACATACAAGGAGTCAAGACAGTCTCTTCAATAAATGGTGTTGGGAAAATTGGACAGATACATGCAAACAAATGAAACTAGACCACCAACTTACACCATACACAAAAGTAAACTCAAAATGGATAAAGGACTTAAATGTAAGATGGGAAACCATGAAAATCTTAGAAGAAGCCATAGGCAAAAAAATAGCAGACATTTTTCATAGCAATATCTTTTTAGATACAGCTCCTAGGACAATGGAAACTAAGGAGAAAATAAACAAATGGGACTATATCAAAATAAAAACCTTCTGCACAACAAAAGAAACCATCAACAAAACAACAAGAAAGTCCACTGCATGGAAGAGCATATTTGTCAATGTTATCACCGAAAAGGGTTTCATCTCCAACATTTACAAGGAACTCATACAACTTAACAAAAGGAAGATAAACAATCAGTAAAAAAAAATGGGCAACGGACCTAAATAGACAATTTTTGAAAGAGGACATTCAGAAGGCCAAGAGACTTATGAAAACATGCTCAAAGTCACTAATCATGGGAGAGATGCAAATCAAAATGACAATGAGGTACCATCTCACACCTGTCAGAATGGCTATCATCAACAAATCAACAAACGACAAGTGCAGGCAAGGATGCGGAGAAAAAGGAACCCTCTTGCACTGCTGGTGGGAATGCAGACTGGTATAGCCACTGTGGAAGACAGTATGGAGTGTCCTCATGAATTTAAAAATGAAACTACCATTTGACCCAGTGATCCCACTTCTAGGCTTATTTTGAATTTAATATTAACTCCCACCCTTTTGAAATCTCAGTTTCCTTATTCGATCTTACTACATTATTAAGAATTATCATATATATATATATATATATATATATATATATATATATATATATGGAGAGAGAGAGAGAGAGAGAGAGAGAGAGAGAGAGAGAGAGAGATCGCAGCTTCAGCATTTGGACAGGTTCAAGCCTTGGACTAATGAGAGGGCACAGTCCTCTCGTGGCAAAGCCACATGCAAGTTTCAGCTTGGAGGGCAAAGTCCTCCCAGCAAAATTATAGCCAAAGGCTATAGTTGTAAGCTTGACCTTATGGTCCAAACCTGTGGTCCTAGGTGGCTAAGTGATATAGGCTGTGGGAAGTGCAGGAAGTGCTGCCAAAACAGCCTGATAGAGTTCAGGTACATGCAATTGAGTAGGTTTGAAACCCGTGAGAAAGTTGTAAACATCTTGACCATGCTCTTACTTTGCCTCATGGAATCTGGCTATAAAATAGTCAGCTTGCAGGTTGTGGCACTGTCTCTCCATCCGAAAACAGTGTCCCATCTAGCCCCAGCTTTATCCTCTTGTCTGTATTCTTTAATCCTTCACTAACCCCCCCCCCACCTCAGGTTACCCCTGGCCATGCTGAGCACAGCACATATGGCATCCAATGTGGGGCCTGAATACCAGGGAACTACAATTGTAAAGTGAAAGGACGCTCCAGTGAAGTGCACACAGAAAGCAAAAGTGAAGGAGCGAAGTTTAGTAGTAGCTGGGTGTAAAACATGGGAAATTCAGGATCTCAGGAAAGGGACCTCTAAAAAAATGCTCAAAAAAGCATAGTCAAATTCTTAATTTCTTAAGTTTTACTAAAGCAAAAAATGGAAGTCCTGGTCAGCAGGATGGTTAAAGCTAAGCCAGGGAATTTTGCTAAGGACTGTAAAGCTCAAAGTGCAAGTCAAAAGAACTGAAATGTAAATAGCAAAGGTACTAACTGAGATATTGCTTAGCATTAATATTGTAATCTTTATAACGAAGAAACCATAGGTGACATAAGTAGAACATAATTGTCATTTAAAGAAAATTAGAGCTAGTTAAACTATATATTAAGTGCCATATTTAAAAGAGAAAATTGAAGGTGATTTAAGAGAAGCCTTCAAATACATGGAGCAGGAAAGATTGTGTCATTTGAAGCTGAATTACTCTTAATGGCATTATTAGCTCAAGATGGGCAATTGTTAATTTGGAAGTCATAGGATAAAATTTTAGAGAAAGATTAGAAACTAGAAGATAGAAAATGAGACAATAACAAGTAGAAAACTAAAAGATAGAAAGTGTAGAAGATAGAAAATAAGATAAGAAGATAGAAAATAAGATAAGCAGATAGAAAATAAGATAAGAAGATAGGAAATAAGAGAAAGTATAAGAGAAAATAAGAGATAGAAAATAGGAGATATAGAAAATAAGTAGAAAAGTGTAAGATAGAAAATAAGATATAGAAGATAGAAAAAAAGATACAGATTAACTAGAAAATAGAAAATAAGATATCCAAGCCATTGGCAGGGTTGTGACTGACCCTGAGGCTGTAATGAAACAGTTACATGGGGCAGTGGTTATGTTTGTATCTTTCCAGAGGAAGCAGAGCAGCCTATTTGGGTGCCAGAGCAGTATGTGCACCCCCACAGTGGACCCAGAGAATCTCCTTGTCCCTCCATTCAAAAGACTGAGAGTTGTGATGTAGAAGAAGAAAACGAAGGCTAAGCAAGGGGCCAAGGTGCCAACATGGGGTCAGCTGAAGAAGTTAACGACTGAGGCCCAGCAGATGGTAAAAAAGCAAGAAGTGGAAGCTACTCCCTCAACCATATTTCTGGCCATGCTAGCATTGGTTAGCTGCCAGACTTCTGTAAACTCCGAGGACTCTGAGTAGATATACACCAGCAGCAAAAGAAACTTTAACATATCTCTCTTGTTACTGTATTTGTTGTTTTGTTAATAGCCAGAGTTTTGTTCTTGATGTTTTGGTTATGCTGCATAATTTGCCTAAAACTTTTGATTATGTAAAATGGAAGTGTTTAAAAACAGAAAAAAGGGGGGGGGGGATGTGGAGAGCAGCTACAATGTTTGGACAGATTCAAGCCTCGACTAATGAGAGGGCACGGTCCTCTCCTGGCAAAGCCACGTGCAAGTCCCAGCTTAGAGGGCAAAGCCCTCCCAGTACAATTATAGCCAAAGGCTATAGTTGTAAGCTTGACCTTATGGTCTGAACCTGTGGTCCCAGGTGGCTAAGTGATATAGGCTGTGGGAGGTGCAAGAGGTGCTGCCAAAACAAAGCTTGATAGAGTTCAGGTGCATGTAATTGAGTAGATTTGAAACCCGTGAGAATGTTGTAAATATCTTGACCACGCTCTTACTTTGCCTCGTGGAATACGGATATAAAATAAAGAGTCGGCTTGCAGGCTGTGGCACTGTCTCTCCATCTAAAAACAGTGTCCCATCTAGGCTCAGCTTTATTCTCCTGTCTGTCCTCTTTAATCCTTCACCACCACCACCCTCAGGTTCACCCCTGGCCATGCTGAGCATGGCACATTTATACATTAACTATTCACAATGGACAGCATACTAAACCAATTATATTCTGAGCAACAATATCCTTAACTTACAGTTAGGATGAGGTATTTTAAATTTGAAATAGTTTCTTATAATTAAGTTGGGTATTTCAAAATAAATAAACAGCCTATCACACACTGGTAGTTAATGCACAATATTTCTGGATAAGATTTTTGATATGATGCAAACATTTAAAATGTTGACCAAATTTTAAAGCTCTCTCAGTATATATTATTAAAGAAATACAAAGCAAGTAAGTTATCAGCCTCAATAACCAGAAACAAATATTTAAAAGTAATGTATCTATACTAATAAAAGGGTAATATGCTAATTAGACCAGGAGACCTTCCAGACGTCCTTCCAGACAAAGCCATGGTGGTTAGGGGCAAACAGGCCAGGAGGGGAGGTCAGTTGGGGGTGATCAGGTCAGCAGGGAGGGGGCAGTTGGGGGCGATCAGGCTGGTGGGAGGGGCAGTTGGGGGTGAGCAGGCTGGCAGTGGTGGCAGTTGGTGGGGATCAGGCTGGCAGGGGGCAGTTGCAGGGCGAGCAGGCCTGCAGGGGAGCAGTTAGGATCAAGCAGGCCAGCAGGGGGGCATTTGGGAGCAATCAGGCCAGCAGGGTGGGGAAGTTGGGGGTGAGCAGGCTGGCAGGGGGGCCATTGGGGGTGAGAAGGCCAGTGGGGGGCAGTTTGGGGCAAGCAGGCTGGCAGGCAGAGTGGTTAGGGGCGATCAGGCTGGCAGGGGGGCAGTTGGGGGCAGGCATGCTGGTGGGGGGGCAGTTGGGGGTGAGCAGGCTGGCTGGGGGCCAATAGGGGAGAGAAAGCCAGCGGGGGGGCAATTGGGGGCGAGCAGGCTTGCATGCAGAGTGGTTAGGGGCGATCAGGCAGGCAAGCAGGTGAGCGGTTAGGAGCCAGTGGTCTTGGATTGCATGAGGGATGTCCCTCTGCCGGTTTAGAGTGCAGGCCAGGCTAAGGGACACCCCCCATGCACAAATTTCGTGCACCGAGACACTGGTGTGTGTGTGTGTGTGTCTGTGTGTGTGTGTGTGTGTGTGTGTGTGTGTATAAAAGCCCAGCTACTGTTACAACAGAACAACTGAAACAACCAGAATAACCAGTCACTATGATGCATGCTGACCACCAGGGGGCAGATGCTCATTGCAGGAGCTGCCCCTGGTGGTCAGTGCACTCCCTCAGTGAGAGCGCTGCTCTGCCAGAAGCCAGGCTCACAGCTGGCGAGTGCAGCAGCAGTGGTGGGAGCCTCTCCCACCTAGGTGGCAGCGCTAAGGGGCAGTGGGCCAAGTGGTAAGAAGCAAGCAGGCAGACAGTAAGGAGTGATCAGGTGAGAGGTTAGGAGGAAGCAGGTGGCTGGTAAGGAACAAGCAGGCAGACAAGAGCGAGCAGGCAGGTGGTAAGGAGCGAGAGGACCCAGATTGTGAGAGGGCGCAAGCTGTGCTGAGGGACAACCCCCTGTGCACAAATTTCATGCATCGGGCCTCTAGTATATAAATAAAAACTGACTAGGTTTGGAGTGACAAAAACAAGAATTAATTGATTTAAATATTTCAGAGTTTGAGATCATATAGTTGTAAGAAGAATGCTATTGAACAGGCATGCAAAAATTAAACTTACCAGTGCTAAAGAGAAAATATTGACATATGAATAAATTTGTTTAGGCCATTTCTATAATTTGTTACAATTCATTAAAATTTATGGCAATTCATAACTGTAAAACATAAATTAAAAATCTAAAGTAAAACATGAAGTAAAAAATGACTGCTAAGTAACTGCCAGTTTCCTAAGCAAGGACAATTCTAAGGAATGATTCACAGTATGCTTATTCCCACATTGGAAAATGCAGATAATGTGATGTGCAGAAATAAAAAGCATCCCCAAAACATGAACATGCTAATACCCTGCCTATGCCAAGAAATAAGCTATTAATACTATTTTTAAAATATATTTTATTGTTTATTGTTTTCAGAGAGGAAGGAAGAGGGAGAGAGAGTTAGAACATCAGTAATGAGTGAGAATCATTGATCAGCTGCCTTCTGAACACCCCCTACTTGGGAATGAGCCCACAACCTGGACATGTGCCCTTACCAGGAATCGAACCATGACCTCCTGGTTCATGATGCTCAACCACTGAACAACATTAACTGGGCATTATATTATTGTAAATCAACTACCTGTGATGCAAATATATTTGCAATAAATATCATGGTTCAGCCATATGCCAATACTGTCATGACTCAATTTTATTTTTCTCTTTAATATGGATAGATTTAGGTACTAATAAAATAGTTTATCATATTTCTAACTTTGATAAGAATTCCACTTATTTCATTTAAACTTTACTTTTATTAAAATAATAGTTATAAATGAAATATAGAAGTTTATTTATACATAAAAATATGCCATAACTTATACAGTAGTCTGATATTCTTAAGTAAATATGAGATTTAAATTTTAATAAATGTTTTATATTCCTATATGGAGGATGCCTGCATCTTTTTTTTTTTAATATATTTAATTGATTCTTCACAGAGAGGAAGGAAGAGGGTTAGAGAGCTAGAAACATCAATGAGAGAGAAACATCGACCAGCTGCCTCCTGCACACCCCCCACCAGGGATGTGCCCGCAACCAATGTACATGCCCTTGACCGGAATCGAACCTGGGACCTTTCAGTCCGCAGGCCGACGCTCTATCCACTGAGCCAAACCGGCTTTGGCAGATGCCTGCATCTTTATATTTACTTGCATACATCACTGATACTAAAAAACATGTTGAGCTTTTGGTAGGTCCTCATTAACTATTTCTGAGTTTTGAAAGTTGACCCAGAAAGGAAAACTTGTAATTTAGAAGCAATTACAAATCAAGAGTAGCCCATAAATTTTTTTTCACTCCCTGATACCTTTCTTACTTTTCTAAAACCTTGTTCCATGTATGCAAAATGTCACAGCTATATCTTCCTATAACTTTGTTATACTATTTTCTCACATTCAGTCATAAGGGTTTTACTGACATTCAGAACTAGACAGCGATCAACATCCAAGGTCAGGCTAGAGCAAGGCCAGCGCTCTTTCCATTTAGACCATACTAATGGGCCGAGAGAATCTTGTGGCCTTCTAAGTCTAAAGGCATGGAAAAGACCTTCAAGAATTATGATCACAGTTTGACGTTGTGGCCTTGCTCTGGAAAGATCATTTGTCAGGGCGATCAAGATTGCTTCTATCTTATTCACATTCTAAAATCCAAGTGAAAAGTTCTCTAGGAATTGATGAAAGTGTCCAGCTCATACCCTTCACCTATCTATTACTTGCTGTAGTTGTGTGACACAGAAACATAAACATTTTAAATTATTTTAATATAAAATAGACCAAGGAGAGACAAAATGGCGGTGGAATAGACAGACGTGTCCCAAGTCTTGTCCTGGAGCAGATAGAATGAACAGCTGAAACAAATAACATCCAACCTGAATTGGTGAAGGAGACTCAGTGGGTGAGACAGTTTGCAGCTCGGGAGGGCATAGGATCCCTGGAAAAAGCCCAGGGCACTGCAACCATGCAAGCAGCAGACACGTGAGCAGCCCGCTCCTGTCCAAGGAGCATCAGCCCCACGAGCAGACTGCCGCAGGCCTAAGAGCAGGAGCCTCACGTGGTCTGCACCTGTCCAAGGAGCGGCAGCTGTATAAATGGCCCACTCCCAGGTTGGAGGAGCAGCAATGACGTGAGCAGCCTACTGCATCTGAGGAGCAGCAGCTGCAAGAACAGCTCACCCCCAATTGAGGAGCGGCAGCCCCGTGCAGCCGTCCCATCCAAGGAGCAACAGCTATGTGAGCAACCTGCCCCCATACGAGGAACAGCAGCGCCACAAGCATCCCACCCCCATTCGAGGAGCAACAGCCACCTGAGTAGCCTGCCCCAGACTGAGGAGCAGCAGCCACACGAGCAGACCACCCATGTCTGAGGAGTGGAAGCCCTGCACAGCCCGCACTGGTCCAAGGAGCAGCAGCACACACAGCCTGTACCTGTCTGAAAAGAAGCAGCTGGGTGAGTGACCCGCCCCCATCCAAAGAGAAGCACCCGCACATGCACCTCACTCCTGCACGAGGAGCAGCTGCACAAGCAGTCCATCCTCTATCCAAGGAGCAGCAGCTGTATGATCAGCCCACCCCTGTCCAAGGAGCAGCAGCTGTGCGAGCAGCATCCCCCAGCAGCCAGAGGAGACACCACTGCTGCGAACAGCACCCACCAGAGGAGCTGCTGCCAACTGAGGATGTGCCACTTCAGCAACTGCCTGAGGAGCAACTGCAGCCCGAGGAGCCACTGCCACCCAAGGAGAAGCCCCTGCATGACTAGGCATCTAGATCAGTCGATGAGGTCAAACATGGGTAGACAAAGAAATCCCCAAAGGAAAGAAAAGGAGGAATCTCCAGAAATGCAACTAAGTGAAACAGGGGCATGCAATATGTCAGAAAAAGAATTAAAGAATAAGGGTCATAGAGTTCATAAACCGAATGGAAGAAAAAATCAACACCTTATGTAAGAATCAAGAAGAAAAGGATGAAGAAATCAACAACTTATGTAAGAATCAAGAAGAAGTGAAGAGTGATATAGCTGCAATAAAAAACATCATGGAAAGTTGCAACAGTAGACTAGGACAGTGGTCTGCAAACTCATTAATCAACAGAGCCAAATATCAACAGTACAACGATTGAAATTTCTTTTGAGAGCCAAATGTTTAAACTTCAACTATATAGATAGGTACATTGTTATTAAATTAATTAGGGTACTCCTAAGCTGGCCTTTGCTAAAAATGTCCTCAATCTGATTGAGGCATGTGGCTCGCGAGCCGCAGTTTGCCAACCACTGGACTAGGAGAAGCAGAGGACCGAATTAGTGAATAGAAGACAGGGAAGCAAAAGACACTCAAACTGAACTGCAATTGGAGAAAAAAATTAAAAGACATGAGGAGAACCTAAGGGAGCTATGGGAAACATGAAACAAAGCAACATAAGAATAATAGGGGGGCCAGAACAACAGGAAGAGGAACAAAGATTAGAAAACTTATTTGAAGAAATAATGTCAGAAAACTTCCCTGATGTGGGGAATAACAAAGTCACACAAGCACAGAGAGTCCAAAACAAGATGAACACAAAAAGACCCACACCAAGACAAATCATAATTACTATGGCAAATGTTCAGGACAAAGAGAGAATCTTAAAGGCTACAAGAGAGAGACAGTTACATTACAAGGGAGCTCCCATTAGATTATCAAATTATTTCTCAAAAGAAACACATCAGGCCAGAAAAGAATGGAATGGAATTTACAAAAAGATGCAAAGCATGGGACTGAAAACAAGAATACTCTATCCAGCAAGGCTATCATTCAAAATTGAAGGGGATATAAGGAGTTTCACAGACAAAAAAAAATGCTAAGGGAATTTACCTATACCAAGCCAGCAATACAAGAAATAATAAAGGGACTGGTATAAAAGGAAGAAATAAAAAGGTAAGAAAGAACATAGGCACAAAAAATAAAAATGGCTACAAACAATTACCTTTCAATAATAACTTTAAACGTAATTGGACTAAATGCTCCAATCAAAAGATATCAAGTGAGTGAATGCATAAAAAAAACATGATCCATATATATGCTGTCTACAAGAGACCCACCTCAGAACCAGGGACTCACACAGACTGAAAGTAAAGGGATGGAAAAATATCTTTCAGGCAAATGGAAATGAAAAAAAAAAATCTGGGGTAGCAATACTTATATCTGACAAAATAGACCTCAAAGTGAAGGCTGTAACAAGAGAAATGGAAGGACATTTCATAATAATATAGGCATTGATACAACAAGAGGATATAACCCTGATAAACATGTATGCATTCAATGCAGGAGCACCCAAATACATAAAAATATTCCTGGAAGATATCAAGGGAAAGATTAAGAACAATACAATCATAGCAGGGGACTTTAATACACCACTGACATCACTGGATAAATTCTCTAGACAAAAAATCAGCAAAGAAACAGCAATCCTAAATGACTCACTAGATCAGATGGACTTAATTGACATCTTCAGAACATTTCACCCCAAAGCCACAGAATATAGATTCTTCTCAAGTGCACATGGGACATTTTCAAAAATAAACCACATATTCAATCTCCACAAATTCAAGAATATTGAAATCATATCAAGCATTGTCTCAGACCACAATGGCATAATATTAGAAATAAAAACAGCCCAAAATATGCAAACACTTGGAAGCTGAATAGCAAGCTATTAAAAAGTGATTGGGTTACCAAAGAGATCAAATAAGAAATTAAAAACATCCTGGAAACTAATGACAATAAAAACACAACAATCCAAAATCTATGGGACACAATGAAAGCAGTCCTGAGAGGGAAGTGTATAGCACTACATGCTTACCTCAGAAAAAAAAAACAAGAAAAATGGTAATAAATTATCTAACACTACAACTTAAAGAATTAGAAAGAGTGAAACAAGAAAAGCCCAGAGTGAGCAGAAGGAAGGAGATAATAAAGAGCAGAGCAGAAATAAATGACATAGAGACCAAAAAAAAATACAAAAGATCAATGAATCCAAGTGCTGGTTCTTTTAAAGGATAAACAAGATTGATGAACCTCTAGCCAGGCTCACCAAGAAGCAAAGAAAGAGGACCCAAATAAAGAAAATCAGAAATTAAAGAGGCGAAATAACAGACCCCACAGAAATACAAAGGATTGTTAAAAAATACTATGAACAACTCTATTCTAACAAACTAGACAACCTTGAGGAAACGGACAAATTCCTAGAAAAATACAACCTTCCAAAACTCAATCAGGAAGATTCTAAAAATCTCAATAGGCCAGTAACTATGGAATAAATTGAAGCAGTCATCAAAAAGCTTCCAGCAAACAAAAGCCGAGGGCCAGATGGCTTCACAAGGGAGTTTACCGAACATTCAAGGAAGAACTAAAACCTATCCTCCTCAGACTATTCCAAATAATTCAAGAGGAAGGCAGACTTCCAAGCTCATTCTATGAAGCCAGCAACACCCTAATACCAAAACCAGATAAAGACAACACAATGAAAGAGAATTACAGGCCAATATCCCTCATGAACATAGATCCCAAAATCCTCAACAAAATCTAGCAAATCAGATCCAGCAGTACATCAGAAAGATCATATGCCATGACCAAGTAGTATTTATCCGGGGATGTAAGGATGGTACAATACTGACAAATCAATAAACATGATACATCACATAAGTTGAGAGATAGAAATTACATAGTCATATCAATTGACGCAGAAAAAGCATTTGACACAATCCAACACACTTTCTTGATAAAAACTCTCAGCAAGGTGGGAATAGAAGCATCATACCTCAACATAATAAAAGCTATATATGATAAACCCACAGCAAACATCATACTCAATGGGCAAAAACTAAAACCATTTCCCCTAAGAACGGGAACAAGACAGGGATGCCCACTCTCACCACTCCTGTTCGACATCGTACTGGAAGTACTAGCCATTGGGACCAGACAAGAAGAAGAAATAAAAGGCATCCAAATTGGAAAAGAAGAAGTAAAACTGTCTTTATTCTCAGATGGCATGATACTGTACATAGAAAACCCTAAAGATTTCATCAAAAAACTGTTAGACTTAATAAATAAATTTGGCAATGTAGTAGGACACAAAATTAACACCAAGAACTCTATGGCATTTCTATACACCAATACTGAACTTACAGAAAGAGATACTAAAAAAGCAATCCCATTTACCATCGCACCAAAAAAATTAAGATACCTAGGAATAAACTCAACTAAGGAGGTAAAATACCTATATGCAGAAAAGTACAGGACACTGAAAAAAGAGATAGAGGAAGACATAAACAGATGGAAGAACATACCATGTTCATGGATTGTTAGAATCAACATCATTAAAATGTCCATACTACCCAAAGCAATCTATAGATTCCATGCACTCCCCATTAAAATACCAATGTCATATTTCGCAGACCAAGAACGAACTTTCCAAAAATTCATCTGGAATAAAAAAAAAAACTGAATAGCTACAACCATCCTGAGAAAGAAGAACAAAGTAGGTGGGATCTCAATACCAGATATCAAGCTGTATTACAAAGCCACCATTCTCAAAACTGCCAGGTACTGGCACAACAGACATATAGATCAATGGAATAGAATAGAGAAATCAGAAATCGACCCAAACCACTATGCTCAATTAATGTTTGACAAAGCTATTGTTCACAAATCAGCCTGGTACTGGCACAAAAAGAGACATATACACTGAGTGGCCAGATTATTATGATCTATGAAGACATAATAATCTGGCCACTCAGTGTATATCCTATGTAATAAAAGGCTAATATGCTAATTGTCCCCTCGACCAGGAGTTCTACCAGCAGCTGGCAGGTCAACTTCCCGTGTCCCCTCCCCCTGGCCAGGCTGGCCAGACCCCACCCATGCACAAATTCATGCACCGGGCCTCTAATATATATATATATATTTATATATATATATTTATACTGGGTGGCCAGATTATTATGCGTTCAGAGATCATAATAATCTGGCCACTCAGTGTGGATCAATGGATAGAATAGAGAACCCAGAAATCGACCCAAGCCACTATGCTTAATTAATATTCAACAAACGAGGCATGAACATACAATGGAGTCAAGACAGTCTCTTCAATAAATGGTGTTGGGAAAATTGGACTGATACATTCAAAAAAATGAAACTAGACCACCAACTTACACCATACACAAAAATAAACTCAAAATGGATAATGGACTTAAACATAAGACGGGAAACCATAAAAATACTAGAGGAATCCCCAGGCGGCAAAATCGCAGACAAATGCTGAAGCAATTTCTTCACTGTTACTGCTCCTAGGGCAATGGAAACTAAAGAGAAAATAAACAAATGGGACTACATCAAAATAAAAAGCTTTTTCACAGCAAAGGAAACCATCAACAAAACAAGAAAGCCCACTGCATGGGAGAACATATTTGCCAATGTTATCACCAATAAGGGTTTAATCTCCAACATTTACAGGGAACTCATACAACTTAACAAAGGAAGATAACCGAATCAAAAAAATGGGCAACGAACCTAAATAGATCCTTTTCGAAAGAAGACTGAAGGAAGGCCAAGAGGTATATGAAAACATGCTCAAAGTCACTAATCACCCGAGAGATGCAAATCAAAACCACAATGAGATACCATCTCACACCTGTCAGAATGACTATCATCAACAAATCAACAAATGACAAGTGCTGGTGAGGATGTGGAGAAAAGAGAACCCTCCTGCACTGCTGGTGGGAATGCAGACTGGTGCAGCCACTGTGGAGAACAGTATGGAGTTTCCTCAAAAAACTAAAAATGGAACTCCTATTTGACCCAGTGATCCCACTTCTAGGAATATATCCAAAGAAACTGGAAACACCAATTAGAAAGTATATATGCACCCCTATGTTGTTAGCAGCACAATTTACAATAACTAAGATTTGAAAACAGCCTAAGTGCCCATCAGCAGATGAGTGGATTGAAAAACTGTGGTACATCTACACAATGGAATACTACACTGCTATAAAAAAAAAGGAATTCTTACCATTTGCAACAGCATGGATGGAACTGGAGAGCATTATGCTAAGCAAAATACGCCAGTCAGAGAAAGATAAATATCACATGATCTTACTAATTTGTGGGATATAATGAACAACATAAACTGATGAACAAAAATACAACCAGAGTCATAGAAGCTTTGAACAGACTATCCACACTAGAAAGACAAAATATGCCTGTAGAGCAATGCCTGGTACATAGCCATGAATAATAGTGCTAAATAATTTGACAACTATTATGGTTAGTAGTGATGTACTTAAGATTCTTAGAACTGTTAAGTCAATACAATTTATTTAATTGGTCTAATATTTTGCTCTCACTGAAGCATAGTATATAGTTTGCTGGAAGTTTTTTTTTATTGCTGTTTCAATTTCATTAGTTTTATTGGCCTATTCAGGTTTTTTTATTCTTCCTGATTCAATTTTTGAAGATAGTATTTTTCTAGGAATTTTTCCATTTAATCCACATTGTCTAGCTTGCTGGCATATAGTTGTTCATGGTATTTTCTAATAATGCCTTGTATTTCTGTGGTGTCAGTTGTTACTTTACCACTTTCATTTCAGATTTTATTTATTTGGATCCTCTCTCTTTGTTTCTTGATGATTGAGGCTAAAGGTTCATCCATCTTGTTTATCTTTTCTAAGAACCAGCCCTTTGTTTCATTGATCTTTGTTTTTGTTTTTTTTTTTTTTTTTTTGGTCTCTATATATTTTATTTCTGCTTGGATTTTTATTATTTCACTAGAAGCCCGGTGCACGAAATTTGTGCACGGTGGGGGGTTGTCCCTCAGCCCAGCCTGTACCCTCTCCACTCTGGGACTCCTGGAGGGATGTCCGACTGCCTGTTTAGGCCCGATCCCGGGCAGTCGGACATCCCTCTCACAATCCAGGACTGCTGGTTCCCAACTGCTTGCCTGCCTGCCTTCCTGATTGCCCCTAACCGCTTCTGCCTGCCAGCCTGATCACCCCCTAACCACTCCGCTGCCAGCTTGGTTGATGCTTAACTGCTCCCCTGCCAGCCTGTTTGCTCCCAACTTCCCTCCTCTGCTGGCCTGGTCACCCCTAACTGCCCTCTCCTGCAGGGTTGATCACCTCCAACTGCCCTCCCTTGCAGGCCTGGTCCCTCACAACTGCCCTCCCTTGCAGGCCGGGTCCCTCCCAACTGCCCTCTCCTGCTGGCCATCTTGCAGTGGCCATCTTGTGTCCACATGGGGGCAGGATCTTTGACCACATGGGGGCAGCTATATTGTGTGTTGCAGTGATGATCAATCTGTATATTACTCTTTTATTAGATAGGATAGAGGCCTGGTGCATGGGTGAGGGCCAGCTGGTTTGCCCTGAAGGGTGTCCCGGATCAGGTGGGGTTCCCTTGGGGCGTGGGGCGGCCTGAGCAAGGGGCCTGTGGTGGTTTGCAGGCCAGCCACCCTCCCTGGCAACCCAAGTGGAGGCCTTGGTATCTGGAATTTATTTTCCTTCTACAATTGAAACTTTGTAGCCTGGAGCGGAGCCAAGCCTGCTGCTCCCTCGGGGCAGCAGCCATTTCTGTGGTAGTTAATTCACCTTCTACAATTGAAACTTTGTAGCCTTAAGCGGGTGAGCCCGGCCAGGGTGTGCGGAAAGCTTTGCTTCCCCTGTTGCCTGCGGCAACCCTGGCCTGCTCTCTCAAGCTCCATTCTGCCGCCATTTCTGGTTGAACTTGTTTACCTTCTATAATTGAAACTTTGTAGCTTGAGTGGAGGCTTAGGCCTGCAATGGCTATGGAAAGCTTGGTTTCCTCTGTTACCTGGGAAACCTTGCTCTCTGTGGCTGTAGCCATCTTGGATGGAGTTAATTTGCATACTCGCCCTGATTGGCTGGTGGGCGTGGCTTGGCTGGCGGGCGTGGCTTGGCTGGTGGGCGTGGCTTATGTAGCAGAGTGATGGTTAATTTGCATATTACCATTTTATTAGAGAGGATTCCTTCTACTTACTCTGGGCTTTTTTGTTCTCTTTCTTATTCTTTAAGTTTTAGGATTAAATAGTTTATTGTTATTAATTTTTCTTGTTTTCTTAGGTAGGCCTGTAGTGCTATGAACTCCCCTCTCAGGACTGCTTTTGCTGTGTCCCAGAGATTTTTGGTTGCTCTATGTTCATTTTCATCTGTTTCCAGGAAAGTTTTGGTTTATTTCTTTCTTGGTCTCATTGTTAACCCATTCATCTATATAATAAAAATGTAATATGCTAATTAGACCAGACGACCTTCTGGATGACCTTCCATGAAGCTGCAGCAGCAGGGGCTGAGGCAGAGGCCACCACTGTGGCTGCAGGGGCTGAGCCCCTTGCAAAATGTTGTGCATTGGGCCTCTAGTTATTTAATAACTTGCCTTTTAGCCTTCATGTATTTGAATGTTTTTGAGTGTTTTTACTATTGTTGCTTTCTAATTTGATGCCACTGTGATCCGAGAAACTGCTTTATATTAATTCAATCTTCTTTAACTTGTAGGGACTTGTTCTGTGTCCTAACATGTGGTCTGTATTTGAGAATGACACATGTGCACTTGAGAAGAATGTACATTTTATAGCTTTAGGGTGAAATGTTCTGTAAATTTTAATTAAATCCATGTGATATAGTGTGTAATTTAGAGTCACTGTTTCCTTGTTAATTTTTTTGTCTGTAAGATCTGTCCAGTGAAGTTAGCAGTGTGTTAAATTCCCCTACTATGACTGTATTGCTGTCAATTTCTTCCTTAAAGTCCTCAATAATTTTTTATATATTTAGGTGCTCTTATATTGGGTGCATATAAGTTTGCCATGG
Organism: Cnephaeus nilssonii; assembly: GCF_951640355.1. Classification (NCBI taxonomy): domain Eukaryota; kingdom Metazoa; phylum Chordata; class Mammalia; order Chiroptera; family Vespertilionidae; genus Cnephaeus; species Cnephaeus nilssonii. Next base: position 26,821,065 of record NC_137071.1, read on the forward strand.
TTATATCCTCTTGTTGCATCACTCCCTTTAGTATTATTTAGTGAACTTTATTGTCTCTTGTGATGGCCTACATTTTGAAGTCTACTTTATCAGATATGAGTGTTGCTATTCCAGCTTTTTTGTTTGTTTGTTTCCGTTTACATGGAAATTTTTTTGCATCTCTTCACTCTCATCCTGTGTGGTTCTTTTGTTCTGAGGTGGGTCTCTTACAGACAGTATATATTTGGGTCATGTTTTTTCATCCATTCAGTCACCTTATCTTTTTTTTATTGAAGCATTTAACCCATTTACATTCAAGGTTATTCTTGGAAGGTACTCATTTATTGCCATTTTAATTCTTTATGCTACATTTCTCTCTCTCATTTCTTCTTGTCATTACAGCAGTTCCGTTAGCATTTCTTGCAATTCTGGTTTGTTAGTAATACACTCTTTAGCCTTTTCTTTGGTCTAAGAAGGTCTTTCTATTTTGAATGATAGCCTTGCTGGATTCAGATCCTGGCTTTTCATTACCTTGAATTCTTCATGCCATTCCCTTCTGGCCTGTAGAGTTTCTGATGAAAAACCAGCTGACAGCATTATGGGAGCTCTTTTGTAGCTAACAAATTGCTTTTCTCTTGCTGCCTTTAAGGTTCTCTCTTTGTCTTTAATTTTTGGCATTTTAATTGTGATGAGTCTGGGCATGGACCTGTTTAGGACTCTCTGTGCCTCCTGAAGTTGTGTGACTTTTTCTTTAATCAGGTGAGATTAATTTTATGCATTATTTCTTCACCTAGGTTTTCTACCCCTTGCTCATTTTCTTCACTTTCTGGCACTCCTATGATACTAATATTGTTACCTTTCATGTTGTCCCACTGCTCCCTTAAGCTACCCTGCTGTTTTCTACTTGTTGTTTTTTTTTTCTTTTTGGTTCTCTGAATGACTTTTTTAATACCCTGTCTACTAATTCACTGATCCTTGGTTTCTCCTAATTTGCTGTGTAACCCTTCCATTGTGTTCTTTATTTGTACTATGTCATTCTCCATTTCTGACTGGTCTTTTTTCATAGTTACTATCTTTTCTCATGCTCTTGACCATCCTTAAAATAATTACTCTGAACTCTATATCTGATAAATTTCTTATCTTCATTTCATTTATCTCTTGTTCTGGATAAATCTCTTATTCTTTCATTTGGGGCTTGTTTTGTTTTGTTTCTTCATTTTGGGTGCCTATTTGGGTTTGTGTGTATATATTGGGTTGACCTGCTATGACTCCCAGTCTCTAGGGCAAGACAATATCAGATGCTATTTGTAACTGGCCCTGAGTACCATTTGAAGCTATCAGCAATCCACAGCTTGTGGCTCCCTCTGCTGGGGCTGGATGCCTTTGGGAAGGACCAAGATGTGCACCAAGGTCTGCTTTTCCTATCCCTGGGTCCAAAAGCAGATCAGGCAAAGACTCAAAGCCTCCAGAGATCTTCCTCTGTCTGCAGGCTGATTGTATTCTCATTCTTAACTAGCCTCAGGCTATGGACCACAGCAATACTTAGACTCCACTGGTTTGGACAAGAGGTTTTCCAACAGGATGGAGCTGTTGCTTCCCCCCAGACAAAGCTACCTGAATGGTAAAGTCTGCTTGAGAATGATGTCCTCTGCAGTATGATGGAATGACTCAGCACAGGAAATTGGGTTGGCTATCTTTAGTGCTCTCACCCCAGGCCCCTAACCCTTGGTTCTCCTCACACAGCTCTAGTCCACTCTGCCCTTCCTCTAGAAGAGCTCAAGTTGAGTGGATGCACACAAAATTTTGTGTATTGGACCTTTAAGAGTGTACCTGCATTTCCAACGGTCTCTTCCTGGTAGAGAGCAACCCTGCTGCTTTTCGTAGTCAGATGTTCTGTGGGCAACTTTCTCAGTTCTGGTGCTCTTGGAAGGGCTATCATGCTGGGGGTTTAGAACCCAGTCTTCTCAGTGGGAACTTCCCATAGTTTAGATATCCCTGCAGAAGTTCAGCTGCTGTCTGTGTGAGCCTGGCCAGCCCTTTTGTGTCTCCGCACTTCCTACCAGTCTCTATGTGGTCTCTGCTTTCAGACAGTCTCAGTGTAGCTTCCACATACTCCACCACCATTTTGGAACTTGAGGAACTCATTTAAACTGGTTTTAGAGACAATTTTGTTGTACAGATAAAATTCAAATCAATCCATAACTGCTAGGAATTCAGTACACTTTGCTGGTAATACTTAATTCAGGTTTTAGAATACTGTGTTTGTTTCAATTATGTAGTTGTCTTTATTTCTTTAAATAAAACACAAAGGTAAGAGAATTTGCCATTAGAAAAAATATTATACAGGTCATTTTTATTTAAAAATATAGAGGATACTTTGATGGTTAAAGGCACATGTAGTCAAGAAATTTTATTGCAATATGAAATGTAGATTAAATGGCATTTAATAAAAATTCCTCATCTTGCTGAGTAATAAACTGAAAATCAAGAGAGATAAGGTGATCAGTTAAGGACACCCAGCAAGTAAGCTACAGAGTCAAATATAGAGCTTTGTTCTATCGCTTCTGGTGTCTTTCAACTGTACCATACTGACAGTCATTTTTGCTTAATCTTTCTTAAACTTTGAAAGCATCCTATTAACACTTATAAAGACAGCATTTTCAAAATGTTTTCACGATCTAAATACATTTTCAAAATATTTCCATAGGATGATGGATGAGAATAAGAGAGACTCTCTCTGTGAAAATAAAGGGTGGAAACATTTTGAAAATGGTATGAAAACGTTTGGCTGCCTTAACAGCCTTGAAGAAAACATTTATTTTGGCCACAATGACTAAAACATTTGCTTCCTTTGTAAATGTTTGTTGCCAAAATAAAGGTTTGTTTATTTTTCTATATATAAGCAAACATTTTGTTGAATAAATTACTTTTTTGGTATAAATTATTAATTGAATATTATGGTAACTTTTAGTGATATCATGCATACAGAGTGTTTTGTAAAAAAATATTAGGGATCCTTGTATTCCTAAACTCCCCTTCCTATACAGATTTAACATTCTAAGGTGGCAATTGCATTTTAACAGATGACCGAAATGAGTAATGAAAAATTCCATCATCCTGTTAAGAGAAGGTTGTCCTGTACAATATAATACCCATCCAATTGAAACACCTAGGTTAAAAGGCATTGTGTACACCCAAAGACCAGAAGACAGCCTGGATGACTGAACTTCTCACATTTTAGGCTGCAGTTTTCTTTTCTTGTGGAATTATTCTAATAATTTCTATCTACTGAGTGAATAATACATACTAAGGAACTCAATTTTTGTCTACCTGGAGTTTATTTCTAATGACTAGGCTGGTTTTAATGTAGTTCATGTTACCATTTTGGTTAATGGTCCTCAACTCCAATTATCCAAATCCAGTCACATAAAATTAAACTCATGAATCCACACATGCATCAATTGAAAAGACCTTCTTATGTCTATAAGACATGGGCTACAACTCTCTACCTAAAAAAAATTCACCAATGCTTAAGATTTTAATGTTTACAGCATACCGCTGTTCACTAAATTTATAGTCTTACTGGGAAAGCAATTCATCCTGAAGAAAATGGAAAAGGGAGACAATTTTTTATCATAGAAAAGAGTAACCTGGTGATTCTCAATTTTAGCAACACATGAGAATTACCTGTGGGGCTTTTAATAATTTCAATTGCCAAATCTTATTCCAGACCTACTGAATAAAGGAAGGTGGATTTTATCCTACAGGATATCACTGTAGGATGTAACTAGCACATAGCCACCTTGAACTTAGACAACTCAAAGGAACTGAAGTCTCTGGGTTTGACTGGATTCTACTAGAAATAAGCAAACTTTACCAAAGTCAACTGCTGGTTGCCAGCATTACATTTCTTGGCATTATTATTCAGATATAGTCAGACTATCATAATACTTCTATTTATTAGTACTATAATGATAGCTCTAAAATCTACAACTGCCCCCAATACAGAGGTCAGTAATTGAAGTTTACCATTTTTCCTTCTTTATGACATTCTGCAATATTAGCCTGAGTTTAGTTTCTTTTTGTAATGAGACATAGAGTCAGTCTGGAGCAAAAGCAGGCTTGTAGTTGTTCAAATGAAAAATAATACAATAGTTAATAAACAATAATACAAGAATAAACATTGTGTTCTGCATAGTCACAATTGTAAACCCACTTTTGCCACACCCTGTACAATATTTTACTTGTATTGAGTTGGATGTTGACCCAACAAGACAGAAGGAAGATATATGTACTTCTTATTTTTTAGATTTAGGAAATAGGGGTAAAAACAACTTGTATCCATTTTACTATGTACATAATATGGGTATTATGAAATTAAAACAAATTGCAAAATGAACAAGAGGATACATGGTTGTACTCTACAACTATGTTCAAATGGTGGCAGAAAAAACAAGTGCAAGATTCTTTCTAAAGTATACTGTGACTTCCTGGGATGGATTACATAGTTTTTTTCTTAAGGAAACATTAATTACAATATAACTATCCTTCTTGTTCAAGGAGGTTATTTTTCAGTAATTTTCTAATCTATTTTCTTTAAGGCCTCATGCAAACCATACTAAGTAGACATTCCATAAATAATTATAAAAAGTATATTTTAAAAGACTTTCAAGTTCCATCAACAGAAGAATTTTCTTTTTCTAACAAGAAAATATTTCCCAACTTTGTTGTACAACAATGAGCATCTTACATCTAGGAAGATAATATATAAGGATACATTACTTTGGGGGAGAAATCAGTAAAAAACATGACAGTGAAAGCAGGTTAGATTAAAATGTAATTTATAAAGTGAGGTCATATATAATCTTTATTACCCATATTGTCCAATATCATTATTTTCTCATTATGATTCAGGCTGAATTCTTCCATAAATATGTATCTAGAGTCTTATTAAACTTAAAAATGAGAACTTTGGAGTTTTTTTTAATGCAGCTACTCTGGGAAGAATTAAAATCTGTATCATCAATCAACTATTTACGAGCATTTACTAGAGGCAAAGTCCAATGTCAGGTGATTTGAATGAAGGACTATAAGAAGTATAAGACATGAATTCTGTCCTCTGCAGCTCTCTGTAATGATAATATGTAATTTGTAGTGAATACTTACTGATACTAGAAATTCTTCTAAGTTATTTATATATGTTGACTCTAATATTTTTAATAATGTTATTAAGTGTGTACTATTAATTGTATTATCATTTTAAAGAGCACAAAAATGGTTCAAAATACATAAGTGGCTTTCCAAAGCTTACAGCTATTACTTTTTTGGGGGGTGGGGGGAACTGAGATTATAGCCCAGGCAATGCAAATCTAGGTCCAGCACATGGAATCACTATGCTAGGCTATCTCCAGAATCACAGAATCTAAGGAATCCTAGGAATTTAAAGTTGTAAGGAGCCTTAGAGTACAGTTAATGAAAATTTCCCCCTGTAGACATAGGGTAACTAAAGCCCAAAGAGGTGAAGTGGCTTGCCTATTTATGATCACACAGCTGGTTGGAGAGAGACCATGATTGCAATCAATGTTTATTGATTTCTAACCATGGCTCCTTCCATAATGGTCATGATCCATTTTAAACATTTCTTCTTTACTTCATTTTTTCAATATAAGCTATTGAAAATTATGTTGAATTTGTTTGTGTACAAGCAAAAGTAAATGAAGATACTGAGGTATAAAGTGTGTTATATAAAGTGTGATAGATGACAGAGAGATGGATAGAGATATAGGTAAGATATATGTATATATAACATATATAATACCCACCAAAATGCTGCGAGTAATATTATTCTTCTCAATATACAAATAGTAATATGAGGTTCACGAAGATTAGATAAGTAGCCTAAAGTCACACAGCTAGCAACAAAATTCAAAATCATGTCTGCTAGGCTCTAAGGTTACAATTTAAAAATATTTTATAACTTTTACTTCAAGGAGAAATATTTTTGTGATTTTTTAACAAAGATAATAATTTAATTTTTTAATTTGTGTGTGGATGGTGATAAATGTTATAGTTAAGAATTAATTTATCGTTGAACATTTAATTATTTTTCAAAAGTATTTTTTCACTAAAATGTAGTTCTGATACAAGAGACAAACTGTTAAACCTAAACTCTCATCGAGTATTTTACAATATAGGTCTGTTAATTTATTAAAAGATTAGCTTGCCCCAGGCTCAATGACCACACATGAACAGCCTAGCCTGACTCAGCAACCCCAGGCTCTGTGACCACGCCTGAACAGCCAAGTCTTTTGCAGCAACACCTGGCACCCTGTCCACACATGAACAGCCAGAAAACCATGCTAGATGCCACTAAGCATGACACAGCAAACCCAGGTGCCTCACACTGCAACCCCAGAAGCAAGCAGCCACCAAGCCCAACAGAGCAACTACAGACACTGCAACCGAGCATGAGCAGCCAAGCACTACACAGCAACACCATTGCCTCATGGAGCAACCCCGGGTGCCATGACGGTGAAAATCACCACCAAGCCTGATGCATCAACCCCGGGCCTGCAGTCCTAGGTTCAGTGCGACTTGATGCCTAGATCTAACTAAAAATGCACCACTCTTGTGGGAGATATTGATAAAGGGAGGTTATGCATGTGTGGGGGCAACAGGTATATAAGACATCTCTGTACTTTTCTCTCAATTTTGCTGTGAACCTGAAACTGCTCTAATAAATAGTCTTAATTTAAAAAAATGCCTGGTACTGGCACAAGAACAGACATATAGACCAATGGAACAAAACGGAGAAACCAGAAATCTACCCAAGCCATTATGCTCAATAATATTTGACAAAGGAGGCAAGAGCATACAATGGAGTCAAGATAGTCTCTTCACTAAATGGTGTTGGGAAAATTGGACAGATACATGCAAAAAAAATTGAAACTAGACCACCAACTTACACCATACACAAAAATAAACTCAAAATGGATAAAAGACTTAAAGGTAAGGTGAGAAACCATAAAAATCTTAAAAGAAGCCATTGGCAACAAAATAGCAGACATTTGTCTTAGCAATATCTTCACTGATACAGCTCCTAGGACAAAGGAAACTAAGGAGAAAGTAAACAAATGGGACTACATCAAAATAAAAACCTTCTGCACAACAAAAGAAACCATCAACAAAACAACAAGAAAGCCCACTGCATGGAAGAACATATTTGCCAATGTTATCACCAATAAGGGTTTAATCTCCAAAATGTATAGGAAACTCATACAACTTAACAAAAGGAAGATAAACAATCTAACCAAAAAATGAGCAAAGGACCTAAATAGACACTTTTTGAAAAAGGACATACTAGGGGCCAAGAGACATTTGAAAACAAGCTCAAAGTCACTAATTATGGGAGAGATGCAAATCAAAATGACAATGAGGTACCATCTCACACCTGTGAGAATGGCTATTATCAAGAAATCAACAAATAACAAGTGCTGGTGAGGATGCAGAGAAAAAGGAATCCTCTTGCACTGCTGGTGATAATGAAGACTGGTGCAGCCATTGTGGAAAACAATATGGCGTTTCCTCAAAAAATTAAAAATGACTTCCATTTGACCCAGTGATCCCACTTCTAGGAATATATCCCAAGAAACTAGGAACACCAATCAGATAGGATATATGCACCCTATGTTCATAGCAGCACAATTTACAATAACTAAGACTTGGAAACAGCCTAAGTGTCCATCAGCAGATGAGTAGATTAAAATACTGTGGTATCTTTCTTACTAAAAAAAGAGAAATATGTAAATTGACCATTACTTCACAACACCCACAGCCAATAAGGAGTGAGTATGCAAATTAACCAGACAATGATCGCAGCGGCCTCACCCCCGGCCGCTCCAGGCCTCTGGGCAGTGAGCTTCCTCAGGGCCTCCCTACCGCACTCCATACCTGTCAACCATCCTTGCAGCCTCCCTGTGGCCCAGCACCCTGCCTCAGAGGCAACCCTCTGGTGCCTGAGGTCGTAGCTCCTGGTGTCTGGCATCTCCCTCTACCACACCCCAGCCCCACTGCTCTGGTAAACAAAACCCTAGTAACATTGGAGCAGCCCCTGGGCACGGACGTGCACAGGTGCTCGCTCGGTGCAGAGTTAGCGCACCTGGGAGCCCTGGGTCAGCCAAGGGGTGATGGTGGTGGCCGTGGCCACAGTGGCAGGCGGCTCAGCTTTGTTTTGAATAGATGAAAGAGGCCACCTACACAGTAATCCAAATTATCAGACCTCCCTCCTCCCTATCTCATCAAATCAAGAGGGAGGGGCGATGGGCTTGACTGGAGGGCGGGCAGGCAGGAGCCAGAGGGCGGAGGAGGAAGAGGATGAGGAAGGGGCCAGTTGCATCCCACTTTCACAATGGGAAAGTGAAACGCACTAGCACATCCAACCTCTCCAGTCCTCCCTGCCTGCCTGGCTCCCCCCACCTCTTCCCCTCCGCACCTCCCCCGGAGCGCCAGCACTGCACAGAGGAACTCTCAGGAGAAAGAGGGTGAGGAGGAAGAGGCGCTAGAGCACACAGGGCTTGCCACCGCAGCAGCTGCTGCACAGGCTGCCAGAGCGAGCCTGCTGCGAGCCAGCAGACAGGGGAAGGAAGGCCTATTCTTGCAGGAATCTTCATGCATCGGGCTTCTAGTATCTACATAATGGAATACTAAGCTGCTGTAAAAAAGAAGGAATTGTTATCATTTGCAACAGCATGGATGGAACTGGAAAGCATTATGCTAAGCAAAATAAGCCAGTCAGAGATAAATATCACATGATCTCACTTATTTGTGGAATATAATGAACAACATAAACTGATGAACAAAAATAGAACCAGAGTCATAGAAGCATTAAACAGACTGCCCTACCTATGAGGGAACACTGGGGGTAAGGGGGTTAGAGATCAACCAAAGGATTTGTATGCCTGCATATAAGCTTAACCAATGGACACAGACAGTAGGAGGGGTGAGGGCATGTGCTGGGGTTAGGAGTGGCCGGGGAGTGGTTAATGGGGGGAGGGGGGGAAGAGAATTATGTAATATTTTAAACAGTAAAGACTTTTTAAAAGTTTAGCTTTAAAAATGAATGCAAATAGTGTTAGATGTATGCTATATGAAAGAGCTGTATTCTCTAGGAATTGAAAAATCAAATTAAATATTTAGTGAGAACCTAGCTGTGCCAAGTGCTCTGCAAGATCTCCTTACCACATTAGGCCCATATGGCCCATTCTGGGTGGGACTTACCAAATTCATCCTTGAGCCCACCACAGTTCCTGACATAGCCCTTCATCTCAAATGTAGGTTGAGTTAGGTTATAGAAAAAGTTAGACCCAGTTCACAAAGTCAAACAGGAAAGTGTATATAATATGCCATTGCTAGAGTTATTGGCATTGAAATGGCTATAGTCAGAACAATTACATTTAAAGTGAGTCAAAATCCAATGAGCCCACAGTGGAACAGTTTGTCTTTTGTAAAAGCTGCAAAATCTTAAGTGTTTAGGCTTAGCTAATTTCCATGTTATGATTGAAAAAAACGAAACAGATGCATCCTGATCTCAGTCCTTTTCATTTCTTTTAAAACATGTAAGTTTGTGTTGAAATTAGGTATCTATACATTCTGAGCTCTGCAGAAAATAAATTAGAAAATTTAGCCCCATACAGCTTGTTCCTGGACAAACTCTTCTGTTTCAGAGCTCAGTTAAGGAAGGCCTTTTATTCCATTGTATAGCACATTATTATGAGTTTATTACTGTTTTGGATGATGAAAAGCAAAGAAAGTATTGTCAAATTAGTACCTACTATGTGTTGAGCATTACACTAAGGTTCACATCAACTTCATTTAATTCTCTAAATAATTTTATGAGTGGATACTATTATCCCTATGTTAAAATGAAAAACTAAGCCTGAGAGGTTAACCTGCTGAAGACCCACCAGCAGATCCAGACTGTAGCCCTCTTCTTTCTGACTCAAAATCCACTACACCTTATGCATTTATTTATTAACCTAGTGTAAGACAAACTACTTTTCTTTCTTTAATTTCTAATAAATAGAAGAGCACCTCCTCAGATTGGAATAAACAAACTCAACCATAACAGAACAAAATAAGCAGGGAGCTGAAGGAAGGAATTGTGCATGGGAATCTCACTTGGGGTTTGAAACATCTTATTTCTCCATGATTCACCAAACTTGGATAAAGGCAAATCAGTTAAAGGGAGCTATGACTTCACACTAGGAGTAAATTTTAAGCTACATGGCAGAAAGCAAATAAGTGGACTGTGAGTTTAAAAACAATAAGCCTGGTGTAAACAAAATAAATAAGGAATGATTGAACAAATGACTTAAAGGTTGTAATAGAAAAAAAATAAGGAAAAATAGAGCTGGTTCATAGGAAAGAGTTAGTGAAGACTTTATGGAGGAAAAGAGCCAGGTTGCAAGGTCGGATGGTACCTGGGCAGGAAGAATATGCATGGTAGACACATTCCAGACTAAATCATGGATATTGGAATGAAGCTGTCTTGTGGCCAGAGAGGAGACATGTCTATCAGGTAAATATGAGGGAATGATGGCAACAATGGAAATAAGTAACAATGAATTGCATAGGGTTTATCAAGTGCTAAGCACACTTCCAAGTGCTTTTATATTGTCATCTCATTTTGGCAAAAACTCTGAAACTTAGGCATAGTAAATTATCTGCCCAAGGTCACACAACAAGTAGGGACAGAGCTGGGATTTAGAACCTATGAAATACCTTTCCAGGGTTTGTGCAATTAACAGCTACAATGTTACATTAGAGGAAAAACATATTCAAGTGAAGAGACAATAAAAAATTAAGATTTTCAATGAAAATTAAAAGAAAGCAAATATGTAGGTAAAAAAACAGGTAAAAACTAGGAATAACCTTCTAACTGTTCAAAATTTTAAAAATATGTATTACTTATGGGGACGGTGATTTACTATAAACTATAAATAAATTGAATATATTTTAAAAGAATTAATAGCATTTACAACACACTTTAAGTGGATCTATTAAATGTATATCCTTTTAATTTCTAATGAAATCTCATAGATAGATAAATGGAAAAAGTGTTCATAAAGTTCAAATATTTTAATTAGCCTCTACTTAATTTTAATCTGCACATTACGTAAATTCAAAATACTATTATCAAAGAGAAGTTAAAACTATACAGTGGGGAAGGGTTGTAGAGTAAAGGGTAAAGGGAGTCAAATATATGGTGAAGGAAGGAGATTTGATTTGGGGCGGTAAACACACAATGCAATATATACAAATGATATGTTATAGAATTATATACTTGATACCTATATAATTGTATTAACCAATTTCACCACAATAACTTTAATTAAAAAAACTTTACACACACAGGTATATCTGTGTACACTACATATTTAAGAGCAAAAAGGAGTAGACTGCTCTAGCTCCATCAACTGCTTATTTTTGCAATTTTAAAGATAATAATATATAGAAACTAATATGTAGTATTAATATTCCAACAACCTATGCTTTGAAATGCCATCTGCATTTACCATTGGTCAATTGGGCATACTAAAATATATGGTAGAATCTGAAGTATGTTCCAAAATAATGTTTGAAGTTTAAGACATTAACTTTCAAACCACATATATATTTTCTATATCTATCTGTTATATATGACAAACTGCACCTATTGTAACATGACAGTGTTTTTATAACTAAAGATAAATGCCTTTCTTCTTTAAATACCTTGAATTTCTTATGAAACAATGACCACTTAGTAGAAAAATGCGGATACTATGTGTAAATTATTATTTAAACCTTCCCCCACTTCTATCTAAAGATAGCAGCCAAAAAACTGAATAAGTCAGGGTGCCTTTGAAAATGTTTAATTAAAATCTAATCCCACATTCTTAAAAGCTCACATAAATTAAGCTGTCATTCAGGAGATTTATGCATTCACATTTGCATATTACATACAATTCATCAATTACTCATGTTTGAAAGCAACGCCTTTCCCAGGGTGCTGAACTGCCAGCAGTGCCAACAGGCACATGCAACCCATAAAACCAGACCCACTGGTACCTTGGAGAAAGCCACTTCCATATGGTCCTTCATTTGTACTACCGCAGAGCTCTAAGCACGCTTATTTAGAAAACTATGACAATAGTTTGGTGGATTTTACTCAGATGAGTTAGTTTGACAGAAATGAACATTTTACTTTATCTTGGTGCAAATGTATAGTAGTGGCAATTTAACAGCCCTTCTATTCATGGCAAGTTTTAAAATTATAATAAAGATACAGGATCACTGCTGAGCTTCAGCATAGCCAGACAAAGCAGTTAAGTAAAAAAAAAATCTCTTCAAGTTGATAAAAGTCAACCATTTGTTTATTATGGCATATTTGAGTAAGGTAAAAAAAAAAAAAAAAAGGAAAAAGGTACCTGTATATATTTAAATAATACATATACACAAATACATACATATATACACACACATGCAAAATACATATACAAAGGAAAAGAGAGAGGTAAAAATATCAAAGTATTCAGTGGCTCATTTTGAACACTTGGAAAGCTTTAGATGTGGCAAATATAAGATGCCCATAACTTTTCCAGACTGCATTTTTACTTTTTTGTTGTTGTTGTTGTTAATCCTCATTCGAGGATATTTTTTCCATTTATATTTATTTATTTATTTATTTATTTATTTATTTATTTATTGTCTAAAGTTTTACATATGTCTCTTTTTTCCCTGATTGATCCCCCCCAGCCATTCCCACCTTGGGCAAGCCCCCACCACCCCAGTGTGTCCATTGGTTATGCTAATATCCATTGGTTTTTAGAGAGAGTGGGAGGGGAAAACGGAGGGAGGGCGGAAAAAAGAGAAACATCGATGTGAAAGAGACACATCGATTGGATGCCTCCCACATGCATTTTTTCTGCAGACTATATTTTGGGGGGAAAGGCAAGTTTTTAATAGCAGCATGTGTACAAGCAAACAGATGCAAAGACACATTTTCTCCATGAACTACTACAATTTTTAATCTTTTATGCACACTGAGAAGACAGGTCACTGCAGTCAACCCAAAGCACCACATATAACAAAAAGAAGCGATCTACATGACATAATGGGGTAAGCTACTTCCAACTTATATCAACAACTGGCACAATATTTTTCATTAGTCTCTATATTAATGTTCAATATATTTGTTTTAGAATTGAAAACAACCACTGGCTATTAAAAGCGATGCTCAAAATGGGAACTTTTCTCTTAGCATATCCTTTCCTCTATCTTTCTAAAATTTGTCACCAATTCTTTTATCATTTGGACATCCAGAAAACACAAAAAAACTTAAACCAACTGGAAAATTTAAATTATTTTCTCTCATTTATTTTATATAGGTTACAAGCCTGTGTATTTTTGTGAGTGTATACTGCAGCTAATGTTCAGCAATGACTCATAGAAATACAACTCCATGTGGAAGTTTTCAGTACCCACTATGTACAAGACATTGTGTTCAGTGTTGTAGGGAAGATAAAGATGCATTATACATGGCCAGAGCTCACAATCTAATGAGAAATATGTAAACGTATACTAATGACTAAAGTTGACATAAACAATGCATGTGGGGCACAAAAGAGAGAAATATTCAGCCTGAGAAGATCAAAGGAGGTGGCATTTGATCTAGTTTTTAAGGATGAGTAGGATAAATATAAAAAACAGTTTCATAAATGTACAGGCCTTGTAGAGGGGCCATGCTAATCTTTCTCTGTATCATTCCAATTTTAGTACATGTGTTGCTGTTAAAAACACATAGAAACAACTTGAGAATTGGTTCAAAGCAGAAAAAAAAACCACTATAAGAATATGTGAGACAAGCATTGTATTTTCTAGATACCTACTGTTTCCCATGGTTTAATACAGATGATTTAGCATAAACTGTGCTTTGACATATATCAAATATTGACCATTAGCTGATCTTAAAGTCTACTGCCATTGGGTCATTGCTTTTTTTTGAACATTAGCTGGAATATAAAAATAGCAATAATAGTGGATTTATTCTATCAGAAAACAATATGTGCCTTTTATTCCTACCACTAGAGGCCCGGTGCACGAAATTCGTGCACGGAGGTCCCTCAGCCCAACCTGCACCCTCTACAATCCAGGAGCTCTCAGGGTTGTCCTACTGATGGCTTAGGCCCACTCCCCATGGTTCTCTGCTCTCTGCAGGGCCTGGAGGTTTCCCTGCAGCCATGGAGATGAAGTCCCCATGCCCTGCTGTCTACTCTCTGCCTGCTGCTGCCATGCGCCATGCAAAGGAAGCCCCAATGCCCTGCAGTGTGCTCTGTCTGCCAGGCCTGGGGGCTTCGCCAACACGGACACACTAAGGAAGCCCCAATGCCCTGTTGTCCGGGCTCTGTCTGCAGGGCCTGGGGGTGTTCCCACTGTCATCTTGCTAAGGAAGCCCCCAAGCCCTGCTTTCTGGGCTCTGTCTGCTGGACCTGGGGTGTTCCTGCCACCTCTGCTCTAAGAAACCCACCATGCCCTGCTCTATGGGCTCTGTCTGCAGGCCTAGGGCTTCCCCTCTGCCGCAGTGCTAAGGAAGCCGCCATGCCCTCCTCTCGGGGCTCTGTCTGCAGGGCCTGAGGCAGCGATCAGGAATCTGTCATGCCCTGTTCTCCCTGCTCTGTCTGCAGGGCCTGGGGCTTCCCGGCTGCCGCGATCAAGAAGCCGCCATGCCCTGTTCTCCCTGCTCTGTCTGCAGGGCCTGGGGCTTCCCCGCTGCTGCGATCAAGAAGCCGCCATGCCCTGCTATTCCCCCGCTCTGTCTGCAGGGCCTGGGGCTTCCCGGCTGCCGTGATCCGGAAGCCGCCATGCCCTCCTCTCGGGGCTCTGTCTGCAGGGCCTGGGGCCGCGATCCCGAAGCCGCCATGCCGTTCTCCCCGCTCTGTCTGCAGGGCCTGGGGCTTCCCGGCTGCTGTGATCCGGAAGCCGCCATGCCCTGCTCTCCCAGCTCTGTCTGCAGGGCCTGGGGCTTCCCGGCTGCCGCGATCCCGAAGCCGCCATGCCCTGCTCTCCCCGCTCTGTCTGCAGGGCCTGGGGCTTCCCGGCTGCCGCGATCCCGAAGCCGCCATGCCCTGCTCTCCCCGCTCTGTCTGCAGGGCCTGGGGCTTCCCGGCTGCCGCGATCGGGAAGCCGCCATTTCCCCGCTCTGTCTGCAGGGCCTGGGGCTTCCCGGCTGCCGCGATCCCGAAGCCGCCATTTCCCCGCTCTGTCTGCAGGGCCTGGGGCTTCCCGGCTGCCGCGATCGGGAAGCCGCCATGCCCTGCTCTCCCCGCTCTGTCTGCAGGGCCTGGGGCTTCCCGGCTGCCGCGATCCGGAAGCCGCCATGCCCTGCTCTCCCCGCTCTGTCTGCAGGGCCTGGGGATTCCCGGCTGCCGCGATCCCCAAGCCGCCATGCCCTGCTCTCCCCGCACTGTCTGCAGGGCCTGGGGCTTCCCGGCTGCCGCGATCGGGTAGCCGCCATGCCCTGCTCTCCCCGCTCTGTCTGCAGGGCCTGGGGCTTCCCAGCTGCCACGATCCCGAAGCCGCCATGCCCTGCTCTCCCCGCTCTATCTGCAGGGCCTGGGGCTTCCCGGCTGCCGCGATGGGGAAGCCGCCATGCCCTGCTCTCCCCGCTCTGTCTGCAGGGCCTGGGGCTTCCCGGCTGCCGCGATCCCCAAGCCGCCATGCCCTGCTCTCCCCGCTCTGTCTGCAGGGCCTGGGGCTTCCCGGCTGCCGCGATCGGGTAGCCGCCATGCCCTGCTCTCCCCGCTCTGTCTGCAGGGCCTGGGGCTTCCCAGCTGCCACGATCCCGAAGCCGCCATGCCCTGCTCTCCCTGCTCTATCTGCAGGGCCTGGGGCTTCCCGGCTGCCGCGATGGGGAAGCCGCCATGCCCTGCTCTCCCCGCTCTGTCTGCAGGGCCTGGGGCTTCCCGGCTGCCGCGATCCCCAAGCCGCCATGCCCTGCTCTCCCCGCACTGTCTGCAGGGCCTGGGGCTTCCCGGCTGCCGCGATCGGGAAGCCGCCATGCCCTGCTCTCCCCGCTCTGTCTGCAGGGCCTGGGGCTTCCCGGCTGCCGCGATCCGGAAGCCGCCATTTCCCCGCTCTGTCTGCAGGGCCTGGGGCTTCCCGGCTGCCGCGATCGGGAAGCCGCCATGCCCTGCTCTCCCCGCTCTGTCTGCAGGGCCTGGGGATTCCCGGCTGCCGCGATCGGGTAGCCGCCATGCCCTGCTCTCCCCGCTCTGTCTGCAGGGCCTGGGGCTTCCCAGCTGCCACGATCCCGAAGCCGCCATGCCCTGCTCTCCCCGCACTGTCTGCAGGGCCTGGGGCTTCCCGGCTGCCGCGATCGGGTAGCCGCCATGCCCTGCTCTCCCCGCTCTGTCTGCAGGGCCTGGGGCTTCCCAGCTGCCACGATCCCGAAGCCGCCATGCCCTGCTCTCCCCGCTCTATCTGCAGGGCCTGGGGCTTCCCGGCTGCCGCGATGGGGAAGCCGCCATGCCCTGCTCTCCCCGCACTGTCTGCAGGGCCTGGGGCTTCCCGGCTGCCACGATCGGGAAGCCGCCATGCCCTGCTCTCCCCGCTCTGTCTGCAGGGCCTGGGGCTTCCCAGCTGCCGCGATCCTGAAGCCGCCATTTCCCCGCTCTGTCTGCAGGGCCTGGGGCTTCCCGGCTGCCGCGATCCCGAAGCCGCCATTTCCCCGCTCTGTCTGCAGGGCCTGGGGCTTCCCGGCTGCCGTGATCGGGAAGCCGCCATGCCCTGCTCTCCCTGCTCTGTCTGCAGGGCCTGGGGCTTCCCGGCTGCCACCATCCAGAAGCCGCCATTTCCCCGCTCTGTCTGCAGGGCCTGGGGCTTCCCGGCTGCCGGGATCCCGAAGCCACCATGCCCTGCTCTCCCCGCACTGTCTGCAGGGCCTGGGGCTTCCCGGCTGCCCCGATCCCGAAGCCGCCATGCCCTGCTCTCCCCGCTCTGAGGTAACTGGGCGCAGCCATCTTGTGGCTATGGGGGCCGCCATTTTTGTCGCGGAGTGATGGCTAATTTGCATATTACTCTATTATTAGATAGGATGCTCTTCAATTTTTAAAATTCTGATTTCTCCCCAAAAGACAATAGTAAGATGCATGTATTACTTTTGTCATTAAATGTAATGTAAAACATTCTTATAAGAAGCAGTATTTTTACTATCTGGAATGGGAGTGAATGGCAGTGTAGAACAAAATATAAGTATGTGTATATATTATCATTCTCTTTAGCTATAATTTAACCCTGGGAAAAAATGTTTGAGTTTGGTTGTGGACAAAAGAATCTCTCACGGGATATCAGGTTCAGTTAACAAAGTTAACAATTGATATTCAATGTATCCTATGCTCCAGCATTCAGCATTAGCTTTTGAAGCTCCCTTCAAATCCTCCACCTCTAAAGCCTATTTAACCTACATGGGTTTTAATTATGATCAAGAGGCTAATTGTAGCTGTATTGCAGTCAAAAAAATATCTATATGGACAGATTTTTAGAGTAATTATTCATTGTAACAATTCAACTAATTAAATAATGTCTAAAGTAGTTTATTTTACATACCAGGGATATGTATGTATAATGTAAGGTTGTTATACCTGAACAGTCAATGATCATTTATCATTATAATGTTTTTGTCTTATAGGAAACAGGTCTTTACTTAAATCATAACTGCTATTTATAATTAAACATTGTTTTATTACAATATTTCCCCCTAAATGAAGAGTAACATATCACACCTGCCAACTGTCTCTTCAAGAAAGACATTTCTCCCTCTTTCAGGAAAACAAAGTTAAAAAGTTTAACACTATACCCCTCCCATTACGTTTTTTCCCCTAGAAGCACACAGCCCTAATATTGAACAATGAATGATTAGAAAACAGATCTTCATTTTCTATGCTTACTGTGGTAAATTCATAATTTCATAAAGGAAGGAGAATGTTTCCTAGGTGAAAAATCATAGCAAAATACAAACCAAAGGGAATTCAAGTTCTAATAAATAAGACTGCTGTAAATCCAAATAAGAACACTGACATTTTACCAGATATAGACCAATTTATTCTAAGTTACTCACTATCTTAAACATTAATTAAAATTAACTAATGAATTAAAAGCTTATGTAAGCCAGAAGTAAAAAGGGAAAAAAAGTCTCTTAAACATTTACTATAAATAAAATACAAGGTGGGCAAAAGTAGGTTTACAGTTATGAGTACATGAGACAGTTTATTCTTGTATTATTATTTATTATTAATTATTGTATTATTGTATTATTTTCCATATGAACCTACTTTCTCCCACCCTGTATTGAGGTGATAAAATTCACAACATTGTCTGTGTTCCAAGTTTATTTTTAAACATATCTTAAGGACAGGGATAGTATAAAAATAGTTTCTGCTAGAAATCTGTGAACTGAACTGTTTAGAGAATATTTTGATATACTGCTTTTGTTCTAGTGCAATACTTATGGAAAATCTATAAATTAAACTCCATTTCTAACTGCATGGGTTAAAAATCTTTAAACCTAAGCTTGTGGTTTAGTAAAAATAATAACGATAATAATTTGGAAAGTTGGATTCTACAAATTAGGCTTACTGAATTTTTAGAAGGGATTAAGCAAAAATAAAAATCTCATATATATAGACAACTGTATGGTGATTGCCAGAGGGAAAAGGGGGTTGGGGCAGGTGGAAGAGGACAAATGGGGGCATAAATGGTAACTGAAGGAGACTAGACTTTAGATGGTGAGGGCACAATGGGATGTGCAGATGATGTATCATAGAATTGTGTACCTGAAACCTATATAATTTTATTAACCAATGTAACCACAACCAATTCAATAAAAAATAAAAGTAATTTGGTTTAGTTCAAATCCTTATTATAGATAATAGCAAAGAATTACACCAATCTATATATATGAAAGCCAAGCTATGACACTAACTGTGGCTGGTCAACCAGCCTAATTGGGGGCAGGGTCGGCCTGCCAACCTCCCGTGGCTCCTCCCCCCAGGCGGCCCAGCCCTGATCGGCCCTAATCGGGGCAGGCCGGCTGGACCCCACCTGTGCACAAATTCATGCACCAGGCCTCTAGTGACTAAATAATAGCACTGTGCAAAATATCTTTTGATCTATAATGTGTATTTTAAATTAAACATAACATCATCCTTCCACACTGTATTTTCATTTTATTTCCTCTTTATATGTTATGTCTAACAAAACTGCCTTAAAATTAACACATGCAATAATTATGCTTCATGATATTTGTCTTCAAGAATCTGATGACTATTATTAGTATATGGCATACAACTGGCTGTACAACTTATGTGTTGAAAAAGGCAACACTGGGGAACTGGATGAAAAAGGTGAAAGGATTAAGCCAAACAACCACACCAGCAACAACTCATAGACACAGAAAACAGTATGGTGTTTACCAGAGGAAAAAGGGAGTGGAGAGAGTTAGAAAAGAGTAAAGTTAGGGATAAATGGTGACAGAAGGAGACTCATCTTTGGGTGGAGAACAAACAGTTCAACATACAGATGATGTGTTGTAGAAATGTGCACCTGAAATCTATGTAATATTATTTATTAACCAATTCACCCCAATAAATTCAATAAAAAGGCAACATCTAACGAAAAAGATAAATGCTCTGTCCATTGTGAAATTCTATTCTGTGTTGTTAAGGCAAGAAATTCATTGAAAATGACAAGAGGTATGTCAATCAAAATATACATATTAAATGTGCTTAAATGCATAGATTAATAATCTATAGTGTTCTAAAAGAAACACAGTAAGCCAAGTATTTTCTTAATTATAACTTTAAAGAAAGTTATAATTCTTGCCCCAGGCATACCAAATATGAAGCCTTTTTACCACCTTTTGCAACAGTCTCACAACAGTCTTACCATAAAAATACATCAATTTTGCTGTCCAGAACCCTGTTTCAATCAAAATAAGATTAACATTGCCATAGAAGGATATAAATGAAAACTCTAACTTACTGAGAGCATCTGTCAGGAAAGAAAGAGACAGAGTTTAGGAAAGAAATATTAAGTTCCCATTCTCGTGTTGGATATTAAGGCAATAACAATCTCAATTCATTCAGTTTGATATGGCAAATACTTATTGCGTTATTAACATCTGCTGTTGATTAGCATTAATTATAGATGTAGTAAATTTAAAAGCTTTACACCCACACTCAATACATGCAAATAATATGTATGCATGCCACATGGTAAACTCTTAATGACTGTTTATTGAATGACTTAATGATTTACTCCACTTTAATTTTCCACAGGTAAAGCCCTAAAATTTATTATCATATCCCGTCTACCAGTAATGTTATCTTTGTGAGGCTCATCAGGGACTGGTTTTAAAATGAAGTACAGTAAAATATGTCTTCTTCCAACTGCTGGTCCTTATCATTTTGTTCCCACCCCTTTCTTCTTAAATCACATATGCTAAATAAAGAGGCAAATCTTTAATTTCTAACATATTAGGCAGCATCACATTATAACTGCTTTTGGGGTTTTGTTAAACTTTAAATATAAAATTTTCACATGCTGAGAATATACAGTCCCTTACCTTGCTTGGTGGGTGCATTAACTTTCTGAGAGTAGCAAGCTTTGGATTGGTATGTACTAGTAGAATGATATTTTACAGATGTCTTCACTAGAAATGAGATGAATTATATCTTTAGCAAAACTCTCAAAAAATAATTGAGAATATGCCCACTAGCTTTCAACTGACATAAAGATGAACAGAGTCCTTAACACCTTAAAAATAGTTGAAGTTAGCCCTGACCAGTGTGGCTCAGTTGGATGGGGTGTGGTCCCATACACCAATGGGTCATGGGTTCCATTCCCACATACATGGGTTGCAGTTTTCTTCGATCCCTGTTTGGGACACGTAACGGTAGGCAATAGATCTCTCTCTCTCTCTCTCTCTCTCTCTCTCTCTCTCTCTCTCTCCCTCTCTCTAAACATATCCTTGGGTGAGGATTTTTTTTTAAAGTTTAAGCTAAATAAGTAGAAACATGCTCAGTTAAAAATGGAATAAGGATAAATGGTAGATGATACACCAAGAAAGAATAACAAGAAAAGAATAAAGTGATTTAATTAACACTTACACAGTCACAATTATAGCCAAACCAAGTGGAGAGCTCCCTAAATGATTACTGTAGTCAGCAATAGTCTAATGCCAAAATTTAAATCAGTGTCTTTATATATTTTCTGGCATTTTGCTTATACATTATTCCATTTCATTATCCAAGCATTGATGAACTTGAACCATAACCATTTGACAGTTACTATGCATTTCTACATTGAAGATATTGTCCAATGAAGAATGCAGTAACCAAGGGTGGCACTTGTAATTTTTTCACATTTTTCATTCTTAAGCAGAATTGGCATTTTCTAATCACTTCTAGTTGCTGATAATATGAAACAATAAGATACTTAGAAAAAAAGAAAAGAGAGTAGTGCATCATTTCACTGTCAACATGATTTTACCCTTAAACCATTTTTCTAAAGTACAAAATTGTTTGAAGCCAGTTCCCCCAACATACAGCTATATGAGCTTGAAGAAGGCTCACCAACCATATTCTATCATTGTAAAGTACCTATCCACTTCTACCATCCAACAATGCATCCATGTAGCCTAATATTTTCATCTGCAATGTTAGATTTGCATTTAGATTGTGCAGATTTGGGGAACCACATAGCATAGTATTATATTTCTCCAAACTTCTTGCCCAAAATTGGCAAAATAAAATGAGTCTCTCAGGTTTTTATGGCTACTTACAAGGGCCATGATATAAGAAATCAATGTTATATAGGCAAAGTTAATACATTATTCCATATTTGTATTTTATTACACAGAGAGCCCCAATTGCAAAGCTCTTCAGGTCATCCATTGTGAAAATGCATTGAAAAATAATATCTTAATGCACA
The DNA here is from genome assembly GCF_951640355.1 of Cnephaeus nilssonii. Taxonomy (NCBI): domain Eukaryota; kingdom Metazoa; phylum Chordata; class Mammalia; order Chiroptera; family Vespertilionidae; genus Cnephaeus; species Cnephaeus nilssonii. The sequence continues at coordinate 26,843,067 of NC_137071.1, forward strand.
CCTTCCCATTCTAATTCTAGAATTAGTGGAGTGATCACATTGTAAAGAATATAAATATTGAAACACTATAGCATACACCTGTAACTAATATCCTAATATATAAAAGCCCAGGGTTGTAATGACCAACTGGAGCTGACCAACCTGGAAGTCCATCGTTCAGTGCTGGGTTGCCATGGCGACCCAGCACTGACTGCCCAGGGGGCTGAGACCCAGAGAGAGAGGCAGGGTCTGATCTGCAGCCTCAGTGGCAGCTGTTGATCATTACTTGCCTCTCTCTTTCTCTCCCTCTTTCTTTCCAGGCTTTGCCAGCAGCCAGGCCTTTCTTTCTCTCCCAACCTCCACAGGGGCTGCTGTTCAGCCCCGCCTCTCTGATCAGGCCTGGAGATAGGCCTGGAGATGCTGACTGGCATATCAATCGACCAATCAGAACCAAATGTGGATGCTGTGAAGAACCAATGGTTGTCTAGGTGGCAGAGTTTTTGACGCTTGACTGGCATAGGAACCGACCAATCAAAACCAAATGTGGGTGCTATGAAGAACCAATGGATGCCTAGGAAGCAGAGCTTTTGATGTTGATTGGCATTGGAACTGACCAATCAGAACTAAATGAGGGTGCTGTGAAGAACCAATGGCTGCCTGGGAGGCAGAGCTTCTGACACTGACTGGCATAGACACTGATCAATCAGAACCAAATATGGGTGTTGAGGGGAGCCAATGGCTGCCTCGCAGGTGGAGATTTTGACACTGCCTGGCATAGAAACTGACTAATCAGAACCAAATCTGGGTGAAGTGCCAGGAGTCAATGAGTCCCTAGCAGGCCGAGCTTTTGACACTGACTGGCATTGAAACCAACCAATCAGAACCAAATGTGGGTGCTGTGGGGAGCTAATGGCTGCCTAGGAGGCAGAGCTTTTGACGCTTGGCTGGCATAGGAACTGATCAATCAAAACCAAATGTGGGTGCTATGAAGAACCAATGGATGCCTAGGAAGCAGAGCTTTTGATGTTGATTGGCATTGGAACTGACCAATCAGAACTAAATGCGGGTGCTGTGAAGAACCAATGGCTGCCTGGGAGGCAGAGCTTCTGACACTGACTGGCATAGACACCGATCAATCAGAACCAAATGTGGGTGCTGTGGGGAGCTAATGGCTGCCTAGGAGGCAGAGCTTTTGACTCTGACTGGCATAGAAACAAACCAATCAGAACCAAATTTGCCAGCAGAAGAGAGCAGTTGGGGGCAACCAGGCCAAGAGGGGAGGTCAGTTGGGGGTGAGATCAGGCTGGCAGGGGAGGGCCATTGGGGGCGAGATCAGCTTGGCAGGGGAGGGCAGTTAGGGGTGATCAGGCTGGCAGGCAGATGCAGTTAGGGGCGATAAGGCAGGCAGGCAGGTTAGCAGTTAGGAGCCAGCGGTCCCAGATTGAGAGTAGAATTGGGCCTAAACTGGCAGTTGGACATCTCTCAAGGGGTCCCCAATTGGAGAGGGTGCAGGCTGAGCTGAGGGAACCACCCCCTCCGTGCATGAATTTTGTGCACCAGGCCTCTAGTAACCAATATAAGATTGTATACCAACTACACTTAAATAAAATATAAATTTTAAAAAGCTCATTTCTATTGAGATTAAAAATAAGAAACTAGCCCAGCTTGCATGACTCAGTGGTTGAGCGTTGACCTATAAACCAGGAAGCCTTGATTTGATTCCCAGTCGGGGTACATGCCCAGGTTGTGGGCTTGATCACCAGTATAGGGTGTGCAAGAGACAGCTGATCAATGATTCTCTGTCATCATTGATGTTTCTCTCTCTCTCTCTCTCTCTCTCTCTCTCTCTCTCTCTCTCTCTTTCTCCATCCCTTCCTCTCTGAAATAAATAAAAATATATTAAAAATAGGAAACTCTTTTTGAGGTAATAACTAATACAAACCATCTTTAAAAGCTAGTAGAAGTCAAATCAGGGCATGAAAAGCTGAGGCATCAACTTGATATCCCACATTATTGTGTACACATCTCTTCCAGGTTGTCAAAATTTAGGCCATTTTCATTGGAACTGGTGCTCCTTACTTCATAGGGCCTATAGTTATCTGTCATAAACTATGATATCTGGATGTAAACTGCGATATTTAGGAATGTCACAAGTTCAAACTATAATGTGGTTACTCTGAGTATTTAAACATGACCTGATGGACATCCGGGCTCCTTTCAAAACTGAGCTTCTGGGAACATGCAAGTATTCCGGACAGTATCAAGACAGAATGTTTGAAAAGTCAGCAAATGCAGCTCACCTCTTTTTTGAACATGAGCACCCATACAAATATCTGTCCCTACTTCTTTTCTTGGAAGGATAGAATAGTTCCAAGTGAATTCTGATTTAGTGGAACACTATTACTTTATCAATTACTTTGTTATTTATATCTTGCTCTGAATTTAAAACTAAACTACATTTCAAGTTTTATATTTTTATTACAGTAAAAAGTTAAAATATTTTCATGGAAAACCCCTGAGAAAACTATCCATATTTTTTCTTGCAGAAAATAAACAGCAGTAAATTTATAAACATTTAATTTTAAATTACAATTTGTATAAGTTTAGGAGTTAAGAAAAAATGTAATATTGAGTTCAGTCCTGTTCTTTTCTTGATGATAGACTATTTTTTTACGAAGAGACTTTGACTTTCACTCATTTTTATTCATTGTAAGCCTTCCTATTCTCAGCAGCCAAGAGCTATTCACCCTTCAATGACCTCTCTACCTGATATCCCTGATCTTTTTCTATACTTGTCTCAAGGCATTTACACTTCTTAAATTTTATTTAAGTAATTAATGCAAATAAAACCTGAATTATATCTCCAAGTAGATTCATTGAGGGGTAGGCAGGTACTAATTCCATAACTACATATACCCCTATAATGTTCAGTACAGTTTTTAATATTATAATATATATTATAAAAATATATATTGATAACATGTTTTTTTCAAAATACACTCAGTAACAGTATTGCTCAGGGAATAGGATATTATGGTTAGGGTCTATCATAGAACTTTACATCAGTATGTACTAAAGAATTACAATTCAAATTATGCTTATAGTGTTGCTATAGCTTAGGATCATCACTGTGAGCATAACTAACCATTATGATATACTAGAGATGTAGAGATCAAATAACTTTAAATTGAAATGTTTACAGGTATCCAGATACTGCTTGAATTGTCTTATTTTCCATGTCTCCCTCAAAGCTAAGTACAATTCCCCAGAGAAATTTGCTTAATTGAGAATTTAAAGTAGTTGTGCTCTGGCCAGTGTGTCTCAGTTGAGGGCATCATCACATGCACTGAAAAGTTGCTCGTTTGATTCCCGGTCAAAGCACATGCCTGGGTTCTGGGTTCAATTCCCAGTAGGGGGTGTGCATAAGGCAGCTGATGGATGTTTCATTTTCTCACATCATTTTTCTCTCTCCCTCTCCCTTCCTTTCCCTCTAAAAATCAATTTTTAAAATCTTTAAAACATAAAAAATAGTCATTTTTCAGTTAATCTTGGTTTGGCTATACCATAACCAAACATTTTCTATAAGCTCTACAGAAGGAGGTAGACAAATACCATGTCTACTGTGATCAGAAACAGCTTATAATGATGGATAAGCACTCTACAATTCATGGCAATTGTGAATTTTTGCATTTATTTGCAAAATGGAATAAAGAATGTATTAGTTAGGTGAATAATCCTGAGTAATCCCCCTCCTTCAAAAATGTTATTTCAATGGGAAAATCTCACAATTGCAACTGATTTTCAAATTTCAGTTTTGTATTCTCTATTATGTATTGTCCATTCATCATGTGCATTGGTTTTACTCTATTTGTTCTGCTTTTGTGTCAATGCAATGCAAAAATGTAACAACCAAAACATCACTCCCAAGGAAGAGGTTGCTCTATTCTAAGGATACTATTTGTTTTATACAAGAACACATCAAAGAGAAAAATAAACTGGTGAGCTACTGAGGTACTCTTCTTGTATGTTTATAGTTTAATCTGTTATTTTTTCCTCCTCTTTATTATCTTATTAAATGACATTTCTATGTTGATTGATTCCTATAATTTGTACATAATGCTTTGCTCAAATGTGGGTGCTGTGGTATTTTTGTTAATACCCTCCAAAACAATTATCTTTTTTCCAAGAAGATCTGATTCCATATTATTTTTCCATAGGTGCAAGAAAAAAATTTATCCAATAAATAAGAGACCAAAGCTTTGAAAGGGTAAGTGTCAAAAGCAAATTAGACCTCTGATGACATGAACTCCAAGAAAAATCAAATATAATACTTCTATGAATTTGTAATTGCATGCCAGAAAGCAAAGTATAAGGTAAACATTTTTCTGTTTGTTTTTCACTTTCACAGAAATTCCATCCTTATATACTTTTAGATGGTCACATTTTGCTGACATTTACAAACATTTCATGTTGGTCTTACATGGGTCACATCAATCATCTATACAGTTTCAATGACACTTTGTTAAATAAACTGTCATGAAAGATTTATAGAGAATTTGATAAAAGTAAAGAAGATGTAGTTTAGCTTTTAAAGATGCATTACCCCTTTTCTGAAGTGTAATATCACTTCTAAAACACCATTAAGCTTTACTAGTAATAAGTAAAGGAGGAAAAATCCCTTTCTTCCACACTTGTATTTGCATAATGTTCTCCTCCTGCAAACATAGGAGGTAAGCAAGGAAAGGAGAACTCCCTGCGCCACTACCACCACCAATTCAATGCTCCTTGAATTTAATGGTTGTGCATTGATCCCATTTTAAGAATCATTACATGTAAGTCAATAGCATTCAGAGTTTATTCACTAGAATAATTAAATAAATGAGTCCTTAATCCATTTATGCAAACAAGTGCTTCCCACAAACACTTGAGTCTTTGTGTTCTGAATAGGGTAGTATATGATGACAAAGATGACACAATTATTCCTCACACATAGTTGAGGTATTCAAGTGGGAGAGGGTTACTAAAAAGCTACAGTGGAATTCATTCCATTTATGTTGTTTGTTTTCCCATGAAATTAAAAATAGGTGTTACTTTGAACTAGATTTGTAAAGAATCACTCAGTCTCTAGCAATTTTGGGCAAGGCAAGCAATAACGAGGTCATATTACAATCATGTTCACAATTAGATATCTTGTTGTGGGAGAGTAGGCAATAGGATTTTTATAATATAGATCTCATTTTGTTTTCAGTTTACATGTGGCTTTGTTGAAAAGTACTAAATTTGAATATAATTTTCTGAATTGTGGCACCATTATAGTCCCCCTTGTAAAGTTTCCTTGCTTAGTGCTCTACTTGCTGAAAGACCTAGGCTATTTCCTTTGCTATGAGTTTTCAAGAAAATTTTGAAATCTTTCAAATCAGTGAGTTATGTTGCCTGTTATACAAGAATACGTCCTGGTAGTTAATAGTTTATTATCTAAAATTTGTGACTCTTATATTTAAAAGAGCAAACTATATATGCTAGAACCTAAGAATATAAGTACATAGTACAGTATCTTGCATAAGTTAAGTGCATATTATTTATTCAATATAAAGGAAATAATTGGTTATATTTCTAAAGATGAAATTTGGCCAAATACATGTTTTAAAAATGAGCTCTGCTATAATAAAATTTAACACCACAAATGGATAGAGTATACAAAGCATCCTAATATATATAAAAACCCTGGGTCGCAATGACCAGTAATGACCAAGGCTCAACCAACCAGAAGTCAGTCCTGCTGAGGGGGCTGCAAATCAGGGTCAGAGAGAGGCCTGAAGAGAGAAGCAGGGACTGATCAGCACTTGCCTCTCTGGCAACCTTTGATCAGCACTTGCTTCTCTCTTTCTCTCCCGGTCTGGCCAGCAGCTGAGCCTCCATTTCTCTCCAGGCCTCCACTGGGGCTGCTGATCAACCCCGCCTTTCTGATCAGGCCCTGTTGATAGGCCCAGAGACACTGACTGGCATAGGAACCGACCAATCAAAACCAAATGTGGGTGCTGTGAAGAACCAATGGCTGCCTAGGAGGCAGAGCTTCTGATGCTGACTGGCATAGAAACTGACCAATCAGAACCAAATTGGCCAGCAGGGGAGGGCCATTGGAGGCAAGATCAGGCTAGCAGGGGAGGGCAGTTGGGGGCGAGATCAGGCTGGCAGGGGAGGGCAGTTAGGGGCGATCAGGCAGGCAGGCAGGTGAGCAGTTAGGAGCCAGCAGTCCCAGATTGCGAGAGGGATGTCCAACTGTCGGTTTAGGTCTGAACCCACAGGGATGGGGCCTAAACCAGCAGTCGGACATCCCCCAAGGGGTCCCCAATTGGAGAGGGTGCAGGCTGGGCTGAGGGAACCCCTGCTCCATGCACGAATTTTGTGCACTGGGCCTCTAATTCTTTATAAAAGAAAGCCCAGAGAAAACTTATATTTTAAACCTAGCATTCATAATTCATTCACACATAACAGTTTGAAAGGTAGTACTCTTATAGTGATAAAATCATATTCTATATAGAGATAATTGTGGAAATATTTTTCTATTTCAAAGGCCAAATTTCTCCTTTGATAATATATATAAAATATTCCTACATGTTTTAATATCAAAATATATTTTTCTTGCATTTCATGAAGAAACCACAGTGATCTCTATCACCTTGTTTTACAAGTGATAGCAAGCTGAGATTTTAAACTTATTATGTTCTTATTTTTAAATAACCAACTCTTAATTTCTTATGAAATCATAGTGCATGTGTAAAGGTTGTTTTTAAATAACTGAAAGGATTCCTTCAGAAAGTATTTTAAAGAAACAGTTAAAATTCTTGCAAAAGTATAATTAACTCTTTTATAAATTGTATTCAAAAAGCATCCAAATGCATTCTAATGGTCTTTAAAAGTTTGTACAGCTTCTATAAAAATCTCTTCCAATCTGCAAGTTTACTTTCATATAGAAACCAGTTTTACATGGGTAAAACATGTGTTAGAAAACAATTGGAAGAATAAAATTGCATGTTATTTTCATGTTTGAGTTGAAAATGTTTTTCTTTGGAATATTTACATGATTTGAAACCAATTGTTTATGATTAAAATCATCCCTCTTGTTTCTTCTATTTTAAAATAGTTTAAGCCCTGGGAAAGTGGGGTGGGTTGGTGGGAAGAGATTAACCAAATAATTTATATGCATATGTGCATAACCCATGGACATATACAATAATGTGGTGAAGGCCTGGTGTGTGGCATGGGTACAGGCTAGAAGAGGTCAATGGGGGGGGGGAGAGAAGATAAATTTTTAAAAATCAGGCAAAAAATATATAAAATAAAGTAGTTCAAACCTTACATCATAAGTAATGCCTCTGTATGGTAAAATTTGCCTTACATGCTTAACCCTTTTTCTTCAAAGAAATCTGCATAATTTTTCCAATTATACTATATCTGCCTCTTTTTGTTGTAAATTCTTTGGTATGCACTCAAATACAAAACTAATTATAAATATTCTTATTGGCACAAAGTGAATATTTATTGAAAACAAAAATGCTATATTATATCATGACCACAATTTTCACTGTCAGAAGTCCGAAGATAACCTACTATTAGTTTCCTCTTAGGAATAAAACTGTATTATTTAGCATGCATTCAAAAAATGTCACAAGCAAGACAAGTGAACTCTGTTGCTATATTTCTCCAGTCCATTATCTCCTTCATTAATCACATTCTATTAGGCGCTGACACTGGGTGAGCAGCTTTATTTCCAGATTGTGTGTTATCATTTCACATTTCTCACAGGGTCTTAATCTAGTCTTATTGAAAGACCTAAATTTTCTATCATGAATGTCAAATTGAAGAATCTTTTTTGAGTTGGAGCTTTGCCCAATATTTAGCATTTTAATGAAAATTTCATTATGTAAAATATGATGCAAAAAGAGCACAAACTATAAAATATGCCTGAAAGTAAGAAGAGATTGGATGGTTCAATTATAAATTTGGACACAGAGATGGTGAAAAAAGCAATGAGCAAGAAAGAGGTTCAAAAACAAAATTTGTCTTAACATGTAATTTGCCATTCATAATTTTCAAGAGCAATCTAGAAAACATAGTGCTACATTAAGTGAAGTGTTTTATTTAAATTTGACCAATGTGCTGTTTAATATTTCATAAATATTTTGGTATTGCCAGAGGCAATTTAATTTGGGGATCTGCCAACCCCAAAACAAATAACAATGGGTAGAAAACTTTCACCCTTCTCTCTCCAGACTAGTCCTTAAAGGGCAAGCTTCAGAATCTTTGCACTTTCTGCTCTCTTTGCCTAAAACATTCTTACCCAATATTTAGGTTTTATACCTATCATTTCACATAGGCTCCAACGCCACTTTACCATAAAAAACTTCCCTGACCACCCTAACTGAAAGAACATTCCAAAGTCATTTTCATTTGTTTCTCTACTTTATTTTTTCCAATCTTATATAAATTATAATGTTTGTTTACTTGTTTATAATCTATCTCCTGCAATTGTAATTGTTATTTTGTTTTGTTCATTGTCATTTGTATTATTCACATGTGATCAATTAATATTGTAATTGATAAGCAAACTTGAATTTAGTAGGTTGTACTTAGGTATCCACTGAATTTAAATTTATGCAACAATATAAGTTACATTGATTAGTAGGATTCTTGCATGTGGGTGACCTTGCCCCTGAATGTCAAGCTGCTATCAATCAGTCATAACTAAGCACACTTAGTACTGTAAAAAGCTGTGCCTCATTATTCTTTCTCCCTGTCTTGCCATTGTAGTACTCTGGTGCCTGACATTGCTGTTACTCACAGAATTGTAATATGTCCTACTGATCCAGAATTCCCTGAGTACCACAGGCTGCTGAGATGACCCATTCATCCTATTCCTTCCTTTTTTTTGCCATAAACTTAAGGCTGAATTTTGATGTAATTATTAAGACAGCTCTTAAGTCCTACCCCTCATCTTCTATTCTTTAAGTGTTGGGAATCAGAAGACAGTGGTATTATAACTACATTTGACTATAACTATACATATCACATTTTAACTGCAGAAAATAAAAAAATAAAATATCTTCATAAAAGTCAGATTTTAAAAACTTAGCCTAATATATGGTGACAGAATAAAATTTTGTTTTGGGTGGTGGGCACTCTGTGCAATATACAGATCTTGTATCATCTGAAACCTATTTGATCCTATTAACCAATGTCACCCCAATAAATTTATTTTTTTAAAAAACTTAGCCTATAGAGGAGCAAAGATAAGAGTTACATCAGACTTTTAATAAAAAATAATGTAAGAAAGAAGAGAGTTGCATTAAATATTTGAAGTGTTGTGAGAAAATCCCACACCATCCTAGAATTCTGTATTCTAAGAAGTTATCCTTCAAAAGTGAAAGAGAATTAAGCTTTCTCAGATAAGCATATATTGAGGGAATTGGTTGCCAGTAGACCTGCCTTGCAAAAAAATTAAAATAAGTTATTAAGAGAGAAGGAAAATTATATGTCAGAAACTCAATCTACATAAAGAAGGATGAGCATTAAAAAAGGAATAAGTGGAGGTAAATAAAAATCTTAATGTTTCTTATTCTTAATTTATCTAACAAATATTTTAAAAATAATCACAATGTATTTAATGATTATAGCTTATGTATAATGAAATGAATGGCAGCAATGATATAAGGGGGGAAGGGAAAATTGGAAATATATTGTTTATCATATGGTAGTTGTCCTACCCGAGTAGTATAATGTTATTTGATAGTAGACTTGCACTAGTTTTAAATGTATTTGGCATACACTAGGGCTGTGGTCGGCAAACTGCGGCTCATGAGCCACATGCAGCTCTTTGGCCCCTTGAGTGTGGCTATTCCACAAAATACCACGGCCTGGGCAAGTCTATTTTGAAGAAGTGGCGTTTGAAGAAGTTTAAGTTTAAAAAAATTGGCTCTCAAAAGAAATTTCAATCGTCGTACTGTTGATATTTGGCTCTGTTGACTAATGAGTTTGCTGACCACTGTACAAGGGTAACCACTAAAAAAATTTTAAAGTATAAATGATATGTAAAGAAAGAGAAAATGGAATGATACAAAGATTCAATTAAAACCATAGAAGATGGAAGGGTAGAAAACAAAAATAGGAACAAAAAAAAAAGAACATTATACAGAAAACAGAAACAAATATTGTAGATATATATGCAACTATATCAATAATCACTTTAAATGTCGATGGCCTAAAATGAAGCAAATAAAAGGGAAGTAAGAGATCAACCGAAGGACTTGTATGCATGCATATAAGCATAACCAATGGACACAAGACACTGGGGGGTGAGGGCACATATGAGAGTGGGGTGGGGGGGGCAATGGGGGTATATGGACACATGTAATACCTTAATCAATAAAAAATTAAATAATAAAAAAGAGATTGTCAGAGTGGATCAAATAACAATACCCAACTATACGTTGTCTATAAGAAATCCATGTTACAGAGCAACATTGATCAGACTATCAAACCTGAGGGAATGTACGGGAGGGTGGGGGTAAGGGGGAGAGATCAACCAAAGGACTTGTATGCATGCATATAAGCCTAACCAATAGACACAGACAACAGGGGCGTGAGGGCATGAGTGGGGGGGTTGGGGGGTATAGGGGGGTAAGGACACATATGTAATACCTTAATCAATAAAGAAATTTAAAAAATAAATAACATAAAATAAAAAAGAAAACTATGTTAAATATAAAGCCACATGTAGATTAAAAGTAAATGATCAGAGAAAAGATACCCTGCTAACACTAATCAAAAGAAATCTGAAGTTGCTATATTAATTTAAGACAAAACAGACATGAAAACAATGAACATTATTAGATAAAAGAGGGCCATTAGTAAAAGGTAAATTATCTAAGAAGTCAAAACAATTCTTAACCCTTTGCACTCGCTTGCTTTTTTCTCGATTCCTTTATTCTAATGCTAACCGTGTTGAGTCACACTCGACATCCAAGTGCAAAAGGTTAATGTGTATGCTCTTAACAACAGAGCATCAAAAATATGTGAGGCTAAAACTGATAGAACTACAGGGGGAAATAAATATATCCAGCAGGCAGAAAATTAGTAAGGATGTAGTTGAACTCAACAACACCTTCAATCAACTGGGTATAATTGACATCTACAGACTTATTTCATCCAACAATAGCAGAACACACATTTTTCTCAAGCTCATATGGAATGTTCACCAAAATAGATCATATTCGGGGCCATAAAAAACACCTTAACAAATTTAAAAGAAGAAAAATCACCCAATGTCATCTGTCAGGCCATAATAAATTTAAGTAATGAATAGTAGGAAGATAGATGGAAAATTCCAAAATACTTGGGGATAAACAACATACTACTAAATGACACATATGTCAAAGAAGAACTCTTCAGAGAAATTAAATACATTTTTAACTAAATGAAAATAAGACATCAAAATTTTGGAGATGCAGTGAATTTAGTGTTTAGAAGAAAATTTAGAACAAAGAATGCATATATTTTAAAAAGTAAAGATCTAAAATCAATAATCTAAGCTGCCAATTATTTAAATTTGAAAAAGTGAGCAAATTACATTTAAAGTAAGCAGAACAAAAGAAATAATAAGGAAATCAATAGGGGAAAAAATCAACAAAATCCAAAAATTAGTTCTTTGAAAATTTCAATAAAATTGACAAACTTCTAACCAGGCAAACGAAGAAAAAGGAAAGAAGACACAAATTACTGGAATTGAAAGAGGGGATGGACATCATTACAGATCCCAGGGACATTGAAGGGATAATGAAAGGACAATAAAGGAATATTATGAACAACTTTATGCCCACAAATTTGATCATCTGTATAAAAAGAACCAATTACTTAAAAAACATAATCTGCCAAAACTCTTACAAAAAAAAAATAGAATATTTGAAATAGTAGAAGACCTGAATTCAGAAAACTACAGAACATTGAAAAAAAAGATAGAGGAAGTTATAAACAAGTGGAAGAATATACCATGTTCATCATTAATATGTCCATACTATCCAAAGCAATCTATAGATCCAATGCAATACCCATTAAAATACCAAAGGCATATTTCACAGACCTAGAACAAATTGTTCAAAAGTTTATATGGAATAAAAAAAGACCTCAAATAGTTGCAGCAATCCTAACAAAGAAGAAGAAATTTGGAGGGATCACAATACCAGATATCAAGCTATATTACAAAGCCACTCTTCTCAATACTGCCTGGTACTGGCACAAGAACAGACATATAGACCAATGGAACCAAACAGAGAACCCAAAATATATCCAAGCCATTATGTTCAATTAATATTTGACAAAGGAGGCAAAAGCATACAATGGAGTCAAGACAGTCTCTTCAATAAATGATGTTGGGAAAATTGTACAGATATGTGCAAAAGAATGAAACTAGACCACCAACTTATAGCATACACAAAAATAAACTCAAAATGGATAAAAGACCTAAATGTAAAATGGAAAACTATAAAAAACTTAGAAGAATCCATAGACACCAAAATCTCAGGCATGTCTTATACCAATGGGTGTGTGTGTACATCTCCTAGGACAATGGAAACTAAGGAGAAAATAAACAAATGGGACTACATTAAAATAAAAAGCTCCTGCACAGCAAAAGAAACCATCAGCAAAACAAGAGAGCCCACTGCATAGGAGAATATATTTGCCAACTTTACATTTGATAAGGGTTTGATTTCCAAAATTTATAGGGAACACACACAACGTAACAAAAGGAAGACACACAATCCAATTAAAAAATGGGCAAAGAAGCTAAATAGACACTTCTAGAAACTGAAAATACAGGCCAAGGGACATATAACAAATGCTCAAAGTCACTAATCATCTGAGACATGCAAATCAAAACAACAATGAGGTACCATCTCACACCTGTCAGAATGGCTATCATCAACAAATCAACAAAGGACGACGTATGCTGGTTAGGATGTGGAGAAAAGGGAACTCGCATACACAGCTGGTGGGAATGCAGACTGGTGCAGCCAGTATGGAGTATGGAGTCTTCTCAAAAATTAAAAATGGAACTACCATTTGACCCAGTAATCCCACTTCTAGAAATATATCCCAAGAAAACAGAAACACCAATCAGAAAGGATATATGCACCCCTATGTTCATAGCACCACAATTTACAGTAGCTAAGATTTGGAAACAGTTTAAGTCTCCATCAGCAAATGAGTGGATTATAAAAATGTGGTACATCTACACAATGGAATACTACACTGCTGTGAAAAAGAAAGAACTCTTACCTTTTGCAACAGTGTGGATGGACCTGGAGATTATTATGCTAAGTGAAATAAGCCATTCAGAGAAAGATAAATATCACACGATCTCACTCATTTGTGGAATATAATGAACAAAAATAGATCCAGAGACATAGAAGCATTGAAACAGTCAAACCTCAAATGGAAGGCAGGGGTGGGTGGAATGGGAAGTTAGAGATCAACCAAAGGACTTGTATGCCTGCATATAAGCATAACCAATGGACACAGACAATAGGGGGGGTGAGAGTCTGTGCTGGGAAGAGTGAGCAAGCTGGGAGAGCTCAATGGGGGAAAAGTGAGACAAATGTAATACTTCCATCAATAAAGAGTTTTTTGAAAAGAGAAAAAAATGAATTAATATTTTCAAAAATTGATCAATAATTAACAAACTTTCAAAACAGAAACAACCAGGTTTAGTTGGGCTCACTGGTGATTTCTAACAAGCATTGAGAGAACAAATTTTTGCAATTCTCTAGTAGCTCTTTCAGAAGATAGAAGCAGAGGAAATACTATCTAACTCATTCTAAGGGGTCAACATCACCCTAACATCAAAACCAGACAAAACATAAAATACACACTAAATCTCTCATATTCGTAGATGCAAATTGTCCACAACATATTAAATCTAACAATGTATAAAAATAATTTTACACAACAACCAAGTGAGATTTATTCCAGGTATGCAAGGCTGGCTCAGCTTTTGAAAAGCAATTAATGTACTACATCACATCAATAGGATAAAGAAGCAAACTAAGAAAGTTAGAGAATATTATACACATGTGCCCCCTCTTAAGGAATAAAATAAGAGGATGATCTTTACCCAACCAATAGAGTAGTAGGGAAATATCAGCAAAAGCATTGTGGTGAACATTTACCATACTTAGTAAAACTAAAACAAAGAGTATGGACATTGGTAGAAAAAAAAACACCTGGTGAACACTGTTATTCTAATAAAGTAAAATGACTGCAACTAAATAATGGGAGGATAAAGAATAAAAAAGTAAAGTTAAATAAAGTCATTATAGGGAGGTAATGGGGGAATTAAGACACATATGGAACACCTTAATTAATAAAGAAATTTAAAAAATAAAGTATGTCCCTTGTAAAAATAAATAAATAAATATATAAAGTCATATTTTTAATAAGTGGGAGTGAAAGATACCAATTTAAATTGGCAAGTGAGACCTGTAAATGCTTAAGAAAGAAGGAAATTGTATGAACTATAAAAAGTACAAACACAAAAGTTATAAATTTTAAAAATACAAATTTTCTTAAAATACCAAAAGAAGCTTTTTAAAAAGTAGCAAACACGCATACAAGTTAGCAAAAGAAATATAGTAAATGTTATGTAATACACAAAATTATGTATGTCATACAATATACAATAATATGACACAGCACAAACATATGTCATATCAATAAACTGGAGGTCCAGTGCACAAAATTCATGCATGGTTGAAGGCTCTAGGTCTGGCCGGCGATCACAGAGTGAGTGTCTGTTGTGGAAGGGCAGGTCCCAACTGACCTCTGCTCCCTGGGCAGCACCTGGGCCCCCAACCCCCGTGCATCATCCCCCTCTGCCTGAGTCATGGCACCTGAGTCCCCATGTGGAGATTAGGTGAGCATGGCGAGACGCTGCAGGCCGGGGATCAGCATGGGCCTCTGGGCCACCCAGTGGCGCTGCACAGAAGCCAGGAGGGCAGCACACTCTCTCCTGGCTGGCCTCACAGACCGGCTCCTGTGCAAACCCACGGGGAGCCCAACCAGCCCCTGAGGTCTGAGCAGCAGCTGCGGCCCAGCTCACCCGGAAGAGGCTGCGTGGGGGCTTCCCCAGCACTTGAGCCCTGGCATCCGGGTGGGGCGGGTAACAGGAGGAGTGAGAATGAGCTCAGTGGACATCCTGCATTCTCACAGCACCTCCATCCCCGTCATCCCTGCCCCCAGGTAGCCAGCAAGAGGTTGCAGCATGTCTCCAACGCCTGCCATGTTCCATGCTGCCCCCTGGTGGGCAGCTCACGTCATAGCAATTGGTTGAACTCCTGTTGTCCCGGACAAACTCCCAGTCGAATGACTGACCAAGGGGACAATTTTCATATTAGGCTTTTATTATATAGGATTTGAATTACCTTAGTTTGTCTATAAAAATAAAAATATTTTCAAATTGGTACATAAAGCAAAACCTAACTGTTGTATACAAGAGATACATCTAAAGCAGTGATATTAAAAGGCTAAACATAAAGATATGAGCAAATATGCAAAAAAAGCAAATGGAAACAATAATGAACCAGGGTCTGTAATGCTAATATAAATTAGAATTTGGGTTAAAAAGCAATAGTTAAGGTAAACAAAAAACATTTTGTAATGCTAAAAGCCAGAATTTACAAGGAAGATAAAATAGCTATAAATATCTATGCCCCAAATAACACAGAAATTTTAAAAAATGAAAGAAATAAAACTGTATGTGTTCTACTCATACCTATGTTGCTCAATTTAGAAATTCCACCAGGCACCTGGGGAAAATGCACCTGGTCTCAGTTCCACTTTACCACAGGGATTAATTTTGAACAAAATGAAAACAAAAGAGTTAATTTACTTTGGCAAAATGTAGAACTCTACTGAAAGGTTCCAGCAATGTCATTGAATCAAAATAGTAGTTCATATAAGTTTTCTGATGAGCATTACCTCTAAATTTTTACTGGTATATCAACAGAGATTTCAGGGATAGGGTATAGCCCAGTAGAAAAGCTATATTTCAAAGGACAACTAGCATTTTATAATGCATTGTAAACTAATAAAGTATTGATTAATTAAATACTGATCCCCCTCAGACCAATTAGAAACATGTACGTATTAAGATATTCTGAAGTATATGTACTATTATGTCAAATTCAGTTAAATTAATCAATTATCTTATAAATTATCATGAACAAAGATGTTCATAAATGCAAAAATGCCACAAATTCAGTGGAAACACAGATTTTACTTCTTTGGATCATTATCCCTTGTTAAAACATGGAGGGTGGGGGCAGACTGGCAGAGGTCAATGTGGGGAAAAGGGAACCTATGTAATGCTTTCAACAATAAAGAATTAAAACAACAACAAATAGGCATAACCTCCATAATGTTATTTTACACATTCAAATGGTCATTTATTCATTAAAGGAGAGCTGAACTGCATTAAGAATAAAGGTACAGCCCTAGCCAGTGTGGCTCAGTTGGTTGAGTGTCCTCCCAAGCACCAAGAGGTCCCTGTTTGGTTTCTTGGTCAGGGCACATGCCCAGGTTGCAGCTAGATCCCCAGTACGGGGCATGCAGGATGCTGCTGATAGATGTTTCTCTCTCTCTCTCTCTCTCTCTCTCTCTCTCTCTCTCTCTCTCTCTCCCCTCTCTTTTTCTTTCTCACCCTCTCCTTCTCTCTTCCTCTCCCTCTAAATATGTTTTAAAAAATAAAATGAATGTATAATCTCATCCTGCCTTTGATAATCAGTTTTTTGAAAGTACAGAAGGCAAAGTAACATTCTACGATATGCAAACTCATTACGTACACTGCTATAAGATCCTAGGTCTTTAGAAACAATATACATTACTTTTTAGAAGTAATCCAAAATAGTCCCTTTTTGGGGATGCCAAAGTAAAAAAAAAAAAAAAAAAAGCAGTTGGGAATTTTGTTTGAAGTCATGTTTCATATTTTTTAGAACTTATCCTATCTAATAATAGACAAATATGCAAATTGACCATACCTCCGACACACTCACAAGCCACGCCCACCATCCAATCAGAGCGAGCATGCAAATTAACCCAAACCAAGATGGCTACAGCCACAGAGAGCAAGGTTTCCTAGGTAACAGAGGAAGCCAAGCTTTCCGCCTGCCCTGGCCAGGCCTAAGCCTCCACTCAAGCTACAAAGTTTCAATTATAGAAGGTAAACAAATTCAAACAAATAGCGGCAGAATGGAGCTTGAGAGAGCAGGCCAGGGTTGCTGCTGGAAACAGGGGAAGCAAAGCTATCTGCACACCCTGGCCGGGCCCACCCGCTTAAGGCAACAAAGTTTCAATTATAACCCCAACAGAAATGGCTGCCAGCCTCGGAGGGAGCCCCAGGCTTGGCTCCGCTCCAGGCTACAAAGTTTCAATTGTAGAAGGAAAATAAATTCCAGATACCAGGGCCTCTGCTTGGGTTGCCAGGGGGCGTGGCCGGCCTGCAAACCACCACAGGCCCCTCGCTCAGGCTGCCCCACGCCCCAAGGGAACCCCACCCTGGTCAGGGTCACCCTTCAGGGCAAACCAGCTGGCCCCCACCCCTGTACCAGGCCTCTATCCTATCTAATAAAAGAGTAATATGCAGATTGATCATCACTGCAACACACAATATCGCTGCCCCCATGTGGTCAAAGATCCTGCCCCCATGTGGACACAAGATGGCCACCACAAGACGGCCAGCAGGAGAGGGCAGTTGGGAGGCACCCGGCCTGCAAGGGAGGGCAGTTGAAAGGGACCAAACCTGCAAGGGAGGGCAGTTGGAGGTGATCAACCCTGCAGGAGAGGGCAGTTAGGGGTGACCAGGCCGGCAGAGGAGGGAAGTTGGGGGCAAACAGGCTGGCAGCAGAGTGGTTAGGGGTGATCAGGCTGGCAGGCAGAAGCGGTTAGGGGCAATCAGGAAGGCAGGCAGGCAAGCAGTTGGGAGCCAGCAGTCCTGGATTGTGAGAGGGATGTCCGACTGCCCGTTTAGGCCCGATCCGGGATCGGGCCTAAATGGGCAGTCGGACATCCCTTGAGGGGTCCCATATTGGTGAGGGTACAGGCTGGGCTGAGGGACAACCCTCCTCTGTGCACGAATTTCGTGCACCAGGCCTCTAGTTATTGAATAAATCATAATATTTGTTAGCCACATTTGCACTGAATCAAATACAATTTAAGTTCTAATATTTTATTTAAATGTTTGCTAATAAACAGAAGTTAAATTTTCAAATTAATATGACCTTGGAAATATACAGGTTTTCATTATAAGCTGCAGACCATTTCTGAAAGAACCCTATATTTAGTCAAAATTTGAAAACCTAATGCTGAAAGCCCTTGAGAGGTACACTGAGTGGCCAGATTATTATGATCTCTGAATGCATAATAATCTGGCCACTCAGTATATATATATATATATATATATATATATATATATATATATATATATATATATATATTAGAGGCCCTGTGCATGAATTAGTGCATGGGTGGGGGGTCTGGCCAGCCTGGCCAAGGGGAGGGGACATGGGCAGTTGGCCGGCCTTCCTGCTGGTCGAACTCCTGGTCGAGGGGACAATTTTCATATTAGCCTTTTATTATATACTAGTGTTCCGGTGCATAAAATTCATGCACATTAAAAGGGGATTAATTAGAGGAAATAATTTAATATTGCTACTTGACCTTTCTCTATAATAGAAGTGTCAGAGATGAAAGAAAATTAGTAAAATGTATATGAAAACCTTCCTCCTTTCAGAGTCTGGGGCACACCTCGGAACCCAGAGTCAAGTCCCCGCCCACCAACATGTGCCTCAAAATCGCATGAGACCAAGACCCGGCCACCCCCCCCGTTGGG
This sequence comes from Cnephaeus nilssonii, assembly GCF_951640355.1. NCBI lineage: Eukaryota > Metazoa > Chordata > Mammalia > Chiroptera > Vespertilionidae > Cnephaeus > Cnephaeus nilssonii. The sequence goes on from NC_137071.1 coordinate 26,861,983, forward strand.
CTAGATCCAGACCCGGCCAGTCCTACCCTTGTCAAGCCCTGCCGGGCAGGGGGCATAGCCTCAGGTCCCCTGGCCTGGCGCCAGGACAGGGGGCATGGCCTGAGGTCCCCCAGACTGGGGTGGGGGGTGTGACTTGAGGTCCCCCGCCAAGCCCTGCCAGGTGGGGGACACCACTTGAGATCCCCTTTCAAGCCCCACTGGGTGGGGAGCACAGCCTGAGGTTCCCTGTCCAGCCCCACCAGGCAGGGGTCTCAGCCTCAGGTCCCCTGGCCCAGTGCTGGAGAGGGCGGTACGGTCTGAGGTCCCCGGGCCTGGTGCCGGGGTGAGGGTGTGGCCTGAGGTCCCCTGTCAAGCCCTGCTGGGTGGGGGGCGTGGCCTGAGGTCCCCCAGCCTGGCGCTGGGGCGGGGGGAGCAGCCTAAGTTCCCCTAGCCCAGCACCAGGACGGGAAGCGAACCTTGAGGTCCCCTGTCAAGCCCTGCCGGGCAGAGGGAGCAGCCTGAGGTCCCCTAGCCCAGCACCAGGACGGAAGTTCACCTTGAGGTCCCCCATCAAGCCCCACTGGGCGGGGTTCAAGGCCTGCAGTCCCCGAACTGGTGCCAGGGCAGGGGCCTAGGCCTGAGGTCCCTGTCAAGCCCCACCAGGCAGGGGGCATGGCCTGAGGTCCCCCAGCCTGATGCCAGGGCAGGAGGCATGGCCTGAGGTCCCCCAGCCTGACTCCAGGGCGGGGGGAACAGCCTGAGGTCCCCTGTCAAGCCCCATGGGGGTGGGGGAGGGCATAGCCTCAGGTCCCTGCTGATTGCTCATTAAGGCTCCTTAAGGGAACTTGGCCTCAGCTGTGGGTGTAGCCATCTTTGTGATGGAGTGATGGTCAATTTGCATATTCCCTCTTTATTATATAGGATGATATACACTCAGTGGCCAGATTATTATGTGTTCAGAGATCATAATAATCTGGCCACTCAGTGTATATAAAGTAAATGCCACAATAAATTAGATATTTTTCAGAGATGTATACCATTCATCAGATTATGAGCCACAACTCTGTTACCTACATAGAGCTCCTTTAATTTAGCCCTCAATGACAAATTATATTTTTTTCACCAAATACCATTCAAAGCGAACTCAAGAAAAATAAAAAGTAGTGGGAAAAGAAAGGGACTTCTATGGATACACATGACAAAGACAAAATGGAACTTGGTCATACATAATGTAGATAATTTAGGAATGTGAGCAAGTGTATTTCAATCTTGTCAGATTGCAAAAAAGAGTTCATATTAATAAAATATGTTTATGTGCTTTTACTTAAATCACAGAGCTAAAAGTGTATACCACAATGGATAAATAAACCATCACGATAAATGCAATTTTTTGAGAAATTGAGAAATGTTATATAGTAACCAATCAGGTTGTCATTCTGAAGAAATTAGCTTAAAGTTTGAAAGGTACAATTTTAAAAGTAGTCATTACATTGCATGCATATACATAAAAATGCAAAAAGTATAAAATAGCTTTCATGTACAAGAAAGCATTAACAGCCCAAGTGCCTATCAGTAGATGAGTGTATACAAAAGCTGTGGTGTGGGAAAGCATGAGACTTCATTGGAAAGTTTGTAAGTAGGACACTCTGAGAAAAGGGAAGTATGTGAAAAACCACCTGACCTGTTTATCAGAATTCCAACTTAGGGGAGTGTCAAAGATGGCACCCCTAATTATTCCTTGACCTTTCCAAACAAGTGTGTGCACGTGCAGACCCCTGAGTGTTTACTGGAATCCTTATACTTAATATTTGGGTGTCTTTGCTTAAAAGAAATTTAGCACACATGTATCCTCCCAAAATTACTTACCTTACTGATTGTATCTAAAAGATAAACTTTATCTCAAACTGCTATAATAAAAGCCTAATGAGGCAGGCAATCGAGGCTGTCTGGTTCCTTTATCCAAGCAGTCCCTTATCCCTCTTGTTCAATGCAAATGTTGTGCCAGAGTAATCCATTCATCCATTGCTCAGGGTCTGCTGGTTAGCCCTGACATTGTGGTACATTTACACAATGGAATACTATGCAGCTGTAAAAAAGAGGGATCTCTTACCCTTTGAGACAGCATGGAGGGACCTAGAGAGTATTATGCTAAGTGAAATAATTAAGTCAGAGAAAGATAAGAATCACATGATCTCACTCATATGTGGAATCTAATGAACAAAATAAACTGACAAACAAAATAGATCCAGAAACATGGAAGCATGCAACAGACTTGAGGATTCTCAGAAGAAAGGGGAAGGGAAGAGATCAACCAAAGGGCTTATATGCATATATGTGTAGCCTATGGACACAGACAATAGTGTGGTGAAGGCCTGGGAAGTGCGGGAGAGGCATCAATGGGGAAAAAAGGACATCTATAATGAAAGATAAATAAAAAATAAAAATGTAATCAAATTATGCATGCTAAAAGGTAGAATTTTCCCCTTTTATACAGCTAACTAGAGGCCCTGTGCATGAACATTCATGGACTGAAAAGGGGCTCCCTCAGCCCGGCCTGCCCCCTCTCACAGTCCGGGAGCCCTCAGGGGCAGGAGGTGACCTGGCGATCAGGGGAAGGTGATGCCCCCATCACACCTCTGCTGCTGCCACTGCCGGCAGCACAAGCCTCAGTTGGCCCTGGTTACCTGAGCCTCGGGCGACCTTGGGCAGCTGGACAGCAACCATCCAAGGCTTGCCTGTGCCTCGGGCCAGCCCTGGGCAGCTGGGCAGCTGCCATCCGAGACTTGCCTGCACCTCGGGCTGGCCCTGGGCAGCTGGGGGGCTGAGGGGACTGGGGGACTCGAGGCAGGTGCACAGAGCAGCCAGACCCACCTGGCTGTGCCACTTGCCTGCCATCCCAGCGGGGCTGAGGGGGCTGGGCACTGCTATATTTGAGGGCATGATGGTCAATTAGCATATTCTCTCTTTATTAGATAGGATATGTTGACTACAACACCAAATGCAATAGAGACAACATGGATGGACCTAGAGATTATTATGCTAAGTGAAATAAGCCAGTCAGAGAAAGACAAATACCATATGATCTGACTCATATGTGGAATCTAATAAAAGAAACTGACCAACAAAATAAATCCTGAGGCATGGAGGCATGGAACAGACTGACATATCTTGGGATGAGGGGGATGAGAAGAAATAACACAAAGAACATATACTTTTATGCATAACCCATAGACACAGAAAATAGTGTGGGGATTAGGGACTGGGCGGAGGGGGACACAGAGGGAGAGAAATGGGACATCTGTAAAACTGTCAAGAATAAAAAAATATATTTTTTGATAATAAAATTACACCCTTCACAGCACAGTGACAGTTAATACATGTTTAATGGTGCAGATTACCTTCCATGAGCACTACATCATTCACACATCTATTGTTGCAAAGACGTGATCCAAAAATATGAGATATTTTTCTGCATTGCTCAGACCACCTTTGTAAATACAATAAACACATGATATTTTTTCTTCATTCCTTCTCTCTTTTTTCCTCTTTTTTATTGAATTTACTGGGGTGATATTGATTAATAAAACCATACAGGTTTTAGGTGTACAACTCTATCACATATCACCTTCATAGAGCATAGTGCACTCACCACCCTAAGTCAAGTCTCTTTCATCCAGCTTTGCCCTCTTCCACCTCCCCCAACCTCTTGCAATCTGGCTATCACCACATTTTGTCTGTGTCCTTTTTTTTTTTTTTTTTTTTGCTTAATCCTTTCACCTTTTTCACCCAGCCCCTAAACCCTCCTCCCCTCTGACAGCTATCAGTCTATTCTTAGTATCTATGAGTCTGTTTATATTTTGTGTGATAGTTTATTTTGTTCATTAGATTCCATATATAAGTGAAATAATATGGTACTTGCCTTTCTCTGACTGGCTTGTTTCACTTAGCATAATGTTTGTTAGATCCATCCATGCTGCCACAAAATGTAAGATTTCCTTGTTTGTTTGTTTTTACTACCAAGTAGTATTCCATTGTGTAAATGTACCACTGCTTTTTTATCCACTAACCTACTGATGGTCATTTATGCTGCTTCCAAATCTTGGCTATTGTAAATAACACTACACTGAACATAGGAGTGCATATATTCTTTCAACTTAGTGTTTCAGTATTCTAAGATATATTCCCAGAAGCGGAATCTCTTGGTCAAAAGGCAGTACCATTTTTAATTTTTGAGGAAACTCCATAATGCTTTCAACAGTGGCTGCACCAATCTGCAATCCCACCAACAGTGCACAAGGGTTCCCTTTTCGCCAGCACTTGTTTGTTGATTTATTGATGGTAGCCATTCTGGCAGGTGTGAGGTGATCTCTCATTATCATTTTAATTTGTATGTTTCTGATGAGCATCTTTTCATATGTCTATTGGTCATCTGTATGTCCTCTGTGTAGGAGTGTTGATTCATGTCCTTTGCCCATATTTTAACTTGATTTTTTTTTGTGTGTGTTGATTTGTATAAGTTCTTTATATATTTTGGATAATAACCCCTTGTCAGATCTATCATTGGCAAATATGTACTTCCATTTAGTGTGTTGCCTTTTTATTTTGTTGATGATTTCCTTTGCTGTGCAAATGGCTTTTAGTTTAATGTAGTCCCATTTATTTAATTGTTCTTTTGTTTCCCTTACCTGAACAGATATTATCATAAAAATACTGCTATGAGACCTTGTTCTTCATTCTTAGTACAGTAAATCCTGGTTATCTGCCACCATTGAAAAATTAAATAAAGACTTAACTTCCTACCTTAATTTTATAGAACTGTTCAACTATCTAGGTACAGAATTACAAAATAAAGACATAAAATGTGAAATTAAATCATGCATTTGTTACCACAATTGTAACCTGAATGTTTCCTCCAGCCAAATAATGAAACAGAGCTACCAATAACTTGTAAAATGGAGCTCCATCTCCTTTTATTTTATCTACCCATTCTATAATGAAAGTTCTAAATACATAGCACACTACCTGTTATATAGAAGGGTAATTTTTAAAAAATGTTATAAGCAGCCCCTAAATTATTTAAAATTACCTGTTATTTTTCTTAACAATGGACATTATTTTAGTTGCACATACTATAAGACTTACCCTGGATAAAATTGAAGCATCCATAAAATTTATCAAATAAATCATAATACTATATGTGAGCTTTATATATTTAACCATATGGACCTAATCAGGCAAGGATTTTCTAAATAACACTACAGGAAAGAATAACATATAACCTCATGAATAAGGGCTGAAATTATTTCTTTCCCCAATTTTATGTATGTATTTAACAGATACATATACTCTCCTTGTGTACCAGGCACTGTTATAAGAAATTTAAAAATAACTCATTTAATTTTTAAAACTTCCTTAGTAATACTGAACATTTTTCATGTTTAATGGCCATCTATATGTCTTCGTTGGAGAAGTGTCTATTAAGATCCTTTGCCCATTTCTTTTTTTTTTAATGTATTTTATTGATTTTTTACAGAGAGGAAGAGAGAGGGATAGAGAGTTAGAAACATCGATGAGAGAGAAACATCGATCAGCTGCCTCTTGCACACCCCCTACTGGGGATGTGCCCGCAACCAAGGTACATGCCCTTGACCGGAATCGAACCTGGGACCCTTGAGTCCACAGGCCGACGCTCTATCCACTGAGCCAAACCGGTTTCGGCCCTTTGCCCATTTCTTAATAGGGGTTGTTTGTCTTCTTGGTCTTAAGTTGAATAAGTACTTTATATATTTAAAAAATTAACCCCTTATCAGATGTATCATTGTCAAATATGTTCTCCCATTCAGTAGGTTCCCTTTTCATTTTTTGATGGCTTTTTTTTTTTTGCAATGTAAAGGTTTTTTAGTTTGATGTAGTCCCATTTCTTTATTCTTTCCTTTGTTTCCCTTGCCATAGAGGATATATCTGCAAAGATATTACTATAAGAAATGTTTGAAGTATGACTGCCTATGTTTTCTTCTAGGAGTTTTTGTGAGTTTGCAGCTTACATTTAGGTCTTAAATCTATTATGAGTTTATTCTTGTCCGTGGTGTAAGTTGGTGGTCTAGTTTCATTTTATTGCATGTATATGTTCAATTTTCCCAGCACTATTTATTGGAAAGACAATCTTTACCCCATTGTATGTTCTTGCTTCCTTTGTAAAATATTAACTAACCATAAAGATGTGGGTTTATTTCTGTGCTATTTGTTTTGTTCCTTTGATCCACATGTCTGTTCTTGTGACAATACCATTCTGTTTTGATTACTATGGCCTTGTAATATAGTTTGATATCAGGTAGTGTGATCCCTCCAATTTTGTTTTTCTTTCTCAAGATTGCTGAGGTTATTTGGAGGGTGGGGTCCATATACATTTTTTGGAATATCTGTTCTACATCTATGACATAGTCCATTAGTATTTTAATAGGTATTGCATTGAATCTGTAGATTACTTTGCACAATATGGACATTTTAATGATATTAAGTTTTCTTATCCATAAACACAGTTTATGCTTTCACTTAGTTGTATCTTCCTCAATTTTTTCTTCAGTATCTTATAAAGTTCTGAGTACAGCTATTTTACATCCTTGTTTAAATTTATTCTTAGCTACCTTTTTTGTTGTAATAGTAAATGGGATTGTTTTCTTAATTTCTCTTTCTGACAGTTCATTATTGGTGTATAAAAATGCCACCAATTTCTGAATATTAATTTTGTATCCTCATACTTTTCAGAATCCATTTACTAGATATAGTAGTTTTTTGGAGGAGTCTTCAGTGTTTTCTATATTGAGTGTCATGTGATCTACAAATAATGACAGTTTCACTTCTTCCTTTCCAATTTGCATGTCTTACTTTTTCTTATAATCTGATCGCTATGGCGTAGGATTTTCAGTACTATGTTGAATGAGAGTGGTGAAAGCTAACATCCCTGTTTTATCCTGTTTTTAGGGGAAATGCCTTTAGTTTTGCCCATTGGCTATAATCTACACTAATAAAAGAGCAACATGCTAATTGACTGTACCTTCACAACCCCCACCAGCCAATCAGGAGTGAGTATGCAAATTAACCCAAAAACCTGTCAGGTTAATTTGCATATGCAGGCACCGAGCAGCTGGGGGCGAGGCGGGATGTTTGCATTGTCGCCATACCAACAACGCAGGTGCTCCACACCACCCCAGCCGCTCAGGGCCTTTGAGCAGCATGGGAAGGTGGAAAGGTTGCTCCAGGCTGGAGCAAAGGCGGTGCCAGCAGCCAGGGTAAAGAAGGCCCAATCTTGCATGAATCTTTATGCATCGGGCCTCAAGTGTTATCATATATGGCCTTTATTATGTTGAAGTATGATCCCTCCACTCCCACTTTGCTAAGGGTTTTTATCATAAATGGGTCCTGGATTTTATCAAATGATTTTTCTGCATCTATTGATATGATCATGTGATTTTTATCCTCCCTTTTGTTTTTGTGGAATATTACGTTTACATGATTATTGATTTGGGAACATTAGCAATGTTACATCCCCAGAATAAATTCCATTTGATCATGATGTATGATCTTTTTTAATGCATTCCTGAATCTAGCTTGTTAATATTTTCTTGATGATTTTAACATCTATTTTCATTCTTTGTATTGTCTTTATCTAGTTTAGAATTACCATATTGCTCACCTTGTAAAAACAGCTTGAAGTCTTCCTTCTTCTTGAATTTTGATAAGGTAGGATGCTAGTTCCTCCTTATATGTTTGGTAAAATTTCCCTGAGAAGATCTAGTCCAGAACTTTAGTTTAGCAAAAGTTTTTTTTTTAATTACATCTTTGATTTCATTAGTTATAATTGGTCTATTCAGATTTTCTAATTCTTCCTAATTCTGTTTTGGAAAATTGTGTGTTTCTAGGTATTTATCCATTTCACCCAGATTGTCCAATATCTTGGCATATATCTGTTCACCAGGGGCCCAGTGCATGAATTCATGCACTTTGAAAGGAACTGTGGGCCGTGAGGCTATGGTGGGCACAGGGGTGGGTCTCAGACCATCCTCTGTTCCCCGCCTGGCCCCTCCCATTGCGGGCCCAGGTCCCCTGTCTGCCAACAGCCCCATTCCTGCCACTGCTGCTCCCACATGCTGATGGCGCCAGCCCAGCTAGCACCCACTGACAGTGCAGAGCGAATGGGGCTGGTGCCAGCAGTGGGTGTGAGCAGGGTCTGCACAGGCAGCAGGTGAGAGTGCCTGGAAGAACCATGGCACGTGGGAGCAAAGAATTTTCAGTAACCACCAGAGGCTCGCCAAGATGACAGTGACCGGTGCCCCGCCTTGGTCTGGTGCCCCAATTCACCTTATCTACCACCTCTCCACAGCCAATGCCCACCATGTTCTGCACTTTGTCGCCTACTGCTGATGCCCGCCATGTTCTGCGCACCCCTCTGGTGATCAACGCATATCATAGGGACCGGTTGTTCAGTTGTTCAGTTGTTCTGTTGTTCAGTTCTTCTGCCATTTGGTCTATTTGCATATTAGAGTTATATATATATATATATATATATATATATATATATATATATATATACTATTGGCCTAGTACACGAAATTCATGCACGGGGTTGGGGGTTTCCCACAGCCCAGCCTGTACTCTCTCCAATTGGGGACTCCTTTGGGGAAGTCCAACCACCAGTTGAGGCCCAATCCCAGGGGTTGGACATCCCCCTCACAATCTGGGACTGTTGGTTCCTAACTGCTCATCTGCTTGCCTACCTGATCATACCTAACTGCCTCTGTCTGCCTGCCTGATAGCCCCCAAACTGCCCTCCCCTGCCAGCCTGGCTGTCCCCAACTGCTCTCCCCTGCTGGCCTGATCTCACCCCCAACCTCCCTCCCCTGCCGGCCTGATCTCGCCCACAACTGCCCTCCCCTGCCAGCCTGATCTTGCCCCCAATTGCCCTCCCCTGCTGGCCTGATCTTGTCCCCAACTGCCATTCCCTGCTGGCATGATCTTGCCCCCAACTGCCCTCCCCTGCCGGCCTGATCTTGCTCCCAACTGCCCTCCTCTGCTGGCCTGATCATCCCTAATGGCCCCTGCCTTGGCCCCCACCACCATGGCTATGTCTGGAAGGAAGTCAGATGTCCAGAAGATGGCTGGTCAACCTGGTCTAATTAGCATATTACCCTTTTAGTTGTATAGATAGATTATATAGGATAGGATTGCTTAAATTGGGGGGGGGGGCGAGGAGGAGATGCTCTTGGCAGACAAAAATACATAATCCCTATATCTGGACTGATAGCCAGCCATATGCACTATACTGCCAAACCAGTCATTAAAAAATTGAACCGCTTTCTTACACCTTACACCAAATGGCTGTGGCCCTTAAAACCCCTCCTCAGCTCCCACCTTAGGTTCTGCCTTTCCAGTTCACCTAGATTAGGTTCTGATTGGTCGGTTTCTGTGCCAGTCAACATCAAAAGCCCCGCCTCCTAGGCAGCCATTGGCTCCTCGCACTACACCCAGATTTGGTTCTGATTGGTCAGTTTCTATGCCAGTCATAGTCTCCAGGCATATCAATGGGCCTGATCAGAGAGGTGGGGCTGATCAGCAGCCCCAACAGAGGCCCGAGAAAAAGAGAGGTGTGGCTGCTGGCCAGGCCCAGAGTGAAAGGGAGAGGCAAGTGCTGATCAACAGCTGCCACAGAGGCTACGGATCAGACCTTGCTTCTCTCTCCCCTGGCCTCTCTTCGGGCCTTATCCGCAGCCTCCTTGGCAGTCAGTGCTAGGTCAGGGCACCGGCATTGGTGGCAGTCAGTGCTGGGTCACCACGGCAACCAAGCACTGACTTCCGGTCATTTGAGCCTTTGGTCGTTTTGGATGTTAAGGACCCTGGGATTTTATATATTGGGATAATATGTTCTTACACTCCTTTGTAATTCTGTGGTGTAAATTGTTACTTCTCTCATTTACAATTTTATTTATTTTGGTCTTCCCTCTGTATTTCTTGAGGAGTCTACATAAATATTTTTCAATCTTGGTTATCTCAAAGAACCAGCTCTTGGATTTTTCTTTGGTCTTTTGTATTGTTAAATCACTCTATGTCATTTAATTTTGCTATAATCTTTATTATATATATTTGGCTGAATACCTTCACATTTTTTTCACCCAAACCCAAAAACCCATTCCTTCTGACAGCTGTCAGTCTGTTCTATGTATTTATTTTTCTGTTTCTATTTTTATTCATTCAATTCCACATGTAAGTAAGATCATATGGCACTTGTCTTTCTCTGACTGACTTATTTCACTTAGCATAATAATATCCAGGTCCATCCATGATTTTGGAAAAGGTAAGATTTCCTTCCTTTTTTATGGATGAGTAGTATTTCATTGTATAAATATACCACAGTTTTTTTTATCCACTCATCCACTAATTGGCACTTGGTCTGTTTCCAGATCTTGGCTATTTTAAATAATTCTGCAATGAACATAGGGGTACATATATTCTTTCAACTTAGAGTTCTGATATTCTTAGGATATTTTCCCAGAAGTGGGATCACTGGGTCAAAAGGCAGTTTCACTTGTAAATTTTGAGGAAACTTCACAGTAGCTGCAACAGTCTGCATTCCCACCAACAGTGCATGAGGGTTCTCTTTTCTCCATATCTTCACCAGCACTTGTTTTTTGATTTGTTCATGATAGCCATTCTGACATGAGTGAGGTGATATTATGGTTTTAATTTGCATCTCTCTGATGATCAGTGATACTGAGCATCTTTTCATATGTCTATTGGCTACCTGTATGTCCTCTTTGGATAAGTGTCTAATATCCTTTGCTCCTATTTTAACTGGGTTTTATGTTTTCTGGGTGTTGAGTTATTTACATATTTTAGAAATTAACCCCTTATCAGATTTATCATTGGTGAATATGTTTTCCCATGCAGTGGGTTTCCTTCTCATTTTGTTGATGGTCTCTTTTGCTGTTCAAAAGCTTTTTAGTTTGAGGTAGTCCCATTTGTTTATTTTCCCTTTCATTTCCTTGCCCCAGGAAATCTATATATATAAAAGCCTAAGTGACTGTTTGACCATTCAACGGGTAGCTATGATGCACACTGACCACCAGGGGTCAGATGCTCCGACTGGTAGGTTAGGTTGCTGGCCATGGGTTAGCTTGCTGCTGAGGCCCTGTTGGCCCCTAATCTGGTTCATCCGCACCCTGGACCCAGAAAAAAGGGAGGAAGGAGCCCGATTACTAGTGAAATCAGCCATGAGTTAGATTGCTGAGATATTAAAATATTTCTTCTAATTAATTTACTTTCAATGTGCATGAATCCATGCACTGGGCCACTAGTATATCATAAAAAAATATTGCTAGAAGAGATGTCTGAGATTTTTCGACCTATGTTTTCTAGGAATTTTATGGTTTTGTGACTTACATTTCAGTCTTTTAAGCATTTTGAGTTTTTTTTGTGTGTGTATGGTGTACGTTGATGGTCTATTTTCATTTTTTTTATTTTTTGCACGTACCTTTCCAATTTTCTTAACACCATTTATTGAAAAGATCACCTTTACTCCATTGTATGTTCTTGCCTCCTTTTTCACATATTAATTGACCATAATGGCATGGGTTTATTTTGGGGCTCTCTATTCTCTTTCATTGATCTATATGCCTGTTCTTTGGCCAGTACCAGGCTGTTTTGATTATAATGGTCTTGCAGTATTCTTTGATATCAGGTAGTGTGATACCGCTGTTTTTCTTCTTTCTCAAGATTGCAGTGGCTACTAAAGGTCTTTTGTAGTTCCATATAAATTATTCTAATCTATGAAATATGTCATTATTATTTTAATAGGAATCATATTGAATCTATAGATTGCTTTGGCTGGTATGGACTTTTAATTATGTGAATTCTTCATATCCATAAACATGGTGTATGCTTCCACTTATTTGTATGTTTCTCAATTTCTTTCTTTAGTATCCTATAATTTTCCAAGTCTCAATATGATTTTAGAAAATTTATCGCAAATAGAATAATTAATGATACCATTACAAGTTTAAATTTATGAGCTGTTTAAACAAGAGTGTAAAGTCAAATGAATGAGTAGTGCAAAATTCAAAACAGCCACTTTCTCCTGGTGGGACAAATTATACAAGTAGTCTTGAACAAATAATCTAATGATTCAGAGCCTTAAATTAGGAAAGACTGTACAAATGGCCACTGGTATTATTCTTATTTCACTATTATTATGTTGTTTTGTTTTTATTATTATTGTTTTGAATCTATTGTGATGTAATTGTATTATAACAGAAGAACTGAGTCACTGTATATGGCATTCACAGTGACTTAATGCATTTAAATAATTCTATCATTTCTATCACTATACTGCTTATGCCAATCATCATATTCACATTCTATGTCTGATCTTACATGTTCTCAGATTCATTATTCTTCTATATAATTGCCAACTATGTATTATTAAAAATGTGGTAATTAAATCAATTTGAACAAAATATTATAAATGAGACACCATTTGTTTCATTTTTCTTATTTGTCTCTTTTCTTCAATTTGTTTTAAAAAATATTCTGAGCATTACATAACCCATTACTTCATCCTTAAATAATTTGATAAAACCAATTTGGCTAAATAATAATAACCCCAATTTTCCCAGGCAAACCAAATTCATATAAGGCTGGCAACATAATTATAACTCATAAAAACCATCATGAAAAGGAGGTAATTTTGCTTTCTGCAGCTTCTGGTCTCTCCTTGGAGAAACTATGAACCCATAAAAATCATTATTGCTATGCTTAGAGTATTCATTCTCAAGCCTAAAGAGCACAAGAAATTTTATAAACAAAATCAATAGATAAAATTTAAACAAATTCAAGGCAGAAAACAATAGGGTTTACTCACAACAGATTTAACACAGAGAATGGGACAGGCACACTGGCATCTATTTTAAGAAGGATCACAAGCTAAGGCTTCTAGGTAACAGAAAGCATTGTATATTTTCACCAATTTTATGAGAGTTCAGCCTCACATAAAGTGACTCTTACTTTGTCTATTATCACTTTATTCCTTAAAACATAACCAAAGGTTTTGAGTTACACGGATACGTTGTATATTGTGTGGAAGTGGGGCTGAAAGATCAGCAGTACAAAGAGAAGAATGCTTTTTTCCCCCTTCTTTTGGTACTTGGCCTTCCATGTTTCATTGTCAGGGAATATAAATCAGAAAACATTAACCTCTCAACCAAATGTTACCAGTACAATAATAGGTATTTTTGGTTGGCTATAGGAAATGCACTATGGAATAGAACTTATGCTCAGTTGTGTTATAAAAAGCTAGTACCTAACTACCAATCATAGAGCAATTGCCAGATTCAGATATAACTGAATTAAGAGTTTGGAAATTCACTGTAAAATGAAGGAAATGTTAATTTTTCTAGCATCCTCATTTTAAAAAGAACAAATAAATAAATAAAATCAATTTTGGTAATCATTAATTAACCCAGTATTTTAAAAATACTATCATTCCAACGTAGAATCAATATTAAAAATATTAATGAGATTTCTTGTGTCCTTTTTTCATGCTAAGTCTTCAAACCTCAGTATGTATTTCATACAGCACATCTCAATTTGGTTGGCCACACTTCAAGTGCTCAAGAGCCAGATGGGGCTAGTTACTACCTACCACATGTGACAGTGCAGGTTTAGAGCCTCATAATACAACACTATCATAAACACTATAAAATATAAACTACAGAAAATATAATGGAAAGTATAAAAAGAATTTTCAGTACACCAGGTAAGTTAACCTATACTTACTCCAACTTTGCCACAATTTGCATAAATTGAAAGGAATCTGTCACTAGAATTCATTGAAATGAGATGGATGTTGGAAAATGTTTTGCATTCTGTTGCAGTACTGAACAATGAAAATTCGCATTTTCATCTCTAAAGATTATTTTTGTCTGATTTATTTTTATGAAATTCTAAAATTTCTGTATTTCCGAAAAGAAATAGCATCAATTTAAAAATCTAGTTCAAAACAGTCATTTTACCCTAACCGGTTTGGTTCAGTGGATAGAGAGTCAGCCTGTGGACTGCGGGGTCCAGGTTTCAATTCCAGTCAAGGGCCTGTACCTTGGTTGCAGGCACATCGCCAGTGGGGGGGGGGTGCAGGAGGCAGCTGATCAATGTTTCTCTCTCATCTATGTTTCTAAACCTTTATCCCTCTCCCTTCCTCTCTATAAAAAAATCAATAAATTATATATTATAAAATTTAAAAAACAGTCATTTTATTTACAACAATGTGAAGACCGTATAGGAGCATTGTCTTTTTCTTTCAATTATATTATTAAAAAATAGAACTTCAATCCTCCAAAACACCTGTAGGTTACATTTGAAATCAGTCTTTATTACAATTCCCCAAGTGTTTTTCTTTTCCCAAATCAAGGTAAGATTTTGTGTACTTGAACCTTAGTGGACATAATTTATAGAAAGTATGGGGGAAATGCAATGTATACAAGAAAAATTCATAGAACCAGTGAAAATGAATTCTGAGAGAGAGGTTCTCCACTCTATTTATATAGCTTTGTTAGTACCTCAATTTTTGTGTTCATCATAAACTAGTGTAAATGTTTTCTCTACATTTTCCCAAATCCACATGTACAACTTTATAAGGAACGGATTTAGAGAAAATCTAAGCTGACCTTTATTTATATAGTCAACATCTTTTATGTTAAATGTACTATGCCAGGTGATAAAGATATAATTAAAAGCAAGGTAGATCTGGCCCTGAATTAATGGAGCTGTAGCTACATACTTGGCTTTTAAGTCTCCAACCTACCCTTCATTTTTATAAAAGGTGAGTATTAGGACTCAATATTATCTGAAAAGTATGCTATATAATAAAAGCCTAATATGCTATGGGTCTGGTCATCCAGTCATCCGGTCAATCAATCAAAGTGTAATATGCTAATGATATGCTAAGGCAGCTCAACTGCTCGTTATGACGTGCACTGACCACCAGGGGGCAGACACTGCAACTGGTAGGTTAGCTTGCGGCTGGGGTCTGGCCAATTGGGCCTGAGTGAGACAGGCCAGACATGCCCTGGAGCCCTCCTGTGGTCCTTCCCCAGCTGGCCAACCTCTCGTGTCTCCCCACCCCCCACCCCAATTGTGCACCAGTGGGGTTCCTCAGCTGGTCTGGCCTGCACACTCTCTCAATCTGGGACCCCTCAGGGGATGTTAGAGAAACAGTTTTGGCCTGATTCCACAGGCCAGGCCGAGGGACCCCACTGGTGCATAAATTCGTGCACTGGGCCTCTAATAAAATACATAAAAAATAACACTTTTAGGGACCAGCTCCCATAATATTGATACATGAATGTCTCAGGTTATTAAAGATTTTGATATATTTTTCAAAAAAAGTAAATAAGCAAGTTAAAAATAGAAATTAAAAGAATATGTTGTATATTCTTGTCTGGTATGACAATTCTATATTAACTAAATTAGATGTTTTTTGAAAAGGTTTTTAAATAGCTAGAGAGGATAGTGCTAAGATAGCCTTTCACTGTAGGCCACTCATTTGACTATTTTCCAGTCTAATGATAGACATTTTCAATTGGCTGCAGAAATTATATTTGCAGAATTAGAACATGTCACAAAGTCATAACATCATCAATAATAGTCATTCATCTCAAGCAAGCCAACCATCAAAGCATTAGTGGTGGTGGCTTTTGTAAAAACAAACAAACAAACAAACAAAAAATAACCTGAATTCAGTAACCTTATTAAAATATGCAATTAAAATGATCATAAATATAATAATATGTATTTAAGTTCATTCTTTTATTTGAATTTTGTACAGACATTTCTTGAAGTGACTATGCATGACATCAACTTCAGTGGCAATTACACTGAGTGGCCAGATTATTATGATCTCTAAACACATAATAATCTGGCCACTCAATGTATATTCTATATAATAAAAGGCTAATATGCAAATTGTCCCCTCGACCAGGAGTTCGACCAGCAGGCCGGCCGGCCAACCGTCCATGTCCCCTCCCCCTGGCCAGGCTAGCTGGACTCCAGCCATGCATAAATTCATGCACCAGGCCTCTAATATATATATATATATATATATATATATATATATATACACACACACACACACACACACACTGAGTGGTCAGGTTATTATGCGTTCAGAGATAATAATAATCTGGCCACTCAGTGTATTTAATGTTAAATTTTCTACATTTATTTGGGATTTTATACAGTATGTCTACATTATATTTAAGCGACTATCATATTAACTTGTAACTTGTATAATATATGATCTAACAGTTCTATTTTATTTCTCTTGCTAAATCTTTGGAATCTTCTGATCTTAAAAATCTCTCACTGCAGTAGGTATACATTTCATCACAGTTTTTAAATAAACAAGTAGTCTTTTAATTTTTAAATAATGTACAAACTTATATTTAGGTGAATTAGGATTTGAAGAATCCTCCAAATCTTTTCATCACTCAACCTAAAAAGCTTTCAAGGTCAGTTTCTGAAATTAAAGCAACACTTCAGTCTTCTGCTTTCTAACATAAACTTCCAACCATTATCTTTTCTAGCAGTAGTATAAGAAAACTCAATCTAAACATATACATAAAAATGTCCTTTATAATGTCAACCAGGTAATTTGACTCAGATTTCTCTAGGCTTTATTGTGTTTTTGTTTTTTTTGTTTTCATTTCCTGAACCAAGTTAGTAAATATTTAATGGTACTTACTTCTTACAGATTATATATTGAAGACTTTTCATTTATTTGAAAGATTTTCGGTTATTTTGTGACAACCATGGTTAGAAGAACATTTCTTTTTATAAACAAATTGTCCTTAGGAATTTAGAATCAGCTTTAGTTTCTGCAAAAAAAAAAAAAACCTAAAGCTTAGAGCATTTCCAAGTAACAAGCCAGCCAGTCACTGAACCTATGAAAGTAACTTCCAAGAGACTGCAGAACAGCTAATGTTGCTAGCATTTCAAGTCCCAGAATGGACTTGTTTTCCACAGATAACCCATCACATAAGGAAACCAAATTTACTTCACATAAATAAGTTACTGAAACCAAATTTACTTCACATAAATAAGTTACTGATGAGAAAAAATAGCAAAAATCTTTCCCTACAGTAGGAAAACTAATCCTCAACTATTTTTTTTTTTTACTAATCAGAACCCCAAGTCATAAATTTACAAAAAAATTTGGCCAATTTCTAGCATTATTTCTGGAAAAAAATATAAAACCTACATCTTGCCCTCAAACATAAGACAATACTTTGGGAACCAATTAAAAGGTATGATCCATGTCCAATATATAACCAAGCATAGATTTCAATCTGCAGTACAGCCTATCTTTGAAGATAAAGGGCATACTCATTAAGATAAGAGCAAATTACTCTTGTAAGTTATTAAATGTAACAAAGAGTTCCTATTATCTGGATTGAATTCATTTGACTGATATAAATGGAATTATCAGGATAAAGAAATAAAAGAAAACTGACAAAAAAGAATGTATTCTAAATATTTTAATGTTGCTTCTGAATTTTGTTTGATGGGCATTCTGTAAATGAACTCTATAAAAAATAAAATACATCAGCTCTTCTAGAGGGTCTAAATTGGATTTAATTTATGTTAAAAGTTTTTTCTAGTTTCTTATTTGCATATTTCTGCTTATTTTTCATTTGTTTTTATCCTATTTTATAAACAAAGGCAAATGAAATTATCCAAAGTACATAAATACCTTGGGAAGATGTAGATTGCCTCTTTAAGGTTAGTCTGAGGAATGAGGGCTAGACTGAGAATGCTAGTTCTCCAAGCCAGCATTCTAGTAAGCATATTGAAATATTTTAACCATGATAACAAGAAATGATCCTTTCACTGTTTGAAAGAGAAAGCTGAATGCAGACAGAGATACAAAGGCACAATTTATTTTAATTCTGCAAATAAGCATCTAGAAATAGGTGGGTTATATAACTGTATAAATTTAACAATGTTCTTGAAGGTTAGCAATACATTTCAAAGTTATCTTATGAATCCTCTACAAAATGCTTTTCTTTAGTAATTATGGATTTAAAATATTCCTTCTGATGATTAACAAAATAAGTTTATGGAGAAAACCCCTAGATTACATAACCAAATCAATCCTCAGAACTGGTGTGAATTGTTCTTCTTTAAATTTACTTTTATTAACATATGATTGGCATACACTATTATATTAGTTTTAGGTGTATAATATAGTGATTTGACATTTACATACCATCTGTCACCATTCAAATTTATTACAGTATTATTGGCTATATTCACTGTGCTATACATAACATTCCCATGCCTTATTTGTTTTATAACTGGAAGTTTTTACCTCTTATTCCTCTTCACCTTTTTTTGGTGTGACTTGTACTTCTTTGAAAAGAGAAAACAAGTCAGAGTTTAAGGGAATAACTAGCTAACAAACATAGGAGAAAGAGTGCATACATGAAGTGGCGGGGGGGACTGCTAGGTGCATGTTACATGCACACACACACACAAATGCACACAAACATTCCCATATACATATGTAAATAATGCCACCCCTATCAACAAATGGAAACTGCAGTAGTATATGCTTTTGCTTAACTAACTTTATGCACACAAGTCCATACAGAGAAGAGGAAAGAATAGCCTCATATTCATCACTCAATTCCATGACGAAAATGTTTGCTACTTTAAAATTACAGTGTTATTACATAACTAGAGGCCCGGTGCATGAAATTCGTGCACGGAGGGAGGTTGTCCCTCAGCCCAGCCTGTACCCTCTCCAATCTGAGACCCCACTGGGATCGGGCCTAAACGGGCAGTCGGACATCCCTCTCACAATCCAGGACTGCTGGCTCCCAACTGCTTGCCTGCCTGCCTTCCTGATTGCCCCTAACTGCTTCTGCCTGCCAGCCTGATCACCCCTTAACCACTCCGCTGCCAGCCTGTTTGCCCCCAACTTCCCTCCTCTGCCGGCCTGGTCACTCCTAACTGCCCTCTCCTACAGGGTTGATCACCTCCAACTGCCCTCCCTTGCAGGCCTGGTCCCTCTCAACTGCCCTCCCTTGCAGGCCTGGTCCTTCTCAACTGCCTTCCCTTGCAGGCCGGGTGCCTCCCAACTTCCCTCTCCTCCTGGCCACCTGTGGTGGCCATCTTGTATCCACATGGGGGCAGGATCTTTGACCACATGGGGGCAGCTATATTGTGTGTTGCAGTGATGATCAATCTGCATATTACTCTTTTATTAGCTAGGATAGAGGCCCGGTACAGGGGTGGGGGCCAGCTGGTTTGCCTTGAAGGGCGTCCCGGATCAGGTGGGGTTTCCCTTGGAGTGTGGGGCGGCCTGAGCGAGGTGCCTGTGGTGGTTTGCAGGCCGGCTATGCCCCCTGGCAACCCAAGCGGAGGCCCTGGTATCTGGAATTTATTTTCCTTCTACAATTGAAACTTTGTAGCCTGGAGCAGAGCCAAGCCTGGGGCTCCCTCCGAGGCCGGCAGCCATTTGTGTTGGGGTTATAATTGAAACTTTGTTGCCTTAAGCGGGTGAGCTCAGCCAGTGTGTGAGGAAAGCTTTGCCTCCCCTGTTGCCAGCGGCAACCCTGGCCTGCTCTCTCAAGCTCCATTCTGCCGCCATTTGTTTGAATTTGTTTACCTTCTATAATTGAAACTTTGTAGCTTGAGTGGAGGCTTAGGCCTGGCCAGGGCAGGCGGAAAGCTTGGCTTCCTCTGTTACCTAGGAAACCTTGCTCTCTGTGGCTGTAGCCATTTTGGTTTGGGTTAATTTGCATACTCGCTCTGATTGGATGGTGGGCGTGGCTTGTGTGCATGGCTTGTGGGTGTGTCGGAGGTATGGTCAATTTGCATATTTTTCTATTATTATATAGGACTAGAGATCCAGTGCATGAATTTGTGCACATTGAAAGGAAATTAATTAGAAGAAATATTTCAGAGGCTGGGGAGGGACCATGAGAGGTTAGCTGGCAGGGTAGGGACTGTGAGTGGGCTCCAGGGCATGTCCAGTCCATCTCCCTATCAGCTGGACCCCAGCAGCAAGCTAACCTATCAGTCAGAATGCCTCCCGCTGGTGATCAGTGCATGTCATAGTGACTGGTTGAATGGTTGAATGAACGGTCGAACACTTAGTATATTAGGCTTTTATTATATAGGATTGTTCCAATATATCAGTCTGATAAGCATGTACTTTCGGTTGTACAAGCATTCCATTGTATCAATTTACTCTTTGATCTTAAACCAGTCCACCAACTGCTGATATCAGCTCTTATAATTTCCAACTTGCTCTTGCAACCTGTAATACCACTAAGCATAGTTCTTTGCTGCTGTCATCCTGGGCCATCATCTGGGTCATACTGCACCATAAAGCTAACCTCACCCTAGTTTATCACTTCACTTAATAATTTGTGCTTCATAGAACTCTTTAGATTAAGTAAAGCTGTTTTTTTTTAGCCCTACATACCTAAATATAACTTAGGTCAAGTGTGACAAATTCCTTTCCTTTCTTTCAAGGGTTTCCCTCAAACTGCACAAGAAAAATTTCCTCCTAGTAGTATTCCAAAGATTTCCAAACCATTTCATTGTTATTCTTACTGATAACCAAAATATTTTCCCTTTCTTGAAACTTTCTAGAACAATCAAGGAAGGAGAGATAATTTTCCTGTATACAGATACAATCAACATATGGAACTATCAAAACTAATTGTACAGTAGCCCCTCCCCTTTATTTGTGATTTATCTTTCCATGTTTTCAGTTACCCGTGGTCAACCATGGCCTGAAATTATTAAATAGAAAATTCAAGAAATAAATAATTCGTAAGTTTTAAATTCCATGCTATTCTAAGTAGCATGATAAAATCTCCTCCCTTCCCCACTCAGACCCACCTAGGTTGTGAATCATCTTTTTGTCCAGGGTGTCCACAAAGTATATACTACCTACCCACTAGTCACTTAGTAATTATCTTGGTTATCAGATCCACTGTCACAATATCACAAAGATTGTGTTCAAGTAACCTTTATTTTACTTAATATTGTTCCCAAAACACGAGAATAATGATGTTGGCAATTTGGATATGCCGAAGAGAAGCCTGATATGTCTTCCTTTAAGTGGAAAGGTGAAAGTTCGGTACTATCTGTTCTTTTAGGAATCCACTGGGGGTCCTGGAACATATTCCCTACACATAAGAGAAGACAACTGTACCTCTTTCTATTCCCAAAAATAATTTATCTGATGTCATCACACCTAAGATACATTTAGCCCTCCCATGTATGTCATGTAAATATATTTTACCTATTTGCATATTTCTTCAATGTTTTTATCCTGCAATATATTATTTAGGTGTTGATATACATCAGACGTGTCTTCAATTTTAAAGTCCTTCAGGAAGACATCATTATATTCACATCATCTGAACAACTACTACCTACCATGGAATGATGGCAAATACATGCTTTTTGGATAGTATTTGATATGATAAAGATGATAAACCTGATCATTATAATTGTTTTCTATTACACACTATTCTTAGAGTATGAAATTATTTCTGAAGTTTGCATGAACTCTCTGTCGTTGGTAGGGTAGTACAAGTAACTACTCAAGTATAATAATGGTTGGTTGATGATTTAAAAATGTTATTTCCAATTTATCATTTGACTCATCATGAATACAGACCAGTTATAACACTGAGCTAAGCCGAAGCAAAGGTTTTGATTCCTGTATAGGCCAACAATCACAGACTGTCTCTTAATGCTGGCCAGCTTCCTACAAAGGCACACTGTTGAAAACAAATGGGGGTATAGATGAGATAACATAAACTGAGCTAAAACAAAACAGAATAATATATTTTTTTAAATTGAAAGCATAACTAAAAGGGTAATTTTCATGTCCGAGGGACAATCAATTACAGGGTGGCCTTCCTCCATAAATATCATCAAAGTTTCTAAATACAGTGATATTATTTTCATTATCAACTTCCTCTAGAAAAAAGAAGGAAAACTATAGCTAAAGAATGTACTTAATGGATTCAGAATATAAAACAAACCAAGGACAAAATAATCTTTTAAAACTCCTGTCAGCTAATACATGGAAAAGACAAAGAAAAAGATCAAATAGAAACAGAGACCTGTAACTTCCTCCTCTCCCCCTACCATAGAATATTTGTTTGACTAATTTCACCATGCATTCTGTATGTGTCAGTTCCTTTCTGCTTTTCACTGTTAAGAAAAAGTCTCTTGCTGAAGCCGGTTTGGCTCAGTGGATGGAGCGTCGGTCTGCGAACTAAAAGGTCCCAGGTTCGATTCCGGTCAAGGGCATGTACATTGGTTGCGGGCACATCCCCCGGTGTGGGGGGGTGTGCAGGAGGCAGCTGATTGATGTCTCTCTCTCATCGATGTTTCTAGCTCTCTATCCCTCTTCCTTCCTCTCTGTGAAAAATCAATAAAATATATTTTAAAGAAAGAAAAAGTCTCTTAATTGTAAGGCTGCCATATTCTTCAGTACTAACAATTAACTACATTTACACAGTGCACGTTTTTCCCTCTAATTTTCTTTTTAATTTTTACTATAATTTCTACATGCACAATATTGGCATTAATTTACAATATTCAGCTTTATTCTAGCCTATTGCCTCAACTCCCTTCAGCGTGTTTCCCTAATTTTTTCCATGAAATTACAATACTATTTACATAGCTATAATTTCAATGGTATAAGAATTAAGGTATTATAAATGATATCCTAAATGACTAGGCAAGTTTTGTTTCTAGTACAATCAGCTGGAATAAGCAAAGTTTAAGTAATTATTCTATATGTCTAAGAATGCTTCCATTTCCAGCTAAAAGTTAAGTAGCATTTACAAAAATATGATTATGTTTATAATAGAAGTTGATTTAACAAAGGAAGGTGATACCAATACATTCTTACTACAAAAGTTTTAGTCATTAATTCATAAATTAGTTGTATGAATCAATACTCGATGAAAATTGGCCACTAGCCAGATCTAATTTCTGTCCTGGGAATTTAGATTTATCTTTAGAGTTTATAGAGGAAAAGAAAATTATTTTGCCATGTCCTCACTCAATAACTTTTTTTAAAATACATATTTTATTGATTTTTTACAGAGAGGAAGGGAGAGGGATAGAGAGCTAGAAACACCAATGAGAGAGAAACATCGACCAGCTGCCTCCTACACAACCCCTACTGGGGATGTGCCCACAACCAATGTACATGCCCTTGACCGGAATCGAACCTGGGACCTTTCAAGTCCGCAGACCGACACTCTATTCACTGAGCCAAACCGGTTTCGGCCTCACTCAATAACTTTTAACCTGTTTCTCTTTCTACCCAAACAGAATTGTTATAAATTTCCTAGACACAACCTATACTTTCTCACCACTTCACACTTGCTTGAGCAATCCTCTCCACATGGAATTTCCTTAATCCTAATCTACACCCATTTAAATCAATCATCCTTTAAGGTATCACTCAAATACCATAGCTTAACTATCCTTTAAGCCATTAATAATCCCAGCATCCTTGATCTAAAGGGAATAGAGTTACCATATGACCCAAAAATCCCTCTTCTGTGTATCTACTCAAAAAATTTAAAAACATTTATTCACAGATATATGCACACCTATGTTCATTGTAGCATTATTCATGGTGGTCAAGACATGAAAACAACTTAAGTTCCTTGGCTAGATGATTGGATAAAGAAGATATGGTACATATGTACTATGGAATGCTATCCATCCATAAGAAAATATGAAATATTGCCATTTTCAACAACATGGATGGACCTCGAGAATATTATGCTAAGTGAAATAATTCAGTTGGAAAAAGCTAAGAACCATATGATTTCTCTCATATGGGAGATATAAAACTGAAGCTCATAGACACTAACAACAGTATGGTGTTTACCAAAGGGAAGGGGGTAGGGGGTAGTAAAGGGCAAAGAGAGCCAAATTTGTGGTGACATGAGATTATTTGCCTTTGGATGGTGAGCACACAATGCAATATACAGATGATGTATCATAGAAATGTATACTTGAAACCTATATAATATTATTAACGAACTAGAGGCCCAGCACACAAAATTCGTGCACGGGTAGGATCCCTAGGCCTGGCCTATGATCAGGGACTGATCTTCTCCAGCTGCCAACAGCCGGCCTCACCTGCTGATGCCAGTCACCCTCTGTGTGGGGCAACCTGTGAGGTGATCAGGGCCCTGCTTGCTCACACCCGCCTTGTCCTCGAGCCACCCGCATCCGCCACTACCCACC
Organism: Cnephaeus nilssonii; assembly: GCF_951640355.1. Lineage (NCBI taxonomy): Eukaryota > Metazoa > Chordata > Mammalia > Chiroptera > Vespertilionidae > Cnephaeus > Cnephaeus nilssonii. The sequence goes on from NC_137071.1 coordinate 26,886,313, forward strand.
CCTGGTTCCCCATTCCCCATTGAAACCTATATAATATTACTAACAAATGTCACCCCAATAAATTGAATTTAAAAAATTTTAAACTTTTTCATGAGAAAAATTTAAAAATAAAAAATAAACTTTACTTAACATCACCTACCTCATGGGACAGCTTTAAGGATCTATGAGATAACATGTGTTAAGCCACTTACTAAATGATGAAGCACTCACTATACAAGGACTCTGAATATATACAAGGACTCTGAATATACTGAGTCATGAATGAAAGAATCTGTTTATAACCATAAAATATGTCTGTAATCCTCATATAAGGATGTGCCATAAAATTTACATTCATAAATTGTAATTTACTTATACTGAAAATCTGTGTGTAAGAGTACATTATGAACTATTCTGTTAATTGGTGCATGATGAATGAAGAGGAAGGAAAAGTTTAGGAGATAAATACATTTTATGCTTGTATAAATGGATGAAATTAGCTTCCACCATCAGTTTCTAAAATCCCTACATAATATACAATTATTTACATTTTTCTTTGGGTTTTATTCATTACATAAAAAGTAATTAAATATTTATGGGCAGCATATAATATACTAACCTTCATTAAATCTGTTCAAAATGTTTTTAGTTAAAAAATAAAAATATGATCAAAATTACTGAAATCTAAGAGACAGAATTCACAGACTCAAACCCTTTATTAACTTATGTCTAATGAAGCAAATAAATATAAACATTTACAATTTCTTATATTTTTCCAAATTTATATAAATGTAAATTAGTAATATTATTATCAACTTCTGACATTAAGCAATATACTTTAGGTGCATGCGAATATGATTAAGGATTAGACAGAGGGCAAATTTTCTGTAACACAATTATAGCATAAAAAATAAGCTGCTGGGAAAATGTGACAGGTTCTGTTTTTTGTTCATGTAAATGTGTTCTATTACAAAAAGTAAAATGCTTGGGCACAAATTCATGTACAGTACTTGTGATTTTATTAGACAAGGCATAAAGTCTATGGAATATTTTAAGGAAGCCCTCTCTAAACATGCTAATTTATAATTCTATAAAGAAAAGAAAGTGTGCATGTCTGCATCTGTCACAAAAATTTATTAACAGTCTGCCTCCTCATTTATGCATCACAAGACAATAAAGTCATCAGTGATATTTATTTCTGGTCAAAAGGAAAATATCTTATTCAGAGACCTAGATCATAATAAAATATAGACATACAGAAAGTGCAGTTTCGTATTTAACAGGCATATGGCACTGACATCATGCGTTTACTGGCATACCTTCCTATCACTGAGGTAAATATGACTGACTAGCTGCTTTGCTTTATTGCTTAACTTTTTTTGTTCTCTACCAGGAACTGAAACCAACAGAAAAGCTGAATAACTAGGAATGCTCACTACAGGTGAGACTGCCACTGATATGTGTTAGGTCTCACTTAATCTCCACAAAATAACCCTTCAAGATACACATTATTTTCATTTTGCAGCTGAGGACACTGAACTGAAATTTGAGAACCTTGACCCACGTCATAATAGCTAGAAGAAATGCATGGATGTGAACTAAGATTTCTCTGATGCCAAAGTCTATGCACTTTCCATTACACCATGCAGCTTCCTGAAACTGGGTATCACCTGTATGATTTTATAGCTGCCTAATCTTAATCCAAGAATCAGATCACCTATAAAAGCAACTACTTAGTGGTGTTGCCATTCCACATAATTTTCTAAGACCCCCCAACAGCTACACTTTCACGAAATTCCCATTCCACTTTGCATAAGTTAAACATGAAACAGTTGCCTTTTAAACAATTAAGTATATCTAGAGCTCTTCATTCCCACATTCCAGATTAAGAGATATTTCTGTATATTTTTGCTACTATAAGTAGAAATACAATTTTCAATTTTAAAAGACTCAAGGCTCTGTTAAATACCAGTTCTTTTATAATAAATGCATACACACATGTACAACCCTTGGGCAGTATTTTCTTTTTTAAAATATCATATATAAACTGCAGTGAGAAAGCATAGAAATGCATACAATAAATCCAATTAAGGCATTGGAGTTACTATAACCAGAAGTAAGTGACTTGAATCCATTCACTATTGAATTCAATTATCTGAAATCCTCCTACCCTACCAGTCAATCTCTCCAGAACTTAAACTGACCACTCATTTCTTCAAATAAATACAAAGTCACATTTATCTTCATCCTTCTGTGGAATTTCATTTCAGGTTTAAAAAGAGAGTTTTCTGTATATACAGTCTTGTTATATTTCAAAACCTATGTACTTTAAACTCTCCACATTTTGTTGATTTTTTTCTCTATTTCCCAGTTATTACCCTCATTTTGGTACACCTACTTCTCAATAAGGGCCAGCGAACTTGCTGGACTGCAAACCAGAGATATAAGCAGAAAGGGATCCATAATATTTACTCTAAAATGGGAATAAAACTAATGAGCTCATTTTCTTCCTTCCCCTCAGAAACCTGGTGGAATCTCCTTATAAATACAAAATATTTTAGCAGTTTTTCAGTGCATCAGATGGATAACTCTCCCAGAAATCCTCTGACTGACAAATTCCTCCTAGTTAGAGAAAACATTGTAATTTCCCTCTCGCTGGAAATTCTGGACTAGATCCAATATACAGTGGGAGCCAAGTATTTTCTCAAGATGGAGTTTTGTGATGAGGACAAATCACTCCTTTGACATTTTTATTTTATTTTTTATAAATTTGATAGAAATCTTCTTAAATGTTTTTATATGGTGCAGAAAATTGAATGTCAATACAAATATTGGAGGAGGAGACATCAAACTAAACAGCAAATAAGGAATCACTTTAAGAAAAGCTACACTAAACCAAACTCAAAAGCAAGATGGTCTCCCAAATTAAATTTTTTTAAAAAAAACTTACTTTTTTTAAGTTTTATGAGTTCCTTATAATATATTTGGGATAGTAACCCTTTATCAGATCTATCATTGCTAAATACACTCTTCCATAGAGTGGGCTCCCTTTTCATTTTGTTGATGGTTTGTTTTGCTGTGCAGAAGCTTTTATTTTGATGTAGTCCCATTTGTTTAATTTCTCCTTAGTTTCCTTTGTCCTAAGAGATGTATCTGTAAACATATTGCTGTGAGAGATGTCTGAGATTTTGCTGCCTATGGTTCTTTCTAGGATTTTTATGGTTTCATGTCTTACATTTAAGTCTTTTTATATACAGTACTAGAGGCCCAGTGCACGAAATTCGTGCACGGGGGTGTGTGTCCCACAGCGCAGCCTGCACCCTCTCCAATATGGGACACCTCGAAGGATGTCCAACTGCCCGTTTAGGCCCGATTCTACCGGGATTGGGCCTAAACGGGCAGTTGGTCATCCATCTCACAATCCAGGACTGCTGGCTCCCAACTGCTCGCCTACATGCCTTCCTGATTGCCCCTAACCACTTCTGCCTGCCAGCCTGATCACCCCCTAACCACTCCCCTACCAGCCTGATTGATGCTTAACTGCTCCCCTGCCAGCCTGTTTGCCCCTAACTGCCCTCCCCTGCAGGCCTGGTTACCCCTAACTGCCCTCCCCTACAGGCCTGGTCCCCCCTAACTGCTCTCCCCTGCAGACCTGGGTCCCCCCAACTGCCCTTCCCTGCAGGCCCAGTCAACCCCAATTTCCCTGCTCTGTCAGCCTGGTCACCCCTAACTGCCCTCCCCTGCATGCCCCGTCCCTCCCAACTTCCCTCCTCTGCTGGCCTGATCGCCCCCAACTGCCCTTTCTTGCAGGCCTGATCCCTCCAAACTGCCCTCCCCTGCTGGCCTGATTACCCACAACTGCCCTCCCTTGCAGGCCTGGTCCCTCCCAACTCCCCTCCCCTGCTGGCCATCTTGTGGTGGCCATCTTGTGTCCACACGGAGGCAGCCATCTTTGACCACATGGGGGAAGCTATCTTGTGTGTTGGAGTGATGGTCAATTTGCATATTACTCTTTTATTGGATAGGATTTTGAGTTTATTCCTCTGTATGGTTTAAGTTGGTGGTCTAGTTTCATTTTTTTGCATGTACCTGTCCAATTTTCCCAACATTTATTGCAGAGACTGTCTTTACTCATTTGAAAGCCAAAACACCAATCAGAAAGAATGTATGCACCCCTATGTTCATAGCAGCACTATTTAAAATAGCTAAGATCTGGAAACTGCCCAAGTTCCCATCAGTAGATTAGTGGATAAAAAAGCTATGGTACATTTACACCATGGAATACTATGCAGCAGTAAAAAGGAAGAGCTCTCACACTTTGAGACAGCATGGAGGGACCTGGAGAGTATTATGCTAAACGAAATAAGCCAATCAGAGAAAGGGAAATATAATATGATCTCACTCATACATGATATCTAATGAACAAAATAAACTGATGAACAAAATAGATCCAGAGATGTAGAAGCATGTAACAGACTGTGGAATCTCAGAAGGAAGGTGAGGGAAGGTGGGTGGGTGGTAAGAGATCAACCAAAGAACTTGTATGCATATATTCAAAAAATGGGAATAAAACTAAAGACCTCATTTTCACAGACAATGCACACAGACAATTGGGTGTTGAAGGCCTGGGGTTTAGGTGTGGGCTAGAAGAGGTCAATGGGGGAAGAAAGGGGACATATGTAATAGTTTCAACAAAGACTTCTTAAAAATTCATGATGGTATCCTACCATTAAAATGTTACAGAAATAGAATAAAAATATACAGGAAAATCATAATTATCTTTTTCTTATCACAGAAAAAAATAAAGGAAAATATGTAGAATTAAGCAAAATGAAAACAAATGTGACTAGTTTGCTTTCAATGGAGCTCTGTTCTCCAGTGCTGATGTGCACCACAGAGAGCAATGAGAAAACTACATGACCTTGGCTTGGCACTTTTAACCATTTTCTCCATAAATGGAGCATAATTTGAAATAAAAAGGATCCCAGCTGTGATAACCTCAATCTGCTTTAAGTCTCATTTTTTCTTTCAATGCTGTTCTATTTAACAGGACATATCACAGAACATATTTGAAATATATCTAAACAAGGAGAACGTCATTTTCCTGTAGACTAACTCTTGATACACTTGCCAAAGCTGTATTGCTCATGAAACCATTCTCATTTCCTAAGCACAACTTTGACAATAAACTCTATGGTTAATATGAATGGACATACCCAGCAGTGTGGCAGAAAGAGAGGCTGTATCATCAATTAAAGATGCTCATAAATGGGACACAACAAGGACACTGTGAATGTCAGGATAATGAAGATGTTCTTCAGTGAAAATAGGCTAAATTATAGCATTCTTGGGAAAGGAAAAGGTAAGAAAAATAAGCACAATCAGGATCTGCATCAAACACATTGAGTTTAGAATTTGAGGCAATTAATTTCAAATCAACATCAGGAAACCTATCTAATAAATAGGGAATATGCTAATTGACCCTCACACCATCGCAAACATGGAAGCACCCACAGCCAATAAGGAAGGAATATGCTAATTGACTGCCCTGCCCTCAAAGATGGTGGCGCCCATAGCCACTAAGAAGGGAATATGCTAATTGACTGTTCTGCCCTCAAAGATGGTGGTGCCCACAGCCAATAAGGAGGAAATATGCTAATTAACTGCCACACCCACAGCCACAAGATGGTGGCGCCGAGTCCCCTCAGCCCTCAAGCTGCCCAGGGTGGGCCCAAGGCACAGGCAAGCCTTGGATGGCAGCTGCCCAGCCACCCAGGGCTACCGGAGGCTCAGGTAACCAGGACTGGCAGAGGCTTGCACTACCAGCAGTGGCAGCAGCAGAGGTGTCATGGGGTGTTGCCTTCCCCTGATCTCTGGGTTGCCTCCAGCCCCTGAGGGCTCCTGGACTGTGATAGGGGGCAGGCCGGGCTGAGGGGCCCCCCCTGAGTGCATGAATTTTCATGCACCAGGCCTCTAGTTAATCTAATATAAGGTGACTGATATCAAGTCAATGACAGGAAATCTATCAAGCAAAAAAACAAACTCTTGAAAAAATGTCACTAGAAGATTATTTTTGTAATCTCAGACACAATGGTATGAAACTGACTTATGTTTCCCATGTTTTTGTGAAGGCTTGTCTATCCACAGAGTACTAAACTACTAGAAAAGCAAGTGGTCAGTTCCAAGTAGGAATAGCTGTTATTTTCTAATTAAAATTCACAAGACCAAAATATTAATTTATTAGGCAACAATGCTTAATTTAAGCAACCAGAGCAACATTTTCTAGCAAAGCATTATTTTTATAAGGAAGTTGTCATGATGATTTTACATAAATAATTTAATATGATAAAACAGTTTATTGTCTGCTATTGATATGCAAACAAATTTACCCCATATTGAGAAGTAGCTACTTAATATGAATCCAAATGTAAAGGGATATTCCTCAGTAAAAACTGAACTAAACTTACAGCTTTGCAAATATTTCACTTAGTAAACTACTGCTCTTTTAGACAGTGGAAAGATTATCTTTTGCTATCAAAGAAGCAAGTTAATAAATCGACAATAACAAAGTGATGTATCTGTCAAAGTTTATAGATAAAGATGTCGAGCTATAGGTTATCAGCCTACAACATTGACACTGTTCATATATCATAGCTCCCCAACACACTCTGTCAGCATTGTTTATTTCCAGTCTAATGTTAAATAATGACCATGTACTAAGAATGCTTTTGGGAAACTGCCTTGTCTTACATACTGCTTACCTGGTTACTTCAGAGCAAACTTTGGTTTAGTCTTCTGTTTTGATGGATGACACTTATCAATTTGAAATAAGTGTTAGATCAATTATGTGAAAAATATAAATTTTACTACTTTTCTCATATTTGCTATATTACTTTTTGTATATCAATATCAAGTGCCACTCTGCCCAGTTATTACTCCTAGTGCTTCAGTCATCATTGGTAGCTTAATTATGAATACTCTTTTATTTTATTTTTAATTACTTTTATTATTTTTTTATTCCTCACCTGAGAATATGTTTTTATCTTTATTGAGATTTTTAGAGAGAGAGGAAGGGAGAGAGAGAGAATAACACATCGATGTGTGAGAGAAACACCAATCAGTTGCTTCCTATATGCACCCCAGCCTCAGATAAAACGGGGATTGAACCCACAACCTGGGTATGTGCCCTAACCAGAAATTGAACCTGCAAAACTTAGATGCACAGAGTGATGCTTCAACCAGTGAGTCACACTGACTGGGGCATGAATAGTCTTTAAATAATTGCCTCACACATTAGGTTACCTGAGAAGGATAATAGGATATGTAGTGGCCTGTAAAAATAACTAAAAATTGTTCAGCTTTGTATTAATAACTTGAAAAACCATCAGCAAGAAAAAGATAAATATATAATTAGCTAAATATTTCTTTCCCTTTACTATCCTCAAGAAAGAAAAAAAACTACTGGTGTGGAATATCCTGGAAGGATAAAAGAAGGTAGAATTTTGGGGACTTGGGGTAAAAGTTTAACATATTTCTATTTAATTTAATATCACTTTCTGGCTTAGTTCAACCATTCCATTTACTCAATTCATATTTATTTGAGGATTCTCCTATTTATTTTAGTTTTATATTGAGTATCAACTAAGATGCACCATATTTGATCTAGGGTATCAAAACAATTTTTTGACACCTGTACTCTAGAAGTTTGAGACATAGTTGGGGAGAGGGAAGGCATATATTGTTTATGTGACTATAGCAGTTTCAGGGCTGTCTTGTGTCCAGGTCCTAACAGAAAGAGCTATAAAGTGCACATCCCAGAAGAGCTCTTCCCAGATATTTTCTTTCTATTCCACTTCAATGAAACTCCTACTTCTCAAATCCCAAGATCCTCACACAAATGGAGCTGGTTTACTCATAAAGTTAGCATAACTAATTTCTAATGGAAACATCTAATATGCCATTTTTGGTCTAAAAAAAGCATTTTTATAAGGATAATAATTTTAGAGAATCAGCAGTGTTATTTACTTCATCTTTGAGGGTTTGTTATAACTTTAAGGTAGGGAGAGTAATCCTTTCATATGTTCTCATAGCACTTGAATTACACCACCAGTGTGACATTTAACATACTTATAAAAAATACTAGAGGCCCAGTGCATGAAAGTTCATGCACTGGAGTAGGGGATCCCTCAGCCCGGCCTGCCCCCTCTCACAGTCTGGGAGCCCTCAGGGGCGGGAGGCGACCCAGCAATCAGGGGAAGGCTATGCCCCAATCACACTTCTGTTGCTGCCACTGCCGGCAGTGTAAGCCTTGACCGGCTTGGTTACCTGAGCCTTGGGTGGCCCTGGGTGGCTGGGCAGCCGCCATCCAAGGCTTGCCTGTGCCTCAGGCTGTCCCTGGGTGGCTGGGGTACTGAGGGGACTGGGGGACTCCGGAGGCAGACATGCGGCAAGGCAGGGCTGAGTGGACTGGGCGTTGCCATCTTGTGGCTGTGAGCACTGCCATCATTGAGGGCAGGGCAGTCAATTAGCATATTCCTTCCTTGTTGGCTGTGGGCACTACCATCTTTGAGGGTGGGACAGTCAATTAACATATTCCCTCCTTATTGGCTGTGGGCACCGCCATCATTGCAATGGTGTGAGGGTCAATTAGCATATTCCCTCTTTATTAGATAAGACTAGAGTCCCAGTGCATGAAATTCATACACTAGGGGGGTCCCTCAGCCCCGCCAGTGTCCTCTCACAGTCTCAGAACCACCGGAGGATGTCCAACTGACAGCTTAGACTCACTCAAGCCATCAGTTGACATCCTTAGCACTGCCATGGAGGCGGGAGAGGCTCCCACGACCACGACAGCACTCGCCAGCCATGAGCCCAGCTTCTGGTGCACTGACCACCAGGGAGAAGCTCCTGCATTGAGCGTCTTCCCCCTGGTGGTCAGTGCTCTCCATAGTGACTGATCATTCCGCTGTTGGGTCTATTTGCATATTAGCCTTTTATTATATGGGATTTCTCAGAACTTCCAACTCTTTCAGATATCTGAATTTAACATCCAAAACACACTGAGCTACTTGAGAGTAGAGAGCAAGTTTCATTCAATTTTGTATCCCTTATGTTGAATACAATCTCAGATATATCATAGATGCTTATTAAATCTTTGTCATTCATTGCAAAATCTGATTATAGTGTATTAAAATGCTATCGTAGACTAGACTTTACAGTTTCTAACTGGTGCAATTGATAATCCATAACTATTTAACTGTGCATAGTCCTAATAGAATAATTTTGCTTTGAACCTGTGACTTTGACCAGCACTCCAGCTGCGCAGTACAGTGAAAGGGGTACTTTGTTTTAGTCAAATGACATATCAGTTACTAATTATATTTGCTTCATCACCAAAAAAAAGAGAAAAGTAATATCTATCATTGCCTTTTTTCACATGGATGGCCTGAGAAACAAATAGAATGAGAGTGCCAGAACGCTTTGTAAAGTACAAAATGAAGTCAAATAATCATCATTTTTCATTATTCAACCAATTCTGAAGAACTGATTGATTCTGCTGCAAAATCTTCATCCATCCTTGAGATTGAATATTTTGCCTCTTCTTTTCATATGTAATACCCATGCTCTTAGACTTTTGGCCTCAAGGCCCTAGAAAAATTGCCTAAACTGATGTATTAAAATTTGTTTCCTTTCTTCCTCTGAATCTTTGGGTATGGTGTACCCCTATGTAGAAGCTCTTCTCCATCCATTAGCAATTGATCACAACCCAACATTCTACAAAGCTGAATGCCATTCCCTTATTCATGGAATCACAAAGTATTCTAGGCCACTGTAATCTCTTCCTCCTCAACACTTTTATTTATACTAATCAGGTCAAGCTTGTAATCACAGACAATCTATTGAAATTTAAAAGTTTTGTGTTATAATCCTACCTAATAAAAGAGTAATATGCTAATTGACCGTACCTTCGCTATGCCCACAGCCAATCAGGGCACTATGCAAATTAACCCAGTAAAGATGGCGGCCCCTATGTGCTGCCCCACCCCCAATCACTGAGCCGCTAAGGGACCCAAACGGGAGGCGCGGGGCAGAACTTGCTGAGTCCCGCCCCATGCCCCCCGCCGCTCCGATCGCTGAGCTGCTGACGGACCTGGGCTGGCGAAAGGTGTGGGACCTACCACTGATCCGATTGATTGCTGAACTGCTGACGGGTCCTGCCCCGCACCTCCCGCCACTCCGATCGCTGAGCCTCTGAGCCTCTGACGGACCCAGATCTGCGGGAGGTGTGGGGCGGGTCTCGCTGAGTCCCGCCCCGTGCCTCCCGCCGCTCGGACGGATGGCCGCTGACGGATCTGGGCCAGCGGGAGGTGCCCAGATAGCAGCTGGTGGCACGGGGCGGGCAGTGCCCGCCCCACACCGCCGCTGCCACCCAGGTCCAAGCCCCGACCCTGAAAGAAGGCGGAAGGCGGTGGCCAGAGCCAAGGCCTGGGTTCCTGGTGCTGGCAGAAAACTGGTGCAGGCAGCCAGGTGAATGAAGGTCTATTGCACAAATCTTCGTGCAACGGGCTTCTAGTCTATATATATAAAAGCCAAGCAACCAGAATGACAGAATGACCAGAACAACCAGTTGCTATGATGTGCACTACAGCAGCCAACCAGCCTGATCAGGGCCCCGTTCAGACCCCCCAACGTCCTGCATCCCCTCCCCATGACCATCCCGGTACCCAATTGGACCCCCCACCCCAATCGGGCACCCTCAGCCTGATTGTGGTGGGGCTGCCTGGCGAACTGTCCATGGCCCCTCCACCCTGGCCATCCCAACCCCAGATTGGTCCCCCCACTCCAATTAGGGGTTGGGCCAGCCTGCCAAAGACCCATGGTCCCTGCCCCCAATTGCCCCCCCAACCTAATTGGGGGTGGGGATGCTGGCTAACCATCCTTGTCCCCTCCCCCCACTGGACAAATCCTGATCAGCCTCCATCAGGGTGGGCCAGCCGGACCTCACCTGTACACAAATTCATGCACTGGGCATCAAGTAATCCTACCTAATAAAACAGTAATATGCAAATTGACCGCACCTTCGCTATGCCCAAGCCACACCCACCATCCAAAGCCACGCCCATCAGCCAATCAGGGCGAGTATGCAAATTACCCAAACAAGATGGCGGTTAATTTTCATGCGTTGAGGGAGGGAGGAGTGAAGACTGAAGACAACTTAGAAGAAGAGGAAGGAAAAGCGGAAAGCAAGGTGGCTGCCAGAGGGAAAGCCTGGGTAGGGAGGGGTGAGGCGGAGCGGGGCCGGCAGCAGCGGCATGTGGTGCAGGCGCAGTGGCCGCAACAGCGGCGGCTGCGGCAGCGCATGCGGCCACCTGCAGGATTCTTCCTGCAAATGGGCTACTAGTAATAATAATAAGCCACCCTTTGCTGGATGATAGGTACTTTATATGCATTATATCTTCTTATAACAAAGTAATGTCTGATTATAGTGTGCTCAATTCTCCACATTAGAGATTATTATTATACTTTTCTATAAATAAGAAAATAGAGGCTCAACAAGATTATATAATTGGCAAAATGTCACAAAGCAAGTAGCAGAGCTAGGGATATGAGTTCAGGTCTATCATGCTCATTCAATTATGCTATGTTGTTTTCCCAACTAGATTTCCAAAATTTTAAGATTTATTTCTTGCACTTAGAATAGCACTATTGGTTCTCAGTACGTTCACTGAACCCACAGTTTTATTTGCTTATCACATTATTATCTGAAGTAAAACTTTTCAGGCTAAATCATGTTAGTTCAAGTCTCTGTGTTCAAGTAACCTTGCTATAAGTGGCCAGAAAATAAATTAATCCAGTTTGACACTAATCCTAATTTTTTAAATGAGTTGGTTCACATGCATAACCCCATTTATATTTTCCTTTTGGGTCTTTACAATTATTTTTTTCAATACATTTTTATTTATTTCAAAGAGGAAGGGAGAAGGAGAGAGACAAAGAGAGAGAAACATCAATGATGAGAGAGAATCATTGATCAGCTGCCTCCTGCATGCCCCCTACTGGGGATTGAGGCCACAACCCAGGCATGTGCCTTTGATGGGAATCAAATGCAGAAACTTTCAGTCTGCAGGTCGATACTCTATCCACTGAGCCAAACCGGCTAGGGCATCTTGAAAATTCTTAAGATACAAAGTTTTCAGTTAAAAATATTAGAGTAATTTTAATGTTTTTTTTTATTTTAATTCGGATCTAAAACTATTCTTTAGACCATGAATCAGACACATTCTAATCTCCACAGAAACTGTGAAAATGGAGATGTTAGAATACATATAGATGGCCAAGAGACATATGAAAAAACTAGATGCCCGGTGCATGAAATTGGTGCACAGGGGATGTGACCCTCAGCCCAGCCTGCATCTTCTCTAATCTGGGCCTGCACCCTCTCTAATCATCCCCTGAGGGATGTCCTACTGGGATCAGGCCTAAATGGGCAGTCGGACATCCATCTCACAATCCAGGACTGCCGGCCTTCCTGATTGCCCCTAACCACTTCTGCCTGCCAGCCAGATCACCCCCTAACCACTCCCCTGCCAGCCTGATTGATGCCTAAATGCTCCCCTGCCAGCCCAATTGCCCCTAACTGCCCTCCCCAACCAGCCTGGTCACCCCTAACTGCCCTCCCCTGCCAGCCTCATCACCCCTAACTGCTCTCCCCTGCAAGCCTGGGTCCCCCACAACTGACCTTCCCTGCAGGCCCAGTTGCCCCCAACTTCCCTCCTCTGCAGGCCTGGTCCCCCCAACTGCCCTCCCCTGCAGGCCTGGTCACCCCTAACTACCCTCCCCTGCTGGCCATCTTGTGGCAGCCATCTTGTGTCCACATGTGGGCAGCCATCTTTTGTGTTGGAGTGACAGTCAATTTGCATATTACTCTTTTATTAGATAGGATGCTCAACATCACTAATCATCAGAGATATGCAAATCAAAACAACAATGAGGTACCATCTCACACCTGTCAGAATGGTCATCACCAACAAATGACAAGTGCTGGTAAGGATGTGGAGAAAAGGGAACCCTAGAACACTGATGTTGGGAATGCAAACTGGTGTAGCCACTGTGGGAAAGAGTCTGGAGTTTCCTCCAAAAATTAAATACAGAACTGCCATTTGATCCAGTGATTCCACTTCTAGGACTATCCTAAGAAGCCTGAAATACCAATCAGAAAGAATGCATGCACCCCTATGTCCATAGCAGCACAATTTATAATAGCTAAGATCTGGAAACAGTGGTACATTTACACCATGAAATCCTATGCAGCTATAAAAAAGAAGGATCTCTTACCCTTTGAGACAGTATAGAGCAGTGGTTCTCAACCTTTCTAATGCTGCGACCCTTTAATACAGTTCCTCATGTTGTGATGACCCCCAGCCATAAAATTATTTTCGTTGCTACTTCATAGCTGTAATTTTGCTACTGTTAATGAATTGTAATGTAAATATCTGTTTTCTGATGGTCTTAGGCAACCCTGCTAGTGGTTCTCAATGTATGGGTCGCGACCCACAGGTTGAGAACCACAGCTGTAGAGCCTAAGACCATCGGAAAACACAGATATTTACATTATGATTCGTTAACAGTAGCAAAATTACAGTTATGAAGTAGCAACGAAAATAATTTTATGGTTGGCAGTCACCACAACATGAGGAACTGTATTAAAGGGTCTCGGCATTAGAAAGGTTGAGAACCACTGGTATAGAGGGACCTGAAGAGTATTATGCAAAGTGAAATAAGCCAGTCAGAGAAAGACAAATATCACATGATCTTACTCATATGTGGAATCTAATGAACAAAATAAACTACTGAACAAAATAGATCCAGAGACATAGAAACATGGAACAAACTGATGAATTTCAGAGGGAAGGTAGGGGTGAGTTGGAAGAGATTAACCAAAGAACTTATATGCATATATGCCTAACCTATGGACACAGACAATAGTGTGTTGAAGGCCTGGGGCAGGGGAAGGGGGCATGCTAGAAGGGGTTAATGGGGATAAAAAGGGTATATCTGCATTACTTTCAACAATAAAGATAATTTTTTTTTTTAAAAAAAGAATACAGTGAAAATCTAGACTATCTTTTTCACAGCATTTGACTCAAAGTTTATAATAGGGATTTGTTATTCTCTCATATATTCTGGCAATATTTTAGCATTTCTGAGCTAACATGAGTTATGTCTATGTCTTAAGTCATGTTGATATATGCTAAAACCATGTCAATTTCTTTACCAATACCTCTACCAGACTTCTTAATTTAATTTACAATACTGCTGATACCATATTTTAGTTTTAGTATTATTTTTCATAATGACTATTTTTGAAGTTTTGTTTTCTATACAAAGAACTTGTTCTTGTCACCGGGGTTTTACAAATACAATAAGACAAATATATACATAATCTGTAGAGTTCTACATTCCCACACTCTCATTCAGTCTTACTCATAGCTCTTGCCATTTAGTTGAGTGAATAATACATATATAGACCACAGTTAAATGCATTATTACATGGTTAAAATATATAAGTCTACTCAAGTGCTGGCTCTTTACTCTCCCATACCCATCATACTACTGGGCTAGAAGTGAAGTGTCTTTCATGCTCCTCATTATTGCTTCCAGATCTTTTTTACCCTCTCCATAAAACACTCAGATTTGGATCCCATGTTCCAAAATGTATCATCAAATATTCCTCCTTTTAAGAGTCATCCACTTATTTGCAGGTCATTCTAACTCCTTGAAAATTTTAGTCACCGAGATTATTCTCTGACTCTATAACTAATCCTATTATAATCCGTGGTTTAATATAATTCATGGTTCAAAACCCTCCAAAAGCTTATCGTTTCCTTAAAAGTAAAAACAATACTCTAATGTTCTGGTCCCTTGTCACCTCTTTCATCTTGTATCCTACCACTCATTTACTCTGCTCCACACTGGCCTTCTTGCTCGTCTTTGAAGAAGTCAGTCAAAGCTCTTACTATTCCTTATGTGCTTCAGGTCTTCCCTTAAAATCACCTCAATACAAGCTTCCTTGATCACCTTATTCAAAATTTCAATTCACCCCCCATCATCAAATTTCACATCTCCCTTTCCACTTGTATTTTTCTCTTTAGGAATTATTTAATATACTATATATTTTATTAATTTATATTGTCTGTTGTCCATGTCCACCCACTAGAGCATAAGTTCCTTTTGACCAGGTATTTTTTTTTCTGTCTATTTTGGTCATAACTATATGTTGAGTACCTAGAACAGTACCTGCCATATGTAGATATTCAATAAATGTTTTTAATAAAATAAAGAATAAGTCTGATGGATGCACAACAAAAAGTATAATAGGAGTTCAGGAAAGAGGAAATTTTTTTTTTGGTGTTCCCTTCCCTTCAAAGATGGGTACATGGAGAAGTTGACAAAATCTAAGCCTTAAAAGACGGGGGAGGCAGGGTAAAAGATAATTACAATAAAAGGTACTTTCCCTTTATAATCCAAGCAGTTGAATTTAACTATGTTTAAATATCACTTGAGTTGCTTAAATAAAAATTCAATAATAGGCCAAAACTGGTTTGGCTCAGTGGATAGAGTGTCGGCCTGCAGACTGAAGGGTCCCAGGTTCGATTCCGGTCAAGGGCATGTACCTTGGTTGTGGGCACATCCCCAGTAGGGAGTGTGCAGGAGGCAGCTGATCGATGTTTCTCTCTCATCGATGTTTCTGACTCTCTACCCCTCTCTCTTCCTCTCTGTAAAAAATCAATAAAATATATTTTAATAAAAATAAATAAATAAATAAATTTAAAAAATTCAATAATAGGATTTTGTGTATATTTTTATGTTTTTACAAAATTGCATCTATTTTTAGTGCTTTTCTCTTATCTGTTCTGGGGAAGTCAACCAGATATTGATAGATATTTATAGAATAATACTACCTCACTAGCTTATCCCTTTCAGTTACCCTTTGGCCAGCCTATTGATGCATGTTCATGAATGGTGCAATAAATATTGATATTTTCTCATGCAATTTTTATCTATTCATGCAGCAGCCAGGTAACTACACACATTCTTTCTTTGAAGCAGCTGTCAACTTCATGTAAATAATGTACATATGACTATTAGCTAAACTAATCACATCAAAAATTTATCCCAAATGTCAAAAATAAATTGATTAATTATGTACACCTTAACTAAGGCTACTGAACACTTGGAAAGGTTCTGCTTTTATAAGATTAGAGTGAAATTGCTTAGGAGGAAATACTGTAATATATTAAAAATTATGTCTTCCAAATGGGGTTTCACCTAGTGATTTGATGTTAGAGCTGGTCATTATAAATCAGAGAGCATGCTCAAGTTACCTTATAGTTAAGATTCATTTATTACACTGCCTTGCTTACACAGCAGACCAAAGGCAAAGTTTGTCCTTAAGATGTGCACTTGAAGTCCCAGTTGACTCCAATGGCAGTTGCACTTGCATCTATAGTTTAAAAAAGGCTGGTCCAACTAGGGATCATGCTTATGTATAATAAATAAATTACAAATATAAAACACTTCCCTAAACACAGAGCAGTTTATTGAATCACTGAACCTAAGAAAATTCTTTGCAAAAGACATAAAAGAACATCTCATGCTGAAGTTCTAAAGTTACATACCAAAGTTTCCAGACATCCCAGAGCTGTGTTTTCTGAACTTAGTTCTGAACACTTATGTACATATTTTATACTAGAGGCCCAGTGCACAAAATTTGTACATGGGTAGGGTCCCTAGGCCTGGCCGGCGATCTGTGGGGTGACCAGCTGGGCAATCGGGCCCCCCCACTGACACCCGCCTTGGCAGGTCTGGGGTCTATGGGCTGGGAACAGCTCCTTCATTGAGCGTTTGCCCCCTGGTGGTCAGTGAGCATCATAGTGACTAGTCGTTCCACAGTTTGGTCAATTTGCATATTAGGCTTTTATTATATAAGATCTTACATCTCAAGGGAAGTCACAAGATATGTGTCTGTTTGGAAATTGATAGATATTGGTTATTTCCGTTTTTATCATTGTCATTGTCTTTTATGAGGCCTTTTAATACATTTATTTTTTTTTAACATTGTGACATTGAAAGCAAAAATATTCTTTCATACCTTATAAACAAAAGACCTTTCACTATTAACAAATTGAAAATATCTATTTTTAAAAATACTCTAAAAAGTAAAAATGCTCTTTAATGAAGTAGTATTACCTATAATAAAACTTAACTAGCATCAACTAAATACATTTTAAGTTATTCAAATTAATTACCACTTACTTAATTTAAAATGTTATTTTATTTCAAAAACAATTGATATTCTTTGAAAATATTAGGAGCATTAAACACAATATAGGAGGAAAAAGAATGGCGGCTGAATAGAGTCGTGTTTGGAGTCTGGTCCTGGGGCGGAGAGTAGGAGCAGCAGAGGTTCACAGGGGGAGTGTATGCTGGCAAGCCAAGGGACAGCTGAACTCCAGGAGAAGGCGGGGGAGTGCTGGGCAGGGTTCCCCTGACCGTGCAGCACCCACAGGGGCTGGGTCCCCTCTCGGAGCTGCGGGCTCACCGGGCGCCTCGCCATCTTGCAAGGAAAGGAGGATTTTATTGGAAACCTGACTTTCCGCGACAACTGCAAACACTGAACAGCTGTAAGCACCAGAACATCGGTCCCCTACTGGCGCAAACATTCGGATTCAAAGGAACTCTTCACTGCACCACGGAAAGGTCAGATTTCACCTGGGATAAGGTGTGGTTTCTAATCCCCGTGGTGGGAGAGGGAAGCGCGCGAGCCGCAGGACCGGCAGGAACCGGGAGGTCTGTGCCTAGAAAAATCTGCGGCAGTTGGAGCTGCCGTGATCCATGAATGTGGAAGGGGGTCCTCTGAGCTGCTAACAGAAGTGATCTCTTAAAAGCAACTCATGCCGAAACCGGTTTGGCTCAGTGGATAGAGCGTCGGTCTGCGGACTGAAAGGTCCCGGGTTCGATTCCGGTCAAGGGCATGTACATTGGTTGCGGGCACATCCCCGGTAGGGGGTGTGCAGGAGGCAGCTGGTAGATGTTTCTCTCTCATCGATGTTTCTAGCTCTCTGTCCCTCTCCTTTCCTCTCTGTAAAAAATCAATAAAAATATATTAAAAAAAAAAAAAAAGCAACTCATTTTAATCTGACGAGGAGGGTCAGACTAAGAATTTTCAAAGGAGTTCAGGCTCCTTAGTCTTGCGCGCAGACCCACTGTCCGCACACTTGGGCTCTTTCCGACTCTGATTACTAAGCCCAATACATAGGAAAACCCAGGTGGGAAAAACCCTGAAAGACTGCAGGGGGAAGTTGTTTTTCCGGAACCTGGGGAGCAGAGCTGGGTGTGACCATCGGAGAGGCAGCTCTGAGGCGCACACCTCCACAAACGGGTAGTGAGTGCCATAGAGGGGGGAAAAAAAAAAAAAGCTAGAGAGGCCCGGAAGTCAATTCAGAAACACTGCCACCCAGGGGCAGAAACGCTAATTGTCTCTGTTGTAATAAAAAATAAATACGAGAAATTAAGACACGGCCGGCTTAAAAAGCAGGACTGGCTTAGAACACTGAGGAGCAGTGGAACGAAGCTGAACTGAAATACCGCCCAGACTGGGAAACAGGCATACCAAACAGAATAATAGAGGAAGTGAATGACAGCCGCTACTGCACATTTTAGTCTTCCTATTTTTTATTTTAAATTCTTTTTTCAATTTTTTAAAATTTTTTATTCTAATTTTTTATTTTCATTTTTTGCATCTTTTACTTAAGAAACTAAATTTTTTTCTTTTACCTCACTCAATTTTCACCATTTTGATTATTACATTTTTATTTTCAATCAGCATTATTATTACTATTATTTTACTTTTTTTTAAAATGTCATTTGATTTTCTCTTTCTTTTATTTTGGGATTAGTGTCCTACATTCTATTTGCATCTTTCCCTTACAATCGTTTTACCCTATCTCAACGCTAATATTATGCCATCACTCTTCTCCTAACTTTTCCCCTTTTGGTCTCCTGTTTATCTTAACCCTTTCTGGCTTTAGATTTTCCCTACGTTTTCAGTTTACCCTCTGCTAAAATTTCACCATACTTATATATCTAATTCCCAACCCCCTGCTCTAAATCCATACATACCTCTCTCTACGCTACCTTAAAAAAATTATTTTTCTCTCTGGCCTTTTGTTGTTGTTTGCTTGACTGTTGATTAGATTGAATTTTTATGCTTTTTTACGAGATTGTTTTGATTATTCTTTTTGTTGGTTTGGTTGGTTCTTTTGTTTGCTTTGTTTTTGTTGTTTTTTACTTTTGTTTTCCCTTGCCTCATGAGATATTAGTTGGTGTTGCAGTTTGTATTAATCTCCAGGCTCGTGTTGCTGGAATTTGCTGGGATTAGTGGTTGTTCTAGTGGAGTTTACTCCCCATATATATAGTTTGTTCCCCTTTTCTCTCTTAGTATCGTTCTTGTCTCTCTTACTTTTTTTTCTTTTCTTTTTTTTTCTGCTCTTTTCCCAAGTTCAGATTCACATATCTTTTTGTTTGTTTTGTTTTGTTTTCTTCTTTCTTTTTACTCTCCCTCTTCCACTCCTATTCCCTAATTTGTCTTTCTCTGGTGGTTACCTTTATTGGAGGTTATTAATATCGTGAATACAATTCTGTTCAGTGCCTTGTGTGTTGTGCCTGGTTGTGTTGTATTTTGTACCTTTAAATCAACGCCGGAGAGAGAGAATTATATAACCAGACATCCGGAGAAGAGAGATCATGGGGAGACAAAGAAATAGCCCCCATAGGAAATAAAAGCAGGCATCACCAGAAAAGGAAGTAAACGAATTAGAGGCAAACAACCTATCAGAGAAAGAATTCAGAGAAATGGTCATAAGGTGGCTGAAAAGGATGGAAGACAAATTCGACAATATGAGTAAGAACCAAGAGGAAATGAAGAAGAACCAAGAAGAAATGAAAAATTACATCGCTGCTGTAAAGAACTGAATAGAAAGCATCAAGAGTAGACTAGAAGAATCAGAGGACTGCATAAGTGAGCTAGAAGACAAGATGGAAAAAAATACCCAATTACAACAGCTTCTAGAAACAAAAATTAGAAAGCATGAGGAGAGCCTAAGGGAACTTTGGGACAACACAAAACAAAACAACATCAGGATAATAGGGGTACCAGAAGGAAAGGAAACGGAGCAAGGAATAGAAAACCTGTTTGAAGAAATAATAACAGAAAACTTCCCTGAAATAGGGAAGAAAAAACCCACACAAATCCAAGAAGCTCACAGAGTTCCAAGCAAAATGAACCCCAAAAGACCGACGCCAAGGCACATTATAATTAAGTTGGCAAACACCAACGACAAAGTAAGAATCTTAAAAGCGGCCAGAGAGAGACAGACAGTTACATACAAAGGAACCCCCATCAGACTAGCAACTGATTTCTCAACAGAAACTCATCAGGCCAGTGGGGAATGGAATGAAATATACAAAGTCATGCAAAGGAAGGGTCTCAATCCAAGAATACTGTACCCAGCAAGGCTATCAATCAAAATTGAAGGTGAAATCAGGAGCTTCACAGACAAAAAAGGACTAAGGGAGTTTATCACCACCAAACCAGCAATGCAAGAAATGCTAAAGTGTCTGCTGTAAAAAAAAAAAAGAAAGAAAGAAAGAAAGAAAGAAAGAAAGAAAGAAAGAAAGAAATAGGAAGCAAAGAAGGAACACAGGGGTATAGAATAAAAATGGCGACAAATAAGTACCTATCAATAATAACTTTAAATGTAAATGGATTGAATGCCCCAATCAAAATATACAGGGTAACAGATTGGATAAGAAAACAAAACCCATATATCTGCTGTCTACAGGAAAACCACCTAAAAAAAAAAGGACGCATACAGACTGAGAGTAAAGGGATGGAAAAAGGTTTTCCAGGCGAATGGAAATGAAAAAAAGCTGGGGTAGCAATACTTATATCTGACAAATTAGATCTCAAAGTGAAGGACATAACAAGAGATAATGAAGGCCACTTCATAATACTAAAGGGAGAAATCCAACAAGAAGAAATAACTCTGGTAAACATATATGCACCCAATACAGGAGCACCAAGATACATTAAAAAACTCCTGGAAGATATCAAAGGAGAGATTGACAGCAATACAATCATAGTAGGAGACTTCAATACCTCACTATCTCCATTGGACAAATCCTCTAAACAAAAAATCAGCAAAGAAACATAAATCCTAAATGACTCACATGACCAGATGGAATTAATCGACATCTTCAGAAGATTGCACCCCAAAGCCACAGAATATACATTCTTCTCCAGTGCACATGGGTCATTTTCAAAGATAGACCATATGCTAGGACATAGGCAAAGTCTCTCCCAAATTCAAGAAGATAGAATCATATCAAGTATCTTCTCAGATCACAGTGGCATAAAACTGGAAATCAACTATAATAAAAACAACCCAAAGAAATCAAACACATGGAGACTAAACAGCATGCTATTAAACCATGACTGGGTTACCAAAGACATCAAGGAAGAAATAAAAAACATCATGGCAACAAATGACAATGAAAACACAACAATCCAAAATCTATGGGACACAGCGAAAGCAGTCCTGAGAGAGAAGTTCATAGCTCTACAAGCCTACTGCAAAAAACAAGAAACAATGGTAATAAATTACCTAACCCAACAACTCAAAGAGATAGAGAGAGAGAGCAACAAGAAAAGCCCATTGTAAGCAGAAGGAAAGAAATAATAAAGATCAGAGCGGAGATAAACGACATAGAGACCAAAGAAACAATACAAAAGATCAACAAAACCAAGAGCTGGTTCTTTGAAAGGATAAACAAGATTGATGAACCTCTAGTCAGGCTCACCAAGAAGCAAAGAGAGAGGACCCAAATAAACAAAATCAGAAATGAAAGAGGTGAAATAACAACAGACCCCGACGAAATACAAAAGATTGTTACAAAATACTACGAACAACTCTATTCCAACAAACTGGACAACCTGGAGGAAATGGACATATGCCTAGAAAAATACAACCTTCTAAAACTCAATCAGGAAGAATCTAAACAGCTCAACAGGCCAGTAACTATGGAAGAAATTGAAGCAGTCATCAGAAAGCTTCCGGCAACCAAAAGCCCGGGGCCAGACGGCTTCACAAGAGAGTTTTACCAAACTTTCAAGGAAGAACTAAAACCTATCCTCCTCAGACTATTCCAAAAAATTCAAGAGGAAGGAACACTTCCAGGCTCCTTCTATGAAACCAGCATCACCTTAATACCAAAACCAGATAAAGACAACACAATGAAAGAAAATTACAGACCAATATCCCTCATGAACATAGATGACAAAATCCTCAACAAAATCCTAGCAAATCGGCTCCAGCAATACCTCAGAAAAATCATACATCATGACCAAGTAGGATTTATCCCAGGAATGCAAGGATGGTACAATATCTGCAAATCAATAAACGTGATACATCACATAAACAAATTGAGAGATAAAAATCACATAGTTATATCAATAGATGCAGAAAAAGCATTTGACAAAATCCAACACCCTTTCTTGATAAAAATTCTCAACAAGGTGGGAATAGAAGGATCATACCTCAACATAATAAAAGCTATATATGATAAACCCACAGCAAACATCATACTCAATGGGCAAAAACTAAAACCATTTCCCCTAAGAACGGGAACAAGACAGGGATGCCCACTCTCACCACTCCTGTTTGACATAGTACTGGAAGTATTAGCTATCGCAATTAGGCAAGAAGAAGAAATAAGAGGCATCCAAATTGGAAAAGAAGAAGTGAAGCTGTCTTTATTTGCAGATGACATGATATTGTACATAAAAAACCCAAAAGATTCCATCAAAAAACTAATAGACTTAATAAATGATTTCGGCAATGTAGCGGGATACAAAATTAACGCCAAGAAATCTATGGCATTTCTGTACACTAATAGTGAACTTACAGAAAGAGAGACTAAAAAAGCAATCCCATTTACCATCGCACCAAAAATATTAAGATACCTAGGAATAAACTTAACTAAGGAGGTAAAAGACCTATACACGGAAAACTACAGGACACTGAAAAAAGAGAAAGACGAAGACGTAAACAGATGGAAGAACATACCATGTTCATGGATTGGTAGAATCAACATCATTAAAATGTCCATACTACCCAAAGCAATCTACAGATTCAATGCACTCCCCATCAAAATACCAACAGCATATTTCACAGACCTAGAAAGAACTCTCCAAAAATTCATCTGGAATAAAAAAAGACCCCGAATAGCCACAGCAATCCTGAGAAAGAAGAATAAAGTAGGAGGGATCTCAATACCAGATTTCAAGCTGTATTACAAAGCCACTGTTCTGAAAACAGCCTGGTACTGGCACAAGAACAGACATATAGATCAATGGAACAGAATAGAGAATCCAGATATCGACCCAAACCACTATGCTCAATTAATATTTGACAAAGGAGGCATGAACATACAATGGAGTCAAGACAGTCTCTTCAATAAATGGTGTTGGGAAAATTGGACAGATACATGCAAAAAAATGAAACTAGATCACGAACTTACACCATACACAAAAATAAACTCAAAATGGATACAGGACTTAAACATAAGACGGGAAACCATAAATGTACTAGAGGAATCCACAGGCAACAAAATCTCAGACATATGCCAAAAGAACTTCTTCACTGACACTGCCCCTAGGGCAATGGAAGCTAAAGAGAAAATTAACAAATGGGACTACATCAAAATAAAAAGCTTTTTTTACAGCAAAGAAACCATCAACAAAACAACAAGAAAGCCCACTGCATGGGAGAACATATTTGCAAATGCTATCATTGATAAAGTTTTAATCTCCAACATCTACAGGCAGCTTATGCAACTTAATAAAAGGAAGATAAATGATCCAATAAAAAAATGGGCAATGGACCTAAACAGAATATTTTCAAAAGAAGACAGAAGGAAGGCCAAGAGACACATGAAAACATGCTCAATGTCACTTATTATCCAAGAGATTCAAATCAAAACAACAATGAGGTACCATCTCACACCTGTCAGAATGGCTATCATCAACAAATCAACAAATGACAAGTGTTGGCGAGGATGCGGAGAAAAAGGAACCCTCGTGCACTGCTGGTGGGAATGCAGACTGGTGCAGCCACTGTGGAGAACAGTATGGAGTTTCCTCAAAAAACTGAAAATGGAATTCCCATTTGACCCAGTAATCCCACTCCTGGGAATATATCCGAAGAAACTAGAAACACCAATCAGAAAGGATATATGCACCCCTATGTTCATATCAGCACAATTTACAATAGCTAAGATTTGGAAACAGCCTAGTTGCCCGTCAGTAGATGACTGGATCAGAAAACTGTGGCACATCTACACAATGGAATACTATGCTGCCATAAAAAAGAAGGAATTCTCATCATTTGCAGCAACCTGGATAGAATTGGAGAACATTATGCTAAGTGAAATAAGCCAGTCAATGAAAGAAAAATACCACATGATCTCACTCATTTATGGATAATAAAGAACATTATAAACTGATGAACAAAAAGATAGATACAGAGACAGTAAAGCATCAAACAGACTTTCAAATTACAGGGGGAAAGTTAGGGAGAGGTGGGGGAGATAAGAAATCAAACGAAGGACTTGTATGCATGCATATAAGCATAAACAATGGACACAAAACTCTGGGGTGTGAGGGCATGTATGGGTGTGGGGTGTGGGGGGCAATGGTAAGATATGTACACATATAATACCCAATAAAAAATGTAAAAAAAAATACTCAATATAAATGGGAGGTCGCATTAATTCTAAGAGTCCACTATCACATCTTTGTGGATGATTGCCCAATGATAATTATTATAATCATAATACCTAATTATCATAATCTAATATTTACTTATCACTTTATATTATCCAAGAATAGATGAGTAAGTCACAGTCCTACCCTTAAGGAACTTACAGAGTAAATGGATATGCAATTGAAAGACTGGATAGTATGGTAGAAGTGCATAAAAAAGTGGCTAAAGTAAAATGCTAAAAGAGTTTACAGGAGGAAAATGATCCTCTTCCCTTTGAGTCATCATGAAAGGTTTCATGGAAAAAGGCAGTAGTGTACCTACCTAAGGTTTAATTTTAAAATGAAGAAACCAAAAACAAAAAAGAAAGACAGAAAAGGCATATGTATCAATGGAAATAATAATAATATCTCACATTTATTAAGTGTTAACTATATGTCTAATACTGGGATAATTGCTTTACATGTATTAACTCATTTAATCCTTACAACCCCTTATCAGGTAGGTACCATACTTTCCCCATTTTACAGATAAAGCTGAGGTTAAATGCTCACAGAACTAGTAAGTTCACCCATACTGAAGTCTATTTCCAGTTGCTTATAGGCATCACTAAGTCAGTAAAAATAGATTCTCATTATCTGACTCAAGGTTAAGCTTCATTACTAACTCCCCCATTTCTTTCCCCATTATTCCAGTATACCTGCTTTGGAGAAATCATTGACTCTTCTGTCACAATCCACATAGAATCATTTACCAATCTGTGAGAATTCTTCTTTTGCAATCTTTCTTAAATTTAATACTTCCTCTTCACTTCCATAGCCATTATAGATAATAATCTAAATCCTTAGTGTCTTGTTTTTAGCTTAGTATCAAAACCTTACACCAATCTATGTATTTCTTTAACAAGCATTTATTTTGTCTCCAAAAACATGCTGAGCAATTGGAGATACAAGATGAATTAAACATGCTTCTTGCACTCAAAGAATCAAATTTATAGGCGTATAGGGTGGTTAAAAGTAGTTTACACTTGTGAGTACACAAAACACAGTTTATTGCTGTATTATTATTTCTTAATTATTGTATTATTTATGTGTATTATCTGTCTTCTTCTTATTATTACTATTGTTGCATTTCATATCCTTACTTACAATTTATCTTTTAGGTAATAATGATGTAATTTAACCTACTTTTGCTCACTCTTATACATAGAAATTAAGTAAGTTTAGCAGGATTAAGGGTTGAGGTATGGGGAGAATGGAAACAAATGAGTGTTCCAGGTAGAGAAAACAGCATTTATAAAAATGAAAGAGAAAATGGAATATTCACGGACAGCAGAGTGATTGAACTGATAGTAAGGGTTAAATCGCTTGAAATGAGATTTAAAAGGTGGCCATGGTTAATTCATGTAAGGTAGCATTTCTCATTTCTCCACCTCAGCACTATTGATATCTTAGTCTGGATAATCTTTTGTATTTATGGAGCTTCCCTGTACATTGTAGCATTGTAGCAGCATTACTGGCTTTACCCACTAGATACCAGCATCTCCAACACCACCCAGTGTGACAACTGAAAATGTCTTAAAATATTGCAAAATGTAGCATGGGAGCAAAATCACCTCCAGTTCGAAACCACATATATAAGCCCTTGAAAGTCAAATTAGATTTTTGAATTTTATTCTAAGATAAAGGAGAGCAGTGGTGTGCTGCAGTGTGGAGGAGGAACTAACTCTCAAGAGCAGTCAAAAATGGAGGTAAAGCCCTGGCCAATGTGGCTCAGGAGGTCACGGTTCAATTCCAGGTCAGGGAACATGCCCAGGTTACGGGCTTGATCCCCAGTAGGAGGCGTACAGGAGGCCGTCAATCAATGATTCTGCCTTCCTCTCTAAAATCAATAAAAATATTTTATAAAGGAAATGGAGGTAAAGAAGCAAACAAGATGACTATTCAATATCGAAGTGTTGTTCTTACTTGTTACCAGTGCTATTGCTTCAGTGTAAGTGGGACAGAGTTCTGCAATGTTTCCATCATTTGCCATAATTATTTATATCTCTGTGCCTTTGTTCATATGGATTACCAAAACTTAAAGTAACACTTTTCTGACAATTCAAACTCATTTACTGTCTGAGTTGAAACAATCTTATCTCTGATTATTCTGAATGAAATAATTTCAGACATTTTCTCTTATAAGTAACTTTAATTCTTATGCCTGTGGTTTAAACTATCTTAATTTAGCTCTTTGGGTTTATTTTCTGGTTTATTCATGATCAAAACTAGTATCTTGGTCAAGTAAATTATGAATGCCTAGAAAAAAGAGACAGTCTGTTCTACATCATATATATTCAAGATCACAGAGTAAAATCTTGGAGACAAGAGTCAGTGTCATTTTAATTAAATTAAGAATCATGTTCTCTTGTGTGCTATAACTACCATCTAGAAGAAGATTCAGAATAAACTACTGGTCAAGATGGCAGAGTAGGTAAATGTGGTACTCACATCCTCCCAAAACCACATAAAAATTACAACTAAACTCAGAATAACCATCATTCAGAACTGCCTGAAATCTAACTGAATGGAAACCTTACAATTAATAATATAAAGAGAACCGATTGAGACTGGTAAGAGGGGCAAAACAGAATGGTCCCATACCCACGTGTGATGGTTAAAATCTAGAGACATCCTGGCTGCAGAGGTCACCCCTGAGGATCTAAGGGTTAGAGGCCCACATCAGACCCCCAGCCCATGGATCCAGTGCCAGGAAGATAAGTCCCCATAATTTATAGCTGTAAAAACCAGCAAGGATAGTGGCTGAGTGAAGGAGGGCTGCTGGAGTCCCAGTCATTTCCTTTTAAAGGGCCCACACACAAATTTACTCGGACTCACTCCCTCTGAATTCTAACATTGGGGCAGGAGCTTGAAAGGAATTAGGGACATATGGGGAGGAACAGAACTATCTAGCATCAAAGCAAGAGCTAAAAATCCAGCTTTCTGCCAGACAGAAGTGCTGGCAGAGGCCATTGTTCCTTTTCTGAACCCTTCCCCCACAGAGCTGGAAGGCAGGCACCATATCTGAGTCTCTATCAACTTGGCTATCACTGTTTGATCTTCCCAGGTGATTCCCTGCGACCTGTCCCACCCAACTTTCTGGCTCACCCAAGCTGTTTCCAGTGGCTTTTTCATAGGAATAGCCTGACTTGGCTCATGCTTCAGCCTTTCCTAAAGTCCCTCAAACAAGAAGCATCTGGCTTTCGCATGCCCCATACCTCTTGCTAAGTGGCCCCAGGCCCAGAACTAGATGTAGCCTTCCTTGGTTCACACCTTGGTCACTCCTAGGCACTTCCAAGTACAAGTAGCAGCCATCTGCAGATCACTTTATAGGTCATGCCACGTAGCCCCAGAACCAGGATACACCCAATGGACAGCTTCAGACCACATCTAAGTACTACCCAACCACCTCCTCTACAAGTGTCACTTGTAGAGGAGGTGGTTGGGTAGTACTTAGATGTGGGATCAGCAGGTACCAGAGCCCTGCTGAAGTAAGTCCTGCTCCATGGGGTGGGCCCCTGCACAGCTGATACTCCAGTGTGGTAGAAGCAAGTTCTTGCAGTTAATCAACCTTGGGGTAAATCCCTTCCCTTGATATACCAATAGCAATCAAGGCTTAACTATAACAGGAGAATGTAAACAGGCCACATAAGTGATGCACCTTGAATGCCAAGCTCAGGTGAGTTGGGGAGGCTGTGCCACTGAATCCTACAGAACACCTGCTGCATTAGGCCACTCGACCAAGACAGAGACATAAAGCAGTTCTTCCTAATACATAGAAGCAAACACAAAGAGGCTGCCATAATGAGGAGACAAAGAAACATGTCCAAAATGAAAGAAAACAAAACTCCAAAAAGATAACTAAGCAAAATGAAGACAAACTACTAGATGCAGAGTTCAAAACACTGGTTATAATAATATTCAATGAACTTAGGGATAGAGTAGATGGACTTAGAGAGAACTTCATCAGCATAAAAAGGACATTCAAACCATAAAAAAGAACCAGACAGAAATGAAGGTTATACTAACTGAAATGAAGAATGATGTACAGGGAATCAACAGTTGAGAAGATGAAGCTGAGAATCAAAAAAGCGACTTGGAATATAAGGAAGCAAAAAACACCCAATCAGAACAACAAAAAGAAAAATGAATTTAAAAAAATGAAGATAGTGTAAGGAGGCTCTGAGACAATTTTAAATGTACCAACATTTGCATCAAGGGGGTGCTAGAAGGAGAAAAGAGAAAGGAAGAAATTGAAAACCTATTTGAAAAAATAATGGCAGAAAATGTCCCTAACCTGGTGAAGGAAACAAGCATACAAGTCCAGCAAGTGTAAAGAGCCTCAAACAAGGTGAACCCAAAGTCACCCACACCAAGACACATCATAATTAAAATGCAAAAGATTAAAGACAATATTCAGATCTTGCAATATAGAAACCCACGCCTGAAACCTATATGTTCATGTTGACCAATGTCACCACAATAAATAAATAAATAAATAAATAAATAAATAAATAAATAAATAAAAGATTAAAGACAAAGAGGGAATCTTAAAAGCATCAAGAGAAAAGGAGTTAGGTGCCTACAAGGGAGTGCCCATAAGACTGGCAGCTGATTTCTCAACAGAAACTTTGCATGCCAGAAGGGAGTGGCAAGAAATATTCAAAGTGATGATAAGAAAGGACCTGCAACCAAGATTGCTCTAATAAAAGGACAGATGAAGAGCTTCCCAGACAAGAAAAAGATAAAGGAGTTCATCACCACCAAACCAGTATTACAGGAAATGTTAAAGGGTCTTCTTTAAGAAGAAGAGGAATAAAAAGATAAAAAATATGAACAATAAAATAGCAATAAATGCAAATCTATCAACAATTGAACCTAAAAGAACCAAACAAATGCACAAGCAAAACATAAACAGACTCATGGATACAGAGAACATTTTGATGGTTGCCAGATAGGAGGGGTATCAGGAGATGGGTAAAAAAGGTGAAAGGATTAAGAAGTACAAATTGGTTGTTACAAAATAGTCACAAGTATGTAAAATACAGCATAGGGAATATAGTCAATAATATTATAACTACATATGGTGTCAGATGGGTATAAGATTTATTGGTATGATCACTTAGTAAGTTATACAATGTCTAATCACATTGGGTGTACACCTGAAACTAATATGATATGGTATGTCAACTGTAATTGAAAAAGAAAAAAGATATTAGCCATATGTACTATATAATCTCAACAATGAAATTAGATACTGGATGTCCCCCAGAAATGTAGACACACTTTAACAGAAGATGGCTCAATTTTGAAAATAAAATGTATTTTGATAAACACTGCCTTTATAATTATTCAAAGTTTGTGTATACATTTTTGAGACACCCTAAAGATGCCATAAAAATATTCAGAATTAAAATTAACTTATTTTCTTATATTAACTGAAATAAATCATGATGACATTGAATGGTAAATTCCATGTTCTTACCTATTAATTGGAACTAAAATTACTAACTCTGAGCAAATTCATTTAATTAAAGATTTTATATCCCTTCCATAGCCTTGTAGAAAACATATAAATAAGAAGTATTAATGAATATATACCAGAGATACTACTTTATATAACTGGATTAACTGATCCTCTGAAGGAAAGGAGTGTACTGGTATTATTAATTTTTATCCTTACAAAGGCTTAAATTAGAGAAGATATAAGTGTTTGGAAAATTCATTACATCCATATTATTTAAAACCTCATGTTTAAAGGCTAAGTTCAATCTGATATGCATGCTTATGCTATATTTATCTCATTTAAATTGGATAGTTTCAGTATTTTACATTCAAAATTCCAATTGATGTTTCTACAACTCCTTATAAATCCTAGACTAATTCCACTGGAAAGAACCTCAAAATGATCATCTGATTTATCCTTTGTTTCAATAAAATAGATGGCTAAATATCTCAAGAAACTTTTTAGAGGTCCAAATATCAAAGAATTTTCCTTTTTAGAAATTGACAATAAAAAAGGCAGGAGATTTATATTTTCAATATTTTAAATAATTTACAATAAAAAACTGATCAATGATTTCCTCTAAGTAATGATAACATGTTATTCCACAGTCTAGTAATCATATAAACATCATTCTGGAATATCCAATTATACATTTATTCCATTTTTATAAAGACTTCAATGTTAAAATAAAATAGAAAAAGAAATATTTCCTCTGTGTTCAAAGCAAGTCAATGCACAGGGTACTTCCATTCTTCTTATCCCACTTTCTTATATAAGAATATTATCAGACACCATAACTTTAAACAACCTAACAGCTTGCACTCAAACTAGAGAGAGGGATTATGGGTTTTCTTTGAAATTTTAAGTGACAGAAAGAAATCTGTCCATTTTCAGCTCCTGAATATGCTCACTAGTTTAACAGAGATTTTTTTTTTTTTTTACTAAAGACATTGTTAGCTTTCACTTTGTCAGGTGATTTGAAAATCTCTGCAACACTTCCAACCTGCATTAAATGAGATCTAATGGATTAAGATACAAGTAGTCTTTCTTGTATGTCATGTTGGAAACCTTTCACAAGCATTGGAAAGCCCCTGATATAAAAGTAGCCAAGGGGTGCCAATGATGAAAGACTTTGTTGCCATGGTGTCATCTCATAAATCATCAATTATTGTCTGTTATTATGAATGTGACAGCCACATACTGTCATAAAGGGATTTGCATTTTCATCTAGTTTTAAGAATTTTTTTCCAGACATCAATTGCTTTGTAAAAGAAATGTCATGACAACGTTGGAACATTTTAAGCTTGTTATGGAGTTTTCAAGCATTCATTTGGACTTTGTCAGTTCGGCATTTCAGCATCCCAACCTCCTTTGCATTATTAAATAGTTTATTTTCATAGTTCACAAACATAAGTATATAGCATAATAGGCTCAACCCAACAGAAGCAATGGAACTCTTTTGATTGGTATGACAACCTAAACTGAATAATTTCCTGTCACTGTTTTAAAAGAGGCACTCTCACGTGGCCCTAAATACTAATTACAAACACAAGCCGTTTGCTAACATGTTCAGTTTGCAGATTAAAGCACTTCATGCCTAATTTATCATTTAACATGTCCTCCCACATGTGTAGTGTGGTAGAGAATGAATAATAACTTCACTTGTTTACAAAATTTTCCAACGTAATTTCACTAATTATTTTTGCAGTTGCTGGAATTTAACTGCACTTGCTACAAATTCAATAAACTCAAAGGATTTGCAAAGTGCAAGGAAAAATTCCTAAATGTAATTTCTGAATTAAGTTTGAAATGTTTGCTTAAACTTCTTTCTTATAAATGCCTATTTTAAAGATGATTATATGTTACCTAGGAAAGTTGCAATTTTTTTTAAATTTCTTTATTGATTAAGGTATAAGTTGCAAAATTTTTAAGAACATATGTGGAATAATGTATTCTCTCACAATCTATTCATTTAAATTAAATAAAGAAGTAATATATTTGGTTACAACCTGCAATAAATGATTTAGTGAAGGTACCAGTTGATACTCTAAATGGGAAATCTATTTTTTCAAAAAAAGCAGAAGGTTCAGGGGGAAATAGTAAATCCATCAGGCAATACAGCTATAGTACTATTGTATACTCTAACATTAAGCTTTCCCTTCCCCTTCTCCATACACACACACATTTTATACAAGCCTTAAAGCCTATACTTCATCTTTTGAGGGGGAGGAGAACATGGAGGTGGGGAGAATTTCTAACTATCCCAGAGTGTTATCAAGAGCTACAAATTGTTAAACTATCTTCAAAGAATGTGTACCTCTAACCAACACCTGTGAAAATGTTAGGATACCATTATCACATACAGAGGTTATTGTGTGTATGTGTGTGTGTGTCTGTGTGTGTATATGTGTGTCTCTGTGTGTGTGTGTGTTTTAATTAAAGCACTTCTATTTTCCAGGTTAATGAATTACCTAGTACATGATGGAAAAAGCTTTGCTAGTGGGTATCATTATGATTTAAATATTAAGAAAGGAAAGACCCCTAAACTGACCTTGCCTATTTTCTCATCAACTAACCCACAAGAGTAGAATTTGACATAAATATTTTTACAATTTCCAAAGCTGAATGGTTTCTTCCTAGACTTCAAATAATCACATAGCATTTTTAGGGAGGTTGTCAATTTATCAAAATCAAATATAATAAACATGCTCCAGTTGATTCTCTAAAAAATAAGCTGGAACATACAAAGTTTACCTCTGGGAATGCCTACAGAATGCATTGTTTTGTACGGGATTAAGCAAAATGGATGATGTGAGGTCTCTGTTCCTATTACTATCTGGACACTACTATTCCCACCAAAATAAATTGCTTAACAGGGCCTGCCCTACCACGCTCATCACAGCTCTACCCATAACTCCTGTTAATCAACACAAATTATAAGTCCAAAATAAAATAAAAATCCTGTAGTTCTGGTCTCCTGTGGTTGCACAAGAAGGAATGACAAAGTGCTTCCAACTGCTTCTCAATCTAGAAGCTGTAGCCTTACACTCTAAAGACGCCATAGGCCTTCTGACAGCCTGTGTTCACAGGTGTTCCTCTTTTTCAAGCACCAACTCAGTGACTTTGCAGGAATTTTACCTCACCGCAGTGTCAGGGTGAAAGCTCCAGTGCCCTTATTTCAAAAGGAAATCTGCTCAGCTTGAAGCAATA
This sequence comes from Cnephaeus nilssonii, assembly GCF_951640355.1. Taxonomy (NCBI): domain Eukaryota; kingdom Metazoa; phylum Chordata; class Mammalia; order Chiroptera; family Vespertilionidae; genus Cnephaeus; species Cnephaeus nilssonii. The sequence goes on from NC_137071.1 coordinate 26,919,930, forward strand.
AAAACTAATCTGAATGCAGCCAGTCATTGGCAGGGAGCACACGCTCCTAATTTCATAAACAATTCATAAAATGCCATAAGCTGCTATACAGCACTTGAAGAGAAAACATAATGTAAGTAGTAATAATATAATTCAATTGCTCAATAAATAGTTATTGAATACTAAACGTCAGTAATACATGCTAGATATAAGAGACAACAGTGGTCAGCAAAACAAAGGCATGGTGCCTCACCTACATCATGCTTATTAAATTACCACAGCATTTTAGCATTTCCAAAAAATTCTTACATACTTTTGCTCATTTTTTTGTTCTTCACAACAACCTTGTGAGAGACATTCATAATTCCATTTTATGGATGAAAAAGAGACTTATAGATGTGAAGTAATTTGCTTATAATCTTAGAGCTATTTGTTGCTTCACTGAGGGATTAAGCACAAGATTTCTGACTACAGATTCAGAACTCTTACCACCATAGCAGCATTTCCAAAAGTGTGTTGCATGGACTACCAGTTCTCTGAACAAAACGTTTTCTTTAATAAAAAAAGACAGAGAAATATCTTTCCTTATAGATTTATAGAGCCAATTTAAACTTTATAGGCTATAAGACAAATTTGCTTAAATTTGATGAACAATTTTTTATTAACCTTACTAGAAGCCCGGTGCACGAAATTCGTGCACGGCGGGGGGTTGTCCCTCAGCCCAGCCTGTACCCTCTCCAATCTGGGACTCCTGGAGGGATGTCCGACTGCCCGTCGGACATCCCTCTCACAATCCAGGACTGCTGGCTCCCAACTGCTTGCCTGCCTGCCTTCCTGATTGCCCCTAACCGCTTCTGCCTGCCAGCCTGATCACCCCCTAACCACTCTGCTGCCAGCCTGGTTGATGCTTAAGTGCTCCCCTGCCAGCCTGTTTGCCCCCAACTTCCCTCCTCTGCTGGCCTGGTCACCCCTAACTGCCCTCTCCTGCAGGGTTGATCACCTCCAACTGCCCTCCCTTGCAAGCCTGGTCCCTCTCAACTGCCCTCCTTTGCAGGCCTGGTCCCTCAAAACTGCCCTCCCTTGCAGGCCGGGTGCCTCCCAACTGCCCTCTCCTGCTGGCCATCTTGTGGTGCCCATCTTGTGTCCACATGGGGGCAGGATCTTTGACCACATGGGGGCAGCTATATTGTGTGTTGCAGTGATGATCAATCTGTATATTACTCTTTTATTAGATAGGATAGAGGCCTGGTGCACGGGTGGGGGCCAGCTGGTTTGCCCTGAAGGGTGTCACAGATAAGGGTGGGGGTTCCCTTGGGGTGTGGGGCGGCCTGAGCGAGGCGCCTGTGGTGGTTTGCAGGCCGGCCACACCCCCTGGCAACCCAAGGGGAGGCCCTGGTATCTGGAATTTATTTTCCTTCTACAATTGAAACTTTGTAGCCTGGAGCGGAGCCAAGCCTGGGGCTCCGGCAGCCATTTCTGTTGGGGTTAATTCACCTTCTATAATTGAAACTTTGTAGCCTTAAGCGGGTGAGTCCAGTCAGGGTGTGCGGAAAGCTTTGCTTCCCCTGTTGCCGGTGGCAACCATGGCCTGCTCTCTCAAGCTCCATTCTGCTGCCATTTGTTTGAATTTGTTTACCTTCTATAATTGAAACTTTGTAGCTTGAGTGGAGGCTTAGGGGCCTGCAACGGCTATGGAAAGCTTCGCTTACTCTGTTACCTGGGAAACCTTGCTCTCTGTGGCTGTAGCCAACTTGGATTGGGGTTAATTTGCATACGCGCCCTGATTGGCTGGTGGGTGTGGCTTGCCTGGTGGGCGTGGGTTATGTAGCGGAGTGATGGTTAATTTGCATATTACCATTTTATTAGAGAGGATGTTTCCCCAAAACTATTCTACCTCAAATCATCTCTGTGGGTGGAAAAATGAATACAGGGTGGTTCAGGAAATTATGACAAACTAGTACATTGGATGAAGGGTAAGGGGTGTGGAGGCTACAGAAAGGATATATGTTGGAGAGTTGCATAGTACATTTCTAAATCTATGCATGACCATGAATGTGTGTGTCTGTAGAAGACCAAGAGGCTTTTTATTCTCTTCTCACTAGATGTTATTATAGAAATGGGCAGATGTGTTTGGAGAGAATAAGGCCTATGTACATTATCAAGATGATGAAAAATTTAGGATGCCAACAAACAAATGGAACTGAGATAATTCCTTTGACCCCCTTTCTCAGCCACCTTTAACACTTGCTCAGCATTGAGAAGATCAAAGCTTGCTCTAACCAAAACTTCACCTAATGGCTGATTCTAGGACTAGGGTAGAAATTACAGAAGATGAGCCTGGAGCACCTTATAGTGCTAAAAAGTAAGAAAGTGCTTTAAAAAATCCACAATCATGGAGTCATGTAAAGGTATAAAGGGGCCAACTGAAAGATTTCCTAATAGGCAAAGATGGGAAAATTTAAGCAGTAAAATAAATATTGGAGTACTGGATTATAACTCAAAGTATAAAACAAATACTTATGAGTCCATACTGAAATAAATTATTAAATAAATAAACAAATGGAGAAGAGATAAATTTACTGTGTAGAAAAATTCCAACTAGTTTCTGAAGATACTAAGATACTCTGCCCTTAAGAATATGAAGCATAACTCTCCACCACTTAATTGTGCGGTGCACATAGTGACTTCCTTCCAAAATCTTCCAAAAAGCATATTATAGATAGAAGAGGGGAGTCACTTCATAGTGGAGAAAACTGACAAACACTACAGGACACATGTGATCAAGGTCAACATCAAGAATGATAAGTCATGATAAGGTGTATCCTTAATAAGATTTGATGAAAATGGCACTTTACCTCTGTAGTTTTCCTCCAAAAAACCAATTTAATAATAATAAAAATACCAGACAAATCCCAGTTGAGGGACATTCTACAAATAGCTGACCTGTGCTCCTCAAAACTCTCAAGATCATTCAAAACAAGGAAAATCTTAAAAGCTGTCATAGTGAAAAGAAGTCTAAGGAGACATTATGACTATATATAAGGTGGTATTCTACATCCTGGAAAAATAAAAAGGGTATTAGGGAAAAACTGAGGAAGTCTGAACAAAGTATAAACTTTAGTTAATAGAAGTATATCAATATTGTGTCATTAATTGTGACAAATAGATTCATTAATTGTATGTTAACAACAGGGAAAGTGGCTACAGTGTACATGGGAAGTTTCTGTACTATTTTTGCATTTTTTTCTGTAAAGCTAAAGCTCTTTCTAAAATAAGTTCGCTAGTCAAAACCATTGCCTCTAATAATCTTTGTGCCAAGCCCACTTTTATAAAAACTGCTTTATTTCTACATAAATTGGAGTGCAACTTAGTTACAAAAATCACAAGCAATGATTTTTGAAAAGGAAGGGTTAGACAAAATAAGGAAAGCACAATTTTTAATGCAACAAAAGAGTAAAATGTGTATATACAATTTTTAAATGGGCTGCCTCAAACAGATGTCCCAAATCCCTTCATGTAATGTTGTTAATACAGTGGGAGCTTTATTGCCAAGTGTAAATCATTGTCCTATATAATAAAAGAGTAATATGCAAATTGATCCTAATAGGGAAATGACCAGTGCTATGATGCGTACTGGCCACCAGGGGACAGATGCTCAACACAGGAGCTGCCCCCTGGTGGTCAGTGCACTCCCACAAAGGGAGTTCCACTCTGCCACAAGCCTGGCTGATGGCTGCAAGTACAGTGGTGATGGCGGGAGCCTCTCCTGCCTCCGCGGCAGTGCTAAGGATGTCTGTGACTGCAGCTTAGGCCCGCTCTCCACAGGAAGTGGGCCTAAGCCATCAGGTGGACATGCCCCGAGGGCTCCTGGGTTTCCAGAGGGATGTCTGACTGTCAGCTTAGGCCCAATCTCCCTGGGAGTGAGCCTAAGGGGCAGGTGGACATCCCCGGAGGGATCCTGGCCTGCTAGAGGGTACAGGCTGGGCTGAGGAACCCCGCTCCTCTGCCCCGAGTGCATGCATTTTCATGCACCAGGCCTCTAGTTAAAAAATAAAACCACAGGGAGTCGGTCAAGATGTTGGTGTAGATAAATGTCACACTCAAATCCTCCCACAAACACATCAAAATTACAACTAAATTAAAGAACAACCATCACTCGGAACTGCCTGAAATCTAGCTGAAAACAAGGCTTAAAATTAAGGATATAAAGAAAAAGCTACATTGACACTGGTGAAGGGGCAGAAACATAGAACAAGCTGGTCCTATACCCGTTGAAAGAGATATCTTGGCTGTGGAGGTCCCCCATGAGGAGTGAGGGGTCTTAACCCCATGCCAGGTTACCCAGCCCAGAGTTCCAGTGCCAGAAAGAGAAGTCCCCAAAACTCCTGGCCATAAAAATCAGCAGGGATTAAGGCTGAATGAGATAAAGGGATGCTGGAGTACCAGGCAGTTCTTCTTAAAGAATTAGCACATGTAGTTACTCTGACTCACTCACTCTGAGTTCCATTGCTGGACCAGCAGCTTAAAAGACACTAGGGACATAAGGGGAAAAACTTAATTGTCTGGCTTCAAGTAGAAGGCTGGAAGTGCATCTTTCTCCCAGACAGAAGTGCTGGCAGAGTCCATTGTTCCTTTTCTGAGCCCGCCCCCCAACACACACACACACACACACACACACACATATATAGGCAGCAGGCAGACACCATCCATGTCTCCATAAACCTGGCTAAAGGAGCTCATCACCACCAAACCAGTATTGCCTGAAATTTTAAAGCATCTTCAAGAAGAAGAAGGAGGAGGAGGAGGAGGAGGAGGAGGAGGAGGAGGAGGAGGAGGAGGAGGAGGAGAAAAATGTGAATAATAAAATGGCAATAACTACATATCTATCAACAATTACTTTAAATACAAATGGATAAAATGCTCCAATAAAAAGACATATGGAGGCTGAATGGATAACAAAACAAGACACCTACATAATATACTGTCTACAAGAGAAGCACTTCAGATTGAAAGACACACACAGACTGAAAGTAAAAGGACAGAAAAAGATATTTTGTGAAAATTGAAAAAGCAAACAAAGGAAAATCTGGGGTACCAATATTTATACTGAACCTAATAGACTTTAAAACAAAGGCTATATACAAGACAAAAAAGGAACAAGAAATTACACTCTGGGTATTTATTCAAAGAAATGTAAAACGCTAAATCTAAAAGACATATGCATCCATATGTTCATTGCAGTGCTATTTACAATAGAAAATATATGGAAGCAACCTAAGTGTCCATCGGTAGATGAATAGATAAAGAAGAAGTGGTGCATATATACAGTGGAATATGACTCAGCTATAAAAAAGAATGAAATCTTACCATCTGCAACATAATGGATAGACCTACAGGGTACTGTATTGAGTGAAATAAGTGAGACAATGGAAGACAAATGCTATATGATTTCACTTATATGTGGAATTTTAAGAACAATATAAATGAACAAACAGAAACAGACTCATAGATACAGAGAACAAACCAATAGCTGCCAGATGGGAGGAGGATTGGGGGACTGGGTGGAAAAGGTGAAAGGTTAAGAAGTACAAATTAGTAGTTACAGAATAGTCATGGGGATGTAAAATACAGCATAGGGAATAGAGTCAATAATATTACAATAACTATGTATGGTACAGATGGGTACTAGATTTATCAGGTGACCACTTAGTAAGTTATATAATGTCTAATCACTGAGTTGCACACCTGAAACTTATATAATGTTGAATGACAATTGTAATTGAAAATAAAAAAAATATTTTAAGTAAAAAAATAATAATAAAAATAAGGAAATACTGTCCTTTGTGACAATATAGATAAATCTGGAAGTCATTATACTAAGTGGAAAAAAATGAAATCACTTTTTTTCTTTTGCATTTTCTTTTTTTTTTAATATATCTTTATTGTTGAAAATAATACAGATGTCCCCTTTTTTTAACCATTGACCCCTCTACCCTGCCCCAGGCCTCCCAGGCCTTCACCACACTATTGTCTGCATCCTTGGGTTACATATATAAGTTCTCTGGTTAATCTTTCTCCATCCACTCACCCCCACCTTCCCTCTAAGATTCCTCAGTCTGTTTCATGCTTCTGTGTCTCTAGATCTATATTGTTGATCCATTTATTTTGTTCATTAGATTCTACATATGAGTGAGAAACTTGAAAAAATGCTCAAAGTTACTAATCATCAAAGAGATGCAAATTGAAACAACAAAGAGGTATCACTTCACACCTTTCAGAATGGTTACCATCAACAAATCAACAAATGACAAGTGCTGGTGAGGATGTGGAGAAAAGAGTACACTGCTAGTGGGAATGCAGACTGGTTCAGCCACTATGGAAAACAGTATGGAGTTTCCTCAAAAAATTAAAAATGGAGATGCCATTTGACCCAGTGATCTCACTTCTAAGAGTATATACTAAGAATCCTGAAGTACCAATCAGAAAGAACACATGCACACCTATGTTAATAGCCGTGCTATTTACAATAGCTAAGATCTGGAAACAGCCCAAGTGCACATCAGTAGATAAGTAGATAAAAAAGCTGTTGTACATTTATAGAATGGAATACTATGCAGCTATAAAAAGGAAGGCTCTCTTACTCTTTGAGACAGCAAAATAAGCCAGTCAGAGAAAGACAAGTACCACTATCTTTTTTATACTTAACATTTTAGATATATCAATTTGTGATTTAATGGGTATTTGTAAAACTCTTACAGCACAAAGAATATAAAATCACTGTTTTTGTTATTTAGGCTAATTTTATTTCATGCAGCATAACCATACAGATCTGTTGAACAACTATATTACAGCAATATGGCTAGAACTAGCCATTTTTAATAAAAATTTATAAATCATTTGATTTTATCAAATAATAATTTTGTTTATATATTTAAATAGAATATTGTCTATCAGTAGAGTACTTTGTAATGGTAAATCATTACAAAATGCTTTAAATTCTCCTTATTGCAACAAATCAAAGCATGACTGCTGTTATGATCAGGCTTCAGTATCTTATATGTTTTAGCAGCTTTTACATTACACATTTAAAGAAATGTGGATCACTGTATATATCAGATGATCCAGCACTTTCTATCAAAAATTATGAATAAGATATCACTGATATAAATCTATTGATTCAAGAACATATTTTTTACATCTCTGTTTTCTAATGGATTTATTTTTAAACATTTTTAAGTTTCATAGCTAGACCATTTTTATACTTGCCCCCTTTTGAGCATTAGAATCTATAATAATAAAAGTATAATATGTTAATTAGACTGGACGACCTTCCGTACGAAGCCAGGGCTGCGAGGGAAGCCCAGGTCCTGGGTGCCTGCCTGCAGCCAGAGAGAAGCCCGGGTCTCCGGTGCCAGAAGAAAGCTGGTACTGGCAGCCGGGGGAAGGAAGGCCTGCTCTTGCACAAATTTCATGCATTGGGCCTCTAGTTAGAAAATAAAAATTCTAAAGGACAATCTAAAGTAAGCAGATCTTTGGAGTCCTAATATGCTGGGAGGAGGAGAACCCTTTGAGCAAGTTTATTATTTGTATTGAAAATTTGGTGTTATCAAAAACAGAAGCAGCACATGTCTTCAGAGCACTTCACATATATCTTCAGGACTTTAGAGCATGTTGCCATGGAACATAATTCCTTTAAGAACTACAAATAAAAGAACAGCTATTTGGCAAAATAATTCCATTTATTAACATTTTGTTGCATTCATCAAGATGTATTACAAACCCTCCCAATTTAGGGACAATGCACTGCCTTTTCAAATGCATTCATACTGGATCTTCAAATCAACTCCATTTTAGCAACTAATTAGTTACACTAATAAACTTTTAAGAATAGGGCTATGCAATTTTAGAAAATGTCACCACTCCCTTTGTAAATTAATGATATGTTCCCCATTGCACAATAATAGGTAGTTTATCAGCCTTTCCTCTTCATCCTGTCTCAGCCATTTAACTAACTCTACACTTAGTCCTCCAGAGAAATTCATGGTCTGTCATCCTACTCACTGGTATCTAGATGTACAAATATTTTAACAGTCCCTTAATTTTTACATCACTAGGCAACTGTTCTAAGTTTAAAAGAAAGAACAAATTTCACCTGAACATTCAGACAGGTACCCTACTACAAAAGTCAGTTTTCTTTCATTTATATTAATGAAACACACAACCTGAGACCTAATGTATTGCACCTTCACATCATTAAATGTAACATGCAGAACCTTACATTACTATGCTACACATGGCCAATAAATTTTAGTATTCACGGGATTATGGTAATTAAGTTTTCATTTTCTTTGGGTGATGTGACACTTGCTTGACTGTAATGTCACTCCACTTAAAGTCTATGTAAACAACATTATCTTAGTCACTCTGCATTACATTTCCAACTGTGAGCAAAATTACTACACCAGAGTGGACAATAATGTAAGTAATCCCAAGGAAACATAATGTAAATTATTTGCTCAAGTTTCAAATTGGATTTTCAGTAAACAAAAAAGAATACTTTCTGTGCACATGTAATATTATGCATGTTGGGCATCCATGGCAAAGCACATGGGTATTCTTGGAGGCAATGATAATGATAAAATGTCCATTATTTTGATGTTTTGTGGATAAATGTTCTTTGCTAAGGCTTCGTTCAGGCTAACAAAAGTATAGATACTCAGTAAGGAGTAGTACATAGAACAACTGCAAATGGTTTTGTAAATAAAGATTCATTAATATCTCAAATGAAAATGATGATTTTAAGAAAAGCAGATGATAAAGGCAATACAACAATCCTTATCTTCCTCCTTTCCTTTTTTTTGTACTCAGCAACCATAAAATTTATTTCTTAAGTAGAATACTAATTTCTTAATATTATTGTCAGCCACTTAGTATATCATGTCCAAAAGTGCTATCTTAAAAATTTTCTGACCTATAAAAACTAGCTCAAAGACTTTGAGATACCTTGTATTTTAAGTGATTTATAGTGCTTGTTCATAATGTTAGAAAACTTGATGAAATCTCCACACAAAGATAAGTAGGATCTGGCCAAAAATAATCTAAATTAACTGCTCACAAGTTCTTCTTCACTGAACTAGTGAAGTGACACAAAAAGCAAAATGGTGATTTTTAGAGTATGATTAAACTGTGAAACATAGTGCCAATTAACAAAGGTAGCAATGGAACTTCTTAAATATGTGTCTCACAGTCAGTTCACAAATAGATCAAAGTGGGTAAAAACCCTCAAAAGCACTTATGTGGGATTCTCTAGGCCTATTGTCACATTTGGATAAATGAGGTATACATATGTGAACTGTATTAATCTGGAGATCATCTGAACAAAGTGTGTGAACCACAATTTTCTTGTGTTTTCTGATGTTGAAACTCTGTTTGAGGTCAATTCACTTTCTAGAAGTGCCATAGTAAAAAAGTTTTTCCAGGGCTACTTATAAAAAGAGAAAGCCCTGCTTGGCCAGCGTGTCTCAGTGGTTGAGCATCAACCCATGAACCAAGAATTCACTGGTTGGATTCCAGGTCAGGGCACATGCCCAGATTATGGGCCCAAACCTCAGTAGGGAGTGTGCAGGAGGCAGCTGATCAATGATTCTCTTATCATTGATGTTTGTATCTCTCCCTCCATCTCCCTTCCTCTCTTAAATAAATAAAAATATTTTTAAAAAGAGAAGCCCCTAAAAATGTCTTCATCACAAGAGATTAACTGATTTCTATTTTGTTTGCTAGAATTGTCATCTTCCATAGTAGAGGCTATATTAAAAATATAACTATGTTCAATATACTCATAGATAAACAATTTTCTTTTTTAAAGTCATTTAAAATAATAGGTACTCTGTACTAGAGATAGGATATACTTGTGTGTGCGAATGTGTGAGTGTATGTGAGTGTGTTTGTGTCATATATTTGCAATTATGGGAGTTTAAATAAAAATCAGTTTCAACTGACTCTGTATTATACTCTAATTTCTTACAATATTGAACAAGTTTCTAATTGAATGGTTTTTTCCAGTGCACATAGAATTTAACAAAACCTATAAGCTCTTTGTTAAACCTCAGGGTAAAGATCCAGATCTTTCTAATAAAAAATACCTGCAAAAAGAATATCCAATTACTTTGCCCCATCGTCCAAAAAGAAATACAGAACTATACAGAAAAGTCAACCTGAGTCCTCCCTCCTTTTCAAGTAACTATATGCAGTGCCATCAAAGCACTGTTGGAATCAAATCTTAAGTGAGCTGAAAATACTGAATAGTCTCTTCTCTGAATCTGAAATGTGCATAAAAATATCTTGAAAAACACACACACAAAGCCATAACAAAGAGTGGTTGAGTTCCCACTGTATTTCAGCATTTGTGATGTGATGCTTCAGAGTGGGAAACATTGAAGATGAATTCAAGATTGTGTGTTGCCATTGCCTAGTTCTTCTAATGCTGAGATCCTGCTCCCTTCTTCTATCCAACCTCCCACCCCCAATTGTCCTTGAATTATGAGAAACACAAAGATAAATAGTAAAATTTATTATCTTAACTAAGCTAGAAAGTGTTATAACAGTTTTCACAAGTTGATAAAATTCAATTTTGTCTTTATATTTTATTCACAATAAGTAAATTATAGATTCAAGGTAAAGTGAATATATGTGTCACAGATAAAAGGTTATAGCATGCTTTTAAGAACTTGCTTAGTCCAAAATCCTAATTTTACAGATACAGAAACTGAGGTCTCAACCCACAGTTATTTACAGCACTGTTTTAAGTCATGGACGTCTGCCTTTTTTCCAGAACTTTTCCTGTCCCACTATCTCATATCAAATGAGGCTTTATGAAAATATGACTTATAACCAAGGAAAATACAAATTTTAAGTAGTATCCTTATGCTTATCTAAACTAGATATGTTTTTAAATGAATGATGACACAAATAGTATCAGTATTAAGTGATGGGAACCAATCTTTAAATTGTATGTATAATCATGAAAGATAATAAATTATAAGAATTATATTTTTATTCAAAGGAATTATTTGTTAAAATTAACTACTATACTGGCAAGATAGAATGTGTGAAAACTGGAGTGTTTGTATAATGCTAGTGAGAGTATAAATCAGAAGCTATTTAGAGAGCAATTTGGTAACAACTATTAAAGTTGACGATGCACATAGCCCACAATTTGACAATTTCACTTCTAGGTTTATATCCTAGAGAAGCTCTCCCACATGGGCACAAGAAAATATGGTGTCTGTTACAACATTGTAACAACAAAAAATTGAAAACAACCTAAATGTCAATCAATATAGTAAAGAATTATCAAACTGTATACTCAAACACTGAAATAATACAGTGGAAATTAAAAAATAAATGAACTAGATCTACATATATCCACCTAGATATATCTCTAAAATGTAATGTGAAAATAATTATAAAAACATATTATAGTTTCAAACCATTTTAGGTACACTTTTACAAATATAAAAATTAATACTGCATATTTACACATATAATAAAATAAACATACAGCAACACTACACACCAATTTTAAGATAGTGGTTACCTCTAGTGGAGGGTGAGTTGAAAGGAGATTAGTATTAGTCATATCATTAATGCTTTACAGATACATCTTTTTTTTAATTGAGTCATGAATCAAATGTAGCAAAACATAGACATATTATTAGTCAACAGTTATCTCTCATTATTTTCTAGTCTTTCTACTTGAACTACATTATAATTAATCTTGCTAATTTATTACATGATAGAAATCATGTTACCAAATTGATTTCAGAATAGAAATGTCATTTTCAGTCATATATATTTAAATATGAGGTTTTGGTAATAAGTATAATTCCAGTTGTCAGGGTATTAAAATGTATTGATCCAAAGTACTAGTATACGAGCTTTGAAATCAGACTGCCTTGATTCAACTGCTGGCTCTGGTACTGTAGACTGTATGGCCATAATAAGTAACTTAACCTTCTCTGTGTCTCAGTATCATCATCTGTAAAACAAGGATCACAATAACAGCACCTACCTTGTAGGGTTGTTATGATGATTTAATGAACTAATACATGGAAAATCACCTGGGATATTATGTTTGCAAAATGTTAGATATTATAATGTTCTGACAAAAATAGTATTAACTATTCATCAAAGTTTATCCTTAATTACCTTATTTATATGTCAACACTGGTCAAATGCATCAAATAACTCATTTTTTAAATTCTCTCCTTTGAGGATTAACCAATTAAGAATCTCCAATTGTTAAAGTTTTTAGGGAACAGTTAATTTATTAGTACATTTAAATATAGTTCATCCCTATCATATAACAGATTACTTGTGATCAGATCTATCTGATGATCTAAGGGCAGCCCTGTCTATCCAAATTTCTTTTATCCAAATTTCATTCAAGTAGACATCAATTGTTTTGCACACTGTCATATGTATTAATAAGTTGTCCAACAATTTATCATCTTTCATATATCTGTGTTAAATCTGCAGCTAGAATAATGAGAGGGGGGATGTGGAAGAGGGAATAGAGGGGATAAATGGTGATAGAAAAAATAAAATAAAAAAGAGGAGGGTGGGCATTTTTTAAGTTAATTTAGGATTTGAGATTGTGCATTATTTCCTTTCTCTTTCTTTTTCAGTTTTTTTTTTCTTTTTAAAGAAGTCTTTCGTAAGTTTCTCAGCAGAAATGACAATGTTAACTTACCATCCTGACTAAGGATTTATGGTGCAGATCCTACAGGTCATTAAAGCACATTTAGCAGTGGGGTGTTTTACTTTTCTTTCTTTTTTTCCTAGAGAGATTGAAATTTAATTGTTTCCTTGCTAGACAAATATGCTTTTGGATTGCCGATAATGAAAAGGGCATACATATGTCAAAAGCATTGTAGCACAGTGGGATTATGTGCTAAGGTCCAGGGCAGGACAGACAAACAAGAAAAGTCTCAGATCAGTCAAACAGTTACCTCTTAATAAAATCTCAGATGACCAAATTTTGTTTTACCTTTGCCAATGCCTATCAAAAGTTCAAATGAAGTTTTGTTGTGTTAACTACTTACATTTCTCTTATTTCTTATTTTAACCATTTGTAAAAATAAAGGAATTTCACTAGATAAAATTAGAAATGCATTTAAAGGAAAGCCAATCTAAAATAAAACAATATATGCATGGCTTTCTTCCGATTAAAGCACCATTAATTGGGCTTTAAATAGAAGCCTTAATTATGTTATGTGACAAAACCTATACTTAAATATTCTCTTTTGGACATGGCAGTAATTAGTTTTCATACTGTGTTTTATTGATAAATATGAAAGCCTCAAATTCATAATTTTGTCTTAATTTTTAAACCACATCAAGGGAAAATTGTCTTGGTTATTTCCATGCAGTAATAAAAAAAATCACAAACTGCATAATCATTATTTTGAGTACCAGGAGAATTATTTATAAGCACTCCACTTAAAATTTATTTACTTTACATGAATTTGCCGTCATCAAGATCTTCAGGTGCATTTCTAACATACTATGATTTTTTTTTAATTGCAGTATGTAGAGGATTTACAATTTAAAGCAGAGGTAACAAACTGACAGCCCTTGGGCTAGATCCAGACCACAAATGGTTGTTTTTGGGTGTTTCTTTTGTTTGTTTGTTTTTTGTTTTGTTTTGTTTTTTGCCTGCATAATGTAGCTTTTTGCTTTTTTTTTAATTAGTTACCAACAGTTAAGAATTAGGTAAATTTCACATAAAAATCTGATTTTCTGGCTTCTCTTAAAAGTCAGATCTTAACAACACTGGGCCTGCATTCCAATCAGCTGAGCCTAGTAATAGCTGCCACCTTTGGAAAGAATATATACTCTCTAATTCAGCAGAGTATCCCCTCTACTCCTTATTGCTTATGTTCTTTCTTATACTTTCTAAGCCTTGACTCAGTAGGCATTAGAATTTGTGATCCTCCTGTTTCTCTGTAGTTTCTGGGAATTAATAGGTACATATACTTTTGAAAACATTTCATGGTTTACCTCAGATTACAGTAAATGTAAAAACTCATTATGTATATATGTACATAAGTAATGTGTGTTATGATTAATCTAGAAATAAATACACACAGTATTAATCTATTGTATACTTAATTAAAAGTGAAAGGTTAACATTAATTTGCATAGCATTTCATTCAGAAAATAAAAATAAAATGTATGTTATTTTCAATGCCTGAATTCAATTTCATTCATATACAATAAAAAACACTTACTTTCAATATCCCAAATCTAAAACTCAAAACTCAATCCATTTAAAGTCTTTTAGTTAAAAAAATTCATTAATGAAATTTAATGGGTTTCAGTCTCTTCAGCATTGAAGTCACAGTCTAACAAAAAAGTTTGACACTTAAGGAGGCACATCCACAGCTTCAGGTCACTAGGGTATTATTTAGTGTGCATGATATTTAAGAGTAATATTTAAAACTAGAGGCACGGTGTACGGATTCGTGCACTGGTGGGGGGCATGGCCTTAGGGGATCGGCCCACTGTGGGAGCTCCGCTCATCCCAGTCAGCGGAGCGTCTGCTCCCTCTGTGGGAGCGCACTGACCACTAGTGGGCAGCTCCTGCGTTGAGAGTCTACCCCCTGGGTGTCAGTGCACATCATAACAACTGGTTGATTGGTCGTTCTGGTCATTCTGCCTTTCAGTCACTGGGTTTGGATGATAGATAGATTAGATAGATAGATAGATAGATAGATAGATAGATAGATAGATAGATAGATAGATGATAGATAGATAGAATATATCCCAGATATTAGAAACACTGCCATAACAATTTTCATTTTCCATGTTGAAAACTCAGGATAAATCACTTAGAGTGGTCCCAATCTCCCCTACAGACTAGAAGGAAGGGGAAAAGTCAGTAAAGTGTGATTTAACCTGAGATGGTTGTTTGGAAGAGAAGAGGGAGCACTATTGCAGGCAATAGCAAAACCTACTTTAATATCATGGGTTGCTCTCCTTCTCTTTTGCCTCTCTGAGTAACTGCCAGTTTTTCCCCATTACAACCTAAAAGGTATAAAGCCTGAAGCAACATGGTATCTCTGATTGCAATTTAACTAAAATTGTCATAGACATTTTAGGAAGTTTCAAGTATGAATCTTCTTAGATTTCCAAATACTTAAAGAATGTATTTTCAGAAGAACAAAAATTTTAGAACTACTGACATGCCTACAAAATATATCTATGTCTAATGCTTAGAACTCCAAAATATTATAATTGTGGGTTTTTCCCCCAAAATTGTTGCTGTAGCACACTTAATAACCTTTGCTGCCCTGCAAAAGTGAATGTACCTTCCTAAGCATTCAGAGTCATGGGGCAAGGTAGATGAATTACTTTCCTATTATTTTACATAGGTGTCAATGTTTTTATGTCAGAGACCCTCACTCAAACCCCATCAATTTTACAGCCTTTCTCTAACTTCTTCAATTACCAGGGAAGTTGCTTCTTGTGGCTGGAAGTCATCTCTCCACTGCATGTTTCTGATATCTACTCCCAGTTAACAAATATGAATGGTCACAAACTAACTCTAGTGAAATCATGGGGACCCCAATTAACTAGAACCCTCAAATGTGCAGACTAACTCTAATTAGCTATTTTGATTTCTTATTTTATTATTAACTAATGGTTAAGCAAAATTCAATGTTTGCTGCTGAAATTTTTAAATGGCTCTGCTTTCCTACCTTAGTAAGTATAGTACAGGTAACAAAATTATTGAAGCTGGGCTGAATCTGTACAGGTTCCAGGACATTCCCAGGAAGTTGATTTTTAAAAAATAAATACATAAATACCTGTTAACAGCTTGTTTTCTTGTCATTTGCCTCTTCCTTCTAAAAGGAGAGTGTAGCAAAAAATAAATAAATAAAACTGGTTAATTGAGAATTCTGGTTAGTTAGCTTCCAATTAATCAAGCCTTTATTATATTTTACAAAAAAAATCTTCTTAAAATCTGCAGAAATTTTAGATAAGTTACACACAATGAAACAGCAGCAGGGAAGAGCACAAAGAAGGTAGGAAAGCCTTAATTGCTATTAGATAGTATTTTAAATAGATGGATAATGTTATTAAACTTTTGGTCTAATCCCCATTGAGTAAAGAATAATGTGAAATGTGATGTGGTTTAGGGCTTTTCCATATATGAAGGCAAGGAAATAAAGTTATAGATTTCTGTTGAAGAAAATGGCCTCGGGTCATAACAATTCCAAAAAGGCTTCAGCAATATTGTGTCTTTTCCCTTTCTCTCAAGAGCTTTCTTCCCATCCCATCGGGTATTCCAATACTTTTTATAGAAAAATCCCCTTCCAATTTTTTCACGTTTTTTATTTTGCCAACAGGATGATGAAAATAAGCCAATATAAATGTTATGCCTTAATTTCCCAAACATGGAGCCATTAATCACTCAGTACACTCTATACTTATTTCTGTAGAAACATGTAACTATCTTACATCTTCCCCCAAAGGGTTACACATACACATGTGCACACACACTATCACTCACTCACAAACATACAATCATACACACATCAAAACAAAATAAGTTAAGCACATACAAAAAAAATCAATAAAAAATGATTAGATTAATTAATAATATAACCATTCTTTCCAGTATTATGATTCCCAGCATTCCCATGACCTTTAATGAAGAACAATAAAATCTAAAATTCCATGCTAAAAATAAAAAAAACACTATAAGGACTGTAACTTGGGCCCTTTTGAGCCTTAGTGCACTTATTAATACAGAAACAGGAACCTCTCTATAACATCCAGTACAAATATATATGGGTTGTTCATCACTCCTTTAGAATCTTTTCTTGTAATAGCCTTTTTGTTAAAAGTTTCCCTTCATGTATTTTTTGTTTGTTTGTTTTTGAAAGGCAACTGCTTTCCTGCTTAAAGGTCAGTAGAAGATCCTATCTAATAAAGAGGGAATATGCTAATTGACCATCACAAAGATGGCAGCACCCACAGCCAATAAGAAGGGAATATGCTAATTGACTGCCACACCCTCAAAGGTGGCAGTGCTCACAGCCACAAGATGGCGGTGCCCAGTCCCCTCAGCCACTCCGGGGCAGCAGGTGCACGGCATGGCTGGACCCACCCCCAGGCCTGCCTCCTGAGTCCCCCAATCCCCTCAGTTCCCCAGCCACCTAGGGCCAGCCCGAGGTGCAGGCAAGCCTCAGATGGTGGCTGCCCAGCCACCCAGGGCTGCCCAAGGCTCTGGTAACCAGGGCTGTTTGAGGCTTGTGCTGCCAGCAGTAGCAGCAGCAGAGGTGTGATGAGGGCATCACCTTTCCCTGATCACCGGGTTACCTGCCTCTAGTTTCTAAATAAACCACAAATGCAAGCATATAGGGCTGCTGGGGAAAGAAAGTAGGAGTGAAAGAAAGTGAGCCTTTACTTCACCTACTTTGGTATTCTGTCACTTGACTGACAGAACAATTTGATTTTGCTTTATAG
Organism: Cnephaeus nilssonii; assembly: GCF_951640355.1. Classification (NCBI taxonomy): domain Eukaryota; kingdom Metazoa; phylum Chordata; class Mammalia; order Chiroptera; family Vespertilionidae; genus Cnephaeus; species Cnephaeus nilssonii. The sequence goes on from NC_137071.1 coordinate 26,937,444, forward strand.
TTCACTCACCCACCCTGATTTGAAATGACACTTTCTTAAAGTAGAATATACTCATACATACCAAGTCAATGTTTATCCATACATTCCCTTTCCCCCATTTTTTTTTATTTTTTATTTGTCTTTATTGTTGAAAGTATAACATACCAAGTCAATGTCTGTCCATACTTTCTTAAACCAATGGACTATACATCACCAGACTTTTTTTTCCCTTTTACCATCGATCCCAATGTTTTTTCTTATAAGACTTTCTAAACTCACCAGAACATTTTTGGTTGTCACCATATGTACATAATTATACTAAGTTCAAACAAATAAAACCATTTAAATCTTCTAAGGTCTTCATAGACTCAGATTATTTAAGTTTAGGACTTCAAAATTACAAAGTATTGAAACATTCTTGCTAGTAGTATCCAATAAATATGTGTCCATGAGCTAACTATTATTTAATTAAGGATTTAAAACTTTCTCAGGAGTTTACCTTGACTTTTGAAAAAAAATTTATCAAATGTAAGATGTATTTTATAGTACTATTTATAACTGTAACTCTAGAACTTCAGGGGCTACATGTTAAATACACATACTTTATTTTTTATATTCAAAATATAATATGACTTCTACACTTCTGAATTTGTTCCTTCTGTGATGTCAACTAACTTATTTTAGATTTCTTTACACTTTGCCAAATAATCAATATTTTGGTAATTTTTACTGGACAAGCAGATGCTGCAATTATTATCAGCTCAGTATAGAGCAGCTTTCATTTGAATTTCCTCGAGTTGGCCTAGAATGTTTCATATCCCCTAAAATTCCTCTTTGTCTCCTGAAGTTACATTTTGCTACCTCTTCCCACTTCTAAGTATGGGTATGAAATTAAAGTGATGAACATAGGAACTAAAATTTAATTTTGTGGCTGAAATATACCTATTTCTACATTCTTACAAAGTGATTCACAAAAGGGGTTACATATATTCAAGAACAGTGGGTCAAATACTATTCTCAAAATACCATGACAACCAATAGATCTATTACCAACAGAAGCCCTACAACAAATTGTGGTAAGTAGTTAGGGTCTCTACTCAGCTCGCCAGTTCTAATAATCATTGCTGCACTACATTAAGACACTGGTTATCCTTATAATAAGGATACTTTCCTCCAACATACAGGGTATACCTGGAAGGTAATTCTGCTCTGGCTGAGACCCAAGGACTCAGCCAGAGCAGGCTATATTTTAATTTTTCAAGATCATTTTTATCCTGTACCACTTATAAAAGAATTTTCATACTTAGATTTTTCTAAGTTGTAATGTGTTAATGCAAACCCACAAAGTTAATGGCAATGGTTGTTGCCCAGCATGCTTTTCTCTGATTGGAGGAAATTCAGCAGAAGAATCAGAGATATGGAATTTTTACATTTGAAACCTAAACTTAGACCATAAAATCACATTTAATAATAGAGAAATAGCATACAGATCACATGCCAAGAGAAAACAAAATATCACAGAGTAAGGAGTCCAGTTAAGAACTCACAGACTCATTGGATTTAAGTATTTTAGTCATTTTGAAGATAAATTAAAAATTCACTATCAAATATCACATAGTAATTCATACCTCTGAACTGAAGGTTACTAGAATGCTACTTTTATTAATTCTTCATGCAGGGGAATTTACTTAAAACAGAGCATTTCAAAGATACAGTCAACCTTTGAAATGGATTTCAAACTGTACTCTAAAGAACTTGAAGTGCTGATGGGTGGTAGAAGGAAAGACAAGAAGGAGCCACTCTTTTTCATCCCTTTAATTAGTGAAGCTGTCTTTTTCCTATGTGATGTATTGTCAGAACTGCTCTAGTTTACAACCCACCACCACCATTTATCAGATGAGAAAAGTAGCCCCTTATATGTTCAAATGTTTGGCCAAGTTTAGTGTTCAGAAGTCTCCTTACACCTAATTTATGCTGCTGCCCCTGAATTTGCCACCCTGCTTTCTCTACTGCATATTAGGGACCACTTTTTGAACCACCCCCAAAGATTATAATATTTGCTTTATCCTCATGGAAACAATAAGGTCAATAGGCATGCTACACATTTAGAAAGTAGAAGAGACAAGACAAGATCCATGGCTACCTTGGTCTCTAGGCCATTGCTCTTTTTACATAACACTGTTTTCATTTATTTCATTTTTATTAATATACATTTGATAAAATAGTATATTAGTTTCAGGTGTACAACATAGTAATTCAACATTTAAATGCTTGTGATGTGATCTTTTAAGACAGATGCTACAAACTGGCAAATAAGACCTGCCAAATATAATGTGGTCTGCCCAGAACTTTGAAAATCTGGTCCCACATATTTACTGACTCAGCACAACTAGAGGAAGTAGAGGAGCAATGTTTACCCATAGACAGTATATATGTACACTCTTATGTTCCCTACAGATCCCATAATTTACTCTGATCTTATGCCTGACCCTCTAAATGAATTTATGTTATCTCCTTGGGTCTAGTAGGAATTTGAGTTTCATGACCATTATTTTAAAGTTTATGGGTATAATTTACTGAAATATTAGTCAATTTACCCAAAGAAACTTAAGCTAAAAGTGCTAGACTGTTTACATGAAAGGTCATATGCACTTTCTTTAATAAGAAAGACAAGCCTTTGACCCTTGAAGTAGATGCCACTTTACTATATATATATATATATATATATTTTACATAGAGAAAAGCATCTAAAGAAAATTGTGTTAGATGAAAATAGATTCAATACAAAATGAATTCTGATTACACTCAGAGAAACATTGTTATTCAATCAGTGTAGTAGCAATAAATTTAAGATACCAAAAGATTGAGCCCTAGCTGATTTGGCTCAGTAGCTAGAGTGTTGGCCTGCGGACTGAAGGTCCTGGGTTTGATTCCAGTCAAGGGCACATGCCCAAGTTGCAGGATCGATCCCCAGTAAGGGGCATGCAGGAGGAAGCCAATCAATCATTCTCTCATCATTGATGTTTCTATCTATCTCTCTTTCTCTCTGAAGTCAATAAAAATATATTTTATTTTTAATGCTATTTTCATTACACCTCTTATGTCTCTTTTTCTTTATTGATTAAGGTATTACATATGTCTCCTTATCCCCCCACCGCCCCCTCCCCCACCACTCATACCCTCACCCCCCTGTTGTCTGTGTCTATTGGTTAGGCTTATATGCATGCATACAAGTCCTTTGATGGATCTCTCCCTTACCCTCACCCTCCCCTACCTTCCCTCTGAGGTTTGACGGTCTGATCAATGCTTCTCTGTCTCTGGATCTGTTTTTGTTCATCAGTTTATGTTGTTCATTATATTTTTAAAAAAGTCAAAAAATTATAAAATGTTTCCTATGCTTTGATAGATGAAAAAATTGTCAAGTGATTGCACACCTTAAATATATATAACTGTTATTTGTTAATTATACCACCATAATGGTGGAAAAGATGTTTCTTATGCTTTGAAATTAGAGTCAACTGTTAACCTGACATATACTACCATATTTCAGGAACTGCTAAGTTGGGCTTTAGATGTTTCTTACTTAGACTATTCTTTTTAATCGTGTAATTTGTGTCTGTGATCCAATACAATAAACGAAGTGTTCATTTTGGGAACAAATATTTAATAAATATATAACACATAAGTCAAACAATGTCCTGCCCTCCCCCAACTTTGCATGTAAAGGATAAATGGCCACTAAACAGGTGTTAGTAAAACTGGGTTTAGGTTATCTTTGGAGGATTTATTAAATCATGCTAACTGTGGCATTTCCACTGTTGGAGCTTTTAGGGAGCTTTCCCTACTCTTTGCTAATAAGTTTATTCATTTTATATGTCACCTCTTGCTCCACAGCATCTGTTAGGAATCCTGGAATTTCTTAGATAAGCTCAGTATGTCAAAAGGGAATGAAAATATATTTCATTATAAAACTATAAAAATAAAGGCCAGAATATTTTAGGTCTATTTAAGTTTTCAGAGGGCATCCAAACAAACTATTAATCACTTGAGTCTTCAAAAACATGATCTTTGGGTTCAAGGCTCAAACAATTAAAACTATCATTTTCTTTCTTTTGGAAATTTATTTTTCTTAGAATTATTTGGGAATAACAAAAACTTTGGTTACATTAAATATTTGTTTCTTCTGAAAGGCATTTGTGCATAAGCTTGATTATTTAAAAGGTCAGGAATATTTAAAGTCAGAGTCCAGAGAGAAATGTAAAGGAAAATTGAAAATAGCATGGGGTGATAATAAAGATAAATAAGTCTATGGCAATTTTTACACTTGTTTTTAAAAGAGGGGCTTCAGTATACATGTATATATTTAACATAGGCTGTCAATATAACTTAAAGAATGCAAGACTCTATGCCAATTATCTCTGACAGATGATCCTTTATACAAAGAGTACTTTGTCAGTCCAGTCTGAGGAACCTCAGTGGTTCAATGGTATTTCTCATATGTCCTATAATAACAAAAATATCTCAGAGATAGGATTATGGTTCACAGCATCAAATGTATTTTTCTAGGCAATGATAATAAAAAATTAGAATAATTTGTTCTCACAATACAACAATAATTATTTCAGTATGTACAATATGAATATAAGTTTCAACAAGGATGAGGACAATTAAATAGTCATATTATCAATCTATCCCAAATATTTTTTCAATAATATCCTTCTATATATTCAAACTCACTAAATAACAGACACATAAGTAAACTCTGATTATTAAATAACCTACATGAAATCATTTATATTATTTAAAGCTTTAAACATTAAAATCTCACAAAACCTTCATAAAAGTTAAATCACTTAATGCTGTGGGAATCTATGGCCACAATATTTCTGTTGGGAATGTGTCTCTAACAGTTCTTAGGTTTGGCCAAAGACACATGAGTTACCCTTGGAATCTCATCCTTTGATCTCTATGGGGGTTGGGGGTCTAGCCAGCCTTTTATAAGGGAATTTTTAAAACACTTATTACACACCTTATATTTCAAGTCTTCCCATTGATGATCATGTCTTGCTGATATATGCTCAGTATGACTCACAGAAACCACTAAGAAAATGTGCCAGATCAAATGAGTCATTTATGGTAGATATACATTAAAGCCCTTGAGGCAATGGGCACAATTGCTGCTTTATCAGCTTTTAGTTACCTTTGGGTTTGATATCACACTCAAATGCTAGGAAATTGGCCTACTCCCTAAATAGTATGCTGCTTATGAAGAGAACTAGTGGCAGCGTCCAATTCTGAATGGTTAATTAAAACAGTGTTTCCTTCATAACATTTAAAACAATGTGTGGATATTTTATCTATTTACTTGTTTTAGATCTATCTCTCCTCCAAAAATGCAATCTCTGTGAAATAATAGGTTTAGGTTTCTTGTTCATTGTTTCACTCCAAAACAGAGATGGCATGGAGTGGGTGCTCAGTGAATATCTGTCAGATAAACTGACCATTAAATATGTGAAAGTACACTTTACTCGTTCATATGCATCACTATTCAGTCTTCAAGTTCATTTACATATAACATGTTTTAAGAACCTGTTTCTACTATGCAGCACTGTTTTCCATCATTGATGGTGGCGCTTAGTTTATATAAGGACAGCCATGGTGTTTTAGAATCTGAGTAAACTTTCACTGAGTAGCTAAAGTTGATTAGAAACATTATAAGGCCAAACTTAGTTGATAGCAGCAAATAAACTGAATTTCTGATGTATATAAAAATGTAGTTCCATTATAAAATTATTCATGTAGAGAAAGAATATTCTAAAATTTATTTTAATTATACCTTCCCTTTTTCTAACATTGGTTTAGTGAAGTCGGATGAGTAACACAGATCTGTAAGCACAACTCAGCTAAGCTGTTTCTAAGAAAATGAGTTCATTTGGCAATTGATCATTCTGGTAATCCTATCTGGTTTAGTCTAGCTACAGATGAAGACAATTAAGCAAGGTCAGAGCAAAGGAATCCTGGGTTGGACACACTCTCAATGTATTAATAAGAGGCAGGAGTGAGAACGAAGAGGATTATTTATTTGAAAGTCTGTTAAATCCATATGTTCATCCCTTGAGTTAATCCCTGACAAGAACTACTCTATTATTATAAATAACATAAAATAAAATAAAATAAAATAAAATAAAGTAAAATAAAATAAAATAGCATGTTTTTTATTGATTAAGATACCAGAGGCAGATACTTAAAATTACAAATGATTACTTTTTGAAACACTACATATAATTCATTTACATGTCCAAAATCTCATGTTAAATGATAACACCTTACTGTTACAGTTTTACACTGAACGGCATTTTTCTTTGTTAACTAATAAAGTACAAATATTTTGTCTACAAAAGTGGGTTTGAAACACTGTACCACTTTTATAGAGAGAGAGACTGGAACTAAAACATTTTTAATCTGCTTCAGTGTTCTTCTACTTCTTGTTGTTTATAATATTTATCTATCCAAATATGACTAAATACCCATTTTCCTTGATGGTTTTTTTTTCCGTGATCATCTTGCCACTTTTATGACATGTAAAAAAACAACTTCTTTAAGAGTTAAAGGAAGCTCTTCAGACATCCTATCTAATAAAAGAGTAATATGCAAATCATCACTCTGCTACACTCACAAGCCACGCCCACCAGCCATGCCCCAGCCATGCCCAACAGCCAATCAGAAAGCGAATATGCAAATACACCCAATCAAGATGGCTGCAGCCTTGGTTGGAACTGGGCGATTGGAGCCGAAGATCAGAGGGGAATATGGGAGCCAGCTGGGGTCCCCCACAGGTGATCAGAGCCAGCTGGGGTCGCTGCAGGCCATCGGAGCCAGCTGGGGTCCCCTGCAGGCAATCGGAGCCAGATGGGGGGTCCCTGCCCATAACCTGAGCCTTGGCCAGAGGCTTGAAGCCTTGGCTGGGGCAGAGCGGGGCGATCAGAGCCAGCTGAAGGTCCCTACCCAGAGCCCAAGCCTCGGCCAGAGGCTTGCAGCCTTGGCCGCTGGAGCAGAGCCTGGCAATTGGAGCCAGCTGGGGATCCCTGCCCAGAGCCCAAGCCTCGGCCAGAGGCTTGCGGCCTTGGTCGTGGATGGAGCCGGGTGATAGAGCCAGCTGGGGGTCCCTGCTCAGGGCCCGAGCCTCAAACAGAGGCTTGAGGCCTTGGCCAGGGGCAGAGCCTGGCGATCAAGCCAGCTGGGGGTCCCCTGCCAAGGGCTGGAGGCTTTAGGCCTTGGCAGGGGCGGAGCCGGAGATTGGAGGAGATAGGTGTGAACTACAGAGGAAACACCTTTTCTGACCACTCATTGGCTAAGCTCCCTGTATGCCACTGGTAATATTCTTAGTAACTTGGGTATAAGAATCCAAAAATGTGATCTAGGGCTTTTCCACCACACTCCTGGGGAAAAAAATGAAGGTCCACTGCTGGACGGCTAAGAAATGTCATATCCTGCCCTACACGGTTTGGCTCAGTGGATAATGCCTAGGTTTGCCAACTGTAGAGTCCAGGTTAGATTCTGATCAAGGGCATGTACCTAAGTTGCAGGCTCCTCCCTGGCTAGGGCCCAGGTCAGGGCTCATGCAGGAGGCAACCAATCAAAGTATTCCTCTCACTTTGATGTTTCTCTCTGTCTTTCCCTTTCTCTTTCACATTCTCCAAAAGTCAATGGAAACATATACTCAGATGAGGATAAAAAAAAAAAAGAAAGAAAGAAATGTCATATTCTATGAAAGACACATCTTGAAAATGCCTAAAGAAAGTTGTCATTTTTTTCTTGGTGAAGGGACTGGAGTCGATGTTGATGAAAACACCTTGGTGGCTGCGATGACTGGCAGTGGCTCCAGCAGCGGGGTGATGGGGCTGGTGCCTTTCCCTGATCAGCCTGGTTGTCTCTCACAAAGGGAGGCCAGACTGCGGCTTTGTCTCTCATAAAGGGAGGCCAGACTGGGAGCCCTCAGGGAGCGGGCTTAAGCCGTCAGTAGGACATCCCCTGAGGGCTTCCAGTATGTGAGAGGGGGCAGGCTGGGCTGAGGAGACCCCCCCAAGTGCACGAATTTCGTGCACCAGGCCCCTAGTCTATCCTACCTTATAATAGAGTAATATGCAAATTGACCGTACCTTCGCTACACCCACAAGCCATGCCCACCAGCCACGCCCACCAGCCAATCTGAGCGAGTATGCAAATAAATCCAATCAAGATGGCTACAGCCAGAGAGAGCAAGGTTTCCCAGGCAACAGAGGAAGCCAAGCTTTCCAGCTGCCCTTGCCTGGCCTAAGCCTCCACTCAAGCTACAAAGTTTCAATTATAGAAGGTAAACAAATCGAAACAGAAATGGCGGCAGCCACGGAGCTGGAATGAGCAGGTCAGGGTTGTCCCCGGCAACAGAGGAAGCAAAGCTTCTGCAGCCCTGGCTGGCCTAGGCCTCCACTCCAGGCTACAAAGTTTCAATTATAGAAGGTGAATTAACCCCAACAGAAATGGCTGCCGGCCACGGATCAAGCAGGAGGCTTGGCTCCGCTCCAGGATACAAAGTTTAAATTGTAGAAAGTAAATAAATTCTAGATACCAGGGCCTCTGCTTGGGTTGCCAGGGGGCGTGGCTGGCCTGCAAACCACCACAGGCCCCTTGCTCAGGCCGCCCCATGCCCCAAGGGAACCTCCACCCTGATCCGGGACACCCTTCAGGGCAAACTAGCTGGCCCCCACCCGTGCACCAGGCCTCTATCCTAGCTAATAAAAGAGTAATATGCAGATTGTCCAACACTCCAACACACAATATGGCTGCCCCCATGTGGTCAAAGATCCTGCCCCCATGTGGACACAAGATGGCTGGCACAAGATGGCCAGCAGGGGAGGGCAGTTGGGAGGCACCAGACCTGCAAGGGAGGGCAGTTGGGGGTGATCAAGCCAGCAGGGGAGGGCAGTTAGGGGTGACTAGGCCAGCAGAGGAGGGAAGTTGGGGGAAAACAGGCTGGCAGGGGAGCAGTTAGGCATCAATCAGGCTGGCAGGGGAGTGGTTAGGGGGTGATCAGGCTGGCAGGCAGAAGCGGTTTGGGGCAATCAGGAAGATAGGCAGGTGAGCAGTTGGGAGCCAGCAGTCCTGGGTTGTGAGAGGGATGTCCGACTGCCTGTTAAACAGGCAGTCGGACATCCCTCGAGGGGTCCCAGATTGGAGAGGGTGCAGGCTGGACTGAGGGACACCCCCCTTCCGTGCACGAATTTCGTGCACCGGGCCTCTAGTCTTACCTTATAATAGACAAATATGCAAATTGACTGCACCTTCGCTACGCCCAAGCAACGCCCACCAACCACGCCCACCCGGAAACCGTTGCAGGGACGTTGGGGTGTGGTGGAGCCACGCCCACCAACCAAGCCTCGGGCGGCTTTCCCGGCCTTGGGCACCAGCGGGGAGCCTGTACCGATCGCAGGAAACCACTGGGGGTCGGCTCCTGCGATCCGTAGCAGGGACGCTTGGTGTGGCCGAGCCCAAGGCTGGAAAAGCCGCCTGAGGCTTTCCAGGCCTTGGGCACCAGCGGGGAGCCTGCACGGATTGCAGGAAACCACTGGGGGTCGGCTCCTGGGATCGGTAGCAGGGACGCTGGGTGCGGCCGAGCCAAGGCTGGAAAAGCCGCCTGAGGCTTTCCCGGCCTTGGGCACCAGCAGGGAGCCTGCACGGATCGCAGGAAACCACTGGTGGTCGGCTCCTGCGATCCTTAGCAGGGATGTTGGGTGTGGCCGAGCCCAAGGCCACCGCCCGGGGCCAAGCCCCGACCCTGAAAGAAGGCAGAAGGCGGTGGCCACAGCCAAGGCCTGGGTTCCCAGTGCCGGCAGAAAACTGGTGCAGGCAGCTAGGTGAATGAAGGTCTATTGCACGAATCTTCGTGCAAACGGGCTACTAGTATATATATAAAAGGCTAAGCGACCATCTGACTGGCTGGTAGGTATGACGTGCACTGACCACCAGGGAGCAAACACTCAACGCAGGAGCTGCCGAGCTAAGGTGACATGGCAGCAGTGGTTGTCAGTCCTTGGGTGACACACACTGGAACCAGAGAGGAGGGAGCCTGATTTCACCTTCAGTCCTGAATTATATTGTTGCTGGGGCACTGTCAAACCTGAATCTGGTTTACTATACACTTGCATTTGCATTCTACACCCTGTATGACAAAAACTTTGCAGAGTGCCCTCTCGCACTCCAGGACCCTTTGGGGGATGTTGGCGAGCCTGTTTCAGCCCTAACCTTGAAAGCCAGGTGAGGGACCCCACCTGCTGGAGGGACCCCACTCACTCCCCAGACACCCTTTGAACTGTGGCACCACCCCAGGTGCTGTAGGATGGGGAGGGACAGCAGGAGATTGACTCTAGGGCGTGTCCAGCCTGTCTTTTCCAGTCCTGCCCCACCGGCCACTTTCTAATTAACTTCCTTTCAATGTGCATGAATCTGTGCACCAGGCTACTAGTATTATATAACTGATATTAGTAGTTTGTATACTGATCCTATAGAGACCACATTTTTCTCCTCATTCTACCATAACTGCGTATTAATTCAACATGTATTCTACAAATGCTTACTGATCTTCAACTATGTACAAAAGGTTCTTTGCTATGAACAATGGAGAATACAAAGATCTTCAGGCATGGCCCCTGATATCAGAATATTACTATCTATAAAATGAAAAATAGTATTGTTGCACATTGTTACATTGTAAGGCTTTGAGTGATAAACTCCACATGATTTCCTGGCATCATGGTGGCACTCAAAAATATCTGATAAATGAATGTTGAATGCATGAGTAATATAAATGAACTGTTATAAGAATTTAGATGAAAGTATCACTTTTACCTAGAGTGAACAGTGAAGTCATTATGAAAGAGATGAAATTTAAGTCTTGAAGGATAGATAGGTTTTGAAGAACAAAGACAGAAAGAGAACAAGAATGATTGAGATACTCACAGGATGGACAGAATGAATTGCTACCAGAAAGTTTGTAGGTAGGACCAGGTAGGAAATTACTGCAATATCCTCAGCATAATATCACCAGATTGATAGAGATGAGGATCAAAAGGAAGGAACATGTACAACACAAAGTATAAAGTTAGCATTAGTATAAATTAAAGCTTAAATTAACATGGAAACAAAGTATAGAATGGAGCAAAGGAGAACTCTGGCCTTACGACTTTGTCCATGAAACATTATTTTCCAAGTTTCATAAAACTAATTTATAAATGAATTTTCAAACAGTAACCTCTTCAGAAAACAAAACAAAACAAAAACACCTGAATAAGGCATAAGGGGACTTGGGTATTAGTCCCGAACTACACAACTAATTAGCTGTGTGACCATAAGCAAATGTCTTCCCCTCTCTAGATCCCAGTATACTCATTTGTAAAACAAGGATTGGATAAACTGACCTCTCTAATCAATGGTATCTCAAATATCGTATGGTTCTCTGGTTCCTAAATTGCCAACTACATAGCAAAAATACAGGTAGATTAAATTCCTTTTGATAAATGAGTGGTTAGTGCAGCTTAGTTGCCATTCCTGAGACATACTCTTTTTCCGTTGATTTATAAATACTTATTGCAATGTCTGTCAGTGGTATTCAGCTAAGGGGCATATCCTTCCTGTTTCAGAAAAGGACTCACTGAAAATTCTTCAGACATTTTACTTCACAGAAAAAATAGTAGGGCATTATTCTGTTTGCATGCTACAGAATGATAGATTTGGAGTGTAGATGATTATTACAGCAAGTTTCACTTCCATTGACATTTATACATCTCTTTTACAACAATCTCTATTATAATAAAAACAAATTTGACTTTATCTATCTAGTATATGTATATCAAAGTGAGTTTATTTCCAATTAAATCTTCTTTAACTGTGCTCTTTAAATGTTACAGAAATTCAGGATTCTATCCTGTCTTCACAGCTCATACTTTGTAGTCCTAAGGTCAATCTAATTCTCCCTTTCAAATGCCACATTCTTTTTTTAAAATATAGTAACTGGAACTAAACATAATATTCTAAGTGGGTTTATAGAAATGTTGTGGTCTCATCATATAGCCAGTAGATTTTTAGATCTTTTTTATAACATGTATGCAGGTAAAAATAAGCTGTCATTTGTCAAGAAAGTCACTGTTACTTTCATTTCTCTTCTGTGCAGTTAGCTTTATTTTAGGCTTCCTGATTGGAATATTCCTATAAATAGAGAGAATGAATTACATAGTGTGCCTAACAGTTGCACAGAGAAAAACATGTTACTCCTGACTGATGTGTAACAGCCACTTCATCCTCCATAGATAAAACTGAAAGAACATGAGTGTCCATTATTTTATCATTTAACATGCAAACATGGTAGATAATGCTGGCCTCATAAAATGTATTTAAAAGTGTTTCTTCCTCTTCAATTTTTTGGAAGTGTTTGAGAAAAATTGGTATTAAAATTCACCAGTGAAGCCTTCTGGTCCTGGACCTTTATTTTTTGGGGAGGTTTGTTATTACTGATTCAATCTCCTTACTAGTAATCACTCTACCCAGAATTCCTATTTCTTCATGAATCAGTCTTGGAAGATTGTATATTTCTAGTAATTAAACAACTAGAAGCAAGAACCATAACTAATGGGTATCTCTTTGAAGTGTCTAGCAAAAGACCAGGTACAAAAAAGCAGTTATCTACAAAATGGCTACAATGAACATTTAAAAGGGCTGTGATGCTCTGCTGGCAGCAAAATCTCAGACATTTCTCATAGCAATATGTTTATTGATACATCTCCCAGGGCAAAGAAAACTAAGGAAAAAATAAACAAATGGGACTATGTCAAAATAAAAAGCTTCTGCACAACAAAAGAAACCATCAACAAAATGAAAAGAGAGCCCACGGCATGGCATGGAAGAACATATTTACCAGCGATACATCCCATAAGGGGTTAATTTCCAAACTATACAAGGAACTCATACAGCTTAACTAAAGGAAGACAAGCAATCCAATTATGAGTGTGCAAAGGACCTAAATAGGCATTTCTCCAAAGGGGGCATACACATGGCCAAGAGACATGAAAAAAATGCTCAGTCACTGATCATCAGAGAGATGTAAATTAATACCACAATGAGGTATCAACTTACAGTTGTCAGAATGGCTACCATCAACAAATCAACAAATGTCAAGTCTTGGTGAGGATGTGGAGAAAAAGGAACCCTCATGCACTGCTGGTGGGAATGCAGACTGGTACAGCCACTTTGGAAAACAGTATCAAGTTTCCTCAAAAAAATTAAAAATGGAACTTCCATTTGATCCAGTGATCTCACTTCTAGTAATATATCTTAAGAAACCAGAAACACCAATCAGAAAGAATGTATGTACCCCTATGTTCATAGCAGTTCCATTTACAATAGCTAAGATTTGGAAACAGCCCAAGTGCCCATCAGCAGATGAATGGATAAAAAAGCTATGGTACATTTATACTATGGATTACTATGCAGCAGTAAAAAAGAAAGAACTTTTACCATTTGCAACAGCATGGATGGACCTGGAAAGTATTATGCTAAGTGAAAGATAAGTATCACATGATCTCACTCATATGTGGAATCTAATGAACAAAATAGATCCAGAGACATAGAAGCATGGAACAGACTGACAAATTTCAGAGGGAAGGTGGGGGTCAATGGGGTGGGTGGAGAATGATTTACTGAGGAACTTACATGTATATATATATACATACCCTATGGACACAGACAATAGAGTGGTGAAGGCCTGGGAGGGGCAGGTGTGAGGTGGAGGGGGTCAATTGGGAAAAAAACAAACAAAGGGGACATCTGTAATATTTTCAACAAAAAAGATAATTTTTTTTTTAAAAAAGAACATTTCCTCCTCCAACTGAAATTTCCTTCCCTATGGATTATTGGGGTATTCCTTCTATAGTTTCTATAGTTAGTTTTTTGTTGTCTCAAAAGTGTTCAATATCATCCCACTTCAGAGTTTTTTCTCCAAGTTTTGGTCTTTGTCTCTTGATCCCAATCAAATAAAATAATAAAATCCCCTTGGTGAAAATCAACATATTGACATTGTCTTCGATTTTAAGTGTCAATTTTAATATTTTAGCAAAACCAAACAGGCCCACCAACAAGTCTCTAAATAAAATTTCCAATGCATGGTTATCCAGGTGACTTATTAAAATATAAATCTCTTAGCTAAGTTTACACAAGGGTTATGATTAGCATTAAATGAGTGCCCATGAAGGCTTTTAGCTATTTTCTGACCTAATATATTTTTTGGCCATTCTGTTTCTTTAAGTGTTTAGTGTGTTGTTGTTTTTTCTTCTTTTCAGGAGCTGTCTGCATTATTCCTTTTGTATGTTTACCCTTTTCACTTTATCAATTACTAAAGGTTACTCCCATAACTGTCTTCTCAAATAATGCATAAGCATTTCCTTTATTCAAACATAGCTATATGTATATCCATTTTTTAGAAAACATGCCCCCTTAATTCTAAAACTTTACCAGGCATGCATTTTTTTTCTCCTAAAGGTTCTTCAACAATCCTGCCCCAGATTTTTTGTGTTTTGTTTTGTTGTTGTTTTTTTCTGCCCCAGGTTTTGGGATGAAACTCTTCCTATCACTATCTCTTGAGTAAAACAAAATTTAAAAAGAATGAAAAATGAAAATAAGAAAAGAACTCTCCTCTCCTCTTATGTGAATAGAAATCATCACTAATGGAAATGATTCAATATTCCCCAAAATGTGTAGATCCTTCTTACCCATCCCATCATGCATCTCCCATTGTCTCTATAGTGATCTCTGTATTAGGACTCCTTATCATTACATTTGTTCTCTTCCAAGCTGTAGAAAATGTTACTGTCTTCACACTGAAAATTTAGAGATTTCAGACTGCCTCTTCATCTCTCCAGGACTATTGGACTTTCTTTTTTTCCCCTCCATACTATTGTAGCAATCCTCCTATATGAGATCTTTAGACCTTTATGATGCTTGCGTGTAAACCTCTTGGTCTTATAGTAATCACATCTTGAAGAATGTCTTTGTATCTGTGAATGCTCCCCCCTAAAAATCACAAGTGGCAATGAAATACCACCCAGTTATTCCTGAAGGTGACTTCGTATTTGAAAACAATACATTTTTGCCTTACTCACAAATACCATGTCCTTATTACCTCACCCTAATCATTTACTTATTACACTCTTCAGAAAACAAAACTGAAAAAAAATCAATAGCATGTCACACAAAATAGGCAGACAGGTCTAAATTTTTTATATACAAATTATAGAGCATTTTAGGCATGGAGGGAAACTCAAAGATGGTCAAAGCCTTGACTCTTTTAAAAGCATCATTTTATTTAAATCTTTTAATAGGAAAGAAACTAATGTCCTACTTCAATAATCTTTGAGTGCTAAAATAATAAAATAAAAATCATGTGTAACAAAAGGATAAATGTGTCTTAATTGTAGAAAATAACATTCATTTGTAAACTTTAAAAGCCTGCTAATCAAAGAGTTTCTTTAGATCCTTCAAATACTATTGTAGTTCAAACATTTCTTCTGCTGACCATAATATGTGTATAGAATACAAACCTACATATAAATGTATATGTTTTCCATCCAGATAAACAAAATATTAAATACCAAATCACATCATTTTTCCAAACTATTTTTCAGGGGAAAAAGATAATTTTATGATTAAATACCATTGTTTAAATTTCAACTTTGATGTCTAGCTAAAAGGAAAAATAGACTAGTGAAAGCAACAATGTACATTTACAATGAAATAGAAGCAAGCTATCTTCATAGAAGAGTTTTAAAAATCAGTTATAATATAGTTTTGACAACTGCTTAAATGTTAGGAGTAAGCTGTGGTCAGGAAAAGTACATTGCCACAGCATATAGAAATTTACCTCACCACATTGTAACATGACAATATAAAAAGGATGTTTACATGATCAAAGTGTTTTAAAATGCTAACCATATCATATGTTAATACAAAATTTTAAAGGATATGAAGTTGTAAGAAGAATGATCACCATGAAATAACATTTTTTGGAATTTATTTGAAGCATCAAAAACACCTCTAAAAAGGAGAAATAGTCCCAAAGTCAATTTCTTCTTCTCTAATCACTACCAAAAAACAAAACAAACAAACAAAAACCCTTAAGAAAATCTGATTCTGAAAAAAGCACCTAAATTTGACTTTGAAACCCTAGATTATTTCATATACAGCAGGTCCTTTAATAACACTGTTTGTGGGGGGTTTTTTTTCAATTTCATTATAATGTGTTGATGAAATAAATGCCTTAGAAACTTATCTCTCATCAATTAGCCTATGGTAAAATTGATTTCATTATAAGTCTTTTCACGTCAAATCACAGAATGTGTTGATGATGTTAAGTGGAAACTTACTATACTTAAAATATAATCTAAACATATATGTCTAAATGTACAGTTTTAATTAAGGAAATAATGTTATAGGAATAAATTCTGAAAAAAAATCTGAATTTCTTGACAAATAATTTTTCTCTATAACCAGTTTTCTTTTGGATTGAAAATTGACCAGTATCATATACTAGTTTCTGGTCTCATTTTCCTATATTTGAAGTAGCCAAAGTGCCAGAAAACAGAATTGAACCTCCAAGTGTCAAGTCTATGCCAAAAGACTTACCAAAAGATTCTTGCTAAACACTGATGAACTGTTCCTAAACTATTATTGTGGATTTTAGAATACAAGTATTATCACAACTAAAATTAAGCCCAACTGTTAAAACTACAATGTGGTACTGAAAAAAATCTATTTAGCAATGGGCAAATCTTCAATATTTTAGAATTACTTTTTTTTTTCAAATTTCAGTAACTTGGTGACACTGACTGATAAACAGTTCTGTTTGCCCTGGCTCTAGAAAATGAATAAAGTGTCTTAGAAAACATGTAAGTGTGTTTTCCTATCACTAAAGACAGTCATTAGCATAAAGGGAATATCAAGAAATTAGGGACTTTTCTGTCTTTCACAAATAAATTCTCCCAGGTTACCCATTTGTTTTAATTGTGCCTTTCTTATGAATATTTTTTTCAAAACAACTTTTCTTTTTAAACTTCTTATTTAGTATGTTATCTTAAATTTATTTTAAATAATTTTAAAGGTTTTGGTTTAAATTTACCACCTTTACACTTTGGCCAATTTTAAGTATATTTTTTGGCTATCTGCATTTTTCTGTCAAAAAAAAATATATGTATATGTAAGTACACAAATTTATATAATTTAATAATTTTGTTATTTAAATTAATGTGATAAGAATGCTATATTTCTCTCTTTCTGAATGTATACCTCACAGCATAACTGAAATCCTGGACTCTAAATTCTACATATATCTTAGCCTTGGGTCATTAAGACTTCTGTGTAAGACTATGAGTGGGGTTCTCATTTGAACATTTAGGTTTAGACAGTATCTAGCATTGTTCTAAAGACTAGCATTTCTTAAATACAAAATAAACATTTGCTGAATAAAACTCAAGAGTTATCTAAGGATTTTTCTGATATAATCTCAGTATGTTTTGCTGCAGGTATAATCATTTGTAGGTATTAAAAGGATTTACTAATATGAATTAAATGGTTATTTATTCTTCCATAAGTATTACAATTGTAACCATCCAGATAACATCTAGTAAGTTAATTTTCTCATTTCTGAATTTAAGAGATGAACCAAAGAACTTATATGCATATATGCATAACCCATGGGCATAGACAATAGTGTGGTAGGTCTGGGGGGGGGGTGGATTCAGGGTAAAGGCGGTAGAGGGGGGAAAGGGGACATCTGTAATATAACAACAAAGATAAATGTTTAATAATTAAATAGGGTTCTCTATTATTTTTTGATGCTGCAAAATAAATATTTTTGAATCTGTCATATTTAACTCAATACCTAAAGGAGAAAAATGGATATAATGTATTCTGTATTTTTCTGTTTAACTGAATTTTCACTACAAAATATTGATTTTTCTGAGAAGAACCAAGATGGTGGTGTAGGTAAACATAGTACTCACCACCATATCAAAATCACAACTAAAATACAGAATGACCATCATTAGCCATCATTCAGAACCACCCAAAAGCCAGCTGAATGTAAGTCCTACAATGAGAAAAGTAAAGAATAAAGCAAATGAGACTAATAAGAGGGGCAGAAGCACAGAATGGGTTGGTGTGACACCCACATGTGGCATTTTTTTAATCCAGAGGGATATCTTGGCTATGGAGGCCTCCTGTGAAGAGCAAGGGTCCAGCTCCACACCAAACTCCCAGTCCAGGGTTCCAGAACTGGAAAGAGAAGTCCCCATAACTTTGAGCTATACAAAGCAGCAGGGATTGAGGCTGCTGGAGACCCAGGCATTTCCTCTTAAAGAGCCAGCACATGAACTTACATGGACTTGCTTCCTCTGAGTTCCAGCACTGGGTCAACAGCTTGTGGGGATTCAGGGACATACAGGGAGGAACTGGATTGTCTGGCATCAGAACAAGAACTCAGGGGTGTCTTTCTCCCAGACAGGGATGCTCACAGGGGTCATTGTTCCTATGCTGAGGTCTTGCCCATGGCAGAGCTGAGTGGCAGCCATATCTGAATTCCCATCAGCCTGACTCACACTGTTTGCTCCACCCTGGTGGTTCCCTGAGACCATGCCCCATCCAATTTGTAGCTCCACTCAAGCTGTTTAAATGGCCTGTCCTGGCTCAGGCTTCAGACTTTCCTAAAATCTCTCAAACAAATAGTAGCTGGCATCAGCATTCCCCATACCTATCAATAAGATGCTCAAGAGAACTAAGCATTGCCTGGGCACCTCCAAGCCCAACACATGTAGCAACTATCTGCAGAATGGTGGCTCCAGGAAGTGGCTGACTTTGCATCTTCTGGGAGGTCCACAAGCCATTCCCGCAACCCCCCCACCCCCCCGCATATTGGACAGCTTCAGACCATACCAGATTACAACTTTACATATCCACATGCAACACATTCAAGGGGCAGACTCAGTGAGCACAAAAGCCCCACTGAAGCAAGCCCTGTGCTTCATAGGGATGTCTCCTGCACAACAGCTCTTCCACTGTAGTTGCAGCTGGTCCTTACAGCCAATTGGCTTGGAGGTCAATTCCTCCCAGTGACACCAACAGAAATCAAGGCTCAACTACAACAGGACTGTGCACACAGACCACATAGGGGCAAAACTAGAGTGACCAGCTCAGGTGACTGGGGAGGCTGAGCCAATGGGCCCTAAGAGACACCTACTACAAAAGGCCACTCTACCAACTCCTGGAGACATAGCAGCTCTATCTAATACAGAGAAACAAGCACAGGGAAGCAGACAAAATGGGAAGACAAAGTAGCAAGTCACAAATGAAAGAACAGGAGAAATTTCCAGAAAAAGAACTAAATGAAATGGAAGCAAGCAAACTACTAGATACAGTGTTTAAAACAATGGTTATAAGGATACTCAAGGGTCTTGATGAGAGCTTCAAGGGACTTAGTGAGTCTTTCAAGGACCTTAGTGAGAATTTCAAAGACATGAAAAAGGACCAGTAAGAAATTAAGCATACACTAACTGAAATAAAAAATAATTTACAGGGATCCAACAGTAGAGTAGAGAATTCTGAGAATCAAATCAGTGATTTGGAATA
Organism: Cnephaeus nilssonii; assembly: GCF_951640355.1. Lineage (NCBI taxonomy): Eukaryota > Metazoa > Chordata > Mammalia > Chiroptera > Vespertilionidae > Cnephaeus > Cnephaeus nilssonii. The sequence continues at coordinate 26,957,124 of NC_137071.1, forward strand.
TGAGGAAGCAAAAAACATCCAATCAGAAGAGCAAAAAGGAAAAATAATCCAAAAATATGAAGATACTATAAGGAGCCTCTGGGACAACTTCAAGCATACCAACATTTGCATTATGGAGGTACCAGAAGAAGAAGAGAGAGAGCAAGATATTGAGAACCTATTTGAAGAAATAATGACAGAAAATTTCCCCTACCTGGTGAAAGAAATAGACTTACAAATCCAGGAAGCACAGAGAAATCCAATCAAGTGGAACCCAAGAGGCCCACACCAGGCACATCATAATTAAAATGTCAAAGGTTAAAGACAAAGAGAATCTTAAAAGCAACAAGAGAAAAGTAGTTAATAATAAGAAAAAAAGTTTTAAAATACCAGGTGTACCAGTTAATAATGCAGATTTTGTAATCAAAGAAAACATGATAATTTCAAGTGAAATATCAAAAGTGCTTTATTCAAAGTAATGTTCATCACTATCTACACATTTCCCCATCTTTCAGGTAATTTGTGGATACCGTCCCAAAAGAACTTTTCTTGTTTTGAGGCAAACCATTCAAGGACCCAATTTTCCACTTCTTCGTATGTTTATTATTATTATTATTATTGATTAAGGTATTACATATGTGTCCTTATCCCCCGCATTACTCCCCCCCTCAACCCCCATGTACATTTTGAAGTGCTGCTCAGAAAGTGCGTGTGCCATCGATCCGAACAAGTGGTAATCTGAAGGAGCAAGGTCTGGTGAATACAGCGGCTGGGTTAATACTTCCCAGGCAAGATCTTTTAACGTGTCTTTAACTGGTTTTGAAGTATGTGATGGTGTGTCATCATGAAGAAAAATTACTTTGCTGTGTCTTTTGGAACATTCTGGAAGTTTAAGCATGGTTCAAATTGATTATTTGTTGTCAGTAGTGGTCAGTATTAATGGTTTCACCTGGTTTTAGAAGCTCATAATACACCACAACTTCCTGATCCCACCAAACGCAGAGCATTGTCTTCTTTCTGAAGCGATTTGGCCTTGCAGTTGATGTTGATGGTTGACCTGGATCAACCCATGATTTTGTGCATTTGGGATTCTCAAAATAAATCCACTTTTCATCGCCAGTCACAATTCGATGCAAAAAGAATTTCTTTCATGCCATTGAAGCAACATTTTACTTATGACTTTTCGGTTTTCCATTTGTCTTTCGTTCAATTGATATGGCACCCATTTTTCTTCCTTTAAAATCTTTCCCATTGCTTGTAAACTATCGCAAATTATTTGCTGAGCAACATTTAATATTTCTGCAAGTTATTTTTGAGTTTGACATGCATTTTCATCCAATAATGCTTGTAATTGTTGGTCTTCAAACTTTCTCGGTTGACCTGGACGTTCTTTGTCTTTCACACTGAAATCATCACTTTTAAAGCATTTAAACCAGCATGCACAAGTATCTTGAGATGGTGCATGTTCATCATAAGCTTCCCAAAGTATTCAGCAGCACTTTTCTTCAAAATAAAGTAATGAATTGTAACTTCCCACAAATGCTCTTTTTTTTGGCACGAAATTTGACATTTTTAAGTGTAAAAATATCTATGTTAATATCTTCAGCAAATTTGACATATGAAGTTTTGAAGCTTGTTGTCAATACAAAAAAAAAGCATACATATCAAATCGCATATATATCATCATATGTGTAACTCCATCTAATGAAAAAATACGCATAATTAACTGGTACACCTAGTCCTATCTAATAATAGAGTAGTATGCAAATTAACCATCACTCCGCGACAAAAATGGCGGCGCCCATAGACACAAGATGGCGGCCCCCAGGCCCGCAGGAGTCCCCCAGTCCCAGGGAAGGCTGCCGCTGAGAGAAGGCAGCCAGCAGCCCAGCCTGTTGGCCTAGGAGGCGGCTTTGCCCTCCAGCCAGATCCTCTTCTAGCCCTGAAACTGGCCGTGGGTCGGGGAGGCGCCCACGCTCGGCCGCCATGATCAGCTTCATGCCCGACCCGGGCCGTGGGTCTGGAGGCGCCCGCGCACGGCCGCCTCCATCGGCTGCCCTCCCGGACCCTGGCCGTGGGTCTGGGAGGCGCCCGCGCACGGCCGCCTCCATCGGCTGCCCTCCCGGACCCTGGCCGTGGGTCCGGGAGGCGCCCGCGCACGGCCGCCTCCATCGGCTGCCCTCCGCGACCAGCTGCCTAGATCAGCTGCCCTCCTCGACCCCGGTCCGTGGGTCTGGGAGGCGCCCGCGCTTGGCCGCCTCCATCGGCTGCCCTCTGAGACAGGCTGCCTGGATCAGCTGCCCTCCGTGACCCGGGCCGTGGGTCTGGGAGGCGCCTGTGCACGGCCGCCTCCATCAGCTGCCTGCCCAGACCTGGGCCGTGGGTCTGGTAGGCGCCCGCGCTGGGCCGCCTCCATAGGCTGCCCTCCGAGACCCGCTGCCTCCATCATCTGCCCTCCGAGACCAGCTGCCTTGATCAGCTGCCCTCCGCGACCCGGGCCGTGGGTCTGGGAGGCGACTGCACAAGCCCGGCGCGATCAGCTGCCCACAGTGGCCTGGGCATTGGGCCTGCGAGGTTCCAGTGCATGGCAGGAGCCGTCTGCTGCCTGTCCCAGCCTGGGCTGTGGGCCTGGGAGACCCAGGCTGCCTATACACCTCCCTCCCACCCCCCCACCCTGCCCCCTCTGAGATCAGCTCCCATCTGCAGCTGGGGGGTGTAGGCCTGGGAGGCAGCCGTGCCCCCCAGAGCTATTCCCTCCAAGAGGCAGCCTGGGGTGTCAGGGTGCACCCCCATGGAGTGATCCCCCACACACACTATAGCCTTGGAACTTCCCTTGCCGCCAGCCGAGTGATTGGAGAGGGAGGGGGTTAGTAATCTGGGCGATGCTGCCCAGCAAACCTCTCCCATTGGGTAGAAAGTTCTGACCAGGTTAGGGAGGTAAATGGGTTTTGTTTAAAATCTTTAGGAACCACATGGAAATGTCTGAGATAGGGTTTCACATCAGAAGTAACTTACAACTAATTTCTGAAGGCAAACCTGGACATTGCAGTTACATTACTGGAGAGTACCCCGAGGTCCGGAGGTTGGCTCTGCAGAGGTGGTGCAGAGTGCTCCCCACCCTGGTTCCTCGGCACCTTGGGCAGGGCTTGAGCCCACCCAGGAAGGCCTTTTCCCCTACAGTTTTCACCAAGGCAGGGAGGTTTTGTAGACATGAATAAGAAGTGCCCATGCACAAGTCCTGAAGATGCCGGGGCCGGCAGAAATGACAATCAAACCGGGAAAAGAGCAAAACCAGAAACACCACCAATCCCATCATAGATCATCTTTTTCTTCAGATGACTGTGTGTTTCCCTCTTCTTTGTCTTCTGGAAGCAAGACAGATTCAAGTACTGACAATTCTACCAACGGAAAAGTTAAGAGAAAGAGAGGACAGAAAAGGAATAAAAGGAAAAAAGAAAGAAAGGACAAAAGTTGAAACATCAAGAAAAAGAAAGAAAGAAAAAAGAAAGAAACAACCACATCATATCACCTTTCTAAGGTCTCATGAAATTCCTGTTTAAGTTTATTTTATGACACTTTTAGTTTGGGTTTACATTTTTTACTGGTTTGTGAAGACCACGGCAGGTACACAGTCCAATATGTTAAAGAAAAAAACCCTATCTACTAAAGAGGTAATAGGAGGGGAGAGCATTTGGGGGTGACCGGGCTGTCAGGGGAAGGCAGTTGGGGATGACTGGGCTGGCAGGGGAACAGTTAGGCATTGATCAGGCTGGCAGGAGAGTGGTTAGGGGGTGATCAGGCTGGCAGGCAGGCAAGCAGTTCGGAGCCAGCAATCCTGGATTTTGAGAGGGATGTCCGACTGCCCGTTTAGGCCCGATCCTAGGATCGGGCCTAAACGGGCAGTCGGACATCCCTCGAGGGGTCCCAGATTGGAGACGGTGCAGGCTGGGCTGAGGGACACCCCAACCCCGTGCACGAATTTCGTGCACCGGGCCTCTAGTATGAATAATAAAATGGCAATAAATACATATCTAACAATAATTTAATCTAAAAACTACAATAAAGAAACAATAAATCTAATGAACAAAGTAAACTGATGAATAAAATAGAACCAGAAGCATGGAAACATGGAACAGACTGATGAAACTCAGAGGGAAGCAGGGAGGGATGGCAGGAAGATATTAACTAAAGAACTTATATGCATATATACATTCCCTATGGACAATAAAGGCCTGGGACAGGGCGGGAACCAGGTTCAGGGGGTAATGAGAGGAAAAATGGGGGACATCTGTAATACTCTCAACAATAAAGATTTTTTAAATATATTTATTTTTCTGTAAAAGGATATTACTTCAACACTGTTGCAAATATTTTACTAAAAAGGAGCATTTTATTAAGCTCATATCTTTTTGAAATAGCACAAGTATGCTTGTATATACTAAATAAAAAATTATAAATCCTTAGTACACCAATTGAGTTCATTCTGTATCACCACCTTGCAAATAATACTGTACTTAATTATAAAACTATCTTAATTTACATTGAAGGGAATTGTTACCAAAATAAGTAATAATCCTGCTATGATTATACAAACTCAGATGCCATAAATCTCTTGAAGGTGAGATTCTGTTATAAAATATCAAGAAAACCATTTCAGTTCTCTTTTTGAAACATTGGAATTGAATAATGAAATAATTATCCAACAGAAAAAAATCATACATAAACTGAAAAACATATTATTTCAATAACCACCATTCTTAGATATCAATCACATTTTTAAAATTATAATTCTAAGTTCACAATTTGCCTCTAGCAATCTAAAATATCAAATACAAAAGCAACAACAGTATATCTACCCACAAAACAATAAAAGTATGTACAATTTTACCAATTTTTTTGCTAAAAATATTTAAAAAGCAGATATACCATAAGGGTTTTTAAATTTTTAGCAAATTGCCATATGGGGCAGAATAAAAGACAAACTGCTCTTTCATTTCTGAAATATTATTTCAAATTTTATATGTGTTTTGACTTAATAATATTAGGATTAATTATGGAGTTTACAAGGTCCTTCAGACTAATTATAATTCAAATTATGCCCATTAACAAAAGAATGCACATTCAGTATCATCATTCAAAAAAACATATTAAAGTACCAGTAAAATATTATTTAGTTTTTAAATTATGTTTCTTTTCATGCTATTGGGGTAAAAGTGGTGTTTTTTTAAATGTTATATATAGCATGTTCCCCAAAATGTATACACACTTTGAATGATTATAAAGTCAGTGTTTATTACCATACAGTTCACTTTCAAAATTTAAAAGAATCTACAGAAGTGACTTTGAGCATGTTTTCATATGTCTCTTGGCCTTTCTTATGTCTTCTTTCAATAAATATCTATTTAAGTCCGTTGCTCATTTTTTGATTGGGTTGTTTATCTTCCTTTTGTTAAGTTGTATGAATTCTCTGTAAATATTGGAGATTAAACCCTTATCAGTGATAACATTGGCAAATATGTTCTCCCATGCAGTGGGCTTTCTTGTTGTTTTGTTGATGGTTTCTTTTGCTATGAAAAAGCTTTTTATTCTGATGAAATCCCATTTGTTTATTTTCTCTTTAATTTCCATTGCCCTAGGAGTTATATCAGTGAAGAAATTGCTTTGGCATATGTCTGAGATTTTGCTGCCTGTGGATTCCTCTAAGACTTTTATGGTTTCCCATCTTATGTTTAAGTCCTTTATCCATGTTGGGTCTATCTTTGTGTGTGGTGTAAGTTGGTGATACTTTTCGAAAGAAGACATAGGAAGGCCAAGAGAAATGAAAACATGCTCAAAGTCACTAATCATCCAAGAGATGCAAATCAAAATGACAATGTGGTACCATCGCACACCTGTCAGAATGGCTATCATCAACAAATCAACAAACAAGTGCTGGCTAGGATGCGGAGAAAAAGGAACCCACCTTCACTGCTGGTGGGAATGCAGACTGGTGCAGCCACTGTGGAGAACAATATGGAGTTTCCTCAAAACACTAAAAATGGAATTCCTATTTGACCCAGTAATACCACTTCTAAGAATATATCCCAAGAAAACAGAAACAACAATCAGAAAAGATATATGCACCCCCATGTTCATAGCAGCACAACTTAACATAGCTAAGATTTGGAAACAGCCTAAGTTCTCATCAGCAGATGAGTGGATCAAAAAACTGTGGTACAACTATACAATGGAATGCTGCACTGCTGTAAAAAAGAAGGAATTCTTACCATTTGCAGCAGCATGGATGGAACTGGAGAGCATTATGCTAAGCAAAATAAGCCAGTCAGAGAAAGATAAATATCACATGATCACACTCATTTGTGGAATATAATGAACAACATAAACTGATGAATAAAAACAGATCCAGAGACAGAGAAACATAGATCAGACCCTCAAACCTCAGAGGGAAGGTAGGGGAGGGTGGGGGTAAGGGAGAGATCAACCAAAGGACTTGTATGCATGCATATAAGCCTAACCAATGGACACAGAGACCAAGGGGGTAAAGGCATGAGTGGGGGTTTGGGTGGCAATGGGGGGATACGGACATCAATAAAGAAAAAAAATTATATATAAAAAGGAATCTATAGAAGTGAATAATTGTTTTTTGCCAATACCTGTTTGCAAACTGATGACTGTTCTGGTCCAGACAAAGTAATGGATTTGCACACATCAAGAATCATTTCACCCGGGTTCCAAAAGATATGTGATCAGTGCTGGGGCCCCGCCAGCAGGCGAGGGGATCCCAAGGCAGGTGCTGGGCATGGAGGCCACGGGGGCATAGGCTACCAAGGAGACAAAACTGAACCTCACGTCACCCTGCTTGGCCCCGGAGGATGGCTGGTTAGTCAATGACGGGTAAGATTCCTCAAGGAAGGAACAACCTAAGACAGGCACAGTCGCAGAGGGGCCATCAGGAGAGAATTTGGGGATCAACAGAGGTGGGGCACAGACCCTCACCCCCCAACATTGCAGGGGCCTGAATCCTAGCCCCTTCTGAGGGAGGTCTCCTGCCCCCATGGCTGCTTTGTGCTTCCCATGCCCAGCTCAGATCAGGACCCAGGTGACCGACAGAGACTTGGCCGACAGCAGCTGCCCTCTTACTCCAACAAGAATTGTTTGAGTTGCCCTGTACCCATGGTGTGGGGAAGGGGGTTTACGATATCTAAATCCAGCCTACCACCAGGAATGCTCAGGACCTACTCAAGAAGGCAAATAATTCCTTCCACCAATATTTACAGGGTAAAACAAGATTATTGTTAGAGTAATAAATTTGACAGTAAAATAGTAGTCAAGTTTTCAGACAAATTTAAATTGGCTAGTTGAAACAAGTGAATATTCTAGAAAAATTAATTGTACCAGACAAAAAGGTGTTCCTAAAGAGTCAACTAAAATTTTTATTGGTACTTCATCTCATGATAAAAGTGTGCACCATATAATGAACCTAAAACAGCTATATTATAGTGCAAAAAATTAAAATTTAAAAGCCACCAAGAATACATTATAAAATTTTCAAAAGCCTCCTAACATTTAAATCAAAAAAGGAGGGGATAGTAGAGGAATATCATGTAAGGAAAAATATCCTGTAAGTAAATTACATCTAGAAAATTAATACGTTAGAAAATTAATTGTAAGGCTAAAAGCAAGACACCCATGAAAAACACACAAGGTGACAAAACAAGCCAGAGGAAAATCATTCGGGCAAAAATTGAAAAAGGATCCCCAGTCAAATTTATAGAAAATATTCCTTTATTAACCTTTGGTCGAGAATATGTTTGTATATTTTCAGAAAACAACTCCGAGACCATGTGGATTCCAGCAAGAGAGGAATCGACAGGACTACTCCAGCCATGAAGACAGAAGAGAAGCAGTCCAGAGACGGAAGACGCTGATGTGGCCTTCACATACTAGCAGTTAGCAGCTGTGCATCACTGCAGATTGCCCAGGACCAAACCGGACAGAGTCGGACATGCATTACCACCATTTGTCCACCATCCAGAACTGAAATGTCAGTGCTGACATGTACACATAAGGAACTGTTGGACATTGAAATTGGGTCTCAAAAGAACTGTTGGCCCAGAAAAAAACTCACTACACACTGATTCATTTGCCTGTCACCATAACCATTATTGCTTGTCTCATTTTCGGTTCTTATAAGTGTATTTCTAATAGCACATGATCTCACTCATCTAGGGGAAATAATGAACAACATAGACTGATGAACAAGAACAGACCCAGAAACAAGGAGGCATGGATCAGACTGTCAGGCCTCAGGGGGAGGGTAGGGAAAGGTGGGGGTAAAGGGGGAGACCAACCAAAGGACTTGCGTGCAGGCATACGAGCCTAACCAGCGGTTAAGGACAACAGGGGGGTGGGGGCATGTGTGGGGAGGGGTGTGGGATGGGAATGGGGGGACGAGGACAAATATGTGATACCTTCATCAATAAAGAAATTAAAAAATAAATAAATAAATAAATAAATAAACCTTAGTGTCTTCCAAATCTGCAAAAAAAAAAAAAAAAAAAAGAATCATTTCATTAGGTATTTGTGTACCCTCAATTTGTGAACTGTTGTGGCTTTGTACTGTAAACTTTATCTTTTATGTATCTCCATAAAAAAGTCTAGTGGATAAATTTTCTTTGTTCAAAGCTTAGTCTTGCTTCACCCATTACTAGTATTTCAAATCAATTAAACCGGAAAAGGAGTGAAAATTAAGTGAGTTATCAGCTGTTAAAGTGTGTATATATTTTGGGGGGGACACCAAAAAATGTATACACACTTTGAATAATTATAAAGGCAGTGTTTGTACTTCAACTGCGTTTTCACATTTCCAGTGGCATTTTAGTATAAATTCCCTTTGTTCAAAGCTTAGTTTGGCTGAAAATCCTATATAATGAAAGCCTGATATGCAAATCAACCAAACAGAAGAACACAGGAGCTGCCCCCTGGTGGTCAGTGTGCTCCCACAGTGGGAGTGCTGCTCAGCCAGAAGCCATGCTCACAGCTGGAGAGCACATGAGGTGGGCCATAAGAAGCGAGGGGTCCCAGACAGCAAGAGCCCCAGACTGCAAGAGGGAGGATTGGGTCTAAGCCGGCAATCGGATATCCTCAAGGGATCCTGGACTGCGAGAGGGTGCAGGCCAGGCTGAGCGACCCCCCTAGTGCATGAGTCTCATGCGCTGGGCCTCTAGTAAAGAAATATCAATTGAAATATCAGCTGTTAACGTGTGTATGCATGTTTTTGGGACATCCTGTATTGGTCATATATCTGAGTTCAAATATTTTGTTTAGAAAATCATTTATAATTCACTTGTGAAAAAATTTTTATTACCAAAAAGAGATTCAATCTATTCTCAGGAAAAGGTGGGAGATGCATTTTAATAAAAAAGCAATATATAGAGCTTTTTAAGCCCAGAACAGTGGTCATGGCTTGAGTAGATCTTGAGCTCACCACCTCCCATGGATACAACAAATCTACAACTACATATGGAATAATTCTTTTTTAAAATACCTGGAAACTGAATGAAGAAAGCCTCCACAACAAGGAAAACATCAAGAAGGGTAGAAGAGGCAGAGATAAAGACCCCTTAAGAAAAAAAAGAAAAAACAACGCACTCCAACCACAGTGTTTCATGATACAGAGGGTATCTACCCTTAGCATACTCAAAGGTATAGAACTTTTTTCCCTGAGGAACAAGAAATTTGAGCTGCACATCAGGGATGCTGACCCTTAGAAACCTGTACAAGAAAGATGAACCCCACAAAATGTCTGGCTTTGAAAACCAAAAGGGAATATATCAAGGAAAATTATAGAAAAGTGAGGAAAGGAAAATCTAATATTAAAGGTCTCCTGAACTTTCTCAAGTATCCATCAGTAGATGAGTGTATAAAAAGGCTGCAGTACATTTACACAATGGAATACCACTTGGCCATAAAAAGAAGGAAATATTACCCTTTGCAACAGCATGAATGAACATGGAGAGTATTATGCCAAGTGAAATAAACCTGCCATAGAAAGACAAGTACCATATGCTTTCACTCATATGTGGAATCTAATGAACAAAATGAACTATCAAACAAAATAGACACAAATTCATAAATAGAGAGCAAGCTTACAGTTGTTGGGTGGGGGGTTTGGGAGTGGGGAAGTAGGGGTTGAGCAAAAAGGAGACAAAACTCATGAACACAGACAACAGTGTGGTGGTTGCCAAGGGGAGATGGGGTAGGGGAGGTGGTAGAGGGTACAGGGGGGATAAATGATAATGGATGAAGCCTTGATTTGGGGTGGTGAACACACAATACAATGTACAGCTAATATATTGTAGAATTGTGCACCAGAAACCTGTATAATTTTGTTAACCAGTGTTACCTCAATAAATTCAATAAAAATAAATGGAATTTACAAAAAGACACAATGAGATATCACCTCATACATGTCAGAATGGCTATTATCAAAAAGAGAAGAAATAACAGGTGATGTGGAGAAAAGGAACCCTCATGCACTGTTGGTGGGATGTAAATTGGTACAGTCATGGTGAAAATAGTATTGAAGGATCCTGAAAAACAATTCGAAAAGAACTACTGAGATCCAAGATAGTGACCATCAAGAAGATAGGGAGAGAGTGTGTGTGAGAGTGTAAGGGAGTAATAGAGGTGTGTGTGGATGTGTGTGGTGTGTGTAAGTGAGAGCTAGGGACAGGTAGATCCTGCAGGTCTTCCAAGGGGCTGCCAAACCAGGCAGTCTTAGACAGCGAAAACCCACTGCCACCACAAACACTCCAGGGAGGACACCGGTGGCACAGAGACCATGCCATCTTGAAGAACAGAACTGCTTGAGACTAGGATCTTAGCCTCGCCACTACCCAATCTGGTGTTAGTCACAAACTGGGACCCTACAGCCACTTGGGTAAAATACCTGCGACCACATCTTCAGACCCACGGACACCAAGACCCCAGGCACCCGGGCCAAAGATTTCTGTGAGTCACACAGCCAATCCCTGTACCTGCCGGCCCTGAAGCAGTGGCATAAGAACTACCAGACCCTCTCCGCACCAACAGGCCTCCTGCCCACACACAGCAGCAGTGGCTCTACCTGAATTTAAGACTGGGTGTGCGGACAGGTGATGTTTGTTTCCCCTGACCAGACCCAGCGCTCACACAGAGGGGCTGCGCTGAATTTGAGCCTGGGTGCACAGACACATGGAGTTTGTTTCCTGCAGTGCACACCAGTGGGACAAGACCACATGCCCACACTAGGCGGCAAGTGCCACCTGACTTTGATTCAGGGCAAGCGCACACAGAAGGCTGTTATCTGCAGGGCAGGAGTGGACCTCCTGTGGACACAGTGTGATTGTGCAACCTGGTCCCCCAAGCAGACCAGGGACCCTGATTCTCTGCTCAAGAGGCAGCACTGAGCACTAGTGACTTCACTCTGTCTCTCATCGCATGCACCTGGGATGGGATCGCTGATCCCCAGTGCATTCACACTAAGAGCCAGTCACTCCAACTTTTGGCACATGCGCACACAGGGACCCTGATTCTTGGTGCGAGGCTGCAACAAGCAACAGAGACTCTGATACTCAATTCTTGGCATGGACACAGGGGTTCTCTGATTTTTGGCACACACCAGTGGGGTCTCTGTTTCACCGAGGCGCAGGCCAGGTCCCTGATTCTAGGTGTGCACATGAGGCCACACTGAGCACCTGTGAATCTGATCCTGGGCGAGCATGGCTCCCACCAACCCACAGAAGCCACACATCTTGGTGTTGGAGCTCTTCAGTGACACTTGGGGGTGTGAAGCTCCCACTGCACATGGCCCAGGCCCCTGCAACTCGACATTTGAACCTTCTAGTGATAGTCAGAATGGGGAGACAAGGAAACAATCCCCAGAGGGGAGAAAAATGAGGAATTGTCAAGAATGGAAATAAGTGAAATGGAAGCATGCAATATGACAGAAAAATAATTCAGAGTAGTGGTCATACAGTTCATACACCGGATGGACGAGAAAATCAACAACCTACACAAAAATCAGGAAGAAATCAAAAGTTATATAGCTACAATCAAAAACACCATGGAAGATTTCAACAGTAGACTAGAAAAAGCAGAGGACCAAATTAGTGAGTTAGAAGATACGGTACAGAAACAAGCCCAATGTGAACAGCAACTAGAGAAAAAAATTAAAAAGCAGGAGGATAGACTAAGGGAGCTTTGGGACAATGCAAAATGAAGTAAAATACATATCATAGGGCTGCCAGAAGAACAAGAAGAGCAGCAAGGATTAGAAAATCTATTTGAAGAAATAGTGACAGAAAACTTCCCTGATATGGGGAAGAAAAAAGTTACACAAGTACAGAGAGTCCCAAGTAAGATGAATCCCAAAAGACCTACACCAAGATATGTCAAAATTACAATGGCAAATGTTAACGACAAAGAGAGACTCTTAAAGGCTGCAAGAGAGAGACAGAGAGTTACCTACAAATGATCCCCCATCAGATTATCAAATGATTTATCAACAGAAACACATCAAGATAGAAGGGAATGGAAGGAGTTATACAAAGTGATGCAAAGCAAAGGACTGAATCCAAGAATACTCTATCCAGCAAGACTATCAATCAAAATCAAAGGGGAAATCAGGAGCTTCGCAGACAAAAAATGGCTAAGGGAGTTTATCACTACCAAGCCAGCAATGCAAGAAATACTAAAGGAAATGCTCTAAAAAGAAGAAATAGAAAGGGAGGAAGGAAGACAGGCATAAAATACAGAAATGGCTACAAACAAGTACCTATCAATAATAACATTAAACATAATGGATTAAATGCTCCAATCAAAAGACATCCAGTGAATGAATGGATAAGAAAACATGACCCATATACACTGAGTGGCCAGATTATTATGATCTCTAAACGCATAATAATCTGGCCACTCAGTGTATATCTGTTCTTGTGCTAGTACCAGGCAGTTTTGAGAACAACGGCTTTGTAGTATAGCTTGATATCTTGTATTGCAATCCCTCCAACATTGTTCTTCTTTCTCAAGATTGTGGCAGCTATTGGGGGTCTTTTTTTATTCCAGATGAATTTTTGGAGAATTTGCTCTAGGTCGTTGAAGTATGCTGTTGGTATTTTAATGGGGATTGCATTGAATTTATAGATTGCTTTCAGTAGTATGGACATTTTAATGATGTTGATTCTACCAATCCATGAACATGGTATATTCTTCCATTTGTTCATGTCTTTCTCTATCTCTTTTTTCAGCATTCTGAAATTTTCTGAGTACAGGTCCTTTATCTCCTTGGTTAAGTTTATTCCTAGGTATCTTAGTCTTTTTGTTGCAATGGTAAGTGGGATTGCTTTTTAAATTTTTCTTTCTGTGAGTTCATGATTGGAGTATAGAAAAGCCATAGACTTCTGGGTGTTAATTTTGTATCCTGCTACATTGCCAAATTCATTTATTAAGTCTAGTAGTTTTTGATGGAATCTTTGGGGTTTTCTATGTACACTATCATGTCTTCTGCAAATAAGGAAAGTTTTACTTCTTCTTTTCCAATTTGGATGCATTTTATTTTCTCTTCTTGTCTGATCACAATGGCTAGTGCCTCCAGTACTATGTTGAACAGGAGTGGTGAGAGTGGGCATCCCTGTCTTGTTCCTGTTCTTAGTGGAAATGTTTTTAGTTTTTGCCCATTGGGTATGATGTTGGCTGTGGGTTTGTCATAAATGGCCATTATGATGTTGAAGTATGATCCTTCTATTCCCATCTTGCTGAGGGTTTTTATTAAGAAAGGGTGTTGGATTTTGTCAAATGAATTTTCTGCATCAATGGATATGATTATATGGTTTTTATTTCTCAGTTTGTTTATATGGTGTATCACATTTATTGATTTGTGGATATTGTACCATCCTTGCATCCCCAGAATAAATCCCACTTAGGCATGGTGTATGATATTTCTTATGTAATGCTGGATTTGATTTGTTGGAATTTTGCTGAGGAATTTGGCGTCTGTGTTTATGAGGGATATTGGTGTGTAGTTCTCTTTCTTTGTATTCTCTTTATCTGGTTTTGGGATTAGGGTAATGTTGGCTTTGTAGAAAGAGCTTGGAAGTGCTCCTTCCTCTTGAATTCTTTGGAATAGTCTGAGGAAAATAGGTTTTATTTCTTCTTTGAATGTTTTATAAATCTCCCCTGTGAAGCTGTCTGGTCCAGAGCTTTTATTTGTTGGAAGATTTTTTATTACTGCTTCAGTTTCCTCCATAATTATCAGCCTATTCAGATTTTTTTGATTCGTCCTGGGTGAGTTTTGGAAGGTCATAATTTTTTAGAAATACATCCTTTTCTTCTAGGTTGACCAGTTTGTTGGAGTAGAGTTACTCATAGTATTTTTTTACAATTCTTAGTATTTTTTGTGGGGTCTGTTGTTATTTCACCTCTTTCGTTTCTGATTTTGTTTATTTTGTTCTCTCTCTCTGTTTCTGGGTGAACCTGGCTAGAGGTTCATCAATCCTGTTTATCCTTTCAAAGAACCAGCTCTTTGTTTCACTGATCTTTTGTATTTTTTTTTTTTTTGGTCTCTATGTCATTTATTTCTGCTCTGATCTTTATTATTCACTTCCTTCTGCTTACTATGGGCTTTTCTTGTTGTTCTCTTTCCAATTCTTCAAGTTGCAGAGTTAGATGATTTATTATCAGTTTTTCTTGTTTTTTGAGGTATGCCTGTAATGCAGTGACCTTCCCTCTCAGTGCTGCTTTCATTGTGTAGCAAAGATTTGGGGTTGTTGTGTTTTCATTGTCGTTTGTTTCCAGGATGTGTTTTATTTCTTCTTTGATCTCTTTGGTAACCCACTCATTGTTTAATAGAATGCTATTCAGCCTCCAAGTGTTTGACTTTTTGTGATTGTTTTTACTATAGTTGATTTCTAATTTTATGCCATTGTGATCTGAGAAGATGCTTGATATGATTTCAATCCTCTTGAATTTGGACTTTGCCTGTGTCCCAATATGTGGTCTATCTTTGAAAATGTCCCATGTGTGCTTGAGAAGAATGTATATTCTGTAGTTTTGGGGTGGAATGTTCTAAAGATGTCAATTAAGTCTATCTTATCTAGTGAGTCATTTAGGATTGATGTTTATTTGCTAATTTTTTGTTTAGAGGATTTATCCAGTGATGTTAATGGGGCATTAAAGTCTCCTACTATGATTGTGTTGTTGTCAATTTCACCCCTGATATCTTTCAGAAGTTTTTTTTATGTATTTGGGTGCTCTTGCATTGGGTGCATAAATGTTTACCAGAGTTATATCCTCTTTTTGTATTTATCCCTTTAGAATAATTAAGTGGCCTTTCTTATCTCTTGTTATGGTCTTCAACCTGAGGTCTATTTTGTCAGACATAAGTTTTGCTACCCCAGCTTTTTTTTCATTTCCATTTGCCTGATAGATATTTTTCCATCCCTTCACTTTCAGTCTGTGTGAGTCCCTTGATCTGAGGTGGGTCTCCTGTAGACATCATATACAGTGAGTGGCCAGATTATTATGATCTCTGAATGCATAATAACCTGGCCACTCAGTGTATAGACCAGTGAAACAGAACAGAGGACACAGAAATCAGCACAAGCCATTATGCTCAGTTAATATTTGACAAAGGAAGCAAGACCATATAATGCAGTCAAGACAGTCTCTTCAATCAATGGTGTTGGGAAAACTGGACATATACTTTCAAAAAATGAAACTAGAACATCTATTTACACCATACACAAAATTAAACTCAAAATGGATAAAGGACTTAAACACGAGATGGGAAACCATAAAAATCTTAGAAGAAGCCAAAGGCAGCAAAATAGCAGTCATTTGTCAAAGCAATATATTTGGAAACTAAAGAGAACATAAACAAATGGGACTACATCTAAATAAAAAGCTTCTGCACAACAAAAGAAACCATCAAAAAAATAACAAGAAAGCCCACGGAATGGGACAACATATTTGCCAATGTTATCAATGATAAGGGTTTAATCTCCAACATTTACAGGGAACTCATACAACTTAACAAAAGAAAGATAAACAACCCAATCAAAAAATGGGCAAATGACCTAAATAGACACTTTTTGAAAGAGGATATTCAGAATGCCAAGAGACATATGAAAACATGCTCAAAGTCACTAATCATCTGAGAGATGCAAATCAAAACAACAAGGAAGTACCACCTCACACCTGTCAGAATGGCTATCATCAACAAACTACAAGTGCTGGAGAAGATACAGAGAAAAAGGAACCCTCCTTCACTGCTGGTGGGAATGCAGACTGATGCAGCCACTGTGGAAAACAGTATGGCATTTCCTCAAAAAATTAAAAATGGAACTGCCATTTGACCCAGTAATTCCACTTCTATGAATATATCCCAAGAATCTAGAAACACCAATCAGAAAGGATATATGCACCCCTATGTTCATAGCAGCACAATTCACCATAGCTAAGATTTGGAAACAGCCTAAATGCCCATCAGCAGATGAGTGGATTAGAAAACTGGTACATCTACACAATGGAATACTGTGCTACTATAAAAAGAAGGAATTCTTACCATTTGCAACAGCATGAATGGAACTTGTGAGCATTATGCTAAGTGAAATAAGCCAGTCAGTGAAAGAAAAATACCACATGATCTCACTCATTTATGGATAATAAAAAAATGATAGACTGATGAGCAAAAATATATACAGAGGCAGATAAGCATTGAACAGACTGTCAAACTACAGCGGGAAGGCTGGGGAGTGTTGCGGGGGGATCAACAGAAGGACTTCTATGCATGCATATAAACATAACCAATGGACGCGACACTGGGATGGGGGTGAGGGCATGTGCTGGGGAGTAGAGTAGGCTGGGGGAAGGTCAAGTGGAAAAATAAAAGGAGACAAATGTACTACTGTCTGTAATACTTTAAACAATAAAATAAATAAATAAATAAATAAATAAATAAATAATAAATAAATAAATAAATAAATAAATAAAATAATTATAAGCCTACAAAAAAATAAAGAACTACCATATGATACAGCTACTTCACTTCTGGGTAGATATACAAAGAAAACAAAAGCACTAATTTGAAAAGATATATATGTTCCTATGTTCATTGCATCATTATTCACTACTAGAGGCTCAGTGCACGAAATTCATGCACTGGTAGGGTCCCTACTGGCTGCCAACTGAGTTCTCCCTCCCTTCCCCTGGCTTCCTGCAGCCAGTGCTACTGGCCAAGGCCTCCCTCCCTTCCCCCGGCTGGTCCTTCCCCCTGGTAAAACTCCTGGACAACTCCTGGTCAAAGGGACAATTTGCATACTACACTTTTATTATATAGGATAGTCAAAGTATGAAGTCAACATAAGTGTCCATTTATAGATGAGTGGATAATGAAGTTTTGGTATATATACTGTGGGTATACACAGGGACTCGGTTCCCCTGCTAGGAACTGGAACTTCATGTACTTCAGGTATTGGACAGAGAAGACAGGAGAAGTCATAGGTGTATAGGAGAGAGTCTTTATTGCAGACCAAGTAGTCATTGGTAACAATGAGCCATGAGACAAAACAGTTCTTCAAAGTAGCATTACAATGTAGCCACTCACTGGCCCAGCAAAGCAGCGCACAAAGCTGGCCTTGCTAATACAGTAGCAAACACAGGAGCCATACCAAGCAGCCATGCACCAGCTAGTCAACAACACATCTTTTTACCAACTTAGACAAAAGAGGCTTCTTGCCAAATAGTGACATCTCAATTTGGGCTACAGAAAGGCACACCTGTACATTATGTACAGTGCAATCGCTGTGTCCTTGCTTTTGCACCTGAGTATGGAAAATTGGCTTTGAGCATCCAGTGTAATTTGGACAGGACCCCCCAGACACACACTCCAAATGGCCTTAAACACCTGGTGTACTCTGCACAGGGTTCCCACATATACACAATAGAATACTACTCTGCCATAAAAACATTTTTTTTTTTTCCATTTGCAACAACATGGATGGACCAGGAGGGAATTATGCTAAGTGAAATAAGTCAGACAGAGAAAGACAACTACCATAAGAATTAACTTATGTGTAAAATCTAAAAATCAAAAGAAACAAACAAATCAACCAGACTCATAAATACAAAGAACCAAGTGATGGTTCCCAAAGGAGATGGGCAAAGTAAAAGTGGATTAAGGGATACAAACTCTAATTATAAAATAAATATGATGTAAAGTACAACATAGGGAATATAGTCAATAATATTGTAATAACCTTTTATGGTGATATATGTTTAATAGACTTATCATGGTTATCATTTCATAAGGTATATAAAATGTCAAACCTATGTTGTTTCATCTGAAAATAATATAATACTATATGTTAACTATACTTCAATAAAAATAAATAAATAAAAGCAATGCCCAAGTGATGCTAAAAAAGAAAAAAAGTATCCACTAATTGCAGGCCTTTGGAAGAATGACATACAATCACATAAACTAGAACACTGAACTATTAATGATAGGCTGAAAGTATTCATTTTGTTAATACTATAAAATGTAAAGGGGTGCTTTTTCCTTAAACTTTATAGGTTCCTCAAATGGTGAAAAATTTGTTTAATTTATTTTCTTGGGAAAAAAACAACAGAAGAAAAAATATTAGTAAGAAATATCCAATTTAGAGGAGAAACCAAAATGGCGGCATAGGTAAACAACTAAACTGCAGCCTCGCACAACAATTTCAAAAATACAACTAAAAGACAAAATGGACATCATCCAGAACCACAGGAAAGATGGCTGACTGGAATTTCTACAACTAGAAGGAAAGAGAAAACAACAAGGAAAATCAGAGGAGCTGTAAAAGCCTGAGGTACGGAGACACGGGCGCGCTTGCGGAGAGGATGGGGCAGCTGCGTGCCTAGCTGGCATTCTCTAGCGTGAAGGAGATAAAAGCTCCAGACTGTGCTGAACCCCAGTTCCAACTGCACTGAACCCCAGTTCTGGGCGAAACCCTGGGGACCCAGGCTTATATGGGGGGAATCTGGGCTGTAAGGCAGAAACTCAGGGGAGCGGCGAAAGGCAGAGCTCCAGAGGTGCGCACATGAATCCACGCAGAGGAAGGACTGTTGACTGTGCCGCTGGATTGCCCTAGTGGGAAGGAGACAAAAGCTCCGGACTGCGCTGAACCCCAGCTCCGACTGCACTGAACCCCAGTTCCGGGAGAGAATCTGGGAATCCAGATTCATTGGGGGAGAGACTAGACTGTCTGGCAGAGGGAGAAACTCGAAGGCGCCTTTGTCTCTGAGATGTTTGCAGCAAGTACTGAGGGACACTGAGACCCAGGAACCTCATATGGCAGGGCTGATGGGAAGCCAAGCCTGTCGGCTTCACCCTGAAACTCCGCCCCATCCAAGCTGAGCACAGAGGCTCTTGCAATTTTGCAAGTCTAGTCGAATAAGGCTCTCAACCAGCATAGACAGCTGATCCTCACAGCCAATTGGCCTGGACGTCAACTCCTCCCACTGATACCAACCACTCAAGACTTAACTACAACAAGGCTTTACACACAGTCCACAAAGGGGTGCACCAAGAGTGTTCACGTCAGGTAACTGGGAGGCTGATCCATTGAACCATATAGGACATCTCACACACAAAGCCACCCTACCAACTCAGGGAAGCAGCAAAAATGAGGAGACAAGGAAAGAGATCACAAACGAAAGAAATGGAGGAGAACAAATGACTGGCTATAGAGTTCAAAACCACGGTTATAAGGTTTTAAAAGAATTTCCTAGAAAAGGCTGATAAATTTAATGAGACCCTTGAGGATATGAAAAAGGAACAACTAGAAATTAAACATACACTGACTGAAATAAAAAAATATTATACAGAGTCCCAACAGCAGACTAGAGGAATGCAAGAATCAAGTCAAAGATTTGAAATACAAAGAAGCAAAAAACACTCAACTGGAAAAGCAAAAAGAAAAAAGAATCAAAAAAGTTGAAGATAGTGTAAGAAGCCTCTGGGACAACTGCAAGCGTACCAACATCAGAATTATGGGGGTTCCAGAAGAAGAGAGAGAGCAAGATACTGAAAACCTATTTGAAGAAATAATGACTGAAAACTTCCCCCACCTGGTGAAAGAAATAGACTTACAAGTCCAGGAAGCGCACAGAACCCCAAACAAAAAGAATCCAAAGAGGACCACACCAAGACACATCATAATTAAAATGCCAAGAGCAAAAGACAAAGAGAGAATATTAAAAGCAGCAAGAGAAAAACAGTTAATTACCTACAAGGGAGCACCCATACGATTGTCAGCTGATTTCTCAACAGAAACTATGCAGGCCAGACGGGAGTGGCAATAGTCAAAATGATGCATAGCAAGAACCTACAACCAAGAGTACTCTACCCAGCCAAGCTGACATTCAGAATTGAAGGTCAGATAAAGAGCTTCACAGATAAGAAAAAGCTAAAGGAGTTCATCAACACCAAACCAGTATTATATGAAATGCTGAAAGGTATTCTTTAAGAAGAGGAAGAAGAAGAAAAAGGTAAAAATTATGAACAACAAATACATATCTATCAACAAGTGAATCTAAAATTCAAGTGAATTAAAAATTTGATGAACAGAATAAACTGGTGAATATAATAGAATCAGGGGCATAGAAAGGGAGTGGACTGACAACTCTCAGGGGGAAAAGGGTGTGGGGGTGCGGGAAGAGCATGGACAAAAATCGTATACCTATGGATGAGGACAGTGGAGGGGAGGTAAGGGAAGAGGGTGGGATGGGAACTAGGTGGAGGGGAGCTATGGGGGGAAAAAGAGGATCAACTGTAATAATCTGAACAGGAAAGATTTATTAAAAAAAAGAAATATCCAATTTAATCCATTTGCTTGGGTGTATGCTTGTGTGTGTGTGTGTGTGTGTGTGTGTGTGTGTGTGTGTGTGAGTGTGTTTCACCCTTATGCTCTATCTATCACTCCTCTGGCATTTTATAGGAAGATGCCAATAGAATAGAAGTGTACAGAAGAGGAGGAGCACCCTTGGGAAAGAGATCATTCTGCAGGGTGGCAATGATCATGATATTAAAATATCTGATTCTATATTATTATCCTATTAATGCTTATTGTGCCTGTAGTAGCAGAATACATATACTAGTAGATGTATAACACATTGGACACCAATACATGGATACTATATCAACAATGAATATTTAATTAGAGAAAAACAATTTTAGAGAAACCATAAATCTAAAATGAACAAATGCATTAAATAATGCTCATTCAACAGGCAGAAGGAATTGTTCTTGTCTGCTGAAATTAGAATTGATCACTTTTTTAACTTCCTCTTAGTGTTCTATGTAACCATACAAGTTTATGCTTTCATTCCCTGGTCTAGTAAGGTTAGGAAACGTTGTTATCTAGAATAATACAAAATGTCACAGATTATGGAGGGTAGATATTTTTAATGTATTGTATATCAAAATGTAGCTCAGCTCAAAGGTGATATTTCCATTTGGGACAAATATTTCAATATATTTAATCTTAACTTTAATTTGGCTTTACATGTCATTTTCAATGGTGATAATAGTATTGATATTCACAATTAGAATCAATGTACATTAAATATCATAAAATTACCTGTAAGAAACTAAAGTTATCGTTTTTAGGTAAGCATGCACAAGACAAAATATATTGGACCTGTTTCTTCCTTTCTCTGATGGCACATTCTTTATCCACATATATGAACATTAACATGCCTCACTTTCTCCTGGCTATGCAACTATGCTCTGTGACACCAGCTCAACATTTTTAAATCTTATCTGAAAATTTTAAAACTTAAAACTTCAAAGATATTCTTCAATCCTAACTTCTAATCCAAGGAGTTCAAGGTTCTTTCCAACCTTCATTAATTTGATTGCTTCTAGCACATAACAGATATAAAACAATTAAAACGGGCCTTCTATAGAAATTGCATTAAGGTTCAGTCTTAACAGTACTTTCATAGCATACCTTTACAAGTCATTTGCAAAACAGAGAATATAATTGTTTTCTTTTTTTCAACCAAGAATAATCAAAAGTGAACTGAAAGGAAGAAAGAACTCCTAAGAGGGACTTATTGCTACCAAACCCCTAGGCATTCCTTCTGGTTGAGACTCCCATAGTGAGTCTGTTTAGTAGAATTTTCAGGAAGCCAAATTATGAGGGTAGAAAAAAGATTACCATTTATAAGAATAGGAAGCGTCTTTCCACAACTCCATAATTGCTACCTGAATAGAACTGTAAAAAATCCCGTCTAATCAGCGGAGAAATTGGAATAAACAAAACATAGAGAAACCTGACTAGTAATATGGATCTTCTAAAGTGAATTTCTTCACCTCTTACAACTTGTTTAGAAGATAGAATAATTTCCAATTATATATATTTTTAATTTTATTTTATGGTTTAAAGTAATACACATAGTAGTACATATATCTCCTTTTTTTCCCCATTGACCTTCCACCAGCCTCCCCTACCCCCTGTCGCATGCCCTCATCCCACCCCCCCTCCAGTGTCTGTGTCCATTAGTTGTGCTTATATGCATGCATACAAGTCCTTCGGTTGATCTCTTTCCCAACACTCTCCAGCCTTCCCACTGTAATTTGACAGTCTGTTTAATGCTTTACTGCCTCTGTATCTATCTTTTTGTGCATCAGGTTATGATGTTCTTTATTTTCCATAAAAGAGTGAGATCATGTGGTATTTTTCTTTCATTGCCTGGTTTATTTCACTTAGCATAACGCTCTCCAATTCCATCCATGCTGCTGCAAATGATAAGAATTCCTTCTTTTTTATAGCAGCATAGTATTTAATTGTATAGATGTACCATAGTTTTCTAATCCACTCATCTGCTGATGGGCATTTAGGCTGTTTCCAAATCTTAGCTATGGTGAATTGTGTTGCTATGAACATAGGGATACATATATCCTTTCTGATTGGTGTTTCTAGTTTCTTGGGATATATTCAAAGAAGTGGTATTACTGGGTCAAATGGGAGTTCCATTTTTAGTTTTTTGAGGAAACTCCATACTATTTTCCACAGTGGCTGCACTAGTCTGCATTCCCACCAGCAGTGCATGAGGGTTCCTTTTTCTCCACATCCTTGTCAGGACTTGTCGTTTGTTGATTTATTGATGATTGCCATTCTGACAGGTGTGAGATGGTACCACATTGTCATTTTGATTTGGATCGCTCGGATAATTAGTGACTTTGAGCATGTTTTCATATGTCTCTTGGCCTTCCTATGTCTTCTTTTGAAAAGTATCTATTTAGGTCCATTGCACATTTTTTATTGGATCATTTATCTTCCTTTTATTGAGTTGTATGAGTTCCGTGTAAATGTTGGAGATTAAACCTTTATCAGTGATAACATTGTCAAATATGTTCTCCCATTCCGTGGGCTTTCTTGTTGTTTTGTTAATGGTTTCTTTGGCTGTGCAAAACCTTTTTATTTTGATGTAGTCCCATTTGTTTATTTTCCCTTTAGTTTCCATTGTCCTAGGAGCAGTATCAGTGAAGAAATTGCTTTGGCATATGTCTGAGATTTTGCTGCCTGTGGATTCCTCTAGTACTTTTATGGTTTCCTGTCTTATGTTTAAGTCCTGTATCCATTTTGAGTTTATTTTTGTGTATGGTGTAAGGTGGTGCTCTACTTTCATTTTTTTGCATGTATCTGTCCAATTTTATCAACACCATTTATTGAAGAGACTGTCTTGACTCCATTGTATGTTCATGCCTCCTTTGTCAAATATTAATTGAGCATAGTGGTTTGGGTCAATATCTGGGTTCTCTATTCTATTCCATTGATCTGTATGTCTGTTCTTGTGCCAATACCAGGCTATTTTGAGAACAGTTGCTTTGTAATACAGCTTGAAATCTGGTATTTGGATCCCACCTACTTTGTTCTTCTTTCTCAGGATTGCTGTAGCTATTCGGGGTCTTTTTTTATTCCAGATGAATTTTTGGAGAGTTCTTTCTTGGTCTGTGAAATATGCCATTGGTATTTTAATGGGTAGTTCATTGAATCTATAGATTGCTTTGGATAGTATGGGCATTTTAATGATGTTGATTCTACCAATCCATGAACATGGTTTGTTCTTCCATCTGTTTATGTCTTCCTCTATCTCTTTTTGTAGTGTCCTGTAGTTTTCCGTATATAGGTCTTTTACCTCCTTATTAAGTTTATTCCTATGTATCTTAATTTTTTTGATGCAATGGTAAATGGGATTTCTTTTTTAGTCTCTGTTTCTGTAAGTTCACTATTGGTGTATATAAATACCATTAGGAAGAAAAAACTCACACAAATCCAAGAAGCTCACAGAGTCCCAAATAATATGACCCCCAGAAGACCGAACCCAAGGCACATTATAATTAAATTGGCAAACACCAATGACAAAGTAAGAATCTTAAAAGATGCCAGAGAGAGACAGAAATGTTACCTAAGGATCCCCCATCAGACTACAACTGATTTCTCAACAGAAACACATCAGGCAAGAAGGGAATAGAATGAAATATACAAAGTCATGCAAAGGAAGGGTCTGAATCCAAGAATACTGTACCCAGCAAGACTATCAATCAAAATTGAGGATGAAATCAGGAGCTTCACAGACAAAAAAGGACTAAGGGAGTTTATTACCACCAAACCAGCATTGCAAGAAATGCTAAAGGGTCTGCTGTAAAAAGAAGAAATAGGAATCAAAGAAGGAACACAGGGGTAAAGAATAAAAATGGTGACAAACAAGTAGGTATTAATAATAACTTTAAATATAAATGGATTAAATGCCCCAATCATAAGACAGAGGATAACTGAGTGGATAAGAAAACATGACCCATATATCTGCTGTCTACAGGAAACCCACCACAGAAAAAAAGATGCACACAGACTGATGGTGAAGGAATGGAAAAAGGTTTTTCAGGCAAATGGAAATAAAAAAAAGCTGGGGTAACAATACTTATATCTGACAAATTAGATCTCAAAGTGAGGGACATAAAAAGAGATAAGGAAGGCCACATCATAATACTAAAGGGAGCAAACCAACAAGGAGAAATAACTCTAGTAAACATATATGCACCCAATACAGTAGCACCCAAATACAAAAAAAAAAAAAAAAAAAAAAAACTTCTGGACGATATCAAGGGAGAGATTGACAGCAATACAATCATAGTAGGGAACTTTAATACCCCACTATCACCATTGGACAAATCCTCTAAACAAAAAATCAGCAAAGAAACATTAATCCTAAATGACTCACTAGATCAGATGGAATTAATTGACATCTTCAGAACACTTCACCCGAAAGCCACAGAATATACATTCTTCTCAAGTGCACATGGATCATTTTCAAAGATAGACCATATATTGGGTCACAGGCAAAGTGTCTTCAAATTCAAGAAGGTAGAAATCATATCTAGCATCTTCTCAGATCACAATGGCACAAAACTTGAAATCAACTACAATAAAAACAATCCAAAAAAATCAAACACCTGAAGCCTTAATAGCATGCTATTAAACAATGAATGGGTTACCAGAGAGATCAAAGAAGAAATATAAAACATCATGGCAACAAACGACAATGAAAACACAACAATCTAAAATCTGTGACACAGCGAAAGCAGTCTTGAGAGGGAAGTTCATAGCTCTACAAGCCTACTGCAAAAAAACAAGAAACAATGGTAATAAATTACCAAACCAAACAACTCAAAGAGTTAGTAAGAGAGCAACAAGAAAAGCCCAGTGTAAGCAGAAGGAAGGAAATAATAAAGATCAGAGTGCAGATGAACGACATAGAGACAAAAAAAAAAATACAAAAATACAAAAGATCAACAAAACCAAGAGCTGGTTCTTTGAAAATATAAACAAGATTGATGACTTTCTAGCCAGGCTCACCAGAAGCAAAGAGAGAGGACCCAAATAAATAAAATCAGAAATGAAAGAGGAGAAATAACAACAGACCCCACAGAAATGCAAAGGATTGTTAAAAAATACTATGAACAACTCTATTCCAACAAACTGGACAACCTTTAGGAAATGGACATATACCTAGAAAAATACAACCTTCCAAAACTCAATCAGGAAGAATCTAAAAATCTCAATAGGCCAATAACTATGAAAGAAATTGAAGCAGTCATCAAAAAGCTTCCAGCAAACAAAAGCCCGGGGCCAGACTGCTTCACAGGGGAGTTTTACCAAACATTCAAGGAAGAATTAAAACCTATCCTACTCAAACTATTCCAAAAAATTCAAGAGGAAGGAACACTTTCAAACTCATTCTATGAAGTCAGCATCACCCTAATACCAAAACCAGATAAAGACAACACAATGAAAGAGAATTACAGGCCAATATCCCTCATGAATATAGATGCCAAAATCCTCAACAAAATTCTAGCAAATCAGACTCAGCAGTATATCAGAAAGATCATACACCATGACCAAGTAGGATTTATCCCAGGGATGCAAGGATGTTACAATATCTGCAAATCAATAAATTTCATAAATAACCTAAATGGAGACATTAAAAACCACATAGTCATATCAATTGATGCAGAAAAAGCATTTGACAAAATCCAACACCTTTCTTAATAAAAACTCTCAGCAAGGTGGGAATAGAAGAATCATACCTCAACATAATAAAACCCATATATGACAAACCCACAACCAACATGATACCCAATGGGCAAAAACTAAAACCATTTTCCCTAAGAACAGGAACAATACAGGGATGCCCACTCTCACCAATCCTCTTGGACATAGTACTGGAAGCATTAGCCATTGTGATTAGACAAGAAGAAGAAATAAAAGGCATCCAAATTGGATAAGAAGAAATAAAACTGTGTTTATTCGCAGATGACATGATATTGTACATAAAAAACCCTAAAGACTCCATCACAAAACTATTAGACCCAATTATATATTTTATATGTAGAAATATTGATGTTAAGCAAATATTAACTTGAGTTTACTTAAATTACAATTTAACAAAACTCTGCAAGTGTAAAACAGGGGATTGGAGGGGGGAGTTGATAGGGATGTTGAAGAAAGATAAAATAGGGTGTGTGAGGAGCAGAAGAAGAGTAATCCATTAGCCAAGTGTCCTCACTGCTTCTAATCTCTTCACCACACATGCGCGCACACACACACACCTAGTCTGCCCAGCAAACTCCTAAACATCTTTAAAATCTCATCTCAAGTGTCACCTCCTTTGTACTTACAGGACTGACCTAAACCCTTTTTTGTACTGAAAAAAGAAGATTGCTATCAATACTTTTGCCTGAAGGGTATGCAAGCAAAGTACATAGCAATACATAAACAGGATCTCTATTGTTATCCTTTCATCAGTTCACTTGTTCAATCAAGCACACATTTGTGTAGCAATTCAATTTCACCCTTTGTTTGCAGGTGAAAGCAGGAATGAGTTAAAAATTAAAACATGGATGTAATACTAAAACATTATATTATTAAGACTTTGTGTTTAGGAAAGCCATAAAAAGGCTTAGTTAACATGGTATTACTGTTCTAATTTATGTAAATATATGAAGACTGTCACATAATATAATTTCACGCAAAGGATAAGAACACTATTTTTGACCTGACCCTATAAGTTATACTGGCTTATATATGGAGAACACTAACCTACGTATATGTTTCCTTAGACAGAGCTAAGATTATTTCACGTTTAAACATTTTGTGTCCAGTTTAAAGCTGTAAATGGCAGGGAGCATTTTTTTGTCTATGCCCTAAAAGTAAAACAAAGAACCAAGTGCCAAATGATTTGTAATCCTGATTGTACATAATAAAAATAATAAATTTGGGGTTTTAATAAATACGGATTCATTTATTAAACATAATAAAAGAAGTTAATATAACTAAGAAAAACAAAGAGGAAATCAACGGAGAGGACCACTCTTTAGCTTACTAGTAGTTTCCATAGTTCATTATACTTTGGTTATGTTTCTAAAAATGATTATGGGGCATGAGATGCATAAGAACCATGATGAGAAGATTCACCAGAAAACAAATATTATTGTAAAAATGCATCCCATTCAAACTTAATATCTTAATCTGAATAAAATCAATTTAATGTGTAAGAATATTTAACTAGGGATCTTGGAAAAGTCAACTGGCTCTTTTCCATTTCAAAAATTAACAGGACCAGACTTCAAAGCTAACTATAACAGAACTGTGTCTATAATGACAAAAATATCAAACATGGAATTGCTTTTTATAATAACAAAGTCCAAATTCTCAGGTTCACAGAAACTAATATATCTTGTGCTCATCTTATAAAGGAATCATTTCTTTTATTCCACTTTGAAGAAGGTGGTTTCATTTGATTTCACAAAATGAAAAGTTCCCTCCACCTCAAAAATATAAAATGTACTACAATTTTTCTTCTACCAAATTTAACAAACGTGAATATTTAACATATATGAATTTTGAAACAATAATGTATAGAGCTGCACAAATGATTCTATAAAAACATTAAATACATTGATAATAGTACAGAAGTGGCATAAAAATGAAATACACTTTTGATCCTATTCCTATATAATAAAAGGCTAATATGCAAATCGACCAAAGGGCAGAACAACTGGTCATTATGACGTGCACTGACCACCAGGGAGCAGACGCTCAATGCAGGAGCTGCCCCCTGCTGGTCAGTGCACTCCCACAGGGGGAGTGCCACTCAGCCAGAAACCGGACTCACAGGTGGCAAGCACAGCAGCAATGCGGGAGCCTCTCCCGCCTCTGTGGCAGCGCTAAGGATGTCCAACAGACAGAGAACAGGCCTAAGCCTTCAGTAGGACATCCCCCGAGGGCTCCTGGACTGCTGAGGGACTCCTCCGAGTGCACAAATTTCATGCAACAGGCCTCTAGTTACACAACCATTTTACAGGCAGGTCCAAGATACACTGGAAACAAAGGGTACATGTTTTTATAAACAAAAGGTCTCAAAAGAACATTTTAAGCAATGCAAATATCTTAGGATATTTAGCTTTAAGGAAAAATTCAAGCTGAGGATGCATACATCTCCATAAATGCATTAAACTCTGGTTATGCCATTCAAAATAATGGTTTGATGTCTTTCTATTAATGCCCAATAAATAAACTTCTAATACTCAAGACTAAAAACCTTCAGATCTTTATTTAATTAATTTATTTATTTATTAAATTTTTATTGAATGTATTACATATGTCCCCTGTATTCCCCCACTGACCCCTTCCAGCCTGCCCCCATCTCCCATCCTAGTCCTTCACCACCCTATTATCTGTGACTATGGCTTAAGCATATATGCATGCAAGTTCTTTGATTGATCTCTTCCCGCCCACCCCTGTCTTCCCTCTGTGATTCATCAGTATATTCCCTGCTTCTATGTCTCTGGATCTATTTTGTTCAACAATTTATTTTTTTCATTAGATTCCACATATGAGTGAGATCACGTGATACTTGTCTTTCTCTGACTAGCTTATTTTGCTTAGCTTAATACTCTCCAGGTCCTCCCATGTTGTCTCAGGATGTTTTCTTCTGCTGTGCAGGATCCTTCTTTTTTACTGCTGCATAGTATACCATAGTGTAAATGTCCCACAGCTTTTTTATCCACTCCTCTTCTGATGGACACTTGGGCAGTTTTCAGATCTTAGCTATTGTAAATTATGCTGCTATGAACATAGGGGTTCATACATTCTTTCTGATTGGTGTTTCTGGTTTCTTAGAAGTGGGATCACTGGGCCAAATGGCAGTACCATATTCAAATTTTTGAGGAAACTTTATACTGTTTTCCACAGTGGCTGTACTAGTCTGCATTCCCACCAGCAGTGTACTAGGGTTCCCTTTTCACCACATCCTCACCAAGACTTGCCATTTGTTGATTTGTTGACAAGTGTAAAGTGATACCTCACTGTGGTTTTGATTTGCATCTCTCTGATAATCAGTGACTGAGCATTTTTTCATGTCTCTTGGCTATCTGTATCTCCCCTTTGGAGAAGTGCCTATTTAGGTCCTTTGTCCATTTTTTAATTGGACTGCTTGTTTTCTTTTGTTCAGTTGTATGAGTTTCATATATATTTTGGACATTAACCCTTTATCAGATGTATCATTGCCAAATATGTTCTCCCATGCAGTGGGTTCCCTTTGATTTTGTTGATGCTTTTTTCTGCTGTGCAGGAACTTTATACATATATATACTAGAGGCCTGGTGCATGAAATTCATGTACAGGGTGTGTGTCCCTCAGCCCAGCCTGCACCCTCTCCAATCTGGGACCCCTCGATGGATCTGGCCTAAACGGGCAGTCAGACATCCCTCTCACAATCCAGGACTGCTGGCTCCCAACTGCTCGCCTGCCTGCCTTCCTGATTGCCCCTAACCGCTTCTGCCTGCCAGCCTGATCACCCCGTAACCACTCCCCTGCCAGCCTGATTGATGCCTAACTGCTCCCCTGCCATCCTGATTGCCCCCAACTGCCCTCCCCTGCAGGCCTGGGTGACCCCCAACTGCCCTTTCCTGAAAGCCCAGTTGCCCCAACTTCCCTCCTCGGCTGGCCTGGTCACCCCTAACTGCCCTCCCCTGCAGGCCTGATCGCCCACACCTGCCCTCTCTTGCAGGTCTGGTCCCTCCCAATTGCCCTCCCCTGCTGGCCATCTTGTGGTGGCCATCTTGTGTCCACATGGGGGCAGCCATCTTTGACCACATGTGGGCAGCCATCTTGTGTGTTGGAGTGATGGTCAATTTGCATATTACTCTTTTATTAGATAGGATAGAGGCCTGGTGCATGGGTGGGGGCCAGCTGGTTTGCCCTGAAGGGTGTCCCGGATCAGGGTTGGGGTTCCCTTGGGGCATGGAGCAGCCTGGGCGAGGGGCCTGTGGTTGTTTGCAGGCAGGCCATGCCCCGCAGTGACCCAAGTGGAGGCCCTGGTATCTGCAATTTATTTATCTTCTATAATTGAAACTTTGTAACCTTGAGCAGAGGCCAGGGCCGGCCAGGAAGCTTGGCTTCCTCCATTGCCAGGAGTAACCCCAGCCTCCTGCTTGCTTAAGCTCCGTGGGCGCCGCCATTTTTGTTGGGATTTATTTATCTTCTATAATAGAAACTTTGTAGCCTTGAGCAGAGGCCAGGGCCAGCCAGGAAGCTTGGCTTCCTCCATTGCCAGGGAAACCCAAGCCTCCTGCTCACTCCATGGCCGCAGCCATCTTGGTTGGGTTAATTTGCATACTTATTCCTGATTGGCTTGTGGGTGTAGCGGAGGTATGGTCAATTTGCATGTTTCTCTTTTATTAGTGTAGATCCTATATAATGAAAGCCTAATATGCAAATCGACTGAAAAGTGGAATGACCTATGGAACGACCAGTCGCTATGATACGCACTGCCCACCAGGGGGAAGATGCTCAATGCAGGAGCTGCCCCCCACCCAGCCCTCAGGCCCCAGGCCAGCCAAGCGGGGGGCCCCTGATCACCCTGCAGGTCGCCCCTCAGAGGGAGGTGACTGACAGTGGCGGCAAGGCGGGGGGGGTGAGGGGGACAGCGAGTGGGTAGTGCCAGGCTGGCCAAGGTGGGTGCCAGCGGCCCCCCGCATCACCCCACCAGTCGTTCCACAGATCAGCGCTGATGGCCAGCCATGCCTAGGAACCCTACCTGTGCACAAATTTCATTTATACTAGTATATTCCCATTTGTTTATTTTGTCATTTCCTTTGCCCTAGGAGATGAACCCACAAACATTGCTACAAGAGATATCTGAGATTTTGCTGCCTATGGTTTCTTCTAGGATTTTTATGTTTTCATGTCTTACATTTAAGTATTTTATCCATTTTGAGTTTATTCTTAGGTATGGTGTAAGTTGGTGGTCTAGTTTTTCCTTTTTTTTTTTTTTTTTTGCATGTTGCTGTCCAGCTTTCCCAATACCATTTATTGAAGAGACTGTCTTGACTACGTTGTATGCTCTTGCCTCCTTTGTCAAATATTAATTGAGCGTAATGGCTTGAGTTAATTCCTGCAGCTGTTCTGTGTCTTTTTTGATTCCATATAAATTTTTGGTGTATGTGTTCTATATCTGTGAAATGTGCCATTGGTGATTTAATGGGGATTACATTCCTTTAGGTAGAGTGTACATTTTAATGATGTAAATTCTACCAATCTATGAACACAGTATATTCTTCCACTTATTTATATATATATATCTTCCTCTCTCTTTTTTCAATGTTCTGTAGTTTTCTGAGTACATGTATTTTACCTCCTTGAAAAACCTTCACATCTTAAATCAGTATCACAAAGTGTGGATCTACCATGTTAAGTAAATAAAAATAATAATATCACTCATTAAGAAAGCATGTCAATTTTAACATTCCAAAATGATAAGGGTCTAAGTAGGTTTGTTCCTAGATTATGCCTATACATGAGATAGTCTTCAACTAAGTAAAAGACAGATGTTGGAATCCTGACTTTTAAACAGTGCTTCCACATTAGATACCATGAACTTGATTCTCTGTGGAAATATTAGTGTATTCGCATTCATTATAATAGGTGGTCTTATATGTGCATCTGCTTGGAGTGCCTTCCTAAATATATGTTAAAAAACTACATGTGTATTCATAAAAATGATAGTTCAACAGGCTTATGTATAAATCCCTAATATTTGGAAGACAACGATGAGGAGGAAAATAAGAAGACCATAAACAGAAAGCTCAAGTTGTAAATTTTCGCCTTAGAATAAACTATGTTATGGAAGGCAGGTGTCAGGGTGGGGGAAGCATGCAGTATTAGTCTCTCAAAATGTTTGATACTGATTCATAGAAAGAAACGTGTCTGTGTATTTAAATCAAAATGCTGATATCTCAGCTGCAAGAGCAATATTTATGTTTCTTTAAAGATGATGGTGAGTCTTTACTTATTAAACTAATCGTATTTAGCAGATGGTCTAAGAAAAGTACTTTGAAAAAGTTTCCCAGAGGGTTATAAAAATGAACACTCTAAAACAGCTGGCAGCTGGTGCATGAAATCAATAACAAGAAAATGAGTTTTACTGTATCTTTGTTTTCGTTGTCTAGTTGAAGACTTCAAAGACAAGAGAAAGAGCCAGAGGAAATCAAATTGTGAGTTTTACAACTGGGATGAATGGATTCTGTGTATCTAATTAGGAAGAGACAAACCTCCCAGAATGAGTGAATCATAAAACTAAAGAAACAGTATGTGTGTGCCCTTGTGTATATGTGTGTGCAAGTGTACCCACCTGCTGAGTGGAAAATAGGGAGATGAAGTTGTCCTTTCTGAATATTTCAGCTACAATTTTGTGGGTGATTCATTGCTTATTATATGGCCTCAGAAATTAAAAATTATGCTTAATCACAGTAAAATACTTTAATTGACATAATAAGCAATATTAATGGAATAATGATTATTTAAATATTGATAATTTTCCCACACTTGTTATTATTTTAAGCAATTTCAATAGTTAGAATTTCTTAAATTAAAAAATTAACACTGAGCATAATAAAATCCTTGAGGCTGACTAGTAACTACTTCTACCAAAAGAATAACTATCCAAAATTTTCTATTATTATTTTCACACTGATAATTCTTTATTATTTAAAGAAAATGGCAAATGCAGCTCTGTGTTTGAAATTATGGACAAGTTCTCCCTGAAAACATTATGTCTGAAGACATTAAAATGTGAAATAAAATAAAAGTATATTCATTTTGCCCTGCTGGTGTGGCTCCATAGTTGAACATTGACCTATGAACCAGGAGGTCACAGTTTGATTCCTGGCCAGGGCACACGCCCAGATTGCTGGCTCAATCCCATGTAGGGGGCGTGCAGGGGACAGCCAATCAATAATTCTCTCTCATCATTGATGTTTCTGTCTTTCTCCTCCCTTCCTCTCTGAAATCAATAAAAATGTTTTTAAAAAATATGTATTCATTTATATAACCCTATGTTATACTGAAAAACTAATGATTATTTGTAAGGCACACATAATATCCTGAATTGTAAAATGAAATAGTCTACATCCCCAGTAATTATATACAGTCAAATTTCTCCCATAAGTTTTCAGAGCTCAAACCAGCACAAAAATATTCAATAGGGAATCTAAAAGTTAATTAACTTTTACCAAGGGAAATATGTTATTTGAAAGGGGAAAAGAGAACACTGTAAAAACTTTACAAATTAAGGTTTCAGATATAGAGAAAAATAAGAGATTTGCAGTATAAAAATAGCACACCCTGTTCCAGCTCAAATAAGCTGTTTTATTTTATTGGGTTTTATCTTAAGTTGAAAGAAGTACATACCACTCCAACCCATGATGACTGCTTTATTTTATAGAATTTCATCTTTAAAAGCCAATAGTAGTCTCAGCTATAGTTTATGGTATTTTTAGATGACATGTAATGGATAGTTTTCTATGAACAGAGAGACTCTAAATTTGACCTGAGATATGGAACTGACACTTCCTGTGGGTATCAGAGGTAGGACAATGCAATTAAAATTAGATTTTTTGTTTTTGGCCAAGGAATGTTTATATAGTAAATAAAATTTTGCCCTTCAGTCTGCACAAGAAGGGAACAGGATGAATTTGTGCCATGACTAGAGGTTGAGCAGATTTTTGCGCACTGCATACTAGTAGTCAAGTAAATATGTTTTACCATTACAGTAATTTTGACATATATTAGATTAAAGAATGAGGAGTGTCTTCTTTGATGTTACTGGGCATTAGAGTTTCAAAGTTATCACAGTCTAGTTTGCATTTTTAAAAAATATAAACAATTTTTTCATATGTATATTGGCCATCTGGATGTCCTCCATGGAGAAGTGTCTATTCAGGTCCATTGTCCATTTTTTAACTGGATTGTTTGTCTTCTTGGTGTTGACTTGTATATGTTTTTTATATATTTTGGAAATTAACTCCTTATCAGATGTATCATTGGCAAATTTATGTTCTCCCATTAAGTGGGTTCCCTTTTTATTTTGTTGGTGCTTTCCTTTGCTGTGCAGCAGCTTTCCAGAAACACCAATCAGAAAGAATACATGCACCCTATGTTCATTGCAACATTATTTACAATAGCCAAGATCTGGAAACAGCCCAAGTACCATCAGTAGATGAATGGATAAAAAAACTGTGGTACATTTACACAATGGTATAGTATGGGGCCATAAAAAAGAAGGAACTTTTAACCTTTAAAACAGCATGGATATACCTGTAAAATATTATGCTAAGTGAAATAGGCCAGTCAGAGAAAGACAAATACCACATAATCTCACTTACATGTGGAACCTAATGAACAAAATAAACTGACCGACAAAATAGAAACAGAGGCATGGCTACATGGGACAAACTGACCGCTGTCAGAGGGGAGGTGTCTTGATGAAATAAGTTGAAGAGATTAGCTAAAGTACATATTCATAGTCCATGGACAGGAACAATAGTGCTGTGATGGCTATAGGGAAGGGAGTGGGGGCTGGGTGGAGGTGGACAAAGACATGAAAAATGGGGACATCTGTAATAGCGTCAACAATACATTAAAAAATAATAAGTACTCATTACATACATGTGCTATCTGAATAATATATATATATATATATATATATATATATATATACAAGATTTTTTCAGCAGTCCAATTTATCTTCTGTTATTCACATAGGTTTGACATAATAAAACAGAACTATTATCTGATAATTATTTTTCTGTTATCCAGAAATATTTTATATCAATCATGTAATATATGAAATTGTCAAGTCTGAGCCTTATTTTTCCTGTTCATTAAATAGGACTCTTGAAATAAGCTTATGAAATATTGTTTACAGCAAACTGTAAACTAAAATTCACTAGAATAATAATTATAAGATTGTCTCATTTCATAAGAGAAATGTCTGCATTCTTGGGTAAAAAGGAGACTTGTATAAATCCCACTTTACCTTGTCAGTAAGTCAGTTAACTTGTGGCTACGTGGTCCATTACATTTTTCTCAGAAACTTGATTAATTTCTTAAGTAATACTGAATATAACTTGAATAATATAAAGAATTGCCTTTACCTCTAGAAAGTGACAACTTTAATTCAAAATAATTAATTTCTTCCTTCTGTTACTTAAATGATTGTTTTTCTCTTTTCCTTCTTTCTTTCCTTTATTCCTTATTCCCTCCTTTCCTCTACTTTTTCTTTCTATTATTTCCTTCCTTTCCTATTTCTTTCTTTATTTTTTTCTTCTGCAACAATTTTAAAAACACAATCTAATCCTTGTCAGGAAATCTATCTATACATTTTAAAAGCCTACATTGTTACCTTCATGATTTTTTGTGTGACATAACAAACTCACAGAGCTATTAAAATATAGTATTATTGGCTATGGAAAAAAAAAGATGTTACACATCAACAACAATTCCCATGGTCTAAACCAATAAGGATAAAGAAACCACACCTGACACATCAACTTCATTGGGATAAGGACATTGATCCTCAGCAAACCTGACTGGTTAATTAAAGTTAAATTTAGCCTCTGAATTATTATGTTTTCAAAGAGAGGGAAAATAAATTTTATAGGAAAATATGGAATAGCTTGAAAGGCTTAATGATTTAAGATGAAAGGAAAAGTAATGTAATACTGCTCACTCAGATAAGTCTCTGGAATTCTGGTCAATAATTACTCTAGAGTGTCCAAAGGACATCGTTAGTAACATAAAATCCAGAACAGAAGTATTTAAAATATTTGGGCAGGGGTGGGCTAGAAGGAGTCAATGGGAGAAAAGAAGTGGACATATGTAATACTTTCAACAATAAAGATTTTTAAAATAAATAAATAAAATGCAAAATTCATTGAATATGGTTGAGTTTAATTAGTATTTACGGACCCAGAAATGAAAGCCTATAAAAGGTAGCTAAGCAGAGAGGAAGTTTGTCAATGTGTATGTGTGCATTCCTTTGAAACAATGAGAAAAGGAGGGGAAGGCCCTGAAGATCAGGAAGGAGCCTTTGGACTTGTCACCACAAGTATTTAAACATAGAAACAATATGATGGAATGATGTTCACACAAATGTATCTTTCAACCAGATTAGGAAGGAAAATGACTGGGCAGGAGCAATCATGACTAGCAATTGGTAAAAGAAGTTCCATATATAAAGGGGAAAAAGCCTAAGTCATTATGAAAAGTAGAAAATAAAAATAAAAGATCAGATTTCTCTAAGGTCCATTAATAGATGAATGGATAAAGATGTGATATGTACATTGGAATATTATGCAGCAACAAAAAAGAATGAAATCTTGCCATTTGCAACAACATAGATGGATCTAGAGGATATTATACTAAGTGAAATAAGTCATACATAGAAGGAAAATACCATATGATGTCATTTATATGTGGAATCTAAAATAAAACAAAACAAAAGCACACTAAAAAACAGAGACCAAAGGGATGGTTACTAAAAGGGAGGGGTGGTGGGATGGGTGAAAAGGGGAAAGGGAATATAGTCAACAATATTGTGATAAGTTTTCATGGTGACAGATGACTACTATAATTAGTGGAATGGTCACCTTGTAAGGTATAAAAATGTCGAATTACTATATTATACACACAAAACTAATCTAACCAATATAATATTGTATGCCAACTATACTTAAATAAAAGCTAAATTTAAAAAGATTCCCCTTCACTAATTATCCGAGAGATGCAAATCAAAACAACAATGCGGTATCATCTCACACCTGTCAGAATGGCAATCAACAAATCAACAAAGGACAAGTGCTGGTGAGAATACAGAGAAAAAGGAACTCTTTTGCACTGCTGGTGGGAATGTAGACTGGTGCAGCCACTGTGAAGAACAGTATGGAGTTTCCTCAAAAAACTAAAAATGGAACTCCCATTTGACCCAGTGATTCCACTTTTAGGAATATATCCCAAGAAACTAGAAACACGAATCAGAAAGGATATATGCACACCTATGTTCATAGCAGCACAATTCACCATAGCTAAGATTTGGAAACAGCCCAAATACCCATCAGCAGATGAGTGGATTAAAAAACTGTGTTACATCTACACAATGGAATACTACGCTGCAGTAAAAAAGAAGGAGTTCTTACCATTTGCAACAGCATGGATGGAACTGGAGAGCATTATGCTAAGTGAAATAAGCCAGTCAGAGAAAGACAAATACCACATGATCTCACTCATTTGTGGAATATAATGAACAACATAAACTGATGAACAGGGACAGATCCAGAGGCAGAGAAGCATCGATCAGACTGCCAGACCTCAGAGGGAAGGTAGAGAAGGGTGGAGGAGAGATCAACCAAAGGACTTGTATGTATGAATATAAGCCTAACCAATTGACATGAACACCAAGGGGGTGAGGGCATGAATGGGGGGAGGGAGTTGGGGGTTAAAGGAGGGATGAGGACACATATGTAATAACTTAATCAATAAAGAAATTTTTTAAAAAAAGATTCCCCTAAAACATATTGAAGAAAAAAAGTTGGCAGATCTTGTTGATTTTTACTGCCTGAGAATAAAGACAGGAGAGTAAAGATACTATTTCAACCTATAAAACAAGAAAATTAATAATATAGGGAAAATGGGAAAGGGGACCAAAGATCATCTCAATTTTCAATGTGATGCAGATTTTAATAGACATATATACTCCTGATTATCTTTTGAATGGGTTTATATCATTAAGACCTTGCTGTTTGTTGTTTCTTTCCAATATGTTCTTCCAATTCTAGAATTTTAAATAATAGTTATGAGTTTCCACTATCTTATACATAATAGATTACAGAATTTTTTAAAAATGATATCTTCAGAGGACATCAATATAATGAACAATATTTCACAAATAATTTCATTTGTTAATCCTTGTGATGTACTCTCAATCTACAGCTAAATCTTTAAAGCCTCTACCTATATTCTTGAAGTCTTTAACTCCAAACTATAATGCCTAACATGCCAAGGGTACTATTGTCACTTTAGTTGTTTTTCTTGACCTTTACTTGGACTACATTCTCTCTTTTCCTGTAGATGATATATGACTACAGCAAAATACTGCCTTTAAAAATGGATACTTCTTCCATTGGATATGATTAAAAGCTTCTATGGTTGGAATTTACTAGGCTCTAAGTCACCCTGCAGTTCTGGGCACAAATGATACAAATTGGAATTGAGGCTATAAACATACTCACACCAGCAGCTGCTAGGACTAAGTCTCCTATTTCCAGGTTAACTACTCTTTTAGAAACTTACTATCTGATGTAGAAGAAAAATGTCTAACAACTCCCCCCACAACTACTTTCAGTTAGTTATAAATTAAATAACCTTTCCAACAGAAGCAATATTGGATTTTCCATCCAATATTGGATACTAGGTTGATATTTACTTTCCTGGATAAAGAATAAGCCAGCAACCAAATCCAACAATAGTCTAAGGCATCCTAGGACCATTACCTAAGCCACAAATGTTTGCTGGGTAAAAGGTAAATAAATATAAAAAACAACACAAAAACAATCAGTGTTTTTACTGATTTATATGAACTGTGCAGGTGATAAGGTGACAAAAATATTTCAAATCTGTTTTTAAAGGATTTTTAAAAGGTTACAAAATTTGTTAAAGCACTTTACATAGCCAACAAGTTTTTTATTTAGCATGCAGAAATCCCTGTGGAAAAAATGTAATATTGCACTATCAGGGTATTTTATTTCCTATTTTCTAGAATTTCATTTAACCTCATGAAGGAAAGAAAAATAGGTACACATAGTGAATCTGCATCATAGTAGCATTTTAGAGAATCTTTCAGAAAAAAAATTTTTTAAACTATTGCAGATCTTCAGACTATTTCCTTCCCTTTTTCTTATTTCCTGGCAAATTTGCCCCAAACCTAAAAGGCACTATGATACAGCAATAAAGAGCACGGAATTTGAAGCCAGAATTAGGAACTTCATTTAGAAAATTCCACTACTTAATATGCAGCAATTTGAGCAAGTAATTCACCCTTCTTGTGTTTCAGTTTCCCCAAATGTAAAATAGAAATAATGATGGCATTTATTTCATAAGGTTGTTCCTTCATCCAATGAGTTCAAAATAGATTCACATGCTCAGGTTAATGTTTAGCAAATACTAAGGGATGTAAGTGTCTGCTATAATTATTCAGATAAACCAAGTCTCATTACAAAAAGATTAAAGGAGATTTGTTTTATTTGCTATATGAGAATAAAAGGTCTATAAAACCTACTTTATTTACTAAATGAAACTTCAAAGTTTAAAAATCTGGGCCAGTGAGTTCCCTTGCTCTGATTTCTTGTGAAACAATGTTATAAGGAATAAGTTCTTATTCTACCAGGCATTGTAATTGTTCTTTGATAAATAGTACCAAACTTAAAGATATGTGTTGTTTCATATTATGCTAGTTAATAAAATTCATATTTATATTTATTTCAATTTAATTTTAAAATAATTATCAAAGAGCAAAATTTTTATCGATATTAACCTTACAGAATTGTATATCTCATTATTTTCTCCCAAATAACTATTACTCTTTGATCAGTATCAAGAAAAGAGTGGTACATAAAGGAATGTCAGGCTTCTTTGATTTAAGTCAAAAAGGGCATTTTTTGTCTATGTTTAGACTTGTCCACTAGTTACTAATTCTCATTGTTAGCTTTCAGGCTCTCTTCACTACCACTCTGCTTCCAGTTTGGACTAAATGGCCACCCTTGCTACTGTTAAGAGTGTGAGAAGGTCAGGAAGGTCATTCCTTCCCATAGACTCACTGGAGAATTCACACAATGATGGGGAGCAAGCCTCCATTGCATTTTGCCTTCAATAAAATGCGGGCTTTCGATGACACAGCCTTTTGAAATTATCCAGCAAGCTCACTGTTTTCTTAAGTGCACATGATTTTAAAATATGTAATTACTTCATCTGTTTAGTTTTATTTCATTTGACGATTCATGAAATGAGATTAAATGGTCATTGCTAAATATAAATACTTCAAAAATTAGAGATAAAAATACAAGAAGAAAAATTTAAAATATTAGAAATATACAACTGGAGTCATTAAATCATAGAGTGGTTTATCTCTGGATTTTGACTATTCTAAATCATGTTACTTTCTGTATAATGTTTTCTTTCTGTTGCAAAAAAGTTGATATAATATTAATTTATAAAGTACTAGTCATAACAGCACATCAATGAAAAACTAATAAGCATAAATTACTTAAAGTTTGCTTAAAATGATACCATTAAGCAAAATATAACACATGCACCAGCACACACATGCTTTTCTTAATCTCAATGTATTTTTTCCTGTAATATAATCTTATAAATTTGATGGGATAAAACAAATAGTTTATGTATGGTATGTTTCATTGATGGAATTATCTAAGTTGTCATTATGGAATTTTAGTCTTCTACTCCTAAACACAAAAGACAGAAAACTATACAGAATTCAGATCTATATATTTTTAAAAATCATTCAGTTCAGCATAATTGTTACTATCATAGATAAACCTCTGATGATAACAGTTTTCTTAGGTACTTATATTTAGAGATGTTGGTGCTATGTGTCTATGTTAACATTTCCTTATAGAACTTAAACTGATTTTAATCTATTACCTTAATACACATATGCAAAATAGTTGCCGAAGACATATACAATAATCATTAATTTTCAGACTGACTAACTCTCATTTAGAAATTGAGTTCATTAGTAAAGTTGGAATTGCAATAAAAACTTGCCTCATTTTACTCTTTGGAGGTTAAAGTACTAAAATGCACTGCTAAGTACTATATCTAATCAGATACAAATAGAATACCTGTTAGTCTGAGGCCATACCAACAATTATGATCTTTAGATACAATTTATATCCTGGAAAATATTTATTAACTAGACACCATTAATCTTGAAGAATCAAAGCATTTTCCAAATAAAATCACTTTATTTGTACAAAAACAATGGTGAGAAATAAATAGATCAGAGTAGTAAGGTACATATACCAAAATATCATAAATATTTTACCTACCACTTGTATGGTTTTCTAGTTATCAAAGTCAGTAACTATATAGGCATACATTTAAAATAATTTATCAACATTTTAAATTGAAATCTTAGTTACCTTATTTTTCAGGCAAATGTAAACTTTCACTTAAGCTTAATTTTCAAGTTAAGTAAGTGTTAAACAGAAAAAAATATATACATAATACATAAACACAGACAATGGTATGGTGATAGCCTAAGGCAGTGGTCGGCAAACTCATTAGTCAACAGAGCCAAATATCAACAGTCCGTTTGAAATTTCTTTTGAGATCCAAATTTTTTAAACTTAAACTTCTAATGCCATTTCTTCAAAATAGACTCACCCAGGCCGTGGTATTTTGTGGAAGAGCCACACTCAAGGGGCCAAAGAGCCGCATGTGGCACCCGAGCCGCAGTTTGCCGACCATGGGCCTAAGGGAAAGGGAGGGTGGGGGATATGGAGGAACAGCAAAGTGGGGGGAATGAGGATGAAAAGAGACTTTGCTTGCAGCGATGGGAACATGATGTAGTGTGCAGATAATGTTTTATTGAGTTGTACACTTGAAACCTGTACCGTTTTGAGAACCAATGTTGCTTGAATAAATTCAATTACATTTTTTTCAAAAGGAGTCTTATAAGCTCAAAATGGAAATGTGTTTCAAAACCTCTTTTTTCCTGTGGCTCAGGACCTACCGGTGCTTTGGAGAGCTTGTTCTGCATCTGTATCATCACTAATGCAAGCACCTTCGTGAATGAAAGGATTACATCCTGGAATTGTGTTATGTCTCTATTCCTCCTTCTCCAAATCACACCCATCACACACATGGGAATTTGAAAGATTTGACACCTATTATAGTAATATTTGAATATTA
This sequence comes from Cnephaeus nilssonii, assembly GCF_951640355.1. Taxonomy (NCBI): domain Eukaryota; kingdom Metazoa; phylum Chordata; class Mammalia; order Chiroptera; family Vespertilionidae; genus Cnephaeus; species Cnephaeus nilssonii. The sequence goes on from NC_137071.1 coordinate 27,000,020, forward strand.
ATCTATGACTTTTAACTGTGAGGGGAAGTAGACATTTGATAGTACACAAAGTTATGTACAAACTTATGTAAAAGTAGAGTGCAGATAAAAATCTACTATACGATAACAATGTCAACCTTGAGGGCAGGCATCAGTCAGTGATAATTAGACTGCAGACCAACTTGTTTGTGTATATATACATGTATATATATGTGTGTGTATATATATATATATATATATATATATATATATATATATATATGATTTCAGAGAGGAAGGGAGAGGGAGAGAGAGAGAGAAACATCAATGATGAGAGAGAATCATTGATTGGCTGCCTCCTGCACGCCCCCTCCTGGGGATCAAGCCCGCAATCCGGGCATGTGTCCTTGACCAGAATTGAACCCAGGATCCTTCAGTCCGCAGGCTGACGCTCTATCCACTGAGCCAAACCGGCTAGGGATGTTTCTGGTTTGTTTGGATTTTTTTCCTTCAGGAATTTACATTGTAATTTAAATTATACAGGTATAATATTCTTAAGCTAGCGATAATATAAAGGTTCTATAAAAGGACTCTTGTCTGCAATGTTATGCAAGTAACCTTGCTGTAATTTTAAAGTCCAGATGTCATCAAGCAGTACAATTAACTGCATTTGGTTAGTTTTTGTTGATGAACCTTTCATTTACTGACAGCAACAGCCTTGCCTCTTGTAACTATCCTTTGCCTCTTATTACTTGCTAAACCGTTCATCCAATGATGTATGACAACAGAAACTGTTTGCATTGATTTGTGCAAACTCCATGGTGAAAGGACAGGCTTTGAAAGGAGCTTTCCAAGTTCAGATACAATCCTGCTGTTTTATTTTGCACAATACAACCAGTTGAATCATAATTCTAGAGGGAAAAATACACTTTCCCTCAGAGTAACCATGAAATCATGGTTTTGTTAGTAAAAAATCATGTGTAATTAGTATGTTAAATTTGAATGATCTCTGTACATTTGAAATCATGTTCTTCATAGATGTTCCATTCATGAACTAGAAATTAAATCCACATGGTCATGGTCTAATCAATCTAAATAATTCACCTCCAGCCACTAAATTAACACTTTTACCTCAAGGGAGGGGTGCTTTCTGCTTGGGTATTTCTTAAGTTTCCATATGTTTATTGTCTAAAAGTACTGTAACAAGTCTACTTACTTCACCAAAACATGTAAAGATATCCTTGATCAACTGCCATCCAGAGAAAACCCATATTAAACATCTTCATTGTCTAAAATTCACTGACCACCAGGGCAACTCCTACATTGAGCGTCTGCCCCCTGGTGGTCAGTGCGCATCATAGTGACAGGTCATTCCCCCATTCAGTCAATTTGCATATTAGACTTTTATTAAATAGGATATCCTGCCATTAAGAGAAAAATATGTTTAAATTATTAAGAAGTGTTATTGTAAAAGTATTGTTCTGTAAAACATCACTAACTTCCAACCATATTCCAAGACACAGTAAGAGCAAGCTTCTATATGGATATAGACTCACTCTAGCTTTATCTGTATTGCTGTACAATAAAAATTGGTGAGTAGAATGATGATTCTGAGGCCTTAAGAGTTCAATCACCCAAATAATGTTATATTTATGTTCACTGAATCATGTTAGCTAAAACAGGCAATAAAATAGGGCAATATTATTTTTTAACAGTTCAACAAGAATTGACAGCCAAGATATTTTAGTAACTTCAGTTAACTGGAAACTCCTTACCTGATCTTTCCAGTTAATAAAATTTTTTGTTGTAAGCAAGTCCACATTCCATAAAAGAATTCTTATTTGGAACAAATAAGATATTGATTATCTAAAATCAGTCATATACTCTGATAAGTCAATTCCTATGAGGGAAATAGCTAATCTAAATGGTATCAAGTTTGTTCTCTTTCTTAAAACAGATTAATAACAAGAATATTGAAGCAAATATTCTCCTTAATACAATGGCATGTGCCTACTTATCAAAGTTCCATTTTTTTTATTCTTATGTGAGTAACCAATGACCACTATTTTAGTTGTGCTCTCACCAAACATGTACTTTTCTCTATTTTCCAAGAAAATCACTTCCAATCAGCTTTCAAACACTAGTCTCAAATAAAATCATCCCAAGAGTGTTCTGGAACAGAGGAATCCCACAGCAGCTACAAAACTATAAATATCCTGTAAACACTCAGATCAATGTCAACAGTGATTTGCAATAAATGAGTCCTAGTGAATTCTAATGGAGCTCCAAATCCCACTGGCTATTGATAGGCTATCATCAAGTGAAAGTCCTTTAACATGATCTAAGATAATATTATAATTTCTATTCTCCTTAAAGACAGCCTGTTTTTCTATTGTTTTTCTATACACAGTATTTACACAGACTTACACAGCCCCCTCCCTACTCAACCACAACCAAGTCCAAAGCTCACTAATATTCATATATAGCAAGGTCAGAATTTTTTTATCTAAGAAAAAATTTATTTGATTAATGTTGAGAGCTGCACCATGTTTAGACTGGGTCATGACCCCAGGCATCCATTTAATCAAATTTCTCTCCTGCCTGTCCCACTGGAGCCATCACAAGAAGGAACTCTTTCAATGAAAAAGGAGGCAGAGGAGGAGGGGGGAGCGTTCTTCACATCTCACATTATTTACATGCTGTTAAGTAATTATTTCACTTGTCTACTCCCACTGGCCATCAACAGACAAGTCACCTCCTTGAAGACCCTGAAAAGCCTATTCAGCTGTATAGAGCTCATTTTGTTTTTTGTTTTTACTCCCTTCATAATGTAGCTAACTGCTTAGTTTAAAGACTTGTATGTGTATATTAAAGTATACCTTGTCCATGCTAATGACCTCACTAATTATAAGTGTATTTACCATATAGATGTTCTTGGTGTTTCTTTATGAATACCACTGTTTCTACTATGTTAGAGCAATAATTTCTGTATAATTTCTCCACCCCCATCACACCACTTCAATACTTCAAGATGAATACCCCTCCTCATCCATCCATACACAATAGACCTGTTTTTCTAAGGAATTGTGTCATTGTTTGAGTGGCCAAACAAGTTGTTATTTTTCAGTAGTTTTCAATAACACTGATTTTTAATGCAGCTATTCTCAGGGCAAAGAGCAGAAATGAGGTAAGCAGATAATAAAGAATTACAGTTTGCCTTTACTAGTATTTAATAGCTCTATCAGTCAGAGTAATAGAAATGGAGAAAATGGTAACCTATTCACCGAACCCTTCCTAATTGCTGTTCTAAAATGCAAGAAAGGAAGTGGCAGCAAGGGAAAAAATTTTATATGTAATTGCAGTTCAAGAATTAAAGGCAAATGACTTGAAAGCTAAGTATAAGCAAACTCCTCCTGAAATTAAATGGAAACAGACTACAAAACACACTATGTTTAGAGGCTGAAGAGATAGCTGAACAGCAAAGGCCTCAAAATCAAAGGCCATTTTTCTTTCTGAATTTCTTTTTTATTCCCAACTTCAGCTGAAATAGACACATTCACACAGTTTTGTTCATCTTGATAAAGAGAAAAAAGGTCAAAGATTTTTCTGATTTAAAAAGACAAAGCTGCACATGAGTTACTTTAATAGATTTCTTATAATTACTTGAAAATTTTATTTTAACTGAGCACTTTTCCTTATTTTACCTCCAATTTTCACTTTCTGGTTAATGGTCACTTATGAAAGTGAAATTATTCAAGGAAATGACTCCCAATGAGATGGTCTTAATATCATATTAGATTATTAATAATCTCACAAGTGCAATGCATGCTTCTCTCCAAAGAAGTTTAATGCACAGGATATAAATGGACCAGGATTTCTACCCTTCAGTCCTTGTAAACATCCATTCCCAAAAGGAAAATACTACTACATGCAGAGACAGATTAAAATGACAAAGTTAATATAGCTGGGCATGAATGAAATTATTTTTGTTTTAATGTGTAGCTATTGTAAATATTTTCAATGAGGAAAGAAAAAAAGAAGAAAACCTACTGAGAAATAAAGTCATGAAGGAGGAAGGAAGAAAAAAGTATTGTAAGAATGGGAAAAGGCAGTATATTATAAAGAAGATTGGGAAATAGGAAAATGTAGAAAGGAAAGTAAAAAATACTAAAATGATCATTTAATGTGATTTAAAAAGAAACACTTGGGCCCATTATCCCTTATAGTCATGAAGATAAATGAATAAAAAAGAAAACTGAAGAGAATAAGCTTGATGCATCAGAAAGAATACTGGGCTAAGTTTCAAAAATCTGGGTTCTATTAATAAATATCTGAGCTATGCCGTGACTGGTTTGGCTCAGTGGATAGAGCGTCAACCTGCAGACTGAAGGGTCCCAGGTTCAATTCCGGTCAAGGGCATGTACCTTGGTTGAGGGCACATCCCCAGTAGGGGGTGTGCAGGAGGTAGCTGATCGATGTTTCTCTCTCATCTATGTTTCTAACTCTCTATCCCTCTCCCTTCTTCTCTGTAAAAAACCAATAAAATATATTAAATAAATAAGTAAATAAATAAATATCTGAGCTACCAAAGGCAAGTCATTTCATTTTTCTAGATTTTGTTTCTTCATCTGTAAAATGAAATGTCAAACTAAATGATCTATGATGTCCCTTCTGTCTCTTAAATAGTAAATATTCTGAAATAACCAAAACCAGTGAACATCTTTAATATTTGCATTACTGATTTTTTCCTATCTTGTTTTTACACTCATGATAGTTTTATTCTGTAACAGCAGCAGAGGAAAAAGTAATTCATTCTTGACAACTTCACTACTATTTGATATTGTCACTTAGTAAATAACATTGATTCACTAAGAATTACGAATCAGTTGAAAATTAAATAGGAATATCAATCTAACATTTTTTTTTCTCTCAAAGCATAGGGTGAAAGACTGGTTGAAATGATATATGTGTCTTGGTGAAAAGGAAAACCAAAAGTGGGGAAATTACAAGACTCTGCAAGTGATTAGAAATAAGGTATTTGTGCTTAACATTTCCTTTCCTTTTAAGTTTCACCGTCCATGTTTAAAATGCTCATTATTTCTTAGTGACAACTAAAGGAATATTGGGCAGATGTCCTGAGTGAAGGGAAGGAACAAAGATTTCCAGGTCTCTTACCGAGTTTGTATCTAATTGCAGAAAGCCCTAATTTTTAAAAGGCAATTGTTTAATTTTATCCCTGAGTGTTTATTTAAGTTAAAATACGTACTTTATTTTCATGCACTTACACAGATTTGAGTGATTATCATGGTACCTGGCACACAGCCAACTCTTGAAAAATATCTGTTGAATGAATGAATGATAGGTGTATTGATCGTTATTTCCTTCACTTGGCTTCTTCACTGCTCACAAAAGTAGTGCTACTGGAATTGCTCTGAATACATCAAACCTGAAATTTACCTCTTTATTATCTAGAAAGTAAAAGACCCTTAAGAAATACAATTTTAAAATCTAAACAAGTGCCAAAGAGTGCATAATTCCAGGGAATGCCGTTCACATTGCATTTTGCATAAAGTGACCCCTGGAAAAGTTCAAGAGAGAGAGCAGTCTGACAAGGTGGGGAATTAAATTCTTCAAAAATGGCCATCCACATACAAACACTCAATATATATTTTACATGTATTATTTTTTTCAATTTTTTATTGATTATGGTATTGCATATGTGTCCATATCCTCCCATTGTCCCCCACCCCACTCCCATACATGCCCTCACCTCCCTGCTGTCTGTGTCCATTGGTTAGGCTTATATGCATGCATAAAAGTCTTTTGGTTGTTCTCTCCCCCTTACCCCCACCCTCCCCTACCTTCCCTCTGAGGTTTGATGTTCTGATCAATGCTTCTCTGTCTCTGGATCTGTTTTTGTTCATCAGTTTATGTTGTTCATTATAATCCGCAAATGAGTGAGATCATGTGATATTTATCTTTCTCTGACTGACTTATTTCACTTAGCATAATGCTCTCCAGCTCCATCCATGCTGTTGCAAATGGTAGGAGTTCCTTCCTTTTTACAGCAGCATAGTATTCCATTGTGTAGATGTACCACAGTTTTCTATGTGGTGAAATTCTCCAACTCTGTAGGGAAGATATTCTTAATACAAATAAAAAAAAATTGAGGCTGAGTAAAACTAATTTATCCAAAATTGCAGTGAGTGAATGTCTAAGCAAGGTTTAGATCCAAATCTATTTACTTCAAAGCTTCCATTTTCCCACTATCCTGTAATTGTCTTTCTATAAGGCAAAAAACTCTGGTCACCTGTTTCACTTAAATAATTTACCTAAACACAACAATATTTTATTTATTTAAACCTAGGATTTTACCCAATCAGTTCAAAATAAGGACAATTCCACTGAGTTGAAAATGTTGTGTGAAAGATTTTACTTCTAGCTTCCAGTTGCAAATGACAAAATATTGATGGGTATTAACTGACATCATTAAAATGACACCAAGTTGATTGCATAACAACATTGCAGTACCAAATGGCAACAATGAAAATTAAAATAATAAATAAATATAATAAACATAAATAAAACTCTTTAAAAATATCAGTATATACATATATCCAATCATGTTATACGCCTTAAAAATATCAAATTGTGCAACCTACATATATACAATTTGTATTTGTCGATCATACCTCAGTAAAGCTGGGGAAGTAAGTCATCCAGCCTATGTACTGCACAATTGATACCTTAGTGCTCTGTTAAGCACCTTAACAAGCGGTCATCCAATCTCTGCTTGAACATCTTCATTTTATGGTACTTACACTATATGCTTAAATTAGCCTATTCTACCTTTGGGCAACTCAGACTATTAAGTCCTATATCACATTTGAACCCAAATCTCTTTTCCTTTAAGTTTACCCTCTATAGTCAACATAGCAAATGTAATACATTGAAATAGAAACTTTGGTGGACAAGGAGTGAATACCAAAAAGAATTAGTCTCCTTTTGTAGGTCTCATAACCCAGATTAGTAAACCTTGAATTTGTCCAATTCTTGCATGAGGAAACTTTGGACCAGTGAATAACTTTGTGCAAGATAATGGGACTACTTATCCTACATAATAAAAAGGCAATATGCAAATTGCATCACTCCGCTACGCCCACGATTGGGCCGGCTGGCGGCGCGGGGGGCGGGACTCAGGGTGGCCGATTGGCTGGCGGTAGGAGTGGGGGACAGGGACTCACGAGTCCCTGACTCCCGCTCCTCCCACCGGCCGTTAGGCCAACACTGCGGAAGGACCCATGGGGCCTGCGGAAGACGCTGGTGGTGGCCAATAGCGTGGCTGCTGGCAGCAGTTTTGCGCCAGCAGCAGTTTTCCTCTGGCCACCCGCCGATCGGAGCGCCTCCCGGATCGGAGTTCCTCTCGGGGTATCCGATCGCGCTGGTGGGAGGCGCTCTGATCTGCGGGTGGCCAGAGGTAAACTGCTGCTGGCGGAAAACTGGTGCCGGCAGCCAGGTGAAAGTCTATTGCAGGAAACTTCGTGCAACGGGTTTCTAGTTATCAATAAAATAAGACCAGTATCCAGGTCTTCTAATTCCCATTCAATTGCTCTTTATAGTACACTGCTCTATGATATCCTTAGTGGTTTAAGAACATAGGCCCTGGAGTCAGCCTGTCTGGGTTTAAATTTCACCTTTAAACACACTAGTTGTGTAACATGAGGCAAGTTACTTCATCAACAAAATGGAGGTAATTGTAGCACCTCCCTCATATGATTTTGGGTGTACTAAATGTGTTTGTGTATATGATGTTCTTAAATCAGTGCCAAGAACAGAGCAAACTTTACTCAGTAAATATTGGTGGTTATTTTTATCCTTATTTTCCTTTTCAAAGTTGTAAAACACTGTCAATTCACAGCCATAACACCAATGAGTTCCTACAACTTTTTAGCCATCTGGTGCCAACATGGGGGCAGCCATCTTGTGATGATGTGGGGGTGGCCATCTTGTGGTGGCCATCTTGTAATGATGTGGGGGCGTCCATCTTGTTATGATGTAGGGGTGGCCATCTTGTGACGACATGGGGGCAGCCATCTTTTGACAATGTGGGGGCGGCCATCTTGTGATGTGAGGGCGTGAGGGTCAATTACCTCTTTATTATATAGGATATTACTACAGGAATATCTAGTATTTAAATCATATGGCTTTCACGTAAGTATACACTAACTATCTGTACTCTAGGCACTGGCCAGAGAGCTCATGCTTAACTGAATATTCTACAGCTTCCACCAAAATTTGAAGAGAAATGGGTGAAACAGAGAAGATAAATAGATAGAAGATAGATGATAGATAAAGACTTAGAGAGAAAGGAGGATGTATTAACTAGGTTCTTTCAATGCCATTTTAATATCAAGTTGGATGACTCAAAAGTGTACCTGTAAAGTATTATCTGACTGTCCTTGAAAATCCTCTTACTGAATTGTGATTTAATTTTGGGGGGCTCAGCTTTTATTGAATATTGAATTAATAAAGTTTTAGTTACATGGACAATAATTTTGAATCCATTTTTAATGAAGTCATCTTTTATAACTGTCGCCCCCAACTGCTCCCCTGCTGGCCTGGTTGCCCCCAACTGCCCTCCCTGCTGGCCTGGTCATCCCCAACTGCCCCCCTGACAGCCTGATCACCCCTAACTGCCCCCCCACTGCCCTCACTGCCCCCACTGCCAGCCTAGTTGCCCCACGCAACCTGCTGTTCAGTCGTTTTGGTCGTACCTCACTAAACCCCGTGACGGCCTGGTCACCCCATGCAGCTTGCTGTTCAGTTGTTACTGTGACGGCATCCTGGACAATTTGTATATTCTTCTATTATTAGTATATAGAAGATAAATGGCAACCACTAAGTGCAAACTCATGATCAGATCATTCTACAAATAAAATGATATTTAATCTACTCATGGAGATGTCTATCCTTCATTAACTTAGGTTAGCTAGAAGATTTGGCAGCAAAAATAAGATGGATACTAAATAGATCTATTTTCTAGATTTATGCAAAGTTAGGAAATCAAAGGTTGTGTCCATAGCTATTTAATCTAAATACTAAAATTGTATCTTTGGCTTTTTAAAAGTAATTACTGACATTATCATTCATTTTAACATAAAAAGTGGATCTATTCTTAAAAAAAATGTGCAAAATGTTTGACTAAACATAATGTGTTCTCCCAGAATGTGAAGAGGGTTATAGAATAAAAGAAAAGAGAAAAAAAAAAGTAAAACCAAGTCCTTTTTTTCTGCATTAATCTGAATGAATTAAGTAGAAGACATTTAAGCCAAAAAAAACACCAAAAAACAAAATTTAAGACAAAAGACAAAACTTGGTGAAGTAATAAGGATGTTAACTACATAGTAATCCTCTTCATTTATTTTAAGGCTTTGTAAAACAGCAGAGGAGAAAGAGGAGGGAAGAAAAATAATTGGGACCACTTATTTTAACACTGGCCTCATATAAGTACAGACATGGCTTTTGAAAAATTTCAGAATCTTTCTTTGTCTAGGCCTTATTGGGAACAATTAACATAGTGCAGGTATACTGATAAAATAAAAATTCCAACCATGTAACAAAAATGCAGTTGACAACTTGTATATTATGCAATTATATTATGCAATTATTACTTTTATTAATTTATTAGGATAATTGCAACTTTTTCAATGTTATAATATGATAATAAAGGACTTGTCATGACTAAGTTAACCTCTGAACATCTCTGACCTCAGGGAAAATAGTTGCAAGCTTTCAATACAAAATAGTCTGTCAGTTACCACAAAGACATTTGATGACTATATTATCTTGTAATTAAATGTCTCAACAAACTTCTGCTTTTGATTGACAGGTAGTTAAGACTATCATTGACCACAGGGCAGTTTCTTTATATTTCAAGAATAATGTCTTTAGAGTTCAAGAATATTTTTTTAGCACAGAAGCAAGAAGATGAGGTTTCAAAAATTAAAATGCCTTCAGTAATATATTTATTAATCTATATTTGTCACTGGTAAAAACAAAGAAAATGATGCTGCTATGTTTATCTGTTGCCCAATTCATTGTGTTGCAATAGAAACCTTAAGAAATTTATATGATTTTTTGTTAACATTATGGGACATATCAAATAATTTCAGTGCTCTTCTATCCCATGTCCACATTTTCTATGACTGAATTCATTAAAAGTCACCAGTAATTGATGCTTGTATGTGCTTTATGATCATTTTTCCTATTACCATTCTTGAATCTAATGTTAGATCAACATTTTAAGAACAGGATATATCATATATAACATACATTGTATTATTTCTCCTTCTTCCTGTTACCTTCCTTAATATATGGATCAGTAAAGGAATCCATTTCATATCACATTGCTCACAGTACTGTCACTAACATTTCCATTATTTCAGATTGAAATAAAACTTTTCTTGGATGAGGCTAAATATTTCATTTTAATAATTTTTAAATAATAAGAACTGAATGAGCAGCAAAGCTAGCAAAGAAGAATGTTCATGTACCATATCCTAAGATTATTATAAATTCCACAGTCAAATATTCAAGTATAAAGTCATTGAGAAGTTAATTAAGATGAGCTACTTGGATTTATTTTGGTTACTTTTATTATACTGATAAAAATTTTAGTTTTAAAAAAACATGGCATTTATAAAGGAAACTTTTTTTAAAATAAGGATCTTTCATGATTAAAATAAAAGTAACGTAACTGAGATATTATACCAGTAAAGCGAAATACCATTAAAACCCATTATCAGTACAGAATTAGAAATACCTTTTTCTTAATCATCATGATGCAATTTTCTTTTACAAAGTAAAAGTTTATTTTACTATAGGAATTAAATTTAGTTCCTTTAAGTTTCTTCATTAAGTGTTCTATCTGGGATGAATGTATATTAAAATATACAGAATGAGAATATCATTTAATGGAAAGGCTGCTCATATGCAAACACACCCTTTCTCAAAAGGCTGGAGGAAGACAAATGGGGAGAGGTGCTACAAATGAGCTCTAGATGGATGCATATTATTTGGAAAAAAATTGTTTCTTTTTTTGAACAAGCAATGACATCAATTTCAACTTATGAAAAAACCTGATTTCTCAGAATGTGAAACAAATTTTTTAGAGATCGTCACCCTTTTCCCCCACGATATGCAAAACCTAGCCTAAAGGGACCATCATAATTCCCAGTTTTCCTGAATATTCCTTAGGTGATCATATCTCACATAGAAATCTTTGTGGGTTACAAAAATAAATTTTATGCCCAAATATATTCAACAAAGAAATACTAAGCATCTACTTTGTGCTAAGCATTTTCATAGTCACAGCATAGCTGAACATAATCATTATATGCACATGTCACTGGATATTTTTTAAAAAGCAGAAATAAAACAAAAATCTCCATGTATATGGTGGGGTGAGATAAAGAGAGGTGAACTCCATTGCTATGTAACATAAGGCTCATAATAAAACTTCTTATTATTTATTATGGAAAGGTTAATCCAGAGCAACTTAATTATAAAATGCAAACAGCATTTCCTATTCTCCTTAAAAAAAATAGACTGCATATTCAGGAAAAACAATTGTGTAGCTTACAAAAAGTAAAGCTTAAGGCTAATAAATACAAAGTGGAAATTATTTTAAAAGAAAGAAAGGTGTTTATAGAGTAAAGAGGAACTTTCTAAACTCAACATATCTAAGTTCTAAAGATACAAATGAAGAAATAATGCAACTTGACAATGAGAATACATTGATGATTTCATTTCCTCTCAGCCAATTAAAAGGGTGAAGTATACTTATTTTTCAACAGCACAGTTACACAATCACAAAACTATTTTAAACTGAACTGTTTTTCCTCAAAATATTATAAAAATTAAGTAAATCTAGTTTAGATATCAAAGGTACAGAAGCAAATATGAATTAACCAAGCAACTCAGCAGGTAAAATAATTTTTGCCATCATTTTGCAAGTTGCACCTGAAATTTGAAATATTTTTCTATGACAATAATTCAGAGACACTGAAGCAATTTATCAAATAAGGCCTTTTCCAAATTGGAAAGATGTTCTTTACAACAGCATTTTCAACAGGATTTAGAGACTCGTGGATGAATGTATCACCTGCAAAGAACTTACTTTATGGTTCTGTTTTGATAACACCATTCCACATAGCTATACTGTCTTTCAGCTAAAAACCTAAGTAAGCTGCATAAAATGCACTCACATGGCTTATTTTATTATAAAACTTCATAAAGACATCAACAAAATCACTTGGTCATTCACCTAAGAGGCCACAGTAAAATAGCATCATAGCAAACGAGAATCATGAGTGTTTTTCTCAAGCCTCTCTCTCTCTCTCTCTCTCTCTCTCTCTCTCTCTCTCTCTCTCTCTCTTGATTCTCACTCCCAGTGATTTTTTTTTCCATTGATTTTTAGAGAGTGGAAGAAAAGGATAGAGGGGGATGGGGATTGGGGATGGGGAGAGAGAGAGAGAGAGGAGAAAGAAAGACATTGATTAGTTTCCTCCTGCACAGGCCCTGGCCAGGGCCAGGGATGGAAACTGCAATCCAGGTACATGCCCTTGATCTAGAATTGAACCCAAGACCATTCAGTGCACGGGCCAACACTCTAACCACCTTGCAACACTAGCCAGCCAGGGTTTTCAAGACTCTCTTTTAACTACAATATTCATATTAGTCAGATATGCTGAAAGAAATAGGGTTTAAGGGGGAAACAAATAAAATATGCTCTGTTTTGTTAGACTGCAAATCAGCCTCAAACAAAAATTCTATGAAAGAGATATAAACTGGAAGTAGACCAAAAAGGTCAAAATAATAATGGAAATTATGAAATCATATCATTTTTTAGACAGCCATTGTATCAGGCATTTCTATTTAATGATGCTGCAACGCCCTACCACTTTCAAACGTTTTTAGAGCTCAGAAGGAAAATTCACACACACAATATGCACATGAGCCATATTTATCCTCATGTTATAAAATGGATTAGCTATTATATGAAAATCATTCATTTATGCAAACATCATTTCAGTGCTAAGCAGATGACAATAAGTTTCACTAGAGGCTCAGTCCTGGGTCACCTGTGAAACTATCTTGTAAAGTTTATAACTCTTTCTTAGGCTACCTGTGCATCCCACAGATCTTTTTGGTTTATTCCAGTAGTTCCGATGTAATAATTTTCAATAGTCCCCCCTTTCACCCTCAAACGTGTTCCGATTTGGAAGATAAATTATAGGTCTCCCTATTAATATACCATTGACCTATATAAATACATAGAATTATATACTAGAGGAAATATCTTTACTTTCTTCTTTTGACCAGAGATTGTTCTCTGACAGCAGAGCATGAAACATTTTCCAAGCCAATGAAATATGGTGTGACCACTGAGTATTATCACTCACAATTCAGCTACCACCAATTTCCCACACTTAGCCCCTGATTCACTTGTAGTAGAATAATTTAACAGCCTCATACAATCTGACTGAATTCTAATAAATTCTCCTTTTGTCATTACTCTTGTCAGAAAGAGATTTCATTTGGAAGGCTTCAGAAAAGTTCTACATAAAATGAAGGCATTCAATCACAGGACTACCTATTCCTAGTACAACTAACCTCCTATGATAGTGTTGCTATTTGTGTCAGTGTTCAGGCAGCTGCTCACAGACCAATACAACTGACAAGTTAATATTTTACACCACAAAGCAGAAAGGCACTTGCTATCACTGGGTGGTGATATAGGTTGTATGAAATCATATTGGGAGCCAGATGTGACCCATGGACTGAACTGTGTCTTGTTTGTCCCTCGGTTGAAAATTTTTTTTCTTTAACCCTTCAATATTCTGGAAATTGAGCTACTTATCACCCTATTATAAGGTTAGCAGATCGACACCTCGTGTGAGTAGAATTGTAGGGTTTTCATTGCCTTAACAACTCAGATTATGTTTCTGTATATGACTCTGAAGCCAGAGAAAGTATGTTTGTAAATGGGTGTGTATACACATGTGCTGTATCCCTGTTTCTTGGTTCATTATCTTCCAACAAGATACTGACAGTAACACCTATTATTTTATCTTCTGTGTGCACTCTCTACAGATCCCCCACAACCTAAATTCTAAAGAATAATCCAGTATAATAAAATTACTAAACTCAGTAAAATGTAATAACTCCAGTATATATGTAATTAAGATCCCTTTACAAAATATTTTAATCAATGTGATATATATTTGTAAATCTCAAAACCCCCTTTTGAAATAAAAAGGATTCCATTTTTATTCAGTTTCTAGACAAACCAAAAGAACGTATCACAAAGAGGGTCTAATAGCAAGAAGGTTAATAATAAAAGAGGCAAATTATTCTTCTGATAAATGCACATAAAACACTGCCATTAATTTTTACATTTTATAGGCGAACTTGAACACATATGATGTACTAATAGTAAAAATTAAAATTAACTTATATAATTGAGGTAATACATTTGTCACAAATTATGTCAAATTCATCATGTATTAGGACATTTCACATATAACTTCTACAATGAATTTTTTTAAAATTATCTTAAATTATTATTCCATCCAACATTTTAATTAAAGGATTTTAAATTCATATTAAACTATAATTAAAATGTAAGTCATTAAACATGAAATCAATTTTGTAAGGACAATATCAAAACATGATATTAATTATCTGTAATAGAAAGTTAACTGAATTACAAAGAAGTTTTAAGTTATACAATAAAGTTTGTGGTATAAACCTTTTGTAGTATATCACTTCATTCTATGTAAAAAAATAGCAGATGCCATGCATTCTTCCTTATTCTGTCTGTTTAGTTCTTTTAACCCTGACATGCAGGGAATACAGTCTCTAAAATATTCCAGTAGAAATGTGCAAAGTCAACTCATTGGTTTTACAATGTCCTGCTGTGCTGCTTTTAATACTCGGTACTACATGATTACCTCAAGTCTCAATTTTATAGTCATTGAAGATGATTTTCATATTTTATCTTCTTTTGAGATGCCCTTTATTGTTTTTAATTCTTCTCCCAACACCCCCAGCTTTTTCAACACTGTATGTCTTCAGGACCTACATTGTTTAAGATATTAACATGATTGAAAACTTAATGTGTCAGCTCATTCTAAATTAATCCTAAGACAATGTTACAAGTCAAGTTTGCAAAAAAAAATGGTGCCCCTAATTCTTTTTTGGCCAGTACATTCAGCCTGAGTGGTCAATTTTACAATCATTTCCATAAAGTTCTGGAACAGAGCCTGGATTGATATTGCTTCTCATCTTGTTCAAAATTACATCAGATAAAAGACAGAATACATCTGACTGCTTCTTTGTATAATATAGGTTTCTTCCATTTAGAAAAGTGCAGTGATTCATCAGTAATTTAACCTATAGACATTTGAAGGTTGGAGAGTATCTCTAAGGGGCTGTTGACCTTCAGCAAGTGAAAGAACTGGAACTCCAGCCTCAGTCAATATATATTTATCTTTCTGTTGGGACTATTACAACTGTGGAAGCAATGCTGACCTTGAGACTTCTAGCTCAGGATGCACACGAATAATGCTCCCTAAAGAAAAAATATAAAAATACTGAAATAGGATACCTAGAACTAAAATGCACATTCTGTAAATATCAAAAGAAAATACTCTCAACATTAAAATCAATTCTGAAAACAATAAGCATAATATTTCCATGACCCACTGGGTTTCTCTTCAATATGAATCTGGGTATAATCCCATTAGACCAGAATCATATAATTTGGAAATGCTAAGTATTTCTGATACTCCCAAAGGTTACGATATCAAGAGCCTGGATTGTTTTCAGGTGAACTAATCTTATTTTATTTCCCAGAATACCATAATACCATAGATCTCTAAAAAAATCATCACATCCTTTATTGACTAAATTTATATAAAAACATGCTTTTATTTTTAATCTGGAGAAAACCCAAATAGTGATGTGCTAAAATTCTTTTTTAGTAATTCTCCATTTTACCTGATGGAATATTTGTTTTGAAGGATACTTTTCCCCCCATAATAGCCATAGTTGTCATTCTCATTAAGGACCAACAAGAATATGTGTATTCGTTCAGAACACTAACTAAAGCATCACTTAATATATAACAATTTAAGTGTACTAAAGGCTGAAAAAATAATCAAAATGTAACTAATAACCAATAAGTAATGAAAATCTTAAGAAGATTGGCTGAGATTTTAAAAAATATTTGTCATTCTTTTATAAACACATAGGGAATTAATGTAAAAGGCTCGCTGAAAGTAAAAGTAGAGTAAGATCTTCTGAAAGACTGACATATCTATATATTGTTGTAAAAACCATACATAACTTTTTATTTCTACAGTTTTGCTTTCCTAATATACCCATATAGATAACTGGAGTACTATGAAAGGATCTATGAATGGTAACAGAGACATGAATGCATCATTAAAAAAATAAACCTCTATTATCAAATAATTGGTTTGTCTGTTGAGTGACATGAGGTTATCAGCATGCCCCCCATTTGAATATCATCTTTGTTACAGAGGGAGACAACCACATAGAGAGAGCAAAGCTCTTTTCTAGTCCTGTCAGCATTAATAAACTTTAGTCCTCTCCACCCAAAAACATGATTGCACCAAAATCAACAGGTACATGAAACCAAGAGAGCCATAGACTTGCTGATATATTGATAAAAGCCACTTTATCCAGTAAGATTCTTTCAGTATTTATAATGTTAGGGAAATATTCTATTTATTCAATAAAGGATTTCAACTAATTTTATGATATGGAATCATGAAGTAAATCTTTGTGGGGACTTTTATGTGATGTATACCCCTTCATTTGAGTTGATTTCTGAATTAATTCATACATACAATTCAACTCAATAACAATCTAAACCTAGTTGCTCTTCAATGGTGCTGATTTATATCATTTCACACTACATGAGAAATACCTAAAGATCTCTCCAACCTTTTAATCATGCTCAATCTATCACAATCCAAATTGTATTAGTAATGTTCACACAAAACTGTTTTCCTCATTTTTTGGTTGTTTTTCTGTCTCTAAACTCTACCTACTTTCAGAGAGTGACCTCTACAGTAAGTTAATAACATTCTTACCATTTACTCTTTAGTTCTCTTTGAATCTGAGTTAAATGTTATTTTGTATTTTTTCCCATTTTTCTCAAAATTCCTTATTTTTAAAACAATATATTTACATAGTAAGCATTATTTTAAGAAGGATAATTGGAAACAGACCAAACCTTTTTATAAAACTATTTTGCCGAAACCGGTTTGGCTCAGTGGATAGAGTGTCGGCCTGTGGACTGAAGGGTCCCGGTTCGATTCCGGTCAAGGGCATGTGCCTTGGTTGCGGACACATCCCCAGTGGGGGTGTGCAAGAGGCAGCTGATGGATGTTTCTCTCTCATCGATGTTTCTAACTTTCTATCCCTCTCCCTTCCTCTCTGTAAAAAATCAATAAAATATATTTTTTTAAAAACAAAACAAAAAAAAAACTATTTTAACAAAAGCATGATAAAATGTAAGGTAACAGGGTAAAATCTTGCATTAATATATACTGTTTCTGGGGAATATATAATGAAAAGTTTAAAAATGTCTTCATTACATTAAAATCAAAGTGCATATTTTAGACTGCATTTTTCTTACTGCTTCTAACATTGCCAAATTTATTTGCACTCCCGTACTTCTCTCCACCTAACCTATTTCTATTCGTCTCTTATGGCTCAGCTTCTATACAATTATAATTGTTAATAACAATTCCACTGAATAAACATATATTGAGGTTTTGTTATGAGCAAAGCACTGTGATAGGCACTAGAGGCAAATAAAATAATAGAAATATTGTGTTATGATATTCTGTGAACAGAAAAGAGAAAAAAACAAATCTAACCAGTGACTCATGGAAAGGGTAGAATTTGAATTAGTCTTAAAATCTTACAAGTAGAAATTTGAGAAAGTGGTGGGGCAGAGAACACTGTGGAGCCAAATTATAAAGCTGAAAGAACAGAGTTAACATAGAGAGTCAAACAAGCCACTTTTTGAAGTGTCTTTATAGAATTATCTTATGTCAGTCTCTCCCTGACCTCCTATAGCTCTGGTTCTATACGGTATACAATTTTGCATTTCCTTATTGTAGAGCTCTCATTTATTCTTTTTTGTATGCCTTGACTCCAACAGGAGAATGTAAGCTATATAAGTGCAAAAATATTATGTACTAGAGGCTCAATGCCCGAAATTCGTGCAAGAGTAGACCTTCCTTCCCCTGGCTGGCAGCACCAACTTCCCTATGGCACCCGGGACCTGGGCTTCCCTCACAGCTCTGGCTTCATCAGGAAGGTCATCCAGAAGGACATCCGGAATGACGTCTGATCTAATTAGCATATTACACTTTTATTATTATAGATTTCTTGTAAATTTCCCTTACAATATTTATTATGGAGTGGACACAAAACATTCCAAAAACATTCAAGAAATAGTTTATTGATTGATTGATTCATATAAAATGTTTTATAAATATTTGCCTACATATTAATTTAATTTGATGTGTGTTTGTTTTTTTAAAAATAGGACCTATCTCCCTTTTGGTGGGACTTATATGCAACCAAAAAGAATATCTGTATGATTTACACATTAAAAGTGAATCATAGATAAAGTCTGCACACCAGCAAATCAAATGGAAAACTATATTTCAAATACTGTAGAGTCTACACCCTATCTTCCTATTATCCAAATATAATAATACATTTGGCAAAAGTGACAATCAATGAATTAGAAGACAATTTGCAAGAGAGGAAAAATGGCAGACTAATAGGCAGACCTGCCATCCTCCTTCTCCTCACAGTGCCACATTGGAAATACAACTAAATTGGAGAAAATTCACCTAGAAATAACAACTGAAGTCCAACTAAGGAGGAGACTTATATCAAGGAAGGACAGAAAACATCTGGAGATCAGTAGGAATGGCAAGGTCTCAATAGGAGCTGACCCAGGTAAAATAACAACTGACCCCACAGAAATACAGAGAATCATTAAAAAATACTATGAGCAGCCCCTAGCCGGTTTGGTTCAATGGATAGAGTGTAGACCTGCAGACTCAAGGGTACCGGGTTTGATTCTAGTCAAGGGCACATACCAAGGTTACGATCACCAGTAGGAGGCATGCAGGAAGCAGCCAATCAATGATTCCTTTTCATCGTTGATGTTTCTATCTCTCTCTCTCCCCTCCCTTCCTCTCTGAAATCAATAAAAATATATTTTTAAAAAATACTATGAACAACTATATCCAACAAGATGGACAACCTGGATGAAATGGACGTATTCCTAGAAAAATACAATCTTCCAAAACTCAATCAGGAAGAAGCAGAAAACTTAAATAGAACAATAACTACTGATGAAATTGAAGTATTAATAAAAAATAAAAATAAAATAAACCCAGCAAACAAAAGCCCTGGTCTGGATGGCTTCACATAGGAGTTTCACCAAACATTCAAAAAACAAATAACACCTATATTCCTCAAACTATTCCAAAAAATCCAAGAGGAAGGAATACTTCCAAGCTCTTTTTTTGAGGCTAGCATTAGCTTAATTCCAAAACCAGATAAAGACACTACAGGCCAATATTTTCGATGACATAGATGCTAAAATCCTCAACAAAATATTAGCAAATAGGATCCAGCAATACATTGAAAACATCATACACAATGACCAAATGGGTTATATTCTGGGGATGCAAGGCTGATACAATATTCTCAAATCAATAAATGTGATACATCACATAACCAGATTGCAAGACAAACATCATATGATCATATCAATTAATGCAGAAAAAGCATTTGAAAAAATCTAAAAACCTTTCTTGGTAAAAACTATCAGCGAAGTGGGAATAGAGGGATCATATCTCAACATAATAAAGACCTTATATGATAAACCTACAGCCAAAAATTAAAATCAATGGGCAAAAATTAAAGACAGCCTGGCTAACATGGATCAGTGGTTGAGCATCAACCTATAAACCAGGAGGTCATGGTTTGATTACCAGTCAGTGCACATGCCCGGATTGTGGGCTCAATCCCCAGTGTAGAGCATGCAGGAGGCAGTCAATCAATGATTCTCTCTAATCATTGATGTTTCTATCTCTCTTTCCCTCTCCCTTCCTCTCTGACATCAATAAAATATACTAAAAAAACAAACAAACAAACAAAAAAACACTAAAACCATTTTCCCTAAGAACAAGAACAACACAAGAATGACTGCTTTCACCACTATTATTCAACACTAGAGGCACGCTGCACAAAATTTGTGCCCTTAGGGGAGGGAGGTCCCTCAGCCCAGCCTGCACCCTCTCACAGTCCAGAAGCCCTTGGGCAATGTCTGACTGCCATGGAGGTGGGAAAGTCTCCTGCCACCACTGCAGAGCTCACCAGCCATAAGCCCGGCTTCTGGCTGAGTGGCACTCCCCTGTGGGAATGCACTGACCACCAGGGAGGCAGCTCCTGTTTTGAATGGGATCAGGCCAAAACTTGCCCTCTGACATCCCCCGAGGGATCTTGGATTCCAAGAGGAAGCAGGCCAGGCCAAGGGACCCCACTGGTGCACGATTAGGGCTGGGGAGGGACATGGGAGGATGGCCAGCCAGATAGGGACCTTGGGAGGGCTCTAGGGTGTGTCCAGCCCATCTGGCTCAGTCCCAATTGGTTGGACCCCAGCAGCAAGCTAACCTACCAGTCGGAGTGTCTTCCCCCTGGTGGTCAGTGAATGTCATAGTGATCAGTTGAGCGGCCTTAGCATATATTAGCATATTATGCTTTGATTGGTTGAACGGACAACTGGACAACTGGACACTTAGCATATTAGGCTTTTATTATATAGGATAGTACTGGAAGTCCTAGACACAATGATCAGACATGAAGAAAAAATAAAAGGCATCCAAATTGGAAAGGAGGAACTAAAAATCTCAGTATTTGCATATTACATGATATTGTACATAGAAAATCCTAAAGACACTACCAAAAAACTATTAGACTTAATAAATGAATTTGGCAATGTGGCAGGATACAAAATTAACACCCAGAAATCTCTGGCATTTTTATCCACCAATAATGAATTCTCAGAAAGAAAAGCTATAAAAACATTCCCATTTATCATAGTAAGAAAAAAAATTAAGATACTTAGGAATAAACTTAACCAGAAAACTACAGGATGTTGAAAAAAGAGTAGAGGAAGATATGGACAGGTGGAAGAATATACCATGTTCATGGATTGGTAGAATCAACATCATTATAATGTCCATATTACCTAAAGCAATCCATAGATTCAATGCAATCCCTATTAAAAATACCAATGGCATAGTTCACGGATCTATAACAAACACTACAAATATTTATATGGAAACAAAAAAAAGACCCCAAATAGCCACAGAAATCTTGAGAAAAAATAACAAAGTTGGAGGAATCAGCATACCAGATATCAAGTTATGCTACAAAGACACTGTACACAAAACAGATCGGTACTGCCACAAGAATAAGGATATAGATCAATGGAGCAGAACAAAGAATCCAGAAATTGACCCAAGCCATTATGCTCAATTAATATTTGACAAAGGAGGTAAGATCATACAATGGAGTAGATACAATCTCTCCAATAAATGGGACTATACAAAATAATGAAACTAGACCACCATTTACAATGTCACATGAATAAAATCAAAATGGATAGAAGACTAAATGTAAATCCATAACCATGAAAGTGTCATACCATAAACTCCTGAGACACAAACTACCATAACATCTCCATAGCAATATTTTGCAGATACACTCCTAGGGCAAATGTAAAGGAAACAAAACTTAACAAAATGGACAATACAAAGGACTATATCAACTAAAAGCTTCTGCACAGCAAGGAAACCATCAACAAGTGAAAATAACAGCCCACTGCAAGAACATATTTTCCAATTATACATCTGATAAAGGGTTAATATCTAAAATACATAAGGAATTCACACAACTTAACAAAAGGAAGACAAACAATCCAATTATAAAATGGGCAAAAGACTTAGACACTCCTCCAAAGTGGACTTACAGAAGGCCTAGAGGCATATGATAAAATGCTCAAAGTCACTAATCATCCAAGAGATGCAAATTAAAACGACAATGACATATCACCTCACACCTGTGTGAATGGCTATCAAGAACAAATAAACAAAATCAAGTGTTGGAGAGGAAACCTTAGTACCATGCTGGTGGGAATGCAGACTAGTGCAGCCACTGTGGAAAACAGTATGAAGTTTCCTCAAAAAATTAAGAATGGAACTGCCATTTGACCCAGTGATCCCACTTTTAGGAATATATCCTAAGAAGTCAGAAACACCAATCAGAAAGAATATATGCATCTCTATGTTCACAGCAGCACAGTTTACAGTAGCTAAGATTTGTAAACAGCAGATGAGTAGGTAAAAAAGCTGTGGTACATCTACACAATGGAATACTATGCTGCTGTAAAAAAAAGGAACTCTTACCATTTGAAACAGCATGGATGAACTTGGAGAGTATTATGCTAAGCGAAATAAGCCAGTCAGAGAAAGACAAGTATCACATGATCTCACTCATATGGGGAATCTGATGAACAAAATAGATCCAGAGACATAGAAGCATAGAACAGACTGAGGGATTTCAGAGGGAAAACAGGAGTGGGAAAGTGGCTGGAAAGTGATATACTGGGGCACTGGTCGGCAAACTCATTAGTCAACAGAGCCAAATATCAACAGTACAACGATTGAAATTTCTTTTGAGAGCCAAATTTTTTAAGCTTAAACTTCTTCTAATGCCACTTCTTCAAAATAGACTCGCCCAGGCCGTGGTATTTTGTGGAAGAGCCACACTCAAGGGGCCAAAGAGCTGCATGTGGCTTGCGAGCCACAGTTTGCCGACCACAGTACTGGGGAACTTATGTGCTTATATGCATAGCCCATGGACACAGACAATAGAGTAGTAAAGGCCTGGGAGGGGCGGATGCTGGGTTGAGGGGGTCAATGGGAAAAACAAACAAACAAAGTGGACATCTGTAATACTTTCAACCATAAAGAAAAAAAGAGCATAATTAAAAATAAACTAGAGGCCCGGTGCACGAAATTCGTGCACTGGGGAGGGTGTCCCTCAGCCCAGCTTGCACCCTCTCTAATATGGGACCCCTCGGGGGATGTCCAACTGCAGGTTTAGGCCCGATCCCTGTGGAATCGGGCCTAAACCTGCAGTTGGACATCCCTCTCACACGGATCGCCCCAGGCACCCCAGGGAGCGGCCACGCCCCCATGCCACGCCCCCTGGGGTGCCGATCGCCCCAGGCACCCCCGGGGAGCGGCGGCACGGGCGCGGCCACGCCCCCCCGGGGTGCCGATCTCCCCAGGCAACCCCGGGGAGCAATGGCAGGGGCGTGGCCACGCCCCCCGGGGTGCCGATCGCCCCAGGCACCCCCGGGAGCGGCCACGCCCCCTTGCCATGCCCCCAGGGGGTGCCGATCGCCCCAGGCACCCCCGGGAGCAATGGCAGGGGCGTGGCCACGCCCCCCCGGGGTGCCGATCGCCCCAGGCACCCCTGGGGAGCGGCCACGCCCCTATGCCACGCCCCCCGGGGGTGCCCATCGCCCCAGGCACCCCTGGGGAGCGGCCACGCCACCATGCCACGCCCCCCAGGGTGCCGATTGCCCCAGGCACCCCAGGGGAGCGGCAGCATGGGCGCGGCCACGCCCTCCGGGGTGCCGATCACCCCAGGCACCCCGAGGGAGCGGGCACGGGCGCGGCCACGCCCCCCCCAGGGTGCCGATGGCCCCAGGCACCCCTGGGGAGCAGCGGCACGGGCGCGGCCACGCCCCCCCGGGGTGCCGATCGCCCAGGCACCCCCAGGGAGCGGCAGCAGGGGCGCGGCCACGCCCCCCGGGGTGCCGATCGCCCCAGGCACCCCCGGGGAGCAGGCACGGGCGCGGCCACGCCCCCCCGGGGTGCCGATCGCCCCAGGCACCCCCGGGGAGCGGCCACGCCCCCATGCCACGGCCCCCGGGGTGCTGATCGCCCCAGGCACCCCCGGGGAGCGGCCACGCCCCATGCAACGCCCCCCGGGGTGCCGATCACCCCAGGCACCCCCGGGGAGCAGCTACACGGGCGTGACCACGCCCCCCCGGGTGCCTATCACCCCAGGCACCCCCCGGGAGCGGGCACGGGCGCGGCCACGCCCCCCCGGGGTGCCAATCGCCCCAGGCACCCCCGGGGAGCGGCAGCACGGGCATGGCCACGCCCCCCCGGGGTGCCGATCACCCTAGGCACCCCCGGGGAGCAGCTGCACGGGCGTGGTCACGCCCCCCGGGGTGCCAATCACCCCAGGCACCCCCGGGAGCAGCTGCACGGGCGTGGCCACGCCCCCCCGGGTGCCTATCACCCCAGTCACCCCCAGGGAGCGGCAGCACGGGCGCGGCCACGCCCCCCCCGGGGTGCCGATCGCCCCAGGCACCCCCGGGGAGCGGCAGCAGGGGCGCGGCCACGCCCCCCCGGGGTGCCGATCACCCCAGGCACCCCCGGGGAGCGGGCACGGGTGCGGCCACGCCCCCCCGGGGTGCCGATCACCCTAGGCACCCCCGGGGAGCAGCTGCACGGGCGTGGTCACGCCCCCCAGGGGTGCCTATCACCCCAGGCACCCCCAGGGAGCGGTCACGGGTGGGGCCACGCCCCCCGGGGTGCCGATCACCCCAGGCACCCCAGGGGAGCAGCGGCTCGGGCGTGGCCACTGGGCACCGCCATCTTGATTTTATCAACGGTCGACAGGCCACCCGGAGTCCCGCCCTCAGCCTCCGCTGGCCCAATCATGGGCATAGCGGAGGTGCGGTCAATTTGCATGTTTCTCTATTATAAGCTAAGATATATAAACGTTCATGAGTTAGAACTATAGGGGATTTAATTTTGCAGTTTCACAGATAAAATGCTATATATCATTGTACTATCCAACAAAATTGGGGGTTAAAAAACCTCATTAAGGATGCAAATAAAGTAATAGGTGAGCTTATTTAACCCACCTGAGAAAACAAGATACAGAACATTCCCACACCAGATGTATGCAATTATCTATTCATTAGAATATTCTGTGATAACTGCCAGAAATGAGAAACTCAAGTTACTGAATGTACAGGAAAAAAAATGCCTTTTTTTGTTTCACTATTCTATGGGTTTTATTTTTGTCTATTTAGCATGATAAACTATTACAATAAAATAACTTATAATCAGTGTCCACAAAACTATTATCACTTCAGATGAAACTTTTAAAAACACATTTGACATTATTACCAATATTTTTGGAATGTATTTTTAAGTCAGACTTACTAATATTGAGCAGCTAGCATTAAAATCTTCAAGCTATTTTTTTCCTCAACAGAAATAGAACTAATTTTGGTATTGTGCCTTTAAGGAAAATCATATGCAAAATTTCTTTGATTTCCTTCTTTTTTATGGATGAGTGTATTCCATTGTGTAAATGTAACACCCTTTTTAACCACTCATCTACTTAGTGGATATATATACTGATTGGCCAGATTATTAGGATCTCTGAATGCATAATAATCTGGCCACTCAGTGTGTATCCTATCCTATATAATAAAAGGCTACTATGCAAATTGTCCCCTTCAACAGGAGTTCAACCAGCAGGCAGGCTGGCCAACCACCCATGTTCTCTCCCCCTGGCCAGGTTGGCCGGACCCCACCCATGCACTAATTCATGCACCGGGCCTCTAATATATATATAATAGAGGCCCATTGCATGATATTCGTGCAAGAGTAGGCCTTCCTTCCCCTGGGTTTGCTCCCGGCCAGAGCACTGCTCCTGTAGTTCCCTCCCACTATGCACCTGCATATGCAAATTAACCCACCATCTTTGTCAGGTTAATTTGCATACTCACTCCTGATTGGCTGTGGGCATAGTGGAGGTACGGTCAATTTACATGTTTGCCTATTATTAGGTAAGATACACATACACACACACACACACACACACACACACACACACACACACACACTGAGTGGCCAGATTATTATGTTTTCAGAGATCATAATAATCTGGCCACTCAGTGTGTGTGTGTATATATATATATATATATATATATATATATATATATATATATTGCTTTTGCTTTTATAAGCTGGGGCTGCTTCCAAATCATGGCTATTGTAAATAATGCTGCAATGAACATAGGGGTGCATATATTATTTCGAATTACTGTTTTGGGTTTCTTTGGATAAGTTCCCAGAAGTGGGAGTTCCATTTTTAATTTTTTGAGGAAACTCCATACTGTTTCACAGTGGCTTCACCAGTCTACATTCAAACCAACAGTGCAGAAGGGTTCCCTTTTGTCCACATCCTCACCAACTCTTGTTGTTTGTTAATTTATTAATAATAGCCATTCTGACAGGTAATATCTCATTGTGGCTTTAATTTTCATTTCTCTGATGATTAGTAACATTGAGCATCTTGTCATATAAGACTACACACTGAATGAGAGAACATATTCGTACATGGTATATCTGATAAGGAGATAATATTCAAAATTTATAAAGAACTTATACAACTCAACACCAAAAAACAAAAAATCCAATTAAAAATGGTCAAAGGACTTAAACAGACACTTCTCCAAAGAGGACATACAGATAACTCAAACATACTTTTGTTGTTGTTGTTAATACTCACCTGAGGATATTTTTTCCATTTATTTATTTTTTTAGAGAGAGTGGAAGGGAGGGAGGGATGTAGAGAGGGAGAAAAAAAGAGAGAAAGGGAGAGAGAGAGAAGCATCGATATGAGAGAGGCATATTGATTGGTTGCCTCCCCCACAAGCTCTGATCAGGACTATGTATGAAACCACTGAGCTACACCTGCCAGGGCCCAAAATATTAATTTCAGAGAGGAAGTGAGAGGCAGGGAGAGATAGAAATATCAATTATGAGAGAGAATCATTGTTTGGCTGCCTCCTGCACACCCCCTACTGGGAATTGAGTCAGCAACCCAGGCATGTGCCCTTGACTGGAATCGAGCCCGGGACCCTTCAGTCCGCAGGCCAAAGCTCTATCTACTCAGCCATCCCAGCTAGGGCCCAAAATATACTTTTAATCTTATAATTAAATCTTGTAATAAAATATAAAATATATATTTTTGAGAATTTTTGGCCTTGTCATTTGGTTATAGGGATAAAAATTTTCTTTGAAAATATCAAAATTGTCATAATCACAAATTAATATGGTGAATTGACTAGTATTATTTATATATATAGTCTCAAGTTGCAATAGATTTACATATTATTGCTTGTTTCTGTTTGAAGCACATGGTTTCTTTTTTTTCTCCCAGCTTTATTGTTATATAAAAAACTGCACATAATTAATGTAAACAATTTGGTAAGTTTGGACATATATATAAGCTTGTGCTCCTATAACTACATTCAAGGGAATAAACATCTACCCATCACCTCCAAAAATCTCCTGTGTCCTTTTTTTGTTGTTTTTCAATAATTACAATTTTAAGAAATGTCCTGTGACTCAAACTTTCATTAATTTAAAATGTTCTCTCCCAGGTGCAAAACAGTACATCAGATTTTATCTTTTTTTTTCTACAAACTTGGTAGTTTGTGGGTTTGTTTTTTTTTTAATCCTTACTTGAGGATATGGTTGCTGTTTTGTGTTGTTTTTTTTTTATTATTGATTTTAGAGGCACAGGAAAGGAGAGAGAGAGACAGAGAGAGATCAATGTGAGAAACATCAATCAGTTGCCTCCCATACATGCCATAAGGAGGCATTGAACTCGCAACCTAGATATATGCTGTGGCCTGGAATCAAACCCACAACCTTTTTGTGTATGGGATGACAAAACAACCAACTGAACCACAGGGCCAAGGGCTGACAAACTTGCTAGCTTTACTCAAATGTGTGTGCATCTCTCTAGAAGAACCCAGTTTTTCAAGTTGCTTACAACATATAAATTAGAGAAATATTTTAAACTCACACACACACACACACACACACACACACACACACACACACACATATATATATATATATATATATATATATATATATATATATATTCAGAAAATAGTTTTGTTTCCGTGTGACTGAAATGCAAGAGAGAAGAAAAATATTTTGCTTTTTAAAATATCATTCAACGACTTAGGACATAAAATTACCCTGTGCCTTGTGTGTAACAAGCAATTGCCTCCTGAATTTTATATCCAAAAAATGTGAAAGAGATGAAAGTTTGGGGACAATGTGAGAAGAGAATAAAGCTTCCTTTATGCAAACCAAAAGAGCTGTACCTAATTGTTTTTCACATGCCTTTAAAAGATCCTAGCCTGGGTTTCTACCTGATGTAAGCTTGATTTGGACTTAGTGAGTAGTCATGGGTAGTAAGCTCTTAGATTCACACAGAGAATGAACAGCAAGGACAATGACATCCTGCTGGCAGCCTGGAAGGAAGCTAAACATTCTTATTCAATGACATACCCAAAGTCATGACACCATTTTTAGTAGCTTCAACAATCAGACAAAAGGGATTTTTTCTTTTACTCAGCTTAATTCTGACCTTTTATTTAAAAAAGAAAAAGGAAAACCTTAATATTTAACTTAGTAAAATTTGAGAAAAACATATCATTCCTAGAAATGATTTTCTTGTTGTTACACTACTTTGTGGCTGCTGTCTGAATACACAGACATGCTGTATTCAATCCAAATTATCCCAAGATTAAAATAATTAAAACAGAATGCTCCAACAATGCATATTCTTTAACATCATTCTTTAAAGCTATTTTAGATAAGTGAGATAAAGTCCATTTTAAAAGCATTGGCTACCTAAATGTTAAACATAAGCCCTTAAATGCACTTTTCTAAATTGGCCCATTTGTTGTATTTAATCATCTTTCTGTAATCAGGAGCACTGAAGTACACAATCACAGTTGGTATTCTTTGATATGGTTCTTTTATTACTGTCCTTTTTTTTTTTTTACATAATGTCCTACAGCAGCTGGCCTATTATGATGATGCTTTTTTGCCTTTTTCTATAGTGGTCTCTCTAGCACAAATAATTAAAATGTACTTACCTTCCACTGCTTTGGCAGCAACTAAGTGTGTATATCTCTGTGAGGGTGTTGGGGGACAGGGCTAATGTGTAGGGGAGCTAGGGTTGTTTGTTTCTTTTATTTCTGAACAGTGACATATTGATGTTTTAGATAATAAATCATTCTAATTTGTCCATCCCTGCAAGCAATAGTTTTAATCTTCATTTACAACTTGCAAAGTCATTTTGTTAGAAGCATTTGATAAAACACTCAATTACCAGATTTTTACACTGTAGTTCAACTGCTGTGCTGATAAAAGTCTCCATTTCAGAAAACAAACTACAAATAATTCCTGAAGAACAAATGTCAGAGGCAGTATACAATGAATGGAATTTTTGAGAAAATTATTCCCTCACCAAAGTGACAGGGTGGTTCAATATTTATTTTGTTGAGAATGTCATTTAAATATTGTTTGACACCTGCTCCCTATAGTTAGCTACTCATCACATTACATTTTTAAGGGATTTAAAAGTGATATTTAACTCTATGTCTAGTAAGAAAAAAGGAACTCATTTATAAACCAAGAAGAGAGTACACTGCTGAGTATGTAAATTATTTAAATAAATGGAAATGCAATGGATTCAGTTTTGTGGGTTTATATGGAAGGACATTTAAGCCTTGGCACCCTTTCTTGCCCTTAGCTTTCAAATGTTTATTTTTGAGATCATATTTGAAATCTTGCCAAGAATATCTGCCTGTTCATTCATTAAAGTGACTTTTTTTGTCATTCCACTGTTGAAAATGACCACTTCACTTATTCTACTTCTTAACTTTTCTTCCATATGCATGCTCTAGGTGGTATTGCTCATTGGCTGAGAAGATAGCTTGCAGAACAGAAGGCTATAATAAACAAACTTATCATAATAAAAAGAGGATTATTTTATTCACTTCCATTTTCTCAAGTTCAGAAGTTCCTTTAAGTGCTCAAGATATGAGAATAGTTGTTGTTTCAAGTACAGGTAACAGAATGCAATACACTCCATTAAACATTTTCCTCTAGGAATTCCTCTCCATCCTTCACTCCCATCAATCTGTTTTGATAATTTTATTCAGCACTATTGGCTGTGAATTTTAAGTAATCAGAAGATGTCTTCAGTTGAAATAAAATCTTAATCCCTATCGCAATCTTTGGAAAGCATCATGACTATAAAAAATGGAGTGCAAAAGAAATGAGATAAGAACCATTAGCTAAGTAATAATATTCCACTGTATATATGTAACAGCACTTTAAAAAAGAATTAAATCTTAGCATTTGTGACAGTATAGATAGACCTAGAGGGTATTATACTAAGTGAAATAAGTTAGTCAGAGAAAAACAAACACCATATGATTTCACTTATTTGTGAAATCCAAAGAAAATAAACAAACAAAATTGAAAAAGACTGATGATTGCCAGAGGGGAGAGGGGTTGGGGAATTGGGTGGAAAAGATGAAAGAGTTAGGAAGTACAGATTAGTATTACATAATAGTCATAGGAATATAAAGTATGACATAGGAACTATATAGTCAATAATATTGTAATAATTATGTATGGCACCAGGTGATTACTAGAAATATTGGGGAGAATATTTTGTAAGCTATATGATTATCTAACCACTATGCTATACACCTGAAATTAATACAAAATAATATTTAATAGAAACTGCAATTTTAAAAAAGGAAAGAAAGAAACATTACGAAAAAGGAACCAAAGAATACTTTTGTGAAATTTTCTGTTTCCTTTACCACCAATTGTTTTGATGCTATGGCTTTATTTTCCACTAAATCTCCTTGTATTGTCATTGGATTACCCCAGAGACTGAACACATGCCATGGATCTGTATGTTACATCTCTAATGAAAACAAGATTTCATCTCTTTTGAGTGAAATCACAAGAAACTTCTGCAATCAAGAAAAACACTGTGGGATGAGGGCATGTGACAGGAGGTAGGGGAGGCTAGGGGAAGGTCAATGGGGGGAAAAAGGAGATATATTTACTACTATATGTAATACTTTAAACAATAAAATAAAATTTTTAAAAAAAGAAAACCGCTGAGACATTACTGAGTAAAAAAGAGATAACATTTAGCTATTTGGCTCTTAGAACTTTTCTGAAGTATATGGGAAGTACAAACAAAAGAAATAGCTGGAAATGAACCAACAAAGGGCAATGCAGAAAACAGAAGTAGCCATTTTTGTCTACTCAGTAAACCAGCTAAAATTATTGGAATCATCATAGACACTTTAGATTGGGCAACATTAAGTAAGGGTGCAACCAATGTTGCTAAGAGTAAAGAATGAACACCCTAGGTTAGATCCTCCATTTTTACTTCTTGGGATATTTTTGGTACCTTTGCAAACAAGAAACAGCAGGATGTGAAAATAAAAAGTAAGTCTTCAGGGCCCACATTTGGATTTGAATACTCATAATTAACCATGGAGCAAGCCACATAATCTATCAGAGGCTCATCTTTTTCATCTGAAAACATGAATTAATAATACCTTATTGAGACATTAATAATACCTTATTGAGACAAGATTAAATGAGATTTTTTGAGTATGCATATTGAATAGATTATTCTATTAAATTAAATGCTGCCTGGTTTTGCTATTTCTTAAAGCCACTAGAATTTCATTTCAAAAATTCTAATCCTTACACAAAATGTTAACACTAGTGTCTTGAAAAAGTACATGCTTAATGCTAAAATTTCCAAAGTAGTTTACTTATTGGGAGAATAACTCAATGACTGTGAAAGCATTCCACAATTCTTGCTGAGCAATAATGGGTTTTACGTATGTACCTTCACATAGGAGAGGGTTGAGAGTATCAGATTTGTAAAGCATGATGTCCTTTTCAAGAACAAAACAAGGTCAATCTTGAACATTAAGTGAAGGATTATCCACAATAATATGGTTCCAATTTAAAAGGAGTGAAATAAGATCAGTTTGAAGATCACAAGCTACTCCAGGAATATCATCATAACTACTAAGTTTTATCTGGTTTAAACTGCTTAATCATAAGATTTAGTATTACAAAAAGAGATATATACAGAATGTTTCTATCTTAAATAGATCTTTTTTGAAATATGTTGAAAAATTTAAGTAGATCAATTGAAAACTGACCTATGTCCACTACAAAATTAAGTTGTGTGTTTTTTTCATAGTGACATAATCTATTTCAACCCTTCAGATATTTCAGTATTTCAAATTCAAATAAGTAAAAAAATTTCTTTTTTACTGTAATCTATATTTAACTTTGCATCAATATGACCAAGAATATGAAATACATGGTTGGTTAAGAAGAGTCCCAGACAGTTCCTCTTAAAGGGCCCATGCACTAACACAGAATCCCTCCCTCTAAGTTCCAGTGCAGGTGCAGCAGGTTGAAAGGCACAAGAGGCATATGAGGAGGGACTGAATTATCCATCATCAGTGCCAGAGGTAGGGGCGGGGGGGGGGGGGGCTTTTTCCCAGACAAAAGTGCTGGAAGACACCATTGCTCCTTTAATGAGCCCTTCCCCAACAGAGCCCAAGCCAGGCACCATATCTGAAGCTCTAACAACCTGACTCACACTGTTTGCCCCACCTTGGAGATATCCCTGAGGCTCTGCCCCACCCAATTTCCAGGCCCTCTAAAGCTGTTTCCAGTGGCTTTTGCATACAAATAGCCTGTCTTGGCTCATGCTTCAAATTTCTCTAAAATCTCTCAAACAAGCAACATCTGGCCTCAGCAAGCTCTGTACTTCTCACTAGGTGGTATCAGGACCAGCACTAGCTTCAGCCAGCATTGGTTCCCAGCATGGCCTCACCTTAGCACCTCCAAGCTCAGGACAAGTACCAGCCATAGGCAGGTCACTTTGTAACTCATGTTGGGTAGCTCCTGGCAGAATAAAGGTGGCAGCTAAATTGGCCTGCACCTCCTCAGAGGCCTCAGAGACAGTGCAGCCAGTGGACAGCTTCAGACCACATTGAAGCACTACCCAACCATGTCCACAAATGACACACTCAATAGGCAGCTTCATGGGGCACCAAACCCCTGCTTAAATAAGTACTGCTACATGGGGTGAGCCCCTGAACAGCTGATCCTCCACAGTGGTCGGAGGTCAGTGGTCAGTGATTGCAACCAGTCCTTGCAAATGATTGGCCGGGGTAACTCTATCCCATTGATGAGCCAGCAGAAATCAAGGCTCAACTACAAAAGGAGGGTGTACACAGCCCATACAGGGGTGTACCTTGAGTGCCCACCCTGTGTAATTGAGTGTACACTGGACCTCAGAAGATACCTACTGCATTAGGCCACTCTATCGAGCCTGAGAGATGTAACATCTCTACCTAATACATGGTAGAAACAAACACAGGAAGGCTGCTAAAATTAGGAGGCAAAGAAACATATCCCAAATGGAAAAAAAAACACATAAACAAACAAACAAACAAAAAAAAAGAACAAAACTCCAGAAAAAGAACTAAACAAAATGGAGACAAGCAACCTACTAGATGCAGAGTTCAAAACACTGGTTATAAGGATGTTCAATGAACTTAGTGAGAAACTCAACAGAATAAAAAAGGAGCAGTCAGAAATGAATGATACACTAACTGAAATAAATAATAATTTATAGGTAATTAACAGTAGAGTAGATGAAGCTGAGAATCAAATCATTGATTTGGAAATAAGGAAGCAAAAAACACTGAATCAGAACAGCCAAAAGAAAAGACAAATTTAAATTATGATAGTGTAAAGAACCTCTGAGACAATTTCAAGTATACAAACATTTACATAATGGGTGTGACAGGAGAAGAGAGAGAACAAGAAATTGATACTTATTTGAAAAAAAATCATGACAAAATGTATCCTTAACTTGGTGAAGGAAATAGACATACAAGTTGAAGAAGTTCAGAGAGTCCAAAATAAGGTGATCCCAAGAGGGATTGGCAAGAAATATTCAAAATGATGAAAACAATGAAAAGGACCTACAACCAAGATTACTCTACCCAGCAAAGCCAAAAAGAATCATTAAAAGAACATTAAAAAAAAGCTTCCCACATTCCAAGATGGTGGCCAGAAGGATGGCAGTGAGGAAGAGAGTGTGAATGAGTGAGGGAGTAAAAGGGGAGTGTGTGGACACTGTGTGTGTGTGTGTGTGTGTGTGTGTGTGTGTGTGTGTGTGTGTGACAACTAGATCAACTAGATCTCACAGGATCTTTGGGGGCTGGAGGACCGGGATCACCTAGCCAGGCAGCCTCTACTACCACAGTAATCTCTCCCAGAGTGCCGGCTCTGCCGCAGAGGCCACACCATCTTGAAGGGGACACCTTCTGTGATTGGGAGCCCATCCTCACCTCCACCAAGGGTGCCCTCAGACACCACTTGGGAAACTAGAGCCACACTGGCAAGAGACCTGCTGCCTCAGCTGCAAACCCACAAACACTGAGACTCCAGCCAACCTGGCTGAGGGCTACTGTGAGTACTGGAGCAAGCTCCCCAGCTGCCAACCAGAAACTTTATCCCTGGGCACCATGACCATGCCTGCAACCGCATGTGCAGCCACAGCCTGGAATAAAGCGAGGAGCAAGCAGCTGCTGATGGGGACTGTGTGAGGAGCAAGCAGCCACTGCCTGCAACCACCCAAGAAGCAGCCGCTGCCCCCGACCATGCGACTCACCACCAGGCCCTCCACTGCAACCACAGGCCAACATGATTTGACACCTAGACACTTCAGTGAGAGCAAAAATGGGGGAACAGAAGAACAACCCCCAAAGGAAAGAAAAGGAGGAATCCCCAAAAAAAGAACTAAATGAAAGAAAGGCATGCAATATGTCAGAAAAGAATTCAGAATAAGGGTCAGACAGTTCATAAACTGGATGGTTGAGAAAATCAACAACCTATGTAAGAATCAAGAAGAAATGAAGAGTGATATAGCTACAATAAAAAACACTATGGAAGCTTTTAACAGTAAACTAGGAGAAGGGGAGGACCAAATTAGCAAATTAGAAGATAGTGAAGCAAAACACACCCAAACAGAATGGCAATTGCAGAAAAAAATTCAAAAGACAGCAGGAGAGTCTGAGGGAGCTTAGGGACAACATAAAATGAAGCAATATACATATAATAGGGGTGCAAGAATGACAAGAAGAGGATCAAGGGTTAGAAAACCTTCTTGAAGACATAATGCCAGAAAACTTCCCTGATATGGGGAAGAAAACATCACACAAGCACAGAGAGTCCCAAACAAGATAAACAAAAAAGACCCACACCAAGACACATCGTAAAAATGGCTACAAACAGGTACCTATCAATAATAACTTTAAAGGTAAATGGACTAAATGCTCTAATCAATAGACATCGAGTGGCTGAATAGATAAGAAAAAAAATGATCCATATATATGCTATCTACAAGACACCCACCTTAGAGCAAGAGACTCACACAGACTGAAAGTGAAGGGATGGAAAAATATCTTTGAGGCAAATGAAAATGAAAAAAAAAAAAGCTGGGTTAGCAATACTTATATCTGACAAAATAGATCTCAGAGTGAAGGCCATAACAACAGAGAAAGAAGGCCACTTCATAATACTAAAGGGATTGATACAACAAGAGGATATAACTCTGATAAACATATATGCACCCAATGCAGGAGGACACAAATACATAACAAAATTCTGGAAGATATCAAGGGAGAGATCAACAGCAATACAATCATAGTAGGGGACTTTAATACCCCACTGACATCACTGTATAAATCCTCTAGACAAAAAAAAATTAGCAAAGAAACAGCAATCTTAAATGACTCACTAGATCACATGGACTTAATTGACATCTTCAGAACATTTCACCCCAAAGAACATTTCAGAATATACATCCTTCTTATGTGCACATGGGACATTTTCAAAGATAGACCATGTATTGGGTCACAGGCAAAATCTCACCAAATTCAAGAAGATTGAAATCATATCAAGCATCTTTTCAGACCACAATGACATAATATTAGATATCAGCTACAATAAAAACAATAAAAAAATCCAAACAATTGAAGGCTAAATAGCATGCTATTAAACAATGATTGAGTTATGAAAAAGGTCAAAAGAAATTAAAAACATCCTGGGAACAAAAACAAAGAAAATACAACAATCCAATATCTTGGGACACAGTGAAAGCAGTCCTGGGAGGGAAGTTCATAGCATTACAAGCCTACCTCAAAAACAAGAAAAATGGTAATAAATTATCTAACTCCACAACTTTAAAAATTAGAAAGAGAGAAACAAGAAAATCTCAGAGTGAGCAGAAGGAAGGAGATAATAAAGATCAGACCAGAAATAAATGACATAGAGACCAAAAAAAAAAAAAAAATCAATGAAACCAAGAGCTGGTTATTTGAAAGGATAAACAAGATTGATGAACCTAGCCAGGCTCACCAAAAAGCAAAGAGAGAGGACCCAAACAAACAAAATCAGAAAGGAAATAGGCAAAATAACAACAGACCCTACAGAAATACAACAGATTATAAAGAAAAAATACTATGAACAACTCTATTCCAACAACCTAGAGGAAACAACCTAGAGGAAATGAACATATTCCTAGAAAATATGACCTTCCAAAACTCAATCAAGAAGAATCAAAAAATCTCAACAGGCTGATAACTAAGGAGGAAATTGAAGAAGTCATCAAAAAACTGCCAACAAACAAAAGCCCAAGGCTAGAGGACTTCACAGGGGAGTTTCACCAAATATTCAAAGAAGAACTAAAACCTATACTTCTCAGACAATTCCAAAAAAATTCAAGAGGAAGGCACACTTCCTAGCTCTTTCTGTGAAGCCAGAATTACCATAATCCCAAAACCATATAGACACTACAAAGAATGAGAATTACAGGACAATATCCCTAATGAACATACTAGTAGATGCTAAAACCCTAGCATATCAGATCCAACATTACATTAGAAAGATCATACACCATTACCAAGTGGGATTTATTCCAAGGATGCAAGGATGATACAATATCTGCAAATCAATAAATATGATAAATCACATAAACAAACTGAGACAAAAATCACATAATCATATCAATTGATACAGAAAAGGCATTTGACAAAATCCAATACCCTTTCCTGATAAAAACTCTCAGCAAAGTGGGAATAGAGGGATCAAACCTAATCATAATAAAAGCCTTATAGGACAAACCTACATCCAACATGATACTCAATGGGCAAAAACTAAAACCATTTCACCTAAGAATAGGAGTGAAACAGGGATGCCCACTTTCACCACTCTTGTTTGACATAGTACTGGAAGTGCTAGCCATATTGATCAGACAAAGAAGAAGAAATAAGGCATCCAAATTAAAAAGAAGAAGTAAGATTGACATAATATTGTACTTAGAAAACCCTAAAGACTCCATCAAAAAACTACTAGACTTAATAAATAAATTCAGCAATGTAGCAGGATACAAAATTAACACCCAGAAATCTATGGCTTTTTTATACACCAAAGAGAAACTAAAGAAACAATCCCATTTACCGTTGCAACAAAAAAAAATTGAGATACATAGGAATAAACTTAACCAAGGAGGTAAAGCACCTGTACTCAGAAAATTACAGGACACTGAAAAAAAGAGATAGAGGAAGACATAAACAAGTGGAAGAATATGCCATGTTCATGGATTGGTAGAATCAACATCATTAAAATGTCCATACTACCCAAAGCAATCTATAATTTCAATGCAATCCCCATTAAAATACCAATGGCATACTTCAAACACCTAGAACAAACTCTCCAAAAATTCATCTGGAATTAAAAAAAAGATCCTGGGGAGGAGGCTAGATGGTGACCGGCAGGAAGGTAGAGAGAGAGTGTGTGTGAGAGAGTAAGGGAGCGATAGAGGTGTGTGTGGATGTGTGTGGGTGTGAAATAGGGACAGTTAGATCCTGCAGGTCTTCCAAGGGGCTGCCAATCCGGGTAGTCTTAGACAGCAAAATCCCGTTGCCACCGCAAACAGGGGAGGACACCGGTGGCACAGAGACCATGCCATCTTGAAGAACAGAACTGCTTGAGACTAGGATCCTAGCCTCGCCACCACCCAGTCTGGTCTCGGAAGCAAACCGGGACGCTACAGCTGCTCTGGTAGAAGACCTGCCACCACAGCTGCAGACCCAGGGACACCAAGACTCCAGGCACCCAGCTGCAGATTTCTGTGAATCACAAAGCCAATCCCCTTCCCCTGCTGCTCAGGCAGCAGAGGCATAGGATCTGCCAGACCCTGGCCACACAATACGGCTTCCTGCACACACACAGCAGCCGCAGCTTGACCTTATTTTGAGCCTTGGTGTTGGACATGGGAGTTTTGTTTTCCGCGACCAGGCTCCGCACCCAGGCAGGGAGACTGCTAAATTTGACCCTAAGTGCACATCTTTGGGGAGATTGTTTTCTGTGACCAGATCCCACACCCACGCAGGGTATGGAGACAGCACTGAATTTGAGCCTGGACTTGTGAACTTGGGGAATTTGTTCCCTGCAACTAGGCTCCATGCCCAGACAGGGAGACTGAGCTGAATTTGAGCCTAGCTGTGCATCCCTGGGAAGATTGTTTTCTGCGACCAGATCCCACGCCCACACAGGGCTGGGAGACAGTGCTGAATTTGAGCTTGTGGGTGCAAACCCGGGGAGTTTGTTTCCCATGACCAGACCCTGCACCCTAGCAGAGAGACTGTGCTGAATTTGAACCTAGATGTGTGAACTCGTGGAGTTTGTTTCCTCCCCCAGGCTCCATGCCCAGGCAGGTAGGCTGTGCTGAATTTGAGACTGGGGGTGTGAACCCAGGGAGTTTGTTTCCCATGACAAGACCCTGCACCCAAGCAGGGAGACTGTGCTGAATTTGAACCTGAATGTGCGAACCCGGGGAGTTTGTTCCCCACAACCAGACCTGGTGCCCACACAGAAGGGCAGCACTGAATTTGAGATTGGGTGCATGGACATGGGGAGTTTGTTTTCCGCAGTGCACACCCGTGTGACCGGACCCCATACCCACACTAAGCGGCAGTGCCACCGGACATTGATTCAGGGCAAGTGCACACAGAAGGCTGTTTACTGCAGGGCAGAAGTGGACCTCCTGCCAAAACAGTGGAACTGTGCAACCCAGTCTCCCAAGAAGATTGGGGACCCTGAATCTCCACGCAAGAGGCAGCAATGAGCACCAGTGACTAGACTATGTTCCTCATTGAGTGTGCCTGGGATCCCTGATTCCCAGTACATTCACACTAAGAGCCAGCGAATCCAACTCTTGGTGCATGCGCACACGGGACCCTGATTCTCAGTGCAAGGTAGCACCAAGCAACAGAGCCTCTGATACTCAATTCTTGGCGCAGACACAGGGAGGCTCTGACCCCTGACACACACTAGGGGACTTTGATTTTTGGCACATGCCAGCGGGTTCTGT
This sequence comes from Cnephaeus nilssonii, assembly GCF_951640355.1. Taxonomy (NCBI): domain Eukaryota; kingdom Metazoa; phylum Chordata; class Mammalia; order Chiroptera; family Vespertilionidae; genus Cnephaeus; species Cnephaeus nilssonii. Next base: position 27,039,596 of record NC_137071.1, read on the forward strand.
TTCAACATGGCGCAGGCAGGGTCCCTGATTCTAGGTGCGTACACGAGGCCACACTAAGCGCCTGTGACTCTGACCCAGGGTGAGCGTGGCTACCACCAACCCACAGCAGCAGCATGTCTTGGTGTCAGAGCTCTTCAGTAACACTTGGGGGGTGAGAAACTCCCACTACACACAGCCCAGGCCCCCGCAAGTTGACATTTGAACCTTCTGGTGATAGAATGCAGAGACAACAAAACAAACCCCAGAGGAAGGAAAAGAAGGAATCACCAAGAAAGGAAATGAGTGAAACTGAAGCATGCTACATGAAAGAAAAAGAATTCAGAGTAATGGTCAAACAGTTCATAAACCAGATGGATGAGAAAATCAACAACCTATGCAAAAATCAGGAAGAAATGAAAAATGATATAGATACAATCAAAAACACCATGGAAAGCTTCAACAGTAGACTAGAAGAAGCAGAGGACCGAATTAGTGAGTTAGAAGATAAAGTACACAAACAAGTCCAATGTGAACAGCAACTAGAGAAAAAAATTAAAAAGCAGGAGGAGAGCCTAAGGGAGCTTTGGGACAATGCAAAACAAAATAACATACGTATAATAGGGCTGACAGAAGTACAAGAAGAGCAGTAAGGATTAGAAAATCTATTTGAAGAAATAATGACAGAAAACTTCCCTGATATGGGGAAGAAAAAAGTCACACAAGTACAGAGAGTCCCAAGCAAGATTAATCCAAAATGACCCACACCAAGACACACCATAATTACAATGGTAAATGTTATTGACAAAGAGAGAATTTTAAAGGCTGCAAGAGAGTTACCTACAATGGATCCCCCATCAGATTATCAAATGATTTCTCAACAGAAACACAACAAGCTAGAATGGAATGGAAGGAGATATACAAAGTGATGCAAAGCAAGGGAATGAATCCAAGAATACTCTATACAGCAAGACTATCAATCAAAATTGAAGGGGAAATCAGGAGCTTCACAAACAAAAAAAGGCTAAGGGAGTTTATCACTACCAAGCCAGCAATGCAAGAAATGCTAAAGGGAATGCTGTAAAAAGAAGAAACAAAAAGGTAAGAAGGAACACAACCTCAAAAAATAAAAATGGCTACAAACAAGTACCTTTCAATAATAACTTTAAACGTAAACGGACTGAATGCTCCAATCGAAAGACATCGAGTGCCTGAATGGGTAAAAAAAAACATGACCCATATATATGCTGTCTACAAGAGACCCACTTCAGAACAAGGGACTCACACAGACTGAAAGTTAAGGGATGGAAAAATATATTTCAGGCAAATGGAAATGAAAAAAAAAGCTGGGGAAGCAATACATATATCTGACAAAATAGACCTCAAAGTGAAGGCCATAACAAGAGATAAGGAAGGCCACTTCATAATACTAAAGGGATCTATACAATGAGAGGATAAAACCCTGATAAACATATATGCACCCAATGCAGGAGCACCCAAATACATAAAAAATCTCCTGGAAGATATCAAGAGAGTGATCGACAGCAATACAATCATAGTAGGGGACTTTAATACACCACTGACATCACTGGATAAATCCTCTATTCAAAAAATCAGCAAAGAAACAGCAATCCTAAATGACTCACTATATCAGATGGACTTAATTGACATCTTCAGAACATTTCACCCCAATGCCGTGGAATATACCTTCTTCTCAAATGCACATGGGACATTTTCAAAAATATACCACATACTGAGTCACAAGCAAAGTCTCCACAAATTCCAGAAGATTGAAATCATACCAAGCATCTTCTCAGACCACAATGGCATAATATTAGAAATAAACTAAAATAAAAACAATCCAAAACACTCAAACACTTGGAAGCTGAATAGCATGTTATTAAATATAGATTGGGTTACCCATGAGATCAAAGAAGAAATTAAAAACATCTTGGAAACTAATGACAATAAAAACACAACAATCCAAAATCTATGGGACACAATGAAAGCAGTCCTGAGAGGGAAGTTTATAGCTCTACAGGCCTACCTCAAAAAACAAGAAAAAATGGTAGTAAATCAACTAATGCTATAACTCAAAGAATTAGAAAGAGAGCAACAAGAAAACCCCAGAGTGAGCAGAAGAAAGGAGATAATAAAGACTAGAGCAGAAATAAATGACATAGAGACCAAAAAAAAAAAAAAATACAAAAGATCAATGAAACCAAGAGCTGGTTCTTTGAAAGGATAAACAAGATTGATGAACCTCTAGCCAGGCTCACCAAGAAGCAAAGAGAGAGGACCCAAATAAACAAAATCAGAAATGAAAGACGCAAAATAACAACAGATCCCACAGAAATACAAAGGATTGTTTTAAAAAATACTATGAACAACTCTATTCCAACAAATTAGACAACCTGGAGGAAATGGACATTTTCCTAGAAAAATACAACCTTCCAAAACTCAATCAGGAAGATTCTAAAAACCTCAATAGGTCAATAACTATGGAAGAAATTGAAGCAGTCATCAAAAAGCTTCAAGCAAACAAAAGCCCGGGGCCAGACAGCTTCACAGTAGAGTTATACCAAACATTAAAGGAAGAACTAAAACCTATCCTCCTCAGACTATTCCAAAAAATTCAAGAAGAAGGAACACTTCCAAGCTCATTCTATGAAGCCAGCCTCTCCCTAATAACAAAGACATATAAAGACAACACAATGAAAGAGAATTACAGGCCAATATCCCTCATGAACATAGATGCCAAAATTCTAGCAAATTGAATCCAACACTACATCAGAAAGGTCATACACCATGACCAAGCAGAATTTATCCCCAGGGATGCAAGAATGGTACAATATCCGCAAATCAATAAATGTGATACATCACATAAACAAATTGAGGGAGAAAAATCACATAGTCATATCAATTGACACAGAAAAAGCATTTGACAAAATCCAACACCCTTTCTTGATAAAAACTCTCAGCAAGGTGGGAATAGAAGGATCATACCTCAACATCAAAAAAACAAAAATGGAACTCCAAATTAACCCAGTGATTCTACTTCTAGGAATATATCCCAAGAAACTAGAAACACCAATAAGAAAGGATATATGCACCCCTATGTTCATAGCAGCATAATTTATAATAGTTAAGAGTTGGAAACAGCCTAAGTGCCCATCAGCAGATGAGTGGATTAGAAAACTGTGGTACATCTATACAATGGAATACTATACTGCTGTAAAAAAAAGAAGGAATTCTTACCATTTGCGACAGTATGGATGGGACTGGAGAGCATTATGCTAAGTGAAATAAGCCAGTCAGTGAAAGATAAATATCACATGATCTCACTAATTTGTGGAATATAATGAACAACATAAACTGAAGAACAAAAATAGAACCAGAGTCATAGAATCATGGAACATACTATCCAACCTATGAGGGAAAGTGGGGAGTGAGGGGGTAAGTGATCAACCAAAGGACTTGTATGCATGCATATGAGCATAACCAATGGACACAGACTGGGGATGGGGGCTTGGGGCATGTACTGGGGGTTGGAGGCAGCCAGGGAGAGGTCAATGAGGGGAAAAGGAGAATTATGTAATACATCTACACTAATAAAAGAGTAAGATGCAAATTGACCATACCTTCACGATACCCACCAGTCAATCAGGAATGAGTATGCAAATTAACCCAACAAAGATGGAGGGTTAATTTGCATACGCAGAGGCCAAGTGGCAGGGACACTTGCAGATTCGCCATGGCGACGCAGGTGTTCTGCACTGCCCCAGCCGCTCAGGGCCTCTGGGCAGCATGGGAAGGCTGAAAGGTGGCTCCAGGCCAGAGCAAAAAGGCCGGAGCTAAGGTGGTGCTGGCAGCCAGGGGAAGGAAGGCCCATTCTTGCACAAATCTTTGTGCATCGGGCCTCTAGTTAAATAATAAAGATTTTAATTTAAAAAAAAAAAACTTTCTAGACAAGATAACGTGAAGGATTTCACCACCAACAAACCACTATTATATGAAATGTTAAAGGGTCTTCTTTAAGAAGAGAAAAATAGATAAAAAATATGAACAATAAAATGGCAATAAATATCCTATCTAATAAAAGAGTAATATGCAAATCATCACTCCACTACACTCACAAGCCACACCCACCAGCCAATCAGAAAGCGAATATGCAAATACACCCAATCAAGATTGCTGCAGCCTTGGAGAGCGGCCATGGTTGGAACTGGGTGATTGGAGCAGAAGATCAGAGGGGAAGATGGGAGCCAGCTGGGGTCCCCCACAGGCGTCAGAGCCAGCTGGGGTCCCCTGCAGGCGATCGGAGCCAGCTGGGGGGTCCCTGTCCAGAGCCCAAGCCTCGGCCAGAGGCTTGCAGCCTTGGCTGGGGGTGGAACCGGGCGATTAAGCCAGCTGGGGGTCCCTGCAGGCGATCGGAGCCAGCTGGGGGTCCCTGCCCAGAGCCCAAGCCTCGGCCAGAGGCTTGCGGCCTTGGTCGTGGATGGAGCCGGGTGATAGAGCCAGCTGGGGGTCCCAGCTCAGGGCCCGAGCCTCAAACAGAGGCTTGAGGCCTTGGCCAGGGGCGGAGCCTGGCGATCAAGCCAGCTGGGGATCCCCTGCCTAGGGCTGGAGGCTTTAGACCTTGGCAGGGGCGGAGCCGGAGATCGGAGGAGATAGGTGTGAACTACAGAGGAAATACCTTTTCTGACCACTCATTGGCTAAGCTCCCTGTATGCCACTGGTAATATTCTTAGTAACTTGGGTAGAAGAATCCAAAAAGGTGATCTAGGGCTTTTCCACCACACTCCTGGGGAAAAAAATGAAGGTCTGCTGCTGGAGGACTAAGAAATGTCATAACCTGCCCTACACGGTTTGGCTCAGTGGATAATGCCTAGGTTTGACAACTGCAGAGTCCAGGTTAGATTCTGATCAAGGGCATGTACCTAAGTTGCAGGCTCCTCCCTGGCTGGGGCCCAGGTCAGAGCTCATGCAGGAGGCAACCAATCAAAGTATTCCTCTCACTTTGATGTTTCTCTCTGTCTTTCCCTTTCTCTTTCACATTCTCCAAAAGTCAATGGAAACATATACTCAGATGAGGATAAAAAAAAAAAGAAAGAAATGTCATAGTCTATGAAAGACACATCTTGAAAATGCCTAAAGAAAGTTGTCCTTTTTTCTTGGTGAAGGGACTGGAGTCGGTGTTGATGAAAACACCTTGGCTGCGGTGACTGGCAGTGGTTCCAGCAGCGGGGTGATGGGGCAGGTGCCTTTCCCTGATCAGCCTGGTTGTCTCTCACAAAGGGAGGCCAGACTGCGGCTTTGTCTCTCACAAAGGGAGTCCAGACTGGGAACCCTCAGGGGATGTCCTACTGACGGCTTAGGCCCGCTCCCTATGGGCTTCCAGTATGTGAGAGGGGGCAGGCTGGGCTGAGGAAACCCCCCACAGTGCACGAATTTCGTGCACCAGGCCCCTAGTGTATCTATAAAAAATTGAATCTAAAAAAAAACTAAATGAACAAGCAGAACAGAAACAGAATCATAGATACAGAGAACATTTTGACGGTTTCCAGATGGAGACGTGTTGGGGAATGGGTGAAAAAGGTGAAGGGATTAAGAAGTACAAATTGATAATTACAGAATACTGAAAGGGATGTAAAGTACAGCATAAGGTATATACTAGTAGTTAATAATATTCTAAAAATTATGTATGGTGTCAGATGGGTAAAAGATTTATTGGGATCATCATATAATGAGCTATGCCATGTCTAATCACTGGGTTGTACACCTGAAACTAATATAATAATGTATGTCATTTGTAATTGAAAATAAATAATGATAAATAAATAAATGTTTTTTTTAAAAATATGGTGGTGCTTGTCATGAGAATACAAGTTTAATTAATATAAGTTTATTAAAGGTAATTGCTTAAAACTTCCCAAAGTTTAAGTTTTATCCAAACTTAAAAATATATGATGATGCTAACTTTAAGTCAATTTGAACTTAACAAATCTTGCAGTTCTTACTATGTGCAAGGCACTGTGCTAGCCTGTTAAATTCTCTCATCCCCCTCTTTGTATTATAAGATGTAGTCCTTTTAAAATCCATTATTTGTCTGCACTTGCCTCTGAGAGAGTATTAAAGATAATGAATCATTGTTTCAGAACCTTTCTTATTTTCCTCTCAACTTCCTGTAGAGTTCAATACAGACATCATTAGTTCTCTGCTAGAATAGTGATTCTGTTCATCATGCCTGAAACAACTACAGCAAAGAGATTAAATACAATCTATAGCCACATAAATCATTGAATAAATGAATCATGAAATTAATATGTAAATTGTGTATTTAACCTCTATTTATACAGCACTGTCTGTCACCATGTTGTAAATCTAAAACTAATTGCAAATTCACAACTCTGCAAAAAGAACACCATGGTAAAAGCTTGACATATTTATTAACTAAATGTTGAACTACATTGAGTAAGTAATTAATAGTCATGCCAGAACAGGGAAAGAAAATTATATTTAAGCACAGATGTCACCTATATGAAATGGCTAACCTATTTTAGATTAGATTTTGATACTAGTCAAAGAACACTGCTATTTAATTTTTGACAGATGAATCTGTTTTCACTAATTCATGATTGCATTGAACATTTCATTTTTTGCATGTGCATGTCACAATCATCCATAGAAATAAAGTTCCCTTTAATATGTCTCCTTAAAGAAAAGATTTTCAAAGGTGAGATGACAATAAATTCATTCAAAGATTAGCAAAAACCTCCTCAATTCAGCACATTAATAACATTTTATATACAGGGTATATACAGATGAACAACCTAAAATAAACTATTTCTACATGTATTTTAATGATTTTACTGAATAACACTATTTTAATATTTAATGAGTCTTGTCACAATCAACATGGGTACCTTCTGAAAATTTCTTTTGTTCTTTAAATAACAAGTTATTTGAAGAATAGAAATTTGAAATAAAACAAGGCACATAAATATGTACACAGGAAAATGTATTAGACTAAGTATTCTTGTCTCTTCATGTATTTATATTCTCACTACTAGCTGCTGTACTTATAACCTGAGTTTCTATTAAAATGCTATATTTTAAAAGCATATATACATAAACTTTAGGATATGGCATTTAAAATATTTATAATAGATAATCTTTTTTTAAAATCATGACCGAGGATATGCTGAGTGAGAGAGAGAGAGAGAGAGAGAGAGAGAGAGAAACATTAATTGATAGATGAGAGAGAAACATGTATTGGTGGCCTTCTCTATGTGCCCTGACCTAGAATCGAACCAGCAACCTTTAGATGCACAGGACGATGCTCAACCAAATAAGCCACTCCAGTTGAGCACAGATAATATTAATTGTAATGAAAAATAATCACTTATTTCCATTGGTGTTACACATGCAGATGAGAGGCAAAATCTGATTTAAACCCTGATTTTCTTATCTAATTAATCAGACACACTGGTTACATTTACAAATGGCAGAATAGAACAAATTTTAAATTCTGCTAAAGATAACAATTTCCCATAGTTTTACATTTCGATATACACATACATTCATTTACCTCGTGTCCAGGCCATTTAGAATGTGCCTCAATAGGTTCAAAACATATCATATACAAAGCCAAGCTTAAAAAATATATACATCGATCAGACCATCAAACCTCAGAGGGAAGGTAGGGGAGGGTGGGAGTAAGGGAGAGAGATCAACCAAAGGACTTGTATGCATGCATATAAGCCTAACCTATGGACATAGGCACCAGGGGGAGTGAGGGCATGAGTGGGGGGTGGGTGGGGCAATGTGAGGATAAGGACATATATGTAATTCCTTAATCAATAAGAAAAAACATTAAAAATATATAAACAATTTTCTGATAAAATAATTTAATTGGAGCGATACAAAAATGATGTAATCAATACTCGTAATTCTTCCATGGGCATCTAATATTGGAAAATATTTTTGTTTAATATGCAAGAAGTATCATTAAAACTTCACCATCCTGATGGATATCTATCCAAGTTCTCCTGCCTGATGTCCTCATAACCAGTAGCAAGCATTAATAACATAGTCAACTGGAATTACACTGCAATATAGAGTACACTGCATATCTGTGAGGTATAATTTCTCTGAGTTTAAAGCTACCTGGTCCAATATCAGATCTGGACCCATATCTGTGGCATTTCTATCCAAAATAACTAGAGCAAATTCCCCCACCCCAAGCATCTTGAATATACAAATAAGAGAGATCTTAGCTAATCACATCAAACAGAAGAAATAAAAAAACCACAATCACAATATTTTTATGTAGTGTTCATTAGAAGAAATTAGATTGCAATAATTAGACACTGTTTCCTTTGGTTCTTATATATTAAATGCAGGCAATGGTCCAATATATCTCATTGCTTTTAGGTTATGATCTTGTCAACTAAATCCCATGATAGAAAGAATTAAAGTGTTGAAAGAAAGAGAAAAACTATGTCAGAGAAAATAACTATATACCCCAAAAGTAGGTTAAATGGGTTAAGGCATGCTAAGAGTTTAGCACAGTGCCTAGAACATAAATAGAACCCAATAATGTTAGATATAATGACAAGAGTGATGGTGATGATTAAGATGCAAATAACTGTCTAAAAATAGAATATAATCTATATTCCCTTTAATAGAATGCTTAAAATTAAATATAAAGAATCATTACACAATCATTAAATAGCATTTTTCTGAAGAATATGAACACATCACTTAGGCCTTAAATTGTTGATACTTTCTTTCAAAATTAAAAACAACATTCCACTGAAGTAAATTTTAACATTTTAAAAACTCTTAAGGATGCTTCTAGATCTGTCAACATTTAAGTATTTTTCTTACCTCTGTTCCTTTCCTCTATTTTTCTTCCAGCTTAATGGTTTAATATAATTTCACCAAAAAATAATTACTTTTATTTATAATTTAAAAGAACATTGCAAAAATTTATTATATAAAGCTAAATTAAAGAATAAGGGTGGTATATATTTTTATCTCAATTTGTTTAAATAAATATGTAGACATATGCATAGAAAAGGGAAAGAAAATCATGCAATGAATCTCTATGGGTGGAATATAAGGGGTTAATATTTATGTTTATATAAATTCCCAAATGTTCTCTAACACATATTTTACATTCAGTCTCTCTCTCTCTCTCTCTCTCTCTCTCTCTCTCTCTCTCTCTCTCCATATATGTGTGTGTGTGTGTGTGTGTGTGTGTGTGTGTGTGTGTGTGATGAAGACCTAATCTCTAAACACAAATAAAAATCCTTATATTCTAATTCAGTAGTTTTCAAAGGTTTTGGTCTCAAGATCCCATTCCAAGTTATTTAATTCATTAAAATAGTAATAAAACAACTATATAGTAACAAAAATCTCTCATTTTGTGAAAAAAAAACTATCTTCAAAAACAAAGAAATCATTTAGTAAGAAGACTGGCATTATTTCACATTTTTATAAATCTGGAAAACAGTTGGATTCTCTTATCTACTTCTGAATTCAATCTAATGCACTATGTTGTTTAGGTTGAAGTAAAGGGAGAAAATCCAACCTTATACAAATGTGTAATTGGAAAAGGAAGAGACCTTGCAGACTGCTTGGGAATATCTTAGAGGCCCCGAGTAATACCTCTTAGACCATACTTTGAAAACTGCTGCCTTTAATTCAACATCCTATTTTGTGAGAATTGTTTATATACTCTTATTTAATTCTCATCTTGGAGATTGTGGTATCTCTCTCTTTGGGAATAATTCTATTATTTTGGTCAAAATAGAGTAGGTAATGGAATAACATGATGCTTTTCAAGGATTTAGAATTTGGCATTTTACTGCTGACAAGTGTGATTATTATTTAGTATGTAGATCAATTAGTGTCTTCACTGATGCTCTTACAGTTTCCTTAAAAGAGGTATCTGAGTCTGTATGTTTCTTTAACTGTAGTTTAGTTTTCTCATATTTTTTTAAAAAGTGAATCTAGCTTGCCCCATGATAAATTATATTAACCAAAAGCTATAATGCAGGATGGAAAAAAAGAAGATGTAATGCTCATTTCCATCTCTGCTAATCATCCTCTGTGAGGTTTTAGGCTGGTCACTTAACCAACTTGTGGCTAAAATGATGATGATAAAATTATCACCTTTCCCATATTAAGGATTTACCCTAGATACTTCTTTGAATTTTTTTTGTAAATTAGGTGTGTTTATTCTCATTTTGTTTATTAAAATGCAATCAGTTTTGGTAATATATATATATATATATATATATATATATATATATATATATACACACACACACACACACTGAGTGGCCACTCAGTATATATATATACTGACAAGTGTGATTATTATTTAGTATGTAGATCAATTAGTATCTTCACTGATGCTCTTACAGTTTCCAAAAGCTATAATGCAGGATGGAAAAAAAAGAAGATGTGAATATATATTAGAGGCCCGGTGCATGAATTCATGCATGGGTGGGGTCTGGCCAGCCTGGCCAGGGGGAGGGGACATAGGCAGTTGGCCAGCCTGCCTACTGGTCGAACTCCTGGTCGAGGGGACAATTTACATATTAGCCATTTATTATATAGGATATACACTGAGTGGCCAGATTGCATTCAGAGATCATAATAATCTGGCCACTCGGTATATATATATGTATATATAATATATATATATATATAATATATCCTCTCTAATAAAATGGTAATATGCAAATTAACCACCACTCCGCTACATAAGCCACACCCACCAGCCAAGCCACGCCCACCAGCCAATCAGGGCGAGTATGCAAATTAACCCCAGCCAAGATGGCTACAGCCACAGAGAGCAAGGTTTCCCAGGTAACAGAGCAAGCCAAGCTTTCCAATAGCCGTTGCAGGCCTAAGCCTCCACTCAAGCTACAAAGTTTCAATTATAGAAGGTAAACAAATTCAAACAGAAATGGGGGCAGAATGGAGCTTGAGGGAGCAGGCCAGGGTTGTCCCCGGCAACAGGGGAAGCAAAGCTGTCCGCACACCCTGGCCGGGCCCAGGCCTCCGCTTAAGGCTACAAAGTTTCAATTATAGAAGGTGAATTAACTGCAACAGAAATGGCTGCCGCCCCAGAGGGAGCAGCTGGCTTGGCTCCGCTCCAGGCTACAAAGTTTCAATTGTAGAAGGAAAATAAATTCCAGATACCAGGGCCTCCGCTTGGGTCGCCAGGGGGCGTGGCCGGCCTGCAAACCACCACAGGCCCCTCGCTCAGGCCACCCCACGCCCCAAGGGAACCCCACCCTGATCTGGGACACCCTTCAGGGCAAACCAGCTGGCCCCCACCCGTGCACCAGGCCTCTATCCTATCTAATAAAAGAGTAATATGCAGATTGACCATCACTCCAACACACAATATGTCTGCCCCCATGTGGTCAAAGATCCTGCCCCCATGTGGACACAAGATGGCCACCACAAGATGGCCAGCAGGAGAGGGCAGTTGGGAGGCACCTGGCCTGCAAGGGAGGGCAGTTGTGAGGGACCAGGCTTGCAAGGGATGGCAGTTGGAGGTGATCAACCCTGCAGGAGAGTGCAGTTAAGGGTGACCAGGCCAGCAGAGGAGGGCAGTTGGAGGTGATCAACCCTGCAGGAGAGGGCAGTTAGGGGTGATCAGGCTGGCAGAGGAGGGAAGTTGGGGGCAAACAGGCTGGCAGGGGAGCAGTTAAGCATCAACCAGGCTGGCAGCGAAGTGGTTAGGGGGTGATCAGGCTGGCAGGCAGAAGCGGTTAGGGGCAATCAGGAAGGCAGGCAGGCAAGCAGTTGGGAGCCAGCAGTCCTGGATTGTGAGAGGGATGTCCGACTGCCCGTTTAGGCCCGATCCTGATCGGGCCTAAACGGGCAGTCGGACATCCCTCCAGGAGTCCCAGATTGGAGAGGGTACAGACTGGGCTGAGGGAAAACCCCCCCTCCGTGCACGAATTTCGTGCACCGGGCTTCTAGTATATATATAATCAAGAAAAATAGTTTTTGTTCCCATTTAATAATTCTAAGAAAAGGCAAATGCTGCCTATGTAAGTCAATAGACTGTTTGGAAAGAAAAGAAACTAACATTTTTCAATTATTTATTGTGCACAAGGCACTGTGCTAACTTCTTTTCATATATCATCCCATATCTTTTGCTAGTAACTTATGAGATCAATATTATTATTCAAAATTTACTTAAGAGGAGGCCTACACTCAAAGAGGTAAATATCTTGCTTAAAATCACAGGGTTACTCACAAAGAATTGCAGTTGTTCAGAAATCAAGAGATATTTTACTACAGACTGTATCTTCTAACTGAATATCATCCCAGCTCAACATGTTTGTTTTCAGGCTAAAGCAAAAGTGTGAATCCATTTTAAAAACAATTTTTATAATTAAAAACCAAGTTACATCAAGCCAAGGGAGAATTGTTATCATAATCTACCTGTGATGCATGCTTGCCTGAGAAGGAATTGCTCAAGGGGTCATTTTCTTCACCTCACATTTATGCTGGAGATTGGCATTACACTGACTTTCTGTCCCTCCTGGAGATTTATGTTAAAGAGATAAAACTTTCTACTTTTTTGTTTTCATCTCTTCCTTGTCTCTGTCAGACGTTTCATTCTGGAAAGGAGAAAGAGCTGCTCATCTCAGTGGCAGGAGAGAACAATCTTCGATTTATAACATGCTAGGAACTCATCACTGTGATAGAGCAATCTTTCCCCCCGACATCTCTCCATTACTGAAGCTGATACCTCCCTGCCCTGATGCCACCTCAGTACTGATCTGTCAGTACTAACAGCAGGGCTAATGGCACCACCTACCCCAATGTACATTTTTCATTTTTATCTCATAAAAACTTCTTTTGTGGGTTCTTTTTTAAACAAACTGAAAATATACTTTTCACAATTTTTGTTTTACAAACCTCCCTCACATATATATTTGAATGACATACCACATACTTGGCAATATATCTTAAATTGTACTTGTTTTTTCTTCCTTCCCTTTTTTATGAGTGCTTCTTTAATTCTTATGAAAACAAAAAGTAGGTAGGAAAGATTCGTTTACAGACTATTGCAGATATGGTGAATCAAAAATGATTTCATTACTACTGGGAACTCACTGTGGTAGATGCATGGATCATTTGTTAAAAGCCTCCTTGCTAGGTCTGAATTCTATTCTTAGCTGTCTTTTTTTTTTAAATATATATATTTTTTGATTTTTTACAGAGATGAAGAGAGAGGGATAGAGAGTTAGAAATATAGATGAGAGAGAAACATCGATCAGCTGCCTCTTGCACACCCCCTACTGGGGATGTGCCCGCAACCAAGGTACATGCCCTTGACCGGAATCGAACCTGGGACCCTTGAATCCGCAGGCCGACGCTCTATCCACTGAGCCAAACCGGTTTCGGCTTAGCTGTCTTTTTTTTGTCCTCACCCCCAAGGATATGTTTTTATTGTGTGTGTGTGTGTGTGTGTGTGTGTGTGTGTGTGAGAGAGAGAGAGAGAGAGAGAGAGAGAGAGAGAGAGAGAGAAGAAACATGGATCGGTTGCCTCCCATACTTGTCCTGACTGGGGATCAAACCCACAACTTTTTCATTTATGGGACAACATAGAAATAAGTGCTTTTTGCTTCACAAAAAAAAAATTTGAGAGCAAACAAAAGAGAGGGAGAAAGCATCATATGATATTTTCAAGTTTCAAAAAAGGTAATGAATAAAAGAAACAGAAGGAAGATTAATAAATAGTATTATATGTTTAGGTAGCCAGCACCAACTCTGAAGATTAAATTTGCCTTGCTCTGCAGTGGATGGAAGAATATTAAAGTGACACTGTTATACATTCCTGTTCAATATTCTGTCAAGAATATTAAAGTGACACTGTTACACATCTATAATACATTCTGAAATTCATTTAAACATATTAGAAAGTATTAGCCAATTTTCACCTGACAATTTGATGCCCCCTTGTATGCAGAGATTGTTCTTGCAACTAATTCTTTTTAATTTGGTATTCCCTAATTTATAGTATTCATGGAGAGCATTTTACAATCCAGTAAATCATACAAATATTTATTATGATTCAATATATTCCTATGTAAATATGAAAGGCATATTAACTGGAGTGTCAAAAGTACAGATAACATAATCTGAAAATATCTGTCACTTCCTTTCTGGTATCATCTCCTAATACAATAAACATGAAGAGTCTAACCAACTCTATGGATGCCTTATATGGCATTTATGCACTTAGTCTTTCTTCATCTTTTTGTCAGTTCCCAAGCTTCCTGTTTCTCAAAACCCATATGGTTCTTTAAAGACAAATGAAAATAGAAGGTAGAGACAAACAATTTTGTAGACAAGTACTATATTCCTCTGAGTCACGTGTGCATACTAAGACCCCTCAGAATTCTTAAATCTGAAGACATAAAAGTCTATTATTTACCTCCTGTGTTAAAATTTGTTTAGAACTCTCTTTCCAGAAGTATTTAGATGTTAAATTTGAATCTGATTAGTCTTGTTTGAAAGTTTTTAAAGAAATTATTGAATTTGCACATCAACTTGTGAAAAGGCAATGCATGTTCATCATTTGGGCAATGACAAGATAATAGAAGGAAATTTAGAAAGTAGCCATTTAAAAGGAAATAAGAAGGTCATGAATGACCAAGAAATTTCAAATCGGCTAAAGTATTTCTTCATTTAATGAAACTTAGATGAAATTTGTTGCTTTTACATTTTCATATTTCCATGTGACTGTGAAGACAGACCATTCCCAAGGGTCATTTAATGTATATGTCTATTTTTAATGGACAACTTTGCTTTACATATATTCTAAGAACATATCTACACTAATAAAAGAGAAATATGCAAACTGACCATACCTCCACAACACCCATCAGCCAATCAGGAGTGAGTATGCAAATTAACCCAACAAAGGTGGTGGGTTAATTTGCATATGCAGGCACTGAGCGAAGACTGAAGGCTCCGGCCCGAGTGAAGACTGAAGACTGAAGACTAAAAACCACTGAAGACTGAAGACAGAAGAGGCTTGGCTTCTCTGCTGTGGCCAGAGCAAAGGCCTGGGTCCCGGGTGCCAGAGGAAAACCAGTGCTGGCAGCCAGAGGAAGGAAGGCCTATTACACAAATCTTTGTGCAACAGGCCTCTAGTTATTTAATATTCAGAGAAGATGGGGATACATTATATTACTAGAAAGACAAGGAAATCAAACATTTGAGGCCCAGAGCAGCTAAATTAGAAATTAGGAAAAGAAGAAAGTAATCTATAAAGGAAAGCCATTAGATTATTATCGGGCTTCTCAGAAGAAGAAAAAAAAAAGAAGTCAAAACTCCTACAGAGAAACGTGCTTTGTTGAAACTGACTGAAAACTCCCTGTGCAGCCTCAGTAAATTAATCTCTTGATTTAAAGGTAGGCTTCCCTTTATTTTATCTTAGAAGTAAACCAACAGCAGTGAGGCTTTTACAATGACACTGTTATGATCAATGCTGTAGTCACAGTTGTTAATGCTTCATTTACCTTTAAAAGCAGATGCAATAACCCAGAAAGATCAATATTATAAGCTCTTTATTTGGTGTTAAATTACTGTGGACTCATTGAATTATTATATAGCAGAGGGTTTTCAGTGACATTAACTTAAAAATCAAATAAATGTTATTTAAAATGGTATATCCTAATTTTCCTACTCTTGGAACTTCGTAATTACTTACAAAGGCAGTGCATAATAAGAATGTTTAGAACTTAAAAAGATTTTCAGAATTTATAATGACAACATGAAAAAGATGAGTAATGATATAAAAAGTACTTTGTTGCCAAGACTGGTTTGGCTCTGTGGATAGAGCATCGGTCTATGGACTGAAGGGTCCCAGTTTCAATTCCGGTCAAGGGCATGTACATTGGTTGCGAGCACATCCCCTGTGGGGGGCGTGCAGGAGGCAGCTAGTCGATGTTTCTCTCTCATCGATGTTTCTAGCTTTCTATCCCTCTCCCTTCCTCTCTGTAAAAAATCAATAAAATATATATTTTTTAAAAAAGTACTTTGTAATAGTACAAGTTGTCATTACATATGTAGTATTATTGATATATTTTTATAACTCTAACATTATATGCATCCATAAAACAAGATGGACCAATTTCCCAAGAAAAAAACAATTCTATGATTGAGCTAGAAATATCCAAGGGATAGGCAAGTATTTGATATTCTTCCTAAACTACTACCAAAATAAGACTCAGTTTTCAAATATACTCAGCCACTACATATACATGATCCAACCCACTGATGACATTTTAATTAGTTTTTTATTATTATTATCTTGACTTTTCACACTTACTTTTAAGTTCTTTAACATCAGTGGGAAGAATGTGTGATAAAGAATTCACGGTGAGTTTTTTCAATGTTTTCTCAAAGTAAGACAGTTATACCAATATCTTTGCTTTATTAGTTTTATTAATGATATCTATATTATTTTCTATAATAATGTTAATTTTTCTTATAACCCTGCCTTAAATGCTTTATCAGACTGTATCTTACTGATAGTACAAAACCTTATTCAATAATTAAGATTGTATAATATACATAACATAGGTGTTAATGTATTTTTCTATTTTATGTTCAATATTTCACCAGTTAATATATATATAATGTGTACTTGATAGAAACCAAGATTTCCTTTCTTTCTATAATAACAACTTTCAGTGGTAATCTCTCAATCCTAGATTTGTAAAATCCTACTAATAGTGTACTATGCTTACAGAGTGCTTTAAATTTACAAGTCATTTCAGTGCTTTTGATGAATATATAAGGTGGTAACAATAACTATGTCTCCTCATTTTACAGATGAAGAGACATTGATATGTTGCCTCCCATTTGCACCCCAACCTCAGATCAAACTTGCAACCTAGGTATGTGTCCTAACCCGGAATGGAGCCTGCAACCTTTTGGTATAACAGACAACACTCCAACCAACTGAGCCACTGGGCCAAGGTTCATGTTCTACTTCTTGAGCTGGATGCTAGGTTTATAAGTACAGATGTGCTTTCCTTGTGAAAATTAATCAGGTTGAGGAAACCAAGATGGCGGCATAGATAAACATCTAAACTGCTGCCTCGCACAACAATTTCAAAACTACAACTAAAAGACAAAATGGACATCATCCAGAACCACAGGAAGTCTGGCTGAGTGGAAATTCTACAACTTGAAGGAAAGAGAAAAGCACACTGAGACTCACAGGAGCTGCGGAAGGCAGAGGTACGGAGGTGTGCGTGGAGATGGCTGGCAACTGAGTATGCGGTAGGTTTTCTCAACTGGGAGGGAGACCAAAGGTCCCGAATGCTCTGAACTCTAGTTCTGGGTGAGACTCTGGGGACCCAGACTCATACAGGGAGAAACTCAACTGTCTGGCAGTGGGAGAAACTCGAGGGCAGCTTTCTCGCAGAGGTGCTTACAGTGATTACTGCGGGACACTGAGACCCAAGGGCCTCTTAGGGCAGGGCTGACAGGAAGCCATTGCTGTTTGCTCCACACTGAGACTCCGCCCCATCCAAGCTGAGCACAGAGTCTTTTGCATATGAATGGCCTGGTCCTTTGAATTCTAAACTTATCTAACAAACTGCAGCTGAGTCAGTGAGACCCAGAACATCCAAAAGAAGGCCCAAGGTCCCACAGCAGCTTGCATTGCTTCACAGCTGGACCTCATCTGGGCACCTCTAAAACCCAAACAAAGAAGAGGAATCTGCAGAACTCTCCATAGCTCCTGCAGGGTGGTCTAAGGCAGAGGCTAAATTAGCACCTCCTTGGAGATCCAAGAGCCAGTATACCCAGGGGTCAGAGTGGGACCATCCAGATTACAACTCCTCCGCTCCATAAGGGACACATCAGGGGGCAGACTCAGTGACCACCAAAGCCCCACTGAAGCAAGTCTTGCCTCATAAGGGTGTCTCCAGCACAGAAGTTCTCCCATCATAGACACAGCTGATCCTCACAGCCAATTGGCCTGGAGATCAATTCCTTCCAGTGATACCAACAACAATCAGGGCTTAACTACAACAATACTGTGCACACAGGACACAAAGGGGTGCACCAAGAGTGTCCACCTCAGGTAACTGGGGAGGCTGAGCCACTGGGCACTATAGGACACCTAGTACACAAAGCCACTCTATCAACTCAGGGAAGCAGCCAAAATGCAGAGACAAAGAAAGAGGTCACAAATGAAGGAAATGGAGGAAAGCAAACGACTGGATATAGAGTTCAAAACCACGGTTATAAGGTTTTTCAAGGATTTTCTAGAATAGGCCAATAAATTTAGTGAGACCCTCGAGGATATGAAAAAGAACCAACTAGAAATTAAGCATACACTGACTGAAATAAAAAATAATATACAGAGATCCAACAGCAAACTAAAGGATCGCAAGTATCAAGACAAAGATTTGAAATACAAAGAAGCAAAAAACACCCAACTGGAAAAGCAAAAAGAAAAAAAATCCAAAAATATGAAGATAGTGTAAGGAGTCTCTGGGACTTCAAGCATACCAACATCTGAATTATGGGGGTGCCAGAAGAAGAGAGAGAGCAACATAGTGAAAACCTATTTGAAGAAATAATGACAGAAAACTTCCCCCACCTGGTAAAAGAAATAGACTTACAAGTCCAGGAAGTGCACAGAACCCCAAACAAAAAGAATCCAAAGAGGACCACACCAAGACACATCATAATTAAAATGCCAAGAGCAAAAGACAAAGAGAGAATATTAAAAGTAGCAAGAGAAAAACAGTTAGTTACCTACAAGGGAACACCCATATGATTGTCAGCTGATTTCTCAACAGAAACTATGCAGGCCAGACGGGAGTGGCAAGAAATAGTCAAAGTGATGAATAGCAACAACCTACAACCAAGATTACTCTACCCAGCAAAGCTATCATTCAGAATTGAAGGTCAGATAAAGAGCTTCACAGATAAGAAAAAGCTAAAGGAGTTCATCACCGCCAAACCAGTATTATATGAAATGCTGAAAGGTATTCTTTAAGAAGAGGAAGAAAAAGAAAAAGGTAAAGATAAAAATTATGAACAACAAATACATATCTATCAACAAGTGAACCTAAAAATCAAGTGAATAAAAAATCTGATGAACAGAATAAACTGGTGAATATAATAGAATCAGGGGCATAGAAAAGGAGTGGACTGACAATTCTCAGGGGAAAGGGGTGTGGGGGGTGAGGGAAGAGACTGGACAAAAATCATACACCTATGAATGAGGACAGTGGGGGGAGTAAGGGCTGAGGGTGGGGTGGGAACTGGGTGGAGGGGAGCTTGGGGGGAAAAAAGAGGAACAATTGTAATAATCTGAACAATAAAGATTTATTTTTTAAAAAGAAAATTAATCAGGTTGAATACTTATGATTTGGGTACTCCCCTATATGTATATTTCATTAAAAGGAAAAAAACTAACAATCTAAATTAGTTGATTCAAAGTTCACACCAGTAACTATTTTATCCCACACTCTTATGTAAAATAATATTGCATTAATTATGATATAAACTAGGATGAATAAGATTTGGTGACCTTACTGGTTTTTTTTTTTTATCACCAGAGTAGTGGCTCATTTTCAACAAAAATGCAAATCCTAAAGATTTATCTTTGCTTGCCTTTGGTTTTTAGTACTTCTCACTTTCTAACAGTCACCCCATTAATCCTCATATATATATACACACTAAAGCCATCCTGCCATGGCTGAATTGTATTGTCTTAACATGATTTACATTTGCTTGTTTTATTTAAAGAACAATGCTAATATGTTTGAATGAAAACCCTCTTTATTGAATTTTAATATAAAATTCAGTTTTCCTACTAATCAACTAAATGCATGACAAAAAATACCCAATATTGAATACTTTTAAAATATCCTTATGTTTTGATTAATTTCATATTCTTGAATTATGTACTTGTAGGGATACACATTCATTATGCCATGCAAACTATTCTTATAACTGAATTGTTCTTTTATCCAAGTACATATATAATCAGAGAGAAGCAGTGAACAATTTTATTAAAGTAAATACTATCCAAATGTTGAGTTTTCATTATGAAAATACAGTATTGTTGTAGAGTTTAATAAATGGGCAATCACTTTTGCTGAAGCATTGTATTTTTACCAACATATACATCATTTTCAAAGTTTAAGAATAAGTCTCATAACCATAAAGAACTGCTAGTTCGGCATTTGTTTCTTTGCTATGAAGGACTTGATTATTTCCTTACAAGAATACTGTATATCACATGTGTCTCGTGCTACCAGATAGTCATGAAAATATTTTAAGTTTTTCAAAGGATGGGGGGAAAGCTATATTTTAAGTTGGTCAACAGAGCTAAATGTTAAATCAAGTCTAATGTCCCTCCCCATCTATTTTTTTCCCTAACGTGGATTGCCTGAAACATATTATGAATGCTTTCCATATCGTTAGGAGAAACTTGATCCCATTTGTGAAGGAAAACCTGCCAAATTGCATCTAAAGATACTGTCACAAAAAATGAGGCCAATGAGTTAAAAAGAATGCTTGAGGACAAATCATTGGAATTAAGAAATATTTATTATTGTAAATATGACCGTGCTAAAATCTATCAAGTAAAAATATAATAAAACCTCAACTAACCAGAATGATCAGAAAATTGATTTTTTTGTTTTAGGAAAATCTGAGTACCTCGGGGTTAATGTAAAAATTGCTTTTGTTTCAAAACTTAAAAGTAATCTAAAATGATAATAAGGATCTCACAAGACAACAATATCATAATTTTGCACAACAATAATCACATCAAATGTAGAAAAAAAAGAGGACAAAATATGCACTACCAAAGGATAGTCCATCAAAGTTATTTGTTCTAACTTTCCATTAAATATCTGATATACACTTTTTTCTCCTTTTAAATAGTCTTCCTTTTAATAATGGATTATAGGGGAAGATAATTATATGAGATATATAATATATGGGCTTACATTAATAACTGTGTTTTCAACTTCATAGTTCTTTCACTCATTCCTGCATTTATGTATTCATTTATTATGTGTCCACAAATTATGAGGCGCTGTTTGCTGGTTGAGAATACCAACTCAAATAAAACATGGTTGTTATCCTGGACTTAAATCCAGTGGGAAAGTCAAACAAGTAAAAACAGTTGCAAAATACTTAGTAAGTGCTATATACAAATATGGGCAGTGTTATAAGAGCAGAGAAGAGGTTCATCTAAATCTGACTGAGCAGAGGCATTCCAGGAAAGGCAGTATTTCTGAAAAATATAAATGAATGACCTAGGTGAAGATGAGTAAGTAAAAATTGTGAATAGCATGTCTGAAGAGGTGAAACAGCATGAAATACATGTAGTTCAATATGGCTTCAGTGATGGCTAGTGACAGAAAATGGGGGAAAACAAAACAATATATGAAGTCAAACCAATGAGTTAAAACTGTTCCTAAAAGGTCAATGTTAACAGTTATAAATCATGTTGATATTATGTGTCCTTGATACAATGTGATGAGAAAATGGAACTTGACCGCTGTGGTATTCTTCCCATTAACTAATAACCCTGGCTTATCATGAGAAAAACATCAGGCAAATTTCACTAAAGACATTCTACAAAACACATGGCCAATATTCCTCAAAGCTATCAAGGTCATTAAACAAGGCAATTCTGAGAAACTGTCACAAACAAGGAGAATCTCAAAAAGACCTGACAACTAAATGTGAAGTAGCATCCTGGATAGGATCAAAGAACAGAAAAAGTACACTAGGTTAAAAACCATGGATTTCTGAATAAAGTGTGGGCTTTAGTTTAAAATAATCCTATATAAAAAAAGCGTAATATGAAAATCGACGGAACTGCGGAACAACCGGTGGAATGACTGGTCACTATGACAAGCACTGACCACCAGGGGGCAGACGCTCAATGCAGGAGCTGCCCACAGTCCACAGGCCCCAGGCCAGCCAAGGAAGCTGCCAGCAGGAGGGCCCCCCCCCCCCCCCGCCCAATCACCTGGCAGAGGGAGGCAACCAGCGGCAGCAGGGGACAGGGCTAGCAGGTGAGCAGAGCCCGATTGCCCTCTGTGGGAGGTAATCGGCAACAGCAGTGGGGGTAGGGCCGGTGAGTGGGCAGCACCAGGCTGGCCAAGGCGGATGCCAGCGGGGGCCCCGGTCACCCTGCCAGTCGCCCCACAGATCCGTCCTGATCGCCGGCCAGGCCTAGGGACCCTACCTGTGCATGGATTTCATGCACCAGGACTCTAGTGCATAAATATTGGTCCATTAATTGTATCAAATATACAGTACTAGTATAATAGGTTAACACTAGGGGAAGTGAGGTACAGTGTATATGAGAACTCTCTGTACTATCATCTTAATTTTTCTGTAAATATGAAACTGTTCTAAACACTAAAGTTTATTTTAAAAAAGGGGGTAGGTGACCAAAGTAAAAATTTGGTAGAAGGCTGTATGTATCCAGGACATGTTAAGTACTTCAAATTAATTTGTAGGCAGAATTCATATTGTGAAATAACAGTAACTGGAAATATAGAATAAATACCAACTGTGTTGAACCAGCTTGAAATTTCTCAAAACATATTAAATTATACTCAATCTTCCTGACCAGGTCACATCACTTATTTTATATGCACATGTCACTGTCCACAGGTTTCAAATTATACAATTTCTACCATCTTTTAAAAATGTCCTGATTCAAAGTGTATATCCCCTAAGTTCATCTTCCTAAAAAATACTTGCCTAGGTAAGTCAAATGCAGAGATGTTAATCTACTCTCCTGAATCACAAATACCTACAATGAAGAAGTGCTCACTATAATTTTCCTATAAAGTGTTTCCTCTACAAAGTCTTACATTATCTTACCTTAAAAGTTTTCCCAGAGATACAACTCTCCATCCTTTCTGCCCCTAGGTTTATCCTATTATCCCTCACCATAGAACAGATGTAATTTACTCTTGACTGAACCTGGGCTTTCCAGTTCTAACCTAGAAACTGGTCTAACTGGATGGTTCAAAGAAGTTGTATTCTTGATAACTCAGAGAGAGAGAGAGAGAGAGAGAGAGAGAGAGAGATGGAGATTCCAGCACATTACATCACTGGTTGATGGTAATGAATAAGCAAATGAATTGAGACAGATTTATCGTTAGCATCTTTCAAGATCATCAGTTTGATTTTCTCAATTGGTTTGTCCTGTACTGGTCATCCATGGTCAACATGCTCAGAGTTGCATACCACATCCAGGTCTACCCTGAAGAATCTACCAGTATTTTAACAGGGGTATTAATGCCTAGATCTCGGCGCAGGACTAACAGTGAGAATTTCGGGAACCAAGCTAAATCATAGGGGGGAAATATGTTTCGCTAAATGAGGACTTTTTGGTGTTCTTTGAAATCTAGGACAGAGGGTATGGCTGAAAGAATTCTTATTTCAAACAGAGATGATAAAAAGTGTATTCTATATAATCACTAATGAGATAAA
Source organism: Cnephaeus nilssonii (assembly GCF_951640355.1). Taxonomy (NCBI): domain Eukaryota; kingdom Metazoa; phylum Chordata; class Mammalia; order Chiroptera; family Vespertilionidae; genus Cnephaeus; species Cnephaeus nilssonii. The sequence continues at coordinate 27,063,128 of NC_137071.1, forward strand.
GAAACCCAAGCAAAAAGAGAGTAAACACACTAAAAGCTATAGAGAAAAAGCTCTCGTGATAGAAGTAGGAAGCTAAGTTCTTATAAATCAACGTGGTACTTTCCTTGAACCAAAACACTATGTGGTACAAAAAAAAACAAGCAAACACAGGTATCATAATGTCAAAAAATATTGAAGATAATCCCACCCAATTCATCATGAAATCCATTTCATGTGATTGAGCTTGGACTTATAATATTGGTATTGGGCTCATAATACATGCTTAATAAATGCAAACCATTGTTTTAAGTGTCTAGTTTCATCTATTAAATTATCTTAATAGTGACATATATTTGAAATAATACTGATATCCGCATTTGAAAGAGTGGGTAGATTTTCTCACAGACTAAATGACTAAGTTTATCTCTATAACCAAAAGACAAGGGCCAAAATTCTCAAAAAATAAGATCGTTTTATATTTTATAACAAGATCTGTACCTAGTTAACATTAAAACTTTATTTTGGCCATTTGTATGTCCTATTTGAAGAAGTGTCTATTTAGCAACCTGGAGAGTATTATGCTAAGTGAAATAAGTCACTCAGAGAAAGACAAGTATTATATGATCTCACTTACGTGTGGAATCTAATGAACAAAATAAACTGGCAAACAAAATAGATCCAGAGACATGGAAGCATGCAACAGACTGAGGATCCTCAGAGAAGTGGTTCTCAACCTTTCTAATGCTGTGACCCTTTAATACAGTTCCCTTTATTACAGGCGACCCTGCTAGCGGTTCTCAACCTGTGGGTCGCTACCCACAGGTTGAGAGCCGCTGCTGTAGAGCCTAAGACCATCGGAAAACACAGATATTTACATTATGATTCATTAACAGTAGTAAAATTACAGTTATGAAGTAGCAGTGAAAATAATTTTATGGTTGGGGGTCACCACAACATGAGGAACTGTACTAAAGGGTCGTGGCATTAGGAAGATTGAGAACCACTGCCTCAGAGGGAAGGACTGGGGAGGGTAGAGATCAAGCAAAGAACTTATATGCATATATGCATAACCCATGGACATAGACAATAGTGGAGTAAAGCCCTGGGGAGGGGATAAGAGTGGGAAGGAGGGGGGCTAATGTGGGGAGAGGACATCTGTAATACTTACAACAATAAAGATAATTTTTCTTTTTTTTTGTTATAGCAAAGGTGGAAATTTATTGAAGAACAAGTACAGACTTCCACATGGGGAGAGGGAAGAGCCCCACAGAATGGATTCCCAAGTAGGGAGGGGGAAAGGGTCCCCAGAAAATTTTTTAAAGTGTCTGTTTAGCCTTAACTGGTTTGGCTCAATGGATAGAGTGTCAGCCTGCAGACTGAAGGGTCCCAGGTTCGATCCAGTCACTCGTCAAGGGCACATGCCCGGGTTGTGGGCTTGATACTTAGGTTTTTGGCTGGATCCCCAGTGTGAGGCCTGCAGGAGGCAGCCAATCAATGATTCTCTCTCATCATTGATATTTCTATTTCTCTCTTCCTCTCCCTTCCTCTATGAAATCAATAAAAATATATAGTATTAAAAAGTGTCTATTTCTGTCCCTTGACCATTTTTTAATTGGATTGTTTGTTCTTTCAATGTTGAGTTGTACAAATTATTTATAAATTTTGGCTATTGTCCCCTTATCACATTTATCATGGGAGAATGTGTTCTCCCATTCAGTGGGTTGTTTTACATGACAAGATGCTCACTGTCACAATCATCAGAGAAATGCAAATTAAAGCCACAATGAGAGATTACCTCACACGTGTCAGAATGGCTATCACCAATAAATCAACAAACAAGTGTTGGAAAAGATGTGAAGAAAAGGAAACCCTCGTGCACTATTGGCAGGTTGGTGCAGCCACTGTTGAAAACTATGAAGTTTCCTTAAAAAATTAAAAATGGAACTGCCTTATAATGCAGTGATTCCACTTCTAGGACTATAGTTGAAGAAACCCAAAACACTAAAACATTGCAGTTATTTACAACAGCCAAGATTTGGAAGCAGCCTAAGTGCCCATCAGAAGAAGAGTGGATAAAAAGTTGGGGTACATTTACACAATGGAATATTACTTGTCCATAAAAAATAAGGAAATCTTACCTTTTGCAGCATCATGGATAGACTGGAGATTATTATGCTAAGTGAAATAAGTCAGTCAGAGAAAGACAAATACCATGTGATTTCACTTATATGTAGGCTCTAATGAGCAAAATAAACAAACAAACCAAATAGAAACAGACTGATAGATACAGAGAGCAGACTGACAGCTTTCAGAGGGAAGGGCCATTGGGAGACTGGGTGAAAAAGGTAATTAACACCAAAAATACCTCCATAGATACAGAAAACAGTTTGGTTATTACCAGAGGGAAAGGGAGGTACAGGCAGGTTGAAGAGAGTAAAGGGGGATAAATAGTGACAGAAGGAGGCTTGACTATGGGTGATGAACACAATACAATATACAGGCTACGTATTATAGAATTGTTACACTTGAAACTTATTTAATTTTATTAACCAATGTCACCCCAATAAATTAAATACAATTTTAAAGTATAGTTTAATGAAAGAATAGTATAATTTTCCAATGACAATTTATATTATCACTAATGTATATATTCCATTACTTTAATGAATATAAGTAAGCTATTTTTCACATTGAACTTATGATGAATACAGACATGTTAGAAACACATAATATGCATACAAACAACTTATTGACTCAGAATACTTGAATTTTCTTTTCTTCTAAGTCCCTTTGTCATAACCCCAAAGAAAGAAAGAAAAATGATAATCCCAAATGGACTTGATTTTGTAAATAAATTTGGACATTTTTTACCCACAATTTTCCCTTGCAAAAATTGCCTTACATGAAAAATGTATAAAAGTAATGCAACTCCAGACTGAGACTTTAATCTCTAGTCACTTCCCTAAGAGACGGGTAGATCAGAGAGTATAATTTCCCTTATCATACAGCTCATCTCCTGTGTTGACAAAAGAAATCCTCCTGTTCATTTTTCTTAGATAAATATGACCCCAACCTGATATGACACTTTATTTTTTCAGCTGTGTAACAACACCATAAAAGCAAGTGCTTTTTAAGCTGCATTATACCAATTCATGAACTTTTGTATTGATAGCAGCAAGTTACCAGACATTTAAAAGCCCGATTTTTGTTCATTGAGAGATCCAAGTCACCTAGCTGATTAATTCTTAATTGAGTTATAAATAATATATCACTTGATTGTTTCATACATTCGAAACCACCTTCATCTTTAAAAAGTTCCAGGAAATTTTTTAACAGTTCTGAAAGAAATACCAGTTCTGACTTTGCCAGGGGTTTGTCTTCTTGTATTTTTTAAGCCAGGCATCAGTTCTTTCACTTCTAGTATATGTTTCTTAGAGAGAGGGAAGAATTACTAGTATGCTGGTTCCTTTCTTCAACTATGAATACTCATCAGTTAAAACAATTAGAGGACTGGAGTCTTTGGCATCCTGTTTTAGTACCCACTAGTTGTAGAATTTTGCACCATAGTTCTAGATTTATAGCTCTCATTTACCCATCATGATATTCAAAACCCTAGCTTCAAATATCCTCCACATAGATATGAGTAACAAAAAGGGACAGAGCATAGCTATTGTGCCTTCAAAGAAAAGCAATAAACCATTCTGCTTGCTTTCCTTCATATTCTTTAATTCATTTCATTTCATTTTAACTATCCAGAACAATTTCACCAGCCATTAGCCTGAAATGAAACCTTACAAAGGCTGATTTTTGCTATCAAGATGGGCCCAACACTCCCTCCCCCTTCCTTTTCATAATTTTTGGGACAAATAAGCCACTTTATAGCTCCAGACTTGGTTTTTCAAAGGACAAACTTTGTGAGGCAAAGGATAGACCAAGTTCAGATTCAGAAACTTCAAAATAATATCCACTGAGAAGAATTTTGCATCACATTTTGTAAATTAAGACTCCCTTTGTGCACAAAAGAAATAACAGGGGGAAACGTATTTGGTAAAATTTGAAACTAGGTAACTCAGTATATGTATTGGAAACAAAATCATCCCAAGTCACCAGTCATGAAAATTAGCTAGTTCAAAAAAGATTTTAAGAACACTAGTCTCCTAATATGGCAATAAGGGAGACTTAATATTTTCAATATTGAATTGAAACAAAATTGCAATAAAATTATTTGTTGGCACTTAAATACAGAATGGTATATCTAAATTCACTACACTTCTGAATGAAGGTGATCAACATACATATTTGAAAATACAACTTAGCTTTGATTTTGGAGTATCCATGAATTTTTTAAGAGAGAGTGCATGTGAAATTCACAATTTTATTAGAGAAATATTAAGGCTGGAGCTCACCATGAAATGACAAGCAAGTTATCCTTGATTTGTTAACAAAAAATATCTCCATTCCTTGTCAGTACTGTTAGCTCTAGCCCATCATTTAGAACCTCACTGAAGGCTACATACCACATGCAGGAACTGACTCTCCAAGAATAAGGTGGAGGGTGGGGGAAGGCGATGGAGCTGGGGGTTGCATTAAAAGCAACAAAGCAGCTTTTTTTGGAAAACACATTATTTTTATGCCAATAACAGAGGGACTCTTTAGGTTTTATTGAAGACTGCATTTTTCTATTTTTAAACTTAAAAAATGTTGCATATTAAATCATTTCAGGAGTATGATTACCAGAATGCAGATCTAATTGAAATCCAATTGTTCTCAGCATTTGAGAAAATTGTGTCCTCTTATAAATCTTTTATTACTTAATGTAGGAAGAAAACCCCTAATTTAAAAAATACTCGTCATGAGCCACCTCACTTTATAAGTTATTAACAACCATTTCAAGTAGAAAAATAAGTATGATTATGAACCTCATTCAGAAATTTCTGGGTAATTTTGGGTCATCTATTAGTATTTGTACAATTCAGTGTGGAAGGTGCTGGGTTTTTTTTTAATATATTTTATTGATTTTTTTTACAGAGAGGAAGAGAGGAATAGAGAGTTAGAAACATCAATGAGAGAGAAACATCCATCAGCTGCCTCCTGCACACCTCCTACTGGGGATGTGCCTGCAACCAAGGTACATGCCCTTGACTGGAATCGAACCTGGGACCTTTCAGTCCGCAGGCTGATGCTCTATCCACTGAGCAAAACCGGTTAGGGCTGTGATTAAGTTACAGAATGCACATGCATCAGTGTTAAGCATCAGATATATGTGGAGTATGTTTCTCAGATGAGAGATAGTGAGCACACCAGCAAATACAGGCACAAGAATCAAATAAATTCCATGATACTTCTCAATATTTTTGCTTTTTAAAAAATAAATGAACAAAATTTCACAAAAATGTACATGTTCTTAAATAACATAATAGAAGTACACTCAACTCTCTATATATATATACCTCTGCCCATTTTCAATTCCCAAGTGGGGGAAAAAAACACCATAAACTTACATTATTTCTAAATGACAGCTTTCCTTCCTCCGGGAAAGGGCAAATACCAGATCAATAACCCCATGACAAAACAGACACAATATTCCAAACAGAGAAAAGACTGATGGAGAAAGCTATGAAACTAGAATTACAAAGTGAACTCTCTTTGATAAATGAAGAAACACCTTTCCATGTCATTAACACACACAAGCCACACAGTGATACACCAAGGACATACTTCTCAAGAGATAGTTAGCATCTGGAAATGGGAACATTAGTCCAGCACTCAATGCTTTAGAATGTGTGCACAGTGAAAGATAAATAACTGCAACACTAACAGTCAAATGAACAGCAAAAGTCTATTTCTCCTTAAAGCTCAGGTCTATCTTTTCCTTTGGCAGGGAGACAAACTGTGATGTCCCTTTCTGCTTGGACCTTCTTACAGAAAAAAAAGTTGTCAGGATGATCCATGAGCTGATAGTAAGGTTGTCATTATAAAGACATCTCACAATTCTATTTTCTGGTATAAGAAAAAGTTTTTTGTTTTATCTGACACCAAACAAATGATGAAAAGAAGAAAAAGATGTTCTTTATATACATAAAAATATTCATTTTATTTACATAATGTACATAATCATGTAAGGTTAATTATAGGAACCAAAATGTAGAGTACAGTTGAGCTCAGGAGGTGGGGAGAAGTCTTCACTGCTGGAACATTAGCTAATGTAGGAGATTTAACAAAAAGGGTATGGGGCTAAAATTTTAATAGGTACCAACAGAAACCAAAATTTAGAGATAAGAAAAGAAAACCTATCTTTGAGGATTGATGTAAAGGGAAGCTAAGATTTCTAATAAGGATATTACATTGTATATGAAAAAATATAAAGCTCAACAATGTGATTATAGTTCAATTTCTTATTATGGACAGGATAAATGGCTAGAGTGCAAAGGCCTATGATTGAATGTCAGTTAAGTATTATTGAGTTCTTATTGTTGACAAAGCAATGAATTACTATTTCATCCAGAGTTACACTGTGACCATTTAATAACATGCTGCCTTTGAGTATATCCCCTACTTTATATTCAGGAGCTGTAGGTATTTTGTTGGTATTTTTGTGGCAAGTTCACATTGCATCATAACACAAAGTTTGTACCCTCTTTTCTAGACATTAAACTTTTCTCCCTGCTCCCACTCATATCACTTTTTTATTGTGCATTCTGATGCATTTTCTTCTCCTGCTTGTCATTTACAACGTTGGCCCTTATAAATTGGGCTACCTTCATACAGGACCCATGTAATTTCCCTCCTGTCTTTCATGTCATATTCTCAGACTTTTCTCTCCCTTCCAATGCTCTCCTGGTTGGTAGCCATTTTCCTTCATCCATCTCTCTTGGTTAAGTAGTTTGTTTTGTGTCCCATTTATAATGCTGCATTCTCTTCATTAGACTTCCTTTTAGCACTCTTGTGTAAACTTGTGAAATTAAGTCAGCCTTTTGAGAAATTCAACTGCCATTTTACTGTACAGTGTTTCCCTCCCAGTACTAGTTCCAGTGTCTTTCTCTTATCCCTGACTGCCTAAACCCTCCCACCCAATAACGGATCCCATGCCCCAGAACTCTCTTCAACATCTAGTGTCAATGTGGTTATTTTGTAACCAATTCCCAAAGGAATCTACTCATTGCTAACTGATATCAACCTTGATTCCCTTCTTGTACCATTGGCTTTTAGGTCATTTGTTCCTTTGCTGTTGGTAAGGTAGATCTTGCCCATCCTGTACTTCCAGTATTATATTCTCAATATATGTGCAGATCCTTACTTTTATGCTTCATAACACAAAGAACAATTCCATTATTCCAGCTTGTTATGATATGAAGTAATAATTTATTTAGATTACTCTCATATTTTAACCCAATTTAATGCATAATTTACATGCACAGAAAATTCTGTCTTAACTAGGAAGAAGAGTTTACCTGATGTTATGAACTAAATGTGGCCCCTAAAATTCATATATTGAAGCTCTAACCACCAATGTGATTATATTTGTAGATAGAGCCTTTAAACATGTAATTAAAGTTAAATGAGATCATAAAGGAGAGATTCTAATCCAATATAACTTGTGTAAATATAAAAAGATGAAAAGATACCAGAGGTCTCTCTTTTTACCAGTACATATACAGAAAAGAAAGGCCATGAGAGGACACCAAGAGAAAGTGAACATCTGCAAGCCAAGGAGAGAGGCCTTAGAACAAACAAACTTCCCAACACCTTGATCTTGGACATCCAGCCTTCAGAATTGTGAGAAAAGTAACTTCTGTTGATGCTACACAGTGTGTGGTATTTTATTATAGTAGCCTAGGTAGATAAATACACCTGACTTTATGCATCTTTGTATTGCTCCAGTTTGCTATTTATATTAATAACTATTTATATTAAAATATGAATATAAATACACCAACCATTGGATAGTAGTGATCATAAATTCAGTTTTCCCCATGAAACAATAACTACAAATATGTACAGTGCTATACTCTCATTTAACTTTTTATTTTAATGTAATGATATTCTATAACTTTACTTGGTCCACAAATTCCATTATATAAGATTTAATGTTGTGTTAAAATAGTAATTTCCACTATTCATGTTTCAACTTAACAAATATTTTTATTTAAAAATAATTTGGTTATAATCTCTTTTCCCTAAACAATATAATATAAAAAATGATTTTATAGAAAGTTCCCTAGGGGTCATAAACTCTCTTTGTGGCAGTTGTTACTAGGAGAATTTACATGAAGTGTCCTCCCTGAAAAATTATGCATAAACCCAGAGCATGCATTTTAAATACATCATCTCACATTCTGATTTTATACAGATGTTTCATTAGAAAACTAATATTAAGTAGTTCATGATAGTGCCAGTTATTACTAAAATCACATACTAAAGGAAAAAATATAAAAATGGATCAGCTATTTTATTTCTAAATCAATATGTATTTGATGTTCAAACTATTTCCCAAATTCTATCAGAATATCAAAGAAAAAATGAGAGCAGATCAACCATGTATGTATTTCTTTAAATATTTTTATATCATATTGTCAATAACTACAATCCAGGGATAAGGATTCAGGCTTTGTGGAACTAGGGAATAATTTCCCTTCAAGCACATATTTATATAAAATGAAATTTTAAATCATATTATATGGACTATAAATAATCTTAAAATAATTGTCCTTAGCCCTACCCAGTTTGTCTCATTGGATAGAGCATCGACCTGCAGACTGAAGGGTCCCAGGTTTGATTCCGGTCAAGGGCATATGCCCGGGTTGTGGGCTCGATCCCCAGTGGGGGTTGTGCAGGAGGCAGCCAATCAATGATTCCCTCTCATCATTGATGTTTCTATATCTCCCTCGTCCTTCCTCTCTGAAATTAATAAAAATATATGTTTTTTAAATTGTCAGTCGAATCTCTGAATTTATATAATGTGTAGATCCTAATGGGAAATCACAAAAGGAATAAAAGGGGAGAGATGGTGGAGGCCTTTACAAACTTTAGTTTCCCAAGTAAACTGTAGCTTATAAGCCATAGAATTGTGCTTTATTCTTATTTAGAATTCAGGTAATTATACACTCCAGTTTTACTATCAACCATCAAGCTTTAATACAAGAATAATCAGAAAGCATTAACTATGCAATAAATGTGATAGTGCTGATAACCATTATTTAAAAGTTAACCAATGCAGTAGAATTTCACTAATTCTCATGAATAGCAAGAAAACTTGTCGTTGATGTCTGATTTTAGAAAATCAGCAAATGGATAAATATTTTCAACAATTGAGAGGGAATTAATAGGTAATTTAACAGTTATTTTGAGGAAAGCATTTGAATAATAATTGCTAAAGATAATACAATGTAACAAAACAAATATTAATAAACATTTTTCTATAAAATTAGAAATATTTAAATCAGATAACTTTTAAGACTTAAATATTTTTGAGGTGCAATGAATTGTATATTCTTCTTGGAATTTTATATACACACTATCCTAGCTGTAATATACAGCATGATGTTCATGGCTTCTCATACTAACTGTGAAAACTTGAGCAATCACCCAGAGCAAAAGTGGAAGACAAAGGCAGGCAGAGAGAATTTGAGAAAATATGTCTTTTTTATAAACAATTTACTTGGAAGTCCAACATGTAGTAGAACTGCTCTAATCGATGCCCCTTTAAAACCACCAGACCCTACCCTGCTTAATGGCCCTGAGGCAACTCTACACGATCTTGGAATTTGAAGAAACACAGTTGGAAAAACTTTGGATCTGTCCACCTATGTATATGTAACCTGAAAGTTTTCATGATATTATATTTGTTGCCTGTATTCACTCTGATTAAAATTTCTAACCATTTTGTTTCTTTTGCTTTCTATATATTTTTTCTTCATCTACCTGATTTCTTCTATAATGTTATTAATATGAAAGTCTTTGTTTTTCCTAAACACTAGTATTTCTTTTTTCTATTTTTAATTCTTTACTGTTGAAAGTATTACATATGTACCCTTTTTCCCCCATTGTCATCTCCCAGCCTGTGCCCACCCTTTAGTCCCAGCATACACCACCCAACGCCCATAGTCTGTGTCCATTGGTTATGCTTGTATGCATACAAGTCCTTTGGTTGATCTCTTACCTCCCAAACCCCTTGCCTACCATGCCCTGCCTTCCCTCTGAGGTTTGAAGGTACTATTTCTTTTTTAAATTAGTTCTATGTGTTGTAAATTATGAAGATGGCAGCCAGGAGGATAGCAGTGAAGGAGAAAGTGTGAGTGAGTGAGGAAGTAAAAGGGGAGTGTGTGGATGTGGTGTGTGTGTGTGTGTGTGTGTGTGTGTGTGTGTGTGTGTGTGTGTCTGAGTGAGGGGCAGCTAGATCTAGCAGGAACTTCGGGGGCTGGTGGACCGGGCTCGCCTAACCAGGCAGCCTCTGTTACTGCAGTAATCTCTCCTGGGGCACTTGGATCTGCTACAGAGCCTGCCCTATCTTAAAGGGGAGAGCAGTGGTGACTGGAAGTCCACCTCACCTCCACCCAGGGGACCTTCAGATACCACCTGGTACCCTACAGCCACACCGGCCAGGGAACTGCTGCCTCGGGTGTGAAGCTATAAACACCCAGACTCTAGCCTCCCTGGCTAAAGGATACTGTGAGTTCTGGAGTGTTCTCCCCTCTCACCAGCCAGTTGCTTTATCCCTGGGGACTGTGACTGCACCAGCAGCCAGGCAAACAGCTGTTGCCCGTGACTGCATGTGGAGCAAGCAGCCACCACCTAGGACCATGTGAGGAGCAAGCAGCCAAGGGAAAAAGCAGCCACTGCCCGTGACCACACTGGGAACAAGCAGCCACCACCTGCGACCACATGGGGAGCAGCTGCAACCACCACCCTTCTGGGAGAAACTTATGCCTGGGACTACGTGGGGAGCAGCCACCACCCACATGCAGGGAGCAGCTACCCTGTATTCACCTGAGAAGCAGCTGCCGCCTGCAACAGCCAGAAGAGCAGTCACAGCCTGTGACTGCCCAAGGAGCAGCTGCCGCCCCGTGACCACAAGAGGAGCAGCTGCCACCTGCAACCATGTGACCAGCCACCAGGCCCTCCATCACAGCCATAGGCCCTGTGCAATTTGACACCTAGATTATTCAGTGAGAGCAAAAATGGTGAGACAGAACAACCCCCAAAGGAAAGAAAAGGAGTAAGCCCCAGAAAAGGAACTAAATGAAACAGAGGCATGCAATATGTCAGAAAATTTTCAGAATAAGGGTCAGAGTTCATAAACATGATGGATGAGAAAATCAATAACCTATGTAAGAATCAAGAAGAAATAAAGAGTGATACAGCTACAATAAAAAACACTATGGACGCTTTCAACAGTAAACTAGAAGCGGAGGACCTAACTAGCGAATTAGAAGAGAGGAAAGCAAAACACACACAATCTGAAATGCAATTGGAGAAAAAAATCAAGACAGGAGGAGAGCCTGAGGGAGCTTTAGGAAAAGATAAAACAAAGCAACATACGTATAATAGGGGTGCCAGAATGACAAGAAGATGAACAAGGGTTAGAAAACCTATTTGAAGACATAATGCTAGAAAACTTCCCTGATATGGGGAAGAAAACATCACACAAGTACAGGGAGTCCCAAACAAGATAAACAAAAGGATCCACACAAAGACAAGTCATAATTACAATGGCAAACATTAACAACAAAGAGAGATTCTTAAAGGCTACAAGAGAGAGAGAGAAAGTTACATACAAGGGATATCCCATTAGATTATCAAATGATTTATTGACAGAAACACATCAGGCCATAAAGGAATGGAAGGAAGTATAAAAAGTGATGCAAAGCAAGGGACTGAATCCAAGAATACTCTAACCAGAAAGGCTATCATTGAAAATAGAAGAAAAAATCAGGAGCTTCACAGAAAAAGAAAGGATAAGGGAATCTATCACTACCAAGCCAGCAATGAAAGAAATGCTAAAGGGACTATTATAAAAAAAGAAGAAAAATGCCGAAACCGGTTTGGCTCAGTGGATAGAGTGTTGGTCTGCGGACTGAAGGGTCCCAGGTTCGATTCCGGTCAAGGGCATGTACATTGGTTGCGGGCACATCCCCGGTGGGGGGTGTGCAGGAGGCAGCTGGTTGATGTTTCTCTCTCATCGATGTTTCTAGCTCTCTATCCCTTCTCCCTTCCTCTCTGTTAAAAATCAATAAAATATATTTAAAAAAAGAAGAAGAAAAATAAAGGGGAAAGAGTAACACAGGCAAAAAAATAAAAATGGTTAAAAACAAGTACCTGTCAATAATAATTAAACATAAATGGGCTAAAAGCTCCACTCAAAGGACATCAAGTGGCTGAAAGGATAAGAAAACATGACTCATATATTTTCTCTCTACAAGAGACCCACCTCAGAACAAGAGACTCAAAGACTGAAAGTGAAGGAATGAAACAATATCTTCCAGGCAAATGGAAATTAAAAAAAAAGGTGGGGTAGCAATACTTATATCTGACAAAATAGACTTCAGAGTGAAGGCCATAAGAAGGGATAAGGAAGGCCACTTCATAATACCAAAGGGATTGATACAACAAGAGGATATAACCCTTATAAACATATATGCACCCAATGCAGGAGGACACAAATACATAACAAAATTCTGGAAGATATCAAGGGAGAGATTGACAGCAATACAATCATAGTAGGGGACTTTAATACCCCACTGACATCACTGTATAAATCCTCTAGACAAAAAAATTAGCAAAGAAACAGCAATCCTAAATGACTTCCTAGATCATATGGACTTAATTGACATCTTCAGAATATTTCACCCCAAAGCTACAGAATATTCATTTTTACCAAGTGCTCATAGGACATTTTCAAAGATAGATCACATATTGGGTCACAGGCAAAGTCTTCCCAAATTCAAGATTACAATCATATCAAGCATCTACTCAGATCACAATGGCATAATATTAGAAATAAACTACAATAAAAACAAACAAAAAAATTCAAACACTTGGAAGCTGAATAGCATGCTACTAAACAATTATTGGGTTACCAAAGAGATCAAAGAAGAAATTAAAAACATCCTGGAAACTAATGACAATAAAAACACAACAATCTAAAACCTATGGAACACAATGAAAGCAGTCCTGAGAGAGAAGTTGATAGCACTACAGGCCTACTTCAAGCAAACAAATAAACAAAAAAAAATGTTAATAAATTATCTAACTCTACAGCTTAAAAAATTAGAAAGAGACCAACAAGAAAATCCCAGAGTGAGCAGAAGGAAAGAGATAATAAAGATCAGAACAGAAATAAATGGCATAGACCACCAACTTACACTATACACAAAAATAAACTCAAAAAAGATAAAGGACTTAAACATAACTCGGGAAACCATAAAAATACTAGAGGAATCCACAGGCAGCAAAATCTCAGACATATGCCGAAGCAATTTCTTCACCAATACAGCTCCTAGGACAATGGAAACTAAAGAGAAAATAAACAAATGGGACTACATCAAAATAAAAAAAGCTTTTGCACAGCAAAAGAAACCATCAACAAAACAACAAGAAAGCCCACTACATGGGAGAACATATTTGCCAATGTTATCTCTGATAAGCATTTAATCTCCAACATTTACAGGGAACTCATACTACTTAACAAAAGGAAGATAAACAACCCAATCAAAAAATGGGCAACGGACCTAAATAGATACTTTTCGAAAGAAGACAGAAGGAAGGCCAAGAGACATATGAAAACATGCTCAAAGTCACTATTCATCCAAGAGATGCAAATCAAAATGACAATTCGGTACCATCTAACACCTATCAGGGTGGCTATCATCAACAAATCAACAGACAAGTTCTGGCAAGGATGAGGAGAAAAAGGAACCCTCATGCACTGCTGGTGGGAATGCAGACTGGTGCATCCACTGTGGAGAACAGTATGGAGTTTTCTCAGAAAACTAAAAATGGAACTCCCATTTGACCCAGTGATCCCATTTCTAGGAATATACCCCAAGAAACTAGAAACACCAATCAGAAAGGTTATATGCACCCTTATGTTTATAGCAGCACAATTTATCACAGATAAGATTTGGAAACAGCCTAAGTGCCCATCAGCAGATGAGTGGATTCAAAAACTGTAGTACATTTATACAATGGAATACTACGCTGCTGTAAATACGAATAATTCTTACCATTTGAAACAGCATGGATGGAACTGGAAAGCATTATGCCAAACAAAATAAACCAGAGATAGATAACTATTACATGATCTCACTCATTTGTGGAATATAATGAACAACATAAACTGATGAACAAAAATAGAACCAGAGACATAGAAGTGTCGAACAGACTGTACAACCTAAGAAGGAAGGTGGGGGCTGAGGAGATAAGAGATCAACCAAAGGAATTGTATGCATGCATATAAGCATAACCAATGGACACAGACAGTAGGGGAGTGAGGCCTTGTGCTTGGGGTTGAGGGTGGTCCAAGAGAGGTCAATGGGGGGAAAAGGAGACTCATGTAATACTTTAAACAATAAAGAATTTAAATTATAAATAGTAATAATTAATTAGTTTTATGTGTGCTAACAATCTCAATATTTCTATTTTTGTAGTTTTGACATTATCCACCATTATCAAATCCAGTCCCATGGTTCACTGTCAGATTTAATTATTGACTTAACTAATATTTTGTGCATTTTGCATGTGTTGATATGTTCTCTGAAATAGTAGTATACTATTCAAATAAACTGAGATTTCATTCTCTAAATATTTATTAATGTCTCATTGCCATTGTAAATATTTATGTGTGATGAAGCGACATTTTCTGTGGTTTTATCATTAGTAATGAATTTAAAGCTTATATATTAACTAGAGGTCCGGTTCACAAAATTCGTGCACTGGGGGGGGGGGTGTCCCTCAGACGAGCCTGTACCCTCTCCAATCTGGGACCCCTCGGGGGATGTCCAACTGCTGGTGGGATCCGGCCTAAAACAGCAGTCGGACATCCCTCTCACAATCCAGGACTGCTGGCTCCCAACCGATCGCCTGCCTGGCAGCATAATCATCCCCTATCCACTCCCCTGCCCACCTGATCAATGCCTAACTGCTCCCCTGCCAGCCCGATTGCCTCTAACTGCCCTCCCCTGCCAACCTGGTCACCCCTAACTGCCCTCCCCTGCAGGCCTGTTAGTGAGGGGCAACCAAACAACTGAGCAGCAGTCTTCGTGTGGCTCTCAGGCCCGCAGGGGGGGGGCTGTTGGGGGTGACCAGACCTGCAGGTGGGGGCAGTGAAGGGTGACCAGGCCGGCAGAGGGGGGCATTGAAGGGCAATCAGATTGGCAGGGGGGCAGTTGGGGGTGACCACGCTGGCAGGGGATGCAGTAAGGGGCGACCAGGCCAGCGGGGGAACAGCTAAGGGGCAACCAGGCTGGCAGGGGGGGCAGTATCCACAGGACCAGGCCTAAACTGGCAGTCGGACATCCCCCAAGGGGTCCCGAATTGGAGAGGGTGCAGGCTGGGCTGAGGGGACCCCCCCCATTCATGAATTTCATGCACTGGGCCTCTAGTTTAAATCATAAATGCATTCCCAAATAGTCACATTTGTATTTAACTATAAATTCCCCCATCCAAAACATTCAGGAGATTAGTTAATAAAATCCAGTACAAATAAAATAGTTTAATTGTTTGTTGATCTATAAAATCATGCAAATAAAGACATATAAACCTCAGCCTATTTATATATGCAAAGATTTTCAACATTCTGGATTGTATATTTTTTGCACAAATCATTGCAATCCTCACAAATATTGCAGTACCTATTAACTTTTCAAAAATAAGCACAAAATGATAAAGAGATACAATAATAATTCTATATAATAGAAAGCCAGAGGCGTCACAACTGGAACGACCAGAGACCAGACCACCACGCCCCCATGTGGGCCGGCCCCACCCCCAAGCAAGCAGTTAGGGGCAATCAGGCAGGCAGGCAGAGTGGTTAGGGGTAATCAGGTAGGCAGACCAGTGGTTAGGGGTGATCAGGTAGGCAGACCAGCAGTTAGGGGTGATCAGGTAGGCAGGCAAGTGGATCAAGTAGGCAGATGGCCCCTCACCAGGCTGGCCCCGCCCCACAGCAAGCAGTTAGGGGTGATCAGGTAGGCAGGCAGCCCCTCGCTGGGCTGGCCCCACCCCCCCAGCAAAAAAAAGAGGGAGTCCCAGGCCATCCAAGCCATCACAATCCAGCCTGTCTCCTGCAGAGGGAGGCCACCAGTGGCAGGGGAGGGGGGGCAGCACTGCATAGATGGCAAGCAGTGGCAGTGGTGGGGGTGGGACCAGCTGCCTGCAGCTGGGGGAAGGAAAACCCCGATAGACACTCATCTCAGGCCAGGCCTAGGGACCTTACCCGAGGGGTCCCAGATTGTGAGAGGGTGCAGGCTGGGCTGAAGAACACCCCCGAGTGAACAAATTTTTGTGCACCGGGCCTCTAGTAAGATATAAAGTTTGAAAGAAAATAGTTGACTCTTGACTTTCTCTCAAACCAGTAACAGTTTTAAAGGCATAAATACCATTTAATGAAAATCTTCTAGGAAATTTTTCAGTCCAGCTGTTTTCCTGCTTTAGTCACTTTTTAAATAGCCCATAAACAACTGACTGTATAAACTGGACAGGGTAAGTTTTTTTTGGCAAAGAATTCTAACAGGTATTATTTGCCACACAATCACTACAGAATCACTTTGGTAAACTGCTGGGTTTTTGTTGTTGTTATTGTTGAAGATAACTTCCTTTTTTATTTGTCTTTATTGTTGAAAGTATTACAGATGACCCCTTTGTTTGTTGGTTTTTTTTCCCCATTGGCCCTCCTCCACCCCACACCTGCCCCTCCCAGGCCTTTACTACTCTATTGTCTGTGTCCATGGGCTATGCATATATGTATATAAATCACTGGGTTAATCATTCCAGGTAAGTTATTGTAGTTATAAAATGTAATTTAGATAAAAGCCTAAAAGTTCTACATTTTTATTTTAAAAAATACATAGATTGCCATACTCAACACTACTTTACCAAGATGAAATATATACAAATAACACTACAAATATTCAAAATTTGGCATTTAGTTACCTTGAGGAAAATTCTGTAACTTTAAGGAGAGGGGTGTGATACAAATGATCACTGTTCTTTTGACCTACCTTTCTTTAACTTTAATATTCTGTATCATTCATAAAAACAAGAAACTGCAGGTCACCGTCAGAACTATGTCAGGCCCATAAACTCCCCATTAATTCCCAATCCATAGTACACAAATTAGCTATCACTTAATGAAGTAGTATCTAGGCATCCCAGGATTCCATCCAAATCTGCCTCAATAGTGTATTCTAAATACATAAGCACATTAATGAATACCAACTTCTAGTTACAAAATTAAGGCTTACTTAAAAGGAAAACATAAAGATATACTTGAGTAAAAATCAACAGTAATTTATAAGCAGCAAATAACCAGAACAGCACTTTTTGTGTAGCAAGAATGTAGCTTCCACCCCAACTATCTCAAATGACTTCATTATGTTCTAAGCACAGATAAAATACTTTTTGTTTGATATTTCTCTTAAAAGCTCCTTTTTTTAGAATCATCAGAAGAGAAAAGCCCCAAGGTCACCTGTCAATAATGGAACAAACCCTCAGTAAATCACTGTACTTCACAAATAAATTCCACATCAGTAATTAAAACCAGGCCTCTCTGGTCCTGTGTTATCAGCTCATCAAATTCATTGCTCATCTAGAATAACAGATCCACATCTGCAGTCATTACAGCACACCAGATAAATCAATCCTCTCAATGATGCTTTGAGCCATCTCTGCTCCCTTTTAACCAGCCCGATATTTATTTCCCCCTGACACTTCTGACATTCTATTTACTGTAGGCAAATGGAACTCATATGGCACCTTGTAATGGCTTTACCAAATCCCATTGTGGGGCATATCTTAGAAGACTGATGGTTGCAATAAACAAGGTTTTATGGTGTAAGTGTGAGCTTCCAACTTTTTTCCCCTAGATTTGACTTCTGCTGTGAAGGTTTATTACATTTGATTGCAGGTGGAAGACTAGTAACCATTTAGAGCTTTGTTAACTAAAAGTCAGCAAAAAAAACTTTTGAGCTGATGTCAGTGTTTCTTGTCTTTCTTTTATTTTCTATTAATTTAATTCTCTATCAAAGGAATCTTAAACATAGGTTGCAGCTCCAAAGTCCATAGAATATCAACAATAAAACTATTACTAATTCACTCATTTGCTTTTTTGTTATTTAAAAGAAGAAACCATCACAAGGTTAGAAGAAGGAGGCTTTTTAAATTATTATTCTTAAAAGGATATAATCACACTGAAAAAAATTATATACAACCTAAATGCAAAAGTTCATGCATTTTAATACAAAAAACTTTTGTGAAATGGTATAATAAGCAATTTGAGGAAAACATATATAGTAATCATGCTTTTGAACAAAATTGGCATTTTTAAAGAGCCCCCTTTTTTATCTTCACAAATGAACCAATACTCTGAAGAAAAATAAAACTAGAAATTGTAACAGTGTAGAGGGCCGCCTGGGAGGCACCTGGGCATTTCCTTAATTATTCATCAGCTGAACTCAGGGCTTAGGCCGAGTCACGCCCTGGGAACATGCTTCCCCAATAAGGCTGGACATGTTAATCAGTTCTGACTTCATAGCAGCCCAGGTGTCAGCAGGGGCGGGTCTAGATATGTAAATCCAGTAATGCTGGGGCCTAGTTAAGAATGCAAATAAGCTCCTTTGATCCTAAGTTTTGGTGTTACTTCCTGGATTTTTGGGATATAAGATAAACCTGCTGGGTGGCTCAGGGTCGTCGTCATGCTGCCTCTCCATCAGAGAGGAAAGATGGCGTCCCACCCAGCCCCAGCTTCATAAATCTATTTTTGCGTCTTGTTTTCTTTATTTTTATTATTTCTCAATCCCTGGCCGCCTCCATTTAGGACCGGTTCGTTCATCTCTCTTTCCGTGCAGGACGGGGAAAAGGGAGATTCCCGCCATGTCTGGCCCCCGCCGCATCAGGCCCCTGCATAACAGTTGTGTTATTCCAGCTGACAAATTCTGGGTGGCTCTGCACAAACCATTTTTTCACTGAGTTACACTAACTTTTGTGGCAGCAATTATGCAGGGCTCAGAGAGACTCGCATTAAATTAATGTCACAATGTTAGTGGAGCTCACTCTTGGCATATATTAAACATTTCTTTATGACACATAATATTTGAAAGTAGCACTGCCAACTTCTTGTCTGTTCCTTTTTTTCTTGACAAGCACAAAACTAAAGCACATAGTAGGGTGTGAATGCTGTGATCACTTTCTGAACTTTGATTTAAAATAGGAGGACATACTCTTTTCCTTTATGAAAACTCCATATTTATCAGTGTTGTGTTCTCATTATACTGTTATCAGAGGCCAAAGTTTGAATATATTGTGTTTTGAAATAATCACTTAAGCGTCCCTCCTCCCTAAGCCTGTCCTGAGAATTTGTGCTTATGATGGGCTAGATAAGATCAACAGGCTCATCATTTCCCTTTAAACATACCAAGAAAGGTCTTATTTATTCAAGGGTTGATAGGAGGTCTTTCATCCCAGACACTGTTTTCCAATCATCATTGGCTATTGAGGCCAAGCAAAAGAAACAAACTTCATTGTCTTTGTAAACTGCCATCTTACCTATAGGTGAAAGACAGAAGCCACAGAAACGCAGAACTAAATGAGGTCTTAGAGATTACAGATGAGAAAACTGAGATGAAAAAAAGCTGAGCTGAAGTGCCCAAGGTCACACAGTTAGATATTAGATGAATGGTGGAATTCAAGAGCCCAGACCTCTGAGCTTCAGTCCTATTAAATAATAGACATGATCATTAATAGTTTCAGCCAGCATGTTTTCTTGAGCCCTGTCAACAACTTGTTGTGTTTTTTGTGTGTGCTGTCCCTGAAGTAACAGCAGGTAGCAGCTAAACAAACTTGTGATCTATACTTGTAAGCCTCCCAAAAACAGGGGTAGGGAAGTACCATTTTTTAACTCCCAGCTCAAATCCCAATTTCTGACACACAGTAATTGTTCAAAAGATACTTGTTTAGTGAGTAAAGTCAAGCAAATTCAAGATCTCTCCTTCAAGTTCATGAATGGGAAGAAGGAATATAGGAGAAAGATACATCAAAATTCTTTAATTACATACTAGTGAGAAGGATATTTTATCTCTCCAATTTTTTATACATGTTATGCTAAGACTGTCCACAAAGATGCCAGACAGAACAAAGTAGTACAAATAATTATTATGGTCTTTTATATGTGACAATCTCAAAAAAGTAAAGTTAAGCTTCATAACATCTTGTATGATGTAGTTAAATATTATTATCCACATTTTACAGAAGGTAAATTCAGGAGCAAAATGTGTGAAGTTGGATGTTCACAGTCAAATGGGAAGTTTATGACAACATTGACAATGTAATCTGTGAACCCTGATTATCAATGCTTAACACAACCAATTGTATCAGTTATAATGCCTGTGTGATGATAATAAAGCTAATAACACTTTTCCTGGTAGGAGTTCAAAGTCCTCTACAGTGTATTTGTACTGTCTACCCAGTAGTTTTGTAAATAACAATCTACAAATAACAACGAAAATTAACCCTAGTACCAAAACCCCACTGAGGTGTTCTAGATTTCAAAAAGTTGTTATTTTTAATCAGGAAATTTTGGTGATATTTTTGGACCTTGTATTAGGAACTATAGTATTTTCTAATTACAAATTATGTTAAATTGAATTAAATAAAATACAAAAAGAAAAGTCATTCTCTATTCCCCAGGGATACCATTCTAGTACTTTTAAAATCATTTTCAAATTATTTTTAATGTATCTAAGAACTAGAATATAGAGTTCTGCTTTCATTTATGGACTGTCTTCCTTATTAATGAGGAAAAGAAAAACTATGTTATAATATGTGTCATCCTTATGCAAAAGCCTTATTTTTTTAGCAAGGTCATCTACATAGGGCTTCCATTCAAGTACAGGCAGTCCTTGGGTTACCTCAGACTCTACTTACGTCGTTTCGTGGTTACATCGCCATCTCCCATTTACAGTATTTATATATAAAAAAAAAAGTTCCGTCATTTCGACTTATGTACATATGTGCTTTATGTTGTTTATTATTTATTTACAAGTAAAGGTCAGGAATTGTTATCTTTCTTTTAATTTTTTTTTACTGTTTCATTTCATTACTGCTGTGTACGTGCTCCATGTGAATGACGCAGGTGCTTATGTAGGTGGGTTCCGACTTACGGCAAAAATCAAGTTACATCACGCCATAGGAACAGATCAATGACATAACCCAAGGACTGTCTGGACTGTCTGTAATGTATATGGAATAGGCAGTTATTTATGTAATACATTTTGAGGGGTATTTAGGATATGCCTCTTGCCCCATATGCTTCCCCCAGCTTCTTGGTTTTGTTAAAAACTCTTGCATTAAGAAACTTATTTTTTTCCTTTTGGACCCTGAATACTTCAATCTTCAAAATTCCTGTAAAAATACAAGTCAATTAACTCTAGGAGAAGTAATAACTTGAACTACCATGACAATGCTTTTTGTTTGTTTGTTTGACAGCCCTCTGAGAAAAAGGCCATGAAACAGCATTCTCCACCATAGCTGGTTTAGCTCAGTGTATAGATCATTGGCCTGTGGACCAAAGGGTCCTGGGTTGGATTCCAGTCAAGGGCACATACCTTGGTTGCAGGCTCCTCCCTGGCTCTGGCCCTGATCAGGGCTCCTGCAGGAGGCAACCAATCGATGTGCTTCTCTCACTTCTATGTTTCTCTCTGTCTTTCCCTCTCTCTTCCACTCTACTAAAAAAAATCAATGGAAAAATATCCTTGGGTGAGGATTAACAACAACAACAACAAAAATGAAAGAATAGAAACAACATTTCCCAAAGTAAGTACTGAGAAATACCAATATCAGGATAGGCTCTGTGAAAAGACAGGTGTTCTATAATTAGAAAAATTTAGAAAATTCTATTATATTTTTCCACTTAGATTTGCATAAATGTGATTAACATTAGCATTTTAGGGACTAGAGGTTGTAATTGCTTTCATTAAGAAACCTATTTAGGAGAGACAAAATGGCAGTCAAATAGGCAGATATGTCCTGTGCCTTGTCCCGGAGCAGATAGAAAGAACAACTAAATTGAATAACATCCATCCAGAATTAGCAAAGTAGACACAGCTCATGAGACAATTTGTAGCCAGGAAGGAAGGGCAAAAGACACCTGTAGAACAGTAGGATTGGGGATCTGGGCTGGAGAGAGTTTCAAGACCTCTGAGCCAAGAGAGTCAGAAGGAATTCCTTTTCCTTTGGGGACAGGCATAACAACTGACTGTGGAAAGGAAGTCCACAGGGCTGTTGATGGCAGGGGATTCTAGATCTAAGTCCACAGCCACAAGAGGCTGATCCCAGAGGGGACAGCCTGAAGAACTGCCCAAGCCACATGGTGCGGGCAGGGGAGAGAAACTCACAGGGGTGTGGTTGTCTCACCTCTTTTTGATCTTTGATTTTATTTGCTAAACCCTGTTCATAGGACCTTTCAAATACAAACACTCACCCATGGCTGAGGTGCAGGTGGAGGCGCAGACTTGTGGAGACTTGGGGAGAGGCACTGGAGGAGATCAGGTTGGAGAGAGGTGACCAGGAGTCTGGTACTGGGGCATTCCTGACCCTCCAGATCTAAGCAGCCATTTTTTTTGTGAAGAGCTAGCCCCTCCCAGCAGTCTCCAGACAACCAATGCAGCCACACTCAGACTACACCCTGAGTGGAACAAAGGACACAAACAAACTGAATAGCCCCAAAGAGCCCTCAGGGACTGGGTTGAAGAGAGGCCATTCAGTGTCAGAAAGTGCTATAGCAACCTCCCTAGCCTTGTAAGAAACAGCTGCTTGAGAAATTAAGATTGACAGTGGGCAGACAGGCTGAGTGGGCAGATTGGTCCTGCTGGATGGCAGGCAAGGCTGTGGAGATAGACACAAACAGAGACATGGTGGATCGCTTGGAACTTCAACAGGGTGCTCACTGCCTAACAGGAAACTGAGAAGTGGCAGACAGAAAAGAAGAGTGGGATCTTAAACCAGCCCCCATGGGCATTAAAACTCAGCTGAAACAAATGACACTTCACTTTTTTAAAATTTATTTTTATTTAATTTAAATTTTTTTCTTTATTTTCTTTGTTTTTTGTTTATTTCTTAATTTTTTATTTTTTTCACATTATTTCTTCATTCTATTTTTATTGTTATTTTATCTTATTTTTATTTGTATATTTTTATTTCTCTTTCTTTTCTTCTTATCCACTCCTCCTCTTTCTACCTCCTGTATACTGAACCAAGGTCCTCCACATAAAAATTCAAGTCCTTAACCTTACTTATAAGTTCTGCCTCTATAGATTCTGCCCCCACCCTCTTTTCTGGGTGTTTGTTGTTTGCATTTTTAGGTTTATCTGTTTATTCTATAGTGTTTTCTCCCCATATATATAATTTTTTTCTTTTTCTCCCCTTTTCTTCTTTTTCTTATCTCTCTTACCATTTTTTCTTTCCTCTATATCAGTTTTGCTCTCTTTTCTCTCCCCTAACTCTCTTTTCTCTGGTGGTCATTTATATTAGGGTTATAGGTGTGGTAAGTAGATTCATGTTTTGTTTCCTTTGTGTTGTGTCTTGTCGAGTTATATTTTGAGCTGTTTGGTCAATGTGGTAGAGAGTAAGCCACATAACCAGGCACCCTGAGAGGAGACTCCATCCACGAATGGGACAATAACACTCAAGACCCAACTACACCAAGAGAACCCAAATACCCCAAGTAGAAGGCATCTTTAGATTGCTCATCCCAGAAGACCAGAGAGATTGCACCACTGGGTCTCACAAAATATCGACTATATAAGACAAACTCAAAAAATCTGGGTGACATAGCAGTTTGATCTGATATGTAGAAACAATCACAAAGGAAAAGCAAAAATGGGAAGACAAAGAAACAACCACCATTCAAAAGAAAGGGAGGCATGAGCAGAAAAGGAAATAAACAAAACTGAGGCAAGCAATTTGTCAAAGAAAGAATTCAGTTCAAAGGACACTGAAAAGGATGGAAGAAAAATTGAACAACATGTGTATTTATCAAAAGGAAATGAAGCAGAATCAAAAGAAAATGAATAACTACATAGTCACAATAAAGAACACAATGGGAAGTTTCAACAGTAGACTAGAAGAAGCTGAGGACCACACCAGTGATTTAGAAGACAAGGTAAAAAAAAACTCCCAAGCAGAGCAGCAACTGGAAAGAAAACTTATAAAGCAGGAGGAGAGCCTAAGGGACCTATTTGACAACACAAAATGAAACAACATCTGCATAATAGGGGTGTCAGAGGGAGAGGAAGCTGAGCAAGAAACAGAAAACCTTTTGAAGAAATAAAGACAAAAAGCTTCCCTGATTTTGGGAATAGAAAAGTCACACAAGTCCAAGAAGTACATAGAGTCCAAAACAGTGATGGTGAACCTATGACATGCGTGTCAGCACTGACACGCATAGCCATTTCTGATGACACGTGGCCGCTGAGGATGAAACATTTGCAAAATAATGTTTTTTCCTCAAAGTGACACACTACCCGAGTTATGCTCAGTTTTTTTGGCGAAGTTTGACACACCAAGCTCAAAAGGTTGCCCATCACTGGTCCAAAACAAGATGAACCCAAAAACACCAACTCCAAGACACATCATAATTAAATTAGCAAACTTCAATGACAAAGTAAGAATCTTAAAGGCTGCTGGAGAGGGACAGAAAGTTACCTACAAGGGATCTTCAATTAGAATATCACCTGATTTCCTAACAGAAACACATCAGGCCAGAAGGGAATGGAATAAAATACACAAAGTGATGCAAAGCAAAGGACTGAATCCAAGAATACTATAGCCAGCAAGGCTATCATTCAAAATTGAAGGTGGAATCAGGAGCTTCACAGACAAAAAAGGGCTAAGTGAGTTCATTAACACCAAGCCAGCAATGCAAGAAATGCTAAAGAGACTGCTCTAAAAATAAGAAATAGAAAGGGAAGAAAGAATACATGCATAAAGAATAAAAATAGTGACCAACAAGTACCTATGATTAATAACTTTGAATGAAAATGGATTAAATTCCCCAATCAAAAGACATAGGGTAGCTGACTAGATAAGATACCATGACCCATATATTTTCTGTCTACAAGAGACCCATCACAGAAAGAGGAGTCACATAGAGTGATAGTGAAGGGGTGGACAAAAAGTTTTCAGGCAAATGGAAATGAGAAAAAAGCTGGGGTAGCAATATTTATATTTCACAAAATAGACCTCAAAATGAAGGCCATAGCAGGAGATGAGGGCCACTTCATAATACTAAAGGGAGCAATTCAACAAGAGAATATAACTCTGGTAAATATATATGCACCCAATACAGGAGCAGGCAAACACAAAAAAAAATTCTGGATGATATCAAGGGAGAGATTGACAGCAATAAAATCATAGTAGGGGACTTTAATACCCCATTGACACCACTGGAGAAATCCTCTAAACAAAAAAGGAGCATAGAAACATCAAACCTAAATGATTCACTAAATCAGATAGACTTAATTGACATCTTCAGAACATTTCACCCCAAAGCTACAGAATATACATTCTTCTCAAGTGCACACAGGACATTTGCAAAGAAAGATTACATATTAGGACACAGGCAATTTGTGATATGTAGAAACAATCACATTAACATTAGCATTTTAGGGACTAGAGGTTGTAATTGCATGTACAAGGTTAATTCAAGAAGATAGAAATCATATCTTGCATCTTCTAAGATCACAATGGCATAAAATTATAAATCAACTACAATATAAACAATTTTAAAAACCAAACACTTGGAAGCCAAATAGCATGCTGTTAAATAATTATTGAGTTACCAAAGAGATCAAAGAAGAAATAAAAAATATCATGGAAACAAATGACAATGGAAACACAACAATCCAAAATCTATGGGACACAGTGAAAGCACTCCTCAGAGGTAAGTTCAGAGCTTTACAGGCCTACCTAAAAAAAAAAACAAGAAAAATGGTAATAAATAATCTAACCCTGCAACTTAAAGAATTGGAAAGAGAGCAACAAGAAAAGCCCAGAGTAAGCAGAAGGAAGGAAATAATAAAGATCAAAGTGGAAATAAATGACATAGAGAAAAAAAAAACTACAAAAGATCAATAAAACCAAGAGCTGAGTCTTTGAAAGGATAAAAAAGATTAATGAACCTATTGCCAGACTCACCAAGAAACAAAGAGAGAGGACCCAAATAAACAAAATCAGAAATGAAAGAGGTGAAGTAACAACTAACCCCACAGACATACAAAAGATTGTAATATATATATATATATATATATATATATATATATATATATATATACTACAAACAACTCTACTCAACACAATGGACAACCTTGACAAAATGGACATATTCCTAGAAAAATACGACCTTACAAAACTCAATCAAGAAGAATCAAAAAATCTCAAGAGGCTGATGAAATTGAAACAGCAATAAAAAAAAATTCCAACAAACGAAAGCCCTAGACCAGAGGGCTTCACAGGAGTATTTTACCAAACATTCAAAGAACAACTAAAACCTATGCTTCTCAGACTATTCCAAAAAAGTCTAGAGGAAGGCACACTTGAACTCCCTTTCTATGATGCCAGCATTACCCTAATCCCAAAAGCAGATAAAGATACTACAAAGAAAGAGAATTATAGGCCAATATCCCTGATAAACATAGATGCTTAAATCCTCAACAAAATTCTAGAAAATTAGATCCAGCATTACATTAGAAAGAGCATACCCCATTACCAAATGGAATTTATTCCAGGGATGAAAGACTGGTACAATATCCACAAATCAATAAACGTGATACATCACATACATAAACTGATAGACAAAAATCACATAATCATATCAATTGATGCAGAAAAGGTATTTGACAAAATCCAAAACTGTTTCCTAATAAAATCTCTCAGCAAGTGGGAAGAGAGAGATCATACCTCAAAATAACAAAAGCTTGATATGAGAAACCTACAGCCAATATCATACTCAATAGGAAAAAGCTAAAACCATTTCCCTTAAGAACAGGAACAAGACAGGGATGCCTACTTTCACCACTCCTGTTTGACATAGTACTGGAAGTGCTAGCCATAGTGATCAGACAAGAAGAAGAAATAAAAGGCATCTAAATTGGAAAAGAAGAAATAAAATTGTCATTATTTGCAGATGACATGATATTGTACATAGAAAACCATTAAGACTTCATCAAAGTACTACTAGAATTAATAAATAAATTTGGCAATGTAGCAGGATAAAAAATTAACATCCAGAAATCCATGGATTTTTTTTATATACCAATAATGAACTCACAGAAAGAGAAACTAAAGAAACAATCCCATTTACCATTGCAACCAAAAAATTACGATATCTAGGAATAAATTTAATCGATGAGGCAAAGGACATGTACTCAGAAAATTACAGGACACTGATAAAAAAGATAGAGGAAGACATAAACAAATGGAAGAAAATACCGTGTTCATGGATTAGTAGAATCAACATCATTAAAATATCCATACTACACAAAGCAATCAATACATTCAATGAAATCCCCATTAATATACCAATGGCTTATTTGAAAGACTTAGAACAAACTCTCCAAAAATTCATCTGGAATAAAAAAAAAAAAAACCCTGATACCTGCAGCAATATTTAGAAAGGAGAACAAACTTGGAGGGATCACAATACCAGATTATAAGCTATATGACAAAGCCACAGTTCTCAAAACAACCTGTCTTAAGAACAGACATATAGACCAATGGAACAGAACAGAGAACCCAGAAATTAAACCAAGCCATTATGCTCAATTAATATTTGACAAAGGAGGCAAGAGCATATTATGGAGTCAAGACAGTCTCTTCAATAAATGGTGTTGGGAAAATTGGATAAATACATACAAAAAATGAAACTAGACCACCAACTTACACAATACACAAAAATAAACTCAAAATGGATAAAGGATTAAATGTAAGGTGGAAAACCATAAAAGTCTTAGAAGAATCCACAGGCAGCAAAATAACATACATATATCGTAGCAATATCTTTACCAATACAGCTCCTAGGAAAATGGAAACTAAGAAAATAAACAAATGGGTGGGACTACATCAAAATAAAAAGCTTTTGCACAGCAAAAGAAACCATCACCTAAACAAGAAAGCCCACTGCATGGGAGAACATATTTGCCAATGTTATGTCCGATAAGGGTTTAATCTCCAAAATTTATAGGGAACTCATACAACTTAACAAAAGGATGATAAACAATCCAATAAAAAAAAATGGGTAAAGGACCTAAATAGACACTTTTTAAAGAGGACATACAGAAGGCCAAGAGACATATGAAAACATGCTCAATGTTACTAATCATCCAAGAGATGCAAATCAAAATGACAATGAGGTATCTTCTCACACTTGTCAGAATGGCTATCATCAACAAATCAACAAACAGCAAGTGCTGGTGAGGATATGTCGAAAACAGAACCCTTGTGCACTGCTGGTGGGAATGCAGACTGGTGCAGCCACTGTGGAGAATAGTATGGAGTTTCCTCAATAAATTAATAATGGAACTCCCATTTGACCCAGTGACCTCACTTCTAGGAATATATCCCAAGAAACTAGAAACACTAGTCAGAAAGGAAATATTCACGTCTATGTTCATAGCAGCACAATTCACAATAGCTAAGATTTGGAAACAGCCTAAGTGCCCATCAGCAGATGAGTGGACTAAAAAAACTGTACACAATGGAATACTATGCCGCTATGAAAAAGGAGGACATTTTACCATTTGCAGTAGCATGGATGGAACTGGAGAGCATTATGCTAAGCGAAATAAGCCTGCCAGTGAAAGATAAATATCACATGATCTCACTCATTTATGGAATATAATGAACAATATAAACTGATTAACGAAAACATATACAGAGACAGAGAAACATTGATCAGACTGTCAAACCTCGGAGGGAAGGTAGGGGAGGGTGGGGGTAAAGGGGAGAGATCAATCAAAGGACTTGTATGCATGCATATAAGCCTAACCAATGGACACAGACAATAGGGGGTGAGCGCATGAACAGGGGAGGTTAGGGGGCAATGGGGCAATAAGGACACATATGTAATACCTTAATCAATAAAGAAGAAATTAAAAAGAACAACAACAACAACTCTCAGAAAAGTGGGAAAGAAGGGATCAGACCTCAACATAATAAAAGCCATACATGAAAAGCCAACAGCCAACATCATACTCAATGGGAAAATCTAAAACAATTTCTACTAAAAACAGGAAAAAGACAGGGATGCCAACTTTCACCACTCTTGTTCAACATAGTTCTGGAATTCCTAGCCATATTGATCAGACAATAAGAAAAAATAAAGGCATCCACTGTGGAAAGGATAACGTAAAATGGTCTTTTTCAAAGATGACATGATATTGTACATAGAAAACCCTAAAGAATTCATCAAAAAAACTACTAGATTTAATAAGTGAATTCAGCAATGTAGCAGAATACAAAATTAACACCTAGAAGTTGATGGCATTTTTATACAACAAAAATGAACTCTCAGAATGAGAAACTAAAACATAATCCCATTTAGCATTGCAAAAAAAAAAAAAAAAGTTAAGATACCTAGGAATAAACTTATTCAAGAAGGTAAAAGACCTGTATCAGGAAAACTACAGGACATTGAAATAGAGATAGAGGAAGATATAAACAAATGGAAGAAAATACCATGTTCATGGATTGATAGAATCAACATCACTAAAATGTCCATACTACCCAAAGCAATCTATAGATTCAGTGTAATCCCTTTTCAAATACTAAGAGCATATTTCACAGATCTAGAAAAAGCACTTCAAAAATTTATATGGTACCAAAAGAGACCCGGAATAGCCACAGCAATCCTGAGAAAGAAACACAAAGTTGGAGGAATCACAATACCTTATATCAAGTTATACTACAAAGCCACTGTACTCAAAACAGCCTGGTACTGGCACAAGAACAGGCATATAGATCAATGGAACCTAACAGAGAACCCAGAAATTGACCCAAGCCATTATGCTCAATTAAGATTTGAAAAAGGAGGCAAGAGCATACAATGGAGTCAAGACAGTTTCTTCAATAAATGGTGTTGGGAAAATTGGACAGGTACATGCACAAAAGTAAAACTAGACCACCAACTTACACTAAACACAAGAATAAACTCAAAATGGATAAAAGACAAGTGTAAGTCATGAAAGCATAACAATCTTAGAAGAAAGCAGAGGCCGCAAAATATCAGGCATCTCTTGTAGAAAATTGTTTACCAATACATTTACTAGGGCAATGGAAACTCAGGAGAAAATAAACAAATTGGACTAATTTAAAATAAAAACTTCTTCACAGCAAAAGAAATCATCAACAAAGTGAAAAGGGAGCCCACTGCATGGGAGAACATATTTGCCTATAATACATCCAATAAAGAGTTAATCTCTAAAATATATAGGGAACTTATACAACTTCACAAAAGGAAGAAAAGCAATCCAATTAAAAAATGGGCAAAGTACCTAAATAGACACTTCTCTAACGTGGACATACAGAAGGCCAAGAGGCATATGAAAAAATGCTCAAAGTCACTAATCATCTGAGAGATGCAAATCAAAACGACAATGAGATGTCACCTCATACCTGTCAGAATGGCTATCAACAACTCAACAAATGTCAAGAGTTGGTGAGGTTATGGAAAAAAGGGAATCATAGTGCACTTCTGGTGGAAATGCAAACTGATGCAGCCACTGTGGAAAACAGTATGGAGTTTCCTCAAAAAACTAAAAATGGAACTCCCATTTGACCCAGTAATCCCACTTCTAGGAATATATCCCAAGAAATCAGAAACACTAATCAGAAAGAATATATGCACCCCTATGTTCAAAGCAGCACAATTTACAATAGCTAAGATCTGGAAACAGCCCAAGTTCCCATCAGCAGATGAGTGGTTTAAAAGCCCTTGGACATTTACAGAATGGAATACTACATGGCTATAAAAAAGAACTCTAACCACTTGGAACAACATGGAGGGACCTGGAGAGCATTATGCTAGACAAAATAAGCCAGTCAGAGAAAGATAAGTATCACATGGTCTCACTCATATGTGGAATCTAATGAACAAAATAAACTGAGGAACAAAAATAGAGCCAGAAAGATAGAAGCATGAACAGACTGTTGAACCTCAGATGGAAAGCTGGGAAGGGTGGGTGGGAAGAGACCAACCAATGTACTTATAAGCATATATGCATAACCCGTGGACACAGACAATGGGGTGGTGAGGGCCTGGGTGTGGGAAGGACAGGAGCAAGCTGGAAGAGGTTAATGGGGGATAAAGGAGGACCTATGCAATACTTTCAACAATAAAGATTTAAAAATAAATAAATAAAAATATACATAATAAATAAATAAATTTCTGACAGTAAATAATATATATATATATATATATATATATATATATATATATATATATATATATATATATAAAAGCCCAACGACTGTTACGGTGGACAACCTGAAAGACCAGAACAACCGGTCGCTATGACACACACTGACCACCAGGGGGAAGATGCTCAACACAGGAGCTTCCCCCTGGTGGTCAGTACACTCCCACAGTGGGAGTACCGCTCAGCCAGAAGCAGAGCTCACGGCTGGTGAGCACAGCGGCGGTGTTGGGAGCCTATCCTACCTCCTCTGCAGTGCTAAGGAGTGGAGAGACAAGCGGTTAGGTGCAAGCAGGCAAGCAGTTAAGAGCGAGGGGTCCCGGATTGTGAGAGGGATGTCTGACTGCCAGTTGATCAGGCCTAAACCGGCAGTTGGACAACCCCGAATGTTCCCGAATGGCGAGAGGGCACAGGCCAGGTTGAGAGACGCCCCTTCTGGTCCCCTACCCCCTCCCCCGTGCACAAATTTCATACATCAGGCCTCTAGTAAATAAATAAAATCATATATTTAAAAAATAGAGCTAGCATACTATCCAGCAATCCCACTACTCAATATGAATCCAAAGGAAATGAAATCTGTATCTCTCATTCCTGCACTCCCATTTTCATTGCAACATTATTCACAATTGTCAAGATATGAAATCAACCTTAGTGTCAGCCAACAGATGAATAGATAAAGGATATGTGATTATTTACACAGAAAGATAAATATATATCCACACTAGAATATTAATCAGCCTTCAAAAAGAAAGAATTCCTGCCATTTGAAACAAAATGAGAATAAGCATGGAGGACATTGTGGTAAGTGAAATATACCAAAGAAAGACAAGTGTTTTATGTTATTATTTATATGTGGAATAAATAAAAAATTTAAATCATATGGTACTTGTCTTTCTCTGACTGGCTTATTTCACTTAGCAAAATGCTCTCCAGGTCCACCCACGCTGTTGCAAAGAGTAAGATTTCCTTATTTTTAAGACCAAGTAGTATTCTGTTGTGTAAATATTCTGTTAATCAGTGACACAATAAATTAAATTAAAATGAATAAATAAATAGTTAACTATGTGAGGTGAATGGATGCTAATTAACTTGATTGTGGTAATCATTTCACACTGTAAACATATATTAAATCACGGTGTGCACATTAAATATATTCAATTTTATTTGTCAATTACCCCTCAATAAACTGAAAAAATAATAAATTGGGAGTCAACCATACTGGAATCTCAGTCAGTTGACTCACAGTAAAAACACTTCTAGTCTGAAGAAGTTAAAATCATAGCAATCACTTGACCAAATTGTATGCATTTAGACTGAATTTAATGTGGATCACAGTAAAAGTACTATCTCAGCCTACCCAAATAAAGTATACCTTAACCTAGTAAAAAAAAAATACTACTGAATAAGTTATATATCTTATTTATTAATAATTCAGTAATTTTTCATTTTTACCTTATAAATTTTAAATACTTAAATTTAATATCTGTTCCATTGAAGAGTCATTTAAGAAACCACAATAACATGGTAAGTATTCAGAATGAACAACCAACTGAAATAAATAACTTGAAGCACATAAAATGACTATATGTCAAATTTTTCCACTTTACTATATCTTGAAAGGAGATTACATTTTAGTGAGTTTCTAGGTTTGTTCATGAAGAATATTCAGGGTTTTTCCCAAGATGCACTAAATTCCCCAACATAAAATGGGTGGGTATTCACTTTAACCAACACCTCCATGGCTTTGTTATTTTTACAAAAAAAACAACTCAATGCTAATTAGTCGCCCTCAGTCAAATTAGCTGAATTGGCTGTCTGGTGTCTTTCTATGTCACACAGAATTTTAAACAATTCCATAAATCTGGCAGTTTCAAGTGATATACATAGAGGTTACTAGAGGGACAGGAATATCACATCACAATGTCATAAACAGCAAAGCTGACATGAATAATTAGCAGAATTCACAGTATATTCTCTTTGACCTATGTCCACTTAAAAATACAAAAATATATTAATATCTTTATGACACAAATGCCATACACAGGTCTCTAAAGAAAGCAACAAAGTCATTCACAAATGGTATATGGAACCTACACTTAGTTGTCTTGTGATTAACAGCACATACCTCTTATTATATACACTGTCTAAGGGAGTTCTTATTACCTAGAAAAAATAATTGTTAAGTACAATTACTGTCTTTTAAAGATATTCACTCTTTTCTTTTCTTTCCTTTTCTTTCCCTTTCTTTTCTTTCATTTTCTTTTTGGTTGAAGTTTAGTTTACTACTTGATAAAAGTCAAGAATTGGGCTGAGGTCATAAACAACCGATATTGAAAATTCTTAAAATACGTATGTCTAAAAGATCCATTAGTCCTGACTTGCTATATTGTTACAAACCACTTTAAACACATGGAAGCTTCCAGTTATGTCCAGAAAAAAGGTAGATTCTACCTTTTTAAGCAAACATGTTTTTTAAAAGGTTAAGAAAATTCAGTTTAAATAAGGAGAAAAATTAATGCAACTCAGGTATGACCTGTGATATTTGAGCTTCTGGATCAAATGTTTTCCCCTGTAGAATAATACCATTCTTGACTCTGTTGTATTATATTAAATTATTAGTATTAGTACAACCTCTTTATCTTTAAGAAATGCAAAAGTAGGACCTGGCTGGGTAGCTCAGTTGGTTAGAGTGTTGTCCAGATATATCAAGGTTGCAGGTTTGATCCCAGGTCAGGGCATATACAAGCATCAACCAATGAGTGCCTAAATGAGTAGAACAGCAAATCAATGTTTCTCACTCTCTCTCTTCCCCTATTCCTCTCTCTCTAAAATCAATAAAGAAAAACATTTTAAAAGTAATGCAAAGGTAATAACTGGCAGCACTTCTAATAAATGCAGAAAGTCTAACCTAGTTCTCACATAGGAGGGTAATGGAGAAAAAGACCAAGTTTTGTTGTACTGAGTAAAAGAAATCTACATGGGCTTAAGTTATAATAATTTTAAATTTTAAGTTATAAATCAGAATATTATCTTCCTTTTATTCTACATGTAATTATTTTCTAGAAACTAATGAGCAAATAGAATGTACTTTCCAGTAATGTTTCACAGAGTAAATAATTTTACAACTCAGTGGAATAGAATGCCTATGCTGGAGTGAACATTCACCAGAGGGCACCATACTGCATAAAAACAGATAAGCCAAATTCTTTCAGTGTATAGTTTAAATGTGTAAAGATAAGGAGGCTATGATTTTTCCACACCATCCCAAAATAAATGGAAAACAAACTTACTTTTTTTAAAATACTAAAAACATCCAGACTCTTTCCTTTTCTAAACATCTACAGAAGCTAAAGATTCTGTATTACATGTATTGACAATAAATTATATGATTTTGTTATTTCATGTGTGCACATATTGTTTACCCAATATGAATAAATAGATCATTTACTTCATGGAATCCACCACATCTGCCCTAGTGCTGAAAATATTAGAACACTACTTAAATTTATTTTAGAATGTTACATAGAGTTAACCATGATAGCAACTTAGAACGACAATCCATCAAATCTCTATTTCATATCCCATAATGGAAGACTGGATCTTTTTAAAATATTAGTCTTGTTAATTAGAATTAACTGAGCATTAACTGTGTGACAGACCCTGTGCTAAGCCATATAACACACATGAATACATACACACACTTTATAAAAATACTGTGGGGTTTTTTTCACTATATCACATGATTTGGACAAAATTTCTCACTCCTAAAGTCATGCAAACAGATTAAATAGTAAAACCAGAAGAAGCTATTTGGGTCTTTCAAACTTTAATAAAATATTCATTATGTTTCAATTAAACACTTCCAATTTATAAGGCTCTTTTTTTGTGGAAAATTGAAATACTCAAGCCTTGTTACTGATTTCAAGGAGAAAACCTAGAAAGCAGCAATTAAATGAACAACATGCTCTCTTCTTTAGCTACAGTTAGGTTTTTTGGAGATTTTTCCCAAACACAATTGTTCATTTCAACACTACTCATATTATTGGGAAGATGGAATGATCTTTTTAAATATTTTTCTATGAAAATGTGCTTGTGTATAAATCTGAAACTGCATTGAACAGACATTATACACATCTGGGATATTGATAGAGGAAAGGCTAGCACCTAGTGATAAGTGTGTCATAGTGAATATGGACCAACCTTGCCTCACCTACAAAGAACAGGTCAGGGAGCTATTAAGTGTTGAAAACCAAAGTAAAACTAAAGAATCAAAACTGAGTAAGACTAATTAAGAGAGATTGTTTTAAAACATAAGCTTTTAAGTCATTTTGAAAGGGGAATAGACATGTATTAGTGGAATAAACTGGGAAGTTCTCTCCAGAAATGAGTGTCTTGAGTGAGGAAAATTGAAGCAGATTAAAATGTCTGGGAGACAATTCGCAGCCAGGAAGGGCAGACGACCTCTGGAGAAAGGTAAAATCAAGGATCTGGGCAGGAGAGATTTGCCAGACCTCTGAGCCCAGAGGGTCAGAGGGAAACCGCACAGCACTGAGACAGGCACAGCATCTGACTGTGGAAAGTAGGTCTGCAGGATTGCTGATGGCAGGAGATTGGAGATCTGGGTCCACAGTCACAAAAGACTGAGCCCAGAGGGGGCAGCCTGAAGGGCTGAACAGACCACGCAGTGCCAGCAGGAGAGGAGCTCGCAGAGGTACAGTCTTTCCCCTCTCTGTGGCCTGTGCTTTTCTTCACTGAACCTAGTTCATAGGACTTTCTGATATGGACACTCACCCTTGGCTGAGGTGCAAGAAAAGGTGCAGATTTATGGAGACTGGGGAGAGGCTGGGGAGAGGAGAGGGTCCAGGAGAAGTGGCAGCGAGTCTGGCGCTGAGTCATACCTGAGCCTGGGACCTGGGCAGCAATTTTCTCCTGAAGAGATAGCCCCTCCCTCCAGTGTCCAGGCAACTAATACAGCCACACCTAGAATATGCCCTGAATGGTACAAAGGATTAAAAAAATATGAATAGTCCCTGAGAGTCCACAGGGACTAGCCTAAAAAGAGGCCTTTGGTCCAAGCAACAGGAAACTGAGAAACTGCAGACAGTACAGAAGACTGGGATCTTAAGCCAGCCAAAGGAATGACACTTCTTTTTAAATTTTATTTTATTATTATTTTATCTCTTTTTTTTTCTTCTTTTTTCTTTATTTTCCTTTTTTGTTTGTTACTTTATTTTCTATTTATTTTTGCATTCTTTTTCAATAATTCTATTTTATTTGCTGTTTTTTATTTTATACCATTTTTGAAATCATTTTTTGTAATTTATTATTATTATTATTTTCTTCTCATTCTCTTCTTATCCACTCATTCTTTTTCTACTTTCTCTCTACTGAACTGAGGTCCTCCCCATATTCATGCAATTCTTAACCTTATTTTCTGTATATAAGCTCAGCCTCTACAGATTCTACCCCCACCCTGTTTGCTGGGTGTTTGGTGTATGCATTTTTTTTTTGGTTTATCTGTTTGTTCTGTGGTGTTTTCTCCATATATATATATATTCTCCTTTTATTTCCTTTTTCTTTACTCTCTTGTCTTTTTTTTCCTCTCTTTGATATCATTTATGCTCTCTTTTCTCTCTCCTAATTCTCTTTCTCAAGGGGTCACTTATATTGGGGTTACCGTTGTTGTGAGTACATTCGTGTTTTGTTCCCTTTGTGTCATGTCTTGTCGAGGTGAATTTTATTCTTTCCGGCCAATGTACTAGAGAGTGAGCCACATAACCAGACACCTAGAGAGGAAACTCCATCCACGAATGGGTCAATAACACCCCAGACACAGCTACAGAGGCAGGAAGAAGGTGGCAGTGAGGGAAAGGGCGTGAGGGAGGGAGGGAGCAAAAGAGGAGTGTGTGGTCGTGAGGTGTGTGTGTGTGTGTGTGTGTGTGTGTGTGTGTGTGTGTGAGTAAGGCACAGGTAGATCCCACAGGACCTTTGGGGGCAGGCTAACCGGGCATGCCTAACTAGGCAGCCTCTGCTACCATTGCAAACACTACAAGGAGGCTGGCTCTTCCTCATAGGCCTTGCCTTTTTGAAGGGGAGAGCTGCTGTAACTGGGAGCCCAGCCTCAGCTTCACCCAGGGTTCCCTCAGATAACACATGGGACTCTACAGCCACCCTTGCCAGGGACCTGCTGCCTTGGCTGTGTTCCCATGGTCACCAAGACTCCAATCACCCCAGATGCAGGCTCCTGCAAGTTCTGAAACATGCAACCATCTGACCAGCCCAAAACATTAGCCCAGGGCACTGTGACCACCTGAGCAGCAGACAGGTGAGCAGCCCACCCCAGTCCGAGGAGCAGCAGCTGTGCAAGCAGCCTCCCCCCACCAGCCAGAGGAGTCAACACTGCTGTGAACAGCACCCACCGGAGGAGCCCCTGCCAACTAAGGAGCAGCCACTGCCACAACCGCCCGAGGAGCAGCCACATCTGAAGAAGCTACTGCCACCCAAGGAGCAGCCCTTGCAAGACTCGACATCTAGATCCATCGGTGAGATCAAAAATTGGTAGACAAAGACATCCCCAAAGGAAAGAAAAGGAGCAATTGCCAGAAAAGCAGTTAAGTGAAACAGAGGCATGCAATATGTCAGAAAAAGAATTCAGAATAAGGGTCCAACAGTTCATAAACCAGATGGATGAAAAAATCAACAACTTATGTAAGAATCAAGAAGAAATGAAGAGTGATATATCTGCAATAAAAAACACCATGGAAAGTTTAAACAGTAGACTGGGAGAAGCAGAGGACTGAATTAGCAAATTAGAAGACATTGAAGCAAAACACACCCGAACTGAACTGCAAATGGAGAAAAAAAAATTAAAAGACAGGAGGAGAGCCTAAGGGAGCTATGGGACAACATGAAACGAGGCAACATACGAATAATAGGGGTGCCACAACTACAGAAAGAGGAACAAGGGTTAGGAAACCTATTTGAAGAAATAATGTCAGAAAACATCACTGATGTGGGAAAGAAAGAAGTCAAACAAGCACAGAGAGTCCCAAACAAGATGAACCCAAAAAGACCCACACCAAGACACATCATAATTACAATGGCAAATGTTCAGGACAAAGAGAGAATCTTAAAGGATGCAAGAGAGAGACAGAAAGTTATGTACTAGGGATATCCCATTAGATTATCAAATATTTTCTCAACAGAAACACATCAGGCCAGAAAAGAATAGAAGGAAATTTACAAAGTGATGCAAAGCAGGAGACTAAATCCAAGAATACTTTATCCAGCATGATTATCATTCAGAATGGAAGGGAAAATAAGGAGCTTCACAGACAAAAAAGGCTAAGGGAGTTTATCACTACCAAGCCAGCAATGCAAGAAATGCTAAAAGGACTGTTCCAAAAAAAAGAGGAAAAGGGCAGGAGGGAGGAACAGGGGAAAAAATGGCTTCAAACAAGTAGTTATGAATAATAACTTTAAATGTAAATGGACTAAATGTTCCAATCAAAAAACAGTGAGTGGCTGAATGGATAAAAAAACATGACCCATACATACGCTGTCTACAAGAAGCCCACCTCAGAACAAGGGAATCACACAGACTGAAAGTGAAGGGATGGAAAAATATCTTTCAGGAAAATAGAAATGAAAAAAAAAAAGATGGGGTAGCAATACTTATATCTGACAAAATAAACCTCAAAGTGAAGGCCATAACAAGAGATAAGGAAGGCCATATCATAATATTAAAGGGACCAATACAAAAAGGGGATATAACCCTGAAAAGCATATAAGCACCCAATGCAGGAGCATCCAAATACATTAACAAAAACTCCTAAAAGATATCAAAGGAGAGATTGACAACAATAAAATCATAGTAGGGGAATTTAATACACTAATGACATCACTGGATAAATCCTCTATACAGAAAATCAGCAAAGAAACAGCAATCCTAAATGACTCACTACATCAGATGGACTTAATTGACATATTCAGAACATTTCACCCCAAAGCCACAGAAAATACATTCTTCTCAAGTGCACATGGGACATTTTCAAAAATAGACCACAAATTGAGTCACAAGCAAAGCCTCCCCAAATTCAAGAAGATTAAATTCATATCAAGCATCTTCTCAGACCACAATGGCATAGTATTACAAATAAACTAAAATAGAAACAATCCAAAAAATTCAAACACATGTAGGCTGAATAGCATGCTATTAAAAAATGATTGGGTTAGCAAACAGATCAAAGGAAAATTAAAAACGTCCTGGAAACTAATATAAATAAAAACACAACAATCAAAGATCTATGGAACAAAATGAAAACAATCCTGAAAGGTAAGTTTATAGCTCTACAGGCCTAACTCAAAAAACAAGAAAAAATGGTAGTAAATCATCTAACTCTACAACTTAAACAATTAGAAAGAGAGCAACAGGAAAAGCCAAGAGTGAGCAGAAGGAGATAATAAAGATCAGACAAGAAATAAATGACATAGAAACCAAAACAAAACAAAACAAAACAAAAAAAAACACAATACAAAAGATCAATGAAACCAAGAGCAGATTCTTTGTAAGAATAAACAAGATTGATGATCTCTAGCCAGGCTCACCCGAGAGCAAACAGAGAGGACTGAAATAAACAAAATCAAAAAGGAAAGAGGCAAAATAACAACAAACACCACAGAAATACAAAGGATTGTTTAAAAAATACTTTGAACAACTCTATTGCAACAAACTAGACAACATGGAGGAAATGGACATATTCCTAGAAAAATACAACCTTCCAAAACTCAATCGGGAAGAATCTAAAAATCTGAGTAGGATGATAACTATGCAAGAAATTGAAGCAGTCATCAAAAAGCTTCCAGCAAACAAAAGCCTGGGGCCAGATGGCTTCAAAGGGAAATTTTACCAAACATTAAAGGAAGAACTAAAACCTATCCTCCTCAGGCTATTCCAAAAGAGTCAAGAGGAAGGAACACTTCCAAGCTCATTCTATGAAGCCAGAATCACCCTAATACCAAAACCAGATAAAGACAACACAATGAAAGAGAATTACAGGCCAATATCCCTCATGAACATAGATGCCAAAATCCACAACAAAATTCTAGCAAATCGACTCCAGCCGTACATCAGAAAGATCATACACCACACTCAAGTAGGATTTATCAATGGGATACAAGGATGGTACAATATCCACAAATCAATAAATGTGATACATCACATAAACAAATTGAGAGATAAAAATCACATAGTCATATCAAGTGACACAGAAAAAGCATTTGACACAATCCAACACCCTTTCTTGATAAAAACTCTCAGCAAGGTGGGAATAGAAAGATCATCCATCAACATAATAAAAGCCATATATGACAAACCCACAGCCAACATTATACTCAATGGGCAAACCTAAAACCATTTCACCTAAGAACAGGAACAAGACAGGGATGCCCACTCTCACTCCTGTTCCACATAGTACTGGAAGTACTAGCCATTGCGATCAGACAAGAAGAAGAAATAAAAGGCATCCAAATTGAAAAAGAAGAAGTAAAACTGTCCTTATTCACAGATGACATGATAATGTGCATAGAAAACTCTAAAGACTCCATGAGAAAATTATTAGACTTAATAAATGAATTTGGCAATGTAGCAGGATACAAAATTAACTCCAAGAAATCTATGGCATTTCTATACACCAATAGTGAACTTACAGAAAGAGAGACTAAAAAAGCTATATCATTTACAATCACACCAAAAAAAATTAAGATACCTTGAAATAAACTTAAATGAGGTAAAAGACCTATTAGTGTAAAACTACAGGACACTGAAAAAAGAGATAATGGAAGACATAAACAGATGGAAGAACATACCATATTCAAGGATTGGTAGAATCAACATCATTAAAATGTCCATACTACCCAAAGCAATCTATAGATTCAATGCACTCCCCATTAAAATACTAAGATCATATCTTACAGACCTAGAACAAACTTTCCAAAAATTCAACTGGCATAAAAAAAGATCCTGAATAGCTGCAGCAATGCTGAGAAAGAAGAGCAAAGTAGGTGGGATCCCAATACCAGATATCAAGCTGTATTACAAAGCCACTGTTCTAAAAACAGCCTGCTACTGGCACAAGAACAGACATATAGATCAATGCAATAGAATAGAGAACCCAGCAATCGACCCAAACCACTATGTTCAATTAATATTTGACAAAGGAGGCATGAACATACAATGGAGTCAAGACAGTCTCATCAATAAATGGTGTTGGGAAAATTGGACAGATACATGCAAAAAAATGAAACTAGAACACCAACTTACACCATACACAAAGATAAACTCAAAATAGATAAGGGACTTACACATGCGATGTGAAACCATGAAAATACTAGAGGAAGCCATTGGCAGTGAAATCTCAGACATATGTCGAAGCAATTTCTTCACCGATACTGCTTCTAGTGCAATGGAAACTAAATAGAAAATAAACAAATGGGACTACATCAAAATAAAAAGCTTTTGCACAGCAAAAGAATCCATCAACAAGACATCAAGAAAGCCCACTGCATGGGAGAACATATTTGCTAATGTTATCTCTGATAAGGGTTTAATATCCACCGTTTACAGGGAACTCATACAACTTAACAAAAGGAAAATAAACAACCCAATCAAAAAATGGGCAATGTACCTATATAGATACTTTTTGAAAGAAGACAGAAGGAAGGCCAAGAGACATATGAAAACATGCTCAAAGTCACTAATTATCTGAGAGATACAAATCAAAATGACAATGTGGTACCATCTCACACCTGTCAGAAGGGCTATCATCAAGAAATGACAAGTGCTGGTAAGGATGGGGAGAAAAAGGAACCCGTGTGCACTGCTGGTGGGAGTGCAGACTGGTGCAGCCCACTGTGGAGAACAATATGGAGTTTCCTCAAAAAACTAAAAAAGGAGCTCCCATTTGACCCAGTGATTCCACTTCTAGGAATATATCTGAAGAAGCTAGAAACACTAATCAGAAAGGATATATGCACCCCTATGTTCATAGTGGCATAATTCAACATAGCTAAGATTTGGAAACAGCCTAAGTGCCCATCAGCAGATGAGTGGATTAAAAAACTGTGGTACATCTACACAATGGAATACTACCCTGCAATAAAAAAGAAGGAATTCTTACCACTTGCAACAGCATGGATGAAACTGAAGAGCATGATGCTAAGTGAAATAAGCCAGTTGGAGAAAGATAAATATCACATGACCTCACTCATTTATAGAATATAATGAACAATATAAAGTGATGAAAAAAAACAGATCCAGAGACAGAGAAGCATCTATCAGACCATCAAACCTCAGAGGGTAGGTAGGGGAGGGTGGCAGTAAGGGGGAGAGGTCAACCAACGGACTTGGATACATGCATATAAGCCTAACCAATAGACACAGAAAACACGGGGGTGAGGGCATGAGTGGGGAGGTGGGGGCAATGGGGGTATAGGACACATAAGTAATACCTTAATAAATAAAGAAATTAAAAACAAAATAATAAAATAAATAAATAAAATGTCTGCAGAAGACCCTTCATCATGGAGAATAATGAGTAATGAAATTGGTCAAATAAATATACACTGGATGAAAAAAAGGGAGTTAATATAGTATTTAATGGTATTATTGATACCATTCTAATTAGTTAATAGGAAAGGAGCAAAAGGGAGGCCAGACATTATAGGCATGCCATTTGGGCAGTTTCACCAGGAAGCTGCAATTTTACATTCCCCAGGGAACCACCAGCCCATTCCTCACAGGTCACTGGGGGAAGGGGTCCAGAAAAGGGGAAGATGGGCACATAGGTAATAAATCAGGGTGACACCATGAAAATGCCTGTTAGTCAAGCCTGGGGAACCATGGGTTGGGTAGAGTTGGCAGAGGGCCATTGCAAGCCCATAAAAATTTGGGGATACATAATCCCCCAAAGGAGTTCTCTTTCTTGGCTAGTGGGACTCTCTTGTTCCTGCTTCTTTGTATTTGCCTGTGTTGCCTTAATGGCCATGTGGCCATGTGGATCCCACACCCAATGGACTAACGAACTACAGCTGGCAACACAAACTAAGTTAGCCTAATGCTGGATTATACTGTGTCCCAACATGGAATGGAAACTCTGGACAGTGGCTCTGATTCTGGCTCTGCTGAAGCCACAGCTACACTTCTGGGACATTGGAAACTCAAGAATTTGATTCCACAGAAATAAAGCTTTCTACAATATTTCCCATGGGGGCCTCCAGAAAATCATATTCCAACAGTACCCCAAGACCACACTTCTACCAATAACATTATGAAAATAATGAAATGAGAGATTTGCATAAGAGTCCAGAGAAAAGATGGTCTCAGAGATATTAAGAAGAAAGAATCAATAGGATTTGGTACTTTGAATGTGAAAGACAAAAAATGTGAAGATTTTTAAAAATTATTATAAGACTAGAGGCCCGGTGTATGAAATTTGTGCACAGGGGGTGTGTCCCTCAGCCCAGCCTTCACCCTCTCCAATCTGGGAGCCCTCGAGGGATGTCCAACGATCCCGGGCCTAAATGGGAAGTTGGACATCCCTCTCATAATCCAGGACTGCTGGCTCCCAACTGATCACCTGCCTGCCTTCCTGATTGCCCCTAACCGCTTCTGCCTGCCAGCCTGATCACCCCATAACCACTCCCCTGCCAGCCTGATTGATGCCTAACTGCTCCATTGCCAGC
The DNA here is from genome assembly GCF_951640355.1 of Cnephaeus nilssonii. Lineage (NCBI taxonomy): Eukaryota > Metazoa > Chordata > Mammalia > Chiroptera > Vespertilionidae > Cnephaeus > Cnephaeus nilssonii. Next base: position 27,107,524 of record NC_137071.1, read on the forward strand.
CTGTTTGCCCTTAACTACCCTCCCCTGCAGGCCAGGTCCCCTCCAACTGCTCACCCCTACAGGCCTGGGCACCCCCCAACTGTCCTTCCCTGCAGGCCCAGGCACCCCCAACTGCCCTCCCTTGCAGGCCTGGTCCCTCCCAACTGCCTTCCCCTGCTCGCCTGATTGCCCACAACTGCCCTCCCTTGCAGGCCTGGTCCCTCCCAATTGCCCTCCCCTGCTGGCCATCTTGTGTCCACATGGGGTCAGTCATCTTTGACCACATGGGAGCAAACATCTTGTGTTGGAGTGATGGTCAATTTGCATTATTCTTTTATTGGATAGGAGGATTAGATAGGATAGAGGTCTGGTGCATGGGTGGGGGCTGGCTGGTTTGCCCTGAAGGGTGTTCCGGATGAGGGTGGCGGTTCCCTTGGGGCATGGAGTGGCCTGGGCGAGGGGCCTGTGGTGGTTTGCAGGCTGGCCACACACCCCGGCGACCCAAGTGGAGGTCCTGGTATCTGGGATTTATTTAACTTCTATAAATGAAACTTTGTAGTCTTGAGCGGAGCCAATCCTCCTGCTTGCTCCTTGGCCGCAGCCATTTTTGTTGGGATTTATTTATCTTCTATAATTGAAACTTTGTAGCCTTAAGTGGAGGCCAAGGTAGGCCAGCGCAGGCAGAAAGCTTGGCTTCCTCCATTGCCAGGGAAACCCAAGCCTCCTGCTTTCCCCATGGCCTAAGCCATCTTGGTTGGGTTCATTTGTATACTCGCTCCTGATTGGCTGGCGGGCATGGCTTGTGGGTGTAGTGGAGGTACAGTCAATTTGCATATTACTCTTTTATTAGATAGGATTAACAGTGTAGGGGATTCAGTGACACTATTAATAAGATAAAAAAATAGAAAGAATGACTATCTGATAATGAAAAAATGATAAATTTCATTTTATGATGTTTCAATGCTATCAGGGCATTTAAAATAGATACAAAAATGAATATTTTTATGTAAATATTTCGTGTATTCTTTATCCAGCTATAACCTAGATAACATTTTTACTAAAAAGCTTGGTACCATAGCCTAAGAAAAGTCTTATCTATATTCTTTTGGTTTGCTGCTTAATGACTAACATACCCTACTTGAGGGCCTTCAGACTGAATTAACAAACATAACACTTTATATAACCCATTCTGAGGCTGTTATAGAGCCATAGAGGCTATTGTTATTTTAAACACACCTGTTTATGTCGTGTTCTTGTTTGTTATTTTAACCTATCAATATGATGGAGTCTTAATAAGCCATTAAATAAATGACATTTGGTTATTATGATGGTTTATGAAGGTGAATGCAACCAGTCTCCCAAGCACCCCAAATTATCTTTCTTCTTACTTAATATAATTAAATTTTAATTCCAGTGATAAAAATAGCAATAGGAATGGCCTATCGCACTCAGACATTTCTGCTAGTTAATGATAAAAACATCAAAATTTCAAATTATTTTTAACTTCTTATACTTTATAAAGATTTGTGTATGACTATGGAGACTTATAGTATTTTGCATAGAATTTAGCTACATTAATTTTTAATATTCTCAGTACCAATCCCAGCATTTTAGAGAAACATTGAAGATTTTCCAAATTATTTTCAACAACTGACCTCTGGTCATATAAAGATTCTCAGAGTCATTTCTATTTAATCTTTTCCTATTTTTTCTGGTAAGATAATCAAGCAAAATATGTTCACTGTCTACCATGTACTAAGTCATGTGATAAATAGTTTGAAGGAGACAACAGAGCTTAAGGTATGTTTTAGTTTCCTATTGTTGCTATAATAAATTACCACAAACTTAGTGCTTTAAAATAGCACAAACATATTTTCTTATGGTTCTGGAGGGCAGAAATCTCAACTAAAAATATCAGCAAATCTTGTTCATTGCAAGAAGAATCCATTTCCTTGCCTTTTTTCAGTTTCTAGAGGCTACCTGCCTTCTCATGGCTACTTCCTCACATCACACAAGCCTCTTTCTTCTATTGTTGCATCCCCTACTACTGGCTCTGATCGTCCTACTTCGGTTTTATAAGGACCCTTGTGATTACATCAAGTCCACTCAGATAATTCAAAATATCATTTTAAGGTTCTTAACCTTAATCAAATCAGCAAAATCCCTTTATCATGTAAGTAGCATTCACAGGTACCAAGGATTACAATGTGGACATCTTTGGGGACCAAGTATTCAACCTACCACAGGGCACAACATTTTAAAAAGATAGAAAATGATGTCAAATATCTCATCTGGTAAGATCAGAGATGTAGCCACACATGAATACTCCATCAGCGAGGAGAACTTAGATGGCAGCATAGGTAAACACCTGTACTTGCTGCCTCTCACAACCACATCAAAATTACAACTAAAAGACAGAACAACTATCATCCAGAATGGTGGGAAAGCTGGCTGAGTGGAAGTACTACAACCGGAGAGGTAAAGAAGAAAGCACATTGAGACTGGTAGGAGGTGTGGAGGAGCGGACGGGCTGGCACCTAGGTGCACTGCTTTTTTAATCAGGAGAAAGATACAAGTTCCCACTTGCTCTGAACTCCAGTTATGAGCGAGACTCTGGGGGACCCAGACACATATGGGGAGAAACTGGACTGTCTGGCACGGGGCAGGAATGTGGGGGTAGCTTTATTCCAGACGGAGGTTCTTGCAATGGTCATTGTTCCTGTGCTGGGACCTCTCCAGTGCAGGGATGACTGGCAGCCATTGCTGTTTGCTACACCCTGGAGATTCCTTGAGACCCCTCCCTACCCAATTTACAACCCCACTCAAGTTATGCACAAAAGCTTTTGCATATTAATGGCCTGTCCTTTCTCAGCCTAAAACCTGTCAAACAGGCAGCAGCTGGATCAGGGAGCCCCAAAGCTATCAAGAAGGCCCAAGGCCTGCAGCAGCAGCCTGCCTTGTATCACAGCTGGGCCTCGTCTGGGCACTTCCAAACCCAATACAAAGAGGAGGAATCTGCAGATCTCTCTGTAGCTCCTGCAGGGTTGCCCCAGGAAGTGGCTGACTTTGCACCTCCTTGGAGATCCAAGAGCCAGTGTACCCAGTGGTCAGTGTGAGACCATACCATATTACAACTCTTCACATCCATAAGTGACACACTCAGGGGGCAGACTCAGTGAGCACCAAAGCCCAGTGAAGCAAATCCTGCCCCATAAGGGTGTCTCCTGCATAGCAGCTCTTACATTGTAAACACAGCTGGTCCTCACAGCCAATTGGCCTGGAGGTCAAGTCCTCCCAATGATACCAACAGCAATCAAGGCTTAACTACAAAAATACTTTGCACATAGCCCACAGAGGGATGCACCAAGAGTGTCTAACTCAGGTGATTGGGGAGGCTGAACCACTGGGCCCTATGGGACACTTACCACACAAGGCCACTCTATCAACTCAAGGAGACTTAGCAGCTACCCAATACATAGAAACAAACACAGGGAAGCAGCCAAAATGTGGAGACAAAGAAACACGTCACAAATGAAAGAAATGGAAGAAAGCAAAACATTGGATATAGAATTCAAAACCACAGTTATAAGGTTACTCAAAAATCTTCTAGAAATCTCCGAGGAACTTAGTGAGACCTTCGAGGATTTTAGTGAGAATGCCAAAAAAAAAAAAAAATGGAAAAGGACCAGTCATAAATTAAGCATACACTGACTGAAATAAAGAATAATATACAGAGATTCAACAGTAGAATAGGGTATCCCAAGAAACAAGTCAAAGATTTGAAATAAGAAGCAAAAAACACCCAACCAAAAGAGCAAAAAGAAAAAAGAATCCAAAAATATGAAGATAGTGTAAGGAGCCTCCGGGACTTCAAGTGTACCAACATCCAAATTATGGGGGTGCAAGAAGAAGAGAGAGAGCAAGATATTGAAAACCTATTTGAAGAATTAATGACAGAAAACTTCCTCTACCTGGTGAAAGAAATAGACTTACAAGACCAGGAAGTGCAGAGAACCCCAAACAAGAGGAATCCAAAGAGGACCACACCAAGACACATCATAATTAAAATGCCAAGGGAAAAAGACAAAGAGAGAATCTTGAAAGCAGCAAGAGAAAAACAGTTAATTACCTACAAGGGAGTACCCATATGACTGTCAGCTGATTTCTCAACAGAAACTATGCAGGCCAGAAGGGAGTGGCAAGAAATATTCAAAGTGATAAATAGCAAGAACCTACAACCAAGATTACTCTACCCATCAAAGCTATCATTTAGAATTGAAGGTCAGATAAAGAGCTTCACAGACAAGAAAAAGCTAAAGGAGTTCATCACCACCAAACCAGTATTATATGAAATGCTGAAGGATATTCTTGAAGAAGAAGAAGAAGAAGAAGAAGAAGAAGAAGAAGAAGAAGAAGAAGAAGAAGAAGGAGGAGGAGGAGGAGGAGGAGGAGGAGGAGGAGGAGGAGGAGGAGGAGGAGGAGGAGGAGGTAAAGATAAAAAATTATGAACAAAGTGCCAACAAATACTCATCTATCAACAAGTGAGTCTAAAAATCAAATGATTAAAAAATCTGATGAACAGAATAATCTGGTGAATGTAATAGAATCAGGGGCACGGAAAGGGAGTGGACTAACAATTCTCGGGGCGAGAAGGTATGGGGGTGCGGGAAGAGATTGGACAAAGATCGTACACCTATGGATGAGGACAGTGGTGGTCGAGGGCCTGGGGTGGGGTGGGAACCGGGTAGAGGGGAACTATGGGGGGAAAAAAGAGGACCACCTGTAATAATCTGAACAATAAAGATTAAAAAAAAAATACTCTATCATAGGCATTATAAAAACAGCTCCTTACCTGTAACAAAACCGAAAGCTGGGAGAACAGGGCAACACAACTCTTCCCAACTACTACTCACCCTGATTTTCAATCACTATCTTCCCTTATTTGCTGACTTATAGCAATTATACAGTAGACCTGAGATAAGAAAATGGACTTGACAACTCAAGCCATTTACACTCATAGCAGAAATTGCTTGGTCTGGAGTTATTATTGAAGATACCTTTTTTTCTTTATTGATAAAGGTATTACATATGTGTCCTTATCCCCCCTATTGCCCCCCACCGCCCCACTCATGCTCTCACCGCCCTGTAGTCTGTGTCCATTGGTTAGGCTTATATGCATGCATACAAGTCATTTGTTTGATCTCTCCCCCTTACCCCCGCCCTGCCCTATGTTCCCTCCGAGGTTTGACAGTCTGATCAATGCTTCTCTGTCTCTGGATCTGATTTTGTTCATCAGTTTATGTTGTTCATTATATTCCACAAATGGATGAGATCATGTGATATTTATCTTTCTCCGACTGGCTTGTTTCGCTCAGCATAATGCTCTCCAGGAACTGGAGGATACCTTTTATTTTATCAATTGCATAGATAAAAATACCTAAAATATACCAGGCCACATAAAATTTTAATAGTCCCTTTTCTCTTGGGTTAAATAGACTATTGAACCAGTAAAATAACCTCTTTCACTACTAGCACAGCATTGCTTATTAGCAGTCACTGGAGGACAGGTCAGTAGATGTCTGCAAACCATAGTACAAGTATATGGCAATAAATCAAACATAGGAGCCCATTATTATTCAGTTTATATATTTTTTTAAAATTTTTTATTAAGGTATTACATATGTGTCCTCATCCCCCCATTACCCCCCAAACCCCCCTAATAATGCCTTCACCCCCCTGTTATCTGTGTCCATTGGATAGGCTTATATGCATGCATACAAGTCCTTTGGTTGATCTCTCCCCCTTACCCCCACCCTCCCCTACCTTCCCTCTGAGGCTTGACAATCTGATCGATGCTTCTCTCTCTGGATCTATTTTTGTTCATTAGTCCATGTTGTTCATTATATTCCACAAATGAGTGAGAGCATGTGATATTTTGGCTTATTTCACTTAGCATAATGCTCTCCAGTTCCATCCATGCTGTTGCAAATGGTAAGATTCCCTTCCTTTTTACTGCAGCATAGTATTCCATTGTGTAGATGTACCACAGTTTTTTAATACACTCACCTGCTAATGGGCACTTACGCTGTTTCCAAATCTTAGCTATGGTGAATTGTGCTGCTATGAACATAGGGGTGCATATATCCTTTCTGATTGGTGTTTCCAGTTTCTTAGGATATATTCCTAGAAGTGGGATCACAGGGTCAAATGGGAGTTCCATTTTTAGTTTTTTGAGGAAACTCCATAGTGTTCTCCACAGTGGCTGCTCCAGTCTGCACACCCACCAGCAGTGCAAACGGGTTCCTTTTTTCTTCACATCCTCGTTAACACTTGTTGTTTGTTGATTTGTTGATAGCCATTCTGATAGGTGAGAGATGATACTGCATTGACATTTTGATTTGCATCTCTCTGATAATTAGTGAGTTTGAGCATGTTTTCATATGTCTCTTGGCCTTCCTTCTCTCTTCTTTCAAAAAGTATCAATTTAGGTCTATTGCCCATTTTTTTATTGGGTTTTTTATCTTCCCTTTGTTAAGTTGTATGAGTTCCCTGTAAACATTGGAGATTAATGCCTTATCGGTGATAACATTGGCAAATATGTTCTCCCATACAGTGGGCTTACTTGTTTTGTTGATGGTTTCCTTTGCTGTGTAAAAGCTCTTTATTTTGATGTAGTCCCATTTGTTTATTTTATCTTTAGTTTCCATTGCCATAGAAGCAGTATCAAGTGAAGAAATTGCTTCGGCATATGTCTGAGATTTCACTGCCTGTGGATTTCTCTAGTATTTTTATGGTTACCTGTCTTACGTTTAAGTCCCTTATCCATTTTGAGTTTATTTTTGTGTATGGTGTAAGTTGGTGTTCTAGTTTCATTTTTTTGCATGTATCTGTCTAATTTTCCCAACAACATTTATTGAAGAGACTGTCTTGACTCCATTGTAAGTTCAGGCCTCCTTTGTATAATATTAATTGAGAAAGTGGTTTGGGTTGATTTCTGGGTTCTGTATTCTATTGCATTGATCTATATGTCTGTTCTTGTGCCAGTACCAAGCTGTTTTAAGAACAATGGCTTTGTAATACAGCTTGATATCTGGTATGGAGATCCCACCTACTTTGTTCTTCTTTTTCAGGATTGCTGCAGCTATTCGGGGTCTTTTTTTATTCCAGATGAATTTTTGTAAAGTTCATTCTAGGTCTGTGAAATATGCCGCTGGTATTTTAATGGGGAGTGCATTGAATCTCTATTGCTTTGGGTAGTATGGACATTTTAATGATGTTGGGTTTCCCAATCCATGAACACAGTATTTCTTACCTCTGTTTATGTCTTTCTCTATCTCTTTTTTCAGTGGCCTGTAGTTTTACACTGATAGGTCTTTTACATCCTTAGTTTATTCCTAGGTATCTTAATTTTTCTGGTGCGATGGTAAATGGGATTGCTTTTTTAGAGTCTCTTTCTGTAAGTTCACTATTGGTGTAAAGATATGCCATATATTTCTTGGCATTAATTTTGTGTTCTGCTACATTGCTGAATTCTTTTATTAACTCTTAAGAAATTTTTGATAGAGTCTTTAGGGTTTCCTATGTACAGTATCATGTATTCTGAGAATAAGGACAGTTTTACTTCTTCTTTTCCAGTTTGGAAGCCTTTTTTTTCTTCTTGTCTGATCGCAATGGCTAGTACTTCCAGTACTATGTGGAACAGGAGTGGAGAGAGTGGGCATCCCTGTCTTTTCCCTGTTCTTAGGGAAAATAGTTTTAGTTTTTGTCCATTGAGTATGATGTTGGCTGTAGGTTTGTCATATATGGTTTTATTATGTTGAGGTATGATCCTTCTATTCCCACCTTGCTGAGAGTTTTTATCAAGAAAGGGTGTTGGATTGTGTCAAATGCTTTTTCTGCATCAATTGATATGACTATGTGATTTTTATCTCTCAATTTGTTTATATGATGTATCACGTTTATTGATTTGTGGATATTGTACCATCCTTGCATCCCCGGGATAAATACTACTTGGTCATGGTGTATAATCTTTCTGATGTACGGCTGGAGCCGATTTGCTAGAATTTTGTTGAGGATTTTGGCATCTATGTTCATGAGGGATATTGGCTTGTAATTCTCTTTCATTATGTTCTCTTTATCTGGTTTTGGTTATAGGGTGATGCTGGCTTCATAGAATGAGCTTGGAAGTGTTCCTTCCTCTTGATGTTTTTTGGAATAGTCTGAGGAGGATAGGTTTTAGTTCTTCCTTGAATGTTTGGTAAAACTCCCCTTTGAACCTATCTGGCCCCGGACTTTTGTTTGCTGGAAGCTTTTTGATGACTGCTTCAATTTCTTCCATATTTCTTCCAATTTCAGCCTATTGAGGTTTGTAGAATCTTCCTGATTGAGTTTTGGAAGGTTGTATTTTTCTAGGAATATGTCCATTTCCTCCAGTTTTACTTGTTTGTTGGACTAGAATTGTTTATAGTATTTTTTAACTATCCTTTGTATTTCTGTGTGTTCTTTTGTTATTTCACCTCTTTCATTTCTGATTTTGTTTATTTGGGTCCTCTCTTTTTGCTTCTTGGTGAGTCTGGCTAGAGGTTCATCAATCTTGTTTATCCTTTCAAAGTACCAGCTCTTGGTTTCATTGATCTTTTTTGTTTGTTTGTTTGTTTGTTTGTTTGTTTTGTTTTTTGGTCTCTATGTCATTTATTTCTTGTCTGATCTTTATTATCTCCTTTCTGCTCACTCTGGGCTTTTCTTGTTGCTCTCTTTCTAATTCTTTGAGTTAGAGTTAGATGATTTACTACCACTTTTTTCTTGTTTTTTGAGGTAGGCCTGCAGATCTATAAACTTCTCTCTCAGGACTGCTTTCATTGTGTCCCATAGATTTTGGATTGTTGTGTTTTTATTGTCATTAGTTTCCAGGATATTTTTAATTTCTTCTTTGATCTTATTGGCAACCCAATCATTTTTTAATAGCTAGCTGTTCAGATTACAAGGGTTTGAGTTTTTTAAATTGTTTTTATTGTAGTTTATTCCTAGTATTATACCATTATGGTCTGAGAAGATGCTTGGTATGATTTCAATCTTCTTGAATTTGGGGAGACTTTGATTGTGACACAATATGTGGTCTATTTTTGAAAATGTCTCATGTGCACTTGAGAAGAAAGTATATTCCGTGGCTTTGGGGTGAAATGTTCTGAATATGTCAAGTCCATCTGATGTAGTGAGTCATTTAGGATTGCTGTTGTTCTTTGCTGATTTTTTGTATAGAGGATTTATCCAGGGATGTCATTGGTGTATTAAAGTCCCCTACTATGATAATTTATTGTTATTGATCTCTCCCTTGATATCTTTCAGGAGTTTTTTTATGTATTTGGGTGCTCCTGCATTTGGTGCACATATGTTTATCAGAATTATATCCTCTTGTTGTATCGATCCCTTTAGTATTATGAAGTGGCATTCCTTATCTCTTGTTATGGCCTTCACTTTGAGGTCTATTTTGTCTGATATAAGTATTGCTACCCGTTCTTTATTTTTTCTTTTTCATTTGCCTGAAAGATATTTTTCCATCCCTTCACTTTCACTGTGTGTGAGTCCCTTTTTCTGAGGTGGGTCTCTTGTAGACAGCATGTATATGGGTAGTGTTTTTTTATCCATTCAGCCACTCGATGTCTTTTGATTGGAGCATTTAGTCCCTTTACATTTAAAGTTATTATTGAAAAGTACTTGTTTATAGTCATTTCTAATTTTTTTTTGCCTGTGTTCCTTCATACCTTTTTATGTCTTCTTTTTATAGCATTCCCTTCAGCGTTTTTTGCATTTCTGGCTTGGTAGTGATAAACTCCCTTATCCTTTTTTGTCTGCGAAGGTCCCGATTTCCCCTTTGATTTTGATTGATAGTCTTGCTGGATATAGTATTCTTGAATTCAGTCCTTTGCTTTGCAACACTTTGTATACCTCCTTCCATTCCCTTCTAGCTTGATGTGTTTCTGTTGAGAAATAATTTGATAATCTGATGGGGGATCCTTTGTAGGTAACTCTCTGTCTCTCTCTTGCAGCCTTTAAGAGTCTCTCTTTGTCATTAACATTTGCCATTGTAATTATGATGTGTCTTAGTGTGGGTCTTTGGGATTTATCTTGCTTGGGACTCTCTGTACTTGTGTAACTTTTTTCTTCCCCATATCTGGAAAGTTTTCTGTCATTATTTCTTCAAATAGATTTTCTAATCCTTGCTGCTCTTCTTGTCCTTCTGGCAGCCCTATTATATGTATGTTACTTTGTTTCATGTTGTCCCAAAGCTCCCTTAGGCTCTCCTCCTGTTTTTTTAATTTTTTTCTCTAGTTGCTGTTCAGATTGAGCTTGTTTCTCTATCTTATCTTCTAACTCGCTAATTCAGTCCTCTGCTTCTTCTAGTCTACTGTTGAAATATTCCATGGTGTTTTTGATTGTAACTATATCACTTTTGATTTCTTCCTGATTCTTGCATAGGTTGTTGATTTTCTCATCCATCTGGTGTATGAATTGTACGACCATTATTCTGAATTCTTTTTCTGTCATGTTGCATGCTTCAATTTCACTAATTTCCTTTCTTGGCAATTCCTCAATTTCTTTCCTCTGGGGATTGTGTCATCTCCCCATTCTGACTATCACTAGAAGATTCAAATGTCAAGTTGCATGGGCCTGGGCCATGTACAGTGGGAGCTTTGCACCACCCAAGTGTCACTGAAGAGCTCTGACACCAAGACATGTGGCTGCTGTGGCTTGTTGGGAACCAGGCTTGCCAATGGTAAGTGTTACCAGTGCTCAGTGTGGCCTCAAGTGCACACCTAGGATCAGGGACCCCGCTTGCACCACGCTGAAACAGAGACCCCACTGATGTGTGCCAAAAATCAGAGTCCCCTACAGTGTGCCATGAGTCAGAGTTCCCCTGTGTCTGCACCAAGAATTGAGTATCAGAGTCTCTGTTGCTTTGTGAGGCCTCGCGCTGAGAATCAGGGTCCCTGTGTCCACATGCACCAAGAATTGGAGTAACTGGCTCTTAGTGTGAACGCACTGGGAATCAGGGATCCCAGGCGCATGTGATAAGAAACAGATTCAAGTCACTGGTGCTCAGTGTTGCCTCCTGCCAGGAGAATCGGGGTCCTGGTCAGCTTGGGGATCTGGGTTGCACAATCGCACTGTGTCAGCAGGAGGTTCACTCCTGCGCTGCTGAAAAAAGACTTGTGTATGCGTTTTTCCAGAATCGAAGTCAGGTGGCACTGCCGCCCTGCATGGGCATGGGGTTTGGTCACCAGATTGTGTTGCAGGGAACAGATTCCCAGTGTCCACACTTCCAGACTCAAATTCCTGTAGTGGCACTGAGGCCCATGAGAGGGGAGGGCCTATCAGTTACTATGGCGCTGCCCAGGAGCCTGTGTGGAGGGGGATAGGCTCTGTGACTAACAGAAATCTGCAGCAGGGATGTCTGGATTCTTGGTGTCTGTGCGTCTGAAGCTGTGGTCGCAGGTCTCTGTCCCCAGTGGCTGCAGGGTCCTGGTTTGCATCTGAGACCAGACTAGGTGGTGCTGAGGCCAGGATCCTAGTCTCAAGCAGCTCTGTTTCTCAAGATGGCGTGGTATCTGTGTCCATGCTGGCCACCCTGGAGTGTCCGCAGTGGAAGCGGGGCTCCACTGTCTAAGACTGCCCGGTCTGGCAGCTCCTTGGAAGACCTGCAGAATCTAACTATCCCTAGCTCATACACACACACACACCACACACGTCCACACACTCCTCTATCGCTCCTTCACTCTCTCACACTCTCTCCCTCCCTCCCTTCCTGCCAGTCGCCATCCCAGGGTCCCCAGGAATATCTTTATATCTTTTTGATATATCTTTCCTATAACTATATAACCCTTTTGACATTCTATGTTCTAGAGTTTCCTTCTTTCTCATAGTGTAATTTCATTCTGGGACCTTCTTAGCTTCAAATTATAAGACTTTTGTGAAACTATTTTTCATAAAAACCATGTAAGTCAGATAGCAAGTTACCTTATTCATTACAATTGAATAAGAATTACATGCCAATTCAGTAATGGGGTGCTCTGAGCCAATTAACATTTGAATGGAATGTGGAGGTTTTTTTGCTTTTGTTGTTGCTTATTATTATTAAATTTTCATTTTTTACTGTAAAAAAAAAAAGAATTACATGCCAACTAAAATATCTTGCAGGTTCTCCTTTATGTGGCAAGATTTGACAGTTAGGACCAAAACTAAACCTTTTTAAAACACTATTATAGTTGTTTATTCCTTGCCAAAAATTGAGGAGAAATTTTCCTCTGATGGCATCAATTATAATTTCCAGGTAGTTGACACCTCTGACCATATTTTCACAATATCCAGTCAAAATTATCCCTCTGCTCATGAAATGTCTGTGTTATGTGCCATTGAAATGGCTCCAACTCCTGATTACCCTATAAATGAGTGATGTCCATAGTGTCCTGTCCTCGGCAGCCCTTCTCATCTCCTGTAGATTCATGTTTATGGCTCCTTTTTTAAAAAAAAATCCTCACCCAAGAATATGTCTTTATTGATTTTAGAGAGAAAGAGGGATGGGGGAGAGAGAGAGAGAATCATAAATGTGAGAGAGAAACATCAATAGGTTGCCTCCCATATGTGCCCTGACCAGGGATTGAACCACAACCTAGGTATGTGCCCTGACTGGGAATCAAACCTGCAACCTATTAGTATATGGGAGGATACTCCAATCAACTGAGCCATCCAGCCAGAGCTATGGCTTCTTTTATGGAGTCAATCCATCTAATATTTGGTCCTACTCTTTTTTCTGCTGCTTTCAGTTTTTCCCAACACTATTGTCTTTTCCAAAAAACCCTACTTTCTCATTATGGGCCTGAAGTAGGACAGTTTCAGTGTTGTCATCTTGCCTCCAGTGATATTTCAAACTTAATTTGCTCTAGGACCCACTTGTTTGTTTTTTTCTGGTGGTATAGGGTATTCATAGAGCTCTCCTCCAACACCATATATCAAATGAATTATTTATTTTTCCTATCAGTCTTCTTCACTGCCCAAATTTCACATCCATACATAGTAATTGATACTATGAGGGTATGGACAATTTTAGCTTCAGTCTCTAATGACACATCTTTGCTCTGAGTGATCTTTCCTAATTCTCCATCGATGCCCTTCTGAGTCTCAGCCCTTTTGGGATTTTTTAATGCCTTTCATTAAATTTTACTGTAATTCTATATTACCACAATACTTCATTAACTACTGTTAATAAGCTATTTCAAGATCCCTAAGTAAGTTGAGTTATATGGCAATGAAAATGATATTATAGGAAACACTGTCCACTGACCAGAGGATTCAAAGTAAGTACATTGCCATTTCTTTTCCATCATTGTCAGATTGGCTTTGATAATACACCTACTCCTTCTGGGACTTGGATCTGTCATTCACAAAATGAGGTAGTACCAACTTGAAAAAGGAGTCATGAAAATATATGCATGAAAAATGAAGTCCACCCATGTCCCACAATTTAGATCACCACTATTATTAGGAAAATGTTAAATGACTTACATATTCTATACCCCTGGCATCTGGACCTCTGTATCTGTGGATTCTCATTATTTCTTTCACCAATATGCTTCTTTTGCATTATTGTATGAAATGTGGTCTTTCATTGCCCTTGAAGTCATAGTAAATTGCATAATTAAATCCTTGCAGTAGAGATGTAAGACTTTTCCACTTTATAGCTCCCTATAAACATCCTACTTAATATTCAACAGCCTGAATTATTTTTAAAGGATTGTTACTACCTGTCTTCAAAACACCATTTTATCATTTAAAGGCAGTAGACAAGAGAAACAGAACAATGGTAGGTTAAATTTTCCCCTAAAATATATTCTTTATTATTGAAATGTTTATTTAAGTTCAATGAATAAGTAAAGTGAAAAAATAAATAGATATTCATTATACACATTACAATATCTAGCCATTTATAATCAGGGCTTGATGGAAGTATATTTGAATAAAACTAGCATTTTTCCAAGCCGGGCCAGTGTGGCTTAGTGGTTGAGCATCAACCTATGAAGGAGAAGTCATGGTTCAATTCCCAGTCAGGGCACATGACCAGGTTGTGGGTTTGATCCCCTGGGGAGGGGGAGTGCATGCAGAAGGCAGCCAATCAACAATTCTCTCTCATCATTGATGTTACTATCTCTCTCTCCTTCTTTCCTCTCTGAAATCAATACAAAATATTTTTTAAATTAGCATTTTCCAATAATATTAGCCCTCTAAAATGCACTAGTATATACCAATGATCAAGGTAAGTTCTTCATAGAATTAATTGATATTTTCAGAAGTTTTAAGCCCAAAATTACATAATATACATTCTTCTAAAGGGCACATGGGACATTTCCAAAGATAGACCACATGTTAGGACACAAACTAAGTCTCTACAAATCCAAGAAGATTGAAATTATATAAAGCATCTTCTCAGATCACAATGGCATGGAATTAGAAATCAACTACAATAAAAACAATCAAAAACATTCAAACACATGGAAGCTAAATGGCATGCTACTAAACAATGAATGGGTTACCAAAGAGATCAAAGAAGAAATAAAAAAAATCCTGGAAACAAATGAAAATGAACACACAACAACCCAAAATCTATGGAAAACACTGAGAGAGAAGTTCATAGCACTACAGGCCTACCTCAAAAATCAAGAAAAACTTTTCATAAGTTATCTAACTCTACAACTTAAAGAATTAGAAAGAGAAAAACAAGAAAATCTCAGAGTAAGTAGAAGGAAGAAAATAATAAAGATTGGAGCAGATATAAATGATATCGAGACTAAAAATTAAAAATATTAATAAAAACAAGAGCTGGTTCTTTGAAAAGATAAACAAGATTGATGAACCTCTACCCAGACTCATCAAAAAACAAAGAGAGAAAAAATAAGAAAAAAAAGAGAAAATGGCGGCAGAATAGACATGTTCCGAGCCTTGTCCCGGAGCAGAAAGAAAGAACAGCTGAGGTTCGCACGGGGAGTGTTTGTTAGCAAGCTAAGGGACAGCTAAACTCCAGGAGAAGGTGGGGGAGTGCTAGGCGGGGTTCCCTTGACCGGGCAGCACCCACAGTGGCTGGGTCTCCTCCCAGAGCTGCGGGCTCGGAGGGGAAAACCTCGCCATCTTGCAAGGGAAAGAGGATTTTATTGGAGGCTTGAAAACCCATAGCTGCGGTGACCACCGAACAGCTGCGAGCCCCTGAACACCGGTTCCCAATCGGTGCAAACACGCGGATTCAAAGGAGCTCTTCACTCCACCACGGAAAGGTCAGATTTCACCGAGGATAAGGTGAGGTTTCTTGTCCCGGCGGGAGATGGAGGACCAAGGAAGTCTGTGCCTAGAAAAATCCCTGGCTGTTGGGGCTGCCGTGATCCAAGAATGTGTAAGGGAGTACTCAGAGCTGCTAACAGAAGGGATCTCTAAAAAGCAACCCATTTTGATCTGATGAGGAGGGTCAGACTAAGAATTTCAAAGGAGTGCCGGCTGCTTAGTCTTGCACGCAGTCCCACTGTCCGCACACTTGGGCTTTCTCCTATTCTGATTACTAAGCCCAATACACAGGAAAACCCAGGTGGGGAATACCCTGAGAGACTGTAGGGGGAAGTGGTTTTTCTGGAACCTGGGGATCAGAACTGGGAGTGACCATCGGAGAGCCAGCTCTGAGGCGCACACCTCCACAAACCGGTATTGAGTGCCACAGGGAAAAAAGCCTAGAGAGGCCCGGAAGTCAATCCAGAAACACTGCCAACCAGGAGCTGAATCACAAATTGTTTCTTGTGTAAGCAAAAATAAATATGAGAAATTAAGACACCACCTGCTTAAAAATCAGGACTGGCTTACAACACTGAGGCGCAGTGGAACACAGGGAACTGCAATACTGTCCAGACTGGGAAACAGGCGTAACAAACAGAACAATAGAGGAAGTGAATGACCGTCACTACTGCACATTTATTTCTCTTATTTTTTATTTTAATTTTTTTATTTTAATTTTTTATTTTTTATTTTCATTTTGTGCATCTTTTATTTAAGAAACTAGATTTTCACCTTTTTAATCATTACATTTTTATTTTCAATTAGCATTATTATTACTACTATTTTACCTTTTTTTTAAGTGTCATTTGATTTTCTCTTTGTTTTACTTTGGGATTAGTGTCCTACATTCTATTTGCATCTTTCCTTTAGCATCATTTTACCCTATCTCAATGCTACCTTTATGCCATCACTCTCTTCCTAACTTCTCCCCTTTTGGTCTCCTGTTTATCTTAACCCTTGCCGGCTTTAGATTTTCCCTATTCTTTCTGTTTACCCTCTGCTAAAATTTCACCCTACTTATATATCTAATTTCCACTCGCCAGCTCCAAGTCCATACACACCTCTCTCTACGCTATCTTAACTAAAAAAAAAAATTGTTTTCATCTTTATCCTTTTGTTGTTTGCTTGAATGTTGATTAGATAGAATTCTTATGCTTTTTTGTGAGATTGTTTTGCTTATTCTTTATTTGTTTGTGTGTTGTTTTTGTTGGCTTTGTTTTTGTTTGTTTTTTACTTCTGTTTTCCCTTGCCTCGCTTGATATTAGTTGGTGTGGTAGTTTGTATTAATCTCCAGGTTCGTGTTGCTGGCATTTGCTGGGATTAGTGGTTGTTCTATTGGAGTTTGCTCCCCATATATACAGTTTGTTCACCTTTTCTCTCTTAGTCTCATTCTTGTCTCTCCTAATTTTTTTTTCCTTTCCCAAGTCCATTTTCACACTCCTTTTTTTGTTCTTTCTTTTTACTCTTCCTCTCCTACCCCCTAATTTGTCTTTCTCTGGTGGTCACCCTTATTGGAGATTATTAATATCATGAATACAATTCTGTTCAGTGCCTTGTGTGTTGTACCTGGTTGTCTTGTATGTTGTGCCTTTAAAGCACCGCAGGAGAGAGAGAACTACATAATCAGACATCCAGAGAACAGAGACCATGGGGACAAAAAGAAACAGCCCGCATAGGAAAGAAAAGCAGGCATCACCAGAAAAGGAAGTAAAAGAATTAGAGGCAAGCAACCTATCAGAGAAAGAATTCAGGGAAATGGTCATAAGGTGGCTGAAAAGAATGGAAGATAAATTTGACAATATGAATAAGAACCAAGAGGAAATGAAGAAGAATCAAGAAGAAATGAAAAATGACATCGCTGCTGTAAAGAACTCAATAGAAAGAATCAAGAGTAGACTAGAAAAAGCAGAGGACTGCATAAGTGAGCTAGAAGACAAGATGGAAAAAAATACCCAAGTAGAGCAGCTTCTAGAAAAAAAAAATTAGAAAGCAGGAGAGCCTAAGGGAACTTTGGGACAACATGAAACAAAACAACATCTGAATAATAGGGGTTCCAGAAGGAAAGAAAACTGAGCAAGAAATAGAAAACCTGTTTGAAGAAATAATGACAGAAAACTTTCCTGATATAGGGAAGAAAACACCCACACAAATACAAGAAGCTCACAGAGTCCCAAGCAAAATGAACCCCAAAAGACCAACGTCAAGTCACATTATAATTAAATTGGCAAACACCAATGACAAAGTAAGAATCTTAAAAGCGGCCAGAGAGAGACAGAAAGTTACATACAAAGGAACCCCTATCAGACTAGCAACTGATTTCTCAACAGAAACTCACCAGGCCAGAAGGGAATGGAATGAAATATACAAAGTCGTGCAAAGGAAGGGTCTGAATCCAAGAATACTGGACCCAGCATGGCTATCAATGGAAATTGAAGGTGAAATCAGGAGCTTCACAGACAAAAAAAGGACTAAGGGAATTTATCACTTCCAAACCAGCAATGCAAGAATGCTAAAGGGTTTGCTGTAAAAAAAAAGAAATAGGAAGTGAAGAAGGAACACAGAGGTGTAGAATAAAAATGGTGACAAAAAATTACCTATCAATAATAGCTTTAAATATAAATGGATTGAATGCCCCAATCAAAATACATAGGGTAACAGATTGGATAAGAAAACAAAACCCATATATCTGCTGTCTACAAGAAACCCACCTCAGAATAAAAGATGCATACAGACTGAGAGTTAAGGGATGGAAAAAGGTTTTCCAGGCGAATGGAAATGAAAAAAAAAAGTTAGGGTAGGAATATTTATATCTGACAAATTATATCTCAAAGTGAAGGACATAACAAGAGATAACGAAGCCTACTTCATAATACTAAATGGAGCAATCCAACAAGAAGAAATAACTCTGGTAAACATATACACACCCAATACAGGAGCACCCAAATACATAAAAAAACTCCTGGAGGATATCAAAGGAGAGATTGACAGCAATACAATCATAGTAGGAGACTTTAATACCCCACTATCACCATTGGACAAATCCTCTAAACAAAAAATAAGCAAAGAAACATCAATGCTAAATGACTAACTAGACCAGATGGAATTAATTGACATCTTCAGAACATTTCACCCCAAAGCCACAGAATACACATTCTTCTCAAGTGCACATGGGTCATTTTCAAAGATAGACCATATGTTGGGACATAGGAAAAGTCTCTTCAAATTCCAGAAGATAGAAATCATATCAAGCATCTTCTCAGATCACAGTGGCATAAAACTGGAAATCAACTACAATAAAAACAACCCAAAGAAATCAAGCACATGGAAACTAAACAGCATACTATTAAACAATGACTGGGTTACCAGAGAGATTGAGGAAGAAATAAAAAACATCATGGCAACAAACGACAATGAAAACACAACAATCCAAAATCTATGGGACACAGAGAAAGCAGTCTTGAGAGGAAGTTCATAGCTTTACAAGCCTACCGCAAAAAAACAAGAAACAATGGTAATAAATTACCTAACCCTACAACTCAAAGAGTTAGAAAGAGAGCAACAAGAAAAGCCCAGTGTAAGCAGAAGGAAGGAAATAATAAAGATCAGACCGGAGATAAATTACATAGAGACCAAAGAAACAATACAAAAGATCCACAAAACCAAGAGCTGTTTCTTTGAAAAGATAAACAAGATTGATAAACCTCTAGCCAGGCTCACCAAGAAGCAAAGAAAGAGGACCCAAATAAACAAAATCAGAAATGAAAGAGGTGAAATAACAACAGACCCCACCAAAATAGAAAGGATTGTTTAAAAATACTACAAACAACTCTATTCCAACAAACTGGACAACCTGGAGGAAATGGACATATTCATAGACAAATACAACCTTCCAAAACTCAATCAGGAAGAATCTAAACAGCTCAACAGGCCAGTACCTACGGAAGAAATTGAAGCAGTCATCAAAAAGCTTCCAGCAAACAAAAGCCCGGGGCCAGACGGCTTCACAGGAGAGTTTTACCAAACATTCAAGGAAGAACTGAAACCTATCCTCCTCAGACTATTCCAAAAAATTCAAGAGGAAGGAACACTTCCAAGCTCCTTCTATGAAGCCAGCATCACCCTAATACCAAAACCAGATAAAGACAACACAATGAAAGAGAATTATAGGCCAATATCCCTCATGAACATAGATGCCAAAATCCTCAACAAAATTCTAGCAAATCGGCTCCAGCAGTACATCAGAAAGATCATACACCATGACCAAGTAGTATTAATCCCAGGAATGCAAGGATGGTACAATATCCACAAATCAATAAAGGTGATACACCACATAAACAAATTTAGAGATAAAAATCACATAGTCATATCAATTGATGCAGAAAAAGCATTTGACAAAATCCAACACCCCTTCTTGATAAAAATTATCGGCAAGGTGGGAATAGAAGGATCATACCTCAACATAATAAAAGCTATATATGATAAACCCATAGCAAACATCATACTCAATGAGCAAAAACTAAAACCATTTCCGCAAAGAACAGGAACAAGACAGGGATGCCCACTCTCACCACTCCTGTTCCACATAGTACTGGAATTATTAGCCATTGCAATTAGACAAGAAGAAGAAATAAGAGGCATCCAAATTGGAAAAGAAGAAGTAAAACTGTCCTTATTTGCAGATGACATGATATTGTACATAAAAAACCCGAAAGACCCCATAAAAAAACTAATAGACTTAATAAATGAATTAGGCAATGTAGCAAGATATAAAATTAATGCCAATAAATCTATGGCATTGCTATATACCAATAGTGAACTAACAGAAAGAGAGACTAAAAAAGCAATCCCATTTACCATCACACCAAAAAAATTAAGATACCTAGGAATAAACTTAACTAAGGAGGTAAAAGACCTATACACGGAAAACTACAGGACACTGAAAAAAGAGATAGAGGAAGATGTAAACATATGGAAGAACATACCATGTTCATGGATTGGTAGAATCAACATCATTAAAATGTCCATACTACTCAAAGCAATCTACAGATTCAATGCACTCCCCATTAAAATACCAACGGCATATTTCACAGACCTAGAAAGAACTCTCCAAAAACTTATCTAGAATAAAAAAAACCCTGAATAGCCACAGCAATCCTGAGAAAGAAGAATAAGAAGGAGGAATCTCAATACCAGATTTCAAGCTTTATTACAAATCCACTGTTCTCAAAATAGCATGGTACTGGCACAAGAACAGACATATAGATCAATGGAACAGAATAGATAATCCAGATATTGACCCAAACCACTATGTTCAATTAATATTTGACAAAGGAGGCAAAGGCAAGAACATACAATGGAGTCAAGACAGTCTCTTCAATAAATGGTGTTGGGAAAATTGGACAGATACATGCAAAAAAACGAAACTAGATCACGAACTTACACCATACACAAAAATAAACTCAAAATGGATACAGGACTTAAACATAAGACAGGAAACCATAAAAGTACTAGAGGAATCCACAGGCAGCAAAATCTCAGACATATGCCAAAAGAACTTCTTCACTGACACTGCCCCTAGGGCAATGGAAGCTAAAGAGAAAATAAACAAATGAGACTACATCAAAATAAAAAGGTTTTTTACAGCAAAAGAAACCATCAACAAAACAACAAAAAAGCCCACTCTATGGGACAACATATTTGCAAATGCTATCACTGATAAAGGTTTAATCTCCAACATCTACAGGCAGCTTATGCAACTTAATAAAAGGAAGATAAATGATCCAATGAAAAAATGGGCAACAGACCTAAATAGAATCTTTTCAAAAAAAGACAGAAGGAAGGCCAAGAGACACATGAAAACATGCTCAAAGTCACTAATTATCCGAGAGATGCAAATCAAAACGACAATGCGGTACCATCTCACACCTGTTAGAATGGCTATCATCAACAAATCAACAAACGACAAGTGTTGGTGAGGATGCAGAGAAAAAGGAACACTTGTGCACTGCTGGTGGGAATGCAGACTGGTGCAGCCACTGTGGAGAACAGTATGGAGTTTCATCAAAAAACTGAAAATGGAACTCCCATTTGACCCAGTAATCCCACTCCTAGGAATATATCCTAAAAAACTAGAAACACCAATCAGAAAGGATATATGCACCCCTATGTTCATAGCAGCACAATTTACAATAGCTAAGATTTGGAAACAGCCTAGGTGCCCGTCAGCTGATGACTGGATAAGAAAACTATGGTACATCTACACAATGGAATACTATGCTGCCATAAAAAGAAGGAATTCTTACCATTTGCAGCAACCTGGTTGGAATTAAAGAACATTATGCTAAGTGAAATAAGCCAGTCAATGAAAGAAAAATAACACATGATCTCACTCATTTATGGATAATAAAGAACATTATAAACTGATGAACAAAAAAATAGATACAGAGACAGTAAAGCATCAAACAGACTGTCAAATTACAGCAATAAAGTTAGGGAGAGGTAGGGAAGATAAGAGATCAACCTAAGGACTTGTATGCATGTATATAAGCATAACCAATGGCCGTAAAACTCTGGGGGGTGAGGGCATGTATGGGAGTGGGGTGGGGGAGGGAAAATGGTAAGATATGTACACATATAATACCTTAATTAAAAAAAAGAAACAAAGAAAACCCAGCTGGCATGGCTCAGTGATTGAGCATTGACCTATGAACGAGAAGGTCATGGTTCAATTCCCATGTCTGCGTTTTGGGCTCCACCCCAGTGTGGGGCATGCAGGAGGCAGCTGACAAATGATTCTCTCTTATCATTGATCTTTCTCTCCCTCTCTCCCTCTCTCTTCCTCTCTGAATTCAATAAAAATATTTTAAAAGAAAGAGAGAGGACCCAAATACATAAAATCAGAAATGAAAGAGGTGAAGTAATAACTGACACCACAGAAATACAAAGGATTGTAAAAAAAAAAAATACTATGAACAACTATATTTCAACAAACTGTACAACCTGAATAAAATGAACATATACTTGCAAAAAAATACATTCTTGCAAAACTCAGAAAAAAACTGAAAACCTGAATAGACTGAAAACTACTGAGGAAATTAAAGCTGTAGTAATAAAATAAATAAATAAATAAATAAATAAATAAATAAATAAATAAATGAAAATAAAAACCTTCCACCAAACAAAAGCCCTGGCTTTTTGTCCAAACGGCTTCACAGAGAAGTTTTACCATACATTAAAGAAGAACTAACCCTATCCTTCTCAAACTATTCTAAAAAATTCAAAAGGAAGGAACACTTCCAAGTTTCTTCTATGAGGGCAGCATTACCCTAATTCCAAAACCAGATATAAGTTCTACAAATAAAGAGAATTACAGGCCAATACCCCTAATGAATATAGATGCTAAAAACCTCAACAAAATAATAGCAAATCAGATCCATCAATACATTAAAAAGATAAGATACCATGACAAAGTAGGATTTATTCCAGGGATGCAAGGCTGGTACAATATCCACAAAACAAAAAATGTGATACATTACATAACAGATTGCAAGACAAAAATCACATGATCATAGTAATTTATGCAGAAAAAGCATTTGACAAAATCCAACACCCTTTTTTGATTTTTAAAAAAAAAACACAACCTCTTAGCAAAGTGGGAATAGAGGGCTCATACCTCAACATAATAAAAATCATATATAAAAAACCTACAGCCAACATAATACTCAATGGGAAAAAATTAAAACCATATCCCCTAAGAACAGGAACAAGACAGGGATGCCTACTTTCACCACTCTGGTACAACATAGTGCTGAAAGTCCTAGCCATAGTGATCAAACAAGAAGAAGAAATAAAAGGCATCTAAATTGAAAAAGAGTAAGACTGTTATTATTCACAGATGACATGATATTGTACATAGAAAACCCTAAAGACTATCAAAACAACTACTAGATTTAATTGATAAATTTAGCAACATAGCAGAATACAAAATTGACACCCAAAAATTCATGGCATTTTTATACACCAATAATGAACTTTCAGAAAGAGAAACTAAAAAAAAAATCCCGTTTACCATTGCAACAAAAAAAATTAAGATGCTTAGGAATAAACTTATCCAAGGATATAAAAGATCTGTACTTGGAAAACTACAGGATGTTGAAAAAATGATAGAGGAAGATATAAACAAGTGGAAGAACATACTGTGTTCATGGATTGGTAGAATCAACATCATTAAAATGTCCATACTACCCAAAACAATCTACAGATTCAATGCAATCCCTATTAAAATACCAATGGTATATTTCACAGGTCCATAAAGGACACTACATAAATTTAAATGAAACAAAAAAGATACCAAATAGCCACAGCAATCTTGAGAAAGAACAAAGTTGGAGAAATCACAATACCTGTTATCAAGTTATACGACAAAGCCACTGTACTCAAAACAGCCTGGTACTGACACAAGAATAGGCATATCGATCAATGGAACAGAACACAGAACCCAGAAATCGACCCAAGCCATTATGCTTAATTAATATTTGACAAAGGAGGCAAGAGCATACAATGGAGTTAACACAGTCTCTTCAATATGGTGTTGGGAAAATTGGAAAGGTACATGCAAAAAAAATGAAAGTAGACCACCAACTTACACCATAAACAAGAATAAACTAAAAATGGATAAAAGACTTAACTGTAAGAAGTGAAACCATAAAAATCTTAGAAGAAACCATAGGCAGCAAAATCTCAGACATCTCCTGTGGTAATATGTTTACTGATACATCTTTGAGGCAGATGTATTATTTTTCTAAGGAGAAAATAAACAAATGGGACTACATCAAAATAAAAAGCATCTGCACAGCAAAAGAAACCATCAACAAAGTGAAAAGAGAGCCCAATGCATAGGAGAACATATTTGCCAATGACACATCTGATAAGGGGTTAATTTCCAAAATATGCAGGAAACATACAACTTAACAAAAGGAAGACAAACAATCCAATTAAATGATGGGTAGAAGACCTAAATAGATAATTCTGCATAGTGGACATACAGAGGCCAAGAGATATATGAAAAAAATGGTAAAAGTCACTAATCATCCAATAGATGCAAATCAAAATGACAATGAAGTATCACCTCACACCTGTCAGAATGGCTACCATCAACAAATCAACAAAGGACAAGTGTTGGTGAGAATGTGGCGTAAAAGGAAACCTAGTACACTGCTGGTGGGAATGCAGACTGGTGCAGCCACTGTGGAAAACATTATGGAGTTTCCTCAAAAAATTAAAAATGGAACTCATATTTGACCCAGTGATCCTACTTCTAGGAATATAACCTAAGAAATCAGAAACACCAATCAGAAAGGATATATTCACCTCTATGTTCATAGCAGCACAATTTACAATAGCTAAGATCTGGAAACAGCCAAGTGTCCATCAGCAGATGAGTGGATAAAAAAGCTGTGATACATTTACACAATGGAATACTATGCAGCTGTAAAGAAGAAATAACTCTTACCATTTGCAACAGCATGAATGGATGTGGAAATAAGCCAGTCAGAAAAAGACAAGTATCACATGACCTCACTTATATGTGGAATTTAATGAACAAAATAAACTGATGAACACAATAGAGCCAGAGACATAGAAACACGGAACAGACTGTCAAACCTCAGAGGGAAGGTGGGGGTGGGTGGGAAGAGATCAACCAAAGAACTTGTATGCATATATGCATAACTCATGGACACAGAGAATAGGGTGGTAAAGACCTAGGGTGGGGAATGTGGCTGGGCTAGGAAAAGTCATTGGGGAAAAAGGGGGACATATGTAATACTTTCAACAATAAAGATTAAAACAAAAATAAACAGATGTGTTCTTTATTTTAAGCAACAAAATACATAATTTCAATTTTGTGTTTTTATTTCAAATATCCTTTTCTCAAGCTTGATGCAGTTGGTGCCTTTATTTATAAATGTTTAATCAATGTATTATTTTAGTTAGTACAGTATTGTGCAGTCAAAAGAGCATGGACTGGTGTCAGGGAATTCCTGGCTCTACATTGAATAGCTCTTTAATTTCCCTTACTTTCAGTTTTCTCAACTGCAAAAAGAGACTAGCAATAGCAAACTCATAATGTGTGAGGATTAAGTTGGTTAATGAGTGGGAAATTCCAAGCACAGTGTCTAGCTCACAGATGATGGTCAACAATTGGATATTATTGTAACTTCAAACCTTCTAAAAAGATAACAGGCTTCTTTTTTCCTAGAAACTTTAATTGATGAATATTCATTTAATTACAGTGTAGCAGCTATGTCTGTGTTTATGTATAGATACATGCATGGTATTGGATGCCATTTAATAAATCAGGCTTTTAAACTAGATATTATTATGAGAAGTTAGAAAGTTACTCAAAATATATTAAGTAACCACTATATATAGAATATATATGAAATAAGGTTATATAATGCTATATATCTGACAAATGTCACCCTGGATAGTTTATTAGAGCTATGAAAATTAGCAAACTACAAAAGCCCGTACAAAAAAAGACAGAAATTAACCAGTACTACCAAACTGGTATCAACTAAGGGCAAGATTCTTGAGAACTGAACATGCCAGAAGGTTAAGCATGCTTTGGAGAAGGAATCGGGCCCTTTAGCAAACCAAAAGACGTGTTCTTCCCCTGCCTCAGCCTCTTAAACTAATTACCTAGAAATTACAGCCTGGGGTTAGACCCTGTCCCATCTCATTAAGATTCCTTATCACTACACAGAATAAAGGGTTGCAGAAAAGAAAAAGTCACATTAATGAGAGAAGCACTGAGAAAAAATATTTTTATTGAATTTATTGGGGTGACATTGGTTAACAAAACCATGCATGTTTCAAGTGTACAACTTAATAAAACATCACATGCACACTGCATTGCGTGCCCATCACCCAAAATAAAGTCTCTCTCCATCCCCATTTATCCCCACTTTGCCCACTTCCACCTACCTCCACTGCCCCTTTCCCTCTGACTATCACTATACCTAGTACTGTTGTCTGTGGTCTATGTGTCATATACATATATGGTTTGGGGGGGGGGGTTTGTTTTTGTTTTTTTGCTTAATATCTTCACTTTTTTTATCGAGCCCCTCAATACCCCTCCCCTCTGACAGCTATCAGTCTGTTCTTTGTGTCTATGATTCTGTTTCTATTTTGTTTGTTAGTTTATTTTGTTCATTAGACTGTGCTTCCCTATATTCTTAGGAAGCTGAGAAGGTTGCCTCTTACAGGTAGCGTTCATTAGAGTCATATATTCTTTCCCACCAAATTACTTACTAACATTTCTCATATAAAAAGTTGCCATACATGAAAATCATGCCAATCAGGTTTCTCAAAAGATCACTCACCATTCCCAGTAATTGAATAGGAGAAATAAAACAGTAGCACAGTTGCGGGGGGGGGGGGAATATAATACTTCTTATGTTTCTGAGTTCTTCTGAAGTATATTATAAGCCCAGCTGTGTAGTTTGGAACTTTAAGAAAGTGTTCCCATAATTCTGGCTATAATGCAATAGCAGATGATTAACTTCTCTGAGGTTTTTTCCCCAATTCTCAGAGAAGATAAGCTGCCTATGTAAAGGGTACCTAATCTCCCTTTTGGTGGATAATCAGCTTGCTTTATATATCCCTTATTCTAGCCCTTAAATGAAGAAAAATCATGGAGTTACAGATTCAAATTATTTTCTAACTTGGTTGATAATGCCTAAAAAGCACTTAATTGCTCCATACTATGTTTTAAAATCTGTTTTCAATAACCCTACAATTCTATTAGAGGTGCTTTAAGAATCCAGGAGGTGCCCTAGCTGGTTTGGCCCAGTGGAAAGAGCATTGACCTGTGGCCTGAATGGTTCGATTCTGGTCAAGGGCACATGCCAGGGTTGCCGACTCGATCCCCAGTAGGTGGCGTGCTGGAGGCAGCCAATCAATGATTCTCATCATTGATGTTTCTATCTTTCTCTCCCTCTCCCTTCCTCTCTGAAATCAATAAAAATATACTTAAAAACAACAACATGTCCCATACATGTTTTTTTAAAAAAAAGTCCAGGAGGTATGGGTAGCACTTCATGTTGTGACTGAGTGAAGATGTGGGAATTCTCTCAATCAACTAAAGCAGATCTCTTGTTAACGTATGTAAAAAATAAAATGATTAATTATAAAATATGTATTTTATTAAAAATTAGTTTAAATATTACTGGTTTAGTGTCATGTACAAATGAAGTGTTGTGAAAAACTTACTAAAATCCAGATTATAAAATCTATTACTACTTTTCCAAAATATTTAAACCATTCTTCTCCAGCTCCTTTAAAACCAAAGAAATATCTGTTAAATGTATTTAGACTTATCGGAAAACCACAGTAATGACTTTGAGGATTAACCCAATCTCAAAAAAAGAATGTATTAACAAGGGAATATACAGTTTATTTTTTATCATATGATATGGTAAAGAACCACATTTTTTTGGGGGGGGTAATAATCCTGTTGGTTTCTAAAGAGGAATGAGAAATAAAGCTTCATGGGATGACAATGGAATAAGTTCTAAAGGATTCACCCTTCACTTCCACAAGCTTACTTGGCCCTTCAGAATTTGATGCAATCCTGGAGGCAGTGGTCTATTCACTGTAAAAAAACCTATGAATGGATGTCCTCCACAGGAATGCATGTCAAATCTCCAGAACAAAATTTTAAAAAGTCAACCTTGGAAAGTCTAATAAGACTCATTGGCTTCAATTATCCAAATAAATAGCTTAAACATTTTCCCAATTAAAGCAGATGCACTGTAGTTTAGTGTCTATATCCATTTGGCATCAATACAGTAAGGACCTTTCACACTCCAACAGACATTAACAGCTGCTGGTGACCAGTGGATCTTCTTAGTGAACTGAACTAGCACATGCAGCAGAATACGCTCAATGAGAAATCATAACAGAATGAAAACACTAATCTCAAGAATTTGAGAAAACTAATCTGGCATAATCCACAAATTTTTATTGTTCTATTGAGATTATGTTCTTAAGATTTTATTATCAAGTGCATTAGGAAATGTTTTATACTAGTAGTATATAAGGAAAATATCACTGTAATAGTTAAAGCAGAATTCAAATTAATAAAAAACTAAGGACATAAACATTATAATTGCTGACTCCCACAAATGTATCTATGAGAAAGAATGTTAGAAGACTCTAAAATATCCACAGTAGCCCTAGCTGGTTTGGTTCAGTGGATAGAGCGTCGACCTGAGGACTGAAGGGTCCCAGGTTTTATTCTGGCCAAGGGCACATGCCCGGGTTGCCGGCTCGATCCTCCCCAGTAGGGGGTATGCAGGAGGCAGCCAATCAATGATTCTCTCTCATTGATGTTTCTATCTCTCTCTTCCTCTCTGAAATCAATAAAAATATATTTTTAAAAATATATAAATAAATAAATAAGTAAAATATCCACAGTAGACTTATTTTATTTCTATGACCTTAGTTATTACATGTTTTGTTTTATATTATTTTAACAACTATAATAATGCATGAAGTTTGACCTGGTTGCTATGGAATATTAATAAAGCTTCTTATTATAGTTATTAATTATTAACATAATAAGTATTATTGATAAAGAAGCTACTTCTATATTGTATAGAATAATTATGGTGACAACTAAGTAGGAGTATTGTGCTAGAAACTCTTCACAATCAATGTCTGGAAAGAGAAACACAAAACTAAAGTAAGATCTTGCAAATACATATCTGGAATGTTGCTTAAAATTTAAACCAGAGTTTCCCAGTAGGAAGACTAGATTTTTTCTGTGTTTGCATGTCCTGACTTTAATTTTTTAGAGAAGAGGGGACTGCTTTTGTTAAAAAGATAGTCTGGAAAATCTAGTGTATATTTATGATCAAGGTACAGCCCTACTCCTTTGCTGTGGAGCATCCTCCATGGATTAAGAGGAAGCCAATTCCTTCATTGGGTGAGATAACAAAAATCCTAGGTCCCTTTAGTGTTCAAGAATTATTGCCAGAGGTTAAGGGGGATTAGAGGGAGGTAGAAGAAAGTCAAGGTTGGATAAATAGTGATGGATGGAGACTTGACTTGGAATGGTAAACACACAATACAATATGCAGATGATGTATTATAGAATTGTATACCTGAAATCTGTATAATTTTATTAACCAATGTCAGTTCAACAAATTCAATCTAAAAATTACAAATTTTCATTTATAAAACTAGTCACAGAGATATAAAGTACAATGTAAGTAACCTAGTCAATAATATAACAGTTATGTATGATGCTAGATGTTTACTAGTCTTATCAGGGTGATCACTTCATGAGGTATACAAATGTCAAATCAATGTTGTTGAAATAAAAATACAGGAAACTTAACAATTGCCTTACTAAGAATTTAAAGTTAATCTAAAGAAATAAGGTACCTAGAAATAAATTTAACCAAGGAGATAAAATCCTGTACTTGGAAAATTATAAGATACTGAAGAAAGAAAGTGAGAAAGATACAAATAAATGGGAGCATATATCATGTTCCTGGATAGGAAAAATTAGCATAATTAAAGTGTCCATACCACCCAAAACAATGTACAGATTCAATGCAATTCTTACTAAAATACCAATGGCATACCTCACAGATCAAGAACAAATATTCCAAAAAAATTATATGGAACCAAAAAGGACCCCAAAGAGCCTTAGCAATCTTGAGAAAGAAAAACAAAGTTAGAGGTATTACACTACCTGATACCAAACAAGGCCATAGTAATAAAAATAGCATGGTATTGGCACAATAACAGGCATATTGATCAATGGAACAGAAAAGAGAGCAAAGAAATAAACCCATGTCTTTATAGTCAATTAATATTTGACAAAGGAGACAAGAGCATACAATGGAGTAAAGACAGTCTCTTCAATAAATGGTTCTGGGAAAATTGAACAGATGCATGCAAAACATGAAACTAAACCACCAACTTACACCATACACAAAAATAAACTCAAAGTGGATTAAAGATTTAAAGGTAAGTTGTGAAACTATATAAGTCCTAGATGGAAACATAAGCAGTAAAATTTCAGACATTTCTCATAGAAATATTTTTGCAGATATATCTCCTTGGGTAAGGGAAAAAAAGGAAAAAAGTAAACAAATGGGACTACATCAAACTAAAAAGCTTTTGCATAGCAAAAGAAACTATTAACAATATGAAAAGGGAACCCACTAAATGTGAGAACATGTTTGCCAATGATACAGCTGATGAATGATTAATTTCCAAAATATATAAAGAACTTATACTACTCAACATCAAGAAGACAAACAACCCAATTAAAAATATGGGCAAAGGACCTGAACAGACACTTCTCCAAAGAGGACATACAGATGGCCAATAGACATGTGAAAAGATATTCAGCATAATCCTTAATAATAACAGAGAAATGCAAATTAAAACCACAATGTGATATCACCTCACACCTGTCAGAATTACTATCAATAAATTAACAAAGAACAAGTGCTGGTGAAGATATGGAGAGGAATGAACCCTAGTGCACTGTGAGTGGGAATGCAGATTTTTGCAACAACTGTGGAAAACTGTATGGAGTTTCCTCAAAAAAATGAAAATGGTACTGTTTTAGGACCCAGGGATTCCACTTCTGGGAATATATCTGAAGAAATCTACAACACTAATTTGAAAAGAATATATGCACCCCTCTGTTCATTGCAGCTTTATTTACAATGACCAAGATTTGGAAATAGCCCAAATGCTCATCAGTAGATAAATGGATAAAAAAGCTATGGTACATTTACACAATGGAACACAACCCGCCATTAAAAATAGGAAATCTTAATTTTTGCAACAACTCAGATGGACCTGGAGATAATTATGCTAAGTGAAATAAGACAGTCAGAAAGAGACAAATACCAAGTGATTTCACTTATATCTGGAATCTAATAAACAAAATAAACTGAAAAAACAAACAAAATAGAAACAGAGATATGGATAAATGGAACAGAATGACAGCTGTTTGAAGGGAAAGGAGTTTGGGATCTGGATGAAAGAAGGTGATGGGATTAAGCAAAAACAACAACAGTGTGTTGATAGCCAGAGGTAAAGGGGGGTTGGGGCATGTGGGAGAGGTCAAAGAGGGGGGAATGGAGATGGAAAGAAACCTTGCTTTGGGCAAAGGGTACACAATGCAGTGTGCAGATGATGTTTTGTTGAGTTGTACACTTGAAACCTATATGGTTTTGTGAACCAATGCCACCTCAATAAATTCAATAAAAAGTGTTTAATGTAACTCAAAAAAATAAAAGAAAAATATGTCCTCAGAGATAAGAAATTATATTCCTTGCCAAAACGTGACACATGTTAGATCTATAGATAGTATATATGAGCCATCCTATCTCTTTTTGTAGCAAATACATAGATGCATCTAGTAAACATTACTGTTTCATTGTCAGTTCCCATTTTCTGCTTCCTGAATGTGTCTCTCTCCTGATTCAAACTCATCCCTTTAACACATCATTCCTAATTAGATGATTAGTGCTTGGAAGGGCAGGAGATAAGTCATTTGCATAATATAATCATAAAACAAAGTTAAAGATACAGATTTTGTTGTTCGTTTGCACAATTATCTTCTTCAGCCTGGGGGGCTGAGATATTAATGTGATTAAACAGTATTTCTGCAAACAGGCAACTGTGTGTCCTCTATTAAAGCAAGGCTGGAGGCAAATGAAAAATTAATTTTAGAAGACAATCAATTTTATTCTACATGACTGTAATAAATAACAGCCCATCTGCAGACAACTCATTAAGCCTTGGGAGGGCACATGTGTCACAAACTCTAACTGACACACAATGCTGAATTTTCCACCAAAATAGAACTAGTAATAAATGGCCTACCAGCTGCCTTATCAACCTAGAAAATCAATGTATAGGAATTTCCTAGAAAATAAAGTGCATATAGTGTCACTTATAATCAACCAGTTAATTTCAAAAACTGGTTTATGTTGTTTTTAGATTTGTTCTCTTATGTTCTTAATGTATGCATACATGTGTGTTCACACATATTAGTGTGATACCACTGTCAGGAGTGATAAGAGCTAACATTGACTGAGTTCCTATTATGTGCTAAGCACATTATGTACATGATCTCAATCTTTTTGAACAATCCCATGAGTTAGGTAACTAATAATATTCCCATTTTTAGATGAAAAAGAACTGAGGATTAAATGTTCTAGAAAGCTTTGGACTCAGGACAAATGTGGCTTTCTGAGATGGAATAGTAATTCTCTAGGATTCTGTTGTTCAAGGAGAGCTGTCAATCAAAACAGAATAATACACCAATTATGTATTTAAATAAATTTCCTTAAAATATGAACATTTCCCAAAGTAAATACATTGAATTGTATTAATTCATGCTTACACTGTCAAACCAACAAACTGAAAACATTTTGAGTACTTGCATTCATATACTATGGTAGGCACTATGAGTGATAAAACAACACATCAGAATGTTCCTGAAGTTAATTCAGAAGCTAGTTTGGGGTGTGATAAAACATATACAGTTTAAAACTTAACATTTATTAAAAAAGAAAATGGAAGAGGGAGGAGAAGAAGAAAGAGGAGGAGAAGAAAAAGGAGGAGGCGGAGGAACAAGAGAAGAAAAAGAAGAGGAAGATGAAAGAGAAAGGTTATCTGTAGATAAATGTTCAAAGAATCAAGAGTTCACTGCAGGTGATGAGGTAAGTCCTCATTGAGGATGTAAAAATTCAGCTATATCTTTAGAAATGAAACTTGTTTTCAACAAGATTTTAGAGGAAATTCTTCCTGGGAAGAATTCTCATCATTTTCTGATATCAGTTTCCTAGGCAGTTTACATTACATCAGTACACTTTCATTCAGTTTTAACAAACCTGCTGATGATTCCTACTTGAATAAAAACTTCATTTGAAGTTCTAATCTCATCAAATAAATACTGTGTAATAGATACTAGGGTTATAGTGCCTAAAGTAGTCTTTCTACAACACTTTGGACAGTGGACAGTGTAGCCTGATTGAGATAACCCAGTGTCTGGTGTATACATATGTCTCTTTTCAGTGCTATATAAAAAAGAAAAACAAGATTTTTACAACAAACCCAACAGAGCTAAAATAAAATTTTAACAATGCAACTGACTTTTCCCACCCTAAAGGAAGGGTCTTAATAGCAGATGTTACTACATTTGGCTTCTGTTGCTATTCTCCAGCTGCAGAAATTAAATATGTCTTAATAAGTGATTGAACCTAATGGTGGTTTGCAAATGTTGACCAAATCCTTCTTTCCAACCATTCTACTAAAATGTCAGGTGAATGGCTGGGCAACACCTAACAGAAGAACTTCATTTCTTAGGACAGTCCTACTTAGGTAATTAGCAAGGACTTAAGATCGAAACCACCAGCTTCTTAGCTTTGCTCTGCAATGATTTCACCTGAGAACCTATTTAAAGCTTTAACTATTTCTTCATCACCAAACCTCCAAGGTCACAGAAATCCCAAGAGTAGTCAAAGAGTAGCTAGGAGATGTGATGACTACAGCAAGAGTTGTTTAAGTAGCTGCCATTTGAGGTTAATAATGCATGAATCAGAAAAGCAGGTGTTAAAATAGACATATATTGATTGGGTTTCTCCCACTTGGAATGCATTATGAACCACCTATAGGTAAAAACTGACTATTTCTTAGTTCTGCACTGTGCCTAGCATATTTGCAGTACTCTGTCTATAAAATACCAATGTGTTGACGTGAAAATAGCAAATTAATTTATTCTTCATGGATATATGAAGTACTAATAAGATCAACAAACACACATCCTGAGACAGACAATGTTCCTGGTATAAGATCAGTTCATAATAAAATGAAGCACATCATCTATTGTAAAATAATGTTAATAATAGATTAAATAAACCAAACATTATTTCAATTATTTAAAAAGTTATTTTTTACTAGCATTCCCGTTGCAGGAAAAATCCTGCAATAGGGTTTCCTGCTGCACTCTACCCCGCCCCACCTCCACTCCTCCCTTGTCCCCCGGCCCGCCTTCTCCGCCAGCCCGCCCCGCTCTCCTTCCTTCTCCCCTGGCCCCGCCTCCGCTCCTGCCTTCTCCTCCCCCCGGCTTGCTTGCTTCTCCGCAGCTTTGCTCCCTTCAGCATCTCTTGGCTTCTTTCTACACTGTCTTGATATGCAAATTAGCCACCATCTTTGTTGGGGTAATTTGCATACTCGTCCTGATTGGTTGGTGGGCGTGGCTTGGCTGGTGGGCGTGGCTTGGGCATAGCAAAGGTGCAGTCAATTTGCATATTTGTCTATTATTAGGTAGGATTATATACTTCAAAACAGCTTAACAGAAGCACAGCATGCCTATGGCAAAACAGGGATGATTATAGTAAATTTTCAAACCTTCATAATATAATAATCGGATTATGTGTGCTTTTTAATTGATGATCTAATTGGCTTTATTAAGCAATTCATGAATCAGGCAGCATCCTATCTAGCAACTAGAAGGGTGCTCCCTGGATTATTTCTTAAACAATACCTTTGGTCAAGTTTACTTCCCTGAGATCCTAATTCCAGTAACTTTAAAATCTTTAGAAATTAAATGAATAGTTTTTTTTAAAAGAGGTGTCTTTTTTATTTTTATTTTATTTTATTGATTTTTTACAGAGAGGAAGGGAGAGGGGTAGTTAGAAACATCTATGAGAGAGAAACATTGATCCGCTGCCTCCTGCACACCTCCTACTGGGGATGTTCCCACAACCACGGTATATGCTCTTGACCCGAATCGAACCTGGGACTTTTCAGTCCGCAGGCTGATGCTCTATCCACTGAGCCAAATCGGTGAGGGCAAGTTAACAGTTTTTTAACAAATGCAACTGATAGCATTACAATATGTACTACAAAATTTGAAATATGATGCATTAAGACTCTTTTTTCTTTTTCTTTTTCTTTTTTTAAATTTATCTTTATTGTTGAAAGTATTACAGATGTTCCCTTATTATCCCCATTGGCCCTATCAATCCTGCACCTGCCCCTCCCCCTGCGAGGCCTTCGCCACACTATTGCCTGTGTCCATGGGTTATGCACATCTACACTAATAAAAGAGAAAAATGCTAATTGACCATACCTTCACTATGCCCACAGCCAATCAGAGTGAGTATGCAAATTAACCCAACAAAGATGGTGATTAATTTGCATACGCTGAGGGAGGGAGGAGTGAAGACTGAAGACAGCATAGAAGGAAGAGGGAGGGAAAGCAGAAAGCAAGGAGGCTGTGGGAGGGAAAGCGAGGGCAGGGCGGGCGGCGGCAGCGGTGGGCGGTGGCGGTGGCGGTGGCGGCGGCGGGCAGCGGAAAAGTGCGGGGCGGCAGCGGAAGGGAAAGCACGGGGCAGCGGTGGCAGGAGGGAAAGCGCAGGGGGGGGGCGGCGGCTGCGGGAGGGAAAGCATGGGGTGGGGGGCAAAGACGGCGGGAGGGAAGGGAAAGCACCAAGAAGTGGAGGGAGGGAAAGTGCGGGGCAGCGGTGGAGGTGGGAGGGAAAGCGCAGGGGGGGCAACGGCTGCAGGAGGGAAAGCATGGGGTGGGGGTTGGGGGCAGAGGTGGCAGGGAAAGCACGGGGGTGGGGGGCGGGAGAGGTGGTGGTGGCGGGAGAGAAGCCCACCGGAAGCCCTGTTCTTGCAGGAATCTTCCTGCAATGGGCCTCTAGTCTATAATAATAAAAGTGTAATATGCTAATTATACTGGACATCTTTCCAGATGTCCTTCCAGACAACCTTCTGGATGAAACTGGAGCTGCAAGGGAAGCCCGGGTCCCAGGTGCCAGAGGGAAGCCGGTGCTGGCAGCTGGAGGAAGGAAGGCCTACTCTTGCAGGAATTTCATGCATGGGGCCTCTAGTGTGTATACAAATTCTTTGGTTAATCTTATCCTGCCCCCATCCCCACCTTCTCTCTGAAATTCATCACTCTGTTCCACGCTTCTATGTTTCTGGATCTATTTGGTTCACCAACTGATTTTGTTCATTAGATTCCACATCTGAGTGAGATCATGTGATACTTGTCTTAATCTAACTGGCTTATTTTGTTTATCATAATACTCTCCAAGTCCCTCCATGCTGTCCCAAAGGGTAAGAGAAGGACTCCTCTCTTAATCCTTAGCAATTTCAACAAACAATGTACACATAGATGATAGACCAACACCCTTTCTTTAATTTCTTGAACTCCTTTCCCCCACAGATCTTGTCCTTTTGATTTCAGCCACTCACACACATGGTCATACCTTAAACCAGGGGTCCTCAAACTTTTAAACAGGGGGCCAGTTCACTGTCCCTCAGACCGTTGGAGGGCTGGACTATAATTTAAAAAAAAAACAACTATGAACAAATTCCTATGCACACTGCACATATCTTATTTTGAAGTAAGAAAACAAAACGGCAAAAACACCCGCATGTGGCCCGCAGGCCATAGTTTGAAGACGCCTGCCTTAAACCTTGTATTTACCCGTAACTGCAACTCTTTCATACTCTTAATTTTGTGCATCCTACTCTCTAACACTACTACTTCTGGTTTACTCCTTCTAGTACTCCAACAGTCTTTCGACCTCTTCTTAAAAACTTGAATTCATCGAGAGTACCATCCTTTCACTGTATCTCACATCTTTGATATCCTTTTTTTCCTTACCAGTTTAAAACACATTGTCATTCATTGTAATCACTTTTTCATAAACCCTCAACTCTCTTGCCCCTATGTCTTTTTATATTTATGCCATTTAGGAAAATAACCAGTGCCAAAGCTGCTCTACATGATGGAATTAAAAATCACAACCACACTGATTATTTTGAATTTATTATCATAAAACCCAATGGATATTTAATGTTACCAGGCAATCATACTAAACTTTTAAAAATAGTTTATTCTTCTATTCATCTAAGTGGCTATTTTACAATTTCTTTCTCTTCAAACTTACAACACCTGTTTTCCAATCCTCAGTCTCATCTAATGACTTTTTTTCCACTTTTCTGGAAAATTGAAACAGGCAGATGAGGACTTCCATGGAGTCCTGATACCAGATCAACCAGAATCTCTACCTTCATACTCAGGTTTCCCATCTATTAACTTACTCCTACCTGATGCCTCTACTTGTTTCAATGGATCCTATCTACTCTCTCCTATTCAAGAATATCTCTTCAGCAATACTTGTCTCTCTTTCCTGCATCAATTTGAAAAAAAATTTTTAATGGATTATTTTTAACAACACATGCTGTTATTTCTTCCATCTTAATAAAGTATAATAACTTCATAATCCATTTTCCCTGCTCTCAAGCTACTCCCTCCCACATTGTTTGCTATCTTTGCAGCCAGTCCATCAAAAGTATCATGTATATATTTACTGTCTCCAATTCTTTTCCTCTCTTCAATACATGCCACTCAAACATTTAATTCCTATTCTTCCACCAAAACTGCTCTCATCCAGGTCACCAGTGATTTCAATTGCCATATCCAATGGCTAATTCCCAGTCCTCATGTTTTAATGCTTATTCGTAGCATTTGATACAGTTGATCTCTCCCTCCTTTTTAATACTTTTTTTTTGTTTGTTTTTTTGCTTAGCTTTCAGGACACCATTCTCTCTTGGTTTTCCCCCTACATTATTGAATATTCCTTGTCAATTTTGCTGATTCCTCCACTTCTCCCTAATTTCTTTATGTTGGTGTGAACCAGGACTCAGTCCTTAAAATTCTCCTTTTATATATTTGCACTCACCCCTGTCCAAAATTTTATCTCCTGTCCAGATGTCTCTCCTAAACACCTGATTTGTATATCCAATGACTACTCTACATTGCTGATGAAAAGGCTACTAATAAAAGATACCTGAAAACTAATACATATAAAACAGAACTCCAAAACTTTTTCACCAAACCTGTTCCACTTACATCCTTCCCCTTCTCAAATGATGGAAAATTCATCCTCCCAGTTGTTCATACAAAAAATTTTGGACTTGTCCATTACTCTTTTCTTTCTCTCACATGTAGTGTCTAATCTATCAGGAAGTCCTACTTGTTTTATCATCAAACATATTCATAATCTGACCAATTCTCACCACCTCTACTCTACTACTATGGTCTAAGCCACCACCATTGCTCTCCAAGTTTGCCACAATAACAAGCATCCTAGCTGTTTTTACCCTTGCCCCAGTTGAAGGCTATTATACTAGCAACCAGAGTGATTCTTTAAAAAACTAAGTCAAGCTCTGGACAGTGTGGCTCAGTTGGTTGGAGTGTCGTCCCATGCACTGGAAGGTCTCGGGTTTAATTCCTGGTTGGGGCACATAGCTAGGTTTCAGGTTCCATCCCCGGTTGGGGTGCATATGGGAGGCAGCTGATATATAGATAGATGATAGATTAGATAGATGATAGATAGATGATAGATAGATAGATAGATGATAGATAGATAATGATAGATAGATAGATAGATAGATAGATAGATAGATAGATAGATAGATAGATATAGATATAGATAAATAGATATATCCCTTTCTCCTTCTCTAAAATCAATTTTTAAAAAACCCTAAGTCAAATCCTGTTATAGCCTTGTTCAAAACTCTGCAATGACTCCCCATTCCATTCATATAAAACTCAAAGTCCTCAAAATGGCCCAGAAGGCCATATAATCCCCCCAATATTACCATTATTATCTCATTCCTATTATTCTTCCCCTCACTCACTCCACTCCAGGCACACTAGCCTTCTCACTGTTGTACACACCTGCTAGGCATGTTCCTGCTTTAGGGCTTTTGGTCAGATTATTTCCTCTGCCTGAGACACTCTTTCCCCAGATTTGGCATGGCTGACTCCTCCCTTTCAAGTTTGTAAACAAAGCTCACATTCTCAATAAGGCCAGTAATACCCATTCTATTTAAAATGGCAACCAACTGCAATTCCCCCATATCAT
This sequence comes from Cnephaeus nilssonii, assembly GCF_951640355.1. NCBI lineage: Eukaryota > Metazoa > Chordata > Mammalia > Chiroptera > Vespertilionidae > Cnephaeus > Cnephaeus nilssonii. Next base: position 27,146,862 of record NC_137071.1, read on the forward strand.
TACCTTGACTACTTACTCTATTTTCCCCATAGCACTTACCACCTTCTATTATACAATACCAGTGGCCTGGTGCACAAAATTCGTGCACAGGTGTGGGGGGTCCCTCAGCCCAGCCTGCACCCTCTCCAATCGGAGACCCCCTTGGGGATTGGGCCTAAACCGGCAGTCAGATATCCCTCTCGCAATCTGGGACTACTGGCTTCTAACTCCTCACCTGCCTGCCTGCCTGATTGCCCCTAACTGCCTCTGTCTGCCTGCCTGATTGCCCCTAACCCCTCTGCCTTTCTGCCTGATTGCCCCTAACCTCTCTGCCTGCCTGCCTGATCGCTCCTAACTGCCCTCCCCTGCCGGCCTGATCTCGCCCCCAATGGCCCTCCCCAACGGCCTGATCTCGCCCTCAATTGCCCTCCCTTGCTGGCCTTGTTGCCCCCAAATTCCCTCCCTTGCCAGCCTGATCTCGCACCCAACTGCCCTCTCCTGCTGGCCTGATCACCCCTAACAGCCTCTGCCTGGGCCCCCACCACCATGGCTTTATCCCAAAGGAAGCTGGACATCGGGAAGATGGGCGGTCAACCAGGTCTAATTAGCATATTACCCTTTTAGTAGTATAGATAGATTATATAGGATAGGATTGCTTAAATGGGGTGGGGGAGCCTTTTTCATCAGGAGGAGATGCTCTTGGCAGACAAAAATACATAATCCCTATATCTGGACTGATATGCAGCCATATGCACTATACTGCCAAACCAGTCATTAAAAAATTGAACTGCTTTCTTACACTTTACACCAAACAGCTGTTGCCCTTAAAACTCCTCCTCAGCCCCCACCTTAGGTTCTGCCTTTGCAGTTCACCCAGATTAGGTTCTGATTGGTTGGTTTCTATGCCAGTCAACGTCAAAAGCCCCACCTCCTAGGCAGCCATTGGCTCCTTGCACTTCACCCAGATTTGGTTCTGATTGGTCAGTTTCTATGCCAGTCAGCATCTCTGGGCCTATCAATGGGCCTGATCAGAGAGGCAGGGCTGATCAGCAGCCCCAGCAGAAGCCCAAGAGAAAGAGAGGCGCAGCTGCTGGCCAGGCCCCAAGAGAAAGAGAGAGGCAAGGGCTGAACAACAGCTGCCATGGAGGCTACAGATCAGACCCTGCTTTTCTCTCCAGACCTCTCTTCAGGCCTGATCCGCAGCTCCCTCAGCAGTTATTGCTGGGTCATGGCGCCCGCAGCAGCGGGCACTCCAGCACTGACTTCTGGTTGGTCGAGCCTTCAGTCATTTCGGATGTTACAGACCCTGGGTTTTTATATATTAGGATAATCTACTTCTTTATTATAAATATTGTTTATTGTCCTCCTCTATTCCCACTTCCTCCATCCTTTGGAATATAACTCCCTTTTTAAGAGCAGGAATCTTTGTTTATTTTTAACAGATGTATCTCAAGTACCTAGAAGAGTGCCTGACATAGAATAGACATCTAATAACTATTTGCAGAATAAATGAATGACTGGTAATTTTTTTATGTGTGCATGCCTTGTCTCTACAGTGAGATTTAAAGCTCTTTGGAGGTACCTACATATCCTAGCATAGTATTTTGGACAGAAGAGACAATTCATATTTTTTAATAAATAGGTCCCAGTTTCATAAATTCTTTCAATATTACCCTTTGATGAACTATTGCCATTTCTACACACTTGCTTGAGTTATTATTCCTTTCACTTTTCCATTTAAAATGTTAAGTTTTTGTTGATTCCCCAAACCTATCTGTACATGCATATGGAACTGAATCTGCACCAAGGGAGTTTAGTTACTATATTTCTGAAAACATCATCATTAGAAAGCAATATTTTCTATCAGGGCATGTACCCTGGAGACATTATAGGGAAGCTCCTTCCTGTGTAGTGCTTATCTCTCCTACTAGTTTATCTCTACTTCCCACCACTAGGTTTTCCAAACTTTCCTGAATACCTGGAACAATCCACCATCTAACTAAACTTGTTTGCTCATCTAGTTATCAAGACTTACTACTTCAGAGACAGCATAGAGAACATAGTGTACCCAAGAAGGTTTGGATTCAAGAACTGGTTTTGCCTGTACTAGATTGTATGGCCTGAAGCAATTCATTTACTTGCCTACCTTTCAATTCTCTTCCTTAAAATTCCTGGACAAGTGACCTCCTCCTAGAGTTGCTACGAGATACTGTATGAATAAGCTTTGCAGCCTGTGAATTTCTGCATGAACATAAGGTACTATTATTCTCTAGAAGCATTGTAAGTTTCATTATAATTATGGATGATGCTCCTTTAGCAATGAGTGAAAAAAATCTAAATGAGATTAAGCAATCCCCAGAAAAAAACATGTTGTAAAGAAGCCAGCCATCTGTTTATAAAAATTTAGAAATGTTACAACAAAATTAAAACATTATATTTTTAAAAAAATAAAAGCATACCTTTCTAAGTATCAGATTAAATTAGCTAATATATGTGGAAGCACTATATAAATATAACCCAGTATATACATGTAAAGTTTTTACTATTACACCTAGCTAGTAATTTTAAATTTCCAGACATATTTTCAGGTAGAAGGCATGAAGGAAATATTTAAACTTTACTGTACTTATTAAATACAAAAATGACAAAAATGCCACTTTGATGTTCTTTAATTCAAATTTTAATGTTCATTAAATAATCTTGAAGGCAGTGGTTCAAACCACTCTGTAAAATGCAAACTTAGTTATTATTGAATACAATAAAAACTTGACACACATAGCCAAAGACAAAATACAACCCTTTTTAAAAAATTCATACTCAACATGAGTTTTAAAAATGTGCTATGGCAAGCTAGAATCAGGCTAACAGACCAATAATAGTAAGGAAACTTATAGAAGAAATGTAAATGACACCATATAAAATATTTTGAAAATTGAAGTTAACATTTACTACCATAATAAAGAAATACTATTTTACTGACAACACATATTCAAATGTGTTATTATAGTTTCAAGTGCTACCAGCTCATCTCAAATGACATAACATTTCCACATTTTGCCATTAGTGTTCTTATTTACAGCTAATATTTTTATGCTTTCTGGTCCTGTTAATTAATCTGCTTAAATTAACCACTAAAATAAAATAAATACCATTAAAGGAAATAATTCATTCAAAAGCTCTGTGGAAAGCCTTTCATCAGCCCACAGGATACTGTCTACCTCTCATCTATCAGCTAGTTTCTAGTCCATTCAATATTTCCATGAGAACTATTTTCTCAAGTGTTCTCCACCCTTATTTAACTTTATTCCTTTGTCCATGCCCAAATGGAACTTCATCAATGCTAACATGACCCAAATTATAGTCCTTCTGTCTTTAAAATAAAAATACTGTCAACAATAAAAAATATTAAAAAATAATTTTTTAAAAGAGCCTTCAAATTGGATAGAAAAGTAAATTATTGAGCTCCACTCCCCCTTCTTTGATGGAACATAAATTTATGTGGAAAAATACTTTTACATTTTTCCCCACTAATACAGAAAAAGATCTAAAAAAGGTATTTCTTTGGTTGTCTATACATTTAAAAACTGAGAACCCTCTTGAAGAAAAGTGATACTCAGAAGGTCAGAATTCAATTCAATGGGACAATGAGACTAAGCTGCAAGGAACTTTAGACTCTGGCAGAATGGAGATTATGTAAACATCATACAACCTCATGAAAAAGAACATGCCCTTAAAATAGCAAAAAACCTGTCAGTCTTCTAGTATGACAAGGATCAAGCTAAGACAAATGCAAATATAAGAAAGGAGCTATACCAAATGTACTAGTATCAATTAAGCTCTTGAGCAGTTACTACCCATTTCAGAGCTCACAATGTACATGTTCCCATTGTCAAAATGGCCACTCTTGCAGTACATGATTTGCTCAAGAATATAATGTTGCATTTTTAAACTGCAAGCTGAAAATCTATTAAATATTACCATTATAGAGTAGAAATGCTTCACAAAAATCTCATTTACTTCTATACTCATCAATGTGTTTTAACCCAAAAGCCACAATTCCTCTGGTATCAACAAATGTTTAACTTAGGAAAGATGGCTATTTAGAGGTCCTAAGCATAGGAAAGTGTAATGAAGTCAACAACTGGGCTCTTGCAATTTGCCAGGTTTTGATCTGCTAACAGCTTTAATGAGTACTGTATCCATTAAGTACATACATCTTTTCATAGACAACATAAAAATAAATTTAAGCAAAATCCTAATTTAGTTAATCACTAACTAGCATCTTCCAATACACTGTTATTAGCTATATTGTATAAGCTCTATGCCTGCTTATGCTTTGTTCGCTTCAGATATTTTCTACATGAAGCATTTAATTTCAGATTTAATTCAACCTTAGCATTTTTCTGGGCTATCTCTCCTTCCCACCAGTGAATACTGATAAACTGTAAACACAATTTCATAGTAGAATAAGCAAAATATATTTAGACAGGTAAGTATGCCGTAAACATTTTATAATGCACTGCAAAGCCTAATTAATGTTCCACGATTTTGAACTGTACATGTCACTTGCTGTTTTTTTGCATTAATGTAGATTAGCTGAGAGTTAACCATGTTTACAATTACCTAGGTAACCTGGAAATGAGAAAAATAAGAATTTGGATAGTTATTAAGATCACTATTTTACCCTTGTACAGGCTTATAGTAGGTAGTTATTAATCACTAGAGGCTTGGTGCACAAAATTCCTGCAAGGGGGGCAGGTGTTCCTCAGCCCAGCCTGCACCCTCTCCAATCTGGGACCTCTTGAGGGATGTCAGACTGCCCATTTAGGCAGTCAGACATCCCTCTCACAATCCAGGACTGCTGGCTCCCAACCGCTCACCTGCCTGCCTGCCTGATCACCCCCTAACCACTCCCCTGTCAGCCTGATCAATGCCTACTGCTCCCCTGCTGGCCTGGTCACCCCTAACTGCCCTCCCCTGCTGGCCTGATTGCCCCTAACTGCCCTCCCCTGCTAGCCTGGTCCCCCAGAACTGCCCTCCCCTGCAGGCCTGGTCCCCCCCAACTGCCCTCCCCTACAGGCCTGATCACCCCCAACTGCCCTCCCTTTCAGGCCTGGTCCTTCCCAACTGCCCTCCCCTGCTGGCCATCTTGTGGCAGCCATCTTGTGTCCACATGGGAGCGGTCATCTTTGACCACATGGGGGCGGCCATCTTGTATGTTGGAGTGATGGTCAATTTGCATATTACCTCTTTATTAGATAGGACTAGAGGCCCAGTGCACAAATTCATGCATCCATGGGGTCCCTCGGCCTGGTCTGTGCCCTCTCACAATCCGGGACCCCTCATGGGATGTCAGACTGCCTGTTTAGGCCTGATCCCCACAGGCCAGGCACAGGAACCCCACAGGAGCACAGAGTGCACCAGGCCTCTAGTATGCATCTAAGATCTTTTGTTAATCTCTTCCCGCCCTCCCCCCTTCCCCCTTCCCTCTGAGATTCATCAGTCTGTTCCATGTTTCCATGCTTGTGTGTTGAGCATCTGCCCCCTGGTGGTCAGTGCGCATCATAGCTACTGGTGGAACAGTCGAATGGTTGAATGGTTGCTTAGGCTTTTATATATATAGACTAGAGGCCCAGTGCATGAGTTCGTGCACGAGTGGGTCCCTCAACCTGGCCAGCGATCGGGGGCCAATGATCGGGGCCACGGGAGGTTGGCCAGGGGCAGGGGCCGAGGGAGGTTGGCTGGCCAGGGGGAAGGGCCACGGGAGATAGGCCAGCCAGGGGGAGGGGCTGAAGGAGGTTGGCCAGCCACCCCAATCGGGGCCAATGGGGCCAGCCAGGGGGAAAAACCACGGGAGGTTCAGCCAGCCAGGGGACTGTGGAAGGTTGGCCAGCCGGCCCTATCGGGGCCGACTGGGGCCGGCTGGCCGGGGGGAGGGACCATGGGACATTGGCTGTGGGAGCACACTGACCACCAGGGGGCAGTTTCTGCATTAAGCGTCTGTCCCCTGGTGGTCAGTGCATGTCATAGCAACCAGTCAACTGGTCATTCGGTCGCTTAGGCTTTTATATATAGAGATTTGTTGAAATGAAGTGACAAATGTATGTGTGTGGGTGTTTATATATATATAAACACCCACACACATACATACTTGAATATCATATATATATATGATATTCAAGCTGAATATTCTACTTGGATTATAAAATGAGACCTGAAACTTGTGTACTATGTATGAAATGCACTATTCCATAATTTTTTCTATGAATGAACTTCTCTTTTTTCTTCTTTAAATAAATACCTAGAGGGTACCCATAAATCTTTTCACAAAATAAATTTAGAAGTTTAACAGATCACAGGCTATTTTCAAAGCAGCAAGCTTAACATTAAACATGTAATTATACATGTCTGCAAATAATCTTGTTTTCCAAAGTTATTTAAGGTCTAAATATAATACATGTAAGGGTCAATGTATTCTGAACAAATAAAAACAAGCAACTCTTTCTTGTCTCTGTTTTAATTTTTGCCATATAATATTATATAGAACTACATGCAAAGCAAATCAAACGCTAAGCTTGAGGACCTATTTAAAACTCTAACACAAATGAGAGCAAATTTTTCATGAAAAAAAAAACCCACGCTTTTTAAATCCATAGTTGCACATTTTACTATGTACTATAGAATAACTAATTTTATAAATTTTTGAAGACTCATATCCCTTGCAATGAGTATATGTCACAGAAAAGATACTGAAATCCATTAACTACAGCTATTCTTAAGGGGAAATACCTGTTTTATTCCAATATCCTCTTGATGTGTATTTTATTTATGACATGAGTAATTCTCTACATTTCTAAAACTAAAATATTTTATATTTCAATAACTGACTTTTTAAAATAATTTTTACTGATTTTGAGAGAGGGAGAAAGGGAGAGGGAGAGAGAAACATCAATATGAGAGCCAAACATTGATTGGCTGCTGCTTGCATGCCCCCCCCCCCCCCCTGGGGATGGAGCTTGCAACCTGGGCAGTGCCCCGACCAGGAAATGAACTGGCAACCTTTCAGTGCACAGGAGGACGCCCAACCAACTGACCCACACGGGCCTCTGACTATTTTTAGTTGAACCTTTCTAGTATAATTCTAAAGACACACACACAAAAAAAAAACAGTGTTTACTGATATAACACATGAAGCAGATATGAGAAAGGAAGTGTAAACATTATTAAAAAATGAATATTGCCGAAACCGGTTTGGCTCAGTGGATAGAGCGTCGGCCTGCGGACTCAAGGGTCCCGGGTTCGATTCCGGTCAAGGGCATGTACATTGGTTGCGGGCACATCCCCGGTGGGGGGTGTGCAGGAGGCAGCTGGTCGATGTTTCTCTCTCATCGATGTTTCTAGCTCTCTATCCCTCTCCCTTCCTCTCTGTAAGAAATCAATAAAAAATATTTAAAAGAAAATGAATATGCCAAAAATTGTAATCTCAAATATTTCACAATTTAACAAATATTATAGGGGAGATATATGGTTTATATACAATAAGCTAAAGACAGCGTGGTTCTAGAATGTAATCTGCATGAGAGAAGAGACTGTTTTGTTCACTCTATTCACACACCTGGCATCACATAGTACACACTCTACAAACACACATACACACACACTATCAACAAATCTAATCATGAGATCAAAATTATTGTAAAGAGGTTTTTATTTTATTGAAATTTCAATAACTAAGTGAATAGGTTGAGTTCTCCAAATATCTACAGATTAAAGACAATACTGGAAAGAAGGTACTCACTGGGGTATAACTTACATCCTTTGGACAACTGTTTTTGGTGAAGTCCTTTTGAGTCTTTGTAATTAAACTTTTTTGGATTGAATTCAAGAGCAGAACCATGTCATAAAGCTCCCCACCCTACTGCCCATAGTATTATTATAGCTAGTCTTCAGTGTCTGTATGTTCATTATCTTTTCAGAAGGATCAAGGCCAAACATAAATATCTAATAACTTTTTATGAATGGTCATATTAAAGTTTTCATATAATTTCTGTGAATTTGGTGTACCTTAATACGGCATTAAACTTAACATTCTTAAATTAGGTACTGAGTAAATTGCATCTATGTACCCTAGTACCAAAGCCATTAAGAGACAGTATGCTCTTATATAACTATGTTTTTTTTTTAATGTTTTTACTCCAATACAGCATGGTATCTCAGAATTGATACATAATGAAGATAATGAATTTAAAAATATAATGGTAAAAATCATTTTATATAAATATTTCTTGTGATGATATTATAATACTTTTTAGAGACACAAATGAGAGACAAACTTCTTCCAAATAACTGAAAGCTCAGAATCTAACATATTGCTGTAAGCTATAATCGTTATAACTGTTAATCCAATACACCTTTTATACAAACCCATAAACACATGAGTGGAAAAATAGCACAGATGTTCATCTCTAATGCAATTTCCATTCAATTTCCTAAGTGCGGTCCCTGTGTGCAAACTAGCTTAACGTTATGTTTAGCTTGCAAATTCTTTTAATAAATAATGAATGCAATAAAACTAGGAGATCAATGGCAAGCTGAGAAATCATAAAAAAAAAAAAAACCTTTTGTGTTCAGGCTGTTACCCATTTCAAACTTTAATCCAGAGACAGATCAATATTACTTTTTTCTTTTTAACCCATCACATAAATAGAAGATAGACTAAATGTAGCCTAAATGCTGTTACCAGGTAGCAGTTGCCAGCAACCTGACAAGATTATTGGACACACTTGCGATTGAATGTTTTATACCCTAATATACACACTACATTACACATGATTAAAGAGTCAACTTGTTTAAAAATGAAAAGGTTATATAGCAATAAAAATACCGTGGTTCATTATTTTTTAAACTTTCCTGTACTATATATTTTTCCAGTAGTGTAATTACAAAGTTTTCACCACAATTTGCTCTAATAAACTAAATAATTGTAATGGATCAAAATAGTACATACATTTGAGTAGTTTCAACCTCAGGGGTCCTAGATGAAAGTTAATTTTACTTTTCAAAGTTAATTACAGTCAAAAACCTAAGTTAGTCCTTTAAATGGATGGGGAGAATAATTCATGCAAATTTATGTTGCAGTTGGATGGGTCTTGATATTATCCAGGAAAATAGTAAATAATTAAGCTTAAGTATTTGTGTTTCTATTCACAAGCTATAGATAAAAGGAGGAAAACCCTTTTCTCACCAACTCATTTTGGATAAATATGCATTTACTGTTTGAATGAGAATCAAAAGTTGACTGTCACCAGGGTTAATGCTGATATCTAGTAGTATCAGTCTAAATAACTGAGTATCATTTTATGGTAGTAGGCTTGTTTTATTAAACCTGCTTATTCATAACATTGGAACATAAATTAGAACATTATAAGTTAAAAATTCCTCCTTAGAAATTATTATTATAATCTGAGGTTTTGATTTATGTAACAAATTTGGTTCTCTTTTAAGGATATCATTATGGGTAGTGATAAATATATCAATTTGTTCTTTAGTTATATTAAATTCAATTTTGCATTAAAATGTGGATTATACCTTATATTCACATTCTCAATATAATAATTTCACCAATTCTAATATATAAATTTAGCTGTAAAGAAGGCTGTGACAAGATATCGCATGTTTTAAGCAAAATGTGAAAAAAAATTAACTCCTCCATAACTTTATTGAACTTCACTATAAACTTCCTTTTAAACTCTACTGTAGATCATAGCATGTACCCGAAACTTTCAAGATTAGCCTAACACTAGAGATTAAAAATTTCCTGAAGAATTTGAGACCTCAACAGTATCCATTAACAGTGTTTCCTATTTTCCTATCCCAATAAAGGTAACAATAAAATTATGATGAAAGAATACTGTAAAGGCCTACCTCTAAAAACTGATACTTAAATAAAATATATCCCTCAGAAAGTTGAACAAGAGAAAAATTGAATCTCCTTTTTAAAATTTGTGTTTTCAAATAAGAGTTTAACTAAAAAATTATAACACCTACAACATTAAATTCAAAATATTTCACAGTTGACATAATCTTTTCGGTTCTAAAACAAACATACTGAAATCATTGGTGAAATGAAGTATGGTACTTATGCAGGTAGTTAATTGATTTCACTGGTTATCACAAAGTTCCTTTTGGTGTGTATATGTTTTTCTATAGTCTAAGAAATTAAACTATAAAAGCAGCATTCATTGTTACTAAATTATTTTTGATTTACCAATAATTACCCAAAATATAAATAACTGAAATATACTAAAATAAAATAAACTTTTCCAATATTTTCAGCATTATAAAGTGAGGAAATGATGAATACACAATGGACTGGCTGTCCCTTCCCTGCTAAAAAGAAATATTAAATCCTGTAGGAGTTCTAAATCCCTTAGTAAGAGTATATTGCAGCTGTATTAAGCCAACAAGAAGTTTATTAGTAAGGATTTAAAAACCAACACCTTTCTATAATCAATTTGGATACAGCATTACTCTATTTATAGTGATACTTTCAATGTGTCCCAATCATATATTACTTATTTTCATTTTTACTACTATGATTAAATATTAATGTGTAGACACTATGAAGCACTACACTATATTTAGGTTTTGTTATATTGATTTTCACCATTTTAGAATAGTTAATATAGCATGAAAATTAAGAGTCTTGCCCATGAATAAACTTATGATGGGTTTGATATTTTTCTCTGATTTCTTGTTCTAGCAGAAAATGGAAAAAGGGATGCCGCCACTTTAAAAGCTTCAATCTCTTTGACATTGCTGGCAGTGTATGGGAACATTAATGCATCTGTCATGATAACAAGCTAAGAATAACATCTAGACATCAAACCGAGCAGAGAATCCATCTGAAGTGATTCATTCAGATCTGTCTCATTGATTTATTAAACACAGGGCAACATCTGCAGCCTCACAGAGCCGCTTGGTGAAATTAATGCAAGATCAATTCAAATGGAAAAAAGTGTAAAAGAGATAAATCAAAACACAATTTGCATGCAGTTCCACAATCAGGCTTATTGGGTGCAAATGCTCAATTTCCCTTCCAAAGCAAATGTGTTTAAATGTTGTTTTATCTTTTTAGAATTGTGTGATCTGAAGTGACAGTGAAGAGTTTTGCAGGTTGAGATGGTGAAAGGGAAGAAAAGGAAGGAAAAAATGCTACCAAAGACCTTTTGAATATGCAACAAGAATATCATTAATACTGAATTGTTTTTCTTTTGGGGAAAGGTTTGATGTCCTTTCTTTGAAAACAGAGTATTTACAATTTGGGTCAATTAGGACAGATTTTATACATATTTGAAATATATAGAGTGGATAAACCTACATCATTTGTATCTTTAAATGCACCAGATAAAGTACCACTGGAGATCTAGATCGCCAATTGAAATATAATATATTATGATTAGGGTTTCTCACAATTATATTTGCCTGTTAGAAGCACTTTTAAAACATCTAGGGATTAGGAAAGCATCAAATAATTCAGACTTGATGTTTTCTGCAGATATTAGGGATTTCCTGTATGAAACCATATAAAACATTAATGTCTGAAGACTATCACTTCCTAATTTTTTATTGGCATACATGGAGGGTAATATACATAAATATCCAAGGATATTCTCCATCATGTCATGCATCATTTCTTTAATGTAATATCCACCACCTAATAAATGAGCATTGGTACAAATATAAAATCCAGCTAAAATATTTAGATAAATACAAAAATGTTGGTTATTCAGAAGTGTACATTTAAAATAGATGTACATGTGGAAGTTCTATGCACTGGTACATGACTAAATTGTTTTAATTATAATCTTGACATAACTCTTCTAATAAAAGACACAACATTGTTGACTACGTGACTGCTTTTAGTAGACAATATGACTACTCCTCATTACCCTATGAAATAAAATGTCTGTATTTATATCCTAGATTAATTTCTGAGACCTTTTTATCATTTCTGAAAATAAAAATATAAGTCATACAAAATATTAGCCAAGGTAAGTGATGCAAGTTCTTTAAATTTTGATTTTGCTTAACTTCACTATGAATACAAACAATTTTCAAAGTAAATTATGTTATTCTGTGTGGATTGTGAAATATATTTATCAAGTGTGAATGCAAAACCAAACCCATTGAGTGCTTACAATAATTGTATCTCTAGTATTTGAAAGTAGTTTTAAATTGTTGTAAAAGTCTTGATAATTCACATAAAGTTTTTCTACCATGGAAACCCATTTATGTTCCATTTAACACAGTCAAAATAACAAACTACAATTAAACCACTTAAAACTTTAATTTAAAAATACTGAATTTTATTCATTTGAATATATGTGGAATCATGTCTCCAAATGACTTAAAATGTTTTCTTAATCATACATTCTTGTTACTTCAAGCATCCATTTAACTATATGTAAATGACCAAGTAACATTTAATCAGTTGTTCCTCAAATGAAATTAAATGCTGATCATGAAATCTGACAACGGTACTTTTTTTTTACTTTTAGACATTTTTATTTTTTTAATTTATCTTTATTGTTGAAAGTATTACAGAATATGCCTCCTCTCTCTCTTATATTAAAAACTCCAACTTCTCTTATACAAAAAATAAAAAATAATCACAGCTCTTTAGCTGCAAAAACAAAGATCCAAGACAAGATAACATCTTTTCCCATTTGTTTTGGGTCTTTTATCATCATTTTCTTAATAATCCTCAAAATAATTTATCTGAAATTAGTTTCTAAAAAGGGCATCAAGGAAAAATATTGTATAGCCCTTTGAAATTGAAATGGTGTAAAACTTGTCTTATTTAATAGAACAATGAATAGTCAAAGAGTTTTAGTCTTACTATTCTCTGGTGCCTGAGGAAAGTATTATTTTCCAACTTCTTTCTGGAAAGACATCTTTGAATATTTTGATAATTAGCAAATAAAATAGTTAATATAAGACACTGATAGAGTTCTTGTGACTTTTAGTACTGTCAAAGAAACAATCATGTATGTATTTTACTTATTCATTTTTCTTCAGTAGACATTAATAAAATGTGCTCTGAGCCAAATCAAAATGCCACTTAATGCCAATATGTTAGTCTTTGAAAATTATCAAATTGAAAACAGTCCATTTTTATGTGTTTTGGAATAGTGTAGGAAGCTTTTCAAATTAAAATATCCTAAAAGTCAGGACTTATACTCTTCCCCAGTTATCTGACAGAGAGGGGAAATAATGTTTATTATATATGAAAATAAAATTATGAATGACACCATTACAAATAGGCTTTCAAATGGATTATGGAAATGTATCTATCAGAAGATGAAGATTAATTTCTTTTTTTCAAATAAGAATAGTATGTAGGAGTATCCACTCACTGAATATATACTTTTTCCTTGTACTTTCCCCACCTTTTACCTAGAAATGCTAAGAAATTATGGGTCCTTAATGACAATCCTCTTTAGCCAATTCTCCATTTGTACATCAAGTCACTCATCTTTTTGGGGCATCTCTATAAGCTCTTCTGATATATCTTTCACTCACTCTCTTGGCATCATTCTGCTACATCCTACATCTGTCTTCTCTTACTGGCTTCATGTCTCATCTACCTTATTTTGTTTTCCTTGGGCTATATTTGTTTACATCCCATCCCTCACCTTTCTTTTCTTTTTGTTGAATAGAAAAGTCTTAGAAATTATGTTGATCTAAATACTAATTTCACAATTTCATTAAATCACTCAGATGTTGGGAATGATTTAAGGTACACATTTCTGTAAATAATGTTACTTAAAGTCATAAAGCATCCATTATAAACACTATCATATTTTATAGTTTTTAACAACATGGTTATGAGAGCATTTGCATCAATAAAATTTGGTAATGTTACTTTACTATTAGTTATATTTTTTCTAGAAAGTGTGAGTTTTTTAAAAAAATTATCTAGAAATTGCAATATAGCTGTGTTTCTAGTTTTCCTCATCTTCATTCATGGACTGAATTTCATAATTTTTTACAATTAAATATTATAACACTTATAACACAATTATATAAAATGCATGTAATAAATAAAATACCCATAAAGAAAAAATTCAATAAGAGGCACATGAAGCATACCTCAGATGTATTTCTTCTTACATTTTTAACATTTCTCTATCACATTTATGCATATACACAAGAACAATTTAAGCCAAAAAAAAGTTAGATTGTAAATGCTGTGATAAGGAGTAAATAAAACTTTACTGAATTAAAATAATAACTTAAAAATTCATCATATAACAAGGCCCCAAAATAGTATATGAACACCTGCTACTGGATACAGAGTAATTTTCACTTTTCCCTTCTAAGTAGCTCTAATAAAAATTAATTAAAGAAAAGTTTCTATTTACAGAAGAAAGCGTCAAATCACATTAAAATACTAATATATTTGTTTTTTTAAATGAAAATAATAGATTTTGCACAAGGATGTGAAAATTAATTATTAAGAAAAGAAGAATTTCCTATGTGTAATGATTGTTCCACTTTAGATATGAGTGTTTGTAAGAGAGAGAAGAGGGACAGAGGAGGAGAGGGGGAGGAGTAAAGAGAGATGGGGAGAGAGAAAGCTAGAAGATGGGTTTTCATATCTGCAATTGTTTAAATGCTAATTTTTTCAAATGGCAACAAAGGACTTAGAAGGCCCTCATGTGAAGTCCTTGGTAACCCTCTGAATTTGTGTATTAGTAAAATGCTTTGTGATCAAAATAAAATGTCCTTTCTACGCCTACAACCTATAATTACTTATTTTATTGAGGGGGCAGTTATCCTTTGTGTTTTAAGGCCCCCTATCTTCCTTAAGAAAATCCAATCTAATAAACCAGGTTTGGAAGCCCCAGATATGAATCAGGAAGGAGTTCTCATATGAACAGGTTTCCATTTAATTGCCAGAACACAGGAGAACAGTGCTCAAAGGAAAAAAGAAAAAAAAAAAGGTTTCTTTGTAAGTTCTGTAGCATTATCTTATTGGAGAAGTCAGCAACAGTTTGTCTGCAAGGTGTCAGTGTGCTTCAAGTATACAGAGCAATTTGGATTTTATGACAGATGTGACAACTAAATTAGTTTTAGTTCATAAACCCAGAGATCTTATTATTTAAAGTTGTGTTGTAAGAAAGTCTACCTCTGCAGAAGTTTTCTGCAAAATAATCAACAGTAGTGCTGCTTTACAACAAAACCCTTTGCTCTCTTTAATCTGGTGATTATGATTTCTTGGTTTGTATGCTAACCACATCTGCCAAATATGTACTTTCCTAACAGATATTAGTAGACTACAGATGGAATAAACACTAAAAAGACTAAATTTTTAAATGGTCAAATAACCTTGAATACAGTTTGCTTTTCTTTTTAAACTCAGAAATATTGAATACAGTTTGTTTTATGCACATACACAAATAGACATTTGTTCTATAATGTACTTCTAAGCTGTGATGTGAAGGAGGTACGCTTACAACCAGAGAAGCTGGCCAGCATAATTTAAGGAATCCTCTCTTTGGGGAAATGGGATCCTCCCAGCTGTTTGCCTGAGGGAAAGAGCTAAAAGCATCCTCTCTAGAAAACCTGCCAACTTCTACCCAACCCCCCAAACCGGGTCCCAGCCCCAGCGTTTTATGACCACATTGCCCTTTACAGATGACCCAAAAGGGCCGATCCCAGGAAAGTGACATCTGTCATGTTTGTTTGTTTTGTTTTGTTTTAAATAGGATCCATAGACTTTCTTGTATCCTGTACAGGGAGCTTTGCTTAGTTGGCTTGAGCACCCATTCTCTCTCTCTCTCTCTCTCTCTCTCTCTCTCTCTCTCTCTCTTTCTCTCATCACACACACACACACACACACACACACACACACACACACACACAGAAACCACCACTACCACCACCACCACATACGGCTAGGCACTCTCACAACAAACACACAGGATGGGAAACGAATCACCCTCTGGGATGGATTCTAGACTTCTGACCCTCTACATCCCCCAAATGCTGTGTTTTGGATTGCCAGCTTAGAAGCCCAGTGTACAGCTCAGCCAGCCCTCTATCCCAGAAAGCCCTTTGTGCCCCTGTTCGGGATAAAACTTCTCTGACCCGTATGGCCACAAAAGAGCAGGAAAGAAAACCAAATAGAGGAATTAACAAATAACCACAAGCAGCCAAAAAGCCATGCAAGATATGGGCGGAAGGCTGGAAAGTTTCAGTAGAGAACCGCAAACTAAAGTTTGTGCGGGACTTTCTTAGACCCAAGCCCTACCACTGAGCACAGACTAGAAGGAACTGACAATTAATTAAAGTCCTTCTAGTCCTCTTTCCCCAAAGACTTACAGCGTGAAAAGTAGAGGCAAGCTAGTTAAGACTCACTCTCTACTAAGTTGGATGAGGGTGATGAAACATGCAGAAGAGGGCAAAAGGGGAAGAGCGAGCAGAGAAACGAGAATCTCACCTGGCATTGGTGCAATCAGTGAACAAAGTTTCGAAGTCTTTCCTGGTGATGAGTTTACAGCGGTTCACCCCGGGCTGGATGGCCCCCAGCCCACGGAGGATCCGGACCTGTTCAACAGTACACACCACGGGAGATATGTCCAGTCTCTTCAGCTTGGTGTACACTGTATGCAACCCTCCCACCAGGTGCTTAAGGAAGAGATCAAAGACTTGCGGGAGGCAGATCAGTTCCTGGCCATCCATCAGGAAGGAAGCCACCTTCACCCCATGCATGTCGACCATCCTGCACTCGTTGGTGTTGCCGCTGCCTCCACTGCCACTACCGACCCCGCCACCCCCTGCGCTGCCACTGTGGTTATTGGCCACAAAACTGTTGATCATATTGGGGGTGAGACGAGGAGGCTCTCCAGGAGTCAAACACATTGGTTCAGCCCGAAAAAGGCCCCCCGGGACGCCGGCGCCACTGGAAGTTGCAGAGATCACCGGAGGTGCGGAGACAGCCATGGTCATTCAGTCTCAAATTATAGGTCCTCGGGCCCTTGCTTTCTCGCCCTGTCTCCTCTAGGTCCGTCCCCTCACACTCGCTCTTTCACTCTCGTTCTCTTAGGCGCGCTATAGCTCGCTCAGAACTGTTTGCAAGTCTACAGTAGCAGGGCTCACGCTCACGCTCACGCTCAAACTCACCCACCACCCAGCAAGCAGTGAACAACCCCTACCCACAGCGGCTCGAGACCCCACCCCTGCCACACCCCCTCCCAAGACTGGCAGCGTTCCCCAGCCAATGTGCTGCAGCCCCTCGGCTTCCGAGCGCGCCAAATGGCTGTCGCCCTTGAGGAGGTGGAGACTCCCTGGTCGGCCTCCTAGCTACCTGAGGCCCTGAGGGTTGGGGGTGAATGGGGATGGAACCTTAGAAGGGGGCGGTGTGGTGCCTCTGCTTATTGCCTAGCAATCTGACCAAAGAATACAATTTTCACATAGAACTCTCAAAGTGGCCTAGGCTACGAACCCCTCCCCTCCGAGCCCCACTAGTGTCTTGACGTGGGAACACAAAGCAGCACTTTAAAACGTGCCTCCCAACAACCCCGCACCACCCTGCACCCTGGTTCAGTTGAGGAAAGGGAAATAGGAACTCCTATATATGTAAATTCCATTTACATTTAATTCTCAAACGCGGGAATTTAAGAGATGGTTTCGCCCAGCTTCCAGGAGAAAGATTCCAGTGACTTCAGAAGTAATCAGTTCAGCCCTTGTTTAGCCCATCTAGAGCGTTTGGCGTTAAATTCTCCCGTACCCAGCGCACAGAGGAACCAGCATTCAAGATCGCACTAAAATCAGTGTTGCGGGTTGCTAATTCGGTCCTACGCACTGATATTCAGCTGATGTAGTGAGCCTGTGAACACTTTGGAAAGCAGGCAGAGAGACTTGGTTTGTGGGTGACAGACACCTCATTGTACAGCACTTCCGCCACTGTCCTGCACAGAGATGGCGTTCTGTGTCACCGTCCCTTAATTTCAGTATTGCCCTGCCCCGACTAAAATTGATAGGAAAAGTTCCCTTATAACGTTAAGACCCTCCCTACAGAATATGATAAAAGGGGGAGAATTTGTGCTCTTTCATATTGAATTTTCTTCTCTAGACTATGGGCTTTCATGATGATTAGAAATCCTTGTCCTGAGCTCAAGATTCCTCTCACTTGTCAAGTGCCTGAAAGCACTACAAGAGATGATAATAAGCAAAATGTCTAGGTAAAGTACATTCCAGAGAAAAGGCATGGTCTTTTCCACATGGCATATGGTGGTTAGATCACTGTAGCAAATTTGTTTTAATACTCCTTGCCCAACTTTGATTCTCTGCAATAAAGTTGTTTCCTTTCCGGTGCTTCACTCCTCTAGAAGCTGTTACTCAGAAAGTTAAATCCATGCTTCATTTCTTTACAAAACATTACCAACGATATAGATAAAGCAATCCTTCCAGAATATAAATAATTTTAGAAAAATTATTAAATTTTATTCAGCTCTTCTTGTACTTAGTAGTATCAAAGAGGAGTGAGGAGATTTTCTTTTCTCCCTTAATAAGACATCAATATTAAAATTGGATTTTTCTGTCTCTCTCTCCAACATATTTCCTCCTTTTGACATTTCATTAACCAAATAGTAAGCACTACCCTTTAAGACCCCTCATACTGTTTAAATTCTTAGTTGTGTGGAGTTGAATGCTAAGAAATTGTAATGATGGTTGCTTTTAGAATAGAATGGTAAGAAACTCTAACATAACTGACTGCAATGCATACAGCCAGGAACAAAAAATATTTTGAAAGGTATTAAATCATTTTTGCTAGTTTGCTACTATTGTGGGAAGAGAATAAGAAGGAGCAAAAAAGGCACAATTGAGAAGAGATAGCAGGAAAAACTTCAACAAAAAGTAGAGATTTTCAAAAGAGAATAGGAAAGTTCTGACAGCAATGTTTGTATTTACCAGTTTTTTTAAAGATAAATCCAAAATTGTGTTCAACAGGTGTGTTGACAGTAATGTATATAAGGCTGTGTGTTGAAGCAACTTACCTCTGATAATTTATTATTATTGTAATTTCCAGGTGAATAAGTTTGACTTTAAAGGAAAAGGGTTGTTTGTTTCTTGAAATTAATTGCATTAAAAAAAAACACCAGTATATTGCTGTGCTCACATTATCAAATCCTTTTTTATTTGCAGAGTGATTTGGAGCTTTCAGAAATAGGACACTAAATAGATGTTTTGATGTTTCAAATTTAAGAAATTCTGAAATATAAAAAGGAAAGGTAGAATATCTCTGGCTGCAATCATTATTTGTTCTACTGAAAAAAACAAATGTACTTTGACAACTTTAGAAGAGGGTAGGACTAGATGTCTTATATATTTAACATGATCTATCAGAGATGTAGTAATGTTTTAATTATTACCAGAGATTAAGGTTCAAATTCTAGTAGAAATACTAGAGACTAAAATTAGCAATTGATCATTGAATGTTAAAGCTCAAGCATTCAGCAAACAAAAGACCCTTGGTTTCATTATTTGAATTCCCTCCCATTTTCAGCCTTCTACAAAATAAACCTGGTAATTGTCTTAAGGTATACTTATAATTTAAAGGTGTAGTCATTTAGATCTAAGAGGTCGAGTGTTGCCTCCTTGGGTTTTCTTCATATTTTGATTATGTTAATTCTATTACTGCTATTTCTACTTTTTGAGATTTCTATGCTTTGAGATTGACACAATCATATCACACATGGAGAATTTGTTTATATCTCTTCTAACTTAAATATCGTCCATAAGCCAAACATATTTCTAAATAAGATTGGGTTTCTACAAGGCCAGAGGAAGCCTTGTGTGCCAACACTCTGTAAGTTAGAATTGCATGAAGCAATATAAAAAATAAGTGGAGAGAGGCACTTCACTAGAACTTAGAAACTACTCGAGGTTTGTGAACTTTTTCCAGATAAGAGCAAAGCACCCTAGCAAATAAGAACAAAATTAGTACAAGTTGATATCATGTCTCATCAAAACAAGAAATTCTAGATGCCACAATTCCAGCAGAGTGATTTGGGGCCTAAGTGTAGCTTCTCATACACTGAAATATTGTAATATTCCTGGATTTAATTAGCAATTGACATATTCTCCTAATTCATACTCAATTTGGATGGAGAGTTGTGCTCATTTGTGACTTTTGGCAAAATATTCCACTGTTTGGCATTGTCAATTAAATACAGATACTCTTCTAATTAAAAATAAATACATTGGCAATCTTATGGGGGATTACAAAATATCCAGAACCATTTGAAGGAGCTGGTTTTCAGAATGGGCATTCAAGCAAAACCCAAGGTAATTAATAGAATTATTTGAAACCAGCAGCCAACTGAGGTTAAAACCTGTAATATGGCCTCTAATCAGTACTTCTTAGGAGCCCTCTTAGCTTCATTTTTAGATAAACAATAAAAGGAAATTAATTGGGCAAGGCAATAAATGTGAAATAAAAGCATTCACATAATCAAGAATTTAACTGGCTAAAGCCTATAGATATAGCCCACTCATTGGAATATATGGTGTAGGGGTGGGTTTTTTTGTTTTGGATTTTAGGAAACTGTATAAAATGACCTTCTACAAAATAAATTCTCTTTTGCATTAAAACCCAATGTGGGACCACTGGAGCGAGAAAAAACTGTCAAAACCCAAGGAGTAACATTAAAGTCAGATTCTTAAATGAACAATGAACTTTTACTAATTAAATATTTTAAAAGAAACACTCAAAACACCTAATAAAATATAAGCACATACCAACACTTAATATATCATACCCCAATATGCACAGTTTTAGGGGGAAAGGAGGTATGTAGACTTTAAATTCCATCTATGTCTTTCAATGTATTGTTCCCTTTTAAATCTTAGGCTTTTAACTGTTCAAATTCAAGCCATTCTAATTTTAGCTGGACTCCCACTGCTATCCTTTCATTCATTTTGTTCACTCCCCATTGAATTCTCTGCAGCAGCTACTCTAACTCTTTTCTACTCTTTGCAAGTCACCCTGCCCCTCACTCTCATCAGCTATTGCCTCTCACTTCTCTGATTTTACCACAGTTATTCAACAGGAGCTCCCTCAACCTCCTTTCTCTCCTCCTACAAAAACCTATTCCATTTCCTCTCTCATCTTCTCCTACTTCCCTTCATTGATGCTCTTCACCCCTCTCACCTCCTCCAAGGCAGTAATCTAGCAATTTTATTCCTACCACTGTCTTTGGCATCTCAAATCTCTCCCTCTCTACTTGCTCTTTCCTTTTTTATTATTGAAAATGTTCAAGGCTAAGAATTCTTGAGACAAAAAAAAACAAAAAACTTTCCTCAACCCTAACCAGCTATCAGAGTGTGGATCACCAATACCACTATTGCCTGAGTACTTAATAGAAATACAAATTGTGCGGCTCCGTCCCAAAACCTACTGAACTGGAAATTCTAGGAGTGAGGCCCAGCAATCTGCATTTTAACAAGCCCTGGTGATTCTGATGTGAGTGAAATTTTCAGACCCAGTTAACAACCTTTCACACACTCTGAAAATCTTCAATTGTTTCTCTTTTTCCTTACCAAACAAACTTTCTTACCATAACTTTTGCAGTTGGGTTTTTAAGTTGAGTACTTGGCTGAAACTACTTTAACAGAGGTAATCATTGATCTCTTAAATGCCAAATCCAAAGCCTTTTTCTAAATCCTCATCTTTTGCTGTTCTGCAGCTTTTTACACTACTAGCATCATTCTTGAACACCTATCCCTTGGCTTTCATGACTCCCTAACAATGTTTCCCCTCTTTCCTACACTTTTTCCTTTTCATATCCTTGCTCTTGAAACTGAAATATTAAAATTCCTAATGTCTATGCTCTTACTTGTGGCAATTTCATCAACTTTCTACAGTTTCAACAACCACCACTTTACAAATTACCCCAAATCTTATTTCTAACTTTATTAAAACTATTCTGGAGAATTAACCATTTCCACTTGCATGTCCCATAGTCACCTCAAACTCAGCATGCCCAAAACTGATTATCTTACGCCCTTCAAATCTGTTCTCTGTTATTTCATTTTTGATATGTCATAATTATTTCTTCATGCATCTAGTCACCTGATGTAGAAACTTGGGAGACACCTTTTTATTTCTCTGTACCCATTATACCCCCAACCAATTAGTCAGTAAATTTTGTGAAATCTCTGTCAGCAATATTTCTCACTTTAATTCTTTTCCATTCTCAATGTTGCTACCTTAGTTTTGTCCATTATTCAGTTTGTACTATTACCACAATTGCATCTTAATATATCTAAGGCATTTTTTCCTCCAATCTAGCTAGTATGTCAGGTTAATTTTTCTAAAGTTTCCCTCTACTATTTAAAAATCTTTATATTACTACTTCTCTGGCTAGGAAATAAATGCCCAACTCTTTAGAGTGACATTTACTCCTTCTATCATTTATCTTTCATCCTTTCCTGCAATAGTCTGACATTTTGCCTGTGTACTAGCAAATGAGTATTATTTTGCACTACTCTCAAACCTCTCATATCTTCTCACCCTGGTGCTAATACTTCTGTCATTCTTTCCACATTGAATATGTTGCTGCACTCCTAGTCATCTCCATCCATCCAATTCCTAACCATCCTAATATTATACTGCAATTTACTTCCACAAAGATCCGCATCATTCTCTTTTTCCCAGCCAGGAATGGATTCTTTCTCTTCTGAATTCTCATAGCACTTTGGGCCTCTTTTTAATGCAATTAAAACATGTTGCCTTATGTTATAATCTTTGGTCCTCTCCTAAAATAAATTCAGTAAGGTCAGAGATCACCTGCATCTTAATCAATATGTTATTTCAAGTGTCAACCATGGCGCCTAGCTCACACATGTTTATTAAATGAATGGTTATATAATAGTCATCTATAAGCTATTAAGATATATAAATATTCATTATTACCAAATCTGACGCAGAATCTAAGGGATTGATATACATCAAATAAATTTTTTGTTAAAAGAATGATGATTTTGCCCTGGCCAGTGTGGCACAGTTGTTTAGAGTGTTTTCTTTTGCACCAAAAGGTCTCAGATTCAATTCCAGATCAGGGCACATATCTACCTAAGTTTTGTGTTCAGTCCCTAATTGGGGTGTAGGCAAGAGGCAACTGATTGAAGTTTCTCTCCCTTCCTCTCTCTGAAATCAATGAGCATGTCCTCGGCTAAGGATTTAAAAAAAAAAAAAGAATGATGATTTTGCTCATTAGTAGTTTTTGGATCTTTTTAGTGATGGCTGTTTTCTCTGATTACTTAGGAATTATTTTAATTTTTTATTGTTTAAAGTATTATATATGTCTCCTATTCCTCCCATCGACACCCCCCCCCCGGCCACTTCCACCCCTCAGAACAAGCCTCCACCGCCCCAGTGTCTGTGTCCATTGGTTATGCTAATATGCATGCATACAAGTCCTTTGGTTGATCTCTAACCCCAGCCCCTCTTCCCCTGCCTTCTCTCTGAGGTTGGATGGTCTGTTCAGTGTTACCTTGTCTCTGGATCTATTTTTGTTAAACAGTTTATGTTTTTCATTATATCCCACATATGAGTGAGATCATGTGATATTTATCTTTCTCCAACTGGCTTATTTCGCTTAGCATAATGCTCTCCAGTTCCATCCATACTGTTGCAAATGGTAAAACTTCCTTCTTTATAGCAGCGTAAAATTCCATTGTGTAGATATACCTCAGTTTTTGAATCCACTCATCTGCTGATGGGCACTTAGGTTGTTTCCAAATCTTAGCTATTGTAAATTGTGCTGCTATGAATATAGGGGTGCATATGTCCTTTCTGATTGGTGTTTCTGGTTTCTTGGGATATATTCTTAGAAGTGCGATTACTGGGTCAAATGGGAGTTCCACTTTTGACTTTTTGAGGAAACTCTGTACCAAAAGTTTATTTTAAGTGTGATAAATTTATATTGTTTTATGTTTGCTTCTATGAACACTAAGAAATTTATTGGTAATACATTTGTAATGAATGTATTATGAAATTATAATAAAAATTTAATCTGTTTGAAACCTTATTAAATATTTTTATTCTACATATTTTGTTTTATGTAAGAGTACCTTAACTGAGTGAGCATGTCACTGAGGAGACTATTTCAAATCATTGCTGAGATATATTAAAACTATACAGAGCTAATGAGTAAATTTACAAAATATGCAAAAATAATGCGCTGACTTGAGAGAAAAGAAAGAAAATACCCCTCTTCACCTTAAATAAGAGAAAAATAGATATCTTTTGCTAATGTGGGGAAAATATAAACTTGAGTGTGTTTATACTCCCAGCAGCTTCAGAACACTAGGCAATTACTGCCTTCTGTCATTGTTATTTTTCTTCTCTAAAGAATAAGAAAGCAAAGTGTGGGGTAGAAGGGGTCAAGGGGGGAAAAGAGGGGATATCTGTAATACTTTCAACAATAAAGATAAATTTAAAAAGAAGAAAGCAATAACTCTAAGTGCTGTGTTATTGAAAACAGAGTTAAGACCTTTCCTGCATTTTGCTGAAACAAACCAGACAAAAGTAACTGAACCATGTTTGACTGAATTCATATAGAAAAGCAGCTCTAGGCACTTTCTCACCAAGCCAATCTAAAAGTTAACAATCAACTCCCAGTAATATATATACATATATATGTGTGTGTGTGTATATATATGTATACACACACACACACACACACACACACACACACACACACACACACACACATATATATACATATATATACACACACACACACACCTGTTTATATATATACACTGAGTGGCCAGATTATTATGATCTCTGAAAGCATAACAATCTGACCACTCAGTGTGTGTGTGATATATATATATATATATATATATATATATTAAAGGCCCGGTGCATGAATTCGTGCATGGGTGGGGTCCGGCCAGCCTGGACAGGGGGAGGGGACATGGGCGGTTAGCTGGCCTATCTGCTGGTCGAACTCCTGGTGGAGGGGACAATTTGCATATTAGACTTTTATTATATAGGATATACACTGAGTGTCCAGATTATTATGCGTTCAGATATATATATATATGCTATCTGAGGGTTGGGTAAGTTGTATAAATTGTAAAATATTCCTAATAAAGTTATTAACATTTTTGAATACTTACTTTATGAAAGCACTGTGCTTAAAAGTGTCTGTGCATCATCTTATCTAATCTTTGTGACAGCTCTGTGAAGTAGAGTCTATTATTATGCCCATTTCTCAGATGAGGAAACCCATGGTTACAATGATTAACTTGTCCAAAGTTATACCAACATGAAGTGTCTGAGCTGGAAAGACAATTCAGGTATTATCCTAGAAACCCAAATCTTAACCATTGCAATATTCTTAGATTTTTCTTTAAAAAATATTGCTCTACACTAAATTTAAAATACAATTTAAAGTTCAGATGTTTTAAATACAAGTTGCTTCTTTAATAAACAAGATAGGAAAATATTTTAAGAATTAGGGGGAGAGTTGTAGTATTAGAAAAAAATCTCATCTGAGTCTTACTTAGACAGTGCTTTTATCTCATATTTTAAGCCATTCTCCATATGGTGGTACAAACCATAAATTGCAATTTTAAGTTTCTTTTTTTTAATTTCTTTATTGATTATGGTGTTACATATGTGTCCTTATTCCCCCATTACCCCCATCCACCCCTCATGCCCTCACCCCCCTGTTGTCTGTGTCCATTGGTTAGGCTTATATGCATGCGTACAAGTCCTTTGGTTGATCTCTCCCCCTTCTCCCCACCCTCCCCTACCTTCCCTCTGAAGTTTGATGGTCTAATCAATGCTTCTCTGTCTCTGGATCTATTTTTATTCATCAGTTTATGTTGTTCATTATATTCCATAAATAGGTGAGATCATGTGATATTTATCTTCCACCAACTGGCTTATTTTGCTTAGCATAATGCTCTCCAGTTCCATCCACGCTGTTGCAAATGGTAAGAACTCCTCCTTTTTTACCACAATGCAGTATTCCATTGTGTAGATGTACCACAGTTTTTGAATCCACTCATCTGTAAAGGGCGCTTAGGCTGTTTCCAAATCTTAGCTATGGTGAATTGTGCTGCTATGAACATAGGGGTGCATATGTCCTTTCTGATTGGTGTTTCTAGTTTCTTGGGATATATTCCTAGAAGTGGGATCACTGGGCAAAATGAGAGTTCCATTTTTAGTTTTTTGAGGAAACTCCATACTGTTCTCCACAGTGGCTGCACCAGTCTGCATTCCCAGGAGCAGTGCACAAGGGTTCCTTTTTCTCTGCACCTCACCAACACTTGTCATTTGTTGATTTGTTGATGATAGCCATTCTGACAGGTGTGAGATGGTAACTCATTGTCATTTTGATTTGCATCTCTTGGACGATTAGTGAATTTGAGCATGTTTTCATATGCCTCTTGTCCTTCCTTCTGTCTTCTTTTGAAAGGTATCTATTTAGGTCCATTACCCATTTTTTGATTGGGTTGTTTATCTTCCTTTTATTAAGTTGTATGAGTTCCCAGTACATGTTGGAGATTAAGCCCTTATCGATGATAACATTGGCAAATACGTTCTCCCATGCAGTGGGCTTTCTTGTTCTTTTGCTGATGGTTTCTTTTGCTGTGAAAAGCTTTTTATTTTGATGTAGTCCCATTTGTTTATTTTCTCTTTAGTTTCCATTGCCCTAGGAGCAGTATCAGTGAAGAAATTGCTTCGGCATATGTCTGAGATTTTGCTGCCTATGGATTTATTTAGTATTTTTATGGTTTCCCATCATATGTTTAAGTCCTTTATCCATTTTGAGTTTATTTTTGTGTATGGTGTAAGTTGGTGCTCTAGTTTCATCTTTTTGTATGTATCTGTCCAATTTTCCCAACACCCTTTATTGATGAGACTGTCTTGACTCCATTGTATGTTCATGCCTCCTTTGTTTAATATTAATTGAGCATAACGGTTAGGGTCAATTTCTGGGTTCTCTATTCTATTCCATTGGTCTATATGCCTGTTCTTGTGCCAGTAGCAGGCTGTTTTTAGAACAGTGGCTTTGTAATACAGCTTGATATCTGGTATTGAGATCCCACCTACTTTGTTCTTCTTTCTCAGGATTGCTGCAGTTATTTGGGGTCTTTTTTTATTCCAGATAAATTTTTGGGAAGTTCATTCTAGGTCTGTGAAATATGCCATTGGTATTTTAATGGGGAGTACATGGAATCTGTAGATTGCTTTGGGTAGTATGGACATTTTAATGATGTTGATTCCACCAATCCATGAACATGGTATGTTCTTCCACCTATTTATATCTTCCTCTATCTCTTTTTTCAGTGTCCTATAGTTTTTTGCATATATGTCTTTTACCTGCTTAGTTAAGTTTATTCCTAGGTATCTTAATTTTTTGATGCAATGGTAAATGGGTTTGTTTTTTTAGTCTCTCTTTCTGTAAGTTCATTATTGGTATATAGAAATGCCATAAATTTCTTGGCGTTAATTTTGTATCCTGCTACATTGCCAAATTCATTTATTAAGTCTAATAATTTTTTATGGAGTCTTTAGGGTTTTCTATGTACATTATCATGTCATCTGCGAATAAGGACAGTTTTACTTCTTTTCCAATTTGGGTGCATTTTATTTCTTCTTCTTGTCTGATCACAGTGGCTAGTACTTCCAGTACTATGTGGAACAGGAGTGGTGAGAGTGGGCATCCCTGTCTTGTTCCTGTTCTTAGGGAAAATGGTTTTAGTTTTTGCCCATTGAGTATGATGTTGGCTGTTGGTTTGTCATATATGGCTTTTATTATGTTGAGGTATGATCCTTCTATTCCAACTTTGCTGAGAGTTTTTATCAAGAAAGGGTGTTGGATTTTGTCACATGCTTTTTCTGCATAAATTGATATGACTATGTGATTTTTATCTCTCAATTTGTTTATATGATGTATCACGTTTATTGTTTTACAGATATTGTACCATCCTTGCATCCCCGGGATAAATCCTACTTGGTCATGGCGTATGATCTTTCTGATGTACTGCTGGAGCAGATTTGCTAGAATTTTGTTGAGGATTTTGGCATCTATGTTCATGAGGGATATTGGCCTGTAAATCCTTTCATTGTGTTGTCTTTATCTGGTTTTGGTATTAGGGTGATGCTGACCTCATAGAATGAGCTTAGAAGTGTTCCTTCCTCTTGAATTTTTTGAAATAGTCTGAGGAGGATAGGTTTTAGTTCTTCCTTGAATGTTTGGTAAAACTTTCCTGTGAAATTGTCTTGCCCCAGGCTTTTGTTTGCTGGAAGCTTTTTGATGACTGTTTCAATTTCTTCTATAGTTATTGGCCTACTAGGGGCCCGGTTCACAAAATTCGTGCACTGGGGGTGGAGGGTCTCTCAGCCCAACCTGCCCTCTCAGATACTGGGAGCCCTCAGGGGATGTCCTACTGACGACTTAGAGAGCGGGCCTAAGCTGCAGTCTGGCCTCCCTTTGTGGGAGGCGACCGGGCTGATCAAGAGAAGGCACCAGCCCCATCACCCCACTGCTATAGCCACTGCCAGTCACCACAGCCACAAAGGTGTTTTCATCAACACAGACTCCAGTCCCTTCACCATGAAAAAATGACAACTTTCTTTAGGCATTTTCAAGATGTGTCTTTCATAGGATATAAGATTTCTTTCTTTGTTTTGTTTTTAATCCTCACCTGATGATAAGTTTCCATTGACTTTTAGAGAATGTGGAAGAGAAAGGGAAAGACAGAGAGAAACATCAAAGTGAGAGGAACACTTTGATTGGTTGCCTCCTGCATGAGCCCTGACCTGGGCCCTGGCCAGAGAGGAGCCTGCAATCTAGGTACATGCTCTTGATCAGAATTGAACCCAGACCCTGTAGTCGGCAGGCGGAGGCATTATCCACTGAGCCAAACAGGCTAGGGCAGGATATGATATTTCTTAGCCCTCCAGCAGCGGACCTTCGTTTTTTCCCCCAGAAGTGTGGTGGAAAAACCCTAGATCATCTTTTTGGATTCTTACTACCCAAGTTACTAAGAATATTACCAGTGGCATAAGCCAATGAGCAGTCAGAAAAGGTGTTTCCTCTATAGTTCACACCAATCGTTGGCTGGGCCCTTCCCAGGCCTAAAGCCTCTAGCCGAAGCTTTAGGCCTGGGCAGGGGACCCCCAGCTCCCTCTGATCACCAGCTCCACCCATGCCCAGGCCTAAAGCCTCTGGGCCTGGGCAGGAGACTCCCAGCTCCCTCAGATCACTGGCTCCGCCCCTGCCCAGGCCTAAAGCCTCTAGCCCCCCAGCTCCCTCCGATCACTGGCTCTGCCCCCGCCCCCTCAGCTCTGATAGCAGGCTTGGCCCTGCCCAGGAGCCCCCTGGATCAGGCCCTTCCAAGGCTGCTCAGGGCCCACATGGGGCTTACCTCAGAGTGACCTGGGTGACAGGATATTCCGGGGATCCAGGCTCTGGGCGCCAATGTATGCAAATTAACTGCCATCTTTGTTGGGTTAATTTGCATACTCATCCTGATTTGCTATGGGAGTAGCGGAGGTACGGTCAATTTACATGTTTGTCTATTATTAGGTAAGATTAAGATTTTTAGAATCTTCCTGATTGAGTTTTGGAAGGTTGTATTTTTCTAGGAATATGTCCATTTCCTCCAGGGTGTCTAGTTTGTTGGAATAGAGATGTTCATAGTTTGTTTGATTTTTAATAATTCTTTGAATTTCTGTGGGGTCTGTTGCTATTTCTCCTCTTTCCTTTCTGATTTTTTTTATTTGGGTCCTCTCTCTTTGCTTCTTGGTGAGACTGGCTAGAATTTCATCAATCTTGTTTATCCTTTTAAAGAACCAGCTCTTGACTTCTTTGATCTTTTGTATTGTTTTTTGGTCTCTATGTCATTTATTTCTGCTCTTATCTTTATTATCTCCTTCCTTCTACTCACTCTGGGCTTTTCTTGTTGCTCTCTTTCTAATTCTTTGAGTTGTAGAATCAGATGATTTATTACTATTTTTTGTTTGTTTTTTGAGGTAGGCCTGTAGCACTATAAACTTCCCTCTCAGGACTGCTTTCATTGTGTCCCATAGATTTTGGATTGTTGTGTTTTTATTGTCATTAGTTTCCAGGATATTTTTAATGTCTTCTTTGATCTCTTTGGTAATACAATCACTGTTTAATAGCATGCTATTCAGCTTCCAAGGGTTTGAATTTTGGGGGCTGTTTTTATTGTAGTTTATTTCGAATATTATACCATTGTGGTCTGATAAAATGCTTGGTATGATTTCAATCTTCTTGAATTGGGGGAGACCTTGCTTATGACCCAATATGTGGTCTATTTTTGAAAATGTCCAATGTGCATTTGAGAAGAACATATATTCCGTGTCTTTGGGGTGAAATGTTCTGAATATGTCAATTAAATCCATCTGATCTAGTGAGTCATTTAGGATTGCTGTTTCTTTGCTGATTTTTTGTCTAGAGGATTTATCCAGTGATGTCAGTGTTGTATTAAAGTCCCCTACTATGATTGTATTATTGTCGATCTCTCCCTTGATATCTTTTTTATGTATTTGGGTGCTCCTGGATTGGGTGCATATATGTTTATCAGTGTTATATCCTCTTGTATCAATCCCTTTAGTATTATGAAATGGCCTTCCGTATCTCTTGTTATGGCCTTCACTTTGAGGTCTATTTTGTCAGATATAAATATTGTTCCCCCAGCTTTTTTTTCATTTCCATTTGCCTAAAAGCTATTTTTCCATCCCTTCACTTTCAGTCTGTGTGAGTCCCTTGTTCTAAGGTGGGTCTCTTGTAGACAGTATATATATGGGTCATGTTTTTTTATCCATTCACTCACTCGATGTCTTTTGTTTGGAAAATTTAGTCTGTTGACGTTTAATGTTATTATTGAAAGGTAATTGTTTGTAGCCATTTTTATTTTTTGTGCCTGTGTTCTTTCTTATCTTCTCATTTCTTCTTTTTACACCAGTTCCTTTAACATTTCTTGCATTGATGGCTTGGTAGTGATAAATCCCTTAGCCTTTTTTTGTCAGTGAAGCTCCTTATTTCCCCTTCAATTTTGAATGATAGCCTTGCTGGATAGAGTATTCTTGGATTCAGTCCCTTGCTTTGCATCACTTTGTAAATTTCTTTCCATTCTTTTCTGGCCTGATGTGTTTCTGTTAAGAAATCATTTGATAATCTAATGGGAGCTCCCTTTTATGTAACTTTCTGTCTCTTTCTTGCAGTCTTTAAGATTCTCTCTTTGTCCTGAACATTTGTCATTGTAATTATGATTGGTCTTGGTGTGGGTATTTTTGGGTTCATCTTGTTTGGGACTCTCTGTGCTTGTGTGACTTTTTTCTTCCCCACACCAGGGAAGTTTTCTGACATTGTTTCTTTAAATAACTTTTCTAACCCGTTTTCCTCGTCCTGTTGTTCTGGCACCCCTATTATTCGTATGTCGCTTCGTTTCATGTTGTCCTATAGCTCCCTTAGGCTCTCCTCCTGTCTTTTAATTTTTTTCTCCAATTGCAGTTCAGTTTGTGTGTGTTTTGCTTCCCTGTCTTCTAATTCACTAATTCGGTCCTCTGCTTCTCCTAGTCTACTGTTGAAACTTTCCATGGTGTTTTTATTGCAGCTATATCACTCTTCATTTCTTCTTGATTCTTACATAAGTTATTGATTTTTTTCATCCATTTCTTCTTGATTCTTACATAATTGGTTGATTTTTTCCTCCATCTGTTTTATGAACTGTATAACCCTCATTCTGTATTATTTTCTGACATATTGCTTGCCTCTGTTTCACTTAGCTGTTTTTTCTGGCGATTCCTCCTTTTTTTTCCTTTGGGGGTTTCTTTGTCTACCTATTTATGGTCTCACCAACTGATCTAGATGTCGAGTCGTGCAGGGCTGCTCCTTGGGTGGCAGTGGCTCCTTGGGATGTGGTTGCTCCTCAGGCTCTCAGTGAAGTGGCTGGTCCTCAGTTGGCAGCGGCTCCTTCGGTGGGTGCTGTTCGCAGCAGTGGTGTCTCCTCTGGATGGTGAGGAAGGCTGCTCGCACAGCTGCTGTTCCTTGGACAGGGAGTGGGCTGCTCACGTGGCTGCTTCTCCTCAGATAGGGGTGGACTGCTCACATGGCTGTTGCTCCACAGATCAGGGCTGGCTACACGCTGATGCTGTTCCTCAGATGGGGCAGGCTGCTCATGAGGCTGCAGCTTCTTGGACAGGAGCAGGTTGCTTGCTGGGTGGTGCTCCTCATACGGGTGCAGGCTCCTCGTGCAGCTGCTGCTCCTTGGATGGGGGTCAGGCAGCTTGCTTGGCTGTTGCTCCTCAGGTGGGAGTGAGCTGCATGTGTGGCTGCTGTTCCTCGGACAGGGGCAGGCTGTGCAGGACTGCCACTCCTCGGATGTGGGCGGTCTGCTCCTTCGGCTGCTGCTCCTTGGTCTGGGGCAGGCTGCTTGGGCAACTTCTGCTCCTCAAATGGGGGTGGGCTGCTTGCGGCGCTGTTGTTCCTCACACAGGGGCTGGCTGCTCACACAGCTGCTACTCCTTGGACAGGGGATAGACTGCTTGCGTGGCTGCTGCTCTTCAGGCGGGAGAGAGCTGCATGTGTGGCTGCTGCTCCTCGGCTGGGGGTGGGCCGTTCACCCAGCTGCTGCTCTTCGAACCAGTGTGGGCTGCGCAGGGCTGCTTAGAAGTGGGCGGGCTGCTTGGGCGGCTGCTGCTTCTCAAATGGGTGCAGGCTGCTTGCGGCACTGCTGTTCCTCAAAAGGGGGCAGGTTGCTCACATTGAACCAGCCCGCTGCTGCTCCTCGGACAGGTGCAGGGTACAGGCTGCACGCAGCTGCTGCTCCTCGGATGGGGGTGGGCTACACGCAGCTGCTGCTCCTCGGATGGGGGCAGGCTGCACAGGGCTGCTGCTCCTCAAATGTGGGCGGGCCACATGAGGCTGCTGCTCTTAGGCCTGGGGCAGGCTGCTTGCAGGGCTGCTGCTCTTTGGACAGGAGTGGACTGCTAAAGTGTCTGCTGCTCGTGTGGTTGTAGTGCTCTGGGCTAAAGCTTTGGGCCAGTCAGAGGGTAGCTTGCTTCAGAACTCACAGGAGCCTGCGCCCGGGGTAGCTGGATACTCATTGACTGTGGGACCACAGTCGAGGTAGCAGGACCCTGGCAGGTGTGGCTGTAGAGTCCCAGGTGTTCTCTGAGGGCACCCTGGGTGGAGAAGAGCCTGGGCTCCCAGTTACAGCTGCTCTCCCCTTCAAAAAGGCTAGGCATCTGTGGACAAGCCAGCCTCCCAGTACTGTTGGCAATGGTAGCAGAGGCTGCCTAGTTAGGCATGCCCGGTTAGCCTGCCCCAGAAGGTCCTGTGGGATCTAACTGCCTTACTCACATACACACAAATACATCCCATATGACCACACACTCCTCTTTTGCTCCCTCACTCACTCATGCTCTCTCCCTCACTGCCGCCTTCTTCCTGCCTCTGTAGCTGCGTCTGGGGTGTTATTGACCCATTCGTGGATGAAGTTTCCTCTCCAGGTGTCTGGTTAATGTGGCTCACTCTCTAGCTCCTGACCAGACAGGATAAAATTCACCTCAGCAAGACACAACACAAAGGGAACAAAGCATGAATATACTCACAACACCAATGACCCCACTATAAGTAACCACCTGAGAAAAGAGAATTAGGGGAGAGAAAAGAGAGCACAAATGATATCCAAGAGAGAGAAAAAGGAGAGAAAAGAAAAAGGAAGAAAAAGGAGAATATATATATATATATATATATATATATATATATATATATATATATGGAAAACACCACAAAACCAATAGATAAACCTAAAAGAATACAAACAGCAAATACCCAGCAAAGAGGGTGGGGGCAGAATCTGTAGAGGTTGAGCTTATATACAGAAAATAAGATTAAGAATTGGATGAATATGGGGAGGTCCTCAGTTCAGTGTAGAGGAAGTATAAAGGGGATGGGTGGATAAGAAGAAATAGATTGAGAAGAAATAATAATAATAATAAATTTACAAAAAAAATTGTTTTCAAAATTGGTATAAAAAATAAAAATAATAAATAAAAATAAAATAAAATGGAGTGATGGAAAAATAATGAGAAAAGAAATAGAAAATAAAGCAACAAATAAAAACAGGAAAACAAAAAACGAAGAAAAAAGATCAAATAATAATAAAAAATAAATAAAAATTAAAATGAAAAGTGAAGTGTCGTTCCTTTGGCTGGCTTAAGATCCCAGTCTTCTGTACTGTCTTTAGGCAAGTCCCTTTGGACTCTCAGGCACTATTTCATGTGTGTTTTTTAATCCTTTGTGCCATTCAGAGTGGGATCTGGGTGTGGCTGTGTTGGTTGACTGGAAACTGGAGGGAGGGGCTATCTCTTTAGGACAAAATGGCTGTCCATGTCCTGGGCTCAGGTGTGACTCAGTGCCATACATGCTGCCACTTCTCCTGGACCGCCACTCTCCCCAGACTCCAAGGGTCTGCACCTTCTCCCTCATCTCAGCTATGGGTAAGTGTCTGTATCCAAAAGGTCCTATGAACTAGGTTCAGTGAAGGAAGGCTCAGGCCACAGACAAGGGAAAGACTGGGCCTCTGCATGCTCCTCTCTTGCTAGTGCTGCGTGGTCTGGCCAGCCCTTCAGGCTGCACCCTCTGGGTTCAGGCTTTTGTGACTGTGGACCCCGATCTAGAATCCCCTGCGGTCCAGCAGTCCTGTGGCCCTTCTTTCCACAGTCAGATGCTGTGCCTGACCCCAGGGACGTGGCTTGGTGCTGTGTGGGTTCCCTCAGGGGTCTGGCAGACTCGCCTGCCCCGCTCCTTGATTTTACCTTTTTCCAGGGATCCTCTACCCTTCCCAACTGCAAACTGTCTCACCCACTGAGTCTCCTTTGCCAATTCAGATTGGATGTTATTCATTTCAGCTGTTCTTTCTATCTGCTCCGGGACAAGGCTCGGGACACGTCTGTCTGTTCTCTTGCCATTTTGTCTCTCTTTGCAGTTTTAAGTTTCTTTGAAATCTACCTAATAATAGAGTAATATGCAAATTGACCAAACCTTTGCTATGCTAAGCCATGCCCACCATCCAAGGCATGCCCACTAGCCAATCAGGAGAAAATATGCAAATAAACCCAACCAAGATGGCTATAGCCACTGAGAGCGGGAGGGAGGCTTGGGTTTCCGTGTAACAAAAGAAGCCATCCTGTTGCCAGCCTAAGCCTTCACTCAAGGCTACAAAATTTCAATTGTAGAAGGTAAATAAATTCCAGATACCAGGGCCTCCTCTTGGGTCGCCAGGGGGCGTGGCCAGCCTGCAAACCACCACAGGCCCCTCGCTCAGGCCGCCCCACGTCCCAAGGGAACCCCCACCCTTCAGGGCAAACCAGTCAGCACCCACCCATGCACCAGGCCTCTATCCTATCTAATAAGAGAGTAATACGCAGATTGACCATCACTCCAACACACAATATGGATGCACCCATGTGGTCAAAGATCCTGCCCCCATGTGGACACAAGATGGCCACCACAAGATGGCCAGCAGGGGAGGGCAGTTGGAGGCGATCAACCCTGCAGGGGAGGGCAGTTAGGGGTGACCAGGCTGGCAGAGGAGGGAAGTTGGGGGCAAACAGGCTGGCTGGGAGCAGTTAGGCATCAATCAGGCTAGCAGCGGAGTGTTTAGGGGGTGATCAGGCTGGCAGGCAGAAGCGGTTAGGGGCAATCAGGAAGGCAGGCAGGTAACCAGTTGGGAGCCAGCAGTCCTGGATTGTGAGAGGGATGTCTCAGATTGGAGAGGGTGCAGGCTGGGCTGAGGGACACGCCCTCCCCTCTGTGCACGAATTTCGTGCACTGGGCCTCTAGTGTTAATATAAGAACTTTCACAGTTAACATTTAAAATCTTTAAGTTCTGCAGTGAGAGAAAAAGTCATAAAATATATTTTCATATTCAAAACTATTGAGAAACTTTCGACATTTACAATTCTTGCCTTACTTTCAACCAATGAAGAGGAATACTTTATAAAAAAATGAATATAAACCCAAGACATCCCATTGCCACAGGAGAAGTACTGCTATTTGTTACTTTACAATTCACTGCTTTATTCATTGATTGCTGCCTAGTTAGCATTCAACTGTACAGTAATTCCTCCACAACCATTAGTTCTGTTCAGGTCAAAATTCAGTTATTCCTCTTTGAGAAAGCAGTCTAGCAGAGTGGCTAAGGGAGTGGAATCTGCAGCCAAATGCTTGGGTCCAAATTCTGGTTCCACAATTTAGTCAGCTGGGTGATGTTAGGCAAATTACTTAACCTTGCCACACCTCAGTTTCCTGATCTATAAAATAATAATAATAATAACAATAATAATAACAACAGTACTTCCTCATAGGTTTTTGTGAAATTGCAAGAGTTAATATATACAACATAAGTAAAGTGCTTAGAATGGTGCCTGTCACAGAATAAGTGTTATTCCTGTTAACTATTATCATTTATCTTTTAACTATTTTTCCTCCAAAATTTCAGTTTCAGCATATACAAACTTGATTCCCCTAAATGAGAATAATTAGAGAAGTTGGGGGAATGGGGATGCTGACTAGTGGTAATAGAAAAGGGAAAATAGGAAACAAAGCCAAAGTGCAGTAAGCCTTCCATATCCACGGGTTCTGCATCCATACAAACATATCCACAAATTTAATCAACTGTTGAGCAAACATATTCAGAAAAAAGGTTACATTGTTGCTGACGTGTATTGTGTAGTTAGGCCTACAGTGGTTGTGTCTGCACTGAACAGGTACAGGCTTTTTATCTTCTCATTATACCCTAAATATTACAGTAAAACAACTACTTACATAGCATTTATATCTTCTATAATAATAAAAGCGTAATATGCTAATTAAACAAGATGTCCTTCCAGATGACCTTCCAGACGAAGCCAGGGCTGCGAAGGTTGAAACAAGCTGTCACAGCTGCGAGGGCCAAGCCCCTTGCACAAATTTCGTGCATTGGTCCTCTAGTTGTATTATAAGTAACTAGGAATTATAAGTAACTAGAGATAATTTAAACTATATTGGAGGATTTATGTAGGCTATATGCAAATACTATACCAATTTAGCTAAGGGCATCCAAAGATTTGGGTATCTTCAGGGGGTCCTGGAACCAGTCCCCTGTAGTTACCAAGGGACAGATACAACTGTATACATTTCTGCAGTGCAAGCTAGAGAAGATACAAAAAGCGGAGGGAAAGTAACCAAGCTTTAGAACTGTATTCAGGTATCTGAGGAAGGAGGGAATTGAGATACAATCAAGAGGATCTGACAGCATATTTTGTGGGAAGAACATACTAACTCAGCTAAATGGGACCATTTGAAAATTCCCATAAAGATTTTCTTCATCTCAAATTTCAGGGGCCTATGCTTCTCTAGGATCTGCAACTTGAAAAAACACTGAGTCATAACACCTGGAAAGCCTTGAGCATTTGGATGGTGGACTAGATACAGAGGAACACTGTTACCATCTACTAATGTGTATACAACCATCATGAAAGTGAAACAAGCTGATAAATTTCTCCTTGAAACCACAAGAGCGGAAAGGAGAAAGAAGGGAACCCTGAGCAGTTTCTAATGAGCAAAGTATGACAAATGAACACTAATTTTCCAGTCTTCAGTATTGGTCATTTACAATGTGAAAAAGCCCTTGTAACTCTGTCTCTTAATGTGCCAGACTCATCGTCTCAGTTTAGTGCAGCTAAAATCTATTTATAAGGGCTTTTTTTTTTTTTTTTTTTTTTTTTTTTTTTCCAATTTTTTTATTAAGGTATTATATGTGTACATATCTTACCATTGCCCTCCCCACACCCCACTCCCATATATGCCCCCACCCCCCAGAGTTTTGCATCCATTGGTTATGCTTATATGCATGCATACAAGTCCTTTGATTGATCTCTTATCTCCCCCACCTCTCCCTAACCTTCCCCTTGTAATTTGACAGTCTGTTTGATGCTTTACTGTCTCTGTATCTATCTTTTTGTTCAAGTTTATAATGTTCTTTATTATCCATAAATGAGTGAGATCATGTGGTATTTTTCTTTCATTGACTGACTTATTTCACTTAACATAATGTTCTCCAATTCCTCCCAGGTTGCTGCAAATGATGAGAATTCCTTCTTTTTGATGGCAGCATAGTATTCCATTGTGTAGATGTACCACAGTTTTCTGATCCAGTCATCTGCTGACGGGCACCTAGGCTGTTTCCAAATCTTAGCTATGGTGAATTGCGCTGCTATGAACATAGGGGTGCATATATCCTTTCTAATTGGTGTTTCTAGTTTCTTCGGATATATTCCCAGGAGTGGGATTACTGGGTCAAATGGGAGTTCCATTTTCAGTTTTTTGAGGAAACTCCATACTGTTCTCCACAGTGGCTGCACCAGTCTGCAATCCCACCAGCAGTGCACGAGGGTTCCTTTTTCTCCGCATCCTCGCCAACACTTGTCGTTTGTTGATTTGTTGATGATAGCCATTCTGACAGGTGTGAGATGGTACCGCATTGTTGTTTTGATTTGCATCTCTCGGATAATTAGTGACGTTGAGCATGTTTTCATGTGTCTCTTGGCCTTCCTTCTGTCTTCTTTTGAAAAGATTCTATTTAGGTCTGTTGCCCATTTTTTTATTGGATCATTTATCTTCCTTTTATTAAGTTGTATAAGCTGCCTGTAGATGTTGGAGATTAAACCTTTATCAGTGATGCCATTTGCAAATATGTTCTCCCATGCAGTGGGCCTTCTTGTTGTTTTGTTGATGGTTTCTTTTGCTGTGAAAAAGCTTTTTATTTTGATGTAGTCCCATTTGTTAATTTTCTCTTTAGCTTCCATTGCCCTAGGGGCAGTGTCAGTGAAGAATTTCTTTTGGCATATGTCTGACATTTTGCTGCCTGTGGATTGCTCTAGTATTTTTATGGTTTCCCGTCTTATGTTTAAGTCCTGTATCCATTTTGAGTTTATTTTTGTGTATGGCGTAAGTTGGTGATCAAGCTTCATTTTTTTGCATGTATCTGTCCAATTTTCCCAACACCATTTATTGAAGAGACTGTCTTTATTCCATTGTATGTTCATGCCTCCTTTGTCAAATATTAATTGAGCATAGTGGTTTGGGTCAATATCTGGATTCTCTATTCTGTTCCATTGATCTATATGTCTGTTCTTGTGCCAGTACCAGGCTGTTTTGAGAACAGTGGCTTTGTAATACAGCTTGAAATCTGGTATTGAGATCCCTCCTACTTTATTCTTCTTTCTCAGGATTGCTGTGGCTATTCGGGGTCTTTTTTTATTCCAGATGAATTTTTGGAGAGTTCTTTCAAGGTCTGTGAAATATGCCGTTGGTATTTTAATGGGGAGTGCATTGAATCTATAGATTGCTTTGGGTAGTATGGACATTTTAATGATGTTGATTCTACCAATCCATGAACATGGTATGTTCTTCCATCTGTTTACGTCTTCCTCTATCTCTTTTTTCAGTGTCCTGTAGTTTTCCGTGTATAGGTCTTTTACCTCCTTAGTTAAGTTTATTCCTAGGTATCTTAATTTTTTTGGTGCGATGGTAAATGGGATTGCCTTTTTAGTCTCTCTGTCTGTAAGTTCACTATTGGTGTATAGAAAGGCCATAGATTTCTTGGCGTTAATTTTGTATCCTGCTACATTGCCGAATTCATTTATTAAGTCTATGAGTTTTTTGACGGAGTCTTTCGGATTTTTTATGTACAATATCATGTCGTCTGCAAATAAAGACAGCTTTACTTGTTCTTTTCCAATCTGGATGCCTTTTATTTCTTCTTCTTGTCTAATTGCAATGGCTAATACTTCCGGCTTTTAGGTACACTCATGGGGTCAATCTATCTAAATCTGGGTGTTTAAAATTGTAAGTTTTTCAAATATGACTTATTATAGAGATTTTGAGGAGCCTTCCCCTCAAGGTTGGGGAAGAACCCACCTATTACACTTCTTGCCTACTTTAACTAATTATCAGTGATTTCCACTGATGTCAGAAGAGATGATGGTAGTACTACATATCTATTCAGGGAAAACTACAAAGTTGCTTGATTTTTAAGTTATGGTAAAGAATTTAAATAATATATTCTCTAGGAATACATTATATAAAAAAATAAATGTATCCAGAATTAGGTTATTGACTGGCCTTCATTTGGTGGCTGACTGGGCTTCATCTTGTCTGTTTACCATTCAACTACTTAATTTTAAAGGGCCCTATCCATGAAAATAAAGAGGAAGCCTTACCTGTTGCTGTATTCCTCCATACTGTCCGGATACCAAAATTGTGCTGATTTCATATCAATAATAGAACGATTAATTTTGTCTATGAACCTCTACTCACACATTAGTTTTCACCAGCTCCTATTTCCACTATTTCTTCTTGTAGACATATTAACCCACCCTCGAGATGCCCAGGATGCTGACAAAGGAGATAGGAGACATATTTTGAGAGCTTTTACCTATTACACTACTTCTCCTTAACCCAGTTCTAATATTGCATTCATCTCTATCAAGTGAATAAATCTATTTGTAGA
This sequence comes from Cnephaeus nilssonii, assembly GCF_951640355.1. Lineage (NCBI taxonomy): Eukaryota > Metazoa > Chordata > Mammalia > Chiroptera > Vespertilionidae > Cnephaeus > Cnephaeus nilssonii. Next base: position 27,187,470 of record NC_137071.1, read on the forward strand.
AACAAACAAGCCACATATATACCCAGACCATTAAAGAACTCATTTTAAATGTAGCACATGAAATATTGTTTAACATCTCAACTTGCCCCAGCTCTGAAGTAGAACTGATAATATTGACAGTGGACTGGAAAACCAAGTAGATCCTAAGGTATATACATTACATTACCCATTAGAATTTTCTATAGATTCATACATTTTCTGCACTTCCATGGATAATAATTTATATAGATTATAAGACACATGGAAAACTAACAGGAAATAGGCCTCCAGAAAGATTGTTCAAATAATAGAAACCTGAACAATACAACTTTACAATTAAGTGTGATACCTCCAAAAGTAGTGGAAAAATATAGGAAAGAGAGGCTGTAATTTTCTTCCCTTCTTTTGCCAACTAGAATGCTGATTCCTTCTTTGCTTACATTCAGAGCCATCCATTTTCTTTTTCTTAAAATGATTATGAAAATAATTTCCTCTCAGAATTAAAAAAAAGGAAACTATGGCTTGTGGTGTGGAATTCAGGTAATTATATTGGGAGCAGTGTCACTATGATTTTGGCTTTGCTAATGTTATTGAAATCAAACTCAGTTTAATGGAAACAAAGGTAGGAGAAATAATCTTACATTGTAAGGAAAAAAATAAGACTCCTGCCATCTCTAATTGCCTACACCAAATAGAATTATTTGCTCTTAAAAATATATTTATATAGCCCAACCAGCGTGGCTCAGTGATTGAGCATCGACCTATGAACCAGGAGGTCATGGCTCAATTCCCAGTCAGGGCACATGCCTGGGTTGCAGCTAGATCCCCAGTTGGGGGCATGCAGGAAGCAGCCAATCAATGATTCTCTCTCACCATTGATGTTTCTATCTCTCTCTCTTCCTCTCTGAAATCAGTAAAAATGTATTAAAAATGTATTTATATATAAAATACTAGGTTGAGCTACATACCAAAGCAAGAGACTGCTTTGGGGCCTATGGGAATGTACTAGTAAGAAGAGCAAATATCTAGGGTAATGATGCTAAGTAACAGAACTTGATTCTACTATGAACTCCTATCTTCTAGACACCCCACTTATTCCATCCTGCTTCCCAGTCTTGACCCAGTGAATCATTATACTTTTTTCTCACTACTTTCCTACAATCCAAGCTGTTAGTCAATATCCTCTAAGCCTGCATTTCTCTTTTATGCTTCCAAGCCTTTGTGTATGCCATTCCTCTGCCTAAAATATTATATCTCAGTTTATGAAAATCTATCTCCCAAGTATTTAGTCTATCTTAAAGTCTTCCTTGACTGCCACAGGCAGAAATGGCACTACCTTTTCCAGAAACCTATAGAATACATTTCCATTATAAATTTTTAAAATTTTTTCTTTAAGATAAGCATTTAGACAGCAGATATTTGTTGCATTCCTACTATGCCCAAGACATCCCATTAGGCATTGTGCAGGATATGTGTTTCAGTGCTGAAAGCTGTGCAGTTCTAGAAAATTAAGAATCATTGAACACCTCCAAATATATAATTGAGCAACATATTAAAATTAATGCAATCTTGTTCGAAAGTGCATATTTCTTAGGCATTCTTTAAAAGGAGACTTAATATCAGTTTACTATTAATATCCCAAGTGCATTCTTATTGTAGTTTGGATCGACTCCTATTATTCAAACTTAGTTTTTTTGTTTTTTAAATAAAACTAATGAATTCAAATGTCTGCATATCAACAGAAAAACGATCCCCTCTTCTGTGTAATTAAGTGCATTGTATTAATGTGTGCATAATGTAAAATCAATAAATAATGAATTACCAATGATTATAATTGAATGTTTTCATAATTTTATTGTCAGCCATGATCCATAGTACATTTATACTGCATTAAATTAATTAGTGTGTCATTTCTATTACATACATCAGCAGTGAAGTAATGCAGTAATATCTGTTTTTAATGTTTTAAAGATAGTATATCCCTTATAAAGTAAAAGAAGGAGTTACTAGAGATATTTTCAGTGATGGGCATTTATGGTGGTATCTTTAAGGAGATCTAATAAAGGCATTTATACTTCTTACTAGAAGCCCGGTGCACGAAATTCGTGCACGGCGGGGGGTTGTCCCTCAGCCCAGCCTGTACCCTCTCCAATCTGGGACTCCTGGAGGGATGTCCGACTGCCCGTTTAGGCCCGATCCCACCAGGATCGGGCCTAAACGGGCAGTCGGACATCCCTCTCACAATCCAGGACTGCTGGCTCCCAACTGCTTGCCTGCCTGCCTTCCTGATTGCCCCTAACCGCTTCTGCCTGCCAGCCTGATCACCCCCTAACCACTCTGCTGACAGACTGGTTGATGCTTAACTGCTCCCCTGCCAGCCTGTTTGCCCCCAACTTCCCTCCTCTGCCAGCCTGGTCACCCCTAACTGCCCTCTCCTGCAGGGTTGATCACCTCCAACTGCCCTCCCTTGCAAGCCTGGTCCCTGTCAACTGCCCTCCCTTGCAGGCCTGGTCCCTCACAACTGCCCTCCCTTGCAGGCCGGGTGCCTCCCAACTGCCCTCTCCTGCTGGCCATCTTGTGGTGGCCATCTTGTGTCCACATGGGGGCAGGATCTTTGACCACATGGGGCAGCTATATTGTGTGTTGCAGTGATGATCAATCTGTATATTACTCTTTTATTAGATAGGATAGAGGCCTGGTACAGGGGTGGGGGCCAGCTGGTTTGCCCTGAAGGGTGTCCCGGATCAGGGTGGGGTTCCCTTGGGGTGTGGGGCGGCCTGAGCGAGGGGCCTGTGGTGGTTTGCAGGCTGGCCACGCCCCCTGGCAACCCAAGGGGAGGCCCTGGTATCTGGAATTTATTTTCCTTCTACAATTGAAACTTTGTAGCCTGGAGCGGAGCCAAGCCTGGGGCTCCGGCAGCCATTTCTGTGGCAGTTAATTCACCTTCTACAATTGAAACTTTGTAGCCTTAAGTGGGTGAGCCCGGCCAGGGTGTGCGGAAAGCTTTGCTTCCCTTGTTGCCGCCGCCAACCCTGGCCTGCTCTCTCAAGCTCCATTCTGCTGCCATTTGTTTGAATTTGTTTACCTTTTATAATTGAAACTTCGTAGCTTGAGTGGAGGCTTAGGCCTGCAACGGCTATGGAAAGCTTGGCTTGCTCTGTTACCTGGGAAACCTTGCTCTCTGTGGCTGTAGCCATCTTGGATTGGGGTTAATTTGCATACTCTCCCTGATTGGCTGGTGGGCGTGGCTTATGTAGCGGAGTGATGGTTAATTTGCATATTACCATTTTATTAGAGAGGATGATAACTATTTTTTAACCCACTATCTATTGAGTAACAATACTCAGACTTAAACCCTTTCTTTCTATGGAAATGTATTGAGAAACTCTCCTTTTGTTACATTGTTCTATCTCGTTGAAAGTTTATCAATTATGCCAAAACCGGTTTGGCTCAGTGGATAGAGCGTTGGCCTGTGGACTCAAGGGTCCCAGGTTCGATTCCGGTCAAGGGCATGTACCTTGGTTGCGGGCACATCCCCAGTAGGGGGTGTGCAAGAGGCAGCTGATGGATGTTTCTCTATCATCGATGTTTCTAACTCTCTATCCCTCTCTCTTCCTCTCTGTAAAAAATCAATAAAATATATATTTTTTTAAAAAGATAGTTTATCAATTAGCAATGGTAAGCTGTTCCTCCACCACGCTTAGAAGTTACAGAGTAGAGATATAGTATAATCAGGCAAAAGAAAGAAAGAAAGAAAGAAAGAAAGAAAGAAAGAAAGAAAGAAAGAAAGAAAGAAAGAAAGAAAGGAAGGAAGGAAGGAAGGAAGGAAGGAAGGAAGGAAGGAAGGAAGGAAGGAAGAAAGAAGAAAGAAAGAAAGAAAGAAAGAAAGAAAGAAAGAAAGAAAGAAAGAAAGAAAGAAAGAAAGAGAATTTTGTGCTGAAGGCCAATTTGTAATATTTTGTAATCAGTCCTCTCACAAAAACCATACTCATGTATTCCATTATTATACAAAGCAAACAATGATGAAGAAATTCTCATTTGGAATTATTTGATAAGGTCAATGAAACATTGCATTTTGGAAGTCATTAAAAAGCTTTTAACTAAGGTATGGTTGCCAGATTTAGCAAATGCAAATACAGTATGCAATATTTGGGACATACTTAAACAAAAAAAATGTTCATCACTGATCTGAAATTCAAATTTAACTGTTTCCTGTATCTTTATTTGATAATCTAATAACTCCTACATATGAGGAATAAGAGAAGGCTTCCAAGGTGAGGTGGTACTTGAACCATGGTGAAGGATCAGTTGAAGTTAGCTAGGTGAGAGTGTGTAGAAGGGTTGAGCAAGGAATTTGAGGAGGCATGAATAAAATAGTTGGGGGATCAGTATGGCTGGAGGATAGGAGTGTGAGAGAGTCAGAGAGTGATGAAAAATAGGGGTGAGCCCTTCAGTTTATCTACAAAATTAACTTCTAACTTCACAATGATGACAGATAAAAGGGTCATTATTTTACTTGAATCTCCAACCCTTTTCTCCAAGTTCACAATGAAGTCTGACAGGTGTAAACACAGCAGCAGCTATATAAAACGGTTGCATAAAAGAAAACAAAATTCTGCTCTGTCCAAAATTCTTTGTCTTTCAGAAACTTCAACAGGTTTCACCCTGCTCTGTGAGAGCTAATCGGTCTTTGATTTTCTCCAGTAAGAAATCTGATCATTTCTCTTTTCTTTGAAAATGTCACATTACACATTCTATGCAACTGTTTCCACCTGTCTGGTTGGCAGCTCTCAATGTAATTTTAGGGCTGGAGTAGGAAATATGAGTGCTCCAAAAGAAAAATTTTCACCAATAACTGATGGTTAATGGTAGAACCAAATGTCCTTTAATATAAACTGATGTTTGTATGCTGTTTGGATATTGACTTCTGAAAAGATTTGTTCTAGGCATAAACTGCTGTTCATCATGTTACTCACTAGAACCTCTCAATATGGGGCTTTTACTGTGGCAAATTATATTTACTCCTATTGCCCTGAAGGGTTATTCATACAAAGTACAAATTCCTATAGATATCACTCATCATAAGGAGTCTCAAAAATTCATTTCAAAATGAATGTCATGCATTTTAAAATAATTTATCAAAAATCTACTTAAAATATAGAGCTAACTAGATACAATTTGAGCCCTAAATGTCTGAGAAGAAAGAAAAGTTCAAGTAGAAGATGAGACCTGCTTTTATATAAAAACTAGAGGCCCGGTGCATGAAATTCGTGCACGGGGGGAGGGGGTGTCCCACAGCCCAGCTTGCACCCTCTCCAATCTGGGACCCCTCAAGGGATGTCCGACTTCCCGTTTAGGCCCAATCCCACCGGACATCCCTCTGACAATCCAGGACTGCTGGCTCCCAACTGCTTGCCTGCTTGCCTTCCTGATTTCCCCTATCCGCTTCTGCCTGCCAGCCTGATCACCCCCTAACCACTCCCATGCCAGCCTGATTGATGTCTAACTGCTCCCCTGCCAGCCTGTTTGCCCCCAACTTCCCTCCTCTGCTGGCCTGGTCATCCCTAACTGCCCTCCTCTGCAGGGTTGATCACCTCCAACTGACCTCCCTTGAAGGCATGGTCCCTCCCAACTGCCCTCTCCTGCTGGCCATCTTGTGGTGGCCATCTTGTGTCCACATGGGGGCAGGATCTTTGACCACATAGGGGCAGCTATCTTGATCTTGTGTGTTGGAGTGATGGTCAATCTGCATATTACTCTTTTATTAGATAGGATAGAGGCCTGGTGTATGGGTGGGGGCCAGCTGGTTTGCCCTGAAGGGGGTCGTGGATCAGGGTGGGGTTCCTTTGGGGAGTGGAGAGGCCTGGGCGAGGGGCCTGTGGTGGTTTGCAGGCCGGCCACGCCCCTGGGGACCCAAGCAGAGGCCCTGGTATCTGGAATTTATTTACCTTCTACCATTGAAACTTTGTAGCCTGGAGCGGAGCCAAGCCTCCTGCTCCCTCCATGGCCAGCAGCCATTTCTCTTGGGATTAATGTGTCTTCTATAATTGAAACTTTGTAGCCTTAAGCGGAGGCCTGGGCCTGCCAGGGTGTGCAGAAAGCTTAGCTTCCTCCATTGCCTGGGAAACCCAAGCCTCCCACTCTTTCGAGCTCCGTGGCTGCCACCATTTGGATTTGTTTACCTTCTATATTTACCTTCTAAAACTTTGTATCCTTGAGTGGAGGCCTGGGCCTGCCAGAGTGTGTGGAAAGCTTGGCTTCCTCTGTTGCCGGGGAAACCCAAGCCTCCCTTCTGGTAGCCATCTTGGTTGGTGTTAATTTGCATACTCGCCCTGATTGGCTGGTGGGCATGGCTTGGCTGGTGGGCGTGGCTTATGTAGTGGAGTGATGGTTAATTTGCATATTACTCTTTTATTAGAGAGGATTAGTGCTACTGTTATCATTAACAATGACTTGTAAATCATTCTGTTTGGAATACAAATAACAAGCCTCTAAATGTATGAAAATGAAAATGTTCTGTGTTTCATCATATGAAATTTTTATCTTTTTCTAATTCCTTCTTTGTTTTTCCATTTATGCATATGCAAAAAGGGATCTAGAATAGTTTCAGTTCTCTTGTAAGTCATGAACAATGTCTTCAACACAAATAAAAATATTTGCTCTTACACACACACCTCCATACTCCCTTCCCCCACAAACACACAATCATTCCACCACTACCACAAAAATATCAATCATGCATTACTACTATCTTTGTCTTTGGTGCAAGCAAACAAAAATTTCCATTTTACTGCTCTATTGCTAGAGACCCATCCAGGAGTTACCTCCATCTAGTGGCACGTTAGGGGTATTTAATCCTTTTACTTTTCAAAAGTAAACTGCATTTTTTTAAAGTAAAATAAAGTGGAAATAAACAAGAAAGTAAAGAACTCTTCAGTATACAATATATCTGCTACAACATTGTTTGATTGTGAATTAAGGTAATTATTTTTTTTTTCAAATAAAGTGAACTTCGTCCAGGTTTTTAGCATGTTAACATTTTACTTTGTGATAAAAATGCGAACTATACAATTATGTATTTCTTTACATAACTCCACCTTAAATTCAATGAAATTCCATGCTGAAAAATATTTTGTCATTGACTTACCGATTATTTTCAATAATAATTTGCTATTTTTATTTGCTTACATCTGTAGCTCTTATCTTAAGTTTCTGTGAGTGCAGATTCCTGGGATGTTGTCACAAATGATTTCCTTGTATTCATGACTACATAAATATTGACTTGAAGGAAAAATGTATTAACGTTTTGTCCAAATATTTTAGGATTCTTTTAGAAATAGGGTATTAAATAACATGCTAAATATATCTATAAAAATCTATCCATGTAGGAGTTACAAAGATTTTTTATTAAATAGTGCTCTCCTATCATTTTTTAGGGTCATGCACACACTAGAAAACTCAAGGTGGAACGTGACTTTGTGTTTAAAGTAGAAAACACAGAAATACTGCAGAATTTTAGTTCACTCTTCTTAAGAATCAAATGCAGCCCTATTGACTACAAATGACAACTTCCATGTAAATGGCCAAATTTTATAAATAACTAGTAATTAGTGTCAAATAGTGCTTATTTTAAAAATCTGTCTTGAGTTTTAAAAATATAAGAATTACATTTAATGTTTTTTAGTTAATTCACTTTTCCCTACGGAACAGAAAAAAATGGATAGTGACTACTCCAAATGGGCAATTTGATCACTTTATTCCATTGAAGAACTGCTGAAGTGCTTAGGACAGTTCTTTTGTCTCTGCCAGTAAGGAAAATCCTTAAATATGAATGGGTAGATTCTGAGTCTCTAGGTTAGCAACCACTTTCATTTCCCGGAGTCACTGAAACCAAGTCTCATTAATCTATGTCTTGTAAAAAGTTATAAATGTCATATTAAAATGTGTGTGTTATAATGGTTTCTCCGAGATAGAAAACAAAAATAGCTGTAGATTTCTGAGGCTTAGTTCTCCCATAATTTAATATCAGAATTTAATTCATGAAGTGTCATAGTGGTATTACTGAGTCATAATATTAGGAATGTAATGATTTAAAAAATCAGCTGGTGCCTAAGAAATTAGACATCTAATAATTGATCAGAATATTTGGTTGGAGTATGTTTTAAATTATTTTGAAAAAATACATACAGTGCTGATTCAATTATGTTTTTATTTGAGAATTATAAAAATTTATATTTCTTATTTAAAATGCAATGTAGTCTTTGCTCCTGTCTTTCTCTGTTTTCATATTCGTGATTTTACCCCAAAAGTGGAATCTAAGTCGAGAAATAATTAATTAGTGCCCTTGTTGTAACCTGGATTTAATATAATACTGCTTTAATGTGTGCAGATAAATTATGCGATAGTAATTGTGATGTTTTAGCAGTAGGAAAACCCAAATTCTTTTATACTTAATGTGAAAATAATGGGACATTATGATTAAATTGAATAAGCACAGATACCTCAAACATCAGAAGTACATTTTCTCAGCTGGGTCTTTTAAGTGGCTATTATTTCATCTGCATTATGGGAATCTTAAATTTTAAAGAAGAATAACATTTTCTAAAATATTAATACAGCAAGAGGAATAACTAGAAGCAATATTTTGCTTTAGTTAGACACAAAACATTTTTTCAGGTTGTCCAGAAATCATCAGTGAGAATATTTTAGTAGAAATTTAAAGGACAATAATTAAAGAAAATATTTCTTTCTCAAAATATGCATGTTATCTCCTTCAGTTCTGAGCTATTTTGCTTCCAAATTAAAATGCATGTTTTTAATTTATTCAACATTTCTTATTTAAAATCAGTGTGTAGGTTAGGGGTTAGGCTACAGGAATTTATCAGAGGGAAACCTCCCATGTGTAAACTCTGAAGTGGGGAATTTTGTTGTAGCATTCTGGAAGAGCAGTGAAACCCTAGATATTATCGTACCCTGTAGCATCATAAGGCAAGAATTACACTAAAAGGTAATTCTTAAATTTAAGCCAAAGACAAAAATTTTAAATCAGGCAACTCTGATTGTCTAAGTCAGGGGTCCTCAAACTTTTTAAACAGGGGGCCTGTTCACTGTCCCTCAGACCGTTGGAGGGCCGGACTATAGTTTAAAAAAACAACTATGAACAAATTCCTATGCACACTGCTAAGTCGGCTGCTAAGCAGGACAGGCAGTGGTGGCAAAAACACCCAGCAGGCCGGATAAATGTCCTCGGCAGGCTGCATGTGGCCCGCGGGCTGTAGTTTGAGGACCCCTGGTCTAAGTAACCTGAGGCATTTAAGTTCAGAGAAGATGGTCTGAACCCATTAACTAAGATGGTGATAGAGACACTATATTAGGAGAGTGGAAAGTGCTCAAAAATAAAAATTCTTATTGTATAGCTAAAAATAACCTCCAAGTGCCCTGGTCGGTGTGGCTCAATGGTAAGAACAGGCCAGTGCACTGAAGGGTCACAGGTTCAAGTGCGGTATCTGGGTTGCAGGTTCGATCCCAATGGGTCACGTGTGGGAGTCAGCCAATCAATGTGTCTCTCTCTCACATCCATGTTTTTCTCTCTCCTCTCTCTGCCCCTCTCCCCTCCCTTCCACTCTCTCTGAACATCAATGGAAAAATTATCCTCAGGTGAGGATTAAAAACAACATAAAGTAATCATCATCATCATCATCATCCCCATGAATGTTGTACATCTGAAATTAATAAAGCATGGCAACTGTAAATTCAAAAACTAAAAAATAATATAAAGTAAAAGAAAAAGAAAGAGGGGAGTGAATATAAAGAAGATGATGTGACCTTTCAGATAAGCTTAGATTATAAAAGGAGGCACACAAAAGATAGAAAAATACCCACATTAAAGAATAAATATTTTTAAATGGCACATATATGCCTATTTATACACTATCAGGAAGGTTGAAGCCAAGGAAGGGATGAGAACTGTGAAATTAGTAGAAAAATTTAAAACCACAAAAATGCCCTTTAAAAAAGATATTTGGAATAAGAACAAAAAAAAAAAGGATGCAATGATGTGTTTTTCAGAGTTGTGATGTTTATTTAAAATGCAGATTCCTACACCTGTACGAAATGAATCCAAATATCCAGAAATGGGCTCAGGGATATGCACTTAATTAAATGCCCAGGTGAATTTGTTTAATTTTTTCAAAGTAGAAAGTAAATATAATTTTTAAAGCCAAATAATGCTAAAAGACGCGCAATAAGTAATAGTTCCATTGGCCAATCCATTCCCAAACCTTCAAAATTCCTCCTCAAAGGGAACAACTTTCAAATGTTTAGGTAATCTCTACTGGCATTTACCTCCACATTTCTTGTTTTTCTCCTTCCTTCCTTCCTTCCTTCCTTCCTTCCTTCCTTCCTTCCTTCCTTCCTTCCTTCCTTCCTTTCCTTCCTTTTCTTCTTTCTTTCCTTCCTTCTTTCTTTTTAGTGGCTGAAAACAACAGTGATTTATTTCTCATGATTCTGGGGGTCAGGCATTTAGTCGGGCCTTGACTAGTAGTTCTGCTTCACATAGCATCATCTGGTAGTTACTCAGCTGGATTCAACCAGCATCTGAACTGAACCAGAAGGATCAAACAGGCTTTGTTCATCAATTTGGAGATTTGGAGCCTCTGAGCTCTCCTTTTCCTTGGGACAAGCTTTGGCTTCCTCCCAGCATGGTAGTTTCAAAGTAGTTAGACTTAAAAGGCAGCTGGCTTCCAAGAGAGATGAAACAGAAACTGCCAGTCCTCTGAAGGTCTGGCTTAGAAGGCCCACAATGTTATATCTGCTATATTATTACACAGTCAAACCTAGTCACAAGGCCCATCAGATTAAAGGGGAAGAGGAATAGACTCCACATATTTTTTTCTTTTTAAAATAATTTTTAATTACAGTTGACATACAATATTATATTAGTTTCATGTGCAAAACATAGTGATTAAACATTTATATAACTTACTGAGATCACCTGATAAATCTAGTGCCCATCGGACACCATACATAGTTATTACAACATTATTGACTATATGCCCATGCTACATTTTACATTCCCATTACTATTTTGTAACTACAAATCTGCATTTCTTAATCCATTCCCCCTTTTCAACCATTTATTTTTTAAACATATTTTTATTGATTTCAGAGAGGAAGGGAGAGGAGAGAAAGATAGAAACATCAATGATGAGAGAGAATCATTGATTGGCTGCCTCCTGCACACCCCCTACTGGGGACTGAGCCCACAACCCGGGCATGTGCCCTTGACTGGAATCAAAATGGGACCCTTCAGTCCACAGGCCAATGCTCTATCCACTGAGCCAAACCAGCTAAGGCTCAACCATTTATTTTAATGTCCCTTCCATCTGGAAATCATCAAAATGTTCTCTATATTTATGAGTTTGTTTCTGTTTTGTTTGTTTATTATGTTTTAGGTGTTTTGTTTTTTGCTCCACATACAGTATAATTGACATTATATGACTTTTTTTTTTTTTGCAGTCTTTTTTATTTCATTCAGCACAATGCCCTCTAAGTCCATCCATGTTGTTACAGATGGAAAGATTTCATTCATTTTTTTTACTGGGTCATATTTCATTATATACTAGAGGCCTGGTGCATGAAATTCATGCACAGGTAGGGTCCCTAGGCCTGGCCTGAGATCAGGGCTAATCGGGGGCCTTCTGGCTGCTGGCAGAGGCTTTCCTTCATTATTTGCTGCCACCTGGTGGTCAGCACACATCCTAGCAAGATGTGTGCTGACCAAACTCCCGGTGGGTGGAACTCCAGAGGAGACAATTTGCATATTAGCCTTCTATTACATAGGATGTGCACCACATCTTTTAAAATTGAATTTATGGGGTGAAATTGGTTAATAAAATTATATATGTTTCAGGGGTAAAATTATATAATACATCACTGTATACTGTAATGTGTGTTCACCACCAAAAGTCAAGTCTTCTTCCATCTCCCCCTTTAACCTCTCTTACCTTCCTGCATCCTCCTTTCCCACTGGTAATCACCATACTGTTGTCTGCCTATGAAGTTGTTTTGGGGTGTTTTATTTATTTTATTATTTTGCTTAATCACTTCACCTTTTTTACCCAGTCACCCACACCCTCCCCTCAGATAGCTATCAATCTGTTCTCTGTATCTAAGAATCTGTTTCTATTTTGGTTGTTAGTTTATTTTATTGTGTGAAATCATATGGTACTTGTCTTTCTCTGACTGGCTTATTTCACTTAGCATAATGCTCCCAAGGTTTATTTAAGCAGTCACAAAAGATACGATTTTCTTCCTTTAATGGCTGAGTAGTATTCCATTCAGGGGTGAGGAACCTTTTTCTGCCAAGGGCCATTTGGATATTTATAATATCATTCGTGGGCCATACAAAATTACTCACTTAAATATTAGCCTGCTATATTTGGTCAAACATTTAATTAATTCACCTCTAATGCCTTGGCAAGGCCAGACCAAATGATTTTGTGGGCCTTATATGGCCTGCAGGCCAGATGTTTCCCACCCCTGGATGGTCCATATCTTTCTTATCCACTCATCTACTGATGGGTACTTAAACTGTTTCCAGATCATGTCTATTTATGTAATGTGCCAATGAACATAGGGGTACATACATTCTTACAAATTAGTGTTTTGGGATTCTTCCAATATGTTTCCAGAAGTGGAATCACAGAGTCATAAGACAGTTAAATTTAATTTTTTGAGGAAACTCCATACAGCTTTCCACAGTGGCTGCACCAGTCTGCATTCCCACCAAAAGTGCACAGGGATTCCCTTTTTTTCATCAACACTTGTCAATTGTAAATTTATTGATGGTAGCCATTCAGACAAGTGTTAGGTGATCTCATATTGTGGTTTTAATTTGCATATCTCTGATGATTAGTGATGTTCAACAATTCTTTTATATATATATATTTTTTATTGATGTCAGAGAGGAAGGGAGAGGGAGAGAGAGATAGAAATATCAATGATGAGAGAGAATCATTGATTGGCTGCCTCCTGCACGCCCCCTACTGGGGATCGTGCCCACAACCAGAGCATGTGCCCTTGACTGGAATCGAATCTGGGACCCTTTAGTCCGCAGGCCGGCGCTCTATCCACTGAGCCAAACCAGCCAGGGCGATGTTGAACAATTCTTATATGTCTATTGTCCATCTGTATGTCCTCTTTGGAGAAGTTTATACAGTATTCAGGTCCTTTGCCCATTTTCTAAATTGGATTGGGGTGTTTTGGTTTTTATTTATTTTTCTTGGTGTTGATTTTTGTAAGTTCTTTATAAATTTTGGACATTAACCCCTTATCAGATGTATCATTGGTGAATATGTTCTCCCATTCAGTGGGTTGTCATTTCATTTTGTTGGTTTCATTTGCTGTGCATAAATATTTTAGTTTTATGTAGTCCCATTTGTTTGTTTATTTGTTCATTTTTATTTTTTTTTGCACAAGGCAAACATAGCAAAAAAAATAAATAATGCTAAAAGAAATGTCCTAGAGTTTACTGTCTATGTTTTCTTTATGATATTTATGGTTTTCAGTCTAATATTTACATCTTTGCCCATTTTGAGTTTTTTCTTGGGTATGGTATAAGAAGTTGGTCTAGTTTCATTTTTTGCACATACTGTACCTGTCCAATTTTCCTAATGCCATATATTGAATAAACTATCCCCCACTCCATTGTATTTTCTTACTTCCTTTGTAAAATATTAATTTACCATAAAGGTGTTGGTTTATTTCTGGGCTCTCTATTCTGTTCCATTGATCTATATGTCTGTTTTTATGCCAGTACCTTGCTCTTTTGATTACTACGGCCTGTAGTATAGTTTGATATCACCTAGCCTGGTTCCTCCAACTTTGTTCATCTTTCTCAAGATTGCTGAGTGAGGCTATTTGGGGTCTTTTGTAGATCCATATAAATTTTTGGCATATTTGTTCTATTTCTGTCAAATATGCCATTGGTATCTTTTAAATATTCTTGTTTTGTTTTTTAAATGATGAGAGAGAGAGAGAGAGAGAGAGAGAGAGAGAGAGAGAGAGATGACAGAGAAACATCTATCTGTTCCCTCCCACACATGCTCCAAACGGTGATCAAACTAGCAACCTAGATATGTGCCCTGACCTGGAATTCAACCAGCCAACTTTGGGTGTATGAGACGATGCTCCAACTGAGTCACACCTGCCAGGGTAACTATTGGTACCATGACTGGAATCATGTTGAAACTATAAATTGCTTTAGGTAGTATGGATATTTTGATGATGTTAATTTTTCCTATCCATGAGCATGGTATATGCTTCCACTTATTTGTATCTTCTTCAATTTCTTTCTTCACTGTCCTATAATTTTCCAAGCATAGGTCTTTTTAAATATTTGGTTAAATTTATTACTAGATATTTGGGTTTTTTATTTTTTGATATTTTATTTATTTTTTTTCAATTTTTTATTAAGGTATTATATGTGTACATATCTTACCATTGCCCTCCCCACACCCCACTCCCATATATGCCCCCACCCCCCAGAGTTTTGCATCCATTGGTTATGCTTATATGCATGCATACAAGTCCTTTGATTGATCTCTTATCTCCCCCACCTCTCCCTAACCTTCCCCCTGTAATTTGACAGTCTGTTTGATGCTTTAATGTCTCTGTATCTAACTTTTTGTTCAAGTTTATAATGTTCTTTATTATCCATAAATGAGTGAGATCATGTGGTATTTTTCTTTCATTGACTGGCTTATTTTACTTAACATAATGTTCTCCAATTCCATCCAAGTTGCTGCAAATGATGAGAATTCATTCTTTTTTATGGCAGCATAGTATTCCATTGTGTAGATGTACCACAGTTTTCTGATCCAGTCATCTGCTGACGGGCACCTAGGCTGTTTCCAAATCTTAGCTATGGTCAATTGTGCTGCTATGAACATAGGGGTGCATATATCCTTTCTGATTGGTGTTTCTAGTTTCTTCGGATATATTCCCCGGAGTGGGATTACTGGGTCAAATGGGAGTTCCATTTTCATTTTTTTGCGGAAACTCCATACATTTCTCCACAGTGGCAGCACCAGTCTGCATTCCCACCAGCAGTGCACGAGGGTTCCTTTTTCTCCACATCCTCGCCAACACTTGTCGTTTGTTGATTTGTTGATGAAAGCCATTCTGACAGGTGTGAGATGGTACCGCATTGTTGTTTTGATTTGCATCTCTCAGATAATTAGTGACGTTGAGCATGTTTTCATGTGTCTCTTGGCCTTCCTTCTGTCTTCTTTGGAAAAGATTCTATTTAGGTCCGTTGCCCATTTTTTTTATTGGATCATTTATCTTCCTTTTATTAAGTTGTATAAGCTGCCTGTAGATGTTGGAGATTAAACCTTGATCAGTGATGGCATTTGCAAATATATTCTCCCATGCAGTGGGCCTTCTGGTTGTTTTGTTGATGGTTTCTTTTGCTGTGAAAAAGCTTTTTATTTTGATGTAGTTCCATTTGTTAATTTTCTCTTTAGCTTCCATTGCCCTAGGGGCAGTGTCACGGAAGAAGTTCTTTTGGCATATGTCTGAGATTTTGCTGCCTGTGGATTGCTCTAGTATTTTTATGGTTTCCCATCTTATGTTTAAGTCCTGTATCCATTTTGAGTTTATTTTTGTGTATGGCGTAAGTTGGTGATCTAGCTTCATTTCTATGCATGTATCTGTCCAATTTTCCCAACACCATTTATTGAAGAGACTGTCTTTATTCCATTGTATGTTCATGCCTCCTTTGTCAAATATTAATTGAGCATAGTGGTTTGGGTCAATATCTGGATTCTCTGTTCTGTTCCATTGATCTGTATGTCTGTTCTTATGCCAGTACCAGGCTGTTTTGAGAACAGTGGCTTTGTAATACAGCTTGAAATCTGGTATTGAGATCCCTCCTGCTTTATTCTTCTTTCTCAGGATTGCTGTGGTTATTCGGGGTCTTTTTTTATTCCAGATGAATTTTTGGAGAGTTCTTTCAAGGTCTGTGAAATATGCCATTGGTATTTTAATGGGGAGTGCATTGAATCTATAGATTGATTTGGGTAGTATGGACATTTTAATGATGTTGATTCTACCAATCCATGAACATGGTATGTTTTTCCATCTGTTTACGTCTTCCTCTATCTCTTTTTTCAGTGTCCTGTAGTTTTCCGTGTATAGGTCTTTTACCTCCTTAGTTAAATTTATTCCTAGGTATCTTAATTTTCTTGGTGCGATGGTAAATGGGATTGCCTTTTTAGTCTCTCTGTCTGTAAGTTCACTATTGGTGTATAGAAAGGCCATAGATTTCTTGGCGTTAATTTTGTATCCTGCTACATTGCTGAATTCATTTATTAAGTCTATTAGTTTTTTGACGGAGTCTTTTGGATTTTTTATGTACAATATCATGTCGTCTGCAAATAAAGACAGCTTTACTTGTTCTTTTCCAATTTGGATGCCTTTTATTTCTTCTTCTTGTCTAATTGCAATGGCTAATAATTCCAGTACTATGTCAAACAGGAGTGGTGAGAGTGGGCATCCCTGTCTTGTTCCTGTTCTTAGGGGAAATGTTTTTAGTTTTTGTCCATTGAGTATGATGTTTGCTGTGGATTTATCATATATAGCTTTTATTATGTTGAGGTATGAGCCTTCTATTCCCACCTTGTTGAGAGTTTTTATCAAGAAAGGGTGTTGGATTTTGTCAAATGCTTTTTCTGCATCAATTGATATGACTATGTGATTTTTATCTCTCAATTTGTTTATGTGATGTATCACATTTATTGATTTGCAGATATTGTACATCCTTGCATTCCTGGGATAAATCCTACTTGGTCATGGCGTATGATCTTTCTGATGTACTGCTGGAGCCGATTTGCTAGAATTTTGTTGAGGATTTTGGCATCTATGTTGATGAGGGATATTGGTCTGTAATTCTCTTTCATTGTGTTGTCTTTATCTGGTTTTGGTATTAGGGTGATGCTGGCTTCATAGAAGGAGCCTGGAAGTGTTCCTTCCTCTTGAATTTTTTGGAATAGTCTGAGGAGGATAGGTTTTAGTTCTTCCTTGAATGTTTGGTAAAACTCTCCTGTGAAACCGTCAGGCCCCGGGCTTTTGTTTGCTGGAAGCTTTGTGATGACTGCTTCAATTTTGTCCATAGTTATTGGCCTATTGAGCTGTTTAGATTCTTCTGGATTGATTTTTGGAAGGTTATATTTTTCTAGGAATATGTCCATTTCCTCCAGGTTGTCCAGTTTGTTGGAATAGAGTTGTTCGTAGTATTTTGTAACAATCCTTTGTATCTCAGCGGGGTCTGTTTTTATTTCACCTCTTTCATTTCTGATTTTTTTTATTTGGGTCCTCTCTCTTTGCTTCTTGGTGAGCCTGGCTAGAGGTCCATCAATCTTGTTTATCCTTTCAAAGAACCAGCTCTTGCTTTTGTTGATCTTATGTATTGTTTCTTTGGTCTCTATGTCATTTATCTCCGCTCTGATCTTTGTTATTTCCTTCCTTCTGCTTACACTGGGCTTTTCTTGCTGATCTTTTTCTAGCTCTTTGAGTTGTAGGGTTAGGTAATTTATTACCATTGTTTCTTGTTTTTTGCAATAGGCTTGTAGAGCTATGAACTTCCCTCTCAAGACTGCTTTCGCTGTGTCCCATAGATTTTGGATTGTTGTGTTTTCATTGTCATTTGTTGCCATGATGTTTTTTATTTCTTCCTTGATCTCTCTGGTGACCCAGTCCTTGTTTAATAGCATGCTGTTTAGTCTCCATTTGTTTGATTTCTTTGGATTGTATTTATTGTAGTTGATTTCCAGTTTTATGCCACTGTGATCTGAGAAGATGCTTAATATAATTTCTATCTTTTTGAATTTGAAGAGACTTTGCCTGTGACCCAGCATATGGTCTATCTTTGAAAATGACCCATGTGCACTTGAGAAGAATGTATATTCTGTGGCTTTGGGGTGAAATGTCCTGAAGATGTCAATTAATTCCATCTGGTCTAGTGAGTCATTTAGGATTGCTGTTTCTTAGCTGATTTTTTGTTTAGAGGATTTGTCCAGTGGTGATAGTGGGGTATTAAAGTCTCCTACTATGATTGTATTGCTATTAATCTCTCCCTTGATATCCTCCAGGAGTTTTTTTATGTATTTGGGTGCTCCTATATTGGGAGCGTATATGTTTACCAGAATTATTTCTTCTTGTTGGATTTCTCCCTTTAGTATTATGAAGTGGCCTTCCTTATCTGTTGTTATGGCATTTACTTTGAGGTCTATTTTGTCAGATATAAGTATTGCTACCCCAGCTTTTTTTTTCATTTCCATTTGCCTGAAAGATATTTTTCCATCCCTTCACTTTCAATCTGTGTGAGTCTCTTGTTCTGAGGTGGGTCTCTTGTAGACAGCATATATATGGGTCGTGTTTTTTTTATCCATTCAGCTACTCGATGTCTTTTGATTGGAGCATTTAGTCCGTTTACATTTAAAGTTATTACTGAAAGGTATTTGTTTGTAGTCATATCTATTTTTGAGTCTGTATTCCTTCTTACCTGTTTATTTCTTCTTTTTACAGTATTCCCTTTAGCATTTCTTGCATTGCTGGTTTGGTGGTGATAAACTCCCTGAGCCTTTTTTTGTCTGCAAAGCTCCTGATTTCCTCTTCAATTTTGATTGATAGTCTTGCTGGATATAGTATTCTTGGATTCAGTCCTTTGCTTTGCAACACTTTGTATACCTCCTTCCATTCACTGCTAGCTTGTTGTGTTTCTGTTGAGTAATCATTTGACAATCTGATGGGTGTTCCTTTGTAGGTAACTCTCTGTCTCTCTCTTGCCGCCTTTAAGATTCTCTCTTTATCATTTATATTTGCCATTAAAATTATGACATGTCTTGGTGTGGGTCTTTTGGGGTTGATCCTGCTTGGGACTCTCTGTACTTGCGTAACTTTTATCTTTCCCATATCCGGGAAGTTTTCTGTCATTATTTCTTCACATAGATTTTCTAATCCCTGCTGCTCTTCTTGTCCTCTGGCAGCCCTATTATACACATGTTACTGCGTTTCATGTTGTCCCGAAGCTCCCTTAGGTTTTCCTCCTGCTTTTTAATTTTTTTCTCCAATTGCTGTTCACATTGAGCTTGTTTCTGTACCTGATCTTCTAACTCACTAATTCGGTCCTCTGCTTCTTGTAGTCTACTGTTGAAACTTTCCATGGTGTTTTTGATTGTAGCTATATCACTTTTCATTTCTTCCTGATTCTTGCATAAGTTGTTGATTTTCTCATCCATCCAATGTATAAATTCCATGACCATTACTCTGAACTCCTTTTTGGTCATGTTGCAAGCTTAAGTTTCACTAATTTCCTTTCTTGGTGACTCCACATTTTCTTTCCTCTGTGAGTTATTTTGTTTCCCCATTCTGGTTATCACCAGAAAGCTCAAGCTTCCTTTTGCGTGGACCTGGGCCGTGTGCTGTGGGGACTGCGCTCCACCCGAGTTTCACTGAAGTGCTCTGACACTAGGACGTGTGGCTGCCTTTGGTTGGTGTGAACCAGACTTGCCCAGGGTCAGTGTCCCCAGTGTTCCGTGTGGTCTCATGTGCACACTTAGAATCAGGGGCCCTGTCTGCACCACACTGTTGGTATGTGCCGAAAATGAGATCCTTAGCATATGCCAGGAGTCAGAGTTTCCCTGTGTCTGCACCAAGAATCGAGTGTCAGAGTCTCTGTTGCCTTGTGCAGTTTCTCATTGAGAATCAGGGTCCCTGTGTGTGCATGCACCAACAATTGGGGTCGCTGGCTCTTAGTGTAAATGTGCTGTGAGTCTGGGATCCCAGGCAGCTGTGTCCAGCATGCCAAATTCCTTGAAGTGGGGCTACGTCCTGTGTGTGCTCTCTCTACTGAGCCAAACCAGCTAGGGCACACACTCTTAAATTCCTGAAGGTGAGCTGGCTCCGTGCACTCTCCCAGATTCCCGGAAGGGGGGAGGTGTCCGTCCTGCGCGCCGAATTCCACAAACGGAAGCCCCTCTGTACACGCTCTAAGATTCCCCGAAGGGGGAGCTGTGACCCGCAAGCCAAATTCCCCCAAATTCCCAGAAGGGGAGCCCTCTGTGCTCACTGACAGATTTCCCCTACGGGGAGCTGCTTCTGTCCAACGTGCACCAAATTCCCTAAGGGGGAGCGCGTCCCTTTGCAAAGCTCTGCAGCTTGGGTGAGGGGCGGGTCTATCAGTTACTATGGCGCTATCCGAGCGCCTGCGGGGAGGGGGAATGGCTCTTTGACTCACGGAAATCTGCCGGGAAGTCTGGATTCTTGTTGTTTGTTGGTCTGAAGCTGTGATAGCAGTTCTCTGTCCCCAGTGGCTGCAGGGTCCTGGTTTGTGTCAGAAGCCAGGATCCAAGTCTCAGGCAGCTCTGTTTCTCAAGATGGCGTGGTCTCCGCGTCCGCACCAGCCACAGAGAAGTGTCCGATTTGTGCACGGGGCTCCGCCGCCTAGGACTGCCCGATTAGGCAGCCCCTTGGAAGACTTGCAGAATCTAACTGACCCTAGCTCATACACACACACACACCACACACGTCTACACTCTCCTCTATGGGTTCCTCACTCACACTCTCTCTCTCCCTACCTTCCTGATGGTCGCCATCTTTTTCAGTGAACCTGATATTTTATTTTTTGATAAATTGTAAATTCTGGAGGAAGTTAGGGGGGAAGGGGACATATGTAATACTTTCAACAATAAAGATTTTTTTAATTGTAAATGGAATTGATTTCTTAGTTTCACTTTCTGATAGCTAATTATGGGTGTATAGTAGTCACATGAAAATAATGATATTTTTACTTCATTTCTAATTTGGATGCCTTTTATTTCTTCTTTTTGTCTGACTGCTGTGGCTAACAATCCAGTGCTATGTTGAATAAGAGTGGTGAAAGTTGACATCCCAGTCTTGTTCCCAATCTTAATGGGAATGCTTTTAGTTTTTGCACATTGAGTATGATGTTGGCTATGGATTTGTCTATATGGCCTATATTATATTGACATATGTTCCATCTCTTCCCACTTTTCTGAGAGTTTTTATCATAAATTAACACTGAATTTTATCAAATCCTTTTACTGCATCTGTTGATATGATCATATAATTTTTATCCTTCATTTTTTAATGTGGTATATCATGTTAATTGATTTGTGGATATAGTACCAACTGTGCATCACAGGAATAAATCCCACTTGATCATGGTGTATAATATTTTCAGTACATTGCTGCATTAATATTTTGTTGAGGATTTTAGCATGTATATTCATTGGGAATAATGACCTATATATTTTTTTTCTTTCTAGTATCTTTTTCTGATTTTTGAATTGGAATAATGTTGGCCTCATAAATAGAGCTTGGGAGTCTTCCCTTCTCTTGAATTTTTTGTAATAGTTTGAGATGGAAAGGTGTTAGTCCTTCTCTGAATGTTTGGTAAAATTCATCTGTGAAGATATCTGGTCCAGTATTTTTTGGGGGGGAGTTTTTTTATTGCTTCAATTTCACTAGTTGTAATCTATTCAGATTGTCTGATTTTTCCTGATTGAGTTTTGGAAGATTGTATCTTTCTAGAAATTTATCCATTTCATCCAAATTGTCCAATTTATTGGTGCATAGTTGTTTGCAATATTTTCTTACAATCCCTTGTATTTCTGTGGAGTCCGTTGTTACTTCTCCTCTTTCATTTTTTATTGTATTTATTTGGGTCCTCTTTTTTTTCTTGATGAGTCTTCTTAAAGACTTCTTAAATTAGTTAAATCTTATTTTTTTTCTTTTTTTAAATTACTTTATTGATTGAGGTATCACATATTTGTCCTCAACCCTCCCCCATTCCCATCCCAAACCCCTCCACCCACATGCCCCCACACCCCTGTTGTCCATGATCACTGGTTAGGTTCATATGCAAGCACACAAGTCCTTTGGTTGATCTTTCTCCCTTATCCACACCCTCCCTTACCTTCCCTCTGAGGTCTGACAGTCTAATCGATGCTGTTCTTGTTCTTCAGTCTATGTTGTTCATCATTTCCCCTAGATGAGTGAGTCCATGTGATACTAGGAATACACTTAAAGGAATAAAAAATGAAACAAGCAATAATGGTTAAGCTGAGAGGCAAATGAATTAGTCTATAGTGAGCTTCTTTCTGGGCCAACATTTCTTTTCAGTCCCAATTTCTATGTCCAACAGTTATTTATGTGTACATAACAGCAATGATATTTCAGTTCTGGATGGTGGACAAATGGTGGTAATGCAAGTCCGACCCTCTCTGGTTTGGTCCTGGGCAATCTGCAGTGACGCACATCTGCTGACTGCTAGTATGGCAAGGCATCGTCAGTGTCTTCCATCTCTGGACTGCTTCTCTTCTGTCTTGATGGCTGGAGCACTCCTATCAATTCCTCTCTGTTGCAGGAATCCACATGGTCTCCGAGTTGTTTTCTGAAAATATACAAACATATTCTCGACCAAAAGTTAATAAAGGAATCTTTTCTATAGATTTGACTTGCGATCCTTTTTCATTTTTTGCCCAAACAATTTTCCTTTGGCTTGTTTTGACACCATGTATGTTTTACCTGGGTGTCTTGCTGTTAGCATTACAAATGAAAGTTAACTTTCTAAAGTAAAAATTTTCTAGATGTAATTTATTTACAGGATAATTTTCCTTACATGATATTCTTCTACTATCTCCCCTTTTTTGGTTTAAATATTAGGAGGCTTTTGGAAATTTTATGCTCTAATCTTGATAGCTTTTAAATTTTACCTTTTTGCACTAAAATGTGACTGCTTTAGGTTCATTATATGTTACACAATTTTACCATGAGATGAACTACCAATAAAAATTTTAGTTAAAACTTTAGGAACAGCTTTTTTCTCCAGTACAATAGATTTTTCTAGAATATTTGCTTATTTCAATTGGCCAATTTAAATTAGTCTGAAAACTTGACTACTATTTTACTGTCAAATTTTATACTCTAACACCCATCTTATTTTACCTTGTAAATATTAGTGGAGAGGATTATTTGCCTTCTTGAGTAGGCCCTGAGCATTCCTGGTGCTAGGCTGGATTTAGATATCAAAGACCCCAGTTCCCCGCATCATGGGTGGAAGACATCTCCATCAAGTCTTGTTGCAGTGAGAGGGCATCTGCTGTTGACCAAGTCTCTGTTACCTGGTTCCCGATTTGAGCTGGGCATGGGAAGCAAAGCAGCCATGGGGGCAGGAGACCTTCCTCAGCAGGGGTGAGGGTTCAGGCCCCTGCAGAATTGGGGGGGTGAAGGTCTGTGCCCCACCTCTGTTGACCCCCAAGTTCTCTCCTGATGGCCCCTTTGTGACTGTGCCTGTCTTAGGTTGTTCCTTCTCTGAGGAATCTTACCCGTCTCTGGCTAACCAGCCATCCTCCAGGGCCAAGCAGGGTGATATGAGGTTGAGTTCTGTCTCCTTGGTTGTCTACGTCTCCATGGCCTCCACGCCCAGCACCTGCTTTGGGATCCCCTTGCCTACTGGCAGGGTCCCAGCACTGATCACATATCTTGTGGAACCCAGATTTCTTCTCCAAGGAGGCCCAGCTCACCCCACTGGGCGAGAGACAGATCCATGGTACCAGTCATCACGAGGCTTCAACCGTGGCATGAACAGAAGCTCAGGCAACAGCTGTGGACAATTGGACTGTGAGAAGAGGGTCCCTCTTGGCCAAAAGGGCAAGAGGGAACAATATAGAATGCTCAGATGCCTTCCCAGGGGGCCCTCTACACATTGGAAGGGATTAAACCCTTTCATGTCCTTTTTAAATTGCTGCCAGACATTCAAAGAATTAGTTTGTAAGTTTGTTTGGGATAATTGTATATTATGCTGTTGTAATTCTAAAATATGTAGAGATGTGTTACCTTTGTCTCCAAGCACCAAAAAGATGATTTTTTATTGATCCCCAAGGGTGCGAGGTACTATTATAGGTAATGGGGGTAACACAAATCTGGGAATAATTATAATGACATTGTAGAATAATATCATGTAAGGATATTCTTTGCTCTAGGCCATGGCAATTCCATTTCAAACTGGCTGCCAGTTTCTTTTTGTATAGACAAGGTCTTAGCTACATTTTCTATACCTCTCCCAGGAGCAAGTAGTGATAGTCCCTTTCTTTGGTGTCCACACAAGCCAAAAACTTCTCTTTAATTTTACATACAAAGGAGCAATGGTTTGATTTGGTGTCATACAAAAGGGAAGCTGGGTGTAGACCCCTGTGTAATTATACTTTCTTGCCCCACCCATGGTCCTCCTGGATGACCAAGGTGTTTGGTATTATTGGTGACCACATTAGGAGGGGGATCAGCCCTCTTAAGGGCTCTTACCCATGAAGAGTCAGGAACATAAGTACAAAATACTTACCCATTTGCCCCAGGTAATCTTTTTTTTATTTTTTTTTATTTTTATTTTTATTGAGGTATTATATGTGTACATATCTTACCATTCCCCCCCACCCCACACCCATACATGCCCTCACCCCCCAGAGTTTTGCGTCCATTGTTTATGCTTATATGCAGGCATACAAGTCCTTCGTTTGATTTCTTATCTCCCCCACCTCTCCCTAACTTTCCCCCTGTAATTTGAAAGTCGGTTTGTTGCTTTACTGTCTCTGTATCTATCTTTTTGTTCATCAGTTTATAATGTTCTTTATTATCCATAAATGAGTGAGATCATGTGGTATTTTTCTTTCATTGACTGGCTTATTTCACTTAGCATAATATTCTCCAATTCCATCCATATTGCTGCAAATGATGAGAATTCCTTCTTTTTTATGGCAGCATAGTATTCCACTGTGTAGATGTACCACAGTTTTCTGATCCAGTCATCTGCTGACGGGCACCTAGGCTGTTTCCAAATCTTAGCTATTGTAAATTGTGCTGCTATGAACATAGGGGTGCATATATCCTTTCTGATTGGTGTTTCTAGTTTCTTCGGATATATTCCCAGGAGTGGGATTACTGGGTCAAATGGGAGTTCCATTTTCAGTTTTTTGCGGAAACTCCATACTGTTCTCCACAGTGGCTGCACCAGTCTGCATTCCCACCAGCAGTTCACGAGGGTTCCTTTTTCTCCGCATCCTCGCCAACACTTGTCGTTTGTTGATTTGTTGATGATAGCCATTCTGACAGGTGTGAGATGGTACCGCATTGTTGTTTTGATTTGCATCTCTCGGATAATAAGTGACTTTGAGCATGTTTTCATGTGTCTCTTGGCCTTCCTTCTGTCTTCTTTGGAAAAGATTCTGTTTAGGTCCGTTGCCCATTTTTTAATTGGATCATTTATCTTCCTTTTATTAAGTTGCATAAGCTGCATGTAGATGTTGGAGATTAAACCTTTATCAGTGATGGCATTTGCAAATATGTTCTCCCATGCAGTGGGCTTTCTTGCTGTTTTGTTGATGGTTTCTTTTGCTGTAAAAAAGCTTTTTATTTTGATGTAGTCCCATTTCTTAATTTTCTCTTTAGCTTCCATTGCCCTAGGGGCAGTGTCAGCGAAGAAATTCTTTTGGCATATGTCTGAGATTTCACTGCCTGTGGATTCCTCTAGTATTTTTATGGTTTCCCGTCTTATGTTTAAGTCCTGTATCCATTTTGAGTTTATTTTTGTGTATGGTGTAAGTTGGTGATCTAGTTTCATTTTTTTGCATGTGTGTGTCCAATTTTCCCAACACCATTTATTGAAGAGACTGTCTTGACTCCATTGTATGTTCATGCCTCCTTTGTCAAATATTAATTGAGCATAGTGGTTTGGGTCGATATCTGGATTCTCTGTTCTGTTCCATTGATCTATATGTCTGTTCTTGTGCCAGTACCAGGCTGTTTTGAGAACAGTGGCTTTGTAATACAGCTTGAAATCTGGTATTGAGATCCCTCCTGCTTTATTCTTCTTTCTCAGGATTGCTGCAGCTATTCGGGGTCTTTTTTTATTCCAGATGAATTTTTGGAGAGTTCTTTCTAGGTCTGTGAAATATGCTGTTGGTATTTTGATGGGGAGTGCATTGAATCTGTAGATTGCTTTGGGTAGTATGGACATTTTAATGATGTTGATTCTACCAATCCATGAACATGGTATGTTCTTCCATCTGTTTATGTCTTCCTCTATCTCTTTTTTCAGTGTCCTGTAGTTTTTCGCGTATAGGTCTTTTACCTCCTTAGTTAAGTTTATTCCTAGGTATCTCAATTTTTTTGGTGCGATGGTAAATGGGATTGCTTTTTTAGTCTCTCTTTCTGTAAGTTCACTATTGGTGTATAGAAATGCCATAGATTTCTTGGCGTTAATTTTGTATCCTGCTACATTGCCGAATTCATTTATTAATTCTATTAGTTTTTTTATGGAACCTTTTGGGTTTTTTATGTACAACTAGAAGCCCGGTGCACGAAATTTGTGCACGGCGGGGGGTTGTCCCTCAGCCCAGCCTGTACCCTCTCCAATCTGGAATTCCTGGAGGGATGTCCGACTGCCCGTTTAGGCCCGATCCTGGTGGGATCGGGCCTAAACGGGCAGTCGGACATCACTCTCACAATCCAGGACTGCTGGCTCCCAACTGCTTGCCTGCCTGCCTTCCTGATTGCCCCTAACCGCTTCTGCCTGCCAGCCTGATCACCCCCTAACCACTCCGCTGCCAGCCTGGTTGATGCTTAATTGCTCCCCTGCCAGCCTGTTTGCCCCCAACTTCCCTCCTCTGCCAGCCTGGTCACCCCTAACTGCCCTCTCCTGTAGGGTTGATCACCTCCAACTGCCCTCCCTTGCAAGCCTGGTCCCTCACAACTGCCCTCCCTTGCAGGCCTGGTCCCTCACAACTGCCTTCCCTTGCAGGCCGGGTGTCTCCCAACTGCCCTCTCCTGCTGGCCATCTTGTGGTGGCCATCTTGTGTCCACATGGGGGCAGGATCTTTGACCACATGGGGGCAGCTATATTGTGTGTTGCAGTGATGATCAATCTGTATATTACTCTTTTATTAGATAAGATAGAGGCCTGGTGCATGGGCAGGGGCCAGCTGGTTTGCCCTGAAGGGTGTCACAGATAAGGGTGGGGGTTCCCTTGGGGTGTGGGGCGGCCTGAGCGAGGGGCCTGTCGTGGTTTGCAGGCCGGCCACACCCCCTGGCAACCCAAGGGGAGGCCCTGGTATCTGGAATTTATTTTCCTTCTACAATTGAAACTTTGTAGCCTGGGGCGGAGCCAAGCCTGCTGCTCCCTCTGGGGTGGTAGCCATTTATGTGGCAGTTAATTCACCTTCTACAATTGAAACTTTGTAGCCTTAAGCAGGTGAGCCCAGCCAGGGTGTGCGGAAAGCTTTGCTTCCCCTGTTGCCGCTGGCAACCCTGGCCTGCTCTCTCAAGCTCCATTCTGCCGCCATTTGTTTGAATTTGTTTACCTTCTATAATTGAAACTTTGTAGCTTGAGTGGAGGCTTAGGCCTGCAACAGCTATGGAAAGCTTGGCTTCCTCTGTTACCTAGGAAACCTTGCTCTCTGTGGCTGTAGCCATCTTGGATTGGGGTTAATTTGCATACTCACCCTGATTGGCTGGTGGGCGTGGCTTGGCTGGTGGGTGTGGCTTATGTAGCGGAGTGATGGTTAATTTGCATATTACCATTTTATTAGAGAGGATATCATGTCATCTGCAAATAAGGACAGCTTCACTTCTTCTTTTCCAATTTGGATGCCTTTTATTTCTTCTTCTTGCCTAATTGCGATTACTAATACTTCCAGTACTATGTCAAAAAGGAGTGGTGAGAGTGGGCATCCCTGTCTTGTTCCTGTTCTTAGGGGAAATGGTTTTAGTTTTTGCCCATTCAGTATGATGCTTGCTGTGGGTTTATCATATATAGCTTTTATTATGTTGAGGTATGATCCTTCTATTCCCACCTTGTTGAGAGTTTTTATCAAGAAAGGGTGTTGGATTTTGTCAAATGCTTTTTCTGCATCTATTGATATGACTATGTGATTTTTATCTCTCAATTTGTTTATGTGATGTATCACATTTATTGATTTGCGGATATTGTACCAACCTTGCATTCCTGGGATAAATCCTACTTGGTCATGATGTATGATCTTTCTGATGTATTGCTGGAGCCGATTTGCTAAGATTTTGTTGAGGATTTTGGCATCTATGTTCATGAGGGCTATTGGTCTGTAATTCTCTTTCATTGTGTTGTCTTTATCTGGTTTTGGTATTAGGGTGATGCTGGCTTCATAGAAGGAGCCTGGAAGTGTTCCTTCCTCTTGAATTTTTTGGAATAGTCTGAGGAGGATAGGTTTTAGTTCTTCCTTGAATGTTTGGTAAAACTCTGCTGTGAAGCCGTCTGGCCCCGGGCTTTTGTTTGCTGGAAGCTTTTTGATGACTGCTTCAATTTCTTCCGTAGTTACTGGCCTGTTGAGCTGTTTAGATTCTTCCTGATTGAGTTTTGGAAGGTTGTATTTGTCTATGAATATGTCCATTTCCTCCAGGTTGTCCAGTTTGTTGGAATAGAGTTGTTCGTAGTATTTTGTAACAATCCTTTGTATCTCAGCGGGGTCTGTTGTTATTTCACCTCTTTCGTTTCTGATTTTATTTATTTGGGTCTTCTCTCTTTGCTTCTTGGTGAGCCTGGCTAGAGGTTCATCAATCTTGTTTATCCTTTCAAAGAACCAGCTCTTGGTTTTGTTGATCTTGTGTATTGTTTTTTTAGTCTCTATGTCATTCATTTCTGCTCTGATCTTTATTATTTCCTTTCTTCTGCTCACTGCGGACTTTTCTTGTTGCTCTCTCTCTAATTCTTTGAGTTGTTGAGTTGGATGATTTATAACCATTTTTTCTTGTTTTTGAGGTAGACCTGTAGAGCTATAAACTTTCCTCTCAAGACTGCTTTCATTGTGTCCCATAGATTTGCAATGTTGTGTTATTATTGTCATTAGTCTCCAGGATGTTTTTAATTTCTTCTTTGATCTCATTGATAACCCAATCATTGTTTAGTAGCATGCTATTCAGCCTCGAATTGTTTTGTTTGTTTGGAATGTTTTTATTGTAGTTTATTTCTAATATTATGCCATTGTGGTCTGAGAAAATGCTTAATAGGATTTCAATCTTTTTGAATTTGGGGAGACTTTGCTTGTGACCCAATATGTGGTCTATTTTTGAAAATGTCCCATGTGCACTTGAGAAGAATGTATATTGCGTGGCTTTGGGGTGAAATGCTCTGAAGATGTCAATTAGGTCCTACTGATCTAGTGTGTCATTTAGAATTGCTGTTTCTTTGCTGATTTTTTGTCTAGATGATTTATCCAGTGATGTCAGTGGTGTATTAAAGTCGCCTATTATGATTGTATTGCTTTTATTCTCTCCCTTGATATCCTCCAGGAGTTTTTTTATGTATTTGGGTGCTCCTGCATTGGGTGCATATATGTTTACCAGAGTTATTTCTTCTTGTTGAATTGCTCCCTTTAGTATTATGTAGTGGCCTTCCTTATCTCTTATTATGGTCTTTACTTTGAGGTCTATTTTATTAGCAATAAGTATCGCAACCCCAGCTTTTTTCTCATTTCCATTTGCCTGAAAAATGTTTTTCCATCCCTTAACTCTCAGTCTGTGTGAATCCTTTGCTCTGAGGTGGGTCTCTTGTAGACAGAAAAATATATGGGTCATGTTTTCTTATCCATTCAGCTACCCTATGTCTTTTGATTGGTGTATTTAAACGATTTACATTTAATGTTATTATTGACAAGTACATGTTTGTTGTCATATTTTTCCTTAGTGTCTGTGTTTCTTCTTGCCTTTCTCTTTCTTCTTTTTACAGCAGTCCCTTTAGCATTTCTTGCATTGCTGGCTTGGTATTATTGATAAACTCTCTTAGCCCTTTTTTGTCTGTGAAGCTCCTGATTCCACCTTCAAATTTGAATGATAGCCTTGCTCGGTATAGTATTCTTGGAATCAGACCCTTGCTTTGAATCACTTTGTATATTTCATTCCATTCCCTTCTGGCCTGGTGTGTTTCTGTTGAGAAATCGGTTGATATTCTAATAGGAGATCCCTTGTAGATAACTTTCTGTCTCTCTCTGGCAGCCTTTAAGATTCTTACTTTGTCGTTGGTGTTCGCCAATTTAATTATGATGTGTCTTGGTGTAGGTCTTTTGGGGTTCAACTTGTTTGGGACTCTATGTACTTCTTGGACTTGCATGATTTTTTTCTTGCCAATATCAGGAAATTTTTCTGTCATTATTTCTTCAAACATTTTTCTATTCCTTGCTTCTCTTCCTTTCCTTCTGGTATCCCAATTAAGCAAATATTTTTTTCATTTTGTGTTGTCCCAAAGCTCCCTTAGGCTCTCCTCTTGCTTTTTAAGTCTTCTTTCCAGTTGCTGCTGTGTTTGTGAGTTTTTTCCCACTTTTTCTTCTAATTCACTCATGCGGTCCTCAGCTGCTTCTATTCTACTTTTTAAGCCTTCCACTGCGTTCTTTATTGCAGCTATGTCGTTCTTTATCTCCTCTTGGTTCTTTTTCATGCTGGTGACATTCTCATTCAGCTCCTTATAGTTCTCATTGAGTTATTTGTATTTGTCATTGAGTTGTTTGTATTTGTCATCCATCCGTTTAAACATCATTATAACCATTACTCTGAATTTTTTCTCTGATAAGCTGCTGGCCTCAATATCATTTAACTCCCTTTCTGGTGATTCCTCTTTCTCTTTCCTTTGGGGATTGCCTTTTTGTCTTCCCATGTTTTTCTGTAATGTTTTAGTTGTAGATCCGCTTGCTTTGCTACCCAGGTTCTTTTGGGGATGGTGCTACTGGTGTAATCTCTCTGTTCTCCTGGGCTTGGTAATCTAGTGTAGCTCCCTACTTGAGCTATTTGGGTTCTCTTGATGTAGGCCTGCAAGCTTGAGAGGCACAACTGTGGTGTCTAGAAGTCAGCAGCTATGGAGGGGAGTGTCCCAGTTTTTGCTGTCTTGCACCCTTAGTTGAAATCATGCGTGTCCAGTGGGGACTCACAGTGGCACCCAGGAACCATCTGTTGGGAGAGCTCACAGTGGGTCCCACTAGCGCCCTGTGTTTAGATGGGCTCAGGGTGCCTGCTTGTTGTAAATTCGCTTCTGTGGAGGTGTGTTTGCAGGTGCAGAGCTCTGATGTGCTCTGAGGGGTCCTGGCACTGAGGTTAAGCAGCTAGGGTGAATGTGGGCCGTTATTCAGGAAGAGGGGTTTTGGAATTTCTACTGCAAGGCAGCGCGACCTTGTCTGTACAGAATCACACCCAGCAGGTGCTCGAAGCAGCTCCTCAGAGGATCCTGTGGATATATGGGCTCAGGGTGCCTTCCCTTGTCTATGGCCATGAGTTTGTCAGCTTTGGTAGTGTGCGTGCGAACTGGTGGTGTGTTTGCCTGCGCAGATCTCTGATGCACTCTGAGGGGCCCTGGCACTGAAGTTAAATAGCTAGGTTGTATGTGGAAAGTTATTCAGGAGAAAGGAGTTCAGAGTTTCTGCTGTGGGGCAGCGCGTCCTTGTCTGTACAGAATCATACACTCGGGGGCTCTCAGTGGTTCCCAAGCACTGCCTGGGTAGTGGAGTGCCTGCGTGCCTACAGGCTCGGAATGCAGCGAATCCTGAGTTCCGGCGCTGGGGAGGGGGGGTTGTACTTACTGCTTTCAGCGGCACACTTTTGGAGCTGAAGGTCTCAGGGTCCTCTTGCCTGCAGCTGGGGTGGCAGGTCTTCTACCAGAGTGGCTGTAGTGTCCTGGTTTGCTTCCGAGCTGAGCTAGTTAAATTTTATTTATAATTTTAGAGAACTAGTTCTTGGTTTCATTGAACTTTTGAATTTTTTTAGTCTCAATATCATTTATTTTCACTCTAATCTTTATTATTTACCTCCTTATACTGACTATGATCTTTGCTGTTCTTTTTTTAGTTCTTTTAAGTGTAAGGTCAGATTGTTTATTTAATCTTTATTTAGGATTGTTATTGCCTCTTTAGATTGGCCTGTACTGCTATGAATTTCCTTCTTCTGACTTCTTTTGATGTGTCCCATAGATTTTGGGTTGTGTTTTTTCATTTTCACTTGTCTCAAGTTTAACTCTTGATTTCTTCCTTGATATCATTATTGACCTATTATTGTTTAGTAACATGTTATTTAACTGTCATGTATTTTTCAGTTCTTTTCTTATAATTGACTAGAGGCCCAGTGCACAAAATTCATGCACTGGGAGGGGGTATCGTCAGCCCAGCCTGCAACCTCTCCAATCCAGGACTGCTGTCTCCAAACCGCTTGCCTGCCTGCCTGCCTGAATGCCCCTAACCACTTCTGCCTGCCAGCCTGATCACCCCCTAACCACTCCCTTGCCAGCCTGATAGATGCCTAACTGCTCCCCTGCCAGACCAATTGCCCACAACTGCCCTGCCCTGCTGGCCCAGTTGCCCCCAACTGGCTTCTCCTGCAGACCTGGTACCCCCCAAATGCCCTCCCCTGCTTCCAAGAAATACCATCTGAAGGATGTAAAGTTCCAGTACAGTGATAAACTTGTCTGTGTATTCTAAAACAGTATGGCCCATATCCTGATGGTGATGCAATATTTGCACCCATGGAAGCAAAAGCAAAAGAACTACTTATGGAATGAATGTTTTCCATGAAATTTTTACTGTTAGAATCTTCATTTGTCATTAATCTTTTTAAATATTCTGGGTATGAGAAACCAAGATGGTGGCATAGGTAAACACCTGAACTTGCTGCCTCACACAACCACTTCAAAACTATAACTAAAAGACAAAACGGACATCATCCAGAACCACAGGAGGGCTGGCTATGTGGAAATTCTACAACTAGAAGAAAAGAGAAAAGCACACTGAGACTCAGAGGAGCTGCAGAAGTTCAGAGGTACGGAGGCATGTATGTGTGGAGAGGACTGGCACTGAGTACGCGGTTGGCTTTTTCAATCCACAGGGAGACACAAGCTCCCAACTGCTCTGAACTCCAGATCTGGGTGAAACTCTGGGGACCCAGACTCATACAGGGATAAACTTGACTGTCTGGCAGTGGGCAGACCTCAAGGGCAGCTTTCACTCAGAGGTGCTTGCAGTGATTACCAAGGAACACTGAGACCTGAGGGCCTCTTAGGGAAGCGCTGACAGGAAGCCATTGCTGTTTGCTCTGCCCTAAGACTCCACCCCATCCAAGCTGTGCACAAAGACTTTTGCATATGAATGGCCTGGTCCTTTGAAACCTGAACTTACCTAAAAAACCGCAGCTGAGTCAGTGAGACCCAGAACATCCAAAAGAAGGCCCAAGGTCCCACAGCAGCTTGCATTGCCTCACAGCTGGGCCTCATCTGGGAACCTCCAAAACTCAAACAAAGAAGAGGAATCTGCAGATCTCTCCGTAGCTCCTGATGGGTGGCCTCAGGCAGAGGCTAAATTAGCACCTCCTTGGAGATCTAAGAGCCAGTGTACCCAGTGGTCAGAGTAGGATGATCCAGATTACAACTCCTCAAATCCACTAGGGACACACTCAGGGTGAAGACTCAGTGAGCACCAAAGCCCCACTGAAGCAAGTCTCGCCTCATAAGGGTGTCTCCAGCACAGAAGTTCTTCCATTGTAGACAGCTGATCCTCACAGCCAATTGGCCTGGACATCAATTCCTCCCAGTGATACCAACAACAATCAAGGCTTAACTACAACAAGACTGTGCACACAGCCCACAAAGAGGTGCACCAAGAGTGTCCACCTCAAGTAACTGGGGAGGCTGAGCCTCTGGGCCTTATAGGACACCTAGCACACAAAGCCACTCTATCAACTCAGGGAAGCAGCCAAAATGCGGAGACAAAGAAACAGGTCACAAATGAAAGAAATGGAGGAAAGAAAATGACTGGATATAGAGTTCAAAACCACGGTTATAAGGTTTTCAAGAATTTTCTAGAAACCTCCGAGAAATTTAGTGAGACCCTCAAGGATATGAAAAAGGACCAACTAGAAATTAAGCATACACTGACTGAAATAAAAAATAATATACAGAGATCCAATAGCAGACTAGAGGATCGCAAGAATCAAGTCAAAGATTTGAAATACAAGGAAGCAAAAAACACCCAACCGGAAAAGCAAAAAGAAAAAAGAATCTTGCCGGAACCGGTTTGGCTCAATGGATAGAGCATCGGCCTGCGGACTCAAGGGTCCCAGGTTCGATTCCGGTCAGGGGCATGTGCCTTGGTTGCGGGCACATCCCCAGTGGGGTGTGTGCAGGAGGCAGCTGATCGATGTTTCTCTCTCATCGATGTTTCTGGCTCTCTATCCCTCTCTCTTCCTCTCTGTAAAAAATCAATAACATATATTAAAAAAAGAAAAGAAAAAAGAATCCAAAAATATGAAGATAGTGTAAGGAGCCTCTGGGACAACTTCAAGCATGCCAACATCCGAATTATGGGGGTGCCAGAAGAAGAGAGAGAGCAAGATACTGAAAATCTATTTGAAGAAATAATGACAGAAAACTTCACCCACCTGGTGAAAGAAATAGACTTACAAGTCCAGGAAGCGCACAGAACCCCAAACAAAAGGAATCCAAAGAGGACCACACCAAGACACATCATAATTAAAATGCCAAGAGCAAAAGACAAAGAGAGAATATTAAAAGCAGCAAGAGAAAAACTGTTAGTTACCTACAAGGGAGTACCCATACGACTGTCAGCTGATTTCTCAACAGAAACTATGCAGGCCAGACGGGAGTGGCAAGAAATATTCAAAGTGATAAATAGCAAGAACCTACAACCAAGACTACTCTACCCAGCAAAGCTATCATTCAGAATTGAAGGTCGGATAAAGAGCTTCACAGATAAGAAAAAGCTAAAGGAGTTCATCCCCGCCAAACCAGTATTATATGAAATGCTGAAAGGTATTCTTTAAGAAGAGGAAGAAGAACAAAAAGGTAAAGATAAAAATTATGAACAAGAAATACATATCTATCAACAAGTGAATCTAAAAATCAAGTGAATAAAAAAATCTGATGAACAATAATTTGGTGAATATAATAGAATCAGGAGTATAGAAAGGGAGTGGACTGACAATCCTCGGGGAGAAAGGGATTTGGGGGTGCGGGAAGAGACTGGACAAAAATCATACACCTGTGGATGAGGACAGTGGAAGGGATAAGGGCATGGGTGTGGGGTGGGAACAGGGTGTAGGGGAAGTATGGGGAAATAAAGAGGAACAACTGTAATAATCTGAACAATAAAGATTTTTTTTAAAATATAGTAGAGCCAAAAACATTAAATAAGTAAGTAAATAAATAAATAAATAAATAAATAAATAAATAAATAAATATGCCGGGTATTCTATGTTTGAGAACTGCATCCTTATGTACTCCATTTTCACTGAGAAGGCAGTTCCTACCAGTATTGGTAGTACTTGTTGATGACTATTCTTTAGACATGTTCTGTCGTTGCCACCTCCTTCTTTAAAGATCAGACACATGTTGTTCTTCAGACATTTTCCGTCGATAATGCTGGCTTCTTTCGGCTGCAGAGCTACATTGTATCAATAGCTTCTCTTTAGACATAGTCCCACCTCCCTGCTGTCACAGTCTGAGATGCAGTTGAATGAGAGTCCTTGCTGTCAGGCCAGTGATAGCTGTATTCTGGCTGATTCTGTGGGGGTGGGACTTCCTCCTCCCTACTGTCAGAGTCTCCGCAGCGACGATGACAAAGCAAGCATTCCACCAGGCCGCTCACACTGCCTGCTCTCAGTGGCTGCCCCCAAGGACTGGAGGACTCCTGTGGGGCTGAGAAGACTGGGCGCTGCCATCTTGTGGCTCTGGGCACTGCCATCTTTGTGACAGAGTGATGGTTAATTTTCATATTACCCTTTTATTAGATAGGATTTCTAGCTTCAAACCATTTTGTTCAGAGAAGATGCTTGATATGATTTCCATCTTCTTGAATTTATTAAGCCTTATTTATTTCATGTGCACTTGAAAAGAAAGTATATTCTGCTGCTTTTGGGTGAAATGCTCTGATGATATCAATTAAATCCATCTGATCTAGTGTGTCATTGAAGCCTGCCCTTTCCTTGTTGATTTTCTGTCTGACATATCTATTCATTTATGTTAATGGGATGTTAAAATTATCTTCTATGACTGTATTACTGTCAAATTCTCCCTTTATGTCCATCAAGACTTGTTTTATATATTTAGGTGATACTATGTTGGGTGCATGAAGGTTTATAAGGGTTACCACCTCTTGTCGGATTGTCCCTTTTATCATTATGTAGTGTTCTCCTTTGTCTCTTACTATAGTCTTGGTTTAATAATCTGTTTTGTCAAATATAAGTATTGCTACTCCACCTTTTTTTATTTCCAATTGCATGGAATATATTTTTTTCATCCCTATACATATAGTCTGTGTGTATCTTTCTTTTTTATTTTTAAATCCTTACCTGAGGATATGTTTATTGATTTTAGAGAGAAAGGGAGATCAATGTGAGAAACATTGATCAGATTGCCTCTTGTACACACCCTGACCAGGTATTGAACCCACAACTTAGGCATGTGTTTTTACTGGGAATCAAACCCACAACCTTTTTGGTGTATGGGATGATGCTCCAAATAACCAAGCCACCTTACCAGGTCTGTGTATATTTTGTTCTGACACGGGTCTCTTATAGAAAACATATATACAGCTCTTGTGTTTGTTCGTGTGTTTTTTTTTAATCTATTTGGCTATACTGTGTCTTTCTATTAGAGCATTTAAGCCATTTACATTTAAAGTTGTATTGATAGGTATGTATTTATTGCTATTTTATTTTTTAATTATATTCCTCTCCTTCCTCTTCTTCTTGCTCCTTCCTCTTCTTTGTATCCTTCTTCTTCTTCTTCCTCTTCTCCTTCTTTTTCTTAAAGAAGACCCTTTCACATTTCTTATAATACTGTTTTGTTGTTAAGGAACTATTTAAGCCTTTTCTTCACTGGAAAGCTCTTTATTTGTCCATCAGTATTAAATGATAGCCTTGCTGGGTAACATAGGCTTGGTTGTAGGTCCTTGCTTTTCATCATGTTGAATATTTTATGCCATTACTTTCTGGCCTGAAAGTTTCTGTTGAGAAGCCAACTGACAGTCTTATGGAACTCTCTTGCAGGTGACTGACTCTCTTTCTCTTGATGTTTTTAAAATTCTCTCTTTGTCTTTTATCTTTGTCATTTTAATAATTATGTGTCTTGGTGTGGGCCCTTTTGGGCTCATCTTGTTTGAGACTCTGTGATTCCTGGACTTGTGTCTTTTTCCATTACCAGTTTAAGGAAGTTTCAGTCATAATTTCTTCAAATAGGTTCTCAATCCCTTGTTCTCACTCTTCTCCTTCTGGTACCCCT
Organism: Cnephaeus nilssonii; assembly: GCF_951640355.1. Classification (NCBI taxonomy): domain Eukaryota; kingdom Metazoa; phylum Chordata; class Mammalia; order Chiroptera; family Vespertilionidae; genus Cnephaeus; species Cnephaeus nilssonii. Next base: position 27,224,824 of record NC_137071.1, read on the forward strand.
ATGATGTAGATGTTGTTATGCTTTATGTTGTCCAAAGGGTCCCTTAAACTATTCTCATCTTTTACTGCTATGATTGGGTGTTTTCTTCTACATTGTATTCCTAATTGTTGATTCAGTCCTTTGCTTCATCCAACCTACTGTTTATTCCTTCTAGTGCATTCTTCATTTCAGATATTGTATTCTTCATTTCTGACTTGTTCTTTTTTATGGTGTCTATGTCCCTTTTTATGTTTATTATCTCTTTGTTTACGTTCTCATTGATTTCTTCCATTCTTTCCTTAAGTTTCTTGTGTATCTTTTTTTTTGAAATTTCTTTTTTTTTAATTGAGGTATTATGTGTGTACATATCTTACCATTACCCCCCCACCCCAAACCCATACATGTCCTCACCCCCCAGAGATTTGCGTCCATTGTTTATGCTTATATGCATGCATACAAGTCCTTCGTTTGATTTCTTATCTCCCCCACCTCTCCCTAACTTTCCCCCTGTAATTTGAAAGTCTGTTTGTTGCTTTACTGTCTCTGTATCTATCTTTTTGTTCATCAGGTTATAATGTTCTTTATTATCCATAAATGAGTGAGATCATGTGGTATTTTTCTTTCATTGACTGGCTTATTTCACTTAGCATAATGTTCTCTAATTCCATCCAGGTTGCTGCAAATGATGAGAATTCCTTCTTTTTTATGGCAGCATAGTATTCCATTGTGTAGATGTACCACAGTTTTCTGATCCAGTCATCTGCTGACGGGCACCTAGGCTGTTTCCAAATCTTAGCTATGGTGAATTGTGCTGCTATGAACATAGGGGTGCATATATCCTTTCTGATTGGTGTTTCTAGTTTCTTCGGATATATTCCCAGGAGTGGGATTACTGGGTCAAATGGGAGTTCCATTTTCAGTTTTTTGCGGAAACTCCATACTGTTCTCCACAGTGGCTGCACCAGTCTGCATTCCCACCAGCAGTGCACGAGGGTTCCTTTTTCTCCACATCCTCGCCAACACTTGTCGTTTGTTGATTTGTTGATGAAAGCCATTCTGACAGGTGTGAGATGGTACCGCATTGTTGTTTTGATTTGCATCTCTCGGATAATAAGTGACTTTGAGCATGTTTTCATGTGTCTCTTGGCCTTCCTTCTGTCTTCTTTTGAAAATATTCTGTTTAGGTCCGTTGCCCATTTTTTAATTGGATCATTTATCTTCCTTTTATTAAGTTGCATAAGCTGCCTGTAGATGTTGGAGATTAAACCTTTATCAGTGATGGCATTTGCAAATATGTTCTCCCATGCAGTGGGCTTTCTTGCTGTTTTGTTGATGGTTTCTTTTGCTGTAAAAAAGCTTTTTATTTTGATGTAGTCCCATTTGTTAATTTTCTCTTTAGCTTCCATTGCCCTAGGGGCAGTGTCAGTGAAGAAGTTCTTTTGGCATATGTTTGAGATTTTGTTGCCTGTGGATTCCTCTAGTATTTTTATGGTTTCCCGTCTTATGTTTAAGTCCTGTATCCATTTTGAGTATATTTTTGTGTATGGTGTAAGTTGGTGATCTAGTTTCATTTTTTTGCATGTGTGTGTCCAATTTTCCCAACACCATTTATTGAAGAGACTGTCTTGACTCCATTGTATGTTCATGCCTCCTTTGTCAAATATTAATTGAGCATAGTGGTTTGGGTCGATATCTGGATTCTCTGTTCTGTTCCATTGATCTATATGTCTGTTCTTGTGCCAGTACCAGGCTGTTTTGAGAACAGTGGCTTTGTAATACAGCTTGAAATCTGGTATTGAGATCCCTCCTACTTTATTCTTCTTTCTCAGGATTGCTGCAGCTATTCTGGGTCTTTTTTTATTCCAGATGAATTTTTGGAGAGTTCTTTCTAGGTCTGTGAAATATGCTTTGTGTATCTTTATGACCATTGTTTTGAACTCCATATCTGGAAAATTGCTTACCTCCGTTTTATTTAGCTCTTTTTATGTAGATTTCTCTTGTTCATTTCTTGTAGGTATTGTTCTTTGTCTCCCCATTTTGGTTGCCTTTCTGTGCTTGTTTCTACATATTAGATAGATCTTCTAAGACACCCAGGGTTTGGTAGGGTGGCTTTATGTAGTAAGATTTCTCTGGGACCCTGTGTCACAGTTTCCTTGATCATCTGTGCTGGGTTATCCAGAAATGTCCCTTGTGTAGGTTTTGTTGACTCTCTTGTTGTAATTGAGACTTGATTGTTACTGGTCTATCCATGTGTGGATTCTGCCCTCAGTCTGGCTGATTGTGAGGATCAACCCTGATCACAGTGTACAAACTGCTGTGTGGGTGCTGACCACACAAAGCAATATTTGCCTCAGCAGGATTTGGTGCCTGATGATATATCCCTTTGGATATGCCACTTGTGAAGCTAATTGGATCCTGCTCTGATGTTTTTTGAAGCTGGCCACTGAGTGTGTTGGTTCTGGGCCTCTAGTGCCGGCCAATGTCAGATGCTGCCTGTGACTGACACTGGGCAACCTGTTTGGACCTACAAAGGGATCTACAATTTGTGACTGCTTCTGCTGGGCCTGAGTTTGTATGGGATGGGTAAAGCTGTGCACCAATACTGGCTTTTTACCAGTACAGGATCCAGGGGCAGTTCCCCAAAAGTGCCTAGGAATCCTGAGGTCTGCCTTTACCTGCCTCTATCTGCCAGCTGCCTATTAGGCTAAGTAACTGAAAGATCCTCTGATAGAACTCTTGTCGCATGTGACAAATTCTTAGTGAGTTAGCAGGTAGGGGAAAGAGGTGTTCACCAGATCTAAACAGGTTTAAATGGTGCCAGTGCTGAGTCTGAGGTCACTCAGCAAATGTCCCAGGGTATGCCATGTCTAGCTACCACCGGATGGGTTCTCACACACCTTTGTGTAAGGTGGGGACTCTGGGATCCGTCAGTGTGAGGCCAACAGTTTATCAGACCCCAAAAGACCAAGATTTGGCTGTGTGAAGGGAAGGCTCTGCACCTGTCAGACATATAAGGAAAAAATTTCCCCCACTGAGAGCCATACCACAGAGATGGTCCCAGATTCTTCCAGGAGCCCAATCTCAGTAGGGTGGGGCCACTGGGAGTTGGAAGAGAGGAAGGTACTGGTCAGGTTTGGGGGAATTTAAGTGTGTGGTACCCCATCCAGAGGCACAAAACTTAATCTGTGCTGGATTCTGCTCAGATTTCATCAGGGTAGAGACACCAAGAGTCAAGAGTGTGGGGCTACCTGAGACAGGAGAGTGGGGCTAGAGGATCTCCCATGTGGGGGCTTCACCAGTCAGTTTCACAAGAAAGTAGGGGTATGGCCCCCATGCCTAAGCTCACAACTCAGTCACTGACACCCCCTGAGTTGGCCTAGACCTCTATATCCCAGCTTAAGCAGCTGACTCCTTAGCAGGGTAAAAGCTCCACAGGGTAGGGCTATCATTTTCCCCTAGACTGATGCTCTACGGAGTTGCACGCTCCACCCAAGAAAGATGACATCTGAAGTGAGGTAGAGTGAATCAGCACAGGGGGTCCCAACAATTCTCTTCTTAATTTTCTTCACAAATCCACAAACCTCAAACTCTCCATGCGCAACTCTAGCCTGGTTCAGTCTCCCACTGACAGAGCCCAAGGTGAGTAGCTGTGAACAAAATTTTGTTCATTGTCCCTTTAAAATGGCCCCTTGTCTCTAGCAGACTGTTAACTCTTCCTGGCAAACGGTATCCCAGCTGATTTTCATAGCCAGATGTTACATGGGTGCTTCTTCCCAGTTCTGGTGTGCTGGGCTGAGGAGCCTGGCTTGGAGTTGAGACTCAATGCCTCCCAGGGGAATCCCCCACAGCTGAGATATCCCTCCAGAATTTCACTTGCCTTTGTGGGAGTTGGGAAAGCCCATTTGGCTTCTCAGCACTTCTGACCTGTCTCAATGTGGCTTCTTCTGAAAATACTTGGTTATAAGAATTCGCTTCAGCTAGTCTTCAGTTGGTTATTCAGGTTGACTTCCCTATATTTTAGTTGTAATTCCAGATAGGTGCTGGGAGGAGATGAGTGTAGCTTCCACCTACTCTACCACAACATTGGATCTCTGTGCATCACTATTTATCCATTTATATCTTGATAAAGATTTCTTTTAACATTTTTTTCAATTATAGTTTATATTCAATACTGTTCTGTATTAGTGTCATGTATACAGGATACTAGTTAGACAATCATATACTTTATAATCTGCTTGATATTTCAAATATCCACCTGGCCCCATAAATAGTTATCACTATATTATTGACTATAGTCTCTATGCTGTAATTTACATTACTGTGACTATTCTGTAGCTACCAATTTGTACTTCTTGATCCCTTAAACTTTTCATCCATTTCCCCAAACACCTTACCCTTTGTCAACTATCAGTCTGTTGTTTATATCTATGAATCTGTTTATATTTTTGTTCTTTAGATGATACATATAATAATAAATCATTTTATTTTTGTTCTTTAGATTATACATATAAGTGAAATCATATGGTATTTGCCTTTCTCTGATTTATTTCTTTTTAAAATTTCTCTTCATTGTTGAAAGCATTAAAGATATCCCCTTTGTTTGTTTGTTTGTTTTACCATTGACCCCCTCTTCACCCCACAATCGTCCTTCCAAGGCCTTCAACAAACTATTGTCTGTGTCCATGGGCTATGCATATGTTCATATCAGTTCCCTGATTATTCACTCCCCACCCACCTCACCCACCCACATTCCCTCTGAAATTCTTTAGTCTGTTCCATGTTTCTATGTTTCTGGGTCTATTTTATTCATCAGTTTATTTTGCTCATTAGATTTCATATATGAGTGAGATCATGTAATACTTATCTTTCTCTGAATGGCTTATTTCACTTAGCATAATGCTCTCCAGGTCCATCTGTGCTGTTGCAAATGGTAAGAGTTCTTTTGTTTTTATAGCCACATAGTTTTCCATTGTGTAAATATACCACAGACTTTATATCCACTCATCTACTGATGGGCACATTGACTGTTTCCAATTCTTAGCTATTGTAAATTGCGCTGCTATGAACATAGGGGTACATATATTCTTTCTGATTTCTGATTTGGGTTTCTAATGATATATTCCTAGAAGTGGGGTTACTGGGTCAAATGGGAGGTCCATTTTTAATTTTTTGAGGAAACTCCATACTGTTTTCCACAGTTGCTGCACCAGTCTTCATTTCCACCAGCAGTGTAGTAGGGTTCTCTTTTCTCCACATCCTCACCAACACTTGCCATTTGTTGATTTGTTGATGGTAACCATTTGGACAGATGTGAGGTGATACATCATTGTCATTTTAATTTGCATTCCTAGGATAATTAGTGACTTTGAACATTCTCATATCTCTTGACCTTCTATATGTCCACTTTGGAGAAGTGTCTATTTAGGTCATATGCCCATTTTTAAATTGGATTATTTGTCTTGTTTTTGTTAAGTTATGTGAGTTACTTATATTATATTTTGGAAAGAAATCCCTTATCAGATGTATCATTGGCAAATATGTCCTCCCATGCAGTGGGCTCTCCTTCCATTTTATTGATGTTTTCTTTTACTGTGTAAAGGCTTTTTATTTTGATACTAGTGCCCCGGTGCATGAAACTCATGCACAGTGGGGGGGGGTTCTCATAGCCCAGCCTGCACCTTCTCCAATTGGGGACCCAATGGGGGACCCTGAAACCAGCAGTCAGACATCCCTTTTACAATCTGGGACTGCTGGCTCTTAACCACTCACCTGCCAGCCTGCCTGATCACCCCTAACTGCCTCTGCCTGCCTTCCTGATAGCTCCTAATTGCCCTCTCCTACTGACCTGATCTTGCCCCCAACTGCTCTCCCCTGCCAGCCTAATCTCCCACCCAACTGCCCTCCATTTATGGCCTGATCTCACCCCAACTACCCTCCCCTGCTGGCCTGATCTCGCTCCCAACTGCCCTCCTCTGCTGGCCTGGTTGCCCCCAACTGCCCTCCCTTGCCGGCCTGATCTCACCCCCAACGGCTCTCCCCTGGTGGCCTGGTTGCCCCCAAATGCCCTCCTTGCTGGCCTGATCTCACCACCAATGGCCCTCCCCTGCCAGCTTGATCTCACCCCCAACTGCCCTCCCCTGCCGGCCTGATCTTGCCCCCAGCTGCCCTCCCCTGCCAGCCTGGTCACCCCTAATGGCCTCTGCCTTGGCCCCTACCACCATGGCTTTGGAAGGAAGTCGGATGTCCGGAAGATGGGTGGTCGACCTGGTCAAATTAGCATATTACCCTTTTAGTAGTATAGATAGATTATATAGGATAGGATTGCTTAAATGGGGTGGGGGGAGCCTTTTTCATCAGTAAGAGATGCTTTTGGCAGACAAAACTACATAATCCCTATATCTGGACTGATAGCCAGCCATATGAAGTATACTGCCAAACCTGTCGTTAAAAAATTGAACCGCTTTCTTACACCTTACACCAAACAGCTGTTGCCTTTAAAACCCCTCCTCAGCCCCCACCTTAGGTTCTGCCTTTGCAGTTCACCCAGATTAGGTTCTTTTTGGTCGGTTTCTATGCCAATCAGAGTCAAAAGCTCCGCCTCCTAGACAGCCATTGGTTCCTTGAAGTACACCCAGATTTGGTTATGATTGGTCAGTTTTTATGCCAGTCAGCATCTTCGGGCCTATCAACAGGCCTGATCAGAGAGGTGGGGCTGATCAGCAGCCCGAGAGGAGGCCAGATAGAAAGAGAGGTGCAGCTGCTGGCCAGTCCCAGAGCAAAAGGGAGAGGCAAGTGCTGATCAACAGCTGCCATGGAGGCTACAGATCAGACCCAGCTTCTCTCTTTCCAGGCCTCTTTCTGAGCCTGATCTGCAGCCCCCTTGGCAGTCAGTGTTGGGTCCAGGCCCCCGCAGCCAAGGCAGTCAGTGCTGGGTCACCACGGCAACCCAGCACTGACTTCCAGTTGGTTGAGCCTCTGGTCATTGTGGATGTTACGGACCCTGAGTTTTTATATATTAGCATTAGTCCTATTTGTTTATTTTCTCCTTAGTTTCCCTTGCCCTAGATGTATCTACAAACATATTTCTATAAGTGATGTCTGATATTTTGCTGTCTATGATTTCTTCTAAGATTTTTATGTGTTTTTTTTAAAATATATATTTTATTTTTTACAGAGAGGAAGGGAGAGGGATAGAGAGTTAGAAACATCGATGAGAGAGAAACATCGATCAGCTGCCTCCTGCACACCTCCTATGGGGGATGTGCCCGCAACCAAGGTACATGCCCTTGACCAGAATCGAACCTGGGACCCTTCAGTCCGCAGGCCAATGCTCTATCCACTGAGCCAAACCAGTTAGGGCAGATTTTTATGGTTTTACAACTTATATTTGAGGCTTTTATCAATTTTGAGTTTATTCTTGTGTATGGTACAAGGTGGTGGTCTAGTTTCTTTCTTTCTTTCTTTCTTTCTTTCTTTCTTTCTTTCTTTTTTTTTTTTTGCATGTATCTGTCCAATATTCCCAATACGATTTACTGAAGAGGCTGCCTTTACTACATTGTATGTCTATGCCTCATTGCCAAATATTAATTGAGCATAATGGCTTGGGTCAATTTCTGGATTGTCTGTTCTGTTCCATTGATCTATATGCCTGCTTTTGTACCAGTACCAGGATATTTTGAGTACAGTGACTATGTAGTATAACTTTATATCTGGTATTGTGGTTCCTCCAACTTTGTTCTTCTTTCTCAAGATTGCTGCAATTATTTGGGGTCTCTTTTCATTCCATATATGTTTTTGTAGTGTTTGTTCTAGAACTATGAAATAAGCCTTGGTATTTTAATAGGGATTGCATTGAATCCATAGACTGCTTTGGGTAGCATGAACATTTTAATGATGTTGAGTCTACCAGTCTGTGAACATGGTATATTCTTACACTAGTTTCTCTATCAATTTTTTCAACTTTCCGTAATTTTCTGAGTACAGGTCTTTTACCTCCTTGGTTAAGGTTATTCCTAAATATCTCAATATTTTTGTTCCAATGGTAAACAGGATTGTCTTTTAGTTTCTCTTTCTGAGAGTTTATTATTGGTGTATAAAAATGCCTTGGAATTCTGGGTGTTAATTTAGTATCTGGCTACATTACTAGATTGATTTATTAAATCTCGTAGTTTTTTATGGAGATTTTGGGGTTTTCTGTGTACAATATAATGACATCTGTGAATAATGACAATTTTACTTCTGTCTTTCCAATTTGGATGGCTTTTATTGTTTCTTCTTGTCTGATAGCTATGGATAGGACTCCCAGTACTATGTTGAATAAGAGTGGTAAAAGCGGATATCCCTATCTTGTTCCTGTTCTTAGAAGAAAATGGTTTTAGCATTTGCCCATTGAGTATGATGTTGGCTGCAGGTTTGTCATATATAGCCTTTATGATGTTGAGATACGATCCCTCTACTTCCACTTTGCTGAGAGTTTTTATCAAAATAGGGTGTTGGCTTTTGTCTAATGCTTTTTCTGCATCAATTATAAGATCATGTGATTTTTGTCTTCTAATGTGTTTATGTGCTATATCAGATTTATTTTTTATGAATATTGTACCAGACTTGCACCCTGGAATAAATCCCACGTGGTCGTGGTGTATGATCTTTTCAATGCATTGCTGGATAGATTTGCTAATATTTTGTTGAGGATTTTAGCATCTATGTTCATCAGGGATATTAGCCTGTAATTCTCTTGCTTTGTAGTGTCTTTATCTGGTTTTGGAATTAGGGTAATGCTGGCATCATAAAAAGAGCTTGGAAGTGATTCTTCCTCTTGAAATGTTTTTAATAGTTTGAGGAGGATAGGTATTAGTTCTCCTTTGAAAGTTTGTTAAAACTCCCCTGTGAAGAAATCAGGACCAGGCCTTTTGTCTGCTGGAAATGTTTTTTATTACTGCTTCATTTTCTTCAGTTGCTATCATCCTATTCAGGTTTTCTGATTCTTCCTGACTGAGTTTTGGAAGATTGTATTTATCTATGAATATGGCCATTTTGTCCAGGTTGTCCAGTTTTTTGGAATATAGTCATTCATAGCATTTTTTTATGATCTTTTTGTATTTCTATGGGATCAGTAGTTACTTTACATTTTCCATTTCTGATTTTGTTTATTTGGGTCCTCTCTCTTTGTTTCATGATGAGTCTAGCAAAAGGTTCATCAACCTTATTTATCTTTTCAAAGAATGAGCTCTTGGTTTTATTGATCTTTTATATATATATTTTTAGACTCTGTGTCATTTATTTCTACTCTAATCTTTATTATTTCCTTCCTCCTACTTTGGGCTTTTCTTGTTATTCTATTTCAAATTCTATAAGTTATAGAATTAGATAGCCTATTATAAGTTTTTCTTGTTTTGAGGTAGCCCTCTAAGGTCTGCTTTCACTATGTTCCATAGATTTTGGGTTGTTGTATGTTCATTTTCATATTTCCAGAATATTTTTTTATTTCTTCCTTGATATCTTTGGTAACCCATTCATTGTTTAATACATGCTATTTAACCTCCATGTGTTTGAATGTTTTTGAGTATTTTTATTGTAGTTGATTTCTAATTTTGTGGCATTTTGATCTGAGAAGGTGCTAGATATGATTTCAATCTTTTTGAACTTGTGGAGAGTTAGTTTGTGTCCTAAAATGTGATCTATCTTTGAAAATGTCCCATGTTCACTTGAGAAGAATGTATATTCTGTATCTTTGGGGTAAAATATTCTTAAATGTCAATTCATTCCATCTGATTTGGTGTGTCATTTAGGATTGCTGTTTTCGTGTTGAATTTTTGTCTGGACAATTTATATAGTGATGTCAGCACAGTGATAAACTCCATAATATGATCGTATTTCTGTTTATCTCTCCCTTAAAATCCTCCAGAGGTGCTTTTTATATTTGAATGTTCCTGTATTGGGTACATATATGTTTACCAGAGTTATATCCCCTTGTTGTATTGATCACTTTAGTATTATGAAGTGGCCTTCATTATCTCTCATTATGGCCTTCACTTTGAAGTCTATTTTGTTGAATATGAGTGTTCCCACCCTGTGTGTGTTTTTTTTCATTTCAATTTGCCAGGAATATTTTTTCCATCCTTTCACTTTCATTCTGTGTGAGTCTTTTGTTCTGAAGTGGGTCTCTTGTAGACAGCACATATATGAGTCATGTTTTCTTATCCATTCAGCTACCCTATGGCTTTTGATTGGAGCATTTAAGTGATTTACATTTAAGGTTATTATTGACTAGAGTCCCGGTGCATGGATTCTGCACTGGTGGGGTCCCTTGGCCTGGCCTGCAGGGATCAGGCCGAAACTAGCTCTCTGACATCCCCCAAGGGGTCCCAGATTGTGAGAGGGCAGTTCTTGGGTGATGCACCCTGGAATCAAGCTCCCTCCTCTCTGATTCTGGGTGCATCACCTGAGAACCGCAGCTGCCAAGTCACCTCAGCTTGGCAGCTCCTGCATTGAGTGCCTGCCTCCTGGTGGTCAGTGTGCATCATAGCTACAAGTCGGCTAGTCAAACAGTGAGCCAGTCGGCTGGTCACTTAGGCTTTCATATATATAGACTAGAGGCACGGTGCATGACATTCTTGCACTGCGGGGGTGGTCCCTCAGCCCAGCCTGCGCCCTTTCACAGTCTGGGCCTAAGCCAGCAGTCAGACATCCCTCTCATGGTCCAGGGCTGTCGCAGTCCGGGACCCCTTGATCCTTTCTGCCCACCTGCAGCAGAGGCAGGAGAGGCTCTTACCACTACTGCTGCACTCAGCAGTCATGAGCCTGGCTTCTGGCTGAGCAGTGCTCGCCCTGTGGGAGCACGCTGGCCACCAAGGGTAGCTCTTGCATTGAGCGTCTGCAACCTGGTGGTCAGTGCACATCATAGCCACTGGTCGTTCCACCATTCGGTTGATTTGCATATTAGGGTTTTATTATATAAGATATGTTCCCTCTATTTCCACTTTGATGAGAGTTTTAATCATAAATGGGCACTGTATTTTGTCAAATGTTTTTCTGCATCTATTGATATGATCATATTTTTTTCCTTTTCAAAAGATCTTTATTGTTGAAATTACATATGTTCCCTTTTTCCCCCATTGACCCCATCTAGCCTGTCCCTGCCCTGCCTCAGGCCTTCATCACACTATTGTCTGTGTCCATAGAATGAATATATATATATATATATATATATATATATATATATATATACACACACACATACAAACATACAAGTTCTTTGATCTTTTCCCACCCAACCACTGCCGCCTTTCCTCTGAGATTCAACAATATCAGTTTTATCCTTCATTTTGTTTATGTGGTGTATCACATTTATTGATTTGTGGATATTGTACTAACCTTGCATCTCAGTAATAAATCATACTAGATCTTGCTGTATGATCCTTTTAATGTATTGCTGGATTCGGTTTACTAATATTTTGTTAAGGATTTTAGCATCTATGTTCATCAGGCATATTGGCCTACAGTTTTCTTTTCTGTAGTGTCTTTATCTGGTTTTTTAATTTATCAATGAACATTTAGGTTGCTTCCATATCTTGGCTATTGTAAATAATGATGCAGTGAATAAATGGATGCATTTGTCTTTTTTAATTAGTGTTTTGGGTTTCTTCAGCTCTATTGGAATTGCTGGGTCCTTCTTTGTCTCTTGTATTGGCCTTTGTTTTAAGTCTATTTTATCTGGTATAATTGTTGCTACACCAACTTTTAAAAAATTGCCTTTTAATGAAATATATTTCCCTCCCTTTACAGTATGTGTCTGTCTTTCAATCTGAAGTGAGACTGTTGTATACAGTATTTGTAAGGATCTTGTGTTTTTACAGCTGTCAGAGGATGTATTGGACATGAGGGATTTAGCAAAAAAAAAAAAAAAGAAGAACAAATTTATGGACATAGACAACAGTGTGGTGATTGCAGGGGGAAGAAGTGAGGGGAGGTTGAGGACAGTATATGGGGCATAAATGTTGATAGAGACTTGACTGGGGGTAGTGAACACACAATACAGTGTACAGATGATGTGTTGTAGAATTGTGCACTTGAAACCGGTGTAATTTTGTTAACCAGTGTCATTCCAATAAATAAAAAATGCAATAATAAAGGAAGCAAAAAGTTAAATTGTTGATAGATATGTATTTACTGCAGTTCATTAGTCATATTTTTTAATCTTTTTTCTTCTTCTTCTTAAAGAAGTCCCATTAACATTTCTTTTTTTTTAAAATTCTTACCCAAGGATATGTTTTTATGGATTTTTAAAGAAAGGGGAAGGTAGAGAGAGAAAGAGGGAGAGAGAGAGAAACATCAACGTGAGAGAGAAACATCAATCAGTTGCCACCCATATGCACTCTGACCAGGGATCAAACCCACAACCAGGATATGTGCCCTGACCAGGTATTGAATGCATGACCTAACATTTCTTATAATACTGGTTTGTTGGTGATGAAGTCATTAAGCTTTTTCTTTTCTGGGAAGCTTTTTATCTGACATTTGATTCTAAATTATAGCTTTGCTGGGCAAAATAATCTTGGTTGTAGGTCCTTGCTTTTTATCACTAAGTATTTCATGCTAATCCCTTCTGGCCTGCAAAGTTTCTGTTGAGAAATCAGCTGGCAGTCTTGTAGGAGTTCCCTTGTAGGTAATTGTTTTGCTCTTGCTGCTTTTAAGATTCTCTCTTTGTTTATAACCTTTGGCATTTTAATTATGATGTGTCTTGTTATGGGCTTTTTGGTGTTCATCTTGTTTGGGACTCTCTGTGCTTCCTGGACATTATGTCTATTTCCTTCACTAGGTAGGGGAAGTTTTCTGTCGTTAGTATTTCAATATGTTTTCAGTATTTTCCTCTCTCTCTTCTCCTTCTGTTAGCCCTGTGATATAAATGTTTGTACACTTGATGTTGTCCCAGAGGCCCCTTAACCTATCATCATTTTTTAAATTCTTTTTTCTTTTTGCTGTACTGATTATGTGTTTTCTGCTACTTTACCTTCCAAATAGCTTATTCAAATATATGCTTCATTTAATCTACTGTGGATTCCCTCTAATGTATTATTCATTTCACTTGTTATATTCTTCATTTCTGACTGGTTATTTTTATGGTTTCTATATATTTTTATGCTGTGGAAATTCTCCATAAGTTCCTTAAACATCCTTATAACCATTGTTTTGGTCTCTGTATTGGGCAGATTGCTTGTCTCCATTTCATTCAGTTGTTTTTCTCGAAATTTCTTCTGGTCTTTCATTTGGGGAATGCTTCTTTGTCTCCCATTTGGGCTGCCTTTGTGTATTTATTTCTATGTATTTTATGTAGAGCTGTTACATCTCCCAGTATTGGTAGAGTGGCCTTGTGTAGTAAGTGTCCTGTGGAGCATAGTTGTGCAGTCTTTCTGGTCACCTGAGTGGGTTGCTCCAGGTGTGTTCCTTGTGTAGGTTGTGTGTGTTCTCCTGTTGTAGTTGAGCTTTGATTGCTGTTTGGAGGTTTTGACCCTCAGGCTTACTAGTTATAAAGTCTGGCCATAACCACAGTGGATGAGCTGCTGTGCAAGGATGACTCTATGGAGCAGGATTTACTTTAGTGTGGCTCTAGTGCCTGCCAAGTCTTCCCTTTGAATGTGCTGTTTGTGGAAGTGGTTGGGTGGTACTCTGGTGTGGTTTGAAGCTGGTAACTGGGTATGTTGGTTCTGGGTGCCTTTGCTAGGTGCAGGACAAGGTTTGCTGCTGCTTGTTCCCTACCCAGGGCCTCCTGAAATGAGCTACAATGTGATCTGCAGATGGTTGCCTCTTCTCCTGAACTTGGAGATACTTGGAAGTGGCTAAGGTGAAAACTAAGACTGGATGCTACTAAAGCTATAATTGGAGCTTCTTAGCAAGTGGTATTGAGCACCATGAAGCCATATGCTGCTTGTTTGGGGGTTGTGAACTTTTGAGAGATTTTAGAAAAGTCTATGAAATGAACCAAGATAGGCTGTTTGCATGAAAAAGTCACTGGGCCCACAGATATTTTTGATGAGGCAAGATCTCAAGGAATCATCAGAATGTGAGGAACAGTGTTATCTAGGTTGATGGAGACTAAGATATGGTGCCTGCCAACTGGTTCTTTGTGGAGAGAGCTAAGCAAAGGATAGTGTCTTCTGCCAGCCCTTCTGCATGAGTGAAAGTTGTCCTTCCAGCACTCATCCTGAAGCCAGAGAGTTCAGTTATTCTCCATATATCCATGGTGCCTTGTGAGCTGTTGCCTGAGTGATGGAGCTCAGAGAAAGTGAGTCCAAGTAAGTCTATACACTGGCCCTTTAAGAGAAACATCAGATTTGGGACTCCAGCAGCCCTTTGTCTCAGTAGCAATCTCCACTGGTTTTACAGCCAGAAGTTATGGGGACTTCTCTTCTTGGCACTGGAACCCTGGGCTTGGAAGCCTAGTGGGGAGACTGAGACACCTTGCTCCTCTGGGGGGGACCTCTGAAACTGAGATATCCCTCCCAATTTTTATCTGCCACACGTGGTTGTTGGACCTGCCCATTCTGTGCTTCTGCCCCACCTTCCGCTCTTGATGTAGCTTCTTCTGTATATTCGTAGTTATAGGACTTCTGTTCAACTAGAATTCAGGTGGTTCTTAATGATGGTTGTTCTGTAGTTTAGTCATAATTTTGAAGTGGTCATGGGAAGTGGCAAGTACAGCATTTACCTACTCTACCATTTTGAATGAAAGTCTACAATCCACATTTTTAAATATATGCTTATATTGTTACTTTTTGATTAATCACTTTTCAATATTACCTTTTGGCTTTCCCTTATACTCTATAAGAATTTAGTTCCCTTACACTTCAACCCTATCCTTTCCCCTCATCCATAATCCTAGTATAGTTATATCACAATTTGGGGAAAACCTGTATTCAGGGTTCACATTGGTATGATCATGTACATGTTATTCATAGTTGAGCCAATTAATATACTGGGATTACACTTTCCTTTTGTAATAATTTCTTGTTTTTCGAGATGTTAACAATATATGCCTCATATATACTTAGATTTTTTAAAATATATTTTTATTGATTTCAGAGAGGAAGGGAGAGGAATAGAAACATCAATGATGACAGAGAATCATTAATTGTCTGCCTTCTGCACTCCCCCAACTGGGGATTTAGCCTGTCACCCAGACATGTGCTCTAACTGGGAATCAAACAGTGACTTCCAGGTTCATAGGTCAACATTCAACTACTGAGCCACACCGGCTGGGCTATACTTATATTTTTATGTATTTATTGCTCTTTCATCCAAAAACACCATCATTGTCTCAATAGTGTTTTCTACATAAACAAACAAATTAGATAATTCTTCAATTCCTATTTTCTCAGAAGTCTTTCCTCCTGGAGCCCTTTACTTTTTCTTCTCTGCTTAGGGTTAGTTTCTCTCCAAGTCATCCGCATGCCCTTTGTCATCATCCTGTGTTGGATCCCCTGTTCCTTTAAGCTTCTTTCCTCATTTACTCCTTTCTTTTGATAGACCATATCCTCCAGTCATTTCTGAGTGCTGCATAGAAGTTACTTTTTGAGTCCTGGCATATCTGAAAATATCTTTATAACTACAGCTGGTGGCCTGGTGCACAAAATTCATGCATATTAAAAGGGAATTAATTAGAAGAAATATTTTAATATTGCTATTAAATATTATTTAAATTGCTGACGCTGGGGTGGGGGGTGCAGCCTCAGTTCCACTGGACTGGCACTGGGGCGGGGGGTGCCCCTTGAGGTCCCCCGTCAAGCCCCGCTGGGCAGGGGGCATAGCCTGAGGTCCGCTGTCAAGCCCCGCTGGGCAGGGGTGCAGCCTCAAGTCCCCCGGTGCACGCCGGGCGGGGGGCGCAGCCTCAGGTTGCCCAGCACAGGCTGTGTGTGGGGTGCAGCCTTAGGTCCCCAACACAGAGCAAGGGTGGGGGGCATGGCCTGAGGTGCCCCGGCCCAGCACCAGCATGGGGGGCACTGCCTGAGGTCCCCGATCAAGCCCCACTGGGTGGGGGTGCAGCCTCAGGTCCCCCAGTGCATGCTTGGCAGGGGGCACAGCCTCAGGTACCCTAGCACACCCTCAGGTCCTCTGGCCCGGTGCTGGGGTGAAGGGTGCAGCCTTAGGTCCCCCATCCCCATGCCAGGGCGGGGGGTGCAACCTCAGATCCCCTGGCCCAGGGTGAAGGGCATGGCCTGAAGTCCCCTGTTAAGCCCCGCTGGGCGGTGGGGGGCCTGAGGTCCCCTGCCTTGGCCCAGTGCCATGCAGCCTCAGGTCCCTATTGATTGCTTGTTACAGTAACCCTGCCTCTGCTGTGGGTGCAGCCATCTTGTGTTATGGGAACCCCACCTCCACTGTGGGTGCAGCCATCTTGTGATGGTGTGAGGGTTAATTTGCATATTACCTTTTATTATCTACACTAATAAAAGAGAAATATGCTAATTGACAGTACCTCTGCTACACCCACAGCCAATCAGGAGTGATATGCAAATTAACCCAACAAAGATGGCAGGTAAATTTACACATGCAGGAGGGGCAGGCAGCGCCAGATGCCACCCTCAGGGTCCAGGCCATGATCAGGGACCAGGCAGGTGAGACAGGCAGCACCAGACGCTGCCTGTGGGGTCCAGGCCACAATTGAGACCAGGCAGGCGGAGCAGGCAGTGCCAGACACCACCTGCGGGGTCCAGGCCATGATCGAGGACCCGGGCAGGCAGGGGTGGCCAGCATCTCCAGGATCATTGTCTGCTCCCGGGCTGCCTGAGGACACCAGTGGAGCAGGCCTGGGTTGAACATTTTAATGAAAATGGGATGCCTGTGCGCCACCCCACAGTGCCCCATCCCTGACAAGGAGAGGGCAATGGACAGTTAGGAGGCACCGGGGCTCAGAAGAGACTAGGAGCAACCTGCAGGTGAGCTACCAGGAAGAGGTGCTAAACCATGAGGACACCGAGGGCTGACTGATGGAGGAGTGCAAAGGTGCAGAGGAGGCAGCTCTCACAGGCGCTGAGCTCAAAAAGCACATTGACAACCTGATGGACGAAATCACCTTTCTGAAGAAGGTGCATGAAGAGGAGATCGCCGAGTTGCAGGTGCAGATACAGTACACTCAGATCTTCGTGGAGATGAGATTGACATGTTCCCCAAGTCCGACCTCTCCACCGCGCTCAAGGACATCCGTGCCCAGTACGAGAAGCTGGCTGCCAAGAACATGCAGAATGCCGAAGATTGGTACAAGAGCCACTTCACCGTGCTGACCGAGAGCACTGCCAAGAACACCTACACTGTCTAAGAGCCACCGCCTGCTCAAGGCCAAGACCCTGGAGATCAATGCAAGCCGGTGCATGAACGAAGCACTGGAAAAGCAGCTGCAAGAGATAGAGGATAAGCAGACGCTGACGTTAGTGCTATTCAGGACACAATCAACAAATTAGAAAATGAGTTGAGAACTACAAAGAGTGAAATGGCAGGATATTTAAAAGAATACCAGGACCTCCTCAATGTGAAGATGGCTTTGGACATTGACATTGCAACTTACAGGAAACTCTTGGAAGGTGAGGAGACCCGGCTCAGTTTCACCAGTGGTGGGAAGCATAGACAGCAGCTACTACCAGAGTTCCCAGGTCTTTGGTCGATCTGCCTACAGTGGTTTACAGACCAGCTTCTACTTGATGTCCGCTCGCTCCTTCCCTTCTTAAGACACCAGCCACGTCGAGGAGGAGCAGATCGAGGTGGAAGAGACCATTGAGGCTGCAAAAGCCAAGGAAGTTAAAGATGAACCCCCTTCTGAAGGAGAAGCTGAAGAGGAGGAGAAGGAGAAGGAAGAGGCTGAGGAAGAGGAAGGAGAGGAAGAGGAAGAAGGTACCAAGGAAGAATTTGAGGACACAAAGGAGGAAGAAGGAAGTGAAGGTGAAGGAGAAGATGCCCAAGAAGCTGAGGACGAGAAGAAAAATGAAGGTGCTGAGGAGGAGCAAGCAACCAAGAAGAAAGATTGAGCCTCCCTTTCCTTAATTATTTCAGGAATAATCCTCCTGAAACCAGGTCAACCCCATCACCAACCAAGCAGTTGAGTTCCCGATACTATATAAATTAAGAAGTCAGAGACAAAATGGCAGCGGAATAGACAGACGTGACCTGAGCCTTGTCCTGGAGCAAATAGAGTGAGCAGCTGAAACAAGTGGAATTCAGCCCGAATTTGGCAAGGAGACGCAGCTGGTAAGATAGTTTGCAGCCGGGAAGGGCAGCGGTCCCCTGCATAAAGGTAAAATCAAGGATCTAGGCAGGAGAGTCTGACGGGCCTCTGTGCCCGGCAGGTCAGGGAGAAACTACAGGGTGCCAAGCCGTGTGTCTGAGGACAGGCAAAGCATCTGTCTGTGGAAGAAAAAGGGACCACGGGACTGCAGGAGGTAGGGGATTTTGGACCTTGGAGTCTGGATTTTGGATCTGAGCTCAGAGGCATCCCTGAAAGGCGGGCCAGACAGTGCAGTGCTAGCAAGAGAGGAGCTCGCAGAGACGCGATCCCTCCTTGTGCTGGGGCCTGTGCCTTTCTCCACTGAACCTAGTTCATAGGACCTTTCGGATACAGACACTTACCCGTAGCTGAGGTGTGGGAGAAGGTGTGGGCTTGTGGAATCTGGGGAGAGTGGGCAGCAGTCCGAGAGAGGTGATAGCAAGTCTAGTGCTGAGTCATAGCTAAGCCCCAGTCTTCATTTTCTCCTGAGAGATAACCCCTCCCTCCAGTCTCCAGGCAACCAATATAACCACACCCATATCACACCCTCAATAATACAAAGAATCTGAATACTCCCTGACGACATAGGAATGGGTCTATAGAGTAATCTTTAGCCCCAGCAACCGGAAACTGAGAAACAATACAGTATTGACGAATGGAATCATAAACCAGCCAAAGGAACGACACTCCACTTTTTTTCACTTTTATTTTTATTATCCCTTTTTTCTTTCTTTTTTTTCTTTTTTTTATTCTTTTCTTCTTTGTTTTCCTGTTTTTGTTTGTTGCTTTTTTTATTTCTATTCACATTATTTTTTCATCACTATTTTTATTTGCTATTTTTAAATTTTTATACCATTTTTGAAATCAATTTTTATGTAAATTTATTATTTTTTCTCATTCTCTTTCATCTCATCCACTTATTCCCTTTCTACTTCCTCAATACTAAATTGAGGTCCTCCCCATATTCATCCAATTCTTAATCTTATTTTCACTATACAAGCTCAGCCTCTACAGATCCTGCCCCAATCCTCTTATTCCTTTGTCTTTTATCCCATATCTTTTTCACTCTCCTCCATAGCATTTGTGCTCTCTTTTCTCTGCCCTATCTCTCTTTTCTCAGATGGTCTCTTATATTGGGGTTATTGGTGTCGTGAGTACATTTGTGCTTAGTTCACTTGGTGCTGTGTCTTGTTGAAGTTAATTTTATCCGGTCAGGCCAAGAGGCTTGAGAGCAAGCCACATAACCATACACCTGAGAGAAAACTCCATCCAGAAAAGGGTCAATAACACCCCAGACCCAACTACAGAGGCAAGAAGAATGTGGCAGTAAGGAAAAGAGCCTAAGTGAGTGAGGGAGTAAAAGATGAGCATGTGGTCAGGTGGTGTGTGTGTGTATGAGTGAGTGAGGCACAGTTAGATCCCACAGGACCTTCAGGGGCAGGATAATCAGGCTCACCTAACTAGGCAGCATCTTCTACCATTGCAAAAAGTACAGGGAGGCCAGCTTGTCCTTAGGGGCCTAGCCTTTTTGAAGGAGATAGCTGCTGTAACCGGGTCCCCACCCTCAACTCTACCCAGAGTGCCCTCAGATAACACCTGGGACTCTACAGCCACCCCTGCCAGGGACACGCTACCTACGCTGTAATCCCACAGTCAACAAGGCTCCAGCTGCCCTGGGCGCAGGCTCCTGGGAGTTCGGAAGCAGGTTCCCCTCTGACCAGCCCAATGCTTTAGCCTAGGGCACTGCAACCACATGAACAGCAGGCATGTGAGCAGCCCGCTCCAGTCCAAGGAGAAGCAGCTCTGCGAGCAACCTGCCACAGTCCTAAGAGCAACAGCTTCACGTAGCCTGTCACTGTCCAAGGAGCAACAGCTGTGAGAAGCCAGTTCCACAGCAACCTCATAATCAGCCCACCCCTGTCCAAGGAACAGCAGCTATACGAGCAGAATCCCCCACCAGCCAGAGGAGGCACCACTGCTGTGAACAGCACCCACCAAAGGAGCCGCTGCCAACTGAGAAGCAGCTGCTACCGTAACAGTAACCACCCAAGGAGCAATTGCAGCCAGAGTAGCCACTGCCACTCAAGGAGTAGCTACTGCACAACTCGACATCTAGATCAGTCGGTGAGACCAAAAATGGGTAGACAAAGATACCCACCAAAGGAGGAATCGCCAGAAAAGCAGCTAAGAGAAACAGAGGCATGCAATATGTCAGAAAAATAATTCAGAAAAAGGGTCATACAGTTCATAAATCGGATGGAAGAAAAAATTAACAGCTTATGCAAGAATCCAGAAGAAATGGATGAAAAAATCAACAACTTATGTAAGAATCAAGAAGAAATGAAGAATAATATATCTGCAATAAAAAACACCATGGAAAGTTTCAACAGTAGACTAGGAGAAGCGGAGGACCGAATTAGTGAACTAGAAGACAGGGAAGCAAAACACACACAAACTGAACTGCAATTGGAGAAAAAAATTAAAAGGCAGAAGGAGAGCCTAAGGGAGCTATGGGACAACATGAAATGAAGCAACATACGAATAATAGGGATGCCAGAACAACAGGAAGAGGAACAAGGGTTAAAAGAACTATTTGAAGAAATAATGTCAGAAAACTTCCCTGATGTGGCAAAGAAAAAAGTCACACAAGCACAGAGGGTCCAAAACAAGATGAACCTGAAAAGACCCACACCAAGACACATCATAATTACGATGGGAAATATTCAGGACAAAGAGAGAATCTTAAAGGCTGCAAGAGAGAGACATAAATTTACATACAAGGGAGTTCCCATTAGATTATCAAATGATTTCCCAACAGAAACACATCAGGCCAGAAAGTAATGGAAGGAAATCTACAAAGTGGTGCAAACCAAGGGACTGAATCCAAGAATACTCTATCCAGCAAGGTTATCATTCAAAATTGAAGGCGAAATAAGAAGCTTCACAGACAAAAAAATAATGCTAAGGGAGTTTATCACTACCAAGCCAGCAATGTAAGAAATGCTAAAGGGACTGGTGTAAAAAGAAGAAATAAAAAGGTAAGAAGGAACAGAGACACAAAAAAATAAAAATGACTACAAATAACTAGCTTTCAATAATAACTTTAAACATAAATGGACTAAATGCTCCTATCAAAAGACATCGAGTCGCTGAATGGGTAAAAAAACACGACCCATATATATGCTGTCTACAAGAGACCCACCTCAGAAAAAAGGACTCATACAGGTTGAAAGTGAAGGGATGGAAAAATATCTTTAGGGAAAATGGAAATGAAAAAAAAGCTGGGGTAGCAGTACTTATTTCTGACAAAATAGACCTCAAAGTAAAGTCCATAACAAGACATAAGGAAGGCCACTTCATAATAATAAAGGGATCGATACAACAAGAGGATAGAACCCTGATAAACATATATGCACTCAATGCAGAAGCACCCAAATACATAAAAAAAATCCCTGGAAGATACCAAGGGAGAGATCAACAAGAATACAATCATAGCAGGGAACTTTAATACACAACTGACATCACTGGATAAATCATCTAGACAAAAAATCAGCAAAGAAACAGCAATTCAAAATGACTCACTAGATCAGATGGACCTAATTGACATCCTCAGAGCATTTCACACCAAAGCCAGGGAATACACATCTTCTCAAGTGCACATGGGACATTTTCAAAAATAGACCACATATTGGGTCACCAACAAAGTCTCCCCAAATTAAAAAAGATTGAAATCATATCAAGCATTTTCTCAGACCACAATGGCATAAATTTAGAAATAAACTGCAATAAAAACATTCCAAAAAAATTCAAACACTTGGAAGCGGAATAGCATGCTATTAAACAATGATTGGGTTAACAATGAGATCAAAGAAGAAATTGAAAACATCCTGGAGTCTAATGACACTAAAAAAAAAAAAAATGCAAATACTATGAGACACAATGAAAGCAGTCCTGAGAGAAAAATGTATAGCTCTACAGGCCTGCCTCAAAAAAACAAGAAAAAATAGTAATAAATCATCTAACTCAACAACTTAAAGAATTAGAAAGAGAGCAGCAAGAAAATCCCACAGTGAGCAGAAGGAAGGAAATAATAAATATCAGAGCAAAAATGTATGACATAGAGAACAACAACAACAACAAAAATACAAAAGATCAATAAAACCAAGAGCTGGTTCTTGGAAAGGATAAACACGATTGATGAACCTCTACCCAGGCTCACCAAAAAGCAGAGAGAGGACCCAATTAAACAAAATCAGAAATGAAAGAGGCGAAATAACAACAGATCTCAGAGAAATACAAAGGATTATTTAAAAATACTATGAACAACTCTATTGTAACAAACTAGACAACCTGGAGGAAATAGACACATTCCTGGAAAAATACAACCTCCCAAACCTTACTCAGGAAGATACTAAAAACCTCAATAGACTGATCATTATGGAAGAAATTGAAGCAGTCATCAAAAAGCTTCCAGCAAACAAAAGCCCGGGACCAGATGTCTTCACAGGTGAGGTTTACCAAACATTCAAGGAAGAACTAAAACCTATCCTCCTCAGACTATTCCAGAAAATTCAAGAATATACAGCAAGACACCATTGTAAAACATACATGGTGTCAAAACAAGCCAAAGGAAAATCGTTTGGGCAAAAAATGAAAAAGGATTGCAAGTCAAATTTATAGAAAAGCTTCCTTTTTTTACTTTTGGAATGCTCAGGACCTACTCAAGAAGGCAAATAATTCCTTCCACTAATATTTACAGGGTAAAATAAGATTGTTGTTAGAGTAATAAATTTGACAGTAAAATAGTAGTCAAGTTTTCAGGCAAATTTAAATTGGCTAGTTGAAACAAGTGGATATTCTAGAAAAATTAATTGTACTGGACAAAAAGGTGTTCCTAAAGTGTTAACTAAAATTTTTATTGGTACTTCATCTCATGATAAAATGGTGCACCATGTAATGAACCTAAAACAGTAATATTGTAGTGCAAAAAATTAAAATTTAAAAGCCATCAAGACTACATTATAAAATTTTCAAAAGCCTCCTAACATTTAAATCAAAAAAGGAGGGGATAGTAGAAGAATATCATGTAAGGAAAAATACCCTGTAAGTAAATTACATCTAGAAAATTAATACTTTAGAAAATTAATTGTAAGGCTAAAAGCAAGACACCCATGAAAAACACACAAGGTGTCAAAACAAGCCAGAGGAAAATCATTTGGGCAAAAATGAAATAGGATCCCAAGTCAAATTTATAGAAAATATTCCTTTATTAACTTTTGGTCGAGAATATGTTTGTATATTTTCAGAAAACAACTCCGAGACCATGTGGATTCCAGCAACAGAGAGGAATCGACAGGACTACTCCAGCCATCAATACAGAAGAGAAGCAGTCCAGAGATGGAAGACACTGATGTGGCCTTCCCATACTAGCAGTCAGCAGCTGTGCATCACTGCAGATTGCCCAGGACCAAACCAGAGAGGGTCGGACCTGCATTACCACCATTTGTTCACCATCAAGAACTGAAATATCATTGCTGACATGTACACATATGGAACTGTTTGACATTGAAATTGGGACTCAAAAGAACTGTTGGCCCAGAAAGAAACTCACTACAGACTGATTCATTTGCCTCTCAGCATAACCATTATTGCTTGTCTCATTTTCAGTTCTTATAAGTGTATTTCTAGTAGCACATGATCTCACTCATCTAGGGGAAATGATGAACAACATAGACTGATGAACAAGAACAGACCCGGAGACAAGGAAGCATAGATCAGACTGTCGGACCTCAGAGGGAAGGTTGGGGAGGGTGGGGGTAAGGGGGAGAGATCAACCAAAGGACTTGTATGCATCCATATGAGCCTAACCAGTGGTCACGGACAACAGGGTTGTGGGGGCATGCGTGGGGAGGGGTTTGGGATGGGAATGGGAGATGAGGACAAATATGTGATACCTTAATCAATAAAGAAATTTTTTAAAAAAGAAGTCAATATATATAACATTCTGAGGTGACTCAGGCTGGACATTAAATGTTGTGCTATGACTTTTCTCCCTATGCAGAGTATCTTTTTGCTTGCACAGTGGCTTCCTGGCTTGCTGCCAGCCTGTGCATGGTCCACGCTTATGAGTTCAGGATCTATGACAATGTGAATAATTCAGATGTTTACAATAAAAACACATGAATACATGAATTCACTAATGTTAATGTTAAACTTCATGGAAAAAATAGTCCTTTGAAGCTTTGGTGGTTAGAAATTAAAGACCTCAAATCATGTGCAATAAACAGTATATAAATTTACACTCAATGACAAAAAAAAATACATTAGGATCCAAGAAACATTCAAAGAACTGGGGAACCATTCCCAAATCAGGAATGGAAGTCACAGGGTGTATATTATTGTTACGAATACAGTATTTCCTACTACTTACAACATATACAATGTAATGTATTAGATGCCTTCCTATCGCATGAAGTACGTATTCTCATAGAGTAATACTGGTAGATATGTTATAGTTATGTCAGTATGTCATATCCTAACTATATTAATAAAAGGGTAATATGCTAATTAGACCATGAGACCTTCCAGACGTCCTTCTGGACAAAGCCATGGTGGCGGGGCCAAGGCAGAGGCAGTTAGGAGTGATCAGGCCAGGAGGGGAGGGCAGTTGGGGTGATCAGGCTGGCGGGGGGAGCAGTTGCGGGCAAGCAAGCTGGCAGAGGGGACCAGTTGGGAGTGAACAGGCCAGTAGGGGGGTGCAGTTGGGGGCAAGCAAACCAGCAGTCAGAGTGGTTAGGGGTGATCAAGCAGGCAGGTGAGTGGTTAGGAGCCAGCAGTCCCGGATTGCAAGGGGGTTGTCCGACTGCCTGTTTAGGCCTGATCCCACAGGGGTCCCAGATTGGAGAGGATGCAGGTCAGGCTGAGGAATAACCCCCCCCCCATGCACGAATTTCGTGCACTGACCACTAGTCCTATATAATAAAAGGGTAATATGCAAATAGACCGAACGGCAGAACAACTGAGCAACCAATCAAAGCATAATATGCTAAGGCTGCTCAACTGCTCTCTATGATGTGCACTGACCATCAGGGGGCAGACAGTCAACTTGTCGACCAGTCGCTATGACGTGCACTAACCACCAAGAGGCAAATGCTTCTACCGGTAGGTTAGCTTGCTGCTGGGGTCCGGCCAATTGATTGGGACTGAGCGAGATGGGCTGGACATGCCCTACAGACCTCCCGCGGACCCTCCTCAGCCCGATTGTGCACAGTGGGGTCCCTCAGCCTGGCCTGCACCCTCTCACAATCCGGGACCCCTCAGGGGGATGTTGGAGAGTCGGTTTCAGCCCAATCCCGCAGGCCAGTCCCCTTGGGAGGGCACCAAATGCAGGGCTCATGGCTGGCAAGTGCTGCTGTGGCAGCACAAGCCTCTCGCGATTGGAACTGATTGGGCGCAAGCCCACAGCAGGCACAGTGGGGCCAAGATGAGTGGGAGAGGTAGGTAGGAGCTGCAGGCAGCGTTGGACTGCAGGTTTCGGCCCGATCCCTGCAGGCCACCCAGAGGGACCCCACCGGTGCACAAATTCATGCACTGGGCCTCTAATATAAGATAAGCTTTATACTGTTTTATTTTAACATGAATGGAAAGCCAAATATCACCAGATAGTTAAGGAAGGCTATTGATTTTTTTAAAAATACACAAAAAGCAGAGCCCTTGTCAGTGTATTCAGTGGTTAGAGTGTCGGCCCATGCACCGAAGAGTCAGGTATACAATTCCCAGTCAAGGGCATGTACCTGGGTTTCAGGTTCAATCCCTGGACCCAGTTGAGGCACGTGTGGGAGGAAACCAATCAATGCATCTCTCATTTCTCTCTCTCTCTCTCTCTCTCTCTCTCTCTCCCTCCCTCCCTTCCAGTGTCCCTAAAAATCAATGGGAAGAAAATATTCTAAAGTGAGGATGAACAACATCAACAAAACACACACACAAAGAAAATGATAGAGAGAGAGAGAGAGAGAGAGAGAGAGAGAGAGGAATGGGACCTGAATAAAATTTAAAAATAAATAAGTAAAATGTTCATACACGTGAGAGAAGATGTTGCAGCTAGAGGGAAGAAAAAAACAAGATAGTATAAAAAATGTAAGTCAGTGCTTAGATCATGAAAATTTAACATCCTACCTAATAATAGACAAATATGCAAATTGACCATACCTCCAACACACCACAAGCCACGCCCACCATCCAATCAGAGCGAGTATGCAAATTAACCCAACCAAGATGGCTACAGCCACAGAGAGCAAGGTTTCCTAGGTAACAGAGGAAGCCAAGCTTTCCGCCTGCCCTTGCCAGGCCTAAGCCTCCACTCAAGCTACAAAGTTTCAATTATAGAAGGTAAACAAATTCAAACAGAAATGGCAGCAGAATGGAGCTTGAGAGAGCAGACCAGGGTTGCTCCCGGCAACAGGGGAAACAAAGCTTTCTGCACACCCTGGCTGGGCCCAGGCCTCCGCTTAAGGCTACAAAGTTTCAATTGTAGAAGGAAAATAAATTCCAGATACCAGGGCCTCTGCTTGGGTTGCCAGGGGGTGTGGCTGGCCTGCAAACCACCACAGGCCCCTAGCTCAGGCCGCCCCACGCCCCAAGGGGACCCCACCCTGATCAGGGACACCCTTCAGGGCAAACCAGCTGGCTCCCACCCATACACCAGGCCTCTATCCTATCTAATAAAAGAGTAATATGCAGATTGATCATCACTGCAACACACAATATAGCTGCCCCCATGTTACAAAGATCCTGCCCCCATGTGGACACAAGATGGCCACCACAAGATGGCCAGCAGGGGAGGGCAGTTGGGAGGCACCCTGCCTGCAAGGGAGGGCAGTTGGAGGTGATCAACCCTGCAGTAGAGGGCAGTTAGGGGTGACCAGGCTGGCAGAGGAGGGAGGTTGGGAGCAAACAGGCTGGCAGCAGAGTGGTTCGGGGGTGATCAGGCTGGCAGGCAGAAGTGGTTAGGGGCAATCAGGAAGGCAGGCAGGCAAGCAGTTGGAAGCCAGCAGTCCTGGATTGTGAGAAGGATTCTGGTGGGATCAGGCCTAAACGGGCAGTCGGACATACCCTCCAGGGGTCCCAGATTGGATAGGGTACAGGCTGGGTTGAGGGACAAGCCCCCTTCATGCACTAATTTCGTGCACCAGGCATCTAGTATGATATAAAAAGAGAATCATCCCCATAATCTCTCTGGTTGGTTGATATTGCATTGTTGGATATGGCCTAGTGTTATCACCATTTTGTGTACCTGAAAATCACTTGGAGACTATGGGTTGAACATGGTGGGATACACAAAGACATTTATCCACTTTTCTCTCCCCAAATTCCATTAAAATTATAATAAGGGAAAAATTTTAAAGCCTTCATTGTGAAATTGTGACAGAAACCAAAACAAAGAAAGAGAAACAATAGAAAATAAAGGCAAGGCTTTGATCAGAGAAAACTTTACAAAAATTATAATTATCACCTTCAGAGAGATAACAGAAGATAGAAAGTAGATAGAGGTGGGGTAACTGACTTAGCCTATGGCAGAAAATAATGCACATAGGCTTATTTCCCACCAGTATATTACTGCAAGATCATTTCAGCTTTCTCCAAAAGCTTTTTCACATCTATGCTCAGTTTTTGTGGGTTTTGTTTTTTTTTTTACCATGGGTAGAGCTTATATACTCTGGGCTTCATTGTCT
Organism: Cnephaeus nilssonii; assembly: GCF_951640355.1. Classification (NCBI taxonomy): domain Eukaryota; kingdom Metazoa; phylum Chordata; class Mammalia; order Chiroptera; family Vespertilionidae; genus Cnephaeus; species Cnephaeus nilssonii. Next base: position 27,252,781 of record NC_137071.1, read on the forward strand.
GATTGAGCAATAAGGTAAGCAGATTCTCAAATGTCAGTATTTAGAATTCTTGAAGAACAGACATCTTAATCTTGATTAAGTGTAATTTATTAATATTTTCCTTTATAATTATTGTGTTTTGTGTTCTGCTTAAGAAATTTTTGCCTATTTCAAGTGGTCATGAACATATTTTCCATGTTATATTCTACAATTTATATTGCTTTACCTTTTGCACTTATTTACATTTTAAATCCTCTGAGAATTTATTTATGTTAATGTGAAATAAGGGTCTTCTTTTGTATGGATATCAAAATGACCCATTTATTTAAGTAAAATATTCTTTCCCTGTTGCACTTCAACAGGTAACCATGTATGTGTAGGTCTGTTTCTAGATTCCCTATTTTATTTCATTATATTAATTGTCTATAAATGCACCAATACCATACTACCCTAGTCAATATATATTCATGATAGACTCTGATATATGGCAGTTTCATTTTATGAATCCTGATAATCTAAAAATAAAAGTCCTTTCAAAGTGAGAGGCAACAAGTGTTTATTTGAGATAAAAAAGAATAGCTATTTTGGAATCACTGATTCAGGCAGAAACCCAAATAGTGTTCTAAGTAGGAGACAAAAGCAAGGGATGTCTATGAGAAGGGGAACAATTACATCAATAGAAGAAAAGTATTTATGTTGGTACAGATAACATAACAAAGTAATGCTAATTCTAAACAATGTTTTCAATTTTCAGTCCAATAGCCATCAATCTGGTAGTCATATTTGCTTTTTTGATATCTTTGCAAACAGTTCTTTGGGACACAATGCTACTTTAAGCCCAGTCCAAAGGTTATTTATCCCTGTTTTAACATTCCAAAAGTTTAAGACATAAGACATGCAAGGCAGTTCCTCTGGTATGGCACCTCTGTCTCCATTTTAAAGTGGCTCTATTTACTATTTTTTATATTCCTCTTTAACATTGCTTTTCTTGGCTACTCTCAGGCATTTGCATTTCCAATATAATTTTGAGAATCAACTTGTCAATTTCTACATAAAATATGCTGGGTTTTCATGGAGATCAAAATATATCAATTTGCAATAAATTGCCATCTTTACAATTCTGAGTCTTTCAATTCATGAACATAGAATATCCCTCCATTAATTTTGGATTTCTTTAATTTTATTCAATAATGTTTTATAGCTTTCTGTGTAGGGTTTATGCACAACTTTTGTTAGACTTGTTCTTAGGTATTTGATGCTATTATAAAATATATAATTTTTCTCAAATACTAAAATTCAGTGATTTTTGTGTATTGATCTTGATACCAGAGAACTTATTAAATGTACTTATTTCTAACATATGTGTATAGATGGATTTTCTTATTAAATAAGTGTTATGTGCAAATAATAATACCTTTTTTTTTCACTTCCATCCTTTTGTCCTTCCTTTATTGCACTAGTAGGGACCTCCAGTACAATCTATAATAATAAAAGCATAATATGCTAATTAGACCAGATTTCCTTTCGGACAAAGCCGGGGCTGTGAAGAAAGCCTGGGTCCCAGGTGCCAGAGGGAAGCCAGTGCCAGCTGCTGGGGGAAGGAAGGTCTACTTTTGCATGAAATGTGTGCATCAGACCTGTAGTCCTATATAATAAAAGCTTAATATGCAAATTGTCCCCTTGGGCAGTCATTCGACTGGGAGTTTGACTGGGAGACCTGGTGCTCAACCGCTTATGATGATGTGTGCTGACCACTAGGGGTGGCGTGGAACATGGCAGGCATCAGCAATGCGGCGCTGGCAGTGGGCGGCAGTGGAGGTGCTGCCCACCCCAATGGGCCCCTACAAGACAAGAGCAGGACTGCAGCAGGATGGTGGAGCAGGTGAGTGGGTGGCACCAGGCCAAGGCAGGTGCGATCAGGGGCCCGATTGCCCTGCCAATTGCCCCACAGATGGCGACCAGTGGTGGCGGTGTGTGTGGGGGGGTGGTAGGCCACCGCCCAGCTCCCGGGTACTAAGGGAGTTGGGAGGGGCCCAGGCCCCAACCGATGGTGGAGCAGGTGAGGGGGCGGCACCAGGTCAAGGCAGGGTGCCAGGCAGGGCTGTGAGGCTGCAAAGTTGGGGGCACGAGCTGGAGCCCTATTTCTGCAGGCCACCCCAAGGGACCCCACCTGTGCATGAATTCATGCACCGGGCCTCTTTTGTTGAATATAAGTGATGATAGCAGGTATTCCTTCTAACTGACACTCTCAGAACAAAAGTTTTCAGTATTTCACCGCTGAACATGGTCTTTGCTATAAGGTTTTATTTTATACTAGAGGCCTGGTGCAGGAATACATGCACAGGTGGGGTCCAGCCGGCCTGCCCTGATGGGGGCCCATCTGGCCGAGCTGGCAGGAGGAGGGGCCATGGGCAGTTGGCCGGCCGGCCCCACCTCCAATCCAGGTGTTGGGGACCAATCGGGGGCCAGGCTGGCAGGGACAGGGGGGCGACTGGGGCCTGTATCAGGCTGGTTGGCTGCCTCAGTGCACGTCATAGCCACCAGTCGTTCTGGTCATTCTGGTCATTCCACCATTCCAGTCACTGGGCTTTTAAGTATATATATAGATACTATTCATTACATTAAGGAAATGTGGCTTGTTTTGTTTTGTTTTGTTGTTGTTGTTGCTGTTGCTAGAGAGTGGAAGGGAGAGGGAGAGACACAGAGAAAGAAACATCTATGTGAGAGACACATCAGTTGGTTGCCTCCCACATGCACCTTGACCAGAGCCAGGGATTGAGCCTGCAATCGAGTTACATGCCCTTGACTGGAATTAAACTCAGGACCCTTCAGTCCATGAGCTGACGCTCTGTTCACTGAGCCAAACTGATTAGGGCAAGGAAGTGTTATTTTTATTCCTGGTTTGCTAAAAGTTTATGAATTTTTAAAATCATAATTGAGTGTAGAATTTTAACTCTAACCTATCTACTGAGATTACCATAGACTTTTTCTAACTTCTCCTTCTTTTCTTATTTCTCTTCAATTGATTTTAATTTATTTAATTAATTTATAATAAATTTAATGATTTTTCTTTACAATAACTTAATTTTCATTATTAGCAAGGATTCAATCAGCTCATAATAAAGTATTTTGAAAAAATGTTAACTACACCATAGGAATAGAGAGTGCTCAAAATTAGAGCTATCAAATTTTTGATATATTAATTAAAATATTTTTGAATGTCATTTAACCTTTGAATTCTTGAGCATGAATGCAACTTGGCTATGATAAATATCTATTTCATATATCACTGGATTCAACTTTATAATACTTTAAGATAATTTTTCATTTATGTACATCAGAGAGTTTTGTCTGTAAATTTTCTTATTGTATTCTTGTCATATTATTCTGATTACATAGAGTGAATTGCAAAACATTTCCTCATTTTCTATTCTATGGAAGAACTTGTATAACATTGGTGCTACTTCTTCCTTAAATATTTTGGAAAATTTACTGACATCTGGAGCTGGAGTTTTCTTTGTAGGAAAGTTTTTAATTGAAAATTCAATTTCTTTAATAGATATAATACTATTCAAATGTCCTATTTCTTGTGTAAGTTAGTAAGTTGTGTTTTTCAAGAAAGTTTTCTATTTTATGAAAATTGAAGTTTAAAATACCATCTTATTTTTTAAATATCTGCAGGATCCTGTTCATTTTTTCTCCCTGATATTGGTTATTTGTGTCATCTTTTAATTTTCTTTTTTTGTCTTGAACAATTTTGCAAGGAGTTTTTCAACTTTATTAGTCTTTGCAAAAAAAGTAACTTTGACCTATTGGATTTACTCTATTATATGATATTCTTTCTATTTAATTAAATTTTGCATTTGTCTTTATTATTTTCCATTTAATTTCACTGAGTTTAATTTGCTTTTTCTTACCTAATTTCTTGAGATGGATCCATAGATAATTAGATCCTTCCTCCTTCCAAACTCTTACCATTGTTTCACATTGGTGAACATAGTCAGAAGTCAGCCAACGTATGAGTCTGGTGGGGGGGGGGGGCGGGTCTCGCAAGGTAAGACCCTTGTGATACAGGGCAGAATAAATGAAGAAGGAATGGATATGACAGCCACATAAGCACATGTCTAATACAGACAGTGAAATATGGAGAAAAAAGATGGGCAGGAAATGATTACACACTAACTTCTTAAAGGGTTGTTATATGGGAGAGGTCTGAATAGGTTATGTATGAATCCAGAGGTCAGTACCAGAACTAATGGGGGAAATTATATTACAGCTCAATATAAGAAAATAACTTCTAACAATTAGAGCCACACAAAACAGAGGAGCTATCATAAATTTTTATTTGAAAAGCATTTTGACAAAATGTATTAGAATTTAAAATAATACTCTCACTCAACAAATTCAGTTTTCCAGAGGAGTAAGAAGATGGCGGCTGAATAGGTAGACCTTTCTTACACCTCCTCCCAGGGCTAGACTGGAAATAAAACTAAATTAGGGGACATTCACCCAAAATTACCAACTTATGTCCAGCTGAGGAGGAGACATATATCAAGGAAGGACAGAAAACACCTGGAAACTGGTAGGAAGGGCGAAGTTGTGAGAGGGACTGACCCAACTTTTAAGGGTGTCAGATCAAGAGTGAAGAGGGATCTCTCTGCTATGGGAGGGTTATTTCCCTGAGAAGATCAAGGCCCAGAACCCAGACTGTGATCCACATCCCAGAGCACCAAAGCCAAGAAAAGCAGCCCACATAACATCAAGCCATGAAAGGTGGCAGCGCTTCTGACCACCAGGGAGTGTGGGGCCAGTCAGAGTTAACCCTTTGCACTCGCTTGCTTTTTTTCTCGATTCCTTTATTCTACTCGCGATTTAATTTTTTAAATACCCCAGATTTTACAAAGCGCGGCAGTAGAATAAAAAACTGGAGTTTCTTTTCATACAAACTTATTTGGATTTTTTTATATTTCAAATTATTGATACATTCAATAACCGTCACACTCGACATCCGAGTGCAAAAGGTTAAAGCCACTAAAGAGATGTACTCCAAGACACAACATAATCATACTGACAAACATTAAAGACAAAGAAAGAACCTTAAAGGCAGCAAGAGAGAGATAGAAAGTTACCTACAAGGGAGTACCCTTTATAATGTCAGCTGATTCCTCAACAGAAACACTGAAGGCCAAAAGGGATTGGCATGAAGTATTCAAAGTAATGAAAAACAAGGACCTGAACATAAGATTACTCTATCCAGCAAAGCTATCATTTAAAATTGAAGGGGAAATATAGCTCTTCCCAGACTAAAAAAAAAAAAAAAAAAAAAAGGCTAAAGAAGTGCATTACCACCAAATCAAACTTGCAGAAAATGTTAAAGGAATGCTGTAAGAAGAAGAAAAAATTGAGAGAGAGGAACATAGGTATAAAGGTAAAAATGGCAGTAAATATGTACCTATTAATAATAACCTTAAATGTAAATGGGTTAAATGCTGTCCAGGTACTCCCCGCCCCAAACTGAAACAGCCATTTTTCTTGTTTGAAGAAAAGACAAAGGGTGACTGAATGGATAAGAAAATATGAACCATGTATATGTTGTCTACAAGAGACCCACCTCAGAACAAAAGATTAAAAGTCACACCGACTGAAAGCAAATGGGTGGGAAAAAATTTCAATGCAAATGGAAATGAAAAAGAAAAGCAGGAGTAGCAATACTTATATTTGCCAAAATAGACTTCAAAATGAATGTCATAAAAAGAGACAAAGAAAGTCACTACATAATACTAAATGGATTGATACAATAAGAAGATATAACACTGGAAAATATATATGTACCCACTATATGAGCATATATATATATATATGCTCTTGGGGAATGGTAATGGAGAGATCAACAGCAATATAATTATAGTAGGGGGCTTTAGCACCCCACAGACATCACTGTATAGATCTTCCAGACAAAAATTCAACAAGAAAACAGAGACCTTAAATGACACACTAGATCAGATGAATTTAATTGACATTGACAGAACATTCCACCCCAAAGCTGCAGAATATACATTATTTTTAAATGTACATGGGACATTCTCAAAGAAAAGCCACATGTTAAGACACAAAATAAGTTTCTACAAGTTCAAGAGGATTGAAATCATATCAAGAATCTTATCAGATCACAATGGCATAAAACTAGGAATCAATTATAATAAAAACACTCAAAACCATTCAAATACATGAAGACTAAATAGCATGTTATTAAACAATGAATGGGTTACCAATGAAATCAAGGAAGCAATAAAAAAAAACTTCCTGGAAACAAATGAAAATGGACATAAACAACCAAAAATCTATGGAGCACAGCAAAAGCAGTCCTGAGAGGGAAGTTCATAGCATTATAGATTTACCTCAAGAAACAAGAAAAAGCTTTAATAAACTAATACTACAACTAAAAGAATTAGAGAACAAAAGGAAAGGCCCAGAGTAAGTAGAATGAAGGAAATAATAAAGACCAGGTTGAAAGTAAATGACAAAGAGTCTTAAAAGCAATACAAATGATAAGGAATCCAAGAGCTGGTTCTTTGAAAAGATAAACAAGATTGATGAACATTTAGCCAGACTCACCAAGAAACAAAGAGGACCAATGTAAATAAAATCAGAATCTAAAGAGGTGAAGTAACTGACATCACAGAAATACAAAGGATTTTAAGCAAATACTATGAAAAACTATATGCCAGAAAGCTGGATAACGTGGATAAAATGGACAAATTCTTAGAAAAATACAATATTTCAAAACTGAATCAAGAAGAAGCAGAAAAAGCTGAATTGGCCAATAACAACTGATAAAATTGAAGCAGTAATAAAAAAAACTCCTACCAAAGAAAAGCCCTGGTACTGAGGGCTTCACAGGGGAGTTTTAACATTCAAAAGAGAACTAACACCTATCTTCCTCAAACCATTCTAAAAAATCCAAGAGGAAGGAACATTCCCACACTCTTTTTATGATGCCAACATTATCCTAATTCCAAAGCCAAATAAAGAATTACAGGCCAATATGCCTGATGGTCATAGATGCTAAAATTCTCTACAACATATTAGCAAATTGGATCCAGCATTATATTAAAAAGATCATATACCATGACCAAGTTGGATTTATTGCAAGGATGTAATTCTGGTACAATGTTTTCAAATCAATAAATGTGATACATCACATACACAAATTGAAAGAAAAATCACAGGATCATATCAATAGACACAGAAAAAGCATTTGACAAAATCCAGAACACATTTTTGATAAAAAAAACTTACAGCAAAGTAAGAATAGAGGGATTATATCTCAACATAATAAAGACCATATATGACAAACATACACTGAGTGGCCAGATTATTATGATCTCTGAATGCATAATAATCTGGCCACTCAGTGTATATCCTATATAATAAAAGGCTAATTATGCAAATTGTCCCCTCCACCAGGAGTTAGACCAGCAGGCAGGTCAGCCAACCGCCCATGTCCCCTCCCCCTGGCCAGGCTGGCCAGACCCCACCCATGCAATAATTCATGCACCAGGCCTCTAATATATATATATATACTGAGTGGCCAGATTATTATGCGTTCAGAGATCATAATAATCTGGCCACTCAGTGTACAGTCAACATAATACTCAATGGGCCAAATCTGAAGTATTTTCCTTATGATCAGGAACAAGACAGGGATGTCCATTTTTACCACTCTTATTCAATATAGTACTGGAAGTCTTATCCATAGAGATCAGACAAGAAGAAAAAATAAAAGGCATCCAAATTAGAAAGGAGGAAATAAAATTGTCATTATTTGCAGTTGACATTTTATTGTACTTACAAAACCCTAAGGACTCCGCCAAAGAAGCTGCAATATAGCAGGATATGAAATTAACACCCATAAATTGATGGAATTTTTATATACCAATAATGATCTCATAGAAAGAGACACTGAAAAATCAATCCCATTAGCATTGCAACAAAAAAAAAATTAAGTTACCTAGGAATAAACTTAACCAAGGAGGTAAAAGACCTCTACTTGGAAAACTACAAGATGATGGGGGGAAAAAAACAGATAGAAAAAGATGTGAACAAATGGAAGAAAATACTGTGCTCATGTATTGGTAGAAATTACATCATTAAAATGTCCATACTACCCAAAGCAATCTATAGATTCAATGCAATCCCTGTTAAAATACCAACAAAATATTCCACAGATCTAGTACAAACACTTCAAAAATGTATATGGAACTAAAAAAGACCTGGAATAGCCTCAGCAATCTTGAGAAAGAAGAACAAAGTTGGAGGAATCACAATACCAGATATCAAGTTATGCTACAAAGCCACTGTAATCAGAAAAGCCTGTAAGAGGCACAATAGCAGGCAGATAGATGAACAGAACAGAAGAGAGAACTCAGCGATCTATCCAAACTATTATGCTCAATTAATATTTGACATTGGAGGAAAGAGCATATATTGGCGTAAAAACAGTGTCTTCAATAAACTGTGCTGGGGAAATTGGGCAGATACATGCAAAAAGAAGGAACTAGATCACCAACTTATACCACACACAAGAATAAACTCAAAATAGATTAAAGATTTAAATGTAAGTCGTGGAACAATAAAAATCCTAGAAGAAAATGTACACAGCAAAATATCAGACATTTCCTGTAGTAGAATTTTCACAGATACATCACCCAGGGCAAGAGAAACAAAGAAACAAATAAACAAATGGGACTACATCAAAATAAAAAGCTTTTACACAACAAAATGAAAACCAACATCAAAATGAAAAGAGGCCCCACTGTGTGGGAGAACATATTTGCCAATGACATATCTGATAAGGAGTTAATTTCCAAAACATATAATTTACTCATACAACGCAACAAATGAAAGACAAACAATGGGCAGGGGGCAGGAGTGGGGTGGAGAGGGTTAATGGTGGGGGTTAATACTTCCAACAATAAAGATAAATAAAAAAAAATTTAGTTTTCATTTTTTCTATAGGTATTATTGTAAATGTGCACCAATAAATACGTGCAAGTATAGCTGCTGAAGATTCTTATAATAACAAAAGATTGGAAACCATCTAAATGTTCATAGTGGGGACTAAATAAATAATGCTACATACATACAATTACAATACAATATAGCCATTTGAAAATACAGCAGACCTAGATTTACAGGAGAAAATGTCCAATATACATTATGTGAAAAAAACAACATGCAAAGCAGTTTCATAGTATGCTATCAATTACATAGTATGCTATTGTTTGTGTAAAGGAAATGAATGCAAATTTACACATATGCTTTATGTGTCCAGTAAAGCTCTGGATGGATACACAGGAAATTATCAAGTGGGTAAAAAAAGAAATCCTGAAGGAATAAATTATCTGGAATTTCATGGTCAAATTAATTAGAAAACTTTCACATTTGTAGTTACATTTTTATAGATAAAATAAATAAATATTAGCTAAATAATTGGGGGGATACTAATTAGTAGAGCACTATCAACCACAGGAAAATTTTCTATATTTCGCTACAGAGCCCTGTACTCCATTCTGCTCAGCATGGATAGGAATAACTTGGATGAGAACATCAATTACAAACTTAACAATTTCCATTCTATCTGAAAACTCAGAAATAACAAATAGCTTGGATTGTTGGTCAGTGTTCTTTGTTCTTGTCAGACAAAGTTAGCTGCATTCCTTAAATAACCATTTGGGTGGAAACTGAGCAGATAAGAGAAATTGCTATTGTGGGGAAGCATGGGACTTGGTTGGGATGTCTGTAAGGAGGATTCTCTGAAAGGTCTGGGGCCTCGGGGGGACCTTGCCGAAGGTGGCAGCCCCTACCTTGACTTTTCCAAACAAGTCTGAACCCCCGGGTGTTTACTTAGACATGTCCTTGCCTAAAGGATGCATGTGTTCTCTCAAGGATGCTTACCCTTCTGATAGTATCTAATAGTTAATTTTAGTTCAAGCTGTTGTTACAATAAAAGCTAAAGGAGGCAGGTGAACAGGGCTACTTGGTGGTGATAGCCACGTAGTCCCGAAGCCTCTCTTTCACAGAAACATGTGTAGAGTAATCATTCATCCTTTGTTCAAGGTCTGCCGGTCAGCCCCAGAAAGTGTTGTCCCGTGTGAGGAGGAACCAGGAATGCAATGAAATGCTATGGAACCCTCGAAAACTAAGAGTAAGAAAAGATCATCTTCACAGAGACAATCTCCCTCCCAATTAAAAAAGTGGCATACATGGGTGTCAGACCAGCCTGTTCAGCACCTCCGCCCCTCCTACCATTCTCAATGCGCTTTCTTCTTTACTTCTCTAGTTGTAGGACTTCCATTCAGCCAGCTTTCGGGCAGTTCTGAATTACGTTTGTTCTGTATTTTAGTTGTAATATTGATGTGGTTGTGGGAGGCAGCAAGTATAGGTATTTACCTATGCTGCCATCTTGGTTCTCCTCCAAAACTCATCTTTACAAAGATGGATTTAACTAGATGGATAAAATCCCTGGGTAAATTTGTCTCTACTCACATGGTGAGTAGACAGAATGCTGTCATCACTCCATAGAAAGTCTGAGGTAGAACGTTTTCCTGTACCAGGCCTTGCTTATCCTTGGAACAGCTGCAGTTGTAGCTATTCCCGACACATTTAAAAGATAGCTGCATCAACCTTTTTCTTTCTCCAATGCCTTTGAATAAACTCCTTTTTCCCATGAGAAATAAAAAAAAAGAGTTACTTATGCTGTTAAATTATTATAATGTATTCATTTGTATAATCTATCTCAAAAAAGATGGCCTATGTGAACTCACAAGGTTAATTCTCTTTACACTATAGTCTGTTTCCCCCAAACACCCAAGTTTCTTCTCAATTTCCAGCTCTGTCCAATTTTTTTTCAATCCTCATTCATTAAAAAAAAATCAAAACCTGACAACACAGCACACCTACCCACAGAAGTGCACAGGGGGATGGAGGACTGAAGGCCTGGAGAAAGCTGGGTTTCCCAAGACACAGACTCAAGGACTGGCAGATAAAGGACACCCCTGTTTTGCTGCAACTCCAGAACTTGGTTTCCAGGCCTACCTGCTCAGCACGTGACAGACCCCGCCCCTCAGAACAGAACCTCTGGAGTCTGCCCCAGCTGCGCACATGGAACCCCATGGCCATGCTGCTCTTGTAACTGACCACCCCCTCCCAGCAGTGCCTGGGGCACTCCTGTGTGATGCCTGTTCTAATGGCAGCTTTAGAATCAAATGTCAAATTGTGGCAAATGTAATTTTATAGTTATCTCTGTTACTCAGTGTAAACAATATATAATTTGCCTGAGAAATATGTAAGCTTTCACTATGACAGAATGACATTCGAGGATTCTGCCATTGTTTATATATTCTCCAAAAGCCAAATAAAATACATTAAAAAAAACTGATTCTTACAAATTTAAGAAAGATGCCCCATACACCACCTCTCACAATATATTTAAAATGGAAAAATAACTGCATAAGTAAAATTTCTTATAAAATCATAGTGAAGACTCAATTTGCACCTATATTTAGCTGGGCTCTCCATTGAGAACTTAGGCTATGTGTTTTGTAGAAATCAGGCATATATGGAGGTATGATGAGAGTGGTGTTGCCATGGACCTATTACTAGTACATGTTAGTCTTAGGGGAGAATTCAAACAACAAAAAGGAGGGGGTGGGAAATTAAAGCACACAAAGAAAGTACAATAGACTGGATGGGGAGGTACAATTACGAGGATAGCCCTGAAGTTGTATTCAGCATTGTTCCCTGGCTCAACTCCTGTGGACCCATGGCTGAGGTTTCATATATGGAGAGAAAAATCCTATATAATAAAACTCTAATATGCAAATTGTCCCCTCGACCGGGAGTTCAACCAGGAGTTTAACCAGGGGTTGGGGCTGGCCTGCCAACCACCTGCAGCCCCTCCCCCTGGCCAGCTCCACCCCAGCCTGCAGCAGCAGCAGCAGGCAGCTGGGGGAAGGGAGGCCCCGGCTGGCAGCCGGCAGCCGCTAGGGACCCTATCTGTGCAGGAATTTCCTGCACTGAGCCTCTAGTAAAAGAATAAAAAGAAGAAAAGTTGCTTCTGTAAACCCTTAAGAGTGCTCAGCAGCACTTCTCTATAGGATATTACACCCATGAAAGTAAAGGGTTCTTTCTCCATTGGGCTTAACTACTAAACCATAGGATGGACAAAATATTGGTGCTTTTGGTGGGATTCAGTGGCTATGAGTAGGCATTGGGGTAACCTTATGTGTCACAGATAGTCATATAAAGCACTTACCACTGTTTCTGACACAAAGCATGTGCTCAGACAATGGTTGCTTAATATGCATGGTTATTACTAAATAGTAGTACCATTGGTGAGTGTTATAATGGAGATAATGTCTTTATAGAAGTAATTAAGTTAAAATCAAACCTTTAGGGTGGACCCTAATCCAATATGACTGGTGCCTTTACAAGAAATTTGGACACAAACATATACAAAATGAAAACATGTTAAGACACAGGGAGAAAATGGCCATATATAAGTCAAGGAGAGAAGGCTGGAACAAATCTTCCTTCAGGGCACTCAGAAGGAGACAACCCTGCTTACACCTCAATCTCAAATTTCTTGCCTCCAGAATTATAAGAAAATAGATTTTTGTTGTTTAAGTTACCCAGTCTGTGGTATTTTGTTATGGGCATTACTAACACAGAGGGCATTAGCAGCAACAAGTTGCATCGTGCTAGCAAGCTGGAGAAAAAGAAGAAAATTGTGATAGCTGATATGACTAATTCCTAAGCATTCATTCATTCATATGCATTCATTCAATAAATATCAGTTGGTCATTATTCTAAGTGCAAGAAATTCAAATCCCAATGAAGTATATTTCCTACAGGTGAGGAACTCATAGTCTTGTATATGTATGGTCATTTGGGGATGGGAAAAAAGAAGGTGAAGAGGAAAGAAAGGAATGAGATGATAGAAAGAGCATAGGACAGAAAATAAGTAATCAATGGTTACTGTACCATAATCAACAATGTAAAAAGCAAGACAATGATACACATAAGGTTTTATGGATATACTAGAGGCCTGGTGCCCAGATTCGTGCATGGGAGGGGTCCCTCAGCCTTGCCTGTGCCCTCTCACAATCCGGGACCCCTCGTGGGATGTCCAACTGCCAGGTTTCGGCCCAATCCCTGAGGGATGTACCAGTGCTGAAGCGGCAGGTGGTTGGGGAGGAGCCCCAGGGCTGGGTGCAGCTCCGCTGCTGCTCATCCTGGCCCTGCTGTGCCTGCCACCACCACAGCCTGGTAGCACTGCTGTGGAGGCGGGGGAGGCTCCAGCTACCGCAGCTGCACTCACCAGCTGTGAGCCTGGTTTCTGGCTGAGTGGCACTCCCGCTGTTGGAGCACACTGACCACCAGGGAACAGCTCCTGTGTTGAGGGTCTGCCCTCTGGTGGTCAGTGCGCATCATAGCAACCGGTTGACCAGTTGTTCTAGTGGTTCCAGTCCTTCAGTTGTAAGGTCGCTTAGGCTTTTATATAGAGAGAGATAGAGGAGAGCCATCTAAATCACAATGAGAGTCAAGAAAACTTTTCCAAAGGAGGTGTCTCTTGAATTAGGCATTGATTTGTGAACAGGTGTTAGCTAAACAAAAATAGAGAGGAAGAGCATTCCCATTTAAGCTACACTATCCCTTTCTCTTCTTCCTGAACTCTTTGAATTAAAAGGGGAAGTCCTCCTTTATTCCCTTTGCACTAGGAGATGCATTGGCAAAAATTCTGCTACGTGAGAGGTCTGAGATTTTACTGCTTATGTTTTCTTCTAAGATTTTTTTATGGTTTCATGCATTACATTTAAGTATTTTATCCATTTTGAGTTTATTCTTGTGTATGGTTTTAAGTTGGTGATCCAGTTTCATCTTTTTGAATGTGTCTGTCCAGTTTTCTCAACACCATTTGTGGAAGAGGCTGGCTTTACTCCATTGTATGCTCTTGCCTCTTTTGTCAAATATTAATGGACTGTAATGGTGTGGATCAATTTCTGGGGTTTCTGTTCTGATCCATTGGTCTATATGCCTGTTCTTGTGCCAGTACCAGGTTACTTTGGTTATCATGGCTTTGTAGTATAGTTTGATATCCAGTATTGTGATCACTCCAACTTCATTCTTCTATTTCAAGATTTCTGCAGCTATTCAGGGTTTTTATGGTTCCATATAAATTTTTGGAGTATTTGTTCTAGTTCTGTAATGTATGCCATTGGTATTTTAATAGGGATTGTGATGAATCTATAGATTGCTTTGGGTAGGATAGACATTTTAATGATGCTAAGGAAATAAAGGAGAAAATAAATTAATGAGACTACATCAAAATAAAAAGTTTCTGCACAGCAAAAGAAACCACTATCAAAATTAAAAGGAAACCCACTGGATGGGAGAACATATTTGTCAGTTATACACCTGATAAGAGATTAATATCCAAAATATATAAAGCACTCACACAACTCAACAAAAGGAAGACAAACAATCCAATTAAAAAATGGGTAGAAGACCTGAATAGACATTTCTTCAAAGAGGACATACAAATGGCCAAGAGACATAAGAAAAATTGCTCAGTCACTACTCATCAGAAAAATGCAAATTAAAACCACAATGAGATATCCTCTCACATCTGTCAGAATGGCTATCATCAAAAAATGAACAAACAAGTACTGGTGAGGATGTGGGGAAAAGGGAACACTAGTTCACTGCTAGTGAGAATACAGACTGGTGCAGCCACTGTGGAAAACAGTATGAAGTTTCCTCAAAAAATTAAAAATGGAACTTCCGTTTGTTCCAGTGATCCCACTTCTGGGAATATATCCTAAAAATCCAGAAACACCAATCAGAAAGAATATATGCACCCCTATGTTCATAGCAGTGTTAGTTACAATAGCTAAAATGTGGAAACAGCCCAAGAGCCCATCAGTAGATGAATGGATAAAAAAGCTGTGGTACATTTACACCATGGAATACTATGCAGCTGTAAAAAGAGGGGTCTCTTACCCTTTGGGATAGCATGGATGGACCTGGAGAATATTATGCTAAGTGAAATAATCCAATCTGAGAAAGACAAATATAACATGATCTCACTTATTTGTGTGAACAAAATGAATTGAACAATAAAATAAGACCTAAAGCATGGAGGCATGGAAAAGACTGACATACCTCAATGTGGGGTTAGGGGGACAAGAAGAGATAAACCAAAGAACTTATATACTTACTAGGGACCCGTTGCAGGAATATTCATGCAAGACTTCCAGAGGGCTTCCCTCCTGCCACCGCCACCTCTTCTGCCCCCACACCTCTCCTGCTGCGGTGGGCGGGGCAGGGTGGGACGGGAGGGGCATGCGGTCATCGCTGCCTCTGCCTCTGTGGCTGTGCACACCAGCACTGCTGCACACCCCGCCCCGCACGCCCGACTTGCCACACCCGCCGCCGCTGCCTCCTCGGCTGCATGTGCCGCCGCTATGCGCCCCGCCCCTCCCTGCATGCGCCGCCAGCACTTTCCCTCCAGCAGCCGCCTTGCTTTCCACTTTCCCTCCCTCTTCCTTCTATGCTGTCTTTAGTCTTCACTCCTCCCTTCCTTCACGTATGCAAATTAACCACCATCTTTGTTGGGTTAATTTGCGTACTCGCTCTGATTGGCTGTGGGCATAGTGAAGGTACAGTCAATTAGCATTTTTCTCTTTTATTAGTGTAGATATGCATAGCTCATGGACACTGGCAATAGGCTAGTAGAGACCTGGGAGGTGGGTAGGGGCAAGGATGAGGGGGGTAAAATGGGGATAAATGAGAGATATCTGTAATACTATCCTACCTAATAATAGAGTAATATGCAAATTGATTGCACCTTCACTATGCCCAAGCCATGCCCACCAGCCAATCAGGGTGAGTATGCAAATTAACCCAACCAAGATGGCGGTTAATTTGCATATCAAGACAGCATAGAAAGAAGCAAAGCGCTGCAGAAGGGAGCGAAGCTGTGGAGAAGCAAGCGGGCGGGGTGGTGGAGAAGGGAGGCAAGCAGGCAGGGCAGGTGGAGAAGGGAGGCAAGCAGGCAGGGTGGGTGGAGAAGGGAGGCAAGCCGGTGCTGCCTGACTTAGCCCGAAAGGTCCAGGCCACCATGGACCCGGCAGGCCTGGTGGGCAGCGCCTGATGTCACCCACAAGGTCCAGGCCATGATAGTGACCAGGCAGACTCGGCAGGCAGCACCTGATGCTGTCCACAGGGTCCAGGCGGTAATCGGGACCCGGCAGGCCCAGCGGACAGCGCCTGACATCACTCAGGACCGGGAAGCCATTGGGACTAAACATGGCAGCTGTCCGTGGGGTCCAGGGGGCGATCAGGACGGGCAGGTAGCATGGATAGCGCCTGACGTCACCCGTGGGGTCCAGGTAACAATCGAGACTGGGCTGGCCTGGCAAATAGTGCCCGTGAAATCCAGGCGGCGATCAGAACCAGGTAGGCAGCATGGACAGCGCCTGATGTCACCCGCGGGGTCCAGGTGGCGATCGAGACTGGGCAGGCGGCATAGACAGCACCTGACTCTGCCCGTAGGGTGCAGGGTGCCATCAGGACCAGGCAGGCAACATGGGCAGTGCCTGATGTCACCCGCGGGGTCCAAGCAGCGATCGAGACTGGACTGGCCTGGCAGATAGCGCCTGACGTTGCCCGCGGAGTGCAGTCTTCGATCAGGACTGGGCAGTTTCAGCAGGCAGCGCCTGACGCTGCTCGCGGGGTCCAGGCGGCGATCGGGACCTGGCAAGTGGCATGGACAGCACCTGACGCTGCCCCGTGGTGTCCAGGGTGGTATTGGGACCAGGCAGGCAGCATGGATAGCTCCTGACATCACCCGCGGGGTGCAGGCGGCGATCAGGACTAGGCAGTTCTAGCAGGCAGCGCCTGATGCTGTCTGTGGGATCCAGGGAGGTATCGGGACCAGGCAGGCATCATGGACAGGGCCTAACACTGCCAGCGGGGTCCAGGCAGTGATCAGGACCGGGCAGGTGGCATGGATAGCACCTGATGTCACCCACGGGGTCCAGGGTGCAATCAGGACTGGGCAGGTAGCATGGTCAGTGCCTGACTTTGCTTGCGGGCTCCGTAGGCGGGGGTGGCCAGGGTCTCCGGGATCACTGTCTGCCCCGGGCCACCTGAGGACACCGGTGGAGCAGGCCAGCGTTAAACATTTTAATGAAAATGGGATGCCTGTGCCCTGCCCCACCGCGCCCTGTCCCTGAAGAGGAGAGGGAAGTGGGCAGTTAGGAGAGACCGGGGCTCTGAAGTGGCTGGGAACAACCTGCAGGAGAGCTACCAGGAAGAGATGCTGAACCGTGAGGATGCAGAGGGCTGGCTGATGGAGGTGAGCAAAGGTGCAGATGAGGCGGTTCTTGCTCGAAAGCCTGATGGACAAAAGCGCCTTTCTGAAGAAGGTGCATGTCCAGTATGCTCAGATCTCCGTGGAGATGGACGTGTTCTCCAAGTCCGACCTCTCCACTATGCTCAAGGACCATCCGCACCCAGTATGAGAAGCTGGCTGCCAAGAACATGCAGAATGCCGAAGAATGGTACAAGAGCCGCTTTACCATGCTGACAGAGAGCACTGCCAAGAGCACCTACATGGTGCGGGCCAGCAACTGCTCAAGGCCAAGACCCTGAAGATTGAAGCAAGCTGGGGCATGAACAAAGCGCTGGGAAAGCAGCTGCAAGAGCTGGAGGATAAGCAGAACTATGACGTTAGTGCTATGCAGGACACAATCAACAAATTAGAAAATGAGTTGAGAACCACAAAGAGTGAAATGGCAGGATATTTAAAAGAATACCAGGACCTCTTCAATGTGAAGATAGTTTTGGATATTGACATTGCAGCTTACAGGAAACTATTGGAAGGTGAGGAGACCAGCTCAGTTTCACCAGCATGGGAAGCATAGCCAGCAGCTACTACCAGAGTTCCCAGGTCTTTGGTGATCTGCCTACGGTGGTTTACAGACTAGCTCCTACTTGATGTCTGCTCACTCCTTCCCTTCTTAATACACCAGCCATGTCCAGGAGGAGCAGATCAACATGGAGGAGACCATTGAGGCTGCAAAAGCCGAGGAAGCTAAAGATGAACCCCCTTCTGAAGGAGAAGCTGAAGAGGAGGAAAGGGAGAAGGAAGAGGCTGAGGAAGAAGAAGGAGAGGAAGAGGAAGAAGGTGCCAAGGAAGAATTTGAGGATGCAAATGAGGAAGAAGCAGGTGAAGGTGAAGGAGAAGATGCCCAAGAAGCTGAGGACTAGAAGAAAGATGAAGGTGCTGAGGAGGAGCAAGCAACCAAGAAGAAAGATTGAGCCCTCCTTTCCTTAATTATTTCAGGAATAATCCTCCCAAAACCAGGTCAACCCCGCCACCAACCAAGCAGTTGAGTTCCAATACTATATGAATTAAGAAGTCAATATATATATAACATTCTGAGGTGACACAGGTTGGACATTAAATGTTATGCTATGACTTTTCTCCTTATGCAGAGTATCTGTTTGCTTGCAGAGTGGCTTCCTGGCTTGCTGCCAGCCTGTGCATGGTCCACGCTTATGAGTTCAGGATCTATGACAATGTGAATAATTCAGATGTTTACAATAAAAACACATGAATACACGAATTCACTAATGTTAATGTTAAATTTCATGGAAAAAATAATCCTCTGAATCTTTGGTGGTTAGAAATTAAAGACCTCAGATCATGTGCAATAAACAGTAAATAAAGTTACACTGAATGACAAAAAAAAATACATTAGGGGCCAGGAAATGTCAAAAGAACTGGGGAACCATTCCCAGATCAGGAAGGGAAGTCACAGGGTATATATTATTGCTACGAATACAGTATTTCCTGCTACTTACAACATATACAATGTAATGTATTAGATGCCTTCCTATTGGATGAAGTATGTATTCTCATAGAGTAATACTGGTAGATATGTTATAGTTATGGCAGTATGTCATATCTTATCTATATTAATAAAAGGTTAATATGCTAATTAGACCATGAGACCTTCCAGATGTCCTTCTGGACAAAGCCATGGTGGTGGGGCTGAGGCAGAAGCGGTTATGGGTGATCAGACCAGGAGGGGAGGGCAGTTGGGGGTGATCAGGCTGGCGGGGGGTGGGTGTAGGTGGGGGCAAGCAGGCCAGCAGGCAGAGTGGTTAGGGGAGATCAAGCAGGCAGGCAGGTGAGCAGTTAGGAGCCAGTAGTCCCACATTGCGAGGGGTTTGTCCAACTGCAGGTTTAGGCCCGATCCCACAGGGGTCCCAGATTGGAGAGGATGCAGGCCAGGCTGAGGGACCACCCTCTCCCCGTGCACGAATTTCATGCACCGGGCCACTAGTCCTATCTAATAAAAGGGTAATATGCAAATTAACCATCACTCCATCACAAAGGTGGCAGCGCCCATAGCCACAAGATGGTGGCGCCAGTTCTGTCAGCCTCGTCGGAGTCCCCCAGTCCTGGGGGGCAGGGGGCGGCCACTGAGAGCAGGCAGCATAAGCGGGCTGGCAGAATGCTTGCTTCATCACCAAGGCAATGACCAAGTGTTCTGCGCCCAGCCACGGATGGGCCTCTGGCCAGGCTGAGGCACAGATGGGCCTCTGGGCCGTGGAGAGCCTCTGGGCAGTGGGTGCAGAGCTGCCAGGCCCCACAGAGAGCTACTGGTTCATGGATTCATGCGCAGAGCTACTAGTCAATAATAAAAATATATATATTATAAATAAATAAATAATAAATAAATAAATAAATAAATAAATAAATAAGTAAATAGGGAAGTGTTGCCTGCCTGGTGGTTTGATCCTCAGTCAGGGCACATGCCCGGCCTTTGGGCTCGATCCTCAGTGTAGGGCATGCTGGAGGCAGCTGACCAATGATTCTCTCTCATCATTGATGTTTCTCTCTCTCTTCCTCTCCCTTCTTCTCTGAAAGTAGTAAATATATTTTTTAAAAGGGGGAATCCTGCAATAGTTATAGAGGAAGTGTCAGGAAATTTTAGTTGTGTTGCTCTTCTAATGACAGGACCTTTTTCCCTCAAGCTGAAAGTCTAGAAAATCCAAGTTCAAAGTTCAGTTTTGTATTCAAACTAAAAATTGAAAGCTACACATAGACACACATACACACAATTGTGAATGCTTAGAAGGCCCAGTTCATGAAGTATAATCCTTGCTTTACAGTGACTATTTTAATCCTTAGGAAGAGACTATAAAATAAATTTCAACCAATATTTCAATGATATAAAATCTTGTTTTTTATAGTGCTTGTGCCAATATCTATATAGAAACTCATTTATCCTCCTCTTGATTTCAGCATCTGATTTGTATCTAGTTCAGCTACTATTCAAAATAGTATTTTACAAGTTTAGTGATGAGATCTGGTCACACAGAACAATACATGTATTAAGATTTTCAAATGTCTCATTTTGTGTATTAGTAGCAATCCTATGTACTATGGAATCAATTAATATCTCTATAAATCTGTTTGTTGTATATAATAAGGTTGACATTTTTTCTCCCAACAAACATGGCAAAATATATTTCAGCACAAAATAGCTGTTCCAATTTTATATATTTTTTAACAGTGAATAACGGAGGCCTATGAACTGAAAAGGATGATAATAGCATCTTTGAATAGTTCAGAGGTTAAAGAAAGCAAGTTTTTAAAAGGAAAGTATGATGGTAAAGAATTAAGGTGACATATGAAATATAATAACATTCTATTCCAAATCAATCATTTAGGCTCACAAATATAAAGATGATGGTTATGATGACATAATTATATTCAACTAAAATATCAATTTTAATTCATCCATTTTCTTTTACAAACAAAAAATTATATGTCTTTATCTTCCTTAATAGAAATGTGATTAATTGTAAATAGGTCTTCTTGCCAATGTCTTTCTGATAGCCTGATTCAGAATAAATAACAGAATAGTTATTCTTTCAGTGTCAAATTTTTCACTGGATGCTTTGACTTCCATGGAATACTGAGAATACTGGATGCATGGCATGCTATTCTTCAAACCACTGGAGTTAGGCTTATTGTGTATTTGAATATATATTTTAGATATAGCCTGGCAAGATTATTTCCATTACTCTACTAAGGTCCTAAGCTATCATAATAATTTGTCCTTTTTTTAACGGACACTTTTCATTATTAAAGGATAGAGTATGAAAAAAGCTGAACTCTTGAAAAACAGTGTATTTCAAAGAAAATTCTGGCAGCTTGGGACTCTTGTAGACTGTGTCAACCAAACACATAGCAAATGTTGTTCCCAATCTGATTATGAAGATCAGACTTAGTACCCGAAACAATAAGTAATGCAAATCAGAAATATAATAAAATGCTAAATTATGTGAGAGGTGGAAAAAGTACAATTAATGAAAATGTGTCCTTACCAACTTGGATGATATTCGGATATCTAAAGAAATGGAAAAAAAATCTAAATCATAAAATAATTATTGAGGGAAATTGTAGTGTTCTCTTAAAGAGTTAACTTTTAAAGGGCACTCCTCCAAATCATGAAATAAAAATCTTGTTTTCATAGCTAAATTAGAAATATTGGGAGAGAGTCCAGAATGGTCAGCTTTGTCTAGCTGTTTGTTATGGAAAACAGACACACAAATGCTTGGCATGAAAGAAAAACTTGTTTCTGTCAAATACATTCTGTTCAGGAAGAGTGCATCCATGTGAAAATATAACTCCTATAACGCTGCCAAGTTTAGCAAAATCTAAGATGAGCCATTGAGGAAGTGCTAAAAGCAACATTAACTTACACACCCAGTTTTTAAAGGCTTTCAAAAACAATCTCAAAGAGAGCACTTATAACACACTCTTTGGTAATTCCCCTCTCTTTCTGACTTCCTTTGTCACAATTAGACACTAAATCAATATATTGTTCCTGAAAGAACTGGAAATATGATGTTTAACCTGTAACTTACATTTCTCAACATTCTGGTTTGCATGTGGCAGGTACAGAGGTTTCATATTTGTTTCTATCCCTGTGAGTTTAAAATAAGTATCTTCTTCAACAAATCTGAATTTGCAATAACTCGTTTTAGATGATATCTTTATGAATTTTTGTTTATAGTCTCTCTTTTAAAAGTGCAAGATAAGATATTGCATATGGGAGACATCAATGCTTTAGCTTTATTGAACCACCTTAAACTCAATTTTGTGATGAAATGTTTGATAAAATGCCTAAAGGAATTTAACCAGTTGCAAAACATTAGAAATTATAAAAATGGGGGGTCATATATAATTTTATTTTTCAGGGTTGTAGGAGAACTATATATATTTTTAAATTTCCCTAATTTTCTCATTTCTTAAAAAGCACAAACAATATAAGCTTCAAATTAGACACAGAATTGTCAGCACACTAAATATAATTGTATGTGGTTTGGGTAAATGTGAGTAGACTAATCAGGGTGGGTGAAACACTTATGATCAGAGTTTTGGTGTACCTGCTATCATGGGTTGGAGAATATATATATAGCAACAGCTAGAAATGCATATGTTTTCAGGGATCTGACAGGTAATAAAAATGAGTAAAACTGTCTGGCATAGGAATAACTAGCAAAGGTTCCTGACTTTCAATGATTCAACTTACAATTTTTTCGGCTTTACAATGGTATGAAAGTTATACACATTCAGTATAAACTGTACTTTGAATTTTGATCTTTTCCCAGGCTAGCGATATGTGATACCATACTCTCTCATGATGCTGGACAGTGGCAATGAGCTGCAGCTCCCAGTCAGCCATGCAATCATGAGGATAAACAGCCAATACTCTATAGTGTACTGTGTTGCCAGCATTTTGTGGATATTGCATTTTATATTTTAGCGTTCCATCATGTTTACAAAATGCCCATCTGTCTCCTGCTTCTGGTGAGAAAAAGAGAAAGGAAGTTGCTTTTAATATGAAACTCAAGTTAATTGCCTAATGTAAGTGTCCTGAGCACTTTTAAGGTATGCTAGGCTAAGTTAGGATGTTCGGTAGGTTAGGCATATTAAATACATTTTCAACTCATGATATTTTCAACAAATGATGGGTTTATCTAGATGTAACCCCATCATAAATTGAGGAGCACCTTTGTCTTGAAACAGGAAGCAATCATGGTCTTCCTTTTTCCTACTTTTGACTGAGATATAGCTGACAGCTTTTTTTGTTTGTATTCCTTTGAATTAATTTAGGAATGCAAGCAAAACAAGGAATAACAACTAACAATTGGATTCAAGTGTGTCAATGTTCAAGATTTGGCAATGTGTTATCAATTTGTAACTTCTAGTTTAGAGTGAAATATAAAAATTGTTAAGCTATTCAAACACTGTCATATCAGGCACACAATAACATTTGTGAAATACTCTTGCCTAGAAGTTGACCCTGAACCTAATTATATTTCTAAAGTTAAATTTAATTTACAGAGATATAAAGGAGAGAGGAACAAATTTAATAACACCTCATGGAAGGAGACAGACAAATGTAGACCGTGATATTCCATATGAACAACTGATGTAGTTTCTCCAACAAGTCAATGGCAGGGAAATGAAGCTGCAGATAAGATACTGCTCTAGATTCAAAGAGACCAAACAGACATATCAATCAAATGCATTTGTGGATATAATTTGGACCTTAATCCAAAAACACTTTTTTCTTCTTTTATTAAGGTATTATATGTGTACATATCTTACCATTGCCCCCCCACACCACTCCCATATATGCCCTCACCCCCCAATGTTTTGCATCTGTTGGTTATTCTTATATGCATGGATTCAAGTCCTTTGGTTGATCTCTTATCTTCCCCACCTCTCCCTAAACTTCCCGCTGTAATTTGACAGTCTGTTTCATGCTTTACTGCCTCTGTATCTATCTTTTTGTTCATCAGATTATAATGTTCTTTATTATCCACAAATGAGTGAGATCATGTGTTATTTTTCTTTCATTGACTGGCTTATTTCACTTAGCATAATGTTCTCCAATTCCATCCAGGTTGCTGTAAATGGTAAGAATTCCCTCTTTTTGTAGCAGCATAGTATTCCATTGTGTAGATGTACCATAGTTTTCTGATCCAGTCATCTGCTGACGAGCTGCTAGACTGTTTCCAAATCTTAGCTATTGTAAATTGTGCTGCTATGAACATAGGGGTGCATATATCCTTTCTGATTGGTGTTTCTAGTTTCTTAGGATATATTCCTAGGAGTGGGATTACTGGGTCAAATGGGAGTTCCATTTTCAGTTTTTTGAGGAAACTCCATAGTGTTCTCCAAAGTGGCTGCACGAGTCTGCATTCCCACCAGCAGTGCACGAGTGTTCCTTTTTCTCCGCATTCTCGCCAACACTTGTCCTTTGTTGTTTTGTTGATGATAGCCATTCTGACAGGTGTGAGATGGTACCGCATTTTCGTTTTGATTTGCATTGCTCGGATAATTAGTGACTTTGAGCATGTTTTCATGTGTCTCTTGGCCTTCTTTCTGTCTTCTTTCGAAAAGATTCTATTTAGGTCCGTTGCCCATTTTTTTATTGGATCATTTATCTTCCTTTTATTACGTTGTATAAGCTGCCTGTAGATAATGGAGATTAAATCTTTATCAGTGATAACATTTGAAAATATGTTCTCCCATGCAGTGGGCTTTCTTGTTGTTTTGTTGATGGTTTCTTTTGCTGTGAAAAAGCTTTTTATTTTGATGTAGTCCAATTTGTTTATTTTCACTTTAGCTTCCATTGCCCTAAGAGCAGTATCAGTGAAGAAGTTCTTTTGGCATATGTCTAAGATTTTGCTGCCTGTGGATTCGTCTAGTATTTTTATGGTTTCCCATCTTATGTTTAAGTCCTTTATCCATTTTGAGTTTATTTTTGTGTATGGTGTAAGTTGGTGGTCTAGTTTCATTTTTTTTGCATGTATCTGTCCAATTTTCCCAACACCATTTATTGAAGAGACTGTCTTGACTCCATTGTATGTTCTTGCCTTTGCCTCCTTTATCAAATATTAATTGGGCATAGTGGATTGGGTCGATTTCTGGGTTCTCGATTCTATTCCATTGGTCTATATATCTGTTCTTGTGCCAGTACCAGGCTGTTTTGAGAAGAGTGGCTTTGTAATACAGCTTGAAA
The DNA here is from genome assembly GCF_951640355.1 of Cnephaeus nilssonii. Classification (NCBI taxonomy): domain Eukaryota; kingdom Metazoa; phylum Chordata; class Mammalia; order Chiroptera; family Vespertilionidae; genus Cnephaeus; species Cnephaeus nilssonii. The sequence continues at coordinate 27,277,944 of NC_137071.1, forward strand.
TCTGGTATTGAGATCCTTCCTACTTTATTTTTCTTTCGCAAGATTGCTGTGGCTATTCGGGGTCTTTTTTTTATTCCAGATGAATTTTTGGAGAGTTCATTCTAGGTCTGCGAAATATGCTTTTGGTATTTTAATGGGGAGTGCATTGAATCTATAGATTGCTTGGGGTAGTATGGACATTTTAATGATGTTGGTTCTACCAATCCATGAGCAAGGTACGTTCTTCCATCTGTTTATGTCTTCCTCTATCTCTTTTTTCAGTGTCCTGTAGTTTTTCGCATATAGGTCTTTTACCTGCTTAGTTAATTTTATTCCTAGGTATCTTAATTTTTTGGTGCAATGGTAAATGTGATTGCTTTTTTACTCTCTCTTTCTGTAAGTTCACTATTGGTGTATAGAAATGCCATAGATTTCTTGGAGTTAATTTTGTATCCTGCTACATTGCCAAATTCATTTATTAAGTCTATTAGTTTTTTGATGGAGTCTTTCGGGTATTTTATGTACAATATCATGTCATCTGCAAATAAGGACAGCTTTACTTCTTCTTTTCCAATTTGGATGCCTTTTATTTCTTCTTCTAGTCTAATTCCAATGGCTAATACTTCCAGTACTATGTGGAACAGGAGTGGTGAGAGTGGGCATCCCTGTCTTGTTCCTGTTCTTAGGGGAAATGGTTTTAGTTTTTGCCCGTTGAGTATGATGTTAGCTGTGGGTTTATCATATATAGCTTTTATTATGTTGAGGTATGATCCTTCTATTCCCACCTTGCTCTTGCTGAGTGTTATGATCAAGAAGGGGTGTTGGATTTTGTCAAATGCTTTTTCTGCATCAATTCATATCACTATGTGATTTTTACCTCTCAATTTGTTTATGTGATGTATCACATTTATTGATTTGCAGATATTGTACCATCTTTGCATTCCTGGGATAAATCCTACTTGGTCATGGTGTCTGATCATTCTGATATACTGCTGGATCCGATTTGCTAGAATTTTGTTGAGGATTTTGGCATCTATGTTGAGAATATTGGCCTGTAATTCTCTTTCATTGTGTTGAGAATTTTGTTGAGGATTTTGGCATCTTTTGTTGAGAATATTGGCCTGTAATTCTCTTTCATTGTGTTGTCTTTATCTGGTTTTGGTATTAGGGTGATGCTGGCTTCATAGAAGGAGCTTGTAACTGTTCCTTCCTCTTGAATTTTTTGGAATAGTCTGAGGGGGATAGGTTTTATTTCTTCTTTGAATGTTTGATAAAACTCCCCTGTGAAGCCGTCTGGCTCCGGGCTTTTGTTTGCCGGAAGCTTTATGATGACTGTTTCAATTTCTTCCATAGTTACTGGCCTATTGAGCTGTTTAGATTCTTCCTGATTGAGTTTTGGAAGGTTATATTTTTCTAGGAACATGTCCATTTCCTCCAGGTTGTCCAGTTTGTTGGCATAGAGTTGTTCATAGTATTTTTTAACAATCCTTTGTATTTCGGCGAGGTCTGTTGTTATTTCACCTTTTACATTTCTGATTTTGTTTATTTGGGTCCTCTCTCTTTGCTTCTTGGTGAGCCTGGCTAGAGGTTCATCAACCTTGTTTATCCTTTCAAAGAACCAGCTCTTGGTTTTGTTGATCTTTTGTATTGTTTCTTTGGTCTCTATGTCATTTATCTCCGCTCTGATCTTTATTATTTCCTTCCTTCTGCTTACACTGGGCTTTTCTTGTTGCTCTCTTTCTAACTCTTTGAGTTGTAGCGTTAGGTAATTTATTACCATTGTTTCTTGTTTTTTGCGGTAGGCTTGTGGAGCTATGAACTTCCTCTCAAGACTGCTTCCTCTGTGTCCCATAGATTTTGTATTGTTGTGTTTTCATTGTCGTTTGTTGCCATGATGTTTTTTATTTCTTCCTTGATCTCTCTCTGGTAACCCAGTCATTGTTTAATAGCATGCTGTTTAGTTTCCATGTGCTTGATATCTTTGGATTATTTTTATTGTAGTTGATTTCCAGTTTTATGCCCCTATGATCTGAGAAGATGCTTGATATGATTTCTATCTTCTTGAATTTGAAGAGACTTTGCCTATGTCCCAACATATGGTCTATTTTTGAAAATGTCCCATGTGCATTTGAGAAGAACATATATTCCGTGGCTTTAGGGTGAAATGTTCTGAAGATGTCAATTAATTCTATCTGGTCTATTGAGTCATTTAGGATTGATGTTTCTTTGCTTATTTTTTGTTTAGAGGATTTGTCCAATGGTGATAGTGGGGTATTGAAGTCTCCTACTATGATTGTATTGCTGTTAATCTCTCCCTTGATATCCTCCAGGAGTATTTTTATGTATTTGGGTGCTCCTGTATTGGGTGCATATATGTTTACCAGAGTTATTTCTTCTTGTTGGATTTCTCCCTTTAGTATTATGAAGTGGCCTTCCTTATCTCTTGTTATGTCCTTCACTTTGAGATCCAATTTGTCAGATATAAGTATTGCTACCCCAGCTTTTTTTTTCATTTCCATCCACCTGGAAAACCTTTTTCCATCCCTTCACCCTCAGTCTTTGTGCATCTTTTTTTTTTTTCTGAGGTGGGTTTCTTGTAGACAGCAGATATATGGATTTTGTTTTCTTATCCAATCTGTTACCCTATGTCTTTTGATTGGGGCATTTAATCCATTTACATGTGAAGTTATTATTGATAGGTACTTATTTGTCACCAATTTCATTCTTTACCCCTGTGTTCCTTCTTCGCTTCCTATTTCTTTTTTTTTATAGCTGAACCTTTAGCATTGCTGGTTTGGTGGTAATAAATTCCCTTAGTCTATTTTTGTCTGTGAAGCTCCTGATTTCACCTTCAATTTTGATTGATAGCCTTGCTGGGTACAGTATTCTTGGATTTAGACCCTTCCTTTGCATGGCTTTGTATATTTCATTCCATTCCCTTCTGGCCTGATGAGTTTCTGTTGAGAAATCAGTTGCTAGTCTGATGGGGGGTTCCTTTGTATGTAATTTTCTGTCTCTCTCTGGCCACTTTTAGATTCTTATTTTGTTGTTGGTGTTTGCCAATCTAACCTAATAATAGACAAACATGCAAATTGACCGCACCTCCGCTACACCCACAGCCAATCAGAGCGAACAAGATGAGGGTTAATTTGCATAAGCGGCGCTGAGCGGCCTGGGTCCCATAAACATCCTCCGGACCCAGGCCGCTCAGAGCCTGTAGGCCCGCGCTTAGGTCCTGAGCGGCAGGGGCCCCAGAACGCCCCCTGGCCACTGGGAGCCTTGGCGGCGCAGGAACATTCCCGTGTCGCCATATCGATGCGGGAATGTTTCCGCCCCCAAACACTTGCAGCAGTCTGGGGTCTGGGACCGGGAAAATATCCTCCGGACCTAAGCCACTCAGAGCCTGTAGGCCCACGCTTAGGTCCTGAGCGGCAGGGGCCCCAGAATGCCCCCTGGCTACTGGGAGCCTTGGCAGGGCAGGAATGTTCCCACCCCCAAACACTTGCAGAGGTCTGGGGTCTGGGAAACATCCTCCAGACCCAAGCCACTCAGAGCCTGTAGGCCCACTTAGGTCCTGAGCGGCAGGTCCCCAGAATGCCCCCTGGCCACTTGGAGCCTATGGGTGCAAGCGCCAAGGGGCTGGGTCCCGCAAACATCCTCAGGACCCAGGCCAGTCCGAGCCTGTAGGCCCCTTGCTTTGGTCCTGAGTGGCAGGGGTCCCAGAACACCCCCTGGCCACTTTGAGCCTATAGGTGCAGGCGCCAAGGGGCTGGGGGCGGGGCGGGGCAGGAACATCCCGTGTCACCATAGTGCCCCCAGCCGCTTGGGAATGCTCCAGCACCAAGAGGCAGTTTGGGTCCACGCCCCCAGCCTGGTGCACAAGATGGGGGGCTGGCTGCTGGCCTCTGGGGTGTGTGGAGACCCCCGATGGCCACCGCTGCATGCAGCCCAGGGGTCCCTGCATGCCCCCCAGCCTGGTGCCCATGGTCAGGGCTCATACAGGAGACAACCAATCAAAGTGTCCCTCTCACATTGATGTTTCTCTCTGTCTCTCCCTCTCTCTTCCACACTCTCTAAAAATCAATGGGAACATACCCTCAAGTGAGGATTAAAAAAAAATGCATATCCTATGAAAGACACATCTTGAAAATGCCTAAAGAAAGTTGTAATTTTTTCTTGGTGAAGGGACTGGAGTCCGTGTTGATGAAAACACCTTGGTGGCTGTGGTGACTGGCAGTGGCTGCAGCAGCAGGGTGATGGGGCTGGTGCCTTCCCCTGATCAGCCCGGTTGCCTCCCACAAAGGAGCGTGGGGAGCAGGCCTAAGCCATCAGTAGAACATCCCCTGAGGGCACCTAGTATGTGAGAGGGGGCAGGTTGGGTTGAGGGACCCCCAACCCCAGTGCACGAATTTCCTGCACTGGGCCCCTAGTTTAATTATAATGTGCCTTGGCGTCAGTCTTTTGGGGTTATTTTTGCTTGGGACTCTGTGAGCTTCTTGGATTTGTGTAGGTTTTTTCTTCCCTATATCAGGGAAGTTTTCTGTCATTATTTCTTCAAACAGGTTTTCTATTCCTTGCTCAGTTTCCTCTCCTTCTGGAACCCCTTATTATGTGGATATTGTGTTTTTTTTTAATATTTTATTGATTTTTTACAGAGAGGAAGAGAGAGGGATAGAGAGCTAGAAACATCGATGAGAGAGAAACATCGATCAGCTGCCTCCTGCACGCCCCCCACCGGGGATGTGCCCGCAACCAAGGTACATGCCCTTTGACCGGAATCGAACCCGGGACCCTTGAGTCCGCAGGCCGACGCTCTATCCACTGAGCCAAACCGGTTTCGGCTGGATATTGTTTTGTTTCGTGTTGTCCCAAAGTTCCCTTAGGCTATCCTCCTGCTTTTTAATTTGTTTTTCTAGAAGCTGCTCTAGTTGGGTATTTTTTCCCATCTTGTCTTCTAGCTCACTGATGGGGTCCTCTGCTTCTTCTAGTCTACTCTTGATGGTTTCTATTGAGTTCTTTACAGCAGCAATGTCATTTTTCATTTCTTCTTGGTTCTTCGTTTCCTCTTGGTTTTTACTCATACTGTCGAATTTGTCTTCCATTCTTTTCAGCCACCTTATGATCATTTCTCTGAATTCTTTCTCTGATAGGATGCTTGCTTCCATTTCGTTTACTTCCTTTTCTGGTGATGCCTGTTTTTCTTTCATATGCTGGCTGTTTCTTTGTCTCCCCATGGTCTCTCTTCTCCAGATATCTGGTTATGTCAGTGATGGGCAACCTTTTGAGCTTGGTGTGTCAAACTTCGCCAAAAAACTGAGCATATCTCGGGTAGTGTGTCAATTTGAGGAAAAAACATTATTTTGCAAATGTTTCATCCTTAGGATCAGCAAATGTTTCATCCTCGGCATGCGGCCACCTCAGCGGCCGCGTGTCATCAGAAATGGCTATGCGTGTCAGTGTTGACACATGTGTGATAGGTTTGCCATCACTGGGTTATGTAGTTCTCTCCTTATCCCAGGTGAAATCTGACCCTTCCATGGTGTAGTGCAGAGCTCCCCCAAATCCACATGTTTGTGCCAATTGGGGACCGGTGCTCTGGGGCTTGCAGCTGTTCGGTGGCTGCCGCAGCCGTAGATTTTCAGGCTTCCAATAAGATCCACTCTCTCCTTCCCAAAAACACTTTTAAACAATCAAGAACATATGTTTATGAACTAAATATTAAATAATAAAACTATTATTAATATTTTGGCATGATAATGGCATTGGGGTTATGTAAGAGAGTATACATGGTTCTTACAGAAATATGTAAAGGTGAAATAGAAAAGAATAGAGAAAATAATTTTAATGCTGAAATATTTTTAAAAGTTAACCCCTTTCTTTATTTTTTATTTATTTGTTTTTTGTTAATCTTCACCCAAGGTTATTTTTCTATTGATTTTTAGAGAGAGTGTAAGGAAGGGAGGGAGAGAGAGAGGGAGAGAGGGAGAGGGAGAAAAAGCGACATTGATGTGAAAGAGACACGTTGATCGCTTGCCTCCCACGGGATCAAACCTGCAACCTTTCAGTGTGGGGGCCAACACTCTAATCACTGAGCAACATGGGCCAGGGCAACCCCTTACTTTATATCCAGCTAAAATGTTCTTCATAAATGAAAAGGAAATAAAGACATTTTCAGGTAAAAGAAATCTAAGGTAATTTCATCACTAGTATATTTGCATTACAACGTGAACTTCTTTACATTGAAGGGAAATAATACTAGATAGAAAAATGAGACCATTAGAGAAAAATAAAAAGCATCAGAAATGACAAGTATCTGGGTAAATGTAAGGTCTACTTTTTTGGCCTTTTTCTTCTCAATTGCTTTATAAACCATGTAACAGTTTAATGCAAAAATTATATCATTATCTTGTGGGTCTCTGAATGTATAGTTATAATACATATACCAACTATACTAATTGTAAATGGACTGTACAACTTAAGGATTTAATAATGTAAACCCTAAGGAAATCATGAAGAAAAAAATGCAAAGAATTTTAGGTAAGCACTTATCAGGAAATAATAATTTAATTCTAAAAATTCAATTGAAGGCCAGAAAGGAGGGGAAGAGAAATGAAAAACAAAGGATGAAAGTTGAAAATAAAACAAAAAACAATGGTAAAATCAAACACATGTCAATAATTACATTAAAAATTACTGAATTAAACACTCTAAGTAAAGGTAGAAATTGTAAAAATAGACAAAAAAATAACAAGACCCAACTATATTTTGTCTAAACGAGATATTCTTTCAATAAATAGACATAGCTTGAAAGTAAATGGATGTAAAAGTTTATATTTTACAAATAGTAAACATAAGAAAATCAGAATGGCCACATTGATCAGATGAAGTAGATTTCAGGATGAAGTATAATATAGAGATAAAGAAGGACATTTCATAGTGTTAAAAGGTAAGTTCATCAGGAAGCTGTAACAATGATAAATACATGTGTCCCATGAGAGAGCTTCAAAATATATGAAGCAATAAGTGACAAAAGTAAATGGCAAAATAGATCATTCCACAACCCTAGTTGGAAATTTAATAGTCTGTATTAGTTATATATTGCTACATAACAAATTACCTCAAAACTTATTGGCTTAAAGCAACATCTATTTCACAGTTTCTGTGGGTTAACAATACCTTCTGTGGGACTCTCACAAGGCTGGAGTCAAGGTGTTAGTTGAGACTGAAAGCATCTCAAAGCTTCACTGGGGTGGATGCACTTCTAAATTCACTCTCATGACTGCTAACAGGCCTCAGAAGATCTACTTGTACTTTAAAGTTCACTCATGTGGCTGTTGGCAGGTGTTTGGTCCTCACTGGCTGTTGGCCGGAGACCTTGGCTCCTTGCCACATGAGCCCCTCTGTGAGATACTCATAGTATGTTAGTCTGCTTACTCAAGAGCAAGGGCAGAGAAGGGGATTGGGGAGGGTCTCTGGGCACTTCTCCATATGTTGTACTGTGAACAAATTCTTCCATTTGACTGTATTTAGACTTTCCAAATTTCTGTCTTTCCGTATTATAAATTCCTCAACAGAAACCATGCATTTTCCTTTATGACACCTGTCCCTTGTTCTTCCCTCCAGTGTTAGTGTTTCTATAGTGTCAAACAAATTTATAGTAGAGTCAACATATTAATGTTACTCATGGCCTCAGTAACAGCACACTGGCATGTGCAAATCTGTCTAAATAGAACAAGCAAAGTAAACTTAAAAATTGTAACCAGCATCTAAACTACCAATTATATGATCAATTTATGAAACTAGAATTTGGGTGGTGACAGCTTAACTATCTTAGGATACGTTTCTCAGCATAACAAAGTAAGTTGTACTTGAAGTAATTGCTCCAGGTATTTTGACTTCTTATTGCTATATAATTGTGCTATGAATGGGAGCTAAGGGTACCTAGCAATGAAAAAGGAGATAATGAATTCTCATACAGATCTACTCACTGGAAGTTACAGGACAGAGTTTTCAACCTGTAACTATTAACAATGGTGGCCATATAATTTTTATTAGAGAGTATAGGAACCTTAATTAGAGTATGCCTGATGTTCAAGGCCAATATGAGCAAGGGCACAGCAATCTTACTGTATACACTGTGCAGGTGTATCTTCCTATAACCCAAATATTGATGTCACTATTTGGTAAGAAGCCTCTTTTGTCTAAGTTGTTAAGCTGGTGCACAGCTATTTGGTCAGACTACTTTGTTAGCAATGTCTGCAATGCTTGCAAGGGCTCCTGTGTCTACTACTATATTAGCAAGGGCTCCTATGTTTGCGGCTGCCTTTGTAATGCTACTTTGAAGAACTGTTTTTGTCTGATGGCTCTTTGTTAGCAATGGCTACTTGGTCTACAACAAAGACTCTCTTATATGCCTGCAATTTCTCCTATCTCCTCCATCTAATACTCGGCGTCCATGAAGGTCTAGTTCCTAGCAGAGGAGGATCTGTGCTCCAACAGAGAGGAAGGCCAGAGACTTCCCTGTGCTCTGTAGGAGGTTTAACAACATCCGTGGACTCTACCCACTAATGCCCATAGCTACCAGCCCCCCAATTGTGAGAACCAAGTGTTTCCAGGCATTGTCAAATGTCCCCTTGGGGGAGGGGGGTAAAATCACTGGCCTTTGAGAACCACTTCCCTAAAGAGTACCTTCCAAACTGAGAGGTACATCCTTTACTGGGTATTGAAATCAAATTTTCAAGTACCAAACAGCATGTTTTTAATGAAATCAAGTTGAATAGAAAATATCAGAGCACTTAGACCATAGTACACATATCACATCATGCATGTATTGTGTTGCTATGTAAAATCTATTTTTTCTCAACCTTAATCTCTTTCTACAAAAATACAAATCTGCTTATATGCCTAAGTAATATGAAGTGCATGAATTGTTTCATTTTACTATACAGAAAAAAGTAGTAGTTTGGGTGTGAAATCTCTGAAAGATTGTAGAAACTCTTAGATGTTAGATAGGACATCAATACCCAGACTGACTCTGACTGGTTTTCTCTCATTATATCAGAATTAAAGGATTCCTCCAGACTCTTGTCATTATACTGTTCTTGCTCCTCTCCTACTGGTATTTTCTCTTCCTGATGATGCTCCTTAGCTTTTCTACATAGCTTCAATAGAAACTTATGGTCTATTGCTGCCGAAAAATGTTTGAAGGCAGCTGTGCCCAAAGAACAGCTGAGAGCACTCAACTCTAATGGCTGTTTTAAGGTCATAGACTTTATCTTAGCTTATCTAATAGTATATGAACCTTCACCCAAGCTTGACCAGATCCCACTGTGCCCTCCATAAATATGATCACACTTTCCTGTCTTTATTCCTTTTATCCTACAGTTCTTCTTGACTCATATATTTATTGATACTATCTATCTTTCAAGATTTCTCCAAGTCCTCTGTGATATAATACCTCACATTCCAGTACAAAATAATTCCTCCCTTCTCTGAACATCTTTTGTACTTTTTGTTCATACTGTGGAAGCCCTCTTAAATGATGTGATTGCCAACTATACTTTAGAGTTTACTACTTAAAAAATTAGTGAACATATCTTAAACATTTGGTTGAAACACAAATAATACAAATTTACATTAATTTGACAATCTTTTCACATAGACATCATGGCTTTTTCTTTGAGAACATGTCTGTATGCTCAGTTGGTATTTCAATCTGTTTATTTAAAATAAAAAGAAAATAAAGGCTTTTGGAAATAAATCTAAGTGCAGAATTCTTCAGATTTTTCTCATTCTGTGGCTGTTTTCCCCCAATTCAACCAATTTTTTAGAGCAACTAAACTTTATTCAGTCCTTCTGAAGCATTTGACTTAGTTTTCATAAATTGACTCTTGTTAAGTATACAGCAAGTAGAGCATCAGTCAGTAGGTAGTGGGAATCATGGCATGAGAATGACAAGATTTGTAGTGATTACTATCCTCATCTTTTCTAGACTCTTACCATCCTACTATTGCCCCAAAGGAGAAGTAGCTAGAGAAGAAGCACAGTAAGTGGCTGCTCATGATTGAGATCTGTCTCCCAAAGTAGTACCTTATCAACACTTTAAAGGTAATAACTGCATATTCACCTAAAAATTGTTTAAACCAGTGACTTTCAAAGCACCTGTTATGAAATAACTTTTAAAAATTTGCAATCAATTGCAGACTGATAACTTGTAAAATGCAATAAGAATGATTACTAGAATAAATAAAAAGAAAAAAGACATAAAGTATAAACACTACTTTTTTATTATTATATTGAATATATAAAAATTACTCTGTTGATTTACTATGAAAGTTTCTAAATGTTTACTTTCAATTACTGTACTTACCTGAGGCCAGTAACATTTCAGGGACAGCTACTGATAGGTCAAAGGACCTCCCTTTGAATTGTCTTAGCTATAATGACAAGACCTTAGAGGAACTAATGTGAATTATACAATTGAAAAATTAGTAGTGATATCCTAAGATGAGAGAAAATGGGTATTTTTTAATGTCCTCACTCACCCACCAACCAATAAGTGTAGTCTCGTGCTTATTCCCACACCCTTGTTGGGAGCTGGCAAGTTCTAGCAGTCCAAGGCATAGAGACAGAGAGGTGCCTTGGGTATAGCCTGGAGGCAACATTGATGTTCAAGTCAGGGCTTCCTTAAAATCCCATTCCTATCCTCTTCTTAATTACCTGCTTCAGAAATTGCTCTATTATGCCTAATGTCTTAAGTAATTACTTCTTTAAAATTTGCCACTCTGTATGAGAAACCAGGAGAATTGATAAAGCTAAGCCATGTTAAATTTAAAAAATATATATTTCTTCTGGAAAATTAACATGTATTTACTTTTTTAACAACAATGCATACATTTTAAGCACCTTTAAGCCTTTTTCCTTCAACTCTGTTTTCTCCCAGATGGCACAAGTTTGTTTTTTTTTTCTTTTTTAAAAAGATTCACAGAGAGAGAAGCCAATGAACTCTTTGTCTAGAAATGAGGGAACATTTACCTAAGAAGCAAAACTTACCCACAGTTTCTAAATTTGAACACATTTGATATTAGAGAGAGCCACACAGACAATTATTATATCTACACTAAATACTTTCAGTAAACATCCTACCTAATAATAGACAAATATGCAAATTGACTGCACCTTTGCTACGCCCAAGCCACGCCCACCAGCCAAGCCATGCCCACCAACCAATCAGGATGAGTATGCAAATTCCCCAACAAAGATTGCGGCTAATTTGCATATCAAGACAGTGTAGAAAGAAGCCAAGAGCTGCAGAAGGGAGCAAAGCTGCGGAGAAGCAAGCAAGCCAGGGGGAGGAGAAGGGAGGAGCAGAGGTGGGGCCGGGGGAGAAGGGAGAAAAGCAGGCGGGCTGGCAGAGAAGGCGGGGCGGAGGAGAAGGGAGGAGCGGAGGTGGGGCTGGGGGAGAAAGGAAAAGCAGGGGGGCTGGCGGAGAAGGCAGGGCTGGGAGAAGGGAGGAGCGCAGGCGGGGCCAGGGGAGAAGGAAGAAGAGCGAGCAGGCTGGCGGAGAAGGCGGGGTGGGGGACAAGGGAGGAGAGCAGGCAGGGCGGGGTAGAGTGCAGCAGGAAACCCTATTGCAGGATTTTTCCTGCAATGGGAATGCTAGTATTAAATAAGTAGAAACATCATCAGATATAAATCATTTCATAATTACAATATTCCACCATGCTCCAGAACTTGTAAAGATAATTATTAGGAATTTTCTTCATTATTTAGTTATACCAACAGTTCATGCTCTTTCCTGCTAATATACTTTCAGCAGTTATTAAAAAAGAATTAAGTTAAATCACTCATATTACCATTATTTCTTTTTTTAAAATTTTGTAAGCTCCAGGATAGTAAGGACTGTGTTTTTCTGGTTAATTGCTGTAGCCCCAGCATCTGTCACAGTTCTTTTACATGTGACAAGTGTTCAATAAATTCTTGTTGAATAAATAATACCACACAATTTTAATGGGACAACTATAATTGTTTATTTGTATTCAGAAGATAAGTTCTTAAAAGCAGAGTTTGTGGGTTTTAAGGTCTGTAGATTAACCTTATGCACATGGCAATTTTTGATATAACTTGTAGATAGTGGTATGAGTTTAAATACAGCACCCCTGCCCAGGAGATGTCAGTCCCAGCTTATTCTGCCCGGTCAAGCTTTAGGTACTGAGAACTTCAAATTATAGATTTAATACCCTCCCTTCCTAAAACAATCCTCACCAAGCCTGGCATTTTACCAGGAACTTTACTTCCATCAGAAGATGGGAGTCTGTAATTAGTCTTGTTACTATAATCCAGTAGTTTTCAAAATGAAGGCCCAAGGGCAGCAGCATCAGTATTACATGGGAACTTTCTACAAAATTCTTAAGCAAATTCTCAGTCCCTACTCCAGATTTATCTATCCAATCAGGAACTCTGGGAATGAGTAAAGGAATAGGTGTTTTAAGGCCTCCAGGTGATTCTGATATTCAAGTCTGAGAATCATTGCCCTAATCCAATATTCAGTAGGCCCAAGGCAATATCCACAGGCACCTGCATTTCCACTCAGCGGCAATCTTTCCCTCTGTAATTTTCAAATGCAATTTTAGTCAGTTTGACTCACTTTCTCCCCTTTTAATGAGTCTTAGTATGTGGGACTAGTGATTGACCTAAACTACAAATAGAACCCTTGAAAATTTGATACAGATGCGATCTCAAACAGGACCAGTTACAAATACCCAAGAAAACAATGTTAGGCTGGAAGATGGCAACTGGCAGGAAGGTAGGGAGGAAGAGAGTGTGAGAGATTGAGGGAACAATAGAGGAGTGTGTGGACGTGTGTGGTGCATGTGTGTATGAGCTAGGGACAGTTAGATTCTGCAGATCCTCCAAGGGGCTGCCAAACCAGGAAGTCATAAACGACTGAGCCCTGCACACAAAGCGGACATTTCTGGGTGGCCAGTGCGGGCACAGAGACCATGCCATCTTGAGAAACAGAGCTGCTTGAGACTAGGATCCTGGCCTCAGCACCACCCAGTCTGGTCTCAGACGCAAACCAGGACCCTGCAGCCACTGGGGAGATAGAACTGCGACCACAGTTTCAGACCAACAGACAACAAGAATCCAGACTTTCTGGCCGCAGATTTCTGTGAGTCAAAGAGCCCATACCCCTCCCCGCAGGCTCCCGGATAGCACCATAGTAACTGATAGACCAGAGCTTGGTCACAGAGCACCTATGGGAATTTGAGCTTGGGAGTGCACACACGGGCCGCAGCACTGCTACACTGGAATCTGCTCCCCACAACACAATCGGGCAACGAAACCCAAAGCCCACACAGGGCGGCAGTGCCACCTGACTTCGATTCTGCACAAGAAAGTCTGTTTTCTGCAGCGCACATGGAAGTCAGTTTTTCACAGCGCACACGGAAGTCTGTTTTCTGCAGCGCAGGCACGCCACAGTGCTACTGTGCAACCCAGTCCCCCATGGTGACCGGGATCCAGATTCTCCCAGCAAGAGGCAGCACTGAGCACCACTGACTTGACTGTTTCTTACCGTGTGCGCCTGGGATCCCTGACTCACAGCGCATTCACACTAAGAGCCAGTGACTCCAATTCTTGGTGCATGAGCACATGGGGACCCTGATTCTCAGCGAGAAGCCGCACGAGGCAACAGAGACTCTGATACTCGAATCTTGGTGAAGACACAGGGAAACTTTGACTCCTGGCACGCGCTAGGGGAATCATTTTCAGCACATGCCAACAGCACGGTGCAGGCGGGGTCCCTGATTGTAGGTGCACACATAAGACCACACTGAACGCTGGTAACATGGACCCTGGGCAAGCCTGGTTTCCACCAACCCACGGGAGCCACAGGTCCTAGTGTCAGAGCACTTCAGTGACACTCGGGTGGTGCGAAGCTCCCACAGCACACAGCCCAGGTCCACACAAGTCAAAGTTTGAACCTTCTGGTGATAGTCAGAATGGAGAGACGACACAATCCCCAGAGGAAAGAAAATGAGGAGTCACCAAGAAAGGGAATTAGTGAAATTGAAGCATGCAACATGACCTAAAAAAAATTCAGAGTAATGGTCGTGGAATTCATACATCGGATGGATAAGAAAATCAACAACCTATGCAAGAATCAGGAATAAATGAAAAGTGATATAGCTACAATCAAAGACACCATGGAAAGTTTCAACAGTAGACTAGAAGAAGCAGAGGACTGAATTAGTGAGTTAGAAGATCAGCTACAGAAACAAGCTCAATCTGAACAGCAACTGGAGAAAAAAATTAAAAAGCAGGAGGAAAGCCTAAGGGAGCTTTGGGAAAACATGAAATAAAGTAACATACGTATAATAAAACTGCCAGAAGGACAAGAAGAGCAGCAAGGATTAGAAAATCTATTTGAAGAAATAATGACAGAAAACTTCCCAGATATGGGGGAAAAATAAGTTACACAAATACAGAGAGTCCCAAGCAGGATCAACCCCAAAAGACCCACACCAAGACACGTCATAATTTCAATGGCAAATATAAATGATAAAGAGAGAATCTTAAAGGCGGCAAAAGAGAGACAGAGAGTTACCTACAAAGGAACACCCATCAGATTATCAAATGATTATTCAACAGAAACACATCAAGCTAGAAGGGAATGGAAGGAGGTATACAAAGTGTTGCAAATCAAAGGACTGAATCCAAGAATACTCTATCCAGCAAGACTATCAATCAAAATTGAAGGGAAATCAGGAGCTTCGCAGAAAAAAAAAAAAAGGATAAGGGAGTTTATCACCACCAAACCAGCAATGCAAGAAATGCTAAAGGGAATACTGTAAAAAGAAGAAATAAACAGGTAAGAAGGAATACAGACACAAAAATAGATATGACTACAAACAAATACCTTTCAGTAATAACTTTAAATGTAAACGGACTAAATGCTCCAATCAAAAGACATCGAGTGGCTGAATGGATAAAAAAACATGACCCATATATATGCTGTCTACAAGAGACCCACCTCAGAACAAGGGACTCACACAGATTGAAAGTGAAGGAATGGAAAAATATCTTTCAGGCAAATGGAAATGAAAAAAAATCTGGGGTAGCAATACTTATATATGACAAAATAAACCTCAAAGTGAAGGCCATAACAAGAGATAAGGAAGGCCACTTCATAATACTAAAGGAATTGATACTTTATCAGGATATAACCCTGATAAACATATATGCACCCAATGCAGTAGCACCCAAATACATAACAAAACTCCTGGAAGATATCAAGGGAGAGATCAACAATAATACAATCATAGCAGGGGACTTTAATACCCCACTGACATCACTGGATAAATCCTCTAGACAAAATATCAGCAAAGACACAGCAATCCCAAATGACTCACTAGATCAAATGGACTTAACTGACATCTTCAGAACATTTCACCCCAAAGCCACAGAATATACGTTCTTCTCAAGTGCACATGGGACATTTTAAAAAATAGACCACATATTGGGTCACAAGCAAAGTCTCCCAAGTTCAAGAAGATTGAAATCATACCAAGCATGTTCTCAGACCACAATGGCATAAAATTAGAAATAAACTACAATAAAACAAACCAAAAATCTCAAACACTTGGAAGCTGAATAGCATGCTATTAAATAATAACTGGGTTACCAATGAGATCAAAGAAGAAATTAAAAACATCCTGGAAAATGATGACAAAAAAACCCCACAACAATCAAAAATCTCTGGGACACAATGAAAGCAGTCCTGAGAGGGAAGTTTATAGCTATAAAGGCCTACGTCAAAAAACAAGAAAAAATGGTAATAAATCATCTAACTATACAACTCAAAGAATTAGAAAGAGAGCAACAAGAAAAGCCCAGAGTGAGCAGAAGGAAGGAGATAATAAAGATCAGAGCAGAAATAAATGACATAGAGATTTAAAAAAAAACACAATACAAAATATCAATGAAACCAAGAGGAGGTTCTTTTTGGAAGGATAAACAAGATTTCTGAACCTCTAGCCAGGCTCACCAGAAGCAAAGAGAGAGGACCCAAATAAACAAAATCAGAAATGAAAGAGGCGAAATAACAACAGACCACACCGAAATACAAAGGATTGTTAAAAAATACTATGAACAACTCTATTCCAACAAAATGGACAACCTGGAGGAAGTGGACATATTCCTAGAAAAATACGACTTTCCAAAACTCAATCAGGAAGAATCTAAACAGCTCAACAGGCCAGTAACTATGGAAGAAATTGAAGCAGTCATCAAAAAGCTTCCAGCAAACAAAAGCCCAGGGCCTGACGGCTTCACAGGAGAGTTATACCAATCATTCAAGGAAGAACTAAAACCTATCCTCCTCAGACTATTCCAAAAAATTCAAGAGGAAGGAACACTTCCAAGCTCCTTCTATGAAGCCAGCATCACCCTAATACCAAAACCAGATAAAGACAACACAATGAAAGAGAATTACAGGCCAATATCCCTCATGAACATAGATCCCAAAATCCTAAACAAAATCCTAGCAAATCGGATCCAGCAATACATCAGAAAGATCATACACCATGACCAAGTAGGATTTATCCTGGGGATGCAAGGATGGTACAACACCCGCAAATCAATAAACGTGATACATCACATAAACAAATTGAGAGATAAATATCACATAATCATATCAATTGATGCAGAAAAAGCATTTGACAAAATCCAACACCCCTTCTTGATAAAAACTCTCAGCAAGGTGGGAATAGAAGGATCATACCTCAACACAATAAAAGCCATATATGACAAACCCACAACCAACATCATACTCAATGGGCAAAAACTAAAACCATTTCCCCTAAGAACAAGAACAAGACAAGGATGCCCACTCTCACCACTCCTGTTTGACATAGTACTGGAAGTACTAGCCATTGCTATCAGACAAGAAGAAGTAATAAAAGGTATCCAAATTGGAAAAGAAGATGTAAAACTGTTCTTATTTGCAGATGACATGATACTGTACATACAAAACCCTAAAGACTCCATCAAAAAATTATTAGATTTACTAAATGAATTCATCAATGTAGCAGGATACAAAATTAATTCCAAGAAATCTATGGCATTTCTTTACACCAATAGTGAACTTACAGAAAGAGAGACTAAAAAAGCAATCTCATTTACCATCGCACCAAAAAAATTAAGATACCTAGGAATAAACTTAACTAAGGAGCTAAAAAACCTATATGCTAAAAACTACAGGACACTGAAAAAAGAGATAGAGGAAGACATAAACAGATGGAAGAACATACCATGTTCATGGATTGGTAGAATCAACATCATCAAAATATTCATACTACCCAAAGCAATCTACAGATTCAATGCAATCCCCATTAAAATACCAATGGTATATTTCACAGACCTACAACAAACTTTCCAAAAATTCATCTGGAATAAAAAAAAAACACACAAAACCCTGAATAGCTGCAGCAATCCTGAGAAAGGAGAACAAAGTAGGTGGGATCTCAATACCAGATATCAAGCTGTATTATAAAGCCACTGTTCTTAAAACAGCCTGGTACTGGCACAAGAACAGACATATAGATCAATGGAATAGAATTGAGAACCCAGAAATCGACCCAAACCACTATGCCCAATTAATATTTGACAAAGGAGGCATGAACATAAAATGGAGTCAAGACAGTCTCTTCAACAAATGGTGTTGGAAAAATTGGACAGATACACGCAAAAAAATGAAACTAGACCACAAACTTATACCATACACAAAAATAAACTCAAAATAGATAAAGGACTTAAACATAAGACGGGAAACCATAAAAATACTAGAGGAATCCACAGGCAGCGAAATCTCAGACATATGCCGAAGGAACTTCTTCACTGATACTGCTCCTAGGGCAATGGAAACTAAAGAGAAAATAAACAAATGGGAGAAACCAAGATGGCGGCATAGGTTAAACACCTAACCTACAGCCGGGCACAACAATTTCAAAAACACAACTAAAAATCAAAACGGACATCATCCAGAACCACAGGAAAGCTGGCTGACTGAAATGCGCACAATTAGAAGGAAAAAGAAAACCACAAGGAAAATCAGGGAAGCCGTAAAAGCTTGAGGTATGGAGACACGGGTGGAGACAGGAGCCCGCGCGCGTGCGGGAAAGACGGAGCCGGAGAGGAAGGGGCGGCTGACGGCCTGGCTGGCGTTCTCTGGCGGGAAGGAGATAAAAGCGCCAGATTGTGCTGAACCCCAGCTCCAACTGCACTGAACCCCATTTCCCGGCGAAACCCTGGGAAGCCGGGCTCATGCTGGGGGAGTCTGGGCTGTGGGACAGAGACACAGAGGAGCTGCGCCGGAGCCGCGCACGGGAATGCGCGCAGAGGAGGGACTGTTGCCTGTGCCGCTGGATTGCCCTAGCGGGAGGGAGACAAGGGCTCCGGACTGTGCTGAACCCCCAGTTCCAACTGCACTGAACCCCAGTTCCGGGAAAGACCCGGGGAAGCCAGGCTCATACTGGGGAAAGCTGGGCTGTGGGGCAGAGGTGCAGAGAGGCGGCGAAGAGCAGAGCACCGGAGGCGCGCAGGGGATTGTGCGCGGAGGATGGGCTGTTGACTGTGCCGCTGAGTCGCCCTGGAGGGAAGGAGACAAAAGCGCCAGACTGCGGTGAGCCCCAATTCTGACTACACGGAAACCCAGTTCTGGGCGAGAATCTGGGAATCCAGATTCATTGGGGGAGAGACTAGACTGTTTGGCAGCGCGCGAAACTCCAGGGCGCTTTTCTCTCAGAGGTGTTTGCTGGGAGTACGGAGGGACACTGAGACACAGGAACCTCATAGGGCGGGGCTGACGGGAAGCCAAGGCGGTAGGCTCCGCCCTGTAACTCCGCCCCATCCAAGCTGAACACAGAGGCTTTTACAATTTTGCAAGTCTAGTTGAATGGGGCTGTCTCCCGGCATAGACACAGCTGATCCTCACAGCCAATTGGACTGGAGGTCACATCCTCCCAGTGTACCAACAGCAATCAAGGCTTAACAACACCAAGACTTTGCACTCAGCCCACAAAGGGGGGTATCAAGAGCGACCACCTAGGGAGATTGGGGAAGCTGAGCGATAGGGAGGCAGCCAAAAGGGGAAGACACCGAAACAGGTCACGAATATAAGTGATGCTGTAATTCATGCTGAGGGGCCACAGGCAGTAGCTGACCTACACTCCATTGGAGACCCAGAAACGAAGGCATCTAGTGGTCGGTGTGAGATGACACCAGATTTCAACCACTACCATAAGGGACACATTCAAGAGGCAGACGCAGTGAGCGCCAAAGCCTTGCTGCACCAAGACCCGGCAAATAAACGTGTCTCCCGCACAGCAACTCTTCCTTTATAGACACAGAGGGTCCGCACGACCAATTGGCCTGGAGGACAATTCCTCCCAGTGACACCAACAACAATCAAGACTTAACTATACAAACAAGGACCAAGATGGAGGCATAGGGCAGAAGCCTGATTGCTGCCTACCACAACAATTTTGAGACTACGACGGGAGAGCAGAGCAGACACCATCCAGAACCACCGGAGGGCTGACTGAGCAGATGCTCTACAACTAGAATAAAAGAGAGGGGTACGCGGGATGAAGCTGATGCCGGTGACCCAAAGACCACACTTTAAAAACTACGGCTCAGGCGACACAATGGCGGCCTGGATCGTGCTCGGCGCAGTTCCCCCAGCGGTCTCCGGCTGAGGGGAAGGCTTCACTCGCTGCCGAGCACGGTCAGACGAGACCCTGGGAGACATGGGGTGGGAGACTACGCGCTTGCTGACCTCCGAGTCCTTCAAGAATCTCAACGCCTCGGAAGCGGCCAGGTGCGCATGCTCGGCGACCGGCCACCGCTGCAGACCCAAGGGCCGACGCAGCCACCCCGGACCAGCCCGCCGCCGCGCACCGGGCACACCGTAGCTTCGCCGAGCCCGCCGCCCAACGAGTTCTGCGGTGGCTGCCCTGGAACTCTGAGAAAATGGCCGAAGGAATTGCTGAGAGGGAATTGACCAACAGGAATTGGGATCAAGAAGATGAAACCCCGCTGGGTCCCGGAACTGGGTGAAGCCGCGCGCCTCTGGGTCCGGGTGAGGCTGGAAACTGGGTCAGGGTGAGGCTGGGCCCCGGGTCCGGGTGAGGCCATGTGCCCCTGGGTCAGGGCAAGGCCATGCGCCCCTGGGTCCGGGTGAGGCTGAATCCTGGGTCTGGGCGAGGCCGTGCGCCCCTGGATCCGGGTGAGGCTGAATCCTGGGTCCGGGCGAGGCCGTGGGCCCCTGGATCCGGGTGAGCCTGGGTCCCGGGTCCGGGCGAGGCCGTGGGCCCCTGGATCCGGGTGAGCCTGGGTCCCGGGTCCGGGCGAGGCCCTGGGCCCCTGGATCCGGGTGAGCCTGGGTCCCGGGTCCGGGCGAGGCCCTGGGCCCCTGGATCCGGGTGAGCCTGGCCCTGGGTCCGGGCGAGGCCCTGGGCCCCTGGATCCGGGTGAGCCTGGGTCCCGGGTCCGGGCGAGGCCCTGGGCCCCTGGATCCGGGTGAGCCTGGGTCCCGGGTCCGGGCGAGGCCCTGGGCCCCTGGATCCGGGTGAGCCTGGGTCCCGGGTCCGGGCGAGGCCCTGGGCCCCTGGATCCGGGTGAGCCTGGGTCCCGGGTCCGGGCGAGGCCCTGGGCCCCTGGATCCGGGTGAGCCTGGGTCCCGGGTCCGGGCGAGGCCCTGGGCCCCTGGATCCGGGTGAGCCTGGGTCCCGGGTCCGGGCGAGGCCCTGGGCCCCTGGATCCGGGTGAGCCTGGGTCCCGGGTCCGGGCGAGGCCCTGGGCCCCTGGATCCGGGTGAGCCTGGGTCCCGGGTCCGGGCGAGGCCCTGGGCCCCTGGATCCGGGTGAGCCTGGGTCCCGGGTCCGGGCGAGGCCCTGGGCCCCTGGATCCGGGTGAGCCTGGGTCCCGGGTCCGGGCGAGGCCCTGGGCCCCTGGATCCGGGTGAGCCTGGGTCCCGGGTCCGGGCGAGGCCCTGGGCCCCTGGATCCGGGTGAGCCTGGGTCCCGGGTCCGGCGGAGGCCCTGGGCCCCTGGATCCGGGTGAGCCTGGGTCCCGGGTCCGGGCGAGGCCCTGGGCCCCTGGATCCGGGTGAGCCTGGCCCCGGGTCCGGGCGAGGCCCTGGGCCCCTGGATCCGGGTGAGCCTGGGTCCCGGGTCCGGGCGAGGCCCTGGGCCCCTGGATCCGGGTTAGCCTGGGTCCCGGGTCCGGGCGAGGCCCTGGGCCCCTGGATCCGGGTGAGCCTGGGTCCCGGGTCCGGGCGAGGCCCTGGGCCCCTGGATCCGGGTGAGCCTGGGTCCCGGGTCCGGGCGAGGCCCTGGGCCCCTGGATCCGGGTGAGCCTGGGTCCCGGGTCCGGGCGAGGCCCTGGGCCCCTGGATCCGGGTGAGCCTGGGTCCCGGGTCCGGGCGAGGCCCTGGGCCCCTGGATCCGGGTGAGCCTGGCCCTGGGTCCGGGCGAGGCCCTGGGCCCCTGGATCCGGGTGAGCCTGGGTCCCGGGTCCGGGCGAGGCCCTGGGCCCCTGGATCCGGGTGAGCCTGGGTCCCGGGTCCGGGCGAGGCCCTGGGCCCCTGGATCCGGGTGAGCCTGGGTCCCGGGTCCGGGCGAGGCCCTGGGCCCCTGGATCCGGGTGAGCCTGGGTCCCGGGTCCGGGCGAGGCCCTGGGCCCCTGGATCCGGGTGAGCC
The DNA here is from genome assembly GCF_951640355.1 of Cnephaeus nilssonii. Lineage (NCBI taxonomy): Eukaryota > Metazoa > Chordata > Mammalia > Chiroptera > Vespertilionidae > Cnephaeus > Cnephaeus nilssonii. The sequence goes on from NC_137071.1 coordinate 27,299,684, forward strand.
TGGGTCCCGGGTCCGGGCGAGGCCCTGGGCCCCTGGATCCGGGTGAGCCTGGGTCCCGGGTCCGGGGGAGGCCCTGGGCCCCTGGATCCGGGTGAGCCTGGCCCCGGGTCCGGGCGAGGCCCTGGGCCCCTGGATCCGGGTGAGCCTGGCCCCGGGTCCGGGGGAGGCCCTGGGCCCCTGGATCCGGGTGAGCCTGGGTCCCGGGTCCGGGCGAGGCCCTGGGCCCCTGGATCCGGGTGAGCCTGGCCCCGGGTCCGGGGGAGGCCCTGGGCCCCTGGATCCGGGTGAGCCTGGGTCCCGGGTCCGGGCGAGGCCCTGGGCCCCTGGATCCGGGTGAGCCTGGCCCTGGGTCCGGGCGAGGCCCTGGGCCCCTGGATCCGGGTGAGCCTGGGTCCCGGGTCCAGGCGAGGCCCTGGGCCCCTGGATCCGGGTGAGCCTGGGCCCCGGGTCCGGGTGAGGCCCTGGGCCCCTGGATCCGGGTGAGCCTGGGCCCCGGGTCCGGGTGAGGCCCTGGGCCCCTGGATCCGGGTGAGCCTGGCCCCGGGTCCGGGTGAGGCCGTGGGCCCCTGGATCCGGGTGAGACTGGGTCCCGGGTCCGGGTGAGGCCGTGGGCCCCTGGATCCGGGTGAGGCCACGCGACCCTGGGTCTGGGAGAGGCCACGCGCCCCTGGGTCCGGGTGAGGCCATGCGCCCCTGGGTCCGGATGAAGCTGAATCCTGGGTCTGGGCGAGGCTGTGTGCCCCTAGATCCGAGTGAGACTGGATCCCGGGTCCGGGTGAGGCCGTGGGCCCCTGGATCCGGGTGAAGCCGTGCCCCTGGATCCGGCCGAGACCAAACCAGAGGGAGTCGGACCTGCATTACCACCATTTGTCCACCATCCAGAGCTGAGGGGTCAGTGCCGACATGTACTCATAAGGAACTGGTGGACATTGATATTGGGTCTCAAAAGAACTGTTGGACCAGAAAGAAACTCACTACAGACTGATTCGTTTGCCTGTCAGCATAACTATTATTGCTCGTCGCACATTCAGTTCTTATAAGTATATCTCTAGTGACACATGATTTCGCTCATCTAGGGGAAATGATGAACAACATAGACTGATGAACAAGAACAGAACCAGAAACAAGGAGGCATCGATCGGACTATCGGGCCTCAGAGGGAGGATAGGGGAGGGTGGGGGGAGGGGGGAGAGATCAACCAAAGGTCTTGTGTGCATGCATATGAGCCTAACCAATGCTTAAGTTCAACAGAGGGTTGGGGCATCCATGGGGAGGGGGGTGGGATGGGAATGGGGGGATGAGGACAAATATATGACACCTTAATCAATAAAGAAATTTAAAAAAAAAAAAAAAAAAAAAAAAAAAAATAAACAAATGGGACTACATCAAAATAAAAAGCTTTTGCACAGAAAAATAAACTATCAACAAAACAACAAGAAAGCCCACTGCATGGGATAACATATTTGCCAATGTTATCACTGATAAGGGTTTAATCTCCAACATTTATAGGGAACTCATACAACTTAACAAAAGGAAGATAAACACTCCAATCAAAATATGGGCAAAGGACCTAAATAGACATTTTTCAAAGGAGAACAGAAGGAAGGCCAAGAGACAAATGAAAACATGCTCAAAGTCACTAATTATCCAAGTGATGCAAATCCGAACAACAATGTGGTACCATCTCACACCTGTCAGAATGGCTATCATCAGCAAATCAACAAATGACAAGTGTTGCCTAGGATGCAGAGAAAAAGGAACCCTCGTGCACTGCTGTTGGGAATGCAATCTGGTGCAGCCCACTGTGGAAAACACTATGGAGTTTCCTCAAAAAACTAAAAATGGAACTCCCATTTGACCCAGTGATCCCTCTTCTAGGAATATATCCCAAGAAACTAGAAACACCAATCAGAAAGGACATATGCACCCCTATGTTCATAGCAGCATAATTCACCATAGCTAAGATTTGGAAACAGCCCAAATACCCATCAGCAGATGAGTGGATTAGAAAACTGTGGTACATCTACACAATGGAATACTACGCTGCAGTAAAAAAGGAGTTCTTACCATTTGCAACAGCATGGATGTAACTGGAGAGCTTTTTGCTAAGTGAAATAAGCCAGTCAGAGAAAGACAAATACCACATGATCTCACTCATTTGTGGAATATAATGAACAACATAAACTGATGAACAGGGACAGATCCAGAGACAGAGAAACATCGATCAGACTGCCATACCTCAGAGGGAAGGTAGGGGAGGGTGGGGGAAAGGAGGAGAGATCAACCAAAGGACTTGTATGCATGAATATAAGCCTAACCAATGGACACGAACACCAGGGGGGTGAGGGCATGAATGAGGGTGGGGGGTTGGGGAGTTAATGGAGGGATGAGGACACATATGTAATACCTTAATCAATAAAGAAATTTAAAAAATAAATAAAATATATTTTTTAAAATGAAAGAAACAATGTTAGCCTTCCTAGCCCAGTTGCAACTTTCTCCAGTAGCCTTCCAGGAAGCTTCCATCCTAGACTCCACAGATTTTGGCTTTAGGCTTAAATATCTGGAAAACGTAAGTGACAAACATGATAGTATTTTTTGTTGTCTACCTTTTCTCACAAACCCTCTTAAAAAGATGATTAAACTATGATTTTAGTTTTGAGAGCCTCTAAAACAAAATGTAGGCTTAAAAAATACACCCTAAGGCAGCTGTAGAAATATTAAAAGATAATTAAGCCACATTTCCAACGATGACTTATTAGTTGTTATATTATTTAATCATTAATTCCTGGGACTTCTTCCTAGGAAAGACAGTTCCCATGGGGCTTCTTCCTTTATCCTGTCCATGTCTATCACAGAAGTATAGGATATATGCTAGTAGGATGTATGAATATAAAGAAAAATAGAAAATAAATGTTTTATTTTAAGTCACCAGAAACTGCAAACAATAATCTATATACTGGTATACAAAAGCCTAAGCGACCGAATAACTGAATGACTGGTTGACCGGTCGCTATAACACATACTGACCACTAGGGGGCAGACACTCAACGCAGGAGCTGCCCCCTAGTTCTCAGTGTGCTCCCACAGCAGGAGTGTCGCTCAGCTGATTGACCCAACCCAGTGGCCCACCAGCCCAGCAGCAGCCACTCACTCCCTCAAAAGTCCTGCAGGTCCAATCTCCAGAGAACGGGCCAGGCACTGATGGACAGGCTCTCTGGACACTATCCCAACAGAACCACCAGCCTCCTGGAAATCAGCCTGGGCACCACAGCCACTTCCCCTCCCTAGACACTGTGCAAGGAAGAAATGATATAAAAGCGGCCGCCAGGTGGCTCCCAACAACTGGCATGAATGTCAGCGGGAAAGATCCAGATCCCAGGCCAGCAAGGGAATTCCACTGCCCACCTGGAGGGCTGATCACATCCCAGCCCCTCCCAGCCCCCTCGGGACTGGTGCCAGATGCAGGGTTCACAGCTGACAAGCACTGCTACAGCAGAGCGAGCCTCTCCCTATCAGGACTGACTGGGCGCAAGCCCGCAGCAGGTACAGCAGAGCCAAGATGAGCAGGAGCGGCAGGCAGGAGCAGCAGGTGGAGTTGGACTGCTGGTTTCAGCCCAATCCCTGTAGGCCATGCCAAGGGATCCCACCCGTGCACAAATTCGTACACCAGGCCTCTAGTATAAATGAGTAAAAGCTTTGAATTTTGAAATGTAAGAGATATTATCAGGGTCTTAAAAAATTGAATTATATGTAAGTTTAAAATGTCAATACAAACACATAGAAAATATAACCCAATATGCTTTTCCACTATTACGATGCTGTAGTGGACATCTATTACTTTTGCTTTAGATGAATCATTCACTACTTGGCTAGTGACAAAATGTACCATAAGTTTCCTTGGGGAGCTGTCCCTCTTCTACTCTGTTTTTGTGCTTAGGGTGGAGCTAAGTCCATCCCAAGCTCTATGGGAAGCCACCTATGTCACTTAATCCTTGCCATTGAGAACTTCACATTTCCACAGTTATTGGTTCAGAGATGGGTACATGGCCTAGTTGGAGCTAGTGAGACTTTCACTAGGTTAAATGAAAGAAAAGCAAATGATCTTCCCTATTGCAAATGTTTACTTAAGAGGATCAAGCTGTTGTAGTCATCTTGCCACTGGAAGGGGTGAGTCTAGAGGCACTGGAGTACACCATAGTCTAAAAAAGAAGTGACACACAGCAGAAGGTAGATCTAAAAAACAGAGTGAAGTGGAGCTTTAGTGACATTGTGTGGTCCATACTCCTTGATATTTACACAAGTCAATAAATTCTTTAAATTTCAGGCAGTTTGAATTTTATTTTCCATCTGATAGATGTATATCATCATGAAGTCAGTGAGGAGTAGTAAGCTGTGAGCTTAGTTTAACCCATTCACATAATGTTCTGAAAGAAGAGTTCAGAAAACTTTAAAGGCACTAAATAAAATATGTAGAGCAACATAAGATGCCTCCACAGAACAAGCTGAACAAATAAAGCTGAAAAATTTAGGAGCTGGAAGAAAATGGGGGCAGGTAAAAAACAATTCTTCAGATGAAAATTGTGGGGGGATGAGTGCACATTCTGTTCTCTTTCTTGAAGAATTTAGAAAGCTAACAAATTGGGGAAGGAATCAAATTATTAAGAAGTCCCAGCAGGCGAGGGGATCCCAAGGCAGGTGCTGGGCAGGGAGGCTACGGGGGCATAGGCTACCAAGGAGACAAAACTGAACCTCATGTCACCGTGCTTGGCCCCGGAGGATGGCTGGGTAGCCAGAGACGGGTAATATTCCTCAAGGAAGGAACAACCTAAGACAGGCACAGTAGCAGAGGGGCCATCAGGAGAGAATTTGGGGATCAACAGAGGTGGGGCACAGACCCTCACCCCCCCAACATCGCAGGGGCCTGAACCATAGCCCCTTCTGAGGGAGGTCTCCTGCCCCCATGGCTGCTTCATGCTTCCTATGCCCAGCTCAGATCAGGACCCAGGTGACCGACAGAGACTTGGCCGATAGCAGCTGCCCTCTCACTCCAACAAGAATTGTTTGAGTTGTCTTGTACCCATGGTGTGGGGAAGTGGGTTTACGATATCTAAATCCAGCCTATCACCAGGAATGCTCAGGACCTACTCAAGAAGGCAAATAATTCCTTCCACTAATATTTACAGGGTAAAATAAGATTGTTGTTAGAGTAATAAATTTGTCAGTAAAATAGTAGTCAAGTTTTCAGGCAAATTTAAATTGGCTAGTTGAAACAAGTGAATATTCTAGAAAAATTAATTGTACTGGACAAAAAGGTGTTCCTAAAGTGTTAACTAAAATTTTTATTGGTACTTCATCTCATGATAAAATGGTGCACCGTGTAATGAACCTAAAACAGTAATATTGTAGTGCAAAAAATTAAAATTTAAAAGCCATCAAGACTACATTATAAAATTTTCAAAAGCCTCTTAACATTTAAATCAAAAAAAGGAGGGGATAGTAGAAGAATATCATGTAAGGAAAAATACCCTGTAAGTAAATTACATCTAGAAAATTAATACTTTAGAAAATTAATTGTAAGGCTAAAAGCAAGACACCCATGAAAAACACACAAGGTGTCAAAACAAGCCAGAGGAAAATCATTTGGGCAAAAATGAAATAGGATCCCAAGTCAAATTTATAGAAAATATTCCTTTATTAACTTTTGGTTGAGAATATGTTTGTATATTTTCAGAAAACAACTCTGAGACCATGTGGATTCCAGCAACAGAGAGGAATCGACAGGACTACTCCAGCCATCAATACAGAAGAGAAGCAGTCCAGAGATGGAAGACACTGATGTGGCCTTCCCATACTAGCAGTTAGCAGCTGTGCATCACTGCAGGTGGCCCAGGACCAAACCAGAGAGGGTCGGACCTGCATTACCACCATTTGTCCACCATCCAGAACTGTAATGTCAGTGCTGACATGTACACATAAGGAATTGTTGAACATTGAAATTGGGTCTCAAAATAACTGTTGGCCCAGAAAGAAACTTACTACAGACTGATTCATTTGCCTGTCACCATAACCATTATTGCTTGTCTCATTTTCGGTTCTTATAAGTGTATTTCTAATAGCACATGATCTCACTCATCTAGGGGAAATAATGAACAACATAGACGGATGAACAAAAACAGACCCAGAAACAAGGAGGCATGGATCAGACTGTTGGGCCTCAGAGGGAGGGTAGGGGAGGGTGGGTGTAAAGGGGAGAGATCAACCAAAGGACTTGTGTGCAAGCATATGAGCCTAACCAGCGGTTAAGGACAACAGGGGAGTGGGGGCATGTGTGGGGAGGGTTGTGGGATTGGAATGGGGGGATGAGGACAAATATGTGATACCTTAATCAATAAACAAATTTAAAAACAAAAGTCCCACTAGTAAATAATGGAGGATAATTTTGAGAATTTTTAAAACTTTACATAGGAAACTTATTTTTACTTTTTTGAAAATAAGTTTTATACCTCAAAATTTTAAAAATAATAAATTAAAAATGGATAAAATGTACATTTCCTTATGGGTCACTTGTTTCATTTTGTTAAACACTAAATGACTCAACATAAACTTAGTGTGCATGTGCACTTGCACGCATATGTGTGTTAAATGAATTAATATCTTTAAGAAAAGATCACAAACTCAAATATCTGCAGAGATTAGGCAGATAATATAAATAAAGGAAGTGAGTATTTGAGACAAAGGATCAGTGGGAACTGTGGTGAACTGGAAGGCAAATATGGTACTCAATTCAGTTGCCCTGTGGGAACATGGATTTAGTATTTCTGTATCCCCAGTGTTTTCAAGTAAGCCTCAAAATCTGTATTTTCATATGAAATGCTGCAATTTTTATATATTTACAACTATTATGTTGTTGTTGTTGCCAATGCTATGAGTTCCAAACAAAATAAAATCCAGGTTATTAGCCAGCAACATAAATTCCAGCATTCATTCATGCAAGAAATATTTATTGAGTTACTACTCATATTCCAGACTGTATTCTAATCACCAAGGAAAAAAACAGTGAACAAAACACACAACATATCTGCCCTCATGGAGCTTACTGTCCTAGAAGCACACAGAGGGCAACACAATATATGGTAGTGCTTCTCATGTCTTTGTTCATAAAAGTTGCAAATACAGAGGGTTTCAAAGGGACACCTATAGAAGTGTACATATTTCCACATACGCAATTTTTCTTACTCTTCTCCAGTAAATGAGTATTAACTCAAGTTATGTCTCAATATTATTGTTATATTTAACAATAAAGATAAATAAATATATATTATTGTTGTATTATATAACAGAAATAATAATTATTTTTTCTAATTTTCCAGTGCTTTTTAGGGAGTATAGATACTAGAAAATTAAGGGACCTTTATTTGTTGAGCTCCTGCATGTATATATGTGAAATATTGTGAGCTCATATTTTTTATATACATAATTTTTTCTTTATTGATTAAGGCATTACATATGTGTCCTTATTCCCCAATTGGCCCCCCCCTACACCCGCACTCATGCCCTCACCCTCCTAGTGTCTGTGTCCATGGGTTAGGCTTATATGCATGCATACAAGTCCTTTGATTGATATCTCCCCCTTACCTCCAACCTCCCCTACCTTCCCTCCGAGTTTTGATGGTCTGATCGATGCTTCTCTGTATCTGGATCTGTTTTTGTTCATTAGTCTATGTTGTTCATAATATTTCATAAATGAGTGAGATTATGTGATATTTATCTTTCTCTGACTGGCTTATTTCACTTAGCATAATGCTCTCCAGTTCCATCCATGCTGTTACAAATGGTAAGAATTCCTCCTTTTTTACCGCAGCGTAGTATTCCATTGTGTAAATGTATCACAGTTTTTAAATCCACTTATCTGCTGATGGGCACTTAGGCTGTTTCCAAATCTTAGCTATTGTAAATTGTGCTGCCTTGAACATAGGGGTGCATATATCCTTTCTGATTGGTGTTTCTAGTTTCTTGGGACATATTTCTAGAAGTAGGACCACTGGGTCAAATGAAAGTTCCATTTTTAATTTTTTGAGGAAACTCCATACTTTTCTCCACAGTGGCTACACCAGTCTGCATTCACACCAGCAATGAAGGATGATTTCTTTTTTTCTGCATCCTCGCCAGCACTTGTCATTTGTTGATTTCTTGATGATAGCCATTCTGACAGGTGTCAAATGGTACCACATTGTCGTTTTGATTTGCATCTCTCAGATGATTAGTGAAAATGAGCATGTTTTTATGTCTCTTGGCCTTCCTTATGTCTTCTTTCAAAAAGTATCTATTTTGGTCCATTGCCCATTTTTTTTTTTTATTGGATTGTTTAGCTTCCTTTTGTTAAGTTGTATGAGTTCCCTATAACTGTTGGAGGTTAAACCCTTATCGGTGATAGCATTGGCAAATATGTTCTCCCATGCAGTGGGCTTTCTTGTTGTTTTGTTGATGGTTTCTTTTGCTGCACAAAAGCTTTTTATTTTGATGTAGTCCCATTTGTTTATTTTCTCTTTAGGTTCCATTGCCCTGGGAGCTGAAACAGTAAACAAATTGCATCTGCATATGTCTGAGATTTTGCTGCTTGTGGACTCCTCTAAGATTTTTATGGATTCCCATCTTATATTTAAGTCCTTTATCCATTTTGAGTTTATTTTTGTGTATGGTGTAAGTGGGTGGTCTAGTTTCATTTTTTGCATGTATCTATCCAATTTTCCCAACACCATTTATTGAAGAGACTGTCTTGACTCCATTGTATGTTCTTGCCTTTGCCTCATTTGTCAAATATTAATTGGGCATAGTGGATTGGGTCGATTTCTGGGTTCTCGATTCTATTCCATTGATTTATATGTCTGTTCTTGTGCCAATACCAGGCAGTTTGGAGAACAGTGGCTTTGTAATACAGCTTGATATCTGATATTGAGATCCCTCCAACTTTGTTATTCTTTCTCAGGATTGCTGCAGCTATTCAGGGTCTTTTTTATTCCAGATGAATTTATGGAGAGTTTGTTCTAGGTCTGTGAAATATGCCATTGGTATTTTAATGGGGAGTGCATTGAATCTATGGATTGCTTTGGGTAGTATGGACATTTTAATGATGTTGGTTCTACCAATCCATGAGCAAGGTACGTTCTTCCATCTGTTTATGTCTTCCTCTATCTCTTTTTTCAGTGTCCTGTAGTTTTCTGCATATAGGTCTTTTACCTGCTTAGTTAAGTTTATTCCTAGGTATCTTAATTTTTTTGGTGCGATGGTAAATGGGATTGTTGTTTTTTTTTTTTTAGTCTCTCTTTCTGTAAGTTTACTATTGATGTATAGAAATGCCATAGCTTTCTTGGTGTTAATTTGGTTTCCTGCTACATTGTAGAATTCATTTCTTAAGTCTAATAATATTTTGATGGAGTCTTTAGGGTTTTCTATGTACAGTATCATGTCATCTGTGAATAATGACAGTTTTACATCTTCTTTTCCAATTTGGATGCCTTTTATTTCTTCTTGTTGTCTAATTGCTATGGCTAGCACTTCCAGAACTATGTCGAACAGGAGTGGTGAAAGTGGGCATCCCTGTCTCATTCCTGTTCTTAAGTTAAATGGTTTTAGTTTTTGCCCATTGAGTATGATGTTGGCTGTAGGTTTGTCATATAAGGCTTTTATTATGTTGAGGTATAATCCCTCTATTCCCATTTTGCAGAGAGTTTTTATCAAGAAGGGGTGTTGGATTTTGTCAAACGCTTTTTCTGTATCAATTGATATGACTGTGTGATTTTTATCTCTCAATTTGTTTATGTGATGTATCACGTTTATTGATTTTCGGATATTGTACCATCCTTGCATCCCTGGGATAAATCCTACTTGGTCATGGTGTATGATCTTTCTGATGTAATGCTGGGTCTGATTTGCTAGAATTTTGTTGAGGATTTTGGGATCTATGTTCATGAGGGATATTGGCCTGTAATTCTCTTTCATTGTGTTGTCTTTATCTGGTTTTTGGTATTAGGGTGATGCTGGCTTCATAGAAGGAGCTTGGAAGTGTTCCTTCCTCTTGAATTTTTTGGAATAGTCTGAGAAGGATAGGTTTTAGTTCTTCCTTGAATGTTTGGTAGAACTCCCCTGTGAAGCCATCTGGCTCCAGGCTTTTGTTTGCTGGGAGCTTTTTGATGACTACTTCAATTTCTTCCATAGTTATTGGCCTATTGAGATTTTTAGATTCTTCCTGATTGAGTTTTGGAAGGTTGCATTTTTCTAGGAATATGTCCATTTCCTCCAGGTTGTCCATTTTGTTGGAATAGAGTTGTTCATAGTATTTTTTAACAATCCTTTGTATTTCGGTGTGGTCTGTTGTTATTTCGCCTCTTTCATTTCTGATTTTGTTTATTTGGGTCCTCTCTCTTTGCTTCTGGTGAGCCTGGCTAGAGGTTCATCAATCTTGTTTATCCTTTCAAAGAACCAGCTCTTGGTTTCATTGATATTTTTGGTTGTTTGTTTGTTTTGTTTTGGTCTCTACGTCATTTATTTCTGCTCTGATCTTTATTATCTCCTTCCTTCTGCTCACTCTGGGCTTTTCTTATTGCTCTCTTTTTAATTCTTTAAGTTGTAGAGTTAGATGATTTACTACCATTTTTTTCTTGTTTTTTGAGGTAGACCTGTAGAGCTATAAACTTCCCTCTCAGGACTGCTTTCATTGTGTCCCATAGTTTTTGGATTGTTGTGTTTTCATTGTCATTCGTTTCCAGGATGTTTTTAATTCAGTGATGGGCAACCTTTTGAGCTTGGTGTGTCAAACTTCGCCATAAAAATGAGCATAACTCGGGTAGTGTGTCACTTTGAGGAAAGAACATTATTTCACAAATGTTTCATCCTCGGCATGCGGCTGCCTCAGCGTCCGCATGTCATCACAAATGGCTATGCCTGTCAGTGCTGACATGCATGTCATAGGTTCGCCATCACTGTTTTAATTTCTTCTTTGATCTCTTTGGTAACCCAATCATTGTTTAATAGCATGCTATTCAGCTTCCATGTGTTTGAATTTTCTTATTGTTTTTATTGTAGTTTATTTCTAATATTATGCCATTGTGGTCTGAGAAAATGCTTGATATAATTTCAATCTTCTTGACTTTGGAGAGACTTTTCCTGTGACCCAATATGTGGTCTATCTTTTGAAAATGTCCCATGTGCACTTTAGAAGAACGTATATTCCATGACTTTGGGGAGAAGTGTTCTGAAGATATCAATTAAATCCATCTGATCTAGTGAGTTGTTTAGGATTGCTGTGTCTTTGCTGATTTTTTTGTCTAGAGGATTTATCCAGTGATGTCAGTGGGGTATTAAAGTCCCCTGCTATGATTGTATTGTTGTCAATCTCTCCAATTTTAAATGTGCAGGATTTGAATTTATCACCTCCTCCTTCTCCTTTTTTCTTCATTTACATACTCAAAGAAATGGTATAAATATATCTTTAAAAATTGATATCAAGATTTTAAAATAACCTTTGCTTTTTCCTAAATGGAATAATATTAATTTGAAGCACTGCTATTAGCCCTGAACAATTAGGGAAATGCAAATAAAAACTGTAATGAGATACTATTTCACATCCACTATGATGGCTAGCATAAAAAGTCAAATAATAAGTACTGGTGAAGATGTGAAGAAATCCGAACCCTGATACAATGCTGGTGGGAATATTGAATGGTGGAGTCACTTTGTAAAAAATATGACAGTTACTCAAGCCATTAAATATGGAGTTATTACATGACCCATCAATTCCATTCTTAGGTATATACCCAAGAGAAAAGAAAACATATTTCTATTCAAAAACTTATACATGAATATTTATGGTAGCCTTATTCATAATTGCCAAAAGGGAGAAACAATCCAAATGTCCATCAACTGATGTGTGGATAAACAAACTATCATATATATTCACAATGGAATATTATTCAGATATAAAATGGAATGACGTACTGATACATGCTATGACATGGATGAACCTCAAAAACATATTACTAAGTGAAAGAAGCCAGTCACAAAAGACCACATATTATATCATACCATTCATATGAATTGTCCATAACTGGGAAATCTGTAGAGGTAGAAAGTGGATTAGTGGGAGCCAGGGGCTGGGGAATGGGATGGGGTGTGACGCCAAAAGGATAATGGGAATGATAGCTAAAAGATATGGTGTTTCTTTTGGGGGTGATGAAAATGTTCTAAAATTGACTGTGTTGATTTTTGCACAGCTCTGTGAATAAACTAAAAACCCATTGAATTGTTTACTTTAAAATGGTGGAATTATATGATATAAGAAATATTTATCAATAAAGTTGTTAAAACAAACCCTAAGAACACTAGTCCCAAACAAGTGGGACTAGTAACTAGTCCCTCTTGTAACTAGGCAAATAAAACAGCACAGTAATCTAATACATACATAACCTTTAAACACGCAACCCTAAGTCACTTTGCAGGATTTATTATTCAACTTTACTTGTTTCCTTGTCATTCCCTAAATTTTGTGCTCTTGCTTTTTTCTCTCTACTGTATAGGTTACTTGTCATCTTCGAAATCAGTGTCATTAAAATTTCTATTAGTCAATAATAGGAAATGGCACTTTCTTAATACATGAATAAAACAAGCCTTGATCCTTGCTTATAGCTGTGCAGGCTTTCCAAGCTCTGTGCTGCACCCCTCCAGAGGATGCCATGTACATAGAACACAATGTGAATAGTGCCTCCCAGAACTGGACAACATGTAGCCTTGATAAAATCTTCTTTTGTTTCATTATCATTCTGTAATTACCTAGGGTCAAGTATGACTTCTCACTTCTCATACCCACTTTACAATATGTTGAGTGATCTGTCATTTCTACTGATAAGTCTCCCAAATTCAGTCTTATTCCATTCTTGCTGCCACTTCCCTTGTTTCACCATTCAATTTCCTTTCCTAAATATTGTAATAGCCTCCTAACTTATCTTTTTTATCCCATTTTCTTTCTACTATATCCTTCATACCACAAGCAGAATTTTTTTTCTAAAGATATAATTATACTGTTCCCTGTTCAAAAGATCTCAGTGTTTCTAGTTACCTATAACACCCATAATTCTTAGGATGCCATTCAAAGTCCTTCACAATATCACTGTAACCTACTGTACAAATCTCATTTTTAACCGATGTTCTATGCTATATCCACATAGGCCTATTCTCTGTTTCTCAAACTCATAATGCACTTTGCTGCTTCCAAACTTCATGTTGTCTCTCTTGTTTATAATGCCCTTTTATTCATTTCCAGCTGCTTAAATTCTACACTTTTCCTTAGGGCCTCGCTGAAGTGCTACCATCTTCTGGTTGCCTTCTCCCATTCTTCTTATCAGAATGAATGGATCTTTATTCTTAAGGTTCATACTAAGTTATTTATACTTTTCTTATCATACCCATCTTATGACTGGTATTATAAAATATCCATGTGTATCTCTATCCTATCCATCATGATCCTTCATCTCTCTTATTCATCATTTTTTAAAAATCCTCACCTCAGGATATGTTTATTGATTTTTAGAGAGGAAGAGAGAGAGAGAGAGAGAGAGAGAGAGAGAGAGAGAGAGAGAGAGAGGAGAGGAGAGGAGAGGAGAGGAGAGGAGAGGAGAGGAGAGGAGAGGAGAGGAGAGGAGAGAAGAGAAGAGAAGAGAAGAGAAGAGAAGAGAAGAGAAGAGAAGAGAAGAGAGGAGAGGAGAAGAGAAGAGAAGAGAAGAGAAGAGAAGAGAAGAGAAGAGAAGAGAAACATCGATCAGTTGCCTCCTGCACAAGCCACAACTGGGGTTCAAACCCGCAACCTAGGTATGTGCCCTGACTGGGAATCAAAACCGAAACTTATTGGTGTATGGAATATGGACCACACCCAACCATCTGAGCCATCCAGCCAGGGCTCTCTTATTCATATTTGAATATAATAGGTACTTAAAAAACCTTCAGGCCCTGGCAGGTGTGGCTCAGTTGGTTGAGTGTGGTCCTGTGCACCAAAAGGTTGCCGGTTGATTCCTGGCCAGGGCATATGCCTGTGTTTCAGGCTCAATCCTTGGTGTGGGGCATGCAGGAGGCAGTCAATCAATGTTTCCCTCTCACATCAATGTTTCTCTCTCCCCCCTCCCTTCCTCTCTCTAAAAAGTCAATAAAAATATTTTTTTAAAAATTTTCCAGAAAATGGAAGAAAAAAGAAATGCACCATATAGGATTTGGGAAAGACAAAATGAGAGGCAGATGAAAAGAAAGAATTATATAGAAACACTATAAAGTAGAAATATATGGAAGAAGAAGTTGAAGGCATAATATAGGTGAGAATCTTTAAACAAGGACTCAAAAAAATCTATGAGCTCGTATCATAGGATATATACAATTGATGACTGATGATTCATATTACAATATTCTTTATAGAAATTATTTGATGGTTTCTTAAAACAAAATACAAAAAAGCTTACATCAGAAAATATAATAGAGTACATGAATATCTGAAATTGAGGATAAATAAGAAAAAATAACTTTGATAGCATTTCTAAATTAAAGTATTTTTTTCTTTTAAGGGTATCAAATTCAAAGTTAGTATCATTTTATATATGTGTTTGTACATCTTCTCACAATTGTAATTCATATGATTGTGATCACAAACATTTCCCACATTATTCATACCTTCACTGCCATGACACGATTTCTTTTACTAAGACTAGGTCTAATGGAGCCATGCAGTTTACAAAAGCAAAGCAAAGATAAAAATAATTTTACTTACAAAGATTGAGGTCCTCTTTTGGTTATCTTAAACTAATGTTTATTAGATTATATGCAAAATTCTGCCAATGTTACATTTTGGAAAGTCAAACAATGATACTTCTATGAAATTTGTACAAATCAATATTTTATTAAAATAAAAGTGTGTCTCCAGGATAATTAAGAAAATTAGTTATTATTCTAGTTGACTAATAAATACTTTTTTTTGTACATGAGTATCTGTAACTTAAACATTTCAGGGTTCTATCAGTAGAAATAACACTGACACATAGAAAATTTCTTTTTTTAAATACTTTTATTAAATTTACTGGGGTTATGTTGGTTAATAAAATTATATAGGTTTCAGGTGTACAATTCTATAATACATCATCTGTATCTTGTATTTTGTGTTCACCGCTCAAAGTCTTGTCTCCTTTTGTCATCATTTATCACCCCTTTACCCTCTTTTACCTGCCCCCACACCCCTTTTCCTTCTGGTAATCACCATAATGTCTGTCTATGAGGGTTTTGTGGGGTTTTTTACTTAATTCCTTCACATATTTCACCCAGCCACTAACCCCCACAATACCTGTCAGTGTTTCTTTGTATCTATAAGTCTGTTTCTATTTTGTTCATTTGTTTTGTTCATTAGATTCCACAAATAAGTGAAATAATTTAGTATTTGTTTTACTCTGACAGACTTATTTTGTTTAGTATAATACTCTCTAAGTCCGTCCATGCTGTTGCAAAAAGTAAGATTTCCTTCTTTTTATGGCCTAGTAGTAGTTCATTGTGTAAATGTATCACAGCTGTTTTTCTTTTTAATCCTCACCTGAGGATATGTTTTCATTGATTTTTAGAGAGAGAAAGGGAGAGAGGGAGAGAGAGAGGGAGAGAGAGAAATCAATGTGAGAGAGAAATCAATTGGTTGCCTGCCATACACACCATGATCAGGAGTCAAACCTGAAAACTAGGTATGTGCCCTGACCGGGAATCAAACCCACAACCTTTTAGTGTATGGAATGATGCTCCAACCAACAGTAAACCTGGCCAGGTCCACCACAGCTTTTTTATCCACTCAACTACTGATGGGCATTTGGGCTGTTTCCAGATCTTGGCTATTGTAAATAATGTTGCAATGAACATAGGGGTGCATATATATTTCGAATTAGCATTTTGGATTTCTTGGGATAAATTCACAGAAGTGGAATCGCTTTGTCATAAGACAGTTCCATTTTTAATTTTTTGAGGAAACTCCATAATTAGAATAATGCTGGCCTCATAAAATGAGCTTAGGAGTCTTCCCTCCTACTGAATTTTTTTTGAATAGTTTGAGAAGGAAAGGTGGTCTTTAAATGTTTTGTAAAATTCACCTGTGAAGCCATCCAGTCCAGAACTTTTGTTAGCTGGGAGTTTTTAATTTTATTAGTTGTAAAGGGTTTATTCAGATTTTTTTTATTCTTCCTGATTTAGTTTTGGGAGATTCTATGATTCCAGGAATTTATCTATTTTGCCTAGTTTGTCTAGTTTGTTAGCACGTATTTGTTTGTAGCATTTTCTTACAATCATTTGTATTTTTGTGGTGTCAATTGTTACTTCCTGTCTTTATTTCTGATTTTATTTCTTTGGATCCTCTCCCTTTTTTCTTTACGAGTCTGGTTAAAGCCTTGTCAGTCTTGTTTATCTTCCAGATTTTGGTTTCATTGACTTATTGTATTGTTTTTCTAGTATCATTATCATTTCTTTCTCCACTCTAATCTTTATTATTTACCTCTTTCTACTTTGCATTTTGTTTGTTGTTATTTTACTAGTTCTTTTAGTTGTAAGGTTAGATTGTTTATTTGATATTATTCTTGCCTCTTGAGGTAGGCCAATATTGCTATGAATATCTCTCTTGAGACTTCTTTCATTGTGTCACATATATTTTGGGTTGTTGTATGTTCGTTTTCATTTGTCTCAAGTTAACTTTTGATTTTTTTCTTGATCTCATTGTTGAACCCTTTATTATTTAATGACATGTCATTTAGCCACCATGTGTTTATGTGTTTTTTAGTTCTTTTCTTGTAATTGATTTATTTCTATTTTCAAACCATTGTGGTCAGAGAAGATGCTTGATATGATTTCCAAATTCTTGAATTTATTAAGACTTATTTTGTGTCTTAACAAATGTTGGGTGCATTTATATTTACAAGGCTTATATCCACTTGTTGTATTGATCTATTTAACATTGTGCAATGTCCTTTTTTATTTCTTTTACTATGGCCTTTGTTTTGAAGTCTATTGTGTCTGTATATATATCTGATATATATATATATATATGACTTATTTATAAGTCATATATATATCAGATATATATAATAATTATAATATTATAATATATAATAAGTCATATATATATATGACTTATTTTCTTATCCACTCAAGCTACCTTATGTCTTTTTTAAATTTTATTTTATTGCTTAAAGTATTACAAAGAGTAGTACATATGTCTCCTTTTTTCCCCCATTGACATTCCCCCGGCCTCCCCTAACCCCCAGTATCTTGCATCCATCATTTATGCTTACTAGAGGCCTGGTGCACAAAATTTGTGCACTGGCAGGGGGTGTCCTTCAGCCCAGCCTGCACCCTCTCCAATCTGGGACCCCTTGAGGGATGTTCGACTGCCCGTTTAGGGAGGTTGGACATCCCTATCACAATCCAGGACTGCTGGCTCCCACAATCCAGGACTGCTGGCTCCCAACCACCCGCGTGCCTGTGCCTGATTGCCCCTAACTGCTTCTGCCTGCCAGCCTGATCACCCCTAACCACTCCCCTGCCAGCCTGATTGACACCTAATTGCTCCCCGGGAGGCCCAATTGTCCCTAACTGCACTCTCTGCTGGCCTGATTGCCCACCACTGCCCTCCCCTGCAGGCCTGGTCCCCCCCAACTGCCCTCCCCTGAAGCCTTGGGTTCCCCCCCAACTGTCCTCCCCTGCATGCCTGCCCCCTCCCCAAATTGCCCTCCCCTGCAGACCTGGACCCCCCAACTTCCCTCCCCTGCAGGCCTGGTACCTCCCAACTGTCCTCCCTTGCAGGCCTGGTCCCCCCCAACTGCCCTCCTCTGCCGGCCCGGTCACCCCTAACTGCCCTCTCTGCTGGCCTGATTGCCCACCACTGCCCTCCCCTGCAGGCTTGGTCCCCACCAACTGCCCTCCTCTGCTGGCCTGGTCCCCCCCAACTGTCCTCCCCTGCAGGCCTGATCTCCCCCAACTGCCCTCCCCTGCTGGCCTGGTCTCCCCCAACTGCCCTCCCCTGCTGGCCTGGTCTCCCCCAACTACCCTCCTCTGCTGGCCTGGTCACCCCTAACTGCCCTCCCTGCTGGCCTGATCACCCACAACTGCCCTCCCCTCCAGGCGTGGTCCCCCACAATTGTCCTCCACTGCAGGCCTGGTCACCACAAACTGCCCTCCTCTGATTGCCTGGTCACCTCTAATTGCCCACAACTGCCCTCCCCTGCAGGCCATCTTGTGGCAGCCATCTTGTGTCCAGATGAGGGCAGCCAACTTTGACCACATGGGACAGCCATCTTGTGTCTTGGAGTGATGGTAAATTTGCATATTACTCTTTTATTAGATAGGATGTGCATACATACAAGTCCTTCGGTTGATCTCTTACTCCCCCCCCACAACCCTCCCCAGCCTTCCTACTGTAGTTTGATAGTCTGTTCGGTGTTGCTCTGCCTCTGTATCTATTTTTCTTCATCAGTTTATAATGTTCTTTATTATCCATAAATTAGTGAGATATGTGATATTTTCCTTTCATTGGCTGGCTTATTTCACTTTGCTTAATGCTCTCCAGTTCCATCCATGCTGTTGCAAATAGCAAGAATCCCTTTTTTATAGCAGCGTAGTATTCCATTGTGTAGATGTACCACAGTTTTCTAATCCACTCATCTGCTAATAGGAATTTAGGCTGTTTCCAAATCTTAGCTATTGTAAATTGTGCTGCTATGAATGTAGGGATACATATAATCTCCCTTATTGGTGTTTCTGATTTCTTGGGATATATTCCTAGAAGTGGGATTACTGGGTCAAATGGCAGTTCCATTTTTTAATTTTTTGAGGAAATGCCATACTGTTTTCCACAGTGGCTGCAGCAGTCTGCATTCCACCAGCAGTGAAAGAGGGTTCCTTTTTCTCTACATCCTCTCCAGCACTTGTCGTTTGTTGATTTGTTGAGGATAGACATTCTGACAGGTGTGAGATAGTACCTCATTGACGTTTTGATTTACATCTCTCGGGTAATTAGTGAATTTCAGCAGGTTTTCATAAGTCTCTTGGCTTTCTGAATGTCCTCTTTCGAAAAGTGTCTATTTAGGCCTTTTGCCCATTTTTTTAATTGGATTTTTTATCTTCCTTTTGTTAAATTGTATGAGTTGCCTATAAATTTTGGAATATTAAACCCTTATCGGAGATAACATTGGCAAATATGTTCTCCCATGCAGTGGGATGTCTTGTTGTTTTGTTTATAGTTTCTTTTGCTGTGCAGAAACTTTTTATTTTGATGTAGTCCCATTTGTTTATTTTCTCTTTAGTTTCCATTACCCTAGGACCTGTATTGGTAAAGATATTGCTACGACAAATATCTCCTATTTTGCTGCCTATGGCTTCTTCTAAGATTTTTATGGTTTCCCGTCTTAGGTTTAAGTCCTTTTATCCATTTTAAGTTTTTTTTAAAATTTCTTTATTGATTAAGGTGTCACATATTTGTCCTCATCCCCCCATTCCCATCCAACACCCCTCCCCATGGATGCCCCAACCCCCTGTTGAACTTAACCATTGGTTAGGCTCATATGCATGCACACAAGACCTTTGGTTGATCTCTCCCCCCTCCCCCACCCTCCCCTATCCTCCCTCTGAGGCCCGATAGTCCGATCGATGCCTCCTTGTTTCTGGTTCTGTTCTTGTTCATCAGTCTATGTTGTTCATCATTTCCCCTAGATGAGCGAAATCATGTGTCACTAGAGATATACTTATAAGAATTGAATGTGCGACGAGCAATAATAGTTATGCTGACAGGCAAATGAATCAGTCTGTAGTGAGTTTCTTTCTGGTCCAACAGTTCTTTTGAGACCCAATATCAATGTCCACCAGTTCCTTATGAGTACATGTCGGCACTGACCCCTCAGCTCTGGATGGTGGACAAATGGTGGTAATGCAGGTCCGACTCCCTCTGGTTTGGTCTCAGCCGGACCCAGGGGCACGGCTTCACCTGGATCCAAGGGCCCACGGCCTCACCCGGACCCGGGACCCAGCCTCACCCGGATCCAGGGGCACACGGCCTCGCCCAGACCCAGGATTCAGCTTCACCCGGACCCAGGGGCGCATGGCCTCACCCGGACCCAGGGGCGCGTGGCCTCTCCCGGGCCCAGGACCCAGCTTCACCCGGATCCAGGGGCACACGGCATCGCCCGGACCCGGGATCTAGCTTCCCCCGGACCCAGGGGCACGTGGCCTCACCCAGACCCAGGGGCGCGTGGCCTCTCCCAGACCCAGGGTCGCGTGGCCTCACCCGGATCCAGGGGCCCACGGCCTCACCCGGACCCGGGACCCAGGCTCACCCGGATCCAGGGGCCCACGGCCTCACCCGGACCCGGGACCCAGCCTCACCCGGATCCAGGGGCACACGGCCTCGCCCAGACCCAGGATTCAGCTTTACCTGGACCCAGGGGCGCATGGCCTCACCCGGACCCAGGGGCACGTGGCCTCTCCTGGGCCTGGGACCCAGCCTAACCCGGATCCAGGGGTACACGGCCTCACCCGGACCCGGAATCTAGCTTCCCCCGGACCCAGGGGCACGTGGCCTCTCCCAGACCCAGGGTCGCGTGGCCTCACCCGGATCCAGGGGCCCACGGCCTCACCCGGACACGGGACCCAGCCTCACCCGGATCCAGGGGCACACGGCCTCGCCCGGACCCGGGATCTAGCTTCCCCCGGACCCAGGGGCATGTTGCCTCACCCGCACCCAGGGGCGCGTGGCCTCTCCCAGACCCAGGGTCGCGTGGCCTCACCCGGATCCAGGGGCCCACGGCCTCGCCTGGACCCGGGACCCAGCCTCACCCGGATCCAGGGGCACACAGCCTCGCCCAGACCCAGGTTTCAGCTTCACCTGGACCCAGGGGCGCATGGCTTGAGTTTATTTTTGTGTATGGTGTAAGTTGGTGGTCTAGTTTCATTTTTTTGCAAGTATTTGTCCAGTTTTCCCAACACCATTTATTGAAGAGACTGTCTTCTCTCCATTGTATGCTCTTGCCTCCTTTGTCAAATATTAATTGAGCATCCTGGCTTGTGTCGATTTCTGGGTTCTCTGTTCTGTTCCACTGGTCTCTATGTCTGTTCTGGTGCCAGTACCAGGCAGTTTTGAGAACAGTGGCTTTGTAGTATAGCTTGATATCTGGTATTATGATCCCTCCTATATTGTTCTTCTTTCTCAGGATTTCTGCAGCTAATCGGGGTGTTATTTTATTCCAGATGAATTTTTGGAGAATTTATTCTAGGTCTTTGAAGTATGCCATTGGTATTTTAATGAGGATTGCATTGAATTTATAGATTGCTTTGGGTAGTATGGACATTTTAATGATGTTGATTCTACCAATCCATGAACATGGTATATTCTTCTATTTGTTCATGTCTTCCTCTATCTCTTTTTTCTATGTCCTGCAGTTTTCTGAGTACATGTCTTTTACCTGCTTAGTTAAGTTTATTCCTAGGTATCTTATTTATTTATTTATTTATTTATTTATTTATTTATTTATTTCGTGCAATGGTAAATGGGATTTTTTTTTTTTCGCTTCTCTTTCTGAGAGTTCATTATTAGTGTATAAAAAGGCCATAGATTTCTGGGTGTTAATTTTGTATCCTGCTACTTTGACAAATTCACTTATTAGGTCCAGTAGTTTTTTGATGGAGTCTTTGGGTATTTCTATGTATATTATCATATGATCTGCAAATAAGGACAGTTTTACTTCTTCTTTTCCAAATTGGATGACTTTTATTTCTTCTTTTTGTCGGATTGCTATGGCTAGAACTTCCAGTACTATATCAAACAGGAGTGGTGAAAGTGGACATCCCTGTCTTGTTCCCGTTCTTAGGGGGAATGAGTTTTTGCCCATTGAGTATGATGTTGGCTGTAGATTTGTCGTATAAGAATTTTATTATGTTGAGGTATGATCCCCCTATTCCCACTTTGCTGAGAGTTTTTATCAAGAAGGGGTGTTGGATTTTGTCAAATGCTTTTTCTGCATCGATTTATATGATTATGTGATTTTTGTCTCTCAGTTTGTTTATGTGATATATCACATTTATTGATTTGCGAATATTATAGCATCCTTAGATCCCTGGAATAAATCCCACTTGATCATGGTGTATGATTGTTCTAATGTAATGCTGAATCCTATTTGCTAGAATTTTGTTGAGGATTTTATCATCTATGTTCATCAAGGATATTGGCCTGTGGTTATCTATTTTTGTGGTGTCATTATCTAGTTTTGGAATTAGGGTAATGTTGGCTTCATAGAAAGAGCTTGGAAGTGTGCTTTTCTTTTTAATTTTTTGGAATAGTCAGTGGAGGATCGGTTTTAGTTCTTCTTTGAATACTTGATAGAACTCCCCATTAAAGCAGTCCAGACCAGGGCTTTTGTTTGCTGGAAGATTTTTTACCACTGCTTCAATTTCTTCAGTAGTTATCAGCCTATTCAGGTTTTTTTATTCTTCTTGATTGGTTTTTGGGAGCTTGTATTTTGCTAAGAATATGTCCATTTCATTTAGGTTGTTCATTTTGTTGGAATAGAATTGTTCATAGTAGTTTTCTCATAATCACTTGTATTTCTGTGGGATTAGTTGTTACTTTGCCTCTTTCATTTCTGATTTTGTTTATTTAGGTCCTCTCTCTTTGCTTTTTGGTGAGCCTGGCTAGAGATTCATCAATCTTGTTTATCCTTTCAAAGAACCAGCTATTGGTTTTGTTGATCTTTTGTATTGTTTTTTTGGTCTCTATGTCATTTATCTCTGCTCTGATCTTTATTATATCCTTTCTTCTGCTTATGATGGGCTTTTCTTGTTGCTCTTTTTCTAATTCTTTGAATTGTAGAGTTAGATAATTTACTACCATCTTTTCTTGTTTTTTGAAATAGGCCTGCAGAGCTATGAACTTCCTTCTCATGACTGCTTTTGCTGTGTCCCATAGATTTTGAATTGTTGTGTTTTCATTGTAATTTGTTACCATGATGCTTTTTATTTCTTCTTTGATCTCTTTGGTAATCCAATCATTGTAATAAAGCATGCTATTTAGCCTCCAAGTGTTTGACTTTTTTATTGTTTTTATTGTAGTTGATTTCTAGTTTAATGCCATTGTGATCTGAGAAGATGATTGATATGAATTCTGTCTTCTTGAATTTGAAGAGACTTTGCCTGTGCCCCAATATGTGTCTATCTATGAAAATGACCTATGTGCACTTGAGAAGAATGTATATTCTGTTGCTTTTGGGTGTGATGTTCTAAAGATGTCAATTAATTCCATCTGATCTAGTGAGTCATTTAGGATTGATGTTTCTTTGCTAATTTTTTGTTTAGAGGATTTGTCCAGTGGTGTTAGTGGGGTATTAAAGTCCCCTTCTATGACTGTATTTTTGTTAATCTCTCCCATGATATCCTCCAGAAGTTTTTTTTTTTTTTATGTATTTGGGTGCTCCTGTATTGGGTGCATATGTTTACCAGAGTTGTATCTTCTTGTGGAATTGCTCCCTTTAGTATTATGAAGTGGCCTTCCTTATCTCTTGTTATGGCCTTCACTTGAGGTCTAATTTGTCGTATATAAATATTGCTAGCCCAGCTTTTTATTTTCATTTCCATTCGCCTGGGAAACCTTTTTCCATCCCTTCACCATCAGTCTGTGTGAGTTCTTTGTTCTAAGGTGGCTTTCCTGTAGACAGCATATATATGTGTCATGTTTTCTTATCCACTCAGCTACCCTATGTCTTTTGATTGGGGCATTTAATCCATTTACAATTTAAGTTATTATTGATAGGTACTTGTTTGTCACCATTTTTATTCTTTATGCTTGTTTTTCTTCTTCCCTTCTTTTTTCTTCTTTTTGTAGCAGAACCTTTTGCATTTTTTGCATTGCTGGTTTGGTGGTAATAAACTCCCTTAGTCCTTTTTTGTATGTGAAGCTCCTAATTTCACCCTCAATTTTGATTGATAGCCTTGCTGGGTACAGTATTTTTGGATTCAGACCCTTGTTTTGCATGACTTTGTATATTTTATTCCATTCCCCTCTGGCCTGATGTGCTTTTGTTGAGAAATCAGTCGCTAGTCTGATGGGGGATCCTTTGTAGGTAACTTTCTGTCTCTCTCTGGCCACTTTTAAGATTCTTACTTTGTCGTTTGTGTTTGCCAATTTAATTATAATGTGCCTTGGTGTCAGTCTTTTGGAGTTCATTTTGCTTGGGACTCTGTGAGCTTCTTGGACTTGTGTGAGTTTTTTTTCCTGATATCAGGGAAGGTTTCTGTCATTATTTCTTCAAACAGGTTTTCTATTCCTTGCTCAGTTTCCTCTCCTTCTGGTACCCCTATTATGCAGATGTTGTATCGTTTCGTGTTATCCCAAAGTTCCCTTAGGCTCTCCTCCTATTTTTTAAGTTTTTTTTTTCTAGATTCTGCTCTGCTTGGGTATTTTTTCCTACTTTGTCTTCTAGCTCACTGATGCGGTCCTCCCCTTCTTCTAGACTACTGTTGATACTTTCTATTGAGTTCAAGGGCTACACTGACCCCAACGGCCAAGAATTTTGTGGGGGGCAGTCTTTCTCTGAGGCTCTAGTTTCCACTGCACCCGTTTCTCCCTCCAGCCTGGATCCCAAATCTCACCTTTCTTTAAGCAATGCCAGCAGTGTTTAATTCGCCAGTTCCAGGTGTTCTTTGATTCAGCTGTTCCTTCTGCTCTGTGAAAAGGTGCAGGGCCCGTGCACGAATTACCACATTTGTCTCCCCCTGAGTAGACCTCCCAGGTACCTGCGGTCAGGAAGGTTGGAGTTCCGGTATTTGTGGATTTGCAGCTGAGGTACCTGGTCCCTGGGTGTTGTTGTTGTAAGGTCCCAGGAGGTATTTGAGACCTCCCTGTTTGAAGGTAAGGCTGGGGTTCTGATCACAGTCAGGCTCCGATCACAGCCGTCTCCCCTTCAAGATGGCATGGCCTCTGCGGCAGAGCAGGTAGCTCCAGGAGATATTTCAGCCACAGTAGAGTCTGCCCAGTCAGGGGGGCTGGTCCGCCAGTCCCCAACAGTCCCTTGGAGTATAGATGTCCCTCACTCACAAATACTGACACTCCCCGCACATCCACACAATCTCCTTTCATTCTCTCACTCTCACTCACACTATCTGGCAGCCTGCAGTCCCATCGGCAGCCATCTTCTTCCTCTAACTTAGGTCTTAATTGGAGCATTTAATCCATTTATATTTAATTATTGATAGTTACTTATTCATTGCCATTTATCATTTATTCTTTATACCTATGTTCTTATCTCTCCTTTTTCTTTGTTTTTCTTAAAGAAGGCCCTTTAACAATTCTTGTAATAATGGTTTGGTGGTAATGGCCCTGTTAGTTGTTGCTGTTGTTATATTTGTCAGGCAAGCTCTTTATTTTGCCTTCAATTTTAAATGAGAGCCTTTCTGGGTAGAGGACTCTTGGTTATAAACCCCTACTTTTCATCACTTTGAATATTTTATGCCAGTCCCTTCTGGCCAGAAGTGTTTCTGTTGAAAAATCAAATGATAGGGTCAGAACAGAAAAATGGCGACGGAATAGAGTCGTGTTTGGAGTCTGGTCTTGGGGCGGAGAGTAGGAGCAGCAGAGGTTCGCAGGAGGAGTGTATATTGGCAAGCCAAGGGACAGCTAAACTCCAGGAGAAGGCGGGGGAGTGCTGGCCAGGGCTCCCCTGACCGTGCAGCACCCACAGGGGCTGGGTCCCCTCCCGGAGCTGCAGGCTCACTGGGCGCCTTGCCATCTTGCAAGGAAAGGAGGATTTTATTGGAAACCTGACTTTCCGCGACAACTGCAAACACTGAACAGCTGCAAGCACCAGAACACCGGTCCCCTATCGGCGCAAACATTCGGATTCAAAGGAACCCTTCACTGAACCACGGAAAGGTCAGATTTCGCCTGAAATAAGGTGTGGTTTCTAATTCCCGCTGTGGGAGGGAAGTGCCCGAGCCGTGGGACCGGCAGGAACCGGGAGGTCTGTGCCTAGAAAAATCGGGGGCGGCAGTTGGAGCTGCCGTGATCCTTGAATATCGAAGGGGGTCCTTTGAGCTGCTAACTGAAGTGACCTCTTAAAAGCAACTCATTTTAATCTGACGAGGAGGATCAGACTAAGAATTTTCAAAGGAGTATAGGCTTCTTAGTCTGGCGCACAGACCCACTGTCCGCACACTTGGGCTCTTTCCGACTCTGATTACTAAGCCCAATACATAGGAAAACCCAGGTGGAAAAACCCTGAAAGACGGCAGGGGGAAGTTGTTTTTTCGGAACCTGGGAACAGAGCTGGGTGTGACCATTGGAGAGGCAGCCCTGAGGCGCACACCTCCACAAACCGGTAGTGAGTGCCATAGAGGGAAAAAAAAATAAGCTAGAGAGGCCCGGAAGTCAATTCAGAAACACTGCCACCCAGGGGCAGAAACGCTAATTGTCTCTGGTGTAATCAAAAATAAATACGAGAAATTAAGACGAGAATTAGTGGAGTCTACTCCCCATATATATAGGGAAGAAAAAACCCACACAAATCCAAGAAGCTCACAGAGTTCCAAGCAAAATGAACCCCAAAAGACCGACACCAAGGCACATTATAATTAAGTTGGCAAACACCAACGACAAAGTAAGAATCTTAAAAGCGGCCAGAGAGAGACAGTTATATACAAAGGAACCCCCATCAGACTAGCAACTGATTTCTCAACAGAAACTCATCAGGCCAGAAGGGAATGGAATGAAATATACAAAGTCATGCAAAGGAAGGGTCTCAATCCAAGAATACTGTACCCAGCAAGGCTATCAGTCAAAATTGAAGCTGAAATCAGGAGCTTCACAGACAAAAAAGGGCTAAGGGAGTTTATCACCACCAAACCAGCAATGAAAGAAATGCTAAAGGGTCTGCTGTAAAAAAATAAAAAAAGAAAGAAAGAAATAGAAAGCAAAGAAGGAACACAGGGGTATAGAATAAAAATGGCGACAAATAAGTGCCTATCAATAATAACTTTAAATGTAAATGGATTGAATGCCCCAATCAAAAGACACAGGGTAACAGATTGGATAAGAAAACAAAACCCATATATCTGCTGTCTACAGGAAACCCACCTCAAAAAAAAGGACGCATACAGACTGAGAGTAAAGGGATGGAAAAAGGTTTTCCAGGCGAATGGAAATGAAAAAAAAGCTGGGGTAGCAATACTTATATCTGACAAATTAGATCTCAAAGTGAAGGACATTACAAGAGATAATGAAGGCCACTTCATAATACTAAAGGGAGAAATCCAACAAGAAGAAATAACTCTGGTAAACATATATGCACCCAATACAAGAGCACCAAGATACATTAAAAAACTCCTGGAAGATATCAAAGGAGAGATTGACAGCAATACAGTCATAGTAGGAGACTTCAATACCCCACTATCACCATTGCACAAATCCTCTAAACAAAAAATCAGCACAGAAACATCAATCCTAAATGACTCACTAGACCAGATGGAATTAATCGACATCTTCAGAACATTTCACCCGAGAGCCACAGAATATACATTCTTCTCAAGTGCACATGGGTCATTTTCAAAGATACACCATATGTTAGGACATAGGCAAAGTCTCTCCAAATTCAAGAAGATAGAAATCATATCAAGTATCTTCTCAGACCACAGTGGCATAAAACTGGAAATCAACTACAATAAAAACAACCCAAAGAAATCAAACACATGGAGACTAAACAGCATGCTATTAAACCATGACTGGGTTACCAAAGACATCAAGGAAGAAATAAAAAACATCATGGCAACAAACGACAATGAAAACACAACAATCCAAAATCTATGGGACTCAGCGAAAGCAGTCCTGAGAGGGAAGTTCATAGCTCTACAAGCCTACTGCAAAAAAACAAGAAACAATCGTAATAAATTACCTAACCCAAAAACTCAAAGAGTTAGAGAGAGAGCAACAAGAAAAGCCCAGTGTAAGCAGAAGGAAAGAAATGATAAAGATCAGAGCGGAGATAAACGACATAGAGACCAAAGAAACAATACAAAAGATCAACAAAACCAAGAGCTGGTTCTTTGAAAGGATAAACAAGATTGATGAACCTCTAGCCAGGCTCACCAAGAAGCAAAGAGAGAGGACCCAAATAAACAAAATCAGAAATGAAAGAGGTGAAATAACAACAGACTCTGACGAAATACAAAGGATTGTCACAAAATACTACGAACAACTCTATTCCAAAAAACTGGACAACCTGGAGGAAATGGACATATTCCTAGACAAATACAACCTTCCAAAACTCAATCAGTAAGAATCTAAACAGCTCAACAGGCCAGTAACTATGGAAGAAATTGAAGCAGTCATCAAAAAGCTTCCGGCAAACAAAAGCCCGGGGCCAGATGGCTTCACAGGAGAGTTTTACCAAACTTTCAAGGGAAGAACTAAAACCTATCCTCCTCAGACTATTCCAAAAATTTCAAGAGGAAGGAACACTTCCAGGCTCCTTCTATGAAGCTAGCATCACCCTAATACCAAAACCAGATAAAGACAACACAATGAATTCATTGCCGAATTCATTAATAAATGAATTCGGCAATGTAGCAGGATACAAAATTAACGCCAAGAAATCTATGCCCTTTCTCTACACCAATAGTGAACTTACAGACAGAGAGACTAAAAAGGCAATCCCATTTACCATCGCACCAAAAAAATTAAGATACCTAGGAATAAACTTAACTAAGGAGGTAAAAGACCTATACGCGGAAAACTACAGGACACAGAAAAAAGAGATAGAGGAAGGCGGAAACAGATGGAAGAACATACCATGTTCATGGATTGGTAGAATCAACATCATTAAAATGTCCATACTACCCAAAGCAATCTACAGATTCAATGCACTCCCCATCAAAATACCAACAGCATATTTCACAGACCTAGAAAGAACTCTCCAAAAATTCATCTGGAATAAAAAAAGACCCCGAATAGCCGCAGCAATCCTGAGAAAGAAGAATAAAGTAGGAGGGATCTCAGTACCAGATTTCAAGCTGTATTACAAAGCCACTGTTCTCAAAACAGCCTGGTACTGGCACAAGAACAGACATATAGATCAATGGAACAGAATAGAGAATCCAGATATTGACCCAAACCACTATGCTCAATTAATATTTGACAAAGGAGGCATGAACATACAATGGAATAAAGATAGTCTCTTCAATAAATGGTGTTGGGAAAATTGGACAGATACATGCAAAAAAATGAAGCTTGATCACCAACTTACGCCATACACAAAAATAAACTCAAAATGGATACAGGACTTAAACATAAGACGGGAAACCATAAAAATACTAGAGCAATCCACAGGCAGCAAAATGTCAGACATATGCCAAAAGAAATTCTTCACTGACACTGCCCCTAGGGCAATGGAAGCTAAAGAGAAAATTAACAAATGGGACTACATCAAAATAAAAAGCTTTTTCACAGCAAAAGAAACCATCAGCAAAACAACAAGAAGGCCCACTGCATGGGAGAACATATTTGCAAATGGCATCACTGATAAAGGTTTAATCTCCAACATCTACAGGCAGCTTATGCAACTTAATAAAAGGAAGATAAATGATCCAATAAAAAAATGGGCAACGGACCTAAACAGAATATTTTCAAAAGAAGACAGAAGGAAGGCCAAGAGACACATGAAAACATGCTCAACGTCACTTATTATCTGAGAGATGCAAATCAAAACAACAATGAGGTACCATCTCACACCTGTCAGAATGGCTATCATCAACAAATCAACAAAGGACAAGTGTTGGTGAGGATGCGGAGAAAAAGGAACCCTCGTGCACTGCTGGTGGGAATGCAGACTGGTGCAGCCACTGTGGAGAACAGTATGGAGTTTCCTCAAAAAACTGAAAATGGAACTCCCATTTGACCCAGTAATCCCACTCCTGGGAATATATCCGAAGAAACTAGAAACACCAATCAGAAAGGATATATGCACCCCTATGTTCATAGCAGCACAATTTACAATAGCTAAGATTTGGAAACAGCCTAGGTGCCCGTCAGCAGATGACTGGATCAGAAAACTGTGGTACATCTACACAATGGAATACTATGCTGCCATAAAAAAGAAGGAATTCTCATCATTTGCAGCAACCTGGATGGAATTGGAGAATATTATACTAAGTGAAATAAGCCAGTCAATGAAAGAAAAATACCACATGATCTCACTCATTTATGGATAATATAGAACATTATAAACGGATGCACAAAAAGATAGATACAGAGACAGTAAAGCAACAAACAGACATTCAAATTACAGGGGGAAAGTTAGGGAGGGGGGGGAGATAAGAAATCAAACGAAGGACTTGTATGCATGCATATAAGCATAAACAATGGACGCAAAACTTTGGGGGGTGAGGGCATGTGTGGGTGTGGGGTAGGCGGGGTAATGGTAAGATATGTACACATATAATACCTCAATAAAAAATTTAAAAAAAGAAAGAAAAGAAAAATCAAATGATTGCCTTGTGGGAGCTCCCTTTTTGGTAAATAACTGTTTTCCTCTTGCTGTTCTTAACCTTCATTCTTTATCTTCAACTTTTGCCATTTTAATTATGATGTATTGTTGTGTGGACCCCTTTGGGTTCATTTTGTTTGGGACGCTGTGCTTCTTAAACGTGTGTGGCTATTTCTATCACCACATTAGGGAAGTTTTCTATCATTATTTTTAAAAATAGGATTTCAATTCCTTACTCTCTTTCTTCTTTTTTTTAAAGTATATTTTATTGATTTTTTACAGAGAGGAAAGAGAGGGATAGAGAGTTAGAAACATCGATTCAGTTGCCTCTTGCACACTCCCTACTGGGGATGTGCCTGCAACCAAGGCACATGCCCTTGACCGGAATCGAACCTTGCTACCCCAGCTTTTTTTTCATTTCCATTTGCCTGAAAGATATTTTTCCATCCCTTCACTTTCAATCTTTGTGAGTCTCTTGTTCTGAGGTGGGTCTCTTGTAGACAGCATGTATATGGGTCGTGTTTTTTTATCCATTCAGCTACTCGATGTCTTTTGATTGGAGCATTTAGTCCGTTTACATTTAAAGTTATTACTGAAAGGTATTTGTTTGTAGTCATATCTATTTTTGTGTCTGTATTCCTTCTTACCTGTTTATTTCTTCTTTTTACAGTATTCCCTTTAGCAATTCTTGCATTGCTGGTTTGGTGGTGATAAACTCCCTGTGCCTTTTTTTGTCTTCAAAGCTCCTGATTTCCCCTTCAATTTTGATTGATAGTCGTGCTGGATATAGTATTCTTGGATTCAGTCCTTTGCTTTGCAACACTTTGTATACCTCCTTCCATTCTCTTCTAGCTTGTTGTGTTTCTGTTGAGTAATCATTTGACAATCTGATGGGTGTTCCTTTGTAGGTAACTCTCTGTCTCTCTCTTGCCGCCTTTAAGATTCTCTCTTTATCATTTATATTTGCCATTGAAATTATGACATGTCTTGGTGTGGGTCTTTTGGGGTTGATCCTGCTTGGGACTCTCTGTACTTGCTTAACTTTTATCTTTCCCATATCTGGGAATTTTTCTGTCATTATTTCTTCAAATAGATTTTCTAATCCCTGCTGCTCTTCTTGTCCTTCTGGCAGCCCTATTATACGCATGTTACTTCGTTTCATATTGTCCCGAAGCTCCCTTAGGCTTTCCTCCTGCTTTTTAATTTTTTTCTCCAATTGCTGTTCAGCTTGAGCTTGTTTCTGTACCTGATCTTCTAACTCACTAATTTGGTCCTCTGCTTCTTGTAGTCTACTGTTGAAACTTTCCATGGTGTTTTTTATTGTAGCTATATCACTTTTCATTTCTTCCTGATTCTTGCATAAGTTGTTGATTTTCTCATCCATTCGATGTATAAATTCCATGACCATTACTCTGAACTCCTTTTCGGTCATGTTGCAAGCTTCAGTTTCACTAATTTCCTTTCTTGGCGACTCCACATTTTCTTTCCTCTGTGATTTATTTCGTTTCCCCATTCTGGCTATCACCAGAAAGCTCAAGCTTCCATTTGCGTGGACCTGGGCCATGTGCTGTGGGGACTTCGTTCCACCCTAGTTTCACTGAAGTGCTCTGACACTAGGACGTGTGGCTGTCTTTGGTTGGTGGGAACCAGACTTGCCCAGGGTCAGTGTCCCCAGTGTTCCGTGTGGTCTCGTGTGCACACTTAGAATCAGGGGCCCTGTCTGCACCACACTGTTGGTATGTGCCGAAAATGAGATCCTTAGCATGTGCCAGGAGTCAGAGTTTCCCTGTGTCTGCACCAAGAATCGAGTGTCAGAGTCTCTGTTGCCTTGTGCAGTTTCTCGTTGAGAATCAGGGTCCCTGTGTGTGCATGCACCAACAATTGGGGTCGCTGGCTCTTAGTGTGAATGCGCTGTGAGTCAGGGATCCCAGGCAGCTGTGTCCGGCCTGCCAAGTTCCCTGAAGTGGAGCTGCGTCTTGTGTGTGCTCTCTCTACTGAGCCAAACAGGCTAGGGCACACACTCTCAATTTCCTGAAGGTGAGCTGCCTCCGTGCACTCTCCCAGATTTCCCGAAGGGGGGCGGAGTCCATCCTGTGCGCCAAATTCCCCAAAGGGAAGCCCCTCTGTGCACACTCTAAGATTCCCCGAAGGGGAGCTGTGACCCGCAAGACAAATTCCCCCAAATTCCCCAAAGTGGAGCCCTCTGTGCGCCCTGACAGATTTCCCTGAGGAGCGCGTCCCTGTGTAAAGCTCTGCAGCTTGGGCGAGGGGCAAGTCTATCTGTTACTTTGGCGCTATCGCGAGGCTGAGGGCCCTCTGCATCTTGGGTGAGGGGCGGGTCTATCAGTTACTATGGCGCTATCCGCATGCCTGCAGGGAGTGGGATAGGCTCTTTGTCTCACGGAATTCTGCCGAGAAGTCTGGATTCTTGTTTGTTGCTCTGAAGCTGTGATAGCAGTTCTCTGTGCCCAGTGGCTGCAGGGTCCTGGTTTGTGTCAGAAGCCAGGATCCGAGTCTCAGGCAGCTCTGTTTCTCAAGATGGTGTGGTCTCCGCGTCTGCACCAGCAGCCAAGAAGTGTCCACTTTGTGTGCGTGGCTCCGCCGTCTAGGACTGCCCGGTTAGGGAGCCCCTTGGAAGACCTGCAGAATCTAACTGACCCTAGCTCATACACACTCACACACCACACACGTCTACACTCTCCTCTATGGGTTCCTCACTCACACTCTCTCTCTCCCTACCTTCCTGCCGTTCGCCATCTTTTCCTCATTCTCAACTCTTACCTTTTGAGACAGCATGGCAGGACCTAGAGAGTATCATGCTAAGTGAAATAAGTCATTCAGAGAAAGATAAATATTGCATGATCTCACTCATATGTGGAATCTAAGTAGCAAAATAGACTGATGAACTGAGTGGATCCAGAGTCATGGAAGCAAGGAACAAAGTGCTGAATCTCAGCGGGAAAACGCGAGAGTGAGGGTAGGTGGGAGTTAATAAACAAATACCTTGTATGCATAACCCATGGACACAGACAGTGGGGTGGTGCGGGCCTGGGCTGGGGGTATGGAGGTGGGCTGGAGGGGGTTGGTTGAGGAAAAAGGGGAACATATGTAATACTTCCAAAAATAAAGATTTAAAAATCAATAAATAATAGAAAACAATATTGCAATTGTAGGATTTCCTAACAGTGAAGAAATGGGCAAAAAATAATAAAATGCACTTCTGCAGAGGTATTAAAAATAAAATAGCTTCTATCAGCTGCCTGGAATAATTTTGGTATGAACTGGGCTAAAGGCAAAGGATAAAAAGTTCATCTCTTAAGATCTGTTCTTATCCTAAGATTTCTTGATCAGTATTTTGATTTGAATTAATATTTCTAGTATTTGAAGAGTGATAATAAAAATCTCAGCTGTAATATTTAGGTGTAAAAATAGTTTGCATAGACCCATCTGTTATTGTCTCTAATTTTGTAAAGTGTTTGTGGGAATTTGTTCTTGGCTTCATAAATGTATTAAATTCTTTAACCAAAACTTTTTTGTCCCCAGTATTCACACAGGCTACCTGAAGAAAAAGGAGGTATTATTGTAAAGATACAGGGTTTCAGGAATTCGCAGGTTGAGGATAAAAAAACAAAACACAGTAAATCTTAATTGTATAAAGATCACTCTTCTCTCAAAAAGCAGGAACTTGCTTCTGCTCTCATGATATCTGTACTTCTCTCTAAATGTCTCCTCTACTCTCCTTTCTCTCTACCAGTTGACTTATTCAGTTACTTGATTATGGTCATACTAGTGGCCCAGTGCACAAATGCATGCACATTGAAAGGAAACTAATTAGAAGAAATATTTTAATATCGCTATTCACCTTTTCTCTATAATAGAAGTGTCAGAGATGAAAGAAAATTACTAAAATATATATGAAAATAATATATGCATTTATCTACACTAATAAAAGAGAAACATGCAAATTAACCATCACTCCACTACATCCACAGCCAATCAGGAGCAAGTATGCAAATTAGCACAACAAAGATGGCGGCGGCCACGGAGCTGGAGCAAGCAGTAGGCTTGGGTTGCCCCCAGCAATGGAGGAAGCCAAGCTTCCCATGCACCCTGGCCAACCCTGGTCTCCGCTCAAGGCTACAAAGTTTCAATTGTAGAAGATAAATAAATCCCAGATACCTGCTTCCAGACAGCCCTGGCCTCCGCTCAAAGCTACCAAGTTTCAATTATAGAAGATAAATAAATCCCAGATACCTGCTTCCAGCCGGCCCTGGCCTCCACTCAAGGAGGCACTGAATAAAAAGAAAGAAAAAAAAAAAAGGAGGGGCTAGGAGCCTGGATTGCCGGAGGGTGTGGCCAGCCTGAAAACAGCCCTCAGCTCCTCACCCAGACTGGCCACACGCACATGGGGTGAGAGTCTCCACTGGGGGGCTTAGCCAGCATGCAAACAGCCATCAGCCCCTCACCCCATCAGTGGGGGTCAGTTGGAGGTGATCAGGACAGCGGGGGGGGGCAGTTTGGAGTGAGCACGCCAGCAGGGGGCCAGTTGGGGGTGAGCAGGCCAGTGGGGAGGGAAGGTGGGTGAGAGCAGGCCAGCAGGGGAGGCAGTTGGGGGCAAACACACTGGCACAGGGGGCAGTTGGAGGTGATCAGGCTGGCGGGGGGCATTTGGGGGTAAGCAGGCCAGCGGCGGGGAGCAGTTGGGAACAAACAGGCTGGCGGTGGGGGGGCAGTTGGGGGCAAGCAGGCCAGCAGGCAGAGTAGTTAGGGACAATCAGGCAGGCAGGCAGGCAGGTGAGCGGTTAGGAGCCAGCAGTCCCGGATTGCAAGAGGGATGTCCGACTGCCAGTTTAGGCCCAATCCCTATAAACCAGTAGTAGGACATCCTTCGAGGGGTCCCAGATTAGAGAGGGTGCAGGCCGGGCTGAGTGCTACCCACCCCCCCCCATGCACGAATTTTGTGCACCGGGCCTCTAGTTAATAAATAAAAAATAAGAACATGATTTAACAACAACAAAGACATGATATAAAAACAACAAAAACATGATATAAAAACAGCATTGATTAAAGCAATGACTGATAAATTGATTAAACTTATTCTAATATCTTCCTGTATACCACATTAAGAGTAAAAACACTTTCAGAGTGCTTGACTAATTTCCCTTGTGATGAAGTATTTACAACTTTAACGTCACACACTCTTCAAACTCGAGAGAAAGCAACATAGACTTGACCATGTCCAAAAACGGGCTCAGGTAGGAATATTCCTACTCTGTCTAGAGCAGTGGTTCTCAACCTTTTTAATGCCACGACCCTTTAATACAGTTCCTCATGTTGTGGTGACCCCGAACCATAAAATTATTTGTGACCCACAGGTTGAGAACCGCTGCTGTAGAGCCTAAGACCATCGGAAAACACAGATATTTACATTACAATTCATTAACAGTAGCAAAAGTACAGTTATTAAGTAGCAACAAAAATAATTTTATGGTTGGGGGTCACCACAACATGAGGAACTGTATTAAAGGGTCGCGGCATTAAAAAGGTTGAGAACCACTGTTCTAGATTTTGTCCTTGTGATTTATTAATAGTCATCACACATGCTGGCATCAGGGGAAACTGTTTTCGAATTAATTTAAATGGGAGACCAGTGTCAGATGGGGACAAATCAATTCTTGAAATCAGAACAACCTCTCCTTCTGCAGATCCTGTTAATACTTCAGCTTCGATTATGTTAGGTTGCAATGTCTTGATGATAAATCTAGTAACATTACAAAGACCCCATTTACTATTAAGATTTCTCAGTAGCAAAAAAAAAAAAAAAAGATTTCTCAGTAGCGTGATGATTGCATCTAATTTCAATTTCAATTTATGACACGAAATTTCTGAAGGAGTAATACTATTAAGAAATTCGATGGGAAAATTTTCCTTTTCAGCATATTCATTGAATCGATGGAATCAAATAGGTGTGAAAATCTCCATCGAGTATATCCAAAATTTCTTCATTTAATTTATGAACGTGCTCATTTTTTGGACAAAGAATCACACTTTTAGATAAATTTTTAATATATCTATAGACATACTATTTCCAAAGGTAGTTTCAATAACAGATCCATTACAAATCATTTCACGGGAGGTTTCAAAATATCTATTTCTAAATGAAAACCGCAGACTGGAAAAAAGATGGCGACCGGCAGGAAGGTAGGGAGAGAGAGAGTGTGAGTGAGGAACCCATAGAGGAGAGTGTAGATGTGTGTGGTGTGTGTGTGTGTATGAGATAGGGTCAGTTAGATTCTGCAGGTCTTCCAAGGGGCTCCCGAACAGGGCAGCCCTAGACAGCGGAGCCCCGCGCACAAAGCGGACACTTCTCGGCAGCTGGTGCGGACGCAGAGACCACGCCATCTTGAGAAACAGAGCTGCCTGAGACTCGAATCCTGGCTTCTGACACAAACCAGGACCCTGCAGCCACCGGGGACAGAGAACTGCTATCACAGCTTCAGACAAACAAACAACAAGAATCCAGACTTCCCGGCAGATTTCCGTGAGTCAAAGAGCCTATCCCCCTCCTCGCAGGCACGCTGATAGCGCCATAGTAACTGATAGACCTGCCCCTCCCCCAAGCTGCTGAGCGCCCACAGGCGCGCAGAAAGCGCCATAGTAACTGATAGACACGCCCTTTGCCCAAGCTGCTCACAGGCGCGTGCACAGACAGCGCCATAGTAACTGATAGACCCGCCCCTGGCCCAAGCTGCAGCTCCCCGTCGGGGAAATCTGTCAGTGCGCACAGAGGGCTCCCCTTCGGGGAATTTGGGGGAATTTGGCTCGCGGGTCACAGCTCCCCCTTCGGAGATTCTTAAGAGCGTGCACAGAGGGGCTTCCCTTTGGGGAATTTGGCACGCAGGACGAACTCCGCCCCCCTTCTGGGACTTTGGGAGAGTGCACTGAGCCGGCTCACCTTCAGGTTTTTAAGAATGTGCGCTCTAGCCGGTTTGGCTCAGTAGAGAGAGCACACACAGGACGCAGCTCCACTTCAGGGAATTTGGCACGCCGGACACAGCTGCATGGGATCCCTGACTCACAGCGCATTCACACTAAGAGCCAGCGACCCCAATTGTTGGTGCGTGCACACACAGGGACCCTGATTCTCAACGAGAAACCGCACAAGGCAACAGAGACTTTGACACTCGAGTCTTGGTGCAGACACAGGGAAACTCTGACTCCTGGCACATGCTAAGGATCTCATTCTCGGCACATACCAACAGTGTGGTGCAGACAGGGCCCCTGATTCTAAATGTGCACACGAGACCACACAGAACACTGGGGACACTGATCCTGGGCAAGTCTGGTTCCCACCAACCAAAGACAGCCACACGTCCTAGTGTCAGAGCACTTCAGTGAAACTAGGGTGGAGCGAAGTCCCCACAGCACACGGCCCAGGTCCACGCAAACAGAAGCTTGAGCTTTCTGGTAATAGCCAGAATGGGGAAACGAAATAACTCACAGAAGAAAGAAAATGTGGAGTCGCCAAGAAAGGAAATTAGTGAAAATGAAGCTTGCAACATGACCAAAAAGGAGTTCAGAGTAATGGTCATGGAATTTATACATCGGATGGATGAGAAAATCAACAACTTATGCAAGAATCAGGAAGAAATGAAAAGTGATATAGCTACAATCAAAAACACCATGGAAAGTTTCAACAGTAGACTACAAGAAGCAGAGGACCGAATTAGTGAGTTAGAAGATCAGGTACAGAAACAAGCTCAAGCTGAACAGCAATTGGAGAAAAAAATTAAAAAGCAGGAGGAAAGCCTAAGGGAGCTTCGGGACAACATGAAACGAAGTAACATGCGTATAATAGGGCTGCCAGAAGGACAAGAAGAGCAGCAGGGATTAGAAAATCTATTTGAAGAAATAATGACAGAAAACTTCCCGGATATGGGAAAGATAAAAGTTACGCAAGTAAAGAGAGTCCCAAGCAGGATCAACCCCAAAAGACCCACACCAAGACATGTCATAATTTCAATGGCAAATATAAATGATAAAGAGAGAATCCTAAAGGCGGCAAGAGAGAGACAGAGAGTTACCTACAAAGGAACACCCATCAGATTGTCAAATGATTACTCATCAGAAACACAACAAGCTAGAAGTGAATGGAAGGAGGTATACAAAGTGTTGCAAAGCAAAGGACTGAATCCAAGAATACTATATCCAGCAAGACTATCAATCAAAATTGAAGGGTAAATCAGGAGCTTTGCAGACAAAAAAAGGCACAGGGAGTTTATCACCACCAAACCAGCAATGCAAGAATTGCTAAAGGGAATACTGTAAAAAGAAGAAATAAACAGGTAAGAAGGAATACAGACACAAAAATAGATATGACTGCAAACAAATACCTTTCAGTAATAACTTTAAATGTAAACGGACTAAATGCTCCAATCAAAAGACATCGAGTAGCTGAATGGATAAAAAAACACGACCCATGTATATGCTGTCTACAAGAGACCCACCTCAGAACAAGAGACTCACACAGATTGAAAGTGAAGGGATGGAAAAATATCTTTCAGGCAAATGGAAATGAAAAAAAAGCTGGGGTAGCAATACTTATATCTGACAAAATAGACCTCAAAGTAAATGCCATAACAAGAGATAAGGAAGGCCACTTCATAATACTAACTGGAGAAATCCAACAAGAAGAAATAATTCTGGTAAACATATACGCTCCCAATATAGGAGCACCCAAATACATAAAAAAACTCCTGGAGGATATCAAGGGAGAGATTAATAGCAACACAATCATAGTAGGAGACTTTAATACCCCACTATCACCACTGGACAAATCCTCTAAAAAAAAATCAGCAAAGAAACAGCAATCCTAAATGACTCACTAGACCAGATGGAATTAATTGACATCTTCAGAACATTTCACCCCAAAGCCACAGAATATACATTCTTTTCAAGTGCACATGGGTCATTTTCAAAGATAGACCATATGCTGGGTCACAGGCAAAGTCTCTTCAAATTCAAGAAGATAGAAATTATAGCAAGCATCTTCTCAGATCACAGTGGCATAAAACTGGAAATCAACTACAATAAATACAATCCAAAGAAATCAAACACACGGAGACTAAACAGCATGCTATTAAACAAGGACTGGGTCACCAGAGAGATCAAGGAAGAAATAAAAAACATCATGGCAACAAATGACAATGAAAACACAACAATCCAAAATCTATGGGACACAGCGAAAGCAGTCTTGAGAGGGAAGTTCATAGCTCTACAGGCCTATTGCAAAAAACAAGAAACAATGGTAATAAATTACTTAACCCTACAACTCAAAGAGCTAGAAAAAGAGCAGCAAGAAAAGCCCAGTGTAACCAGAAGGAAGGAAATAACAAAGATCAGAGCGGAGATAAATGACATAGAGACCAAAGAAACAATACATAAGATCAACAAAACCAAGAGCTGGTTCTTTGAAAGGATAAACAAGATTGATGGACCTCTAGCCAGGCTCACCAAGAAGCAAAGAGAGAGGACCCAAATAAACAAAATCAGAAATGAAAGAGGTGAAATAACAACAGACCCCGCTGAGATACAAAGGATTGTTACAAAATACTACGAACAACTCTATTCCAACAAACTGGACAACCTGGAGGAAATGGATATATTCCTAGAAAAATATAACCTTCCAAAAATCAATCAAGAAGAATCTAAACAGCTCAATAGGCCAATAACTATGGACGAAATTGAAGCAGTCATCAAAAAGCTTCCAGCAAACAAAAGCCCGGGGCCTGATGGCTTCACAGGAGAGTTTTACCAAACATTCAAGGAAGAACTAAAACCTATCCTCCTCAGACTATTCCAAAAAATTCAAGTGGAAGGAACACTTCCAAGCTCCTTCTATGAAGCCAGCATCACCCTAATACCAAAACCAGATAAAGCCAACACAATGAAAGAGAATTACAGACCAATATCCCTCATGAACATAGATGCCAAAATCCTCAACAAAATTCTAGCAAATCGGCTCCAGCAGTACATCAGAAAGATCATACACCATGACCAAGTAGGATTTATCCCAGGAATGCAAGGATGGTACAATATCCGCAAATCAATAAACGTGATACATCACATAAACAAATTGAAAGATAACAATCACATAGTCATATCAATTGATGCAGAA
The DNA here is from genome assembly GCF_951640355.1 of Cnephaeus nilssonii. Classification (NCBI taxonomy): domain Eukaryota; kingdom Metazoa; phylum Chordata; class Mammalia; order Chiroptera; family Vespertilionidae; genus Cnephaeus; species Cnephaeus nilssonii. The sequence continues at coordinate 27,340,430 of NC_137071.1, forward strand.
AAAGCATTTGACAAAATCCAACACCCTTTCTTGATAAAAACTCTCAACAAGGTGGGAATAGAAGGATCATACCTCAACATAATAAAAGCTATATATGATAAACCCACAGCAAACATCATACTCAATGGACAAAAACTAAAAACATTTCCCCTAAGAACAGGAACAAGACAGGGATGCCCACTCTCACCACTCCTGTTTGACATAGTACTGGAAGTATTAGCCATTGCAATTAGACAAGAAGAAGAAATAAAAGGCATCCAAATTGGAAAAGAACAAGTAAAGCTGTCTTTATTTGCAGACGACATGATATTGTACATAAAAAATCCAAAAGACTCCGTCAAAAAACTAATAGACTTAATAAATGAATTCGGCAATGTAGCAGGATACAAAATTAACGCCAAGAAATCTATGGCCTTTCTATACACCAATAGTGAACTTACAGACAGAGAGACTAAAAAATCAATCCCAATTACCATCGCACCAAAAAAATTAAGATACCTAGGAATAAACTTAACTAAGGAGGTAAAAGACCTATACACGGAAAACTACAGGACACTGAAAAAAGAGATAGAGGAAGACATAAACAGATGGAAGAACATACCATGTTCATGGATTGGTAGAATCAACATCATTAAAATGTCCATACTACCCAAAGCAATCTATAGATTCAATGCACTCCCCATTAAAATACCAATGGCATATTTCACAGACCTTGAAAGAACTCTCCAAAAATTCATCTGGAATAAAAAAAGACCCCGAATAGCCACAGCAATCCTGAGAAAGAAGAATAAAGTAGGAGGGATCTCAATACCAGATTTCAAGCTGTATTACAAAGCCACTGTTCTCAAAACAGCCTGGTACTGGCACAAGAACAGACATATAGATCAATGGAACAGAATAGAGAATCCAGATATTGACCCAAACCACTATGCTCAATTAATATTTGACAAAGGAGGCATGAACATACAATGGAATAAAGACAGTCTCTTCAATAAATGGTGTTGGGAAAATTGGACAGATACATGCAAAAAAATGAAGCTTGATCACCAACTTACGCCATACACAAAAATAAACTCAAAATGGATACAGGACTTAAACATAAGACGGGAAACCATAAAAATACTAGAGCAATCCACAGGCAGCAAAATGTCAGACATATGCCAAAAGAAATTCTTCACTGACACTGCCCCTAGGGCAATGGAAGCTAAAGAGAAAATTAACAAATGGGACTACATCAAAATAAAAAGCTTTTTCACAGCAAAAGAAACCATCAACAAAACAACAAGAAGGCCCACTGCATGGGAGAACATATTTGCAAATGGCATCACTGATAAAGGTTTAATCTCCAACATCTACAGGCAGCTTATACAACTTAATAAAAGGAAGATAAATGATCCAATAAAAAAATGGGCAACAGACCTAAATAGAATCTTTTCAAAAGAAGACAGAAGGAAGGCCAAGAGACACATGAAAACATGCTCAACGTCACTAATTATCCGAGAGATGCAAATCAAAACAACAATGCGGTACCATCTCACACCTGTCAGAATGGCTATCATCAACAAATCAACAAACGACAAGTGTTGGCGAGGATGCGGAGAAAAAGGAACCCTCGTGCACTGCTGGTGGGATTGCAGACTGGTGCAGCCACTGTGGAGAACAGTATGGAGTTTCCTCAAAAAACTGAAAATGGAACTCCCATTTGACCCAGTAATCCCACTCCTGGGAATATATCCGAAGAAACTAGAAACACCAATTAGAAAGGATATATGCACCCCTATGTTCATAGCAGCACAATTCACCATAGCTAAGATTTGGAAACAGCCTAGGTGCCCGTCAGCAGATGACTGGATCAGAAAACTGTGGTACATCTACACAATGGAATACTATGATGCCATAAAAAAGAAGGAATTCTCATCATTTGCAGCAACCTGGGAGGAATTGGAGAACATTATGTTAAGTGAAGTAAGTCAGTCAATGAAAGAAAAATACCACATGATCTCACTCATTTATGGATAATAAAGAACATTATAATCTTGAACAAAAAGATAGATACAGAGACAGTAAAGCATCAAACAGACTGTCAAATTACAAGGGGAAGGTTAGGGAGAGGTGGGGGAGATAAGAGATCAATCAAAGGACTTGTATGCATGCATATAAGCATAACCAATGGATGCAAAACTCTGGGGGGTGGGGGCATATATGGGAGGGGGGTGTGGGGAGGGCAATGGTAAGATATGTACACATATAATACCTTAATAAAAAAATTGAAAAAAAAATAAAAATAAATGAAAACCGCTATCAAGTTTGCCATCTCCAAGTTTTACTAGCCATTCACTATAAGCAGAATCCTCTGATCTCATATTTCTTTTAAGAGACAACTATCTGAAACATCCCCAACACTACAGTACTTTAAACAGGTTTGTACTATGGCTGATCACATAGCATGCAGCACAACACTGAGACATTGTCGAAAATCCACTCTGAGAAGAACTTTCCCACCAAATGCAACATTCAGATTCATAATTTCTCTTAGTAATCTATCTATGGAATTTATAGCATGACTGGATGCCATGGTGCATTCATAAATAATGAGAAGTTGGGCCTTTTTAATGGTTTGAACCACTTCAGTCTTTTTTTTTTTTAATATATATTTTTTTATTGATTTTTTACAGAGAGGAAGGGAGAGGGATAGAGAGCTAGAAACATCGATCAGCTGCCTCCTGCACACCTCCTACTGGGGATGTGCCCGCAACCAAAGTATGTGCCCTTGACCGGAATCGAACCTGGGACCTTTCAGTCCACAGGCCAACGCTCTATCCACTGAGCCAAACCGGTTTTGGCCACTTCACTCTTTATATCAAATATAGAAATTGAAGTTTTATTTAATGGAATTGGTACTATATTGGGAATGAAATGTTATTCCACTGAGAAGTAAATTTGCAACAATTCCTGTAGACACTGTGAATGAAACAGTACCACCACAACCTCTAATATAATGTACTAGAGGCCCAGTGCATGAAATTCGTACACGGAGCGGGGGGGTCCCTTCAGCCCAGCCTGCACCCTCTCCAATCCAGGACCCCTTGAGGGATGTCCAACTGTCGGTTTAGGCCCAATCCTGGATCGGGCCTAAACCGGCAAACAGACATCCCTCTCACAATCAGGGACCAGTGGTTCCTAACTTCTCACCGGCCTGCCTGCCTGATTGCCCCTTACTGCCCCTTCTGCCAGGCTAGTCGCCCCTTACTGCCCCCACTGCTGACCTGGTTGCCCCCAACTGGCCACCCCCTGCCAGCCTGCTCGCCCCTAACTGCCCCTCCCCACTGGCCTGGTTGCATTTTATTGCCCCCCTCCGCTGGCTTGGTTGCCCCTCACTGCCCCCCTGCTGGCCTGATCACCCCAACTGCCCCCCCGCCAACCTGGTTGCCACTCACTGTCCCCCTCTGCCAGCCTGGTCGCCCCTCACTGCCCCCCCCCCCGCTGGCCTGCCCCATGCAGCCTGCTGTTCAATTATTTGGTCTCCCCTCACTAACCCCACTGCCAGCCTGGTCGCCTCATCCAGCCCTCTGCTTGGTTGTTTGGTCGCCCCTCACTAAACCCCTGCTGACCTGGTCACCCCACACAGCCTGCTGCTCAGTGGTTTGGTCGGCCCTCACTAACCCCCCTGCCTGCCTGGTCGCCCCCAACTGCCCTCCCCTGCAGGCCTGGTAACCCCCAACTGCCTTCCCCTGCTGGCCTGGTCCCCCCCCCAACTGCCCTCCCTTGCAGGCTTGGTCCCCTCTAACTACCCTCCCCTACAGGCCTGGTTGCCCCCAACTACCCTCCCCTGCAAGCCTGGTCCCCCCAACTGCCCTCCCCTGCAGGCCTGGGTTCCCCCAACTGCCCTCCCCTGCAGGCCTGGTCCCCCCCAACTGCCTTCCCCTGCCAGCCTGGTCTCTCCCACCTGCCCTCCCTTGCAGGCTTGGTCCCCCCCAACTGCCCTCCCCTACAGGCCTGGTTGCCCCCAACTGCCCTCCCCTGCAGGCCTGGTCCCCCCAACTGCCCTCCTCTTCAGGCCTGGGTCCCTCCAACTGCCCTCTTGCAGGCCTGGTCCCCCACAACTTCCCTCCCATGCAGGCCTGATCACCCCCAACTGCCCTCCCTTGCAGGCCTGGTCCCTCCCAACTGCCCTCCCCTGCTCGCCATCTTGTGGTGGCCATCTTGTGTCCTAATGGGGGTGGCCATCTTTGACCACATGGGGGCGGCCATCTTGTGTGTTGGAGTGATGGTCAATTTGCATATTATCTCTTTATTATATAGGATTAAAACTTTATAAAGATATGTTTTCCCACTAACACCTGGATCATCCATGAGAAAGCATTTGGGGTATACAGTTTGATCTTCGATGGCTGAAGTTATAGTCTGAAAGGCTACCAACTGTTCATTATTCAGAGAATTGATCAAAACCTCTGCCTGTTGTTGCTCATAAGATTCATCACATGTAGTTGTATTCATTAATAAAGGATAGTCTACAAGTTTGAAATGTGAACATTTCATTCCATGCAATGTGAATACTTCTTGAATTTCATTAAGAGCATGCATTTCACAGTTCACACAGGCACCTTCTCTTTGGTGTAATTTCCAACAACAAAAAATCTTCAATAAAATGAGATTTATTCTCATCCCATAATTTGTCTGCATTAGAAAGACATCCAAACACACACATATATATAAAAAGTTGCCATAGTTGTTTGGGCATATTCTGCTGATGACGCCACTTTCTTTCAGCTTCAGAATGTCGACAAAAACAACCAAATTCATGATCTACAATGATAGATCAAAACACACACATGCGATTTGCACCAGTGAGAGCTTTATATGTATCACACATGCATGAGTCAACGTTTATTTTTAAATTGCCAGTGTGCATCATATGTACCGGCCAGTCAGTTGGTTGGATGGTCATACGAATGGATGGTCAGTCACTTAGCCTTCTATATATAGATACAAGATTAATGCCTCACTTAATGGTTGCTCCAGTCCACTTTACCTCAATACAATTTTCAATACTTTCTTTCATCTTCTGTTATAATGTATCTTCTATTTTCTCTCATTTTCTACCATATTCAGAGTTAAAAACAATGGTTATAAGGGTACTTACCTTCTGTCATTTTTTAAAGAATTTCTCATAAAGGGAATCTGATTGGCCCAGGTAATCTTTTTAAAACAGGGATCAAGAAGAAGAACCAAGATGGTGGCATAGGTAAACACAGTACTCACCACCTCCCACAACCACATCATAATTGCAATTAAAATACAGAATAAGCATCATTCAGAATCACCTGAAATCTGGCTGAATGGAAGTCCTACAAATAGAGAATTAAAGAAAAAAGCACATTGAGACTAGTAGGAGGGACACAGGTGGAGAAAGGGCTGGTCCAACACCCACATGTGGCCTTTTTTTTTTTTAATTGGGAGGAATATCTTGGCTGTGGAGGCCTCCCATGAGGAGCAAAGGGTCACAGCCCCACACCAGACCCCCCAGCCCAGGGTTCCTGAACAGTGAAGAGAAGCCCAGTAACTTTGGGCTATAAAAACCAGTGGGGATTGTGGCTGAGTATCCTGGAGGCTGCTGGAGTACCAGGCAGTTCCTCTTAAAGGACTAGCACTGGGACTTACTGGGACTTGCTACCTCCAAGATCCAGTGCTGGGGCAGTGTCTTGGGGGAATCTAGGGGCATACAGGGAGGAATTGGATTGCCTGTCATCAGAGCAAGAACTCGAGGGCAGCATTCTCTCAGACAAGGGTGCTCATAGCAGTCATTGCTTCTATGCTGAGCTGAGCCCTCCCACCTTTGCAGAGCTGAGTGTCAGGTGCCATATCTCAGTCTTTATCAGATGTGGCACCTGCCCTGGTGATACCCTGAGACTTAACTGAGTTTGCAACCCAACCCAAGCTGTTTGCAGCAGCTTTTCCATATGAATGGCCTATCTTGGCTCAGGCTTTAGACTTTCTTAACATCTCTCAACAAAGCAGCAGCTGGTGTCATTGTGCCCCACACCGCTCAATAAGAGGCCCCAGGCCTGCAATAGCAACAGCCTGCTTTGCTTCGTAACTTACCCTCTCCTGGGCACTTCCAAGCCCAACACAAGTATCAGCCATCTTCAGATCCATCTGTAACTCCTGATGGGTGGCCCTAGGCAGGGAACAGGCAGTAGCTGACTTTGATTTCTAGGGAGTTCCCAGAGCCAGTGCACCCAGTGAACAGCTTCTGACCACACCAGATTACAACTCTACACATTCATGAGTGACCCACTCAAGGGTCAGACTCAGTGAGTACCAAAGCTCCATTGAAGCAAGTACTGATCCATAAGGGTGTCTCCTGCATAACAGCCCTTCTGCTGTAGTCACAGCTGGTCTTCACTGTCAATTGTCCTGGATGTCAAGTCCTCTCAGTGACACCAACAGCACTCAAGGCTCAACTATAACAAGAGTGCACACAGATTACACAGGGGCACACTAGAGTGCTGAGCTCAGGTGACTGAGGAGGCTGAGCCACTGGGCCATACAGGACACCTACTACATAAGGCCACTCTACCAATTCCAGGAGACATAGCAGCTCTACCTAATACATAGAAACACACACAGGGAAGCAGCCAACATGTGGAGATAAAGAAACATGTTTCAAATGAAAGAACAGGAGAAATCTCCAGTAAAAGAACTAAATGAAATGGAAGCAAGCAAACTATTAGATACTGAATACAAAACAGAGGTTATAAGGATGTTCGAGGACCTTAATGAGAGCTTCAAGGGACTTGGTGAAACTTTCAAGGACCTTAAGTGAGAATTGCAAAGACATGAAAAAGAATGAATCTGAAATTAAGCATAAACTTACTGAAATAAAGAATAATTTATAGGGATTCAACAGTAGAGTAAAGGATTCTGATAATTAAATCAGCAATTTGGAATATGAGGAAGCAAAAAAACACCCAAATCAGAATAGACTTACAAATCCAGGAAGCACAGAGAGGCCCAAACAACAGGAACCTAAAGAGGCACACGCCAAGACACATCATAATTAAAATGCCAATGGTTAAAGACAAAGAAATAATCTTAAAAACAGAAAGAATAAAGTAGTTAATTACCTAAAGGGAGCACCTATATGGCTATTAGCTGGTTTCTCAAAAGAAACTTTGCAGGCCAGAAAGGAGTGGCAAGAAATATTCAAAGTGATGAATAGCAAGGACCTTCAACCAAGATTACTCTACCCAGAGAGGCTATCACTTAGAATGGAAGATCAGATAAAGAGCTTCATAGACAAGAAAAAACTAAAGGAATTCATCACCACCATACCAGTATTACATGAAATGTTGAAGGTTATTTTTTAAAAATATGTTTTTATTGATTTTAGAGAGAGAGGAAGGGAAGGGAAGGGAGAGAGAGACAGTAGCATCAATAAGAGAGAAACATTGATCAGCTGCCTCCTGCACGCCCCCTACTGGGGATCAAGCCCAGAACCTAGCATAAATATCTCTTTAAGATTTTTTCTTATCAAAAATTAAAAATAAAATCCATTAAATGTGAAAACATCCCATATTGCAGATTTCCATGTGTTTGTCTGAACTTTTTATTTTATGCAACCATACAGAAAATTTACTGCATTCAAACTTTGGGAATATTAAGACAGAAGAAAATTATTGAATGATAAAATGCAAATGAATAGTGTTTATACTTAATCTTTTCAATCTGTATGCTTGAATATATTTTGACAATTATAATTAACTGGATGTTAGTTTGATAAAATATAGAGAAGTTTGGCAATCAGGCCACTGAATATTCAGTTTAATTATGTTGGTATGCACTTTTTTTGCTTCTAATTCCAAGGATCCATTGGTAAAATGAAAGCATATTTTGTGGTCTGTTATGCAGAAAATGTTTAATACAGTGTCTGATTTACTTTGTTAAATCTTCCTTATTTAATGTGCTTATCCATTCATGCAGAATTGGGTATGCTGCTCTCTGTTACTATGACATTACAATTAAACAGCTGAAACAAGAACAGCAAGACGTTCTGTAAAGGTTCATGAAACTCCCACAAAATTGTTCATAGTATATTGTTTTATTTTGTTTTGCAAGGACTATGAAAAATGCTAATTTGTTCTAAATATTTCCATATTGAAGAAGCTGGCAAATACAATAGCTAGTACAAATAATCATTTTGTTTCTAAAACTAACACTTAAAACAGATTTCTGATGTAGTGGAAATGATTGCTGTCATAACACTGATTATCTTTTAGAGTTGGAAATGAACATGAATTCAAAGAACCTAAATTTTATACAACAGAAAATGATATAGTAGAATAATATTTGTACATATTTGAAGTCTACATTGACTTTATCTGGGTATATTGTAAAACTCCTGAACATACATTATGCTCATAAATGTACTACTTCATGTAATTCTAGGTTAATCTTCAGCAGACTGGACTTTCTCCATTTTTAGCTATGTTTTACTGTCCAGAGTACTTGTGCTCATAAATTTTTATTGCCACTATGAGCATAGGCTTAGTGATAGAAAAATATTTTAATTCAAAGCAAGTTCTAACACCAGTTCTACATTTTAAAAATTTCCTTTGTAAGTCTGGAATTTATAATAAGGTGTTACTAATCTACTTCCTGAACTGTTATTGCTTGCTTTTCATGGTGTTAAGAGATATACATTCATACAGACATTATTATTTTCTAAGAAGGTCTCTTAACCTTAAAGAAATCAGAGTATCCATCGTTTATCTGTCACTCTTATTTTAGTTTATGCTAAAAAGTCAGTGTCTGGTTAGTTTGGTTGTTTACAATATGGTAAGATGAGATCCCAGGGTAGTAGATTCAGTTTGTGTGTGTGTGTGTGTGTGTGTGTGTGTGTGTGTGTGTGTGTGTGGTGTAAAATTATGTGACTGCTGGATCATAAACAATAATAATAACACTGACATCTGGGAAGAGTATATAATAGTTCTAATCCATATGGCCCATTACCACTCCTAGAAAATTTTTTGCTGTGTCCTACCGATAAGAATAAAAGAAATATCATTCTGTGTCAGATCAATAGTCCAGCCTAGTGTTTCCCAAAGTATGGAATCCTTATAGTTCACATGTATATTTATTATAAAAGATTTGAACAGTCCTTCAGTAAAGAAACCATCTAACTAATTGCCCTCTGAATGTATTTTATCATGAAACTCCTATTACTATCCTACAGAATTACTCTTTCCCAGAACATACTGGGAAAAAAGGTTGAACATGGCATTGAAAGGGGTTTCACAAGTGAATATTACAGATCATACCCCTTCAGCATTCAAGAAATATTTTATTAGGCTCCTATTCAATTATAGGCATTTCTCTAGATGCTTGGGATAGTTCAGTGAACAAAGATTTCTATCCTCCCACTACTAACTTTTATGACCCTTGAATTTATATAAGCTTTTCTTAACTATGTTTATATGAAGAAAAGTATATTTTATTTAAGAACAGATTATCTATGCTATGTTACTGCATAGCAGTACCATTAAGTCAAAATAAATATTTATTACCATGAAAAGTTATTTTTTGGTGACATTAATTTAAAACCCAGATATCAGGTCCTGGCCGGGTAGCTCAGTTGGTTAGAGTGTCATTCTGATATACCAACATTGTGGGTTTGATCCCCAGTCAGGGCACATATAGGAGGCAAACAATGAATGCATAAGTAAATGGAGCAGCCAATCTCTCTCTCTCTCTCTCTCTCTCTCTCTCTCTCTCTCTCTCTCTCTCTCACACACACACACACACACACACACACAATCGATCAACAAATACAAAATAAAACCCAATAGTCAGAAAAATATTGAAATTATCAATACAGTATTATATCATTGCAAATAAGAATTTAAACATTCACCAGTCTTTAGGATAAATTCTAAATGAGAAAATGCTAAAGCATCAAATATATGCATTTAAATCACTGACATGCCCTTGCTGGTTTGGCTCAGTGGATAGAGCATCGGCCTGAGGATTGAAGGGTCCTGGGTTTGATTCTGCTCAAGGGCACATGCCAGGGTTGTGGCCTGATCCCCAGTTGGGGACGTGCAGGAGGCAGCCAATCAATGATTCTCTCTCATCATTGATGTTTCTATCTCTCCCTCTCCCTTCCTCTCTGAAATCAATAAAAATATATTAAAAAATAAATCACTGACAGATATTGACAAACCACCTTCCAAAGGAATTGTATCAATTCCCACTTCCATTAACAATGTACACGTGTGCCTGCTTCCTCATACATTTACCAATACGGTGTGTTAGCAAATATTTTTATTTTTCCAGTCAGATAGGTGAAAGTCAGTATCTCCCATATCCTCACAATGATTACTACTGTTGCTGCTGCTGTTGCTACTACTACTACTACCAAAAGAATATGTTGACTGCTTACTATCAGTCAAATATAGTTCTATAAGTACTTTATTTTCCCCTCATAACCACCTTGGGAGGTAAATAACATCATTGTTGCCATTTTACAGATGAAGAACCAGAAGTTCTGAAAGGTTAAATAACTTACCTAAGACCATTCATTTGGTAAGTGATGGAACTGGGACTCAAACCTAGGAAGTCTGGTCAAGAGTCTGAATTCATAACCATTATCCATTTGTAGTAGCAAAAGACTAGGAAAAAACCATAACAAAATATCCATCAATAGAGGAATATTAAATAAATCATGGCATATCCATATAATGGAATTATAGGAGACCATTAAATATGAGGCATCCATGTATGTACTGAGAACACAGGATCTTCAAAATATATTAAGTGAAAAATAAAGGTATAAGGTGAAGAATAATGTTTACAGCATGCTGCCTTTTGTGTCTAAAAAGAGAGGGATTACTGCTACACACACACACACACACACACACACACACACACACACACACACACACAGCGTCTCTACCAGGATTCACAAGAAATGAAAAACAGTGTTTATCTCTGGAGAGGACAGCAGGGGGACAGGGAGAGCATAGAGACATTTTGGGTTGATTGGATTTTTTAATTAACCACATGTGCATTACTTGTCCAATTGCAAACACAAAACGAGCTGATGAAAGAAGTTTACTGAGTAATCAATTAATTTTATTACCATTTAAAATAGTACTCATGTTGTTTCTTGAAGACTTCCTATACTTTATTATTCAATTCAGCAGATTTGAAATTTTATTTATTTTTGACAAATTAACATTTTATAAATTTAAGGTATATAACATGATGTTTTGATATATTTATACAGTGTAAAGTGATTACCACAACCTAATTAATATATCCACCACCTCCCATAGTTACCATTTTGTATGTGTGTGGTGTGAGAACACTTGGTATCTACAATCTTAGTAAATTTCAAGTATGTAATATTATTGACCATAGTCACCATGCTGTATATTAGGTCCCCAGATCTCATTCATCTTATAATTTAATTTTGTCCCCTATGATTAATATCTTCCCTTTTCCATACTCCAGCCTCTGGTAAGCGCCATTCAACACTCTGTTATTATGAATTCAACTTAATATTATTTTAGATTCCATGTAAAAGTTAGATCATGTGATATTTGTATTTCTGTGTCTGGCTTATTTCACTTAGCATAACGTTCTCCAGATTCATACATGTTGTTGCAAATCACAGGTTTTACTTCTTTTTTAGGCTGAATAATATTCCATTATATGTATACGCTACATTTTCTTTATTCATTCATCTGTCAATGAACACTGTCAATAAGACTGCAATGAATATGGGAGTGCAGCTATCTCTTCAATATAGTGATTTGATGTGCTTTGGATATATTCCCAGAAATGGGATTTCAGCAGATATTTTTGAGTGCCTATTATATGCCAGGCAGGCACTGAATTATGTATGGGGAATATAATGATAAATAATATAGGCACAGTCCTTGCTTTTGTGGAACTTACCATCTATGAAAATAGCAAATAAAACAATATTTGATATTTCTAATCATGAAAAGTTCAACAAAGGAGGGGGATAGGGTGATAGCAAACTTAAGCTAGATTGTGGACTCAATGAAGACTTGCCGGAGTATGTGAAGTTTTAAATGAACTGTAAAATGAGTAGGACTAAGCTAGGAGAAAAGGAGAAGGATAAAAATGCACCTCAGGCACATGGAACAGCATGTGTGAAGACCCTGAAGCAGAAAGGAGCATGGGGTATTAGAGGAAATGAAGGTGAGCCAATATAACTGGAGCTTAGAGAGAAAAGGATAAAAGGTTTAAGATGAGACTGGAGAGTTTAGCAAGGCCTTTTAGACAATGTTTAAAATTTGTGAATGTATTTTTAAAAATTTCTTTATTGATTAAGGTATCACATATTTGTCCTCACCCCCCCCCCTCATTCCCATCCCACACCCCTCCCCACACATGCCCCCACCCCCCTGTTGTCCTTAACCGCTGGTTAGGCTCATATGCTTGCACACAAGTCCTTTGGTTGATCTCTCCCCTTTACACCCACCCTCCCCTACCCTCCCTCTGAGGCCCGACATTCTGATCCATGCCTCCTTGTTTCTGAGTCTGTTCTTGTTCATCCGTCTATGTTGTTCATTATTTTCCCTAGATGAGTGAGATCATGTGCTATTAGAAATACACTTATAAGAACCGAAAATGAGACAAGCAATAATGGTTATGGTGACAGGCAAATGAATCAGTCTGTAGTGAGTTTCTTTCTGGGCCAACAGTTCTTTTGAGACCCATTTCAATGTCCAACAGTTCCTTATGTGTACATGTCAGCACTGACATTACAGTTCTGGATGGTAGACAAATGGTGGTAATGCAGGTCCGACTCTCTATGGTTTGGTCCTGGGCAACCTGCAGTGCTGCACAGTTGTTAACTCCTAGTATGGGAAGGAGCAATGGGAAATCATGAAAGATATAGGTAGAGGAAGACATAATCATGTATAAATTTTTAAAAGTTTACCTGCAGTGTGGAGAGTGGACTGGAGAGAAGCAAGTGTAAATAAGGGGTCCAGCTGGGGCCTATTGTAATTGTCTAGGCAAGAGATTATGGGGGAAGTCTATAATGAGAGGTGTATATATTTACAATATATCTTTGAGATAAACCTGTCAAGAGTGGCTGATGAATTGTTTTAGGGGTGAAAGCGAATGTTATATCAGGTGCGATTCTTAAGTTTTTCACTTGAGTAATTGATAAGAAAGTGGTTCCATTTCTAAGGTAGGGAACACTGGGAAAATGGGTTTTGAAATGGGGTTGAAATGTTCAGGAGTTAAGTATTGAACATGTTCAGAAGAGATGTTGAGTAAGGGGTTGGATATATTGATCTGGAGCTCAAAGGAAAGACCAGAAATAAGGACTATTTCCACATCCCACAGTTGAAGAAACTTCTGAATAAAGGTAAATGTTCAGGTAATCATGGTTTTTCAACTCATGAAACCTCTAAGTACAAAATCAATGTTGCAGTGATTTAATAGGGCAGTTAATTTGTAGGTATCCATCATCTCATTTCATTATCACTTAGCCAACTAAAATATTTCAGTTCTCAAAAATAGATGTCCTTAGAATAATAGAAGAGATGGCAATTAAATGGTTTTACTTTATGCTATTTTATTGAAATTATCAGCTCTTATATTCATCTTTACTTTGCAAAAATTTACATAATTTGAAAGAAAAGTTATTTTGAAATTTTTCTCCATGCAGAGGCTTTACATTTTTCTAAAATTTTCCATGCCCAGAGAGGGTCTGATAGCTTCAGAGAAACAAAAGATAAATATATGCTGGCAACTTTATGTTTCTGAGGATCATGCTTTCTAGACTCAGTAAAAAAAGGGATTTGAAATTTGAGGCAAAATATATTGGAAAATCAGTACTACAGAGTATTTGTTTATTTTGGTTTATTCCACTAGATATAAATTTCATGATGACAGGCTTTTTTGTTGTCTGTTTTGTTTATTGCTATAATTTTAGCATATAAATTAGTGTCTTGCACATAGTAGGTACTGAATGAATATTTAAGGAAAACTGAAAATTAGTTATACTCATAGTGAAAAGAATACACACACACACACACACACACACACACACACACATATATATGTATGCATATATACATACACATATATATCCAAAGTAAGATAGAATAATTTTATTTATCATGTTTTTAACCACCCATCTATGGTTTATCAACTGTTAGAAGAGATTTTTGAAAGTTTCCTGCATTTACCCTGGGAAAACTATTAATTTCCTTTTCCATTGGTGGTATTAAGAGTCTTACAGATCACATAGATAAGATATATTTCACTTCTGATAATACTCATGTACAATGCTGCTAATGATTAGGGCAAAACACAAGTTTAGAGATTTTCCATGGAACCTTAGCAAAGTAACAAAAGTATTGAGCATCTTCAAAATATGACACATAATAGTGGTCGCAAGTAGAAAGAAAGGTGAAGACAGTCCCTGTCTTCATAATACTTACCATATATTAGGGGAGTCAGAACTAAGCTCAGTTCAGCAAACATTTATTAAATTCCTATTGTGCCAGGCTTATGATAGATGCAGGAAGAAAAAGATAAATAAAGCATGGTCCTTGTCTTACAGGGGCTGATAATTTTGGCTGTTGCATATGTGGGTGTATATTTTTGTGAGTATGTATGGGGATATGTGTACTGTATAGGAACCAGTATAAATGCAAATACTTTCAGTGCAATATGGGAGGTTATGACAGAGTGGTAACACTATACAGGAAAATTTAATCCAATATAGGGAGGAGGTGAAAGGAGGAGATGGTAAAAGCCAAGCTCAATCTTGGGGAATCAATTTTAACTAGAGGATGTGAACATCATTCCACGCTGAAGGAACAACAGGGTGACTGGGGAACCACAAACAACTCCAGGACAGGTGATGTAAGGAAAGGTCCACTACTGCACTTTCTCTAAATTATTTTGGAACTCTTGTAATATAACTACACAATGAATTTCTGGGGTAAAAAATGTACCTTTCTTCACTCCCATGAACCCCCTCTTCTTTGCTTTGGTGGGGCTAGGGTGGGAGGAAGCTGACCTTGAAAATACTTGAGAGCTATATTAGCTCCTTGGCATAGACTTCCCAAACCCCATCATCAAATACATTTACTTTAATCACTTTACTGTAAAGGCTATTTTATGTTGATCATTTGTGCAGTAGCTTATCGGGAGAATCTTGTATATGTATAGAATACCAGGTTCTGAATCAATAAACGCTTATCAAGCAGCTAATATGCTTTCATATCTTTCTTCCCTCCTGTTAAGCAAGGCTAATTTTGCAAATATATAGTCAGGGTGGCTGTTTGGACTAACTAGAACAAGTAAAGACGTGATGAGGGTTCCATTCTGGCGAAACTAGAGCCAGAGATTTTTCCTGGGCTTTTCATGGGAAAGACATAGAGGCGAAAAAGATAAAGCATATAATTTGAAAGTATTGGTGTGAAAAATCATGCTTCGGGATCAAAACGAAAGTACATACACACACACACCAGGATGGAATGAAAATGTCCTTTGTTCACAGAGCAATCCCTTTTCAATTTCTCTCTGTCCTGGGTGTCTCCTAACAATTCTTGATTCATCATTGTCAAGGGGTACACAGGTCTCCCCACATTCATCCTAGCCATCGTAATAAAATCGACATCTCTTTTCTATTCCAAACCTCCCAGGCTAAACACGCTACTGCACTCGGCCTGGAAAATGAATTGAGCTTTTAACATTCGAGCAAACATTGCAAATAGAATGCTTAGCTACTTGGACCCGCCATCCAAGAACTACAATACCCAGAATGCACTGTTTTCTCTTCCGCTTTCTACCAAGGCAATGCCTAACTTGATCTCATTTTCACAAGCAATAGTCACATGACATATTTCCTGTCAAGATGGCGGATGATCTCCCTTCGGAGTTTGATGTGATCGTAATAGGGACGGGTATGTTGTGGCTTTGGTACTTCCCTGACAAAGTATTGGAAGTCTGTTCCTACCAACTCTCTCAGTGGCGAGGGTTGGCGAGAAATGCCAGGGGTTGAGCATGGGAGGGAGGACGGAAAGGAAGTGAGGTAGTGGGGATACAGCGCAGGACTTGCAGCTCCAGGGAGGGGCTTGGGACCCCTGGTGCTTAGCGCCATTTGAGTAGGGGTCGATCCGGTCGATGCCGAATGCCGAGGTTGGTTGCTGGGGGTGATACCTGTAATTTCCTTAGAGTGGGGTGGGTTTGCAGTGTCATGAGAATGGAGGGTCGGGATTTTATCAATGGAGACGCCTTTGGCATGACATGATTCCTTCCTTGTTGATTTCAAGGTGATATTTCCCATAATGTTGTCTCTCCATTTCATAGGAATGTTTCATAATCCTAGGGTTCAGTGCAGCTCGGATACCGCTGAATCCTCAGTTTTTCGAAAAAGATGCTCAGTTGTTATCCGTGTGCGTTTTAATTTATCAGGGCAAGGAAACGAATTCGTTTCTATTGTGTTGAGAAGTGTAGGTAATTGTGTTTTTTGAGGTAGCCATTATTTCTGCTTTATGATGCAGAAAGAAATAATTTTGTTTTCTCATCCCTCCTCCCTGCCCACAACTAAATGAACTGAGAACAAGCTACTGCGAATTCCAGTTCAGATGTGTGATCTTAGCTTCCCCTTGTTGTCCCACCATTTTATTTTCCATGTTTTGGGTGGAGCCAGAAACCCCTTTGCAATTTCTAGTTAACAAATTATATGTACAACACATGGCAGAAGACATTTGGCAGCAGTTGGTATTTTCTTTTTCTTAACAGTGTCAAGGATGGGTTTTAGATGTGGTGAAATAGATTGTTGGATGGTTTTTTTTCCTGTTTGCAGAATGTGGTAGGCTGGAGAAGCTCTGATGGATCAGACCTTTTCCATTGTGTTATTGAATTCAATTTCTTGTCTTCTCAAACAGTAGGAGCAGAAATGTTTCCAGATCAGGAGTAATAATAGCTACCTGTTTTCCAATGCTTATTATTTGCTAATTGAGGTGCTAAGCATTTTACAAGCTGTATGAAATCCTTACAACAACCTTATTAGAGTATGCATTTTCTAAACTTAAAATAAGAGGGAAGGGGCTTTGGAAAGGTTGCAGTTTGCTCAAGATCACACAGCTGGTAAATTTCCAAAGGCCCATCTTATCCTAGAAGGAGAATCAATGGTTCTGACTCTCAGTGTTAACTCATATTAGTAGAAATAATTGGGAAAATTTGGTTCTAGACCTGGCTTGGCTATTATTTGTCTGTGTGAATTGCAAGGGCTAGGTACTTAATTTGTCTGAGCCTCAGTTTCCTTGTTTTTGAATACAGGGAGGGTAAACTAGATAGTCTTAGTTGCTGCCTAACCAAAATTCTCTTATTCTAGTTGCACCTGGGTAATTATTCTCAGCACAGCCAAGATATGTTGACTCCCATCCTGAAAACCGCATGACTGCAAATAACTAGTCTGTAATTGCTGTGAATAGATATTGGAAGAAGCCAATAGACTATTCAGTTATTCTCTCCAGTCTATCCTAAAACTGAGAACAACATCCGTTTTAGAGTAGTTGTTGTACCATACTTGAGTTCTATATAATTGCCTTTCTTTTTTGTTACCTAGGAACTTGGGGTGTTTTAAAAATTTTTATTGAATCATTGATTTATTTTTCCTTATCTGGATTGAAATTAATTGATGATTGATAATTCTTATTATTAAATGCTGTTCTTATAATAAACTAGAGGCCCAGTGCATGAAATTCGTGCACAGGTGTGGTCCCTAGGCCTGGCCGGTGATCGAAGCGCAAGTATCTGGCATGGAAAGGCAGGTCCCAGCTGACTTCTGGGCCCTGGGCAGCACCTGGGCCCCCGGGCCCCCGCGCGCCCCCCTCCTCCTGAGTCTCAGCGCCTGAGTCCCCACATGAAGATGCGGCGAGCACGGCTGATGCCACGGGCCGGGGTGCAGCATGGGTTTCTGGGCCGCCCAGTGGTGCTGCATGGAAGCCGGGGGGCGGGGGGGGGGGGAGGGGAGGGGTGGGGCAGCACGCTCTCTCCTGGTTGGCCTTGCAGACTGGCTCCTGCGCTAACCCACGGGGAGCCTGATGGGCCGCTGTGGTCCCGCTCACCCAGAAGAGGCCACACGGGTGCGGAGTGGGCTCCTTGCGGGCTCCTGGCACTTGAGCCTGGGAGCTTCCCTGGCACACGAGCCCTGGTGTCCCGGGGGAGGTTAGCAGGCGGAGTGAGAGCAAGCTCAGCAGACACCCTGCATTCTCACCGCACCTCCATCCCCGTTTCCCGGACCCCCAGGTAGCTGGTGAGAGGTCGCAGCGCATTGGCCCCTGGTGGTCAGCGCACATCATAATGAGTGGTCGAACTCCCAGTTGAACGACCGACAGAGGGGACAATTTGCATATTAGGCTTTTATTATATAGGATATTTTGCCATGTGATTCAGTTTACAATATGGACTATATCCATCGTGTTGGAGTATGTTATGATAGAGGTAGGAAGATACTGTGATTGATCCAGAAAATTGCATCATGAGGCATCTGGTATCTGGGAAAAGATTCATGTTAGATTTATTTTAGTGAGAGTCATGTTATTACTCAAAGTATGGGAAGAACTTATTTGAAGTTAATATTAAAAAATTATGTTTTTATAGTCACTTAATGGTGAACATATTCTGAGTTTATCAAGCACATTGCTTGAATTTATGATATGAAGGTGTTTTTTTTAGATATGTTAAAGTGAAAAAAATTGGATAAAAGTTATTTCCCCAATAAATGATTCTAATAAACTCAATCATTAGTTAATTGGAATTATTTTTAATATATTTGGAATATTTTATTTCTGAAATAGTTTGCTGAAGGTAGCCTTTAAACGCTGCTTTACTAAATGTACTAGCTTGAGTAAATCAGGCAAAGCAGTGTTTCATAGCTTAAGTTTTACTGACAAAAGCAGAATTAATCATGCATATATCAGAGACATGAATGTGCTTTGAAATGTAATTTTTCTCTTTTTAAATATATTTTTTATTTCAGAGAGAGGGAGAGAGAGAGACAGAAACATCAATGATGAGAGAGAATCATTGATCAGCTGCCTCCTGCACACCCCCTTCTGGGGATCGAGCCCACAACCTGGGCATGTGCCCTGACTTCCTGGTTCACAGGTCTACACTCAACCACTGAGCCACTCCAGCTGGGCTGTAATTTTTCTTTTAGCAGATTTAGTTCTAGCTAAAAAATTATTAACAGGTAATTGATTCATCAAGTAAAATCTCTGGAAAATATTTTAAATCCCTATCACCTTGAGTAATTTGTATTTTTTTTTTCATTTTTCATAGTACAGGGTTTTTCTTAAGATCATGTTTTGAAGAAATTATGGGAAAATAAAGTTTTGTATGTATTTTCTTAGTTAAATCCATTTCCTTTTGATTACAAAATACAGGAAATATCTCTGGAACACCTCAAGACAGAGAAATAAGATAAAATACTTGAACCATGGAAAATATAGACAAGATGGAATAAGGAAGGAGAACCAACTGAAATCTCAAGGAAGAGGACAAAAATAGATATGTGATAAGTGTCTAGAAAGTGGCCTTTAATTTGGGTACACAGTTGTCATTTTCAAGACATTTTGCAATTTGAAAAGACATTTGAATGTTAATTTTGTGGGTTGTAGAGAAGTATCATTGGTTTCAGGTTAAAAATAGTCCCAGTAACATAACACCTCACTGGAGGTAACTTATCTGGCAACCTCTGTAACCTTCAATCTGCAGCAGAGTCACCAACTCAACAGTAGAGCAGTCAAGATGGAAGTTGCAAGAGCTATATGGTAATACAAAATTCTTATATAGGGGAATCCCTCAGGCTCTCACTTAGGGCATTTTAATTCTTTCTTTAGAAATGGTTCTAGCATTCTCAGAGTATATTAGAAGCATCCTATTAGAAGATAGAGGAAGTGTTATCAGCTTTTACAAAAGCTGTGTTTGGGTGTGGGGTGCCATTAGACATAAGCAACAGTTCATATCTTTATGGCGAAGGGACGAGTCTAATACCTAAAATGCAAACCTACATCAAACAGTACAATGGTCTGGGACCATTTAGTGTAGTGAAAAACGTTCATTTGTCAGTGTTTTCAATCCACATTTACTGAAAACATAGCCCCTGCCCTTGTGCAGTTTATCTATTCTAAGGAACTATTTGTGGTTCCTGACAGTTACATCCTCAGAGCTATTCATAAGCCAATGTGGGTTTATCATTGCATACTTCTTGCTTTCTGAAGGCCACATACCGATGCAATATGCATCCCTTTCCTTTCTCAAGTACACTACACAAGTAATATTTTGGACTTCTTCTCCTAAGATGGGTTGTGGAATAGGCTAGCTTAAAATTTTTTTTTTGTGGAGGATAAACACATAAATCCTTTTTATGAGTCTTACTGCTAAAGATTATGAGGAAAGAGATGAGATAACCAAAATAACACACATGGAAATTACAAGTGGTATTGCTCCTAAATCCTGACTACCTTGCTAGATAGAACTCAGGATCTATCCTCTATCTATCTATCTATCTATCTATCTATCTATCTATCTATCTATCTATCTATCCATCCATCCATCCATCCATCCATCCATCCATCCATCTATCTATCTATCTATCTATCTATCTATCTATCTATCTATCTATCTATCTATCTAAAAAGCTAATATGCAAAACGTCCCCTCGGGAGTTCGACTGGGAGACCGAGAGTTCTATCGCTCGCTATGATGTGCGCTGACCACCAGGGGATGGCGCGGAACAAAGGAAGGCCCTGGCTGGCAGCTGGCAGCCAGGGAAGGAAGGCCCTGGCCAACAGCCGAAAAGAAGGCCCTGGCTGGCATCTGGAAGGCCCCGATCGGCCCTGATTGCTGGCCAGGCCTAGGGACCCTACTTGTGCACGAATTTTGTGCACCAGGCCTCTAGTAGTACAATAATAGATATGGCATAATGGGAATCACTTGACCTTCCTACTGAGTGACTTTTGGCAAATTGCAAAATCTCTTGGGACATCATTTTGTTCATCTGCAAAGTGAGATATTTGATTAGGTGATCTCTAAGGTAGGCATCTGCCAGCTCTAAAATTTACTGTTATGTGTACATAATTATGACTCTGGGTCCTTGAGAAAAGGCTAGATTCCGTATAGTTCTTGTAAGAAGTCAGGTCAGTGTTTAATATACCTTACCACATTTTCTATCAAAGTGGCTCATAAAAAACATTTTCTTGAAAATGATAAGCTGTTTTTATCATGTAGGCAGCACAGCTCCATTCCTTGATGTTAGTGGAGAATCAAAAATGTTAAGGTAATTAGCCTTTGGCTGGCAACCCATTGACTATAATGCTTATGTTGGTGGTAGGTACCTACACTTCTTGAAACATTGGGGGATAGCAATACTGCAGGAGGTATCAAAGAAACTGATATTTATCAAATACCTATTTGTGCCAGTTTCTACCAAGTGATTTCCCTTATATATATCTCATTTAATCTTCTTCTAGGAAGTCTATATGTGGTTCTAACATCACAGGATGTCTATACTTCTTCTGCTTGTATTTCCAAACATCCATGGACCCTAGAGCAGAGTTTTTTTCCCTCTCCTTTTTATAAAATATTTATTTATTTTTTAATCCTCACCTGAGGATATTTTTCCATTAAATTTTAGAGAGAATGGAAGAGAGTGGGAAAGTCAGAGAGAAATATCGATGTGAGAGAAACACATTGATTCGTTGCCTCCTGCATGAGCCCCAACCAGGGCCTGGGCTGGGGGAGGAGCTCAGGGAAAAGCCTGCAGCCCAGGTACATGCTCTTGACTGTAATCAAACCCAGAACCCTTCAGTCCCCAGGCCTATGCTCTATCCACTGAGCCAAGCCGGCTAGGGTGTTTTTTTTCTCTTTTTAATTGAAAGATGTCACCTATTTTCGGGTCGTGAAATCAATTTCAACATTTAAAAAATATGTAGAATAGATCAGAATATATTACATGTAGTAAGCATGAGTATAGTTTTATGAAACAGTTCATATGTGTGTAGTAGATCACTATGTAAAATACAGGGTGGGGCAAAAAGGTTTACAGTTGAGTATGTGAAACAGAGTTCTTCTATTATTATTTATTAATTATATTATTTTCCATAGGAACAACTATAAACCCTGTATATACATATGTTTATATATACCTGTATATATTTAGAATACAGATAAAATAATGAAAGTGGTAACAAGTTTTACCTTGGCAATGTATTGAACAGGGCAAGATAGGCGTCTTTCACTTTTTCTTGTTTGTGTTAAGCCTCACCTGAAGATATGTTTCCCCCCATTGATTCTTAGAGAGAGTGGAAGGGAGGGGGAACAACAGAGAGAAAAACATGTGAGAGAGACACATTAATTGGTTGCCTCCTGCACATGCCGCAACTGGGTCTGGGAATCCAGCCTGCAACTGAAGTATGTGCCCCTGACTGAAATTGAACACACATCCCTTCAGTCCGCAGGCCAACTTTCTGACCACTGAGCAAAACAGGCTAGGGTAGGATCTTTCACTTTTTACATAATTTTATTCTGTCCAGCTTGATTTTTTTAAAACAAGCATTTGTTACATTCATTTTTAAAAGCACAGATATTAAAAATGAAAGGAGTCCTTAGAGTTCACCCAGTGTATCTAGAGACCATGATCACATAATAAGAGAGTCCATAATAGATTTAGTACTCCTGACTCCCAGTATGTTTTCTATTAGACCCTGCTGCCAGGATAAGTAACTGTCATCTACACTAATAAAAGAGTAAGATGCAAATTGACCGTACCTTTGCAATGCCCACCAGCCAATCAGGAGTGAGTATGCAAATTAATCAAACAAAGATGGCGGGTTAATTTGTATACGCAGGCGCGAGTGGCTGGGGGCGGGGCGGGACACTTGCGTCATCACCATGGCAATGACGCAGGCATTCCGAAACGCCCCAGCTGCTCCGGGCCTCTGGGCAGCGTGGGAAGGTGGAAAAGAGGCTCTGAGCCAGAGCAAAGGCGGTGCTGGCAGCCAGGGGAAGGAAGGCCCATTCTTGCATGAATCTTTGTGCATCGGGCCTCTAGTTAATTAATAAGGCTCTACCTACTGCCCTTGAATATTTATCATTTCTAATCCTCACAACAACTTTACAGGATTATACTGGTAAAGAAAAAAGTTCAGAAAGAGCTTTCTCTAAACTAACACCACACCATGCTGTCAGAGCGCAGCACAAACTCATGAAAAGAATGGGAGGCAGATTCCCAGCCTTCTGTGGGATGTTCTGGGTAGTTTTTAAGCTTTGCATAAACCTTCTCCTTGAATTGCAAATGTTTATATTGCCTTAGTATGGTTCCTAAGAAGAAGGAGAGATTATGGGAAGAGAAAGAAACAGCAGAGGAGGGCAAGGCTCCTGCTCCTTAGGCTTTCAACCAGCATTCTGAAAGCTGCGAGTTTGCCTGAGTGATGCACCAGGTCTTAGGAGTTGGCTGTGAAAAAATGGTGGACAGACACTGAACCTGGTGTTAGACACAGACTTGAATTCTGGCTTTGCCATTTTCTATTCCATAAACTTGGGCACCTTATTATTTCACCTTACCAAGTTTCCTCAATTGTAAAACAGAGATAAGAATAGCAAAAAGGAAAGAGAATAGTCACATGGCTGTGGTTAAGATTTAATGACATATTATCTGAGGATTGGGATCTGCATGTAGGTCATAGGACAGGAATTTTCCTCTGTAGCATACAGCCCCTCTTCCTATATGTCTGTCTTGTCTCTCTGTCTTATCTATCTATTTATCTATCATCAATCATCTATCTCTATCTACCTATCATCAATCATCTATCTATCTCTACCTATCTATCATCAATCATCTATCTATCTATCTATCTATCTATCTATCTATCTATCTATCTATCTAATCTTTCTGTCTATCTACACATTTTTTTTGGGGGGGAGGGGTGGCCAGGGGCAAAATGTTTTAAAGTTTGGGAATGAAAATGGTATTTCAAAAGTCCTTTAGTTTTGCAAGTGCTATACCATCCATATATTTTGTTTATTTTGATATGTATACATCTCATTTCAGCAATATATATAGTGGTAGATATCATGGCTCCAAAATCGTACAACCTCAGATTGAATGAGCAATGCCTCTTGTGTTCTTTAATGTCCAAGTTTCATTTTTTAAATTTCTAAATAATGATTCAATGAAATAATTCCTGTAAAATGCTTAGTGTTTGCTCAGAAAATGTAGTTGATTTTTATAGCCCATAATACCATTATAGAAGTACTTTCCAGAAAGAGCTCATGTTTTCCACGGAGAGCCCTGGGAAGATTCCCCTGTTTGAGTCATCATCTTCTTCCTCTTCCCTTTGGCCGCTTAGTGGGGAAAAACCTTTGTGTGTCTTTTACCATTATTTCTATTTTTTTGTTTAGTGGTTTATAGGTTTTATATTTTTTCTTTATTCTGTTTTGTTCACCAGCTTGCGTCATTTGTTTTGCCTAAAGGTTTTGAACAAATTTATCTTATTTGGAGTATAGCATGAAACTGTTAATGTGAGAATGCAGAAGGAGCTAATGAAAGCCTACAGATTTTGGTGTTATGAAAAAATTCTTTGCAATTCTTCAGGTATTTACTGATGGAGGAATATGGGTTTTTTTTTGTTTGTTTGTTTTTCTGCTGTCAGAAAAAAGGCTGTCAATACCTAGAAAAGTAAAGGGAGTTATCTGACTCTGGACAAGAATCTGTGGGAGAGGCTTTCCCTTCCCTGTAAATCATAAGTTTGAACCAATTCCCCAGATACAGTCGCATCTGTTACCAGAGTTCCCTCTGCAGCATCATTTTCATTTGCATGCCTCTTGTCATTTTCTCCAGTGTTCTCATGATGTTTTGGATAACTCAGGCTATAGCAATTAAAATAAAATATGGCTGCTCACCATCACATTCTCATGTTTAACATAAAATCCCAATCACAGAAACAATTATAACTTCATGATTGACCTGTTATACTAAATTATCTTCTATTCAGTTTTAGTGCAGAGTCTTTTAACTGAAAAGTTAGGCTGTGTTTGCTTTGTATGTAAATGGTTTTAGAAGTACAGTAGACTAAAAGTTACCATTAGTTCCCACTTTATATTTATGTATATATTATAAAACCATATATATATATATATATATATATATATATATCAGATATATATATGGTTTTGTAATACATTTGAGATGTAATATATATATCAGATATATATATATATGGTTTTGTAATATATATATCAGATATATATATATATATATATATATATATGGTTTTATAATATATATATCAGATATATATATATGGTTTTGTAATACATTTGAGATATATATATATATATATACACACACACACACACACACACACACATATATATATATATATATGATATATATTTATGGCCAAGAAAGTAGAGATACTTTGAAAGATCCATTTATTGTCTTTTTGCTTTTCTAATCTTATTAAAAGGCAATGTAAAAAGAGATAATTTATCACACATACTGATTTCTCAAAGCATCATGATTATGAGAACTCTCATGTTTTCATATTGAGACAAAGCATCGTGATTATGACAGCTCTCATGTTTTCATATTGAGACTATTTAAAAAATAGTTTGCAAATAGACAGGAGAAGGGACCAGGGACAACTTGGCCAGTGTGGTGCTTAGCATTAAGTGTTTCATATTGGATTTTACCAAGAGCTTAAGTGGGTAATGCCATACTACTTGACTGGCTTGTTTTATATCACATTTAGAAAAGTACCAACATCTGCTTTTTTCTTCTGAGTACTGTTCTTACATATCTTTATTTGTCCATCCCAGAGTTCATGTTGTTACAATGACCTTAGTTATTAGCATTTTTCATCATTTTATATTGTTTTGGAATGTTTTGGGTCATATATTTGTGATTGAAATTTGCACATTTGTTAAAACAACTTTTCTATATAGGATTTAAAATAATTATCATAGAGAAGTTTACACAAGCTAAAATATAGAGAAATAAGGTCTTATATACAGGTTTCGGGCATATCAGGAAGTTGTCGAGTTGTGAGTTCTAATCCTCATTTTTCTAGGAATTGCGTTACTTTGGCATGAGCTATCTAAGCCAAATACATGACAGTTATTAATTTCAGTACCTATAATTCACTGTTAAACATATGAAAAATATTTCCTAGTGCTTATTATATGCCAAATATTGTGCTAATATCTTTAAATGCATTATCACATCTAATTGTCAAGATAACCTTGTTTGTGGTAGGTACCGATTATCTCCATTTTACAAATGTGGAAACTAAGGCTTAGTTATGTTTGAAGTAGGTCAAATTGTTAAGACTGTAGTTAAGTTTGACGTAGGTCAAACTGTTAAGACTGGAGTTCCTTTGACTAAAGCTGAGGTATTAGATTGAGCTTGTTGGATTCTTCCAGGTAAAAAAAAAATACCTTATACTATCAATATTAGATTAGTGTGCCCTAGCTTAGGAGTTGGCAGTTGCTTTATTTTTGGGAGTTAACTTTTGTTGACATCAAAGCCTGATGCCAACAAAGTCTTGTGGTGTTAACTCCTTATTGATAACATGACATCTGTGTCAGCTTAGAAACCTTTTGATGAAGGTGAACAGAATGACCTGGTTATGTATCCTTTAAAACTGGGAATAAAAAGAACCACAGCCACTAAAATAATGGCAAGAAATTGGATAAAAGAATACAGTCATATATCAACTGATAATCTGTTTCCCTAGAAATTATTCATTGATTCCAAGATATATAATTTCCCACTGAAATAAAACCATTGTTAAAAATTACCTATAGGCTGTTTGTGTATGGTAGGGTTTGCCAATTTATGTGTTTTTAGTTTTCTTCACTTGTTACATTAAATTTTCAAGATCAAGTATGGAACTCATCATGTTTATGAAGCTTTTCTTTTTTTGGTTGACTATTATTTTGGTTCCTACAATTTTCAACAATTGTCAGCACTTACAGTGGATGCATCTTAATTGACCCTTTTTCCTTAAAGGGTCCTGTCATTAACAAATAATAACAATAAAACTTTTATGTATATACTTCTAGACCTTTTCTCACTTTATGTGTATAGATGTATGTATACTTTTCTATATTTATAAAAGTGTAGCATATTATAGGTGCTGTTTTGAAACCTTCAATTTTTCACTTCATACTATGTCATGAATATTACTCCATGTAAAACAAATATTATACATCAGTGTCTTTTTTAAAGACTTTTTTATTTGGAGATAACTGTAGACTCACATTCAGTTGTAAGAAATAATATAGGAAGATCCTTTATATGCTTCACCCAGTTTCCCCCATTGTTGAGTAATATCTTGCATAACGATAGCATAATCAGGAAATTTACTTTACCCAATGATCTTATTCAGAATTTCAGTTTTCCATTTACTGTGTGTGTGTGTGTGTGTGTGTGTGTGTGTGTGTGTGTGTGTATGTTGAGTTCTGTGCAATTTTATCACATAATGTAGATTGGTATGAACACCACCACATTCAGATACAGAAAAGTTTCATTATAGGCATATCTCATGGTACCTTTTTATAGTCACAGATACCTTCCTCCCCCCATCTCTAAGCCCTGGCAATCTCTAATCTGTTCTCTAACTCTATGATTATGTAATTTAAAAATATTATTAAGTGCCATTTTAAATAGATGCTTAGAAAATATTTTCTATAAATGTTCTGACATTTATTTTAACAAACAACTTTTTTTGACATTTAAGGTTTTCAATTTTTCACTTTTATAAGCTAATGCTTTGATGAACACGTTGTACCTAAATCTTTTGTACATATTTAATTATTTCCTCAGGATAAATACTAGAACTGTAATTGTGGCTTTGAATTTTTAGGGGATGGTTCAGTAACACTTCTGATTTTTATAGATGAACTAGAGGCCCGGTGCACGAATTCGTGCATGGGTGGGGTCCCTCTGGGTAGCCTGCAGGGATCAGGCAGAAACCTACAGTCCAACACAGCCTGCAGCTCCTACCTGCTGCTCCCGCTCATCCTGGCCCCACTGTGCCTGCTGTGGGCTCGCACCCAATCAGTCCCAATCGGGAGAGGCTTGAGCTGCCGCAGCAGGGCTTGCCAGCCATGAGCCCTGCATCTGCCACCCTCCCAAGGGGAGTGGCCTGCGGGATTGGGCTGAAACTGGCTCTCCAACATCCCCCGAGGGGTCCTGGATTGCGAGAGGGTGCAGGCCAGGGTGAGGGACCCCACCGGTGCACGATGGGGCCAGGGAGGGACCGTGGGAGGGCTCCAGGTCATGTCCGGCCCATCTCGCTCAGTCCTGATCAGCCATACCCCAGCAGCAAGATAACCTACTGGTCAGAGCATCTGCCCCCTGGTGGTCAGTGCATGTCAGAGCAACTGGTCTACCGGTCGAATGTCTGCCCCCTGGTGGTCAGTGCACAGCATAGTGACTGGTCGACTAGTTGACTGACTGCCCTCTGGCAGTCAGTGCATGTCATAGCCAGCGGTTGAGCAGCCTTAGCATATCATTAGCATATTATGCTTTGATTGGTTGTTTGGTTCTGCTATTCGGTCTATTTGCATATTACCCTTTTATTATATAGAATTGCCTTAAGGAAAGTTTGCCAATCTATATTCTCACCAGCAGAGTATGAAAATGCTTATTTCCCCATATTCCTTCAACATTAGCTATGAATGTCTAATTCTTTTTAATTCCTTTATTGATTAAGGTATTACATATGTGTCCTCATCCCTCCATTAGCCCCCCAACCCCCCTCACTCACGACCTCAACCCCCTGTTGTTTGTATCCATTGGTTAGGCTTATATGCATGCATACAAGTCCTTTGGTTGATCTCTCCCCCTTACCTCCACCCTCCCCTACCTTCCCTCTGAGGTTTGACAGTCTGATGAATGTCTTATTCTTAATTACTGTCAACTTGATAGCCAAAAAAATGTTTCCTTGTTTGAATTTGCATTTTCAGATCATAAATGAGATTGACTAGATAACTTTCCCTGTTGAAATATCAAACAAAAGGTAATATATAAAAAAGTTATAGCACCTACTGTGAAAAATAGCAAACTGGGGGAAAAAAAGGAAAATGGAGTGGGAGTATTTGCAACTCATAACAGGACTAATTACATAAAAAGAGTACTTTTAAATTTTATGTGAATAGTATCAGTATTTCTATAGATAACTAGGTAGATAATTTAAATAGGCAAGTGAAGATTCAAATAGTCAACAAACTGTTGGGAAAATATTTTTGCTTATTAAGAATCAAATGCAAAATAAACTAATAATTAAACATCATTAAATTAAAAGAGCAATAGCTAATTGTTGATGAAATTGTATTCAGTCGATATGTATAAATAACACTTTGGCAACGTAATATGAGTTTGTACTAAGAATTGTAAATATGTTCATTCCCTTAGACTACAGATCAAAGAATTTATTCTGAGAAAATCTTTCAACACAGGTGAAAAGCAACAAGGGTGACAACATCTATTTTAAAGTTGCTTGCCATAGTAAAATTTGAAAATAATATAAGTGCTATATATTAAAGAACACCAACATCTCAAAGAAGGCTGGATAACGGGTGAAGTAGGCAGTCTTACAGTATGGCCCAGGATCTGGTCCATATATTTCTTTTTTATTATACATATCTTATAGGCAAATGAAGTATATGTGTGTGTACATATGTGTTTTTATTTATTTCAGTGAACAATAATAAAGTGAATGGCATGTATGTATGACCCAGCTAAAGAAAAAGAACATTACCATTACCTTAAGAAGCTCCTTGTGTGACCACTGTCAGCTATCTTCCCTTCTTTTCCCACAGATGTAACCATAATGGTAAATTGTATTAATTGTTCCCTTGTTGTTGTTTTTGAATATATTTTTATTGATTTCAGGGAGAGGAAGGGAGAGGGAGAGAGAGATTTAAACATCAATGATGGGAATCATTGATCGGCTGTTCCCTGCACGCCCCCGACTGGGGATCTAGCCTGCAACCCAGGCATGTGCCCTTGACTGGAATCGAACCCAGGACTCTTCAGTCCACAGGCTGATGCTCTATCCACTGAGCCCAACAGGCTAGGGCCCCCTTTTTAAAATTTTTTTTAAAATCACATGTGTAATGTATCTGTGAACAATATATTAACTTTATCTGTTTTTGACACTTGTCTAACTTTTGGAATTTTACTTTATTTATTATTTCTGTGACTTGCTTTCATTGATCAGGGTTATGCTGGTGAGATTCATTTGCAGAGATGCATATAGCTGTAATTACCATACACACACATACGTACTGCTATTAATATAGTATTCTAAGTTTGCAAATATTCAACTTCAATATTAGGTTATGCCTATTTACTAAAATAATTCTATTTATTTGCCCTTTAGTTTTTCAGATTTTCAAGCCCCCCTCAGGAAATACATGATGCTATAAGCATACACATTTATCACAAAATGTGATCATTCTGTACATACTGTTCTGCAGCTTTTTCAGTCAATAATCTTCATTTTTCTTTTTTTAAATATGTTTTCATTGATTTTTAGAGAGGAAGGGAGGAGTAGAGAGGTAGAAATATTGATGAGGGAGAAACATCCTGCATACTGGGAATCGAGCCTGCAACCAGGGCATGTGTCCTGACCAGGAATCAAACCAGTGACCTCTTGATTCATGGGTCCGTACTTAACCACTTAGCCACATTGGCCAAGCTTTACCTTTCTATTTATACCAGTATATTTTTATCTATTTAGTACACAAACTATTTTTGACTTTCCATAATTTTTCACTCCAGAATACCTTTTACAGCTGATATGTACAAGCTTGTGTCCAATTTTTATCATGTATTGTTCTATAAGTCTGTTTTATTCTAACATAGTTCTCTTTTTAAAAATGATGACTGAGATGTTGAAGAGACTGGGCTAGTGATCCTACAGAATGTTCTCCCTTTTGGATTTGGCTGCTTTCTTTCTTGTAGCATTATTTATCTTGTTGTTCTAGCCTGTGTTTTTCCTGTAAACTGAAAGTTCTGTCTAAAGTCTCCATGGCTTTAAGGTTAACATTTTTGGTTAGAGTACATCTTTAGTGATATGGATGTCATGTAGGATCATACCGGAAGAAAATATCAGGTTTACCCACCATGAGTGTTGCTAAGATTGACTCTGGTTAGGATGATGACAATCTGATGCCTCCATTGTATGGATACATGTTTCCCCCTGTGTATTGAAAATCTGTATACTGCTAATTTGGAACTATACAAATATTCAGTTTGATGCCACT
Organism: Cnephaeus nilssonii; assembly: GCF_951640355.1. NCBI lineage: Eukaryota > Metazoa > Chordata > Mammalia > Chiroptera > Vespertilionidae > Cnephaeus > Cnephaeus nilssonii. The sequence goes on from NC_137071.1 coordinate 27,371,780, forward strand.
TATTCACATAATTATTTTAATATAAATAGGTAATGATTATATAGATATTTTCATTAGTATTTGAAAAAATGATTTTTTTTTAGTTTTTTTTGATTTCTACATTTAATAGCTTCTACTGAATGCGAATTTATTAATTTACAAAAGGTAAATACCTTTCTAGCATTATTGGCATCTACCAGTTAGAGAACCCATTTTCTAGAATCAAGTCATTTGGGAAAATTAATTGTAAGGTTGCTTGGGGAGGTGGACAAAGAGATTTAAATGTTCTGAAGCAATAGAGCTTAAGAGCACAGACTCTGTAGCCAGACTTGCTGGGTTCCAGTATTAACTTTGCCATTTACTGGGTTTGTGACTTTGGGCAAATTACTTGACCCCTCTTTTTTAGTTATCCTCTCCTCTCCTGCCTTATGTAGATAAGTGGACAGATATTGGAAGATAAAAGAAAAGTGAAAAAAAATGTTACAGATCGGGTTATGGAATGATCACAATATTTTCTTTAGCATTGTATCTTATTTACAATGTAAGAGAGGAAATAAAGAAAAAAGTGTCATGCTGCTTTTTAGTTTTTTGTATTACTACCTTTATATTTTTGGAATTTTAAATCAATGTATTATTTATTAAATGGTTCTTTTATTTATTTACTAGAGGCCTGATGCACGAAATTCAAATTCGTGCAAGAGTAGGCCTTCCTTCCCCCAGCTGCCGGCACTGGCTTCCCTCTGGCACCTGGGACCCGGGCTTCCCTCCGGCTGCCGGCTTTGTCCAGAAGGTCGTCTGGAAGGATGTCCAGTCTAATTAGCATATTATGCTTTTATTATTATAGATTGTTATTAAATTTTTTAATGTTGCCATAATTGCAGATGTCCCCTTTTTCCCTGCCCTTTGCCTTCCTACACTCACCCTCACCTCCCCTTCTCTTCACCTTCACCAAACTATTGTCCCTGTCCTGTCCATGAGGCATGCATATATATTCTTTAGCTAATCCCTTCACCTTCTTTATCCAGTAACTCTCATGCCCCTCCCTTCAGGCATCAGCCAGTCTGACCCATGTATCCATGCTTCTGGCCCCATTTTGTTCCTCAGTTTATTTTATTCATTAGATTCCACAAATTAGTAAGATCAGATGTTATTTGTCTTTCTCTGACTGGCTTATTTCACTTAGCATAATACTCTCGTAGTCCATCCATGCTGTTTCAAAAGGTAAAAGTTTCCTTCTTTTTTAGAGCCATGCAGTATTCCATTGTGTAAATGTACCACGGCTTTTTTATCTGTTGACTAGAGGCCCAGTGCATGAAATTCATGCATGGGTAGGGTCCCTAGGCCTTGCCGGCTATCAGGGCCAATTGGGCCTTCTGGCTGCCAGCTGGGGCCTCCTTCATTCCATGCTGCCCCCTGGTGGTCAGCACATGTCATAGCAAGCAATCGAACTCCCGAGGGAGCACTTTGCATATCAGCCTTTTATATACTAGTATATAGATGGGCACTTGGGCTGTTTTCAGATCTTAGCTATTTATAATAATAAAAGTGTAATATGCTAATTAGACTGGCCAGCTGAACAACCTTCTGGATGTCATTCCGGACGAAGCTGCAGGGGCGAGGCAGAGGCCACTGCCACGGCAGGTGGGGGCTGAGGCAGAGTCAGTTAGGGGCAATCAGGCAGGCAGGTGAGCAGTTAGGGGTGATGAGGCAGGCAGGCGAGTGGTTGGGGCAATGAGGCAGGCAGGCAAGTGGTTAGGGGCGATGAGGCAGGCAGGCAGAGTGGTTAGGGGTCCTGGATTGCGAGAGGGTGCAGGCCAGGCTGAGGGCCCCAACCCCCTCGCCTGTGCACGAATTTCATGCATCAGGCCTTTAGTTGTAAATAACACTTCTATGAACATAGGGGTCTATATATTCTTTCTGATTGGTGTTTCATAATTCTTAGGATACATTTCCAGAAGTGGGATCTCTGGGTCAAAAGGAAGTTCCATATTTAATCTTTTGAGGAAACTCCATGCTGTATTCCACAGTGGCTGCATGTCTGCATTCCCACCAGCAATGCACTGTTTTGTATTAGTTTCAAGTGTACAACACAGTGGATGGACATTGAAGTAGGTCACAAAGTATTCCCTCTGCTAATTCAAGTGCTTACCTGGTATCATAGATAGTTATTATAATACTAGTGGCCCGGGGCATGGATTCGTGCTCATTGAAAGGAAATTAATTAGAGGAAATATTTTAATACCACTATTCGCCCTTTCTCTATAATAGAAGTGCCAATAGTTGGTCTTCAGATACAGTCTGTCAACAACGCCGCTTTCAGCTTCAGAATGTCAACAAAAACAACCAAATTCACGATTGACAATGACAGATCAAGACACACATGTGTAAGTGGTACCAGCGAGAGCTTTATATGTATCATGTGTGCGCAAGTCAATGTTTATTTTTTAATTGCCAGTGTGTGTCATATGTACCGGCTGGTCGGTCAGTTGGTCAGACAGTCAGATGGATGTACAGTTGGTCACTTAGCCTTTTATATATATATATATATAGATTGTTAATTATATTTCCTATGCTTTATATTACACCCCAATGGCTAATTTGTAATTACCAATTAGTACTTCTTAATCCTGTCATCTTTTAAAAAATATGCATTTTAATGTGCAAACACACTGGCAAGTGATATCATAAACCCTTTACGTTGATTTTATTTTATCCTTCTTGATAGTGTTTATGAAAATTCTTTTAATTTTTATTTCATTTATTAGGTTGACTTTGGTTAATAAAATTATATAGGTTTCAAGTGTAAAATTCTATAATCCATCATCTGTATATTGTATTGTGTTCACCACCCAAAGTCCAGTTTCCATCCTTCACTATTTATCACCCATTTACTCTCTTCTTCCTCTCCCATTCCCTTTTCCTTCTGGTAATGATCATAATGTCATGTGTTGTCTATGAGTATTTTTTATTAATCCCTTAACGTATTTTACCTAGCCTCTCAGTCCTCTCCCCTTTGGCAGCTGTCAGTCTGTTCTCTGTATCTATGAGTCTTATTTCTATTTTATTTCTTCACTAGAGGCCCGGTGCACGAAATTCGTGCACAGAGGGGGGGTGTCCCTCAGCCCAGCCTACATCCTCTCCAATCTAGGACCCCACTGGGGATCGGGCCTAAACAGGCAGTCGGACATCCCTCTCACAATCCAGGACTGCTGGCTCCCGACTGCTCGCCTGCCTGCCTTCCTGATTGCCCCTAAATCACTTCTGCCTGCCAGCCTGATCACCCCCTAACCACTCCCATGCCAGCCTGATTGATGTCTAACTGCTCCCCTGCCAGCCTGTTTGCCCCCAACTTCCCTCCTCTGCCGGCCTGGTCACCCCTAACTGCCATCCCCTGCAGGGTTGATTGCCTCCAACTGCCCTCCCTTGCAGGCCTGGTGCCTCCCAACTGCCCACCCCTGCTGGCCATCTTGTGGTGGCCATCTTGTGTCCACACAGGGACAGGACCACATGGGGGCAGCTATATTGTGTGTTGGGTTGATGGTCAATCTGCATATTACTCTTTTATTAGATAGGATTAGATTCCATATATAAGTGAAATCATGTGGTATTTGTCTTTTTCTGAATGGGTTATTTTACTTAGCATAATGCTCTCCAGGTCCATCAGGTTTTTGCAAAGGGTAAGATTTCCTTCTTTTTTAATGGCAAAGTAGTATTCTATTGTGTAAATGTACCACAGCTTTTTTTATCCACTCATCTATTGATAGGCACTTGGGCATCTTCCAAATCTTGGCTATTGTAAATAATGCTGAAATGAATATAGGGGTGCATATGTTATTTTCAGTTAGTATTTCGGGTTTCTTCAGATATATTACCAGAAGTGGAATCACTTGGTCATAAGGCAGTTTCATTTTTAATATTTGAGTTAACTCCATACTGCTTTCCACAGTGGCTATACCATTCTGCATTCCCACCAACAATGCATGAGGGTTCCCTTTTCTTCACATCCTCGCCAGCACTTGTTGTTTATTGATTTATTGATGATAGCCATTTAGACAAGTCTGAGGTAATAGATATCTCATTGTGGTTCTCATTTGTATCACTCTAATGATTAGTGCTGTTGAGCATCTTTTCATATGTCTATTGGCCATCTGTGTGTCCTCTTTGTAGAAGTGTCTATTCAGGTCCTTTGCCCATTTTTTAATTGGGTTGTTTTGTTTATGAAATTCTTTTTTTTAAATTTAATAAATCTTTATTGTTCAGATTATTACAATTGTTTCTCCTTTTTTCCCCCCATAGCTCCCCTCCACCCGGTTCCCACCCCACCCTCTGCCCTTACCTCCCCCCCCACTGTCCTCATCCATAGGTGTATGATTTTTGTCCAGTCTCTTCCAGTACCCACCACACAGACACCCCTTTCCCCCTGAGAATTATCAATCCACTCCCATTATATGCCCCTGATTCTATTATATTCACCAGTTTATTCTGTTCCTCAGATTTTTAATTCACTTGAGTTTTAGATTCACTTGTTGATAGATATGTATTTGTTGTTCATAATTTTTATCTTTACTTTTTTCTTCTTTTTCCTCTTTTTAAAGAATACCTTTCAGCATTTCATATAATACTGGTTTGGTGGTGATGAACTCCTTTAGCTTTTTCTTATCTGTGAAGCTCTTTATCTGCCCTTCAATTCTGAATGATAACTTTGCTGGGTAGAGTAATCTTGGTTGTAGGTTCTTGCTATTCATCACTTTGAATATTTCTTGCCACTCCTGTCTGGCCTGCATAGTTTCTGTTGAGAAATCAGCTGACAATTGTATGGGTGCTCCCTTGTAGGTAACTAACTGTTTTTCTCTTGCTGTTTGTAAGATTCTCTCTTTGTCTTTTGCCCTTGGCATTTTAATTATGATGTGTCTTGGTGTGGTCCTCTTTGGATTCCTTTTGTTTGGGGTTCTGTGCGCTTCCTGGACTTGTAAGTCTATTTCTTTCACCAGGTGGGGGGAGTTTTCGGTCATTATTTCTTCAAATAGGTCAGTGATGGGCAACCTTTTGAGCTTAGTGTGTCAAACTTCGCCCAAAAACTGAGCATAACTCGGGTAGTGTGTCACTTTGAGGAAAAAACATTATTTCGCAAATGTTTCATCCTCAGGAGCAGCAAATGTTTCATCCTCAGGAGCAGCAAATGTTTCATCCTCGGCATGTGGCCGCTGAGCCGCGTGTCATCAGAAATGGCTACGCGTGTCATAGGTTCGCCATCACTGAAATAGGTTTTCAGTGTCTTGCTCTCTCTCTTTTTCTGGCATCCCCATAATTCTGATGTTGGTACGCTTGAAGTTGTCCCAGAGGCTTCTTACACTATCTTCAACTTTCTGGATTCTCTTCTCTTCTTGCTTCTCCGGAGGAGTGTCCTTTGCCTCTTTGTATTCCAAATCTTTGACTTGATTCTTGTGTTCCTCTAGTCTGCTGTTGAGTCTCTGTATAATATTTTTTATTTCAGTCAGTGTATGTTTAATTTCTAGTTGGTCCTTTTTCATATATTCAAGGGTCTCGTTAAATTTATCGGCCTTTTCTAGGAAATTCTTGAAAAACCTTATAACCGTGGTTTTGAACTCTATGTCCAGTTGTTTGTTCTCCTCCAATTCTTTCATTTGTGATCTGTTTCCTTGTCTCCCCATTTTCGCTGCTTCCCTTAGTTGGTAGGGTAGCTTTGTGTGCTCGGTGTCCTATATGGTTCAATGGGTCAGCCTCCCAGTTACCTGAGGTGGACACTCTTTGTGCACCCCTTTGTGGACTGTGTGTACAGCCTTTTTGTAGTTAAGTCTTGATTGTTGTTGCGTCACTGGGAGGAATTGACCTCCAGGCCAATTGGCTGTGAGGGCCCACTGTGTCTATAACGGAAGAATTGCTGTGCTGGAGACACGTTTATGGGGCAGGACTTGTTCCAGTACGGCTTTGGTGCTCACTGAGTCTGCCTGTTGAATGTGTCCCTTATGAGAGTAGTTGAAATCTGGTGTTGTCTCACACAGACCACTAGATACACTAGTTTCTGGATCTCCACTGGGGTGCAGGTCAGCTACTGACTGAGGCCACCCAGCAGGATCTACAGCAAGAACTACAGTTTTCTCCTCTTTGCTTGGGATTTGGCGGTGTTGGAGCAGTCTGACTGGAGCTGCAGTTTATTTGGTTTGAAATTCTTATTTTTATTGAAATATAATTGACATACACTATCCTGTTCATTTATTAGATAAAATTTTATACTTCAACTGTTTCATTTTAATAAACTCAATGTAATCAATGTTCAGCTTTTTAATAAACAGGATAAAATAATTATCTTCAACGTTTTCTCAGTGATATGTATCTATTTTTCTCTTAAATACATAATGAGACTACATATAAAACTTAATTGAAGTATTTTTACCTTAAGAAATGTTGAATACCAAAAAAGATCAAATTCATAGGTTCTTTGAAATTTAGTTTATAAGTTCCATAAGTTTTTTCCTTACTTAAAAAAAAGGATTTCATATAAGGGAGGAAGGTTGTTTGTTGTGTGATATTACAACATTCTTGGAATGAGCATACAGTCTCTCATCTATTTTAGTCTCATAGCTTTGTAAGTAATACAGTAAAGGTCATTTTTCTTATGTGGCACATAAGTAAAATATATTCAGAACAAAGAAATTTTATTTTTCTCATCACAAGTTAAATATTGTTATTAATTTAAAGAAAGCTGAACTCGGATATCCTTTGTTGTGAAAAGCTCATTTTGGTCACTTATATTAATACAACAGAAATGTTAGTGTTTAGAAAATGAAGTAAAAATTAATTGTAATGTAATCTGTTTATTTTATTTCCTGGCATGGGATAGGCATTCGGCAAATATTTACAGAATAAAACTTTCATTAAGACAATTGAATTGATATAGTTTTCTTGATCTAGGTAAAAACCAGAATAACAAATCTCTGCTTTTCAAGGGATTATTTTATTTGGTAGGCCCAATCTTTCATTAGCTCTCTAAAATTTGGTATTACATTTCATTTTTTAAACTTTTTGTTATGGGCAATTTAAAACATTTCAAAATGGAGAGATTACTAGACCCCCCCCCCCCCCCACCCCCATGTACTGGTATCCCAATTATTAATTTATGGCCTATCATGTTTTCTTTATACTCTCTACTTTCTTCTCATTTCACATGTAACCCTGGATTATTTTAAAGCAAATTCCAGATATCATATCATTCCTTCCTGTTTTAATCATAATTTTTCACATTTCTATGCCATTTCAATTTATTTATTTTTCAGTTTATTTTTATTGAATTATAATTGACATATACTATCCTATTCATTTCAGGTTTATATCATAGTGGTTCAATATTTATATACATAGAGAAATGATCCCCATGATTAGTATCATTACCATTTGTCACCATACGAAGTTCTTACAGTATCATTGACTATATTCCTTATGCTGTACATTATATCCCTACTAGAGGCCCGGTGCACGAAATTTGTGCATGGGGGCAGAGGGTCCCTCAGCCCGGCCTGCACCCTCTCACAATCCGGGACCCCTCACACATCCTCTCACAATCCAGGACCGCTGGCTCCTAACCGCTGGCTCCTAACTGCTGGCTCCTAACTGCTCGCCTGCCTGCCTGCCTGATTGCCCCTAACCACTCTGCCTACCTGCCTGATTGCCCCTAACCACTCGCCTGCCTGCCTGATTACCCCTAACTACTCACCTGCTTGCCTGATCGCCCCTAACCACCTCTGCCTCCGCTCCTGCACCCAGGACCCAGGCTTCCCTCCTCCGGCCAGCTGCAGGCAACCAGGACCCGGGTTTCCCTCCCTCTGGCCGGCCGCAGGCACCCGGGACCCCGGGCGGCTTTGCCTAGGTCCTGGCTTTGTCAGGAAGGACGTCCGGAATTACTTCTGGAAGACGTCTGGTCTATCCAGTCTAATTAGCTTATTACCCTTTTATTAGTATAGATGACTTACATCTTTTATACCGGAAGATTGTACTTCTTAATCCCCTTCACCTATTTTACAAGCCTCCCTAACTGCTTTCCTGTCTAGTAACCACCAGTTTGTTTCCTGTATCTAAGTCAGTTTTTCAGTTTGTGTGTTCTATATTTTAAACTCCACATGTAAGTGAAATCACAGGGTCTTTCTTTTTCTCTGTCTGACTTATTTCACTTAGCATAATACTCTGCATGTCCATACATGTTGTTGAAAATGGTAAGATTTCATTGTTTTATGGCTACTATTCCATTGTATATACTTTATGCTACATCTTCATTATCCATTCATCTGTTGATCAATACTTAGGTTGCTTCCATAGTTTGGCTATCTATATATGTAAAAGGCTAATATGCTAAGTGTCCCTCTGCCTGTCTGACCAGTCACTATGATGTGCACTGACTACCAGGGGGCAGATGCTCAACGCAGGAGCTGCCCAGCTGCAATGACTTGGCAGTGGCGGTTCTCGGGTGACACACCCCGAAACCAGAGAGGAGGGAGCCCGATTCCTTGCGGTGCCTCATGATTCCACCTTTGGCCATGGGTTATGTTGTTTCTGGGGCACTGTAGGCCCCAAATCTGATTTACTGCACACTTGCATTTGCATTCCACACCCTGTATGTCAGCAACTTTGCAGAGTGCCCTTTCACACTCTGGGACCCCTTGGGGGATGTTGGAGAGCCAGTTTGGGCTCGATCCCCACAGGCCATGCCAAGGGACCCTGCTTGCCGGAGGGACCCTGCTCACTCTGCAGACGCTGGGGAGGGACTGTGGGAGGTTGGCTCCACGGCGTGTCCAGCCCATCTTGCCAGTCCCACCGCGCAGACCACCTTTTGATTAATTTCCTTTCAATGTGCACGAATCCGTGCACCAGGTCACTAGTTATAAATAATGGTGCAATGTACATAGGGGTGCATATATCTCTTCAGATTAATGTTTTTGTTTTCTTCATATAAATACCTCAAAGTAGAATTGATAAATCATATAGTAGTTCTATTTTTAATTTTTGAGGAACCTCCATAGTTGCTGCCCTAATATACATTTCCACCAACAGCGCAGGAGGGTTCCCTTTTCTCTCCATCTTTGTCAACACTTGTTTTTTTTTTTTTTGTCCTTTTGAGGTGATATCTCATTATGATGTTGATTTGCATTTCCCTGATGATTAGTGATGATGAGCCCATTTTTTAAAAATATATTTTATTGATTTTTTTTTTTTTTTTTTTTTTTACAGAGAGGACGGGAGAGGGATAGGGAGTTAGAAACATCGATGAGAGAGAAACATCGATCAGCTGCCTCCTGCACACCCCCTACTGGAGATGTGCCGGAAACCAAGGTACATGCCCTTGACTGGAATCGAACCTGGGACCCTTCAGTCCGCAGGCCGACACTCTATCCACTGAGCAAAACCGGTTAGGGCGATGAGCCTATTTTTTAATTTTTTTTATATATATTTTGGATATTGACCTCTTATTGGATGTATGATTTACAAATACTTTTTCCAATTTAGTAGGTTGCCTTTTCATTTTGTTGATAGTTTCCTTCACTGTGCACAAGTTTTTTAGTTTGATATAGTCCAATTTGTTTATTTTTGCTTTTGTTGCCCTTGTCTGAGAGACTTTCAAAAAATATCTAAGACCAAGATTAAAGAGTTTACAGATTATGTTTTCTTGTAGAAGGTTTATGGTTTTAGGTCTTAAAGTCTGTAATCCATTTTGAGTTTATGTATATGGTATAATATAGTGGTCTAGTTTCATTATTTTGTATGTAGTTCTCCAGTTTTCTCAACACTGTATATTGAAGAATCTGTCTTTTCCCCATTGTATAATCATGTCTCCTTTTACATACATTACTTTTCTATATATATATTTGGGTTTATTTCTGTACTCTCTATTTCATTGATATATGTACCATTTTATTTCTGTACTCTCTATTTCATTGATATATGTATCTCTTTTTGTACCAGTACTATACTGTTCTGATTACTGTAGCTTTGTAGTATAGTTTTAAATCCGGGAGTTTGATACCTCCAGCTTTGTTCTTCCTAAACATTTCTTTGGTTATTTGAAGTCTTTTGTGGTTCCACACAAATTTTAGGATTCTTTGTTCTAGTTCTGTGAAAAATGTCATTGGTATTTTGATGGGAATTACATTGAGTCTGTAGATTGCTTTGGGTAGTGTGAATATATAGCAATATTAATTCTTCCAGTCCATGAGTTTGGTAGGTATATCTTTCCATTTATTTGTGTCATCTTCAGTTTCTTTCATCAGTTCCTTATTCGGAGTACAGGTCTTCCACCTCCTTGATTAAATTTTTTCCTAGGTATTTTATTTTTGATGCAATTGTAAATGGGATTGTTTTCTTAGTTTTACTTTCTGGTAGCTTGTTATTAATGTATAGAAACACTAATTTCTGTTTTTTAATTTTGTATCTTGTGACTTTACTGAATTCATTTATTCTAATAGTTTTTTTGGTGGAGTCCTTAGGGTTTTCTGTATATACTAGCATCATCTATTATTAGTGACAGTTTTACTTATTTCTTTCTAATTTAGATGCCTTTTATTTCTTTTTCTTGCCTCCATGGTGTCATGCTGGTGCTGGCTTGTCCCTCCCACTGGACTTGAGACAGGCAGAGCCCAGGGGTTCAGGTGCAGGTCTCTCTTGGACTGACTTGGTAGGCCAGCTGGAGATGGTATAGATGGTGGGGTAGGGGTGATATTCAGAATGCACTGAGCAGGAATAATGTTGGTGGGTTTGCTGGGGCTGGAGCAGGCTTGTGCTAGGCAGTGGTTCTCAACCTTCCTAATGCTGCAACCCTTTAATACAGTTCCTCATGTTGTGGTGACCCCCAAGCATAAAATTATTTTTGTTGCTACTTCATAACTGTAATTTTGCTACTGTTAATGAATCGTAATGTAAATATCTGTGTTTTCCGATGGTCTTAGGCGACCCTGCTAGCGGTTCTCAACCCACAGGTTGGGGGTCACCACAACATGAAGAACTGTATTAAAGGGTCGCGGCATTAGGAAGGTTGAGAACCACTGTGCTAGGGTGTCCCAGAGCTGCCTTGGCCGGAATGCTGGAGCTGGAGCAAACATGGGCCAGGGTGCTCCAGTGAATGCTGAACTAGGCTGCCTTTGTTTAAGGGCTAAATCTGGTGCAGACTGGGGGTCTGGAACTGGGGGTCATATGGTGCGGGGGCTGCCTTAGCAGAATGCCTGGAGCTGTTTTAGACTCCTGCTGTGGGGGGCCAAGGGCCTGGGGACCATTCTGCAGTGGCCTTTGCAGGCCTGCTAAATTGCCTGGACCCTGCTCCCACCTGCGCCCTTAAGGTGGAGGGAAAATGTAAAAAATGGTGGTTGCAGGTACCTCCAATATCAGAGAGAGATCCAGTAGTCCCCTGCTGTTTGGCAGACCCATGGGGTTAGTAAATGTATTTCTTTCATATATAGTCTAGGTGCCATTTATACTGCTGTTACTTTACTGTGTCTCAGAGTGGAGGAGTTTGTGCTTGGACCCCACAAGGATGTCCCTTGTTACTGCAGGTCGCTGCCTGGGGTGGGTTTCTTTCATTACCTTGTCTCCATCTCTCCTATCCTTATATCTGTGGTCTGTATCATTTATTGTGTAGAACCTGATTAATCAGGCCTCCATTCTTCTTTAGGGGGAATTGCTCTGTATGTAGGTGTACATTTGTTGTGTCCCTAGGGAGGAGTTAAGTTCAGGGTCTTCTTATACCACCATCTTGGATCCCTCCTCCTGTTTTTGTTTTTAAGTTTCAAGTCATTTGCCCAAGAACAGAGGCCAAGTTTTTGATCTGACATTAACATTCACCTTTGAGAACTTGTAACAAACCTTATGGGTCACTAATTTCAAGTCCTTCATTTTATCTATAAGGATATCTATCAGGAAACTGAGTTTCAGTGAGTTTAAGTGACTGTCCAGCTATCCTATATAATAAAAGGGCAATATGCAAATTGACCCTAATGGCGGAACGAACAGGAACAACTGGTCACTATGACGCACACTGACCACCAGGGGGCAGATGTTCAAAGCAGGAGCTGCCCCCTGGTGTCAGTGCACTTCTACAGGGGGAGCGCCGCTCAGCCAGAAGCCAGCTCATGGCTGGCCAGTACAGCGGTGGTGGCAGGAGAGGCTCCTCTGCAGCACTAAGGATGTCCGACTAACGGCTTAGGCCCGATTCCCCGGGGGGCAAGCCTAAGCTGGCAGGTGGACATCCCCCGAGGGGTCCCAGACTGCGACAGAGTGCAGGCCGGGCTGAGGGACCCCCTTGAGTGCATGAATTTTCATGCATTGGGGCTCTAGTCCTACCTAATAATAGACAAATATGCAAATTGACCATACCTCCGACACACCCACAAGCCATGCCCACAAGCCACGCCCACCATCCAATCAGAGCGAGCATGCAAATTAACCCAAACCAAGATGGCTACAGCCACAGAGAGCAAGGTTTCCTAGGTAACAGAGGAAGCCTAGCTTTCTGCCTGCCCTTGCCAGGCCTAAGCCTCCACTCAAGCTACAAAGTTTCAATTATAGAAGGTAAACAAATTCAAACAAATGGCAGCAGAATGGAGCTTGAGAGAGCAGGCCAGGGTTGCTGCCGGTAACAGGGGAAGCAAAGCTTTCCGCACACCCTGGCCGGGCCCACCCGCTTAAGGCAACAAAGTTTCAATTATAACCCCAACAAAAATGGCTGCCGGCCGCGGAGGGAGCCCCAGGCTTGGCTCCGCTCCAGGCTACAAAGTTTCAATTGTAGAAGGAAAATAAATTCCAGATACCAGGGCCTCTACTTGCGTTGCCAGGGGGCGTGGCCCGCCTGCAAACCACCACAAGCCCCTCGCTCAGGCCGCCCCAGACCCCAAGGGAACCCCCACCTGATCCGGGATGCCCTTCAGGGCAAACCAGCTGGCCCCCACCCCTGTACTAGGCCTCTAGCCTATCTAATAAAAGAGTAATATGCAGATTGATCATCACTGCAACACACAATATAGCTGCCCCCATGTGGTCAAAGATCCTGCCCCCATGTGGACACAAGATGGCCACCACAAGATGGCCAGCAGGAGAGGGCAGTTGGGAGGCACCCGGCCTGCAAGGGAGGGCAGTTGAGAAGGACCAGGCCTGCAAGGGAGGGAAGTTGGAGGTGATCAACCCTGCAGGAGAGGTCAGTTAGGGGTAACCAGGCCGGCAGAGGAGGGAAGTTGGGGGCAAACAGGCTGGCAGCAGAGTGGTTAGGGTGTGATCAGGCTGGCAGGCAGAAGCAGTTAGGGGCAATCAGGAAGGCAGGCAGGCAAGCAGTTGGGAGCCAGCAGTCCTAGATTGTGAGAGGGATGTCAGACTGCCCGTTTAGGCCCGATCCCGGTGGGCAGTCGGATATCCCCTTGAGGGGTCTTAGATTGGAGAGGGTACAGGCTGGGCTGAGGGACAACCCCCCTCCATGCACGAATTTCGTGCACCGGGCCTCTAGTTTAGTATAAACAAGAATCTAGTTTTCCTGACACTTAGTTTTGTACCCTGAATATTAACAGTGTTCTTGTTATTAGACACTCCTAAAAGCTCACACTATATACATTTTTAAAAATTAACATGAATTTTGCAAGTGAATATTTTAATGGTAGTATATTTTTCTAATGTTCTAAAAATTACATAGATTTTAATAACAATATTTTCTATGAGAAATCCATAGATATGAAAGTACTACATTTACTAATATGTTTGGTATTTTTGTTGGTTAAAAAGAATTAAAATAATTGTGAATTTAAAAACAGTATTTTTATCTGTATGTCTTGGTAGCTCTAGGCTGCTTCACTGGCAGTCTTGTTTTTCTTTTTAAGGTACGGTAATCACTAAAAAGTAAATATAAGATCTAAACTTTTGCCTGGCTGGTGAGGCAGCCGATGGATGTGTCTCTCATCGATTTTTCTATCTCTCTATTCCTCTCCCTTCCTCTCTCTCTAAAATTAGTAAAAACATACTTAAAAAAAGAGATCTAAACTTTTAATTTAGAGTTTAATGGAATAAACAAAATACTTGAATCTGGGTTAAAATTCAGTTTCTGTGTAGTTTTCTGATTTTTTTTTTTTAGTAGCTGTGACGTGAGTTAACTGTGCAGTTTTACCTTTGCATTGCTCATTCTAGTCAGTTCTTCACCTAATATTTTTTCATTGTTTAGAATGGTGTTGAAGGTCTGTACATAGGTTGTTTAAGTAGTAAAGGGTGTGGCTCTGTAAGAACTTGTTGTACTCAGAAGTTTTTCCTTGCCAGTAATTCTATTTTTTTCCTAAAGAAAGAAGTTATTCTTTATAAAATAAACCAGTCATAGTAAATTTTCTGGTTCTCTGTAATTTTCTTTCCATTCTGGTCTTCACTAGTTATAAATAACACATGAAATGACTTTCAAGGTAGAAAGCAGGAATCCATTTTGAAATGTTATATAAAATAAAGAATGATTTATGGTTTCATATGATTTGGGCTGAAAGCACTCGGGCTTTGCCAGGTCATCAAAGTCCTGTCAGGGGAATCTATTATTTATTGTTCGATATACTGGGAGTGGTGTAAGTACTTTATTTTATGTTTATCTTATGTAAGTATAGTGTTGGAAAAATCAATTCCAGATACTAATACAGTTTTAAGAATATACAATAGAGAACTTGCCTAAAAGTTATAGTTATATATAATGAGGTTTAACATTAAAAATTTGGATTAAAGGGGGATTTTGAAAAAAATGAATGTTTTCTTTCTTATAAAATGTTTTAGATAACATTCTTGAAAATGTTAATTTTATACATTTTTGTTCCTCATTTTACATCTCTGTTTTATTTAGACAGATTTTGGACAATTGCAGAAAGTTGGTACTATACATGTTTGTTTGTTATATGATCATATAACATTCTGTAAGCTTCTAATATATTTTTTCTAGCTGCCAAGTTTATAACAGAATCTCATGTGAGAAGGACAGGATGTAACACCTCAATTTCCACCAGTACAAACTGTTATAAAATGCTAATTTAAAACTGTATTTGATAAAAATGACTTGCCAGTAAAAGTTGTTGGTCTTGCATTAGAATTCTACATTTTTTCTATAATCCTTCGGCATGCTTATTTGATACAGCTTCACTTATGAATTTAATAATCATTTAATAATGTGAAGTGTATAAATGATATTAAATGTTTGATGAACTTCTATAGTGTACATACAGAAAAGGCCTCTAGTATACATATTAAAAGGTTATTGGACTTCTTTTTAAAACAAAACTTTTATGTTGTTAGATCTTTGAAGAAACTTAAGTAAATAGTAAACAAGTGATAGTTTTTTTCCCTTCAAATAACTAATCTTATTGGAGTAGGAAGCGAACCAATATTTATTGAATATCAGTAACATGCTAGGAGGCACTGTATAAGGTGTTTTATGTTATTTTGTACCGATTCCTCACTATACCCCTTTGAGATTATTAGCTCCATAGTTCAGATGAAACATTGTACTTGTGTATCTTTAATCACATATTTTACAGTGTGTTTTCACTATAATACTGTGTAATTTGATCCTGATCTAGGTTATCTGCTTCTAACTCATGTATGGCTTTTCCTAGTGGGAGAGGTTTTATAATTCATTATAAACCTATATATATATTTCATATACATGCCCTCACAAGAATTGTGTGTGAATTTATGTAATGATTTGGAAGTTGTTCAC
Source organism: Cnephaeus nilssonii (assembly GCF_951640355.1). Classification (NCBI taxonomy): domain Eukaryota; kingdom Metazoa; phylum Chordata; class Mammalia; order Chiroptera; family Vespertilionidae; genus Cnephaeus; species Cnephaeus nilssonii. Next base: position 27,387,477 of record NC_137071.1, read on the forward strand.
TTATTATGGTGTCAAGTGTTAAAAGGTAGTTTTATTGAAATCAGTCAAATGATATTAAATTATTAACTAATTTGAAATCATTTTAAATGCGATTAAATTGGCTTATCAATACCAATTTAAACAAAACAGTTATTTCACTTATTTTACTGAATTATCCATAAGAGCACACATTTTAATATGTTAACTTTATTCATAAACAAAAATTAAAAAAAACCCTGACACTTCAAGTTCAAATTTAATACAAGTTCATCCTTCATTCTGTGAATAGAATTGTTTTTCTGAAATACCAATTTGACCATGCTGTTCTTCTGGCTAAATTCCTTTCAAGACTCACTGTTGCTTATAGGGTCAAAGTCAGATTCCACAAGAATTGGGCTCCAACCACTCTTTTTGAGCATCACCTTTTGGTTCTCTCATCCTTCACCCTTTACCAGAAATATTCCCTTCCACTTTCCTTTTTCCCTTCACATTTTTCTTCTTTTATACTCTTCAGTTGGGCTGTACAGATCTTGAAACAACCCTGTAGTGTCCCCAGCTCTTTGGAGCTTTCCATGACTTCCTTGTACAGAAGGAATGTTTCCTTCCAATGTGTTCCTATAACAGTTTTAATTACTTTTAATCCATTTAAATTTGTATTCTTTACGCTCTGAGCTATTTTAGGCTAGGAATTGCCTTAATCTTAGCTTTTCCCCCCCTCACTACCTATCACAATCTACTCCATCCCTCTCTCCCTCTTCCCTTTTCCCATTTTCTTTCTTCTTTTCTTTCCTTCAAAAAAGTATTTACAGAGAAACTACCATGTTCCTCCTCTGTTCAAGAAGTCAGGGTTTATTAAATGAATGGGAAGAAAGTTGAAATCCTGGCTAGGAAGATATTACTAACTGTATTATTATTAGACTTATTTTATTCATTCTAAGCATGAAGTTATTGGCCCATTTAACATAGGAACAGCCTGTCAATCTCACGAACTTATGGGATGCCTGGATGGAACTATTAAGGGGAAACACAAATGATAGTAATTTTGGTTTTATGTAATTTGGACTCAAATCATGTTCATATTGAAATCCGTTCTTGGCTTTGCTTTGTCAGCAGAGACATGACTTCTGACAGTGTTGATCACAGCTGTGGAAATAACCACATGCTAGCCACATGTGTATTTGCCTATACAAAGAAACAGCTAATTTGAGCCAAATAGAGGAGAGTCATTTTATTACTGTTTGTCATTGGAGGGGGCATCTGGTAAAAATAGGTGTATTTTTGGAGTAGTCTCTAGATGAAAATGTAGTATTTTTAAACTATCTTTCTGAAGAATAATAAAAGTAGACAGTGTTTATAGAGCAAGTACCCTCTGCTAATAACTGAGTCATTCTATGAGATAAATGGTAGTATTCCTATAGATGAAGAAACAGAGACTCAGAGAAGTCAAGTGACTTGTCTGAGGTCACACAGCTAGTTAAGCAGCAAAGCAAGATTCAAGTCTAGGTGTGTCTGACTGAGACCATTCCCATTTCATTGCCTTGCTGTCCCGCACTTACATCCTCATCCTTAAACTCATATCTGAGTTGGAGAGAGTGAATTTACCATGCTAATTTGAATTCGAGATAATGAATTACTTGATCTTTGGCAAGTTATTTAACCTTTCTCATCCCATTTCTCACATAGATAATACTGCATGTCTCCCAGGATTATAATGAGGAATAAATGAGATGATGTCTGAAAATACATTGTGAACCATAAAAGCCCTATGCTAATTAATATTTAGTAATGTATTATTAATGCTGTCATTATTATATACTTTAACATACTAATTCTGCTTCCTGAATATTTCTTTGCTGGTGTTCTTTTTACTAAGCTGCATAGCATCTTTTAAACTACTATAGTGACTACATTTCATTAATAAAAAAAGTTATTTCTTAGGTGTGAAAAGTTGAGATAGTCAAGATAAAAAACATTAAAACCATACAATTTTAACTGTTTGAAGAAGTATGCTTAACTATTTAAAACTCTCCTTTCTTTCTGCCACTTCCTTGTGTACCACAAGTTCTCCTCTCTCTTTTCTTTGAATTATATCTGAAGTTGAAAATTTCTGATGACTTATTTCTAATAGTTAATGTTTAATGGCTGTATATAGTATACTAGAAGCCCAGTGCATGATTTAATCATGCACGTGTAAGCTGTCTGTCCGCTGGTCAGCAGCTCCGAAGTCCCTGGGCCCCTAGGGCGAGGCGGGGCGGGGGCGTGGTCCTCCTGCGGCCGGAGCCCAGGCCAGGGTCTTGCCTTTGCCTCCCGCCCAGGAAGGCTGGGGCCGCCGCCACATGCTCCTGCGGCCCAACTGCCGCCAGACTCCTCCCCAGGGAGCCGCGCTGCCCGCCCACTGCCCACCGCCTCCAAACCTCCAAAACGCCGGCTCGGCTCACTGCCCCAGAGGCCTGTCTGTGCCGCAGCACAGCCATGGCGCAGACGCTGAGCTCGCGTCGCCGCTGGCAACGCGAGCTCAGCGTCCTGCCCGCCCAATCACCACCCCAGCCACCCCGAGTCCCGCCCCCTGTGTCACCCGCTGGCCCAATCATGGGCGTAGCGGAGTGATGGTAATTTAAATATTACCTTTTTATTATGTAAGATTTGGTCAGAACTTCTTTTTTGAACCAAGTCTTATATAGCCACAAAGTGTTCACCAGTGAAAAACTTTTTTTGGTGAATGCTGCTGGAGCTTGTTTTTAATGTGTTTTTTATCTAGAGATTGACTATGTCAATTGCTTCCATATGCATATTGCTTTTACATAAAAGAAGATAACAATTCCAGTTTCTTGAAATTCTTGATGCATAGTGTGTAGTTTAAATACTTGCCAAAAGAATGGTGACATTCAGGGTGTTCTCATTGTGGTGAAAAAGCCAGTAGTAGCACTACAGAATTGCACTAAACTTTCAGAATATGCTTTGTTTGTCTGACAGAAATGATTTACTAGTAATATCCTCTGTTGAAATGGTAGATCTTATGATAAAAAGTTATGGAAGAGTCTTGAACTTCTAACATAGGGTATTAACCAGTCAATGTAGCTGAACATCTGATTTTTTAAATTATAAAATCATTATCTTTGGTTATTTTTTATTGTGTTTGTTGATATGGAGAATAGTAATATATACTTCCTTTTATGATAACCAGTTTTATGGTGTGGCTTAATTTGATTCCAAAACAGTAATGTTCTTTTTAAACTGTTGTATTAACCGGAAAGTAAAATACTATATCTTGTAAATGGTCTCTTTTTTAAACTAGCTAACCTATTACTTAGACAAATGTATGCCATTCTCTGTCACAGGCACTGTGGCTTTGGAGTTAGATTTTGGTTCAAATTTCAACTCTAGAACTTTTTTTTTTCTTAAAGTATTGGGCAACAGGTTAACATATTTGCACTGCAGTATGCAGATACTTCTCTCTCAATACATTTGGGATAATCAAATGAAGTAGAGTGTAAACATAGTTCCTAAATAATAAAGTTCTGTATGAACAATTTATGATAGTTGCTCATTTATGGTAATTTGCTGATAAAAATACTTTAAGTACTTGGTTTTAAAAAATTCTTCCACATAATAAAATTTTCAGCATTAGTAGTCTGTTTAAGAAACATCCAATGGTATGTATAATAATATACACGTTATTGTTTAGAATACAAAGATGAGCTCATTTTGTTAAATTTTATACAGCTATGGCATGAATCGAATAGTTTCATATATGTATTTCTACATTCTAAATGATTTAGGTGTGTGTTTTTATAGGTTTGCCTGAATCCATCATTGCAGCTGCCTGTTCAAGAAGTGGCCAGAGGGTTCTGCATGTTGATTCGTAAGTTTATCAATGATAGTATTAAATATTTTCTAAATTTATCTCTATACAAAATTAAAAAATTAAATATACACATGTGTACATATATACACATATGTCATATATAAACTTCTCAAGTTAGAAATATGATTAGAATTAATTTTCACAAAAAGTATGTGAAATATATGTTGAACAGGTTTTACTATTATACTCTGTGAAATAGTGATGTTTCCTTTAAGAATAAACCAAATGTACCATGATTTTTTCACATGAGTGATTTTGGTTTTTATTTTATTTATTTATTTTTTAAAATATATTTTATTGATCTTTTACAGAGAGGAAGAGAGAGGGATAGAGAGTTAGAAACATTGATGAGAGAGAAACATCGATCAGCTGCCTCTTGCACACCCCCTACTGGCGATGTGCCCGCAACCAAGGTACATGCCCTTGACCGGAATCGAACCTGGGACCCTTGAGTCCGCAGGCCGACGCTCTATCCACTGAGCCAAACTGGTTTCAGCATGATTTTGGTTTTTAAATGATGAATAATTCTCCAAGAGGCTTGGATACCTCACATGTACCCTTTTTCTTGTACATGTGTGTGGGCATATACGATCTGTACATTTGATTGTTGAAAAATGCAGCTAATAGATTTAGAGTATGTGGTTTTAATAAAAATTTAAACTATTAGAAAATCTTAACTAATAAAAATATCTGGAGTTTTTTTTCTTTTTCCCTTTAATGTCATTATAAAAAGGAAGTTAATGAAAAATTCAAGATTAAGATAAAGTATAGTTTAAATCTCTTCTTGCCTGCTTCCTTCTCAAACAAATCCCTAACATTCCACCTGCCCATTTAGTGCTTTTCAACATTGTATCTTGACATTTTGATTGTTCATTAAATGGAAGTAAAAAAGAAACAAGAAGATAATTTTATGATTTCTGATATTAACTATAATGTTTTTCATAATGCCAGAATACTAAGAATATCTAGATTTGTTATCTTACCTAATAACAGACAAACATGTAAATTGACCGTACCTCCATGACACCCACCAGCCAATCAGAAGTGAGTATGCAAATTAACCCAACAAAGATGGTGGGTTAATTTGCATATGCAGTCATGGAGCGAAGACTGAAGGCTCCGTCCAAGTGAAGACTGAAGGCTCCGCCCAAGCGAAAACTGAAGACTGAAGGCTCCGCCCGTGGCCGGAGCCAAGCCTGAAGGCTGCAGGCTTGGCTCCATTGAAGGCTGAAGGCTCAAGGCTCAAGGCTCCGCCCGCGGCCAGAACCAAGCCTGAAGGCTGAAGGCTTGGCTCCGCTTAGGCCCGGGTCCTGGGTGCCGGAGGAAAACCAGGGCTGGCAGCTAGGGGATGAAACGCCTATTGCACGAATCTTTGTGCAATGGGCCTCTAGTAGTTTATAATGCTTTCTCATATATTACCCCACTAAATATGTAGGAATTTAAAAAGGGGTATTATGTAGGAATTTAAAAAGGGGTATTATGTAGGAATTTAAAAAGGGGTATTATGTAGGAATTTAAAAAGGGGTATTATTTCATTTACATTTAACCTTTTGTAAATTTATTTTGAAACCCTATTAACTCTTCAGTTATTGGATGAAATTTCTAAATTAAATTACGTTCAATTTTCAAACAAGTCCTGCCCTTTTAATTCTCTTTTCACTATTGTATGCGTAACTGCTTGTGTTAATGTTTCAATTTAGTCTTTTTTGAAATCTGCCACCTTTAAAGCCCAGGTACTGAGCCATTGTGCTTTACAGGGCTTAATAAAAATCTAAATTCAGTTTTTTTCTGTTAATATTAATTAACCTAAAATCGAAAATAAAAATCTTAAATTTTCCTAAATTGTCATTTACTGTGCTCGTACTCTACACTACTCACCATATCAGATTCTTTACAATATGCTGTGTAATTAATTCCCATCACAGCCAAGTGAGTTTGGTGGTATTATCCCAATTTAACAAGTGAGGAATGTGAAGCATAGAGAGGTAAGAGGTTAAGTAACTTTTCTAACTCTATCCAGCTAGTGCTTATCTTACTTTAAATTCAAACTTATTTTATGTTTTTTATTCCAAAATCTGAGGGCTTCCCAGAATGTAGAATATTTTAGAAACTGCATAGGGTTTAGTGATACTCAAAAATCAAATTGTGATTAGCAATATAAGAAGCTAAATCTTATTTTGTTAAACAGAGTATCATTTGGAAAAGCTTTATAATATGGTTGCCTTAAGAACTTACAGCTTAATAAAAATAGTATTTCAAAATGAGAAAACTTTTTTCTTCCACTTTAGATCCTCAAGCTTGGTGGCTCTTGAGAGTTTAGATGCATCTAGGTATTGATTTATAGGGTGTTTTTCTGCTGTGGGCCAGGTTTAAATATCTTCTCATTTTTATTAATTTTATCATTTAAGGCTCTTCATAGTCAGATTGTCTTCCCCAACCCCCTTTCATTTCTAATGTACATGTACAATAGTATCATATATCTCTTTCATAGACATACCTTCCTATTATTTAAAAAATATATATTTAAATCATGGTAAGAAACATAACATAAATTTTGCCATTTTAACCATTTTTAAGTGTACAGCTCAGTAGTGTTAAGTATATTCATATTGTTGTTCAACAGATCTCCAAAACTCTTGATCTTGCTAAGCTGAAACTATATCCATTAAACAATAACTACCCATTCTTCCTCCCGTAGCCCCTGGCAACCACCATTCTACTTTCTGTCTCCATGAATTTGACTACTTCAGATACCTCATATAATTGGAATAGTACAATATTTGTCTTTTTATGCTGCCTTATTTCATTCAGCATAATGTTCTCAAGGTTCATCCATTTTTTATCATGTGCCAGAATCTTTTTCCATTTTAAGACTGAATAATATTACATTGTGTGTATATACCATACCCATTCATAAACATTTGGGTTACTTCCACTTCTTGACTATAGTGAATAATGCTGCTATGAACATAGATACACAAATACATCTTTGAGATCCTGCTTTCAGTTCTTTTGTATATATACCCAGAATTGGGATTGCTAGATCAAGTGGTAATTCTATTTTTAATTTTGTGAAGAATTGCCATACATTTTTCATATAGCAGCTGTACCATTTTACATTCCCACTAACTTCTCAAGCTTTGGTTTCACTGGGAAGTTGTATATGAGTTTTTGAGCCATAGTGTCCTGGTTCAAATCCTTTTTTTGGCACTTACTAGGTGTGTAACCTTTGACAATTTAATCTTTTTATACTTTCGTTTCTTGATATAAAGGGCATAATAACAGTGCTTACTTTATAAGATTCTTTATAGTATTAAATAAAATAATCCATGTAATCTATATATATAAAAGTCTAAGGACCCTTATGACTGTTTGACCGGCTGGTAGCTATGATGCACACTGACCACCAGGGGGCAGATGCTCAACGCAGGAGCTGCCCCCTGGTGGTCAGTGCGCTCCCACAGCCAACCTTCTGCAGCTGGCCAACCTCCTGCTGTCCCTCCCCACAGCCAGCAGGCCAACCTCCCATGGTCCCTCCCCCCAGCTGGCCTGCCCGATTGGTCCTGATCAGCTCTGGGTGAGACGGCCCTGATCAGCCCCAATTGCTGGACAGGCCGAGGGACCCCCACCGTGCATGAATTCGTGCACCGGGCCTCTAGTAGTTTTATAACAGTGCCTGAAACACAGTAAACACTAAGTAAATGTTAACATCTGTTACTGTAACAATACTGTTGCTGCTGTTGCTGGTAGATATAAACTATGAAGGTAGAGACAGGAGTGATTAATCATGCCTGGAAGATTAGTGAAAAGTTTCATACAGATCAGTCTTGAAAGATGAGTAAGACTTCAATGAAGAATTAGAGCATTCCAGAAAGAAGCAACAGATTGAAAGTGTATGGCATGCTAGGTGAATGGTGAGAATTTTAGTATGACTGAAAGATGAGCTAAGTGAGTTGGATTAATGAGAGTTGAAGCTAGAAGTAGACTGGAGCCATATTCTTTAGGTCTGTATGCTGAGGTGTAGGGATTTTATTTATTAGTTTTAACCTTAATAGTTATCTTTAATATCCTCAGGTCTTTCCCTCAAACCCATATTTAGTCCTTCAGCATCACCTGTCAGCTCTTCTTCCAAAACATAACCCAAATCTAAGGAGTTTTCTGTCTCCACTCTTCCTTCCAGTTCATTCCACTATTACTTAACTATTGAACTTCTCTCCAAACCTTCTAATTAGTCCATTTTTTACTACTTCCTCCAGCATTTGGCTTCTTCCTTCTTTCTAGCTGCATTATGTGTGCCTCTTTCCCTTGTTTACTATGCTTTGCTAGTGCTGTAATTATGCACTTAAAAATTCTTAATATTACTTGTGCCTTTTTTATGTTTCTTTTTACCTTGATCTCTCTCTTGCCAGAGATTTATCTATATTACTAGTCTTTTCAAAGAACCAGCTTTTTTCCTTCTGTGGTATCTTTGTTTTCTAATTAATGTCCTTTCTTCTGCTTTCTTTGAAATCACTCTTGTTCTTTTTCTAACTTCTTGATTTAAATTCATAATTTTTTATATTTAAGTTTTCTTTTTTGTTTAATGTAATTACTTATGATTGTGGTTCCCTTTTACTGGTAGGATCACATTAGTTATCTTCCATGAATTTTAAATATTTTCTAATAGCCATTGTGATTTCATCTTTGATCCATTAGTTATTTAGAGGTATGTTTTTAAATTTCTCCATACATTTTCATTCCAGTATCTTATTGAATTGATAATTTTGAACACTTGTGACAAAACATCTAAATGAGAAAGTAAAAAAAGTTCTAGTGTGTATTTGCTGTCTCCCTGCCTGTATCCCACTCTCTCTTTCTACCCGCAGTCCCATTTTCTGGGAGCAGCTACTTTTATCTTTTATATGTCCTACAATATGCTGTCTAGAGAAAGAAATTGCAGAAAAACATGTAAGTTTTTATTATGCGTATATTAGATTCAGCGTAGAAAAAGTTATAAGATACTAAGCAGTTCCAACACCAAGTATCCCTCATGCTGCCCTTTTATTCCATATATTAGAGGCCTGGTGCACAAAATTCGTGCATGGGAGGGGGGGTGTCCCTCAGGCCAGCCTGCACCCTCTAGAAGTCAGGGAATGTCAATCCCTGTGGGATCGGGCCTAAATTGACAGTCGGACATCCCTCTCGCAATCCTGGACCGCTGGCCCCTAACTGCTCGCCTGCCTGCCTGATCGCCCCTAACCACCTCTGCCAGCCTGCCTGATTGCCCCTAAGCACTCTGCCTGCCTGATCGCCCGTAACTGTCTCTGCCTGCCTGATTACCCCTAAGCACTCTGCCTGCCTGCTCGACCCTAACCCCCTCTGCCTGCCTGATTGCCCATAAGCACTCTGCCTGCCTGCTCGAACCTAACCCCCTCTGCCTGCCTGATTGCCCTAAGCACTCTGCCTGCCTGATCGCCCCTAACCACCTCTGCCTTCCTGATTGCCCCTAAGCACTCTGCCTGCCTGCCTGCCTGGTCGGTCACCCCTAACTACCTCTGCCTGCCTGATTGCCCATAAGCACTCTGCCTGCTTGATCGCCCTAAACATTCCACCTGCCTGCCTGCATAATCGCCCCTAACTGCTCTGCCTGCCTGCCTGATCACCCCTAACCACCTCTGCCTGCCTGCCTGATTGCCCCTAACCACTCTGCTTGCCTGCCTGATCACCCGTAATTGCTCACCTGCCTGATCACCCCTAACCACTCTGCCTGCCTGCCTGATTGCCCCCAACCTCTCACCTGCGTACCTGATTGCCTATAACTGCCTCTACCTCGGCCCCCGCCATCATGGCTTCGTCTGGAAGGACGTCCAGAATGACGTCCGGAAGGTTGTTCGGCTGTCCTGTCTAATTAGCATATTACGCTTTTATTATAGATTAGAGGCCCAGTGCACGAAATTCGTGCACGGAGGGGGGTGTCCCTCAGCCCAGCTTGTACTCTCTCCAATCTGGGACCCATTGAGGAATGTCCAACTGCCCAGAACGTTTAGGCCCGATCCCGGCACGGGCAGTCGGACATCCCTCTCACAATCCAGGACTGCTGGCTCCCAACTGCTCGCCTGCCTGCTTTCCTGACTGCCCCTAACCGCTTCTGCCTGCCAGCCTGGTCACCCCCTAACCACTCCGCTGCCAGCCTGATTGATCCCTAACTGCTCCCCTGCCAGCCTGTTTGCCCCCAACTTCCCTCCTCTGCCGGCCTGGTCATCCCTAACTGCCCTCCCCTGCAGGGTTGATCGCCTCCAACTGCCCTCCCTTGCAGGCAGGGTGCCTCCCAACTGCCCTCCCCTTCTGGCCATCTTGTGGTGGCCATCTTGTGTCCACATGGGGGCAGCCATCTTGTGTGTTGGAGTGATGGTCAATCTGCATATTACTCTTATTAGATAGGATAGAGGCCTGGTGCATGTGTGGGGGCCAGCTGGTTTGCCCTGAGGCGTGTCCTGGATCAGGGTGGGGGTTCCCTTGGAGCGTGGGGTGGCCTGAGCGAGGGGCCTGTGGTGGTTTGCAGGCCAGCCACGCCCCCTGGCGACTGAAGTGGAGGCCCTGGTATTTGGAATTTATTTACCTTCTACAATTGAAACTTGGTAGCCTGGAGTGGAGCCAAGCCTCCTGCTCGCTACATGGCCGGCAGTCATTTCTGTTTGGATTTGTTTACCTTCTATAACTGAAACTTTGTAGCCTTGAGGACATTTGGGCTGATTCTAGTTTTAGGCTGTTACAAATAAAATTGCTGTGTGAACATTTATCTATAGGCTTATGTGTGGTGATCTTAAATTTTTAGTTTGCTGGGATAAATGCTGGGTCATATGATTATGGCATGTTTAGTTTTTTTAAGAAATTACAAATTATTTTCCAGACTGCCTAAACTATTTTATATTCCCACTATCAGTGTGCAAGTGATCCGTTTTTCTTCATTTTTTGCCAGCATTTAGTATTGTCACTATTTGGATGGGTGGGTGGGATTCTGATTGGTGTGTAGGGATGTCGCATTGTGATTTTAATTCATACTTCTCTAATGTCTAATGATGAACATTTTTCTTTTTTTTTTTAATAGTATCAAACTTGTTCCTTGTTCTTTTTTAAAAACAAATCTTTATTGTTCAGATTATTACAATTGTTCCTCTTTTTCCCTCCAAGCTCCCCTCCACCCTATTCCCACCCCACCCTCTGCCCTTACCCTCCCCCCCACTGTCCTCATCCATAGGTGTACGATTTTTGTCTAGTCTCTTCCCACACCCCACACCCCTTTCCCCCTGAGAAATGTCAGTCCACTCCCTTACTATGCCCCTGATTCTATTATATTCACCAGTTTATTCTGTTCATCAGATATTTTATTCACTTGATTTTTAGATTCACTTGTTGATAGATATGTATTTGTTGTTCATAATTTTTACCTTTACCTTTTTCTTCTTCCTCTTTTTAAAGAATACCTTTCAGCATTTCATATAATACTGGATTGGCGGTAATGAACTCCTTTATCTTTTTCTTACCTGTGAAGCTCTTTATCTGACTTTCAATTCTGAATGATAGCTTTGCTGTGTAGAGTAATCTTGGTTGTAGGTTCTTGCTATTCATCACTTTGAATATTTCTTGCCACTCCTGTCTGGCCTGCATAGTTTCTGTTGAGAAATCAGCTGACAATTGTATGGGTGCTCCCTTGTAGGTAACTAACTGTTTTTCTCTTGCTGCTTTTAATATTCTCTTTTTGTCTTTTGCTCTTGGCATTTTAATGCCAAGATGGGAGAACTTCTGTGCTGGAGACACCATTATGAGACAAGACTTGCTTCAGTGGGCTTTGGTGCTAAGTCTGCCCCCTGAGTGTGTCCCTTATGGATTTGAGGAGTTGTAATCTGGATGGTCCTACTCTGACCACTGGGTACACTGGCTCTTGGATCTTCAAGGAGGTGCTAATTTAGCCTCTGCCTGAGGCCACCCAGCAGGACCTACAGAGAGTTCTGCAGATTCCTCTTATTTGTTTGGGTTTTGGAGGTGCCCAGATGAGGCCCAGCTGTGAAGCAATGCAAGCTGCTGTGGGGCCTTGGGCCTTCTTTTGGATGTTCTGGGTCTCACTGACTCAGCTGCAGTTTGTTAGGTAAGTTTAGAATTCAAATGACCAGGCCATTCATATGCAAAAGCCTCTGCGCTCAGCTTGGATGGGGCAGAGTCTCAGGGCGGAGCAAACAGCAATGGCTTCCCATCAGCCCTGCCCTAAGAGGCCCCTGGGTCTTAGTGTCCTGCGGTAATCGCTGCAAGCACCTCTGAGAGAAAGCTGCCCTTGAGTTTCGCCCACTGCCAGACAGTCCAGTTTCTCCCCGTATGAGTCTGGGTCCCCATAGTCTCGCCTGGAATTGGAGTTCAGAGCAGTCGGGAGCTTTTGTCTCCCTCCCGATTGAGCAGTGTACTCAGTTGCCAGCCCTCTCCGCATGCGCGCGCCTCCGTACCTCTGCCTTCCACAGCTCCTCTGAGTCTCAGTGTGCTTTTCTCTTTCCTTCTAGTTGTAGAATTTCCACTCAGCCAGCCTTCCTGTGGTTCTCGATGATGTCGGTTTGTCTTTTAGTTTTAGTTTTGAAATTGTTGTGCGAGGCAGCTGTTCAGGTGTTTACCTATGCCGCCATCTTGGTTTCTCCCTTTAATGATGAACATTTTTCATGTGCTTATTTGCTATCTGTATATTCACTTTGCTAAAATGTCATGTCTTTAGTCTATTTTCTAATTGGATTGTTTGTTTTCCTATTAAGTTTTGAGAGTTTATTATACATTCTAACCAAATATATTTACAAAATTTATCTTTTTTGGTAATTGGTTTCAAATTTAATTATATTATTGTCAAATAATGAGCTCTGCATGATTTCATTTGGCATTTTTGAGAATTTTTGGTGTTTTATGGTTCATATGACTCCATGTGGATTAAAAATGTGTTTTTGCTAAATTGTTGGATATGGAGTTCCATATATGTTATTAGATCAAACTTGTTAATTTGGTTGTTCAGAATTTCTGTTATCTGATCTATTAATTATGGAATTGTATATTAAAATTTCCTTTACTGATTGTGGAATCCTTATTTTATAACTAGAGGCCTGGTGCATGATTCTGCACTGGTGGTGTCCTTCGGCCTGGCCTGTGGGGATCAGGCCGAAACTGGGTGTCCGACATTCCCTGAGGGGTCCCGGATTGCGAGAGGGCAGTTCTCGGGTGACGCACCCCGGAATCGGGCTCCTTCCTCTCTGGTTCCAGGTATGTCACCCGAGAACCGCAGTTGCCAAGTCACTGCAGCTCGGCATCTCCTGTGTTGAGTATCTGCTCCCTGGTGCTCACTGTGTGTCATAGCTACTGGTCGGAGCATCTTCTGCCTAGTGGTCATTGCGCCTCATAGTTACTGGTCAGATGGTCGCTTAGGCTTTTATATATAGAGATTCTTTCAATTTCTCCTTTATTTATTCTGCATGTATATCCATAAGGGCATATAAATTTAGAATTATGATATCTTTATGAAGTTAACTTATGTTTTTTCCCTGATGATGCTTGTTACCTTAAAGTCTGTTTTGTATGATACTATATACTGACATCAGGTTTTTCTGCCCTTCTGCCTCCTCAGTATATCTCTTTTTCCCTTTTATTTTCTATCTTTCTGTGCCTCTGTGTTTTAGGTATGCCTCTGGCAGATAGAATGTAACTAGATTTCATTGTCTTAATTCATTCTGACATTCTGTCTTTTAACTGAGTTTAGTTCATTTACATTTATTCTGCTTCAGTATTATTTGGACATATTTCTATCATCTTAATTTTTTTCCTTTACCTTGCCTTTTCTTTGCTTTCCTTCTCCTCTCATCTTTCTACTTTTTATTGAATAGAGGCATGTTTATAACCTTTTTTTCCTCGTTACAACTAGTTTGGAGTTATAGATGAAATTTCTATTTCTTAGGAATAGAATATCTTTAAATTTTTACATATTTATTCAAATGAAGTTCTTTCAACCAGAGTCTCTTAGTGGTGAGCTCTGCTTTTAGTGGTAAGGTCTGTCTTTGTCTATTAATGCTTTTATTTCACTCTGAATCTTAAATTATAGTTTAATTGTTTCTGAAATTACACTCTGGGGGTGATTTTTTTTTTCCCCTGCACTTTGTCCTCTGGCATCTTTTGTTGCTGTTACTGTTGAGAAATGTCATTATTTTGTAAATGAATTATCTTTTCTTTCTGATTGCTTTAATATTCTTCTGTTCGTTTTTATAGCTATATATCCTTACTCTTATCTGTCTAGGTGTTGATTTTGATTCCATTTATCCTGTTCAGAACTTGCTTTATTTCTTGAAATCAGATAACTTAGGTCTTTTGTTGGTGAGGAAATTCTCAACTGTTTTTTCAAACATGACCTTTCTTATTTTTTATTCTGGAAATTCTCTTATGTAGTGGACATTCTCTTTTTATTTTTTTATGTTTGTCAGTATCTTTTATTTTTTTCATTTTTTTTTACCATTGATACAACATTCTGGGTAGTTTCCTTATATTTATCTAGTTATGGTGGTGCAAACTGTGGTCCCACAGGTCAGCTATGTGTTTTTGTAAGTAAAGTCTTATTGGAACACAACCATATATATGTATTTATACATATACTGTTCACATATTGACTGTGGCTGCTTTCATACTACAAAGGTAGAGTTTTTGCAACAAAAACTGTATGCCTGCAAAGCTTAAAAATTTACTATTGGCCTTTTATAGAAAACTAGAGGCCCAGTGCATGAAATTAGTGCACTCCGGGGGGGTTTCCCCTCAGCTAGAATTGCGAGAGGGCGCAGGCCAGGCTGAGGGACCTCACTGGTGCAAAATCGCGGCCGGGGAGGGACACGGGAGCTTGGCCAGCCGGGGCGGGCTACAGAGCATGTCCGTCCCATCTTTCTCAGTCCCGATCAGCCGGACCCCAGCAGCAAACTAACTTTCTGGTCAGAGCATCTGTCCCCTGGTGGTCAGTGCACATCATAGCAAGTGGTTGAGCTGCCTTAACATATCATAAGCATATTACGTTTTGATTGGTTGAATGGCCAACTGGATGACCGGACACTTAGCATATTAGGCTTTTATTATATAGGATGTTTGCAGGCCTCTTTTCTAGTTCATTAATTCTGTCTTCAGATGTGTCTAATTTTCTATTTGACCTAGCTATTATTATTTTTTCAATGACTTGCATTTCTGGAAGTTCAGTTTGGTTATTTTTTAAAGCTGTCATGTTCTTTCCTTGTGTTTCAATTTATTCTTTTATTTTTTCTGAACTATTTATCACATTTTCTATTATGTGAAGTAATTGGAGATTTAATACTACTGGTTCTTTACAGGTTCAGGCTCAGTATTTTTCCTTCTTTTTTCTCCATTAAAATATTGAATTTCAAATGTTTTATGGGGATTTACTAGTATTTATGGGAATTCTGTGTAACCTGGTTAAGGGGTATGTATGTTCCTCCTCAATGTATTTTTTTATTCTATTACAGGTGTTCCCCACCCCATCTTTGCCTCCTTCTACCCTGTTTCCGCTCCCTTCCTGGCCTTCACCACATTATACTGTCTGTGTCCATGAGTTTTGTATGTATGCATATATATTCTTTGGTTTACCTCTTACTCCCTCCCCTCACCTCCTTTTGCCTGGTCATCCAGTGCTATTATTGACTCGTACTTTCCCATTGCTGCTGTAACAAATTACTACAAATATAATAATTTTTATAAAACAACACAAATTAATTTCTTTACAATTCTGCAGGTCAGAATTATGAACTGAATCTTACGGCACTGAATCAAGGTGTAGGCCAGGCAATACTGCTTTCCTTCAGGAGGTTTCCGGGAAGACTCAATTTCCTTGTCTTTTCTAGCTTCTAGAGGCCACCTGCATTCCTTGGCTCATTGGCCTTTATTCATCTTTAAGTGCATGACTTCAACATCTGTCATGCCACCTAATTTTTCTGCCTTTGACCTTCTTGCCTCCCTGTTATAAGGAACCTTGGTTTTATATGGGGGCTCACCTGGAAAATCTACATCTAGGATATTCTTTCTATTGCAGGATCCTTAACTTATTCACATTAGTAAAGTCCCTTTTGCATGGAAGATATCATATTCACAGCTTCTGGAGATCATTTAGGACATGGCATCTTTGGAGAACTATTATTCTATCTATAGTCCTGGACCAAAGCAATTTTATGTTAATTTCTCGGCTTGTTCCTGATTTATACAAATACTAGAAACCCGTTGCACGAAGTTTCGTGCAATAGACTTTCACCTGGCTGCCGGCACCAGTTTTCCGCCAGCAGCAGTTTTCCTCTGACCACCCGCCGATCAGAGCGCCTCCCGCCAGCGCGATCGGCCACCCGGAGAGGAACTCCGATCCGGGAGGCGCTCCGATCGTGGCCAGAGGAAAACTGCTGCTGGCGGAAAACTGCTGCCAGCAGCCATGCAATCGGCCACCACCAGCGTCTTCCACAGCGTCGGCCATTTAGTCTGGCGGTAGGAGCGGGGCGCGGGGACTCGCGAGTCCCCGCCCCCCGCTCCTACCGCCAGCCAATCGGCCACCCTGAGTCCCGCCCCCCGCGCCGCCAGCCGGCCCAATCGTGGGCGTAGTGGAGTGATGCAATTTGCATATTGCCTTTTTATTATGTAGGATTATATACATGAGAGCACCATAATCACTTGTGTTCAAGTATCCTCCTATCTAATAAAGAGGGAATATGCAAATTAACCATTACACCATCACAAAGATGGTGGTGCCCACAGTGGAGGCGGGGTTTCTGTAACGCAAGATGGCTGCACCCAGAGCGGAGGCCAAGTTCCTGTAATGAGCCTTAAGGAGCAATCAGCAGGGACCTGAGGCTGTGTGGCACTGGGCTGGGGCAGGGGACCTGAGGCTGTGCCACCCGCCCAGTGGGGCTTGATAGGACTTCAGGCCATGCCCCCCTGCCCAGCAGGGCTTGACGGGGGGGCCTCATGCTGCACCCCCCGCCCAGCAGGGCTTGACGGGGGACCTCAGGCTGCACCCCCCGCCCAGCGGAGCTTGATAGGACCTCAGGCTGCGCTGGGCCAGGGGACCTGAGGCTGTGCCCCCCCCCCCCCCCAGCGGGGCTTGATGGGACCTCAGGCTGCGCCTACCACCCCGAGGGGCTTGACAGGAGACCTCAAGGTGTGCCCCACGCCTTAGTGCTGGGTCAGGGGAACTCAGGCTGCTCCCCGGGCCGGTGGACATCAGGCCGTGCCCCCCCACCCCAGTGTCGAGGGACCTGAGGCTGCACCCCTCAAGCTGCACCCCCACCTGGCAGGGCTTGACAGGGGACCTGAGGCTGTGCTCCCTCCTGCCGCTGGGCTGGCGGACCTGAGGCTGCACCCCCCACCCAGCGGGGCTTGACGGGAGAACTCAGGCCGTATACACCACCTGGCGGGGCTTGATGGGGGACCTCAAGGCGCGTCCCCCGCCCCCGCCCTGGGTACCACATGTCATGACCCCTACCCCGGCGCCGGGCCGAAGGACCTCAGGCCATGTCCCCTGCCCAGTGTGGCTTGACAGGGGACCTCAGGCCACGCCCCTGGCCTGGCGGGGCTTAACAGGGGACCTCAAGGCACGCCGCCCCCCCTGGCACTGGGTCGTGGGACCTCAGGCCACACCCCCCACCGCGGTGCCGGGCCAGGGGACCTGAGGGTGCACTGGGGGACCTGAGACTGCGCCCTCCTACCCCGTGGGGCTTGATGGGGGATCTGAGGCTGTGCCCCCCCGCCGGGCCAGGGGACCTGAGGTTGCGCCCCCTTGCCTGGCGGGGCTTGATGGGGTGGGGCCGGCCAGGTTCGGATCTCACCCAGTGGGGGTGGGGCCGGCTGGTTTTGGGTCTCATGCAATTTTGAGGCCCTGCAGGTGGGCAGGGACTTGACTATGGGTCCCTCGGCGTGCCCCAGACTCTGACAGGAGGTAGATTTTCATATACGTTTTACTAATTTTCTTTCATCTCTGACACTTCTATGATAGAGAAAGGGCAAATAGCAATATTAAAATGTTTCCTCTAATTATTCCCCTTTTAATGTGCATGAATTTTGTGCACTGGGCCAGTAGTGCAGTTATAAATTCTCAGATAAATTTCCCCTTCTACCTGAATACTCTTGTTTCAGCTGCATACCACCATTACCCTCTCTGAATATACAACATGCTCATTTCTTTATGCTTTTTTTCATGCTGGCCTCTATTCTATGTGAACAATTCTTACTCCACCTTTGGGACATAGCTAAAATATTGCTTTTTAGTGAAATCTTTCCTGATAATTCCAGTATTATTTATTTTTCTTTTTGTCTGTACTTTGAAGTATTCTGAATGTAACATTTTTACACAGTATTATTATTGTTTATAGATATATTGGCCCTGTTAGACTCTTAAAATCAGGAATCATGTCTTAGTCATCTTTATATCCCTAGTATCTAAAGGGACTGGCATATAGCAGTCCTTATATAAATACTTGATAAATATATAAATGCTAGGAATCTTTGTATATGCCAATCCACTGTTTTGGTGATGGGAATGTCGAATTGCCTCACACATACTCAAGGCAGCATTGGTGCTTGCCAATCTGCAGATGGTAAATTCATGGTAGTTTAGAAGGGATTCGCCTGTTGATGAGAAAATTGAGGTTTGCCCAGGGTTAAACAAGCAGATGACTGGGACCAAAACTCAAAAATTTTTATGCATATTCCAAACATTCTTTGAAATATACCTCACTTTATGTTTATGATGATTTGAGCTACTTCACTAATTCTAATTTGTAGACACAGTACAAAATCATTACCTTATATTTTTTCTTATTTCTCAATTAAGTTCTATTGTTGATGAGGTTAGGAACATGCTTTTCCAACTGTAGTGGTGTTCTGGCACTTGGTGGGGTGGTGGCGGAATATGAAGCCAAAGGATAAAGAGTGATATATAAGTTGTATAAACATTATAATGCATTAAATGCACTAAAACATTAAAAAATATTTGAACAAATTTTAGACTTACATTAAAGTTACAAAATTAGTACAGAGAGTTTCTGTATATAATTTATTGAGCTTCACCTCCCCTAATGCTAATATCTTATGTAGACATAGTACAATTATCAAAACTCAGAAATTAATATTGGTGGAATAATGACCGCTAAACTACAGACCTAATTTGAATTTTACTAAATTTTTTTAAATCCTTACCAGAGGACATGCTTAGAGAGAGGAAGGGAGAAAGAGGGAGGGAGGGGGAAAAGGGAGGGAGGGAGGAAGGGAGGGAAGGAGAGGAGGACAGAAACAGAGAAAGAGAAACATCTATGTGAGACAGAAACATTGATTGGTTGCCTCTAGTACACACCCCGACCAGGGATCGAAGCTGCAACCCATGTATGTGCCCTGACTGGGAATGAAACTGGCAAACTTTCTGTGCATAAGGTGATTTTCAACCAAATGAGCCACTCCAGCCAGGCAATAATTTTCTTTTTTTGTTCCAGGATTTGGTTCAGGACCCCACCTTGCATTTATTTCTTAATAGTCTCAAATTATCCCTTGTGAGGTACACTGATGTTTGCCTTATGGTGATTTTTTATGTTCCTCTTTCCATCTTCATTTATTTATTGCAAATTTTTGTAAAGAGCTGTTTCTTCTCTCCATTTATTAATTTATACAATTATGTATATCAGTATGGGTTCTTAGATATTTATTTTATTCTGTGAGTTGTAATCTAATACTACCATTTTTAAAAAATTAAATTGTTCCAACTTTGGTGATTTTGTGTTCCTTCCATTATGTTCTTACTAGTGACCCAGTGCACGAATTCGTGCACATTGAAAGGAAATTCATTAGAAGAAATATTTTAATATTGCTATTCGCCCTTTCTCTATAACAGAAGTGTCAAACAAATTCACAATAGACAATGACAGATTGAAACACACGTGTTCAATTGGTGCCAGTGAGAGCTTTATATGTATTGTGCATGTGCGAGTCAACTTAGCCTTTTAGATACAGAATAAACTTGCTTAATTAGACCTGCTTTCTGATTTAGCTACACTTTATCCAGCCCAGAGAAGCACCTCAAATTCTCTTTCAGATAATTGTCAGCAACACAGCAGTAAATATCAACACGAAGCAGATTATTGTATATCACGCAGGGAGAACAAAGGGTAAAATAGTGAACTGCAGCAGTGTTTGAGTATATTCTGTACAGTGAGAAAACCTGAAGTCATTTTCAAGGTCCATTGTTTCTTACTTCTTTTCAGTCAGGTCAAGTTTCTAAGCTTTCTAAATCTCCATCTCCCGGCTAATGAAAAGAAAATAGGATTCCAGCGAGTCTCCTATCTACCTACTTCAGGACTTCTGTAAGGATCAAATGAGATGAGGCATAGGAAAATGCTTCACAGACATTTGGTTAAAGTGTAAAATGTTTCCACCTGGCTATAAAGCAAGTCCTATTCCTGGGCTGAAGAAACTGCAAGGAGGCTAGTCTCTAGGGAGAGGAAGCTGGGCATTGCTATGTGACATCATTACCCCGATGGACACTTATCATATTAGCCTTTTATATATATAGATGTCCTTGTAAAATGTCCCATCCTTTTTTGTGTACTTCCTTACTTTATGACACTACAAGATGTTCCAAGCTCATATTATATTTTCCCTGCTCTAGCCCTAGAATCAACCACTTATTCAGGAGTCCTCTCTAAATATATTTGAGAATGGTATTTAGAAACCAAGTTCTAAGCACTGAATGTGCTCATTCCTACTGGAATGTTATTGCTTCTAGGCCTTCTCAGTGTAGAGAACTAGTTAATATATTTATGTATATTAAGTCACTCACACATACAAATCTATAATGGGTGTCCCAAAAATTGTGTACACACTGTAACAGGTGATAACTCACTTAATTTTGAAAATTAACTGTATGTTAATAAACACCTTATAATCATTCAGAGTATGTGTAAATTTTTTTGGGACACCCTGTATTTCTTTGATTTCTCTCTCTGTGTGTGTGTGCGTGTGTGTGTGTGTGTGTGTGTGTGTGTGTGTGTCCATGAACCCATACTGATACCTCCAATTAAATTGAGAACATTTAAAAATGTAATTTAAAAATGGATATATAATGGAGTAAGATGAAAAATTTGCCACATTTTTAAAAGATGAAACATGAAATTTTAATAATCTTTTGTGCTTATGTAAGACTACTGTAAGCTATTCCCTGACATAAGCTTTCTCTAAAGCTATGAAAGCTGCTTTGAAGGAAATACTAAGAAGTCTCATGTTAGTGATACACTTTATCTGTTTTGAGATGCTTGGTACATAGGTGCTCAATAAATACTTTTTGGATAAATGACTTAGTGTAAGAATCTATGACTATGAAGGGGCCAGGAACTTATATCATTCTGTGATTATGGTCAGAATTTGCCAAATTGACCATATGGAACATTAAAGATAAAGTAAATTAGCTCTTGCAATTCACAGCTGGAACAATACAGCACATATCCTAGCATCATCTTGAAACATGAAGAACCTTTTCTTTGCCACCTAGCAGGACACTATCTGTGGGTAGACACTTCATAAATGCTACTTGCTGATAGTATCGGATTCAGGAAAGTGTACTTTTCCTTTCTTAAATGAATAGAATAAGAAAGTTTCCATACGTATTTGGTTTGTTTTTCAGTTTTCAGATGATCCAGTTTTGAAAAGATTTTTCTAGTCATGGAGAATGAAAACTGCTCACTGTTTTCTTTAATGTTTTAAAACAATCTATGATACAGTGAGGATTATACTCTAGACAAGGGATTGGCAAACTGGTCCACAGACCAGGTGCCTGTTTTTGTGAATAAAGTATTGAAACACAACCATGCTCATTCATGTATGTATTGTCTCTGTCTACTTTTGTTATATAGTGGCAGAGTTGAATAGTTATGACAAAGACCATATAGCCTGCAAAACCTAAAATATTTGTCAGGCCCTTTACAAAAAAGTTTTCTGACCCCTGCTCTAGAAAATACTTTTAGCCCATGTAAATATATACTTCTTTAATGATTCTGTACAATAGCTGTCTTCTACATTTGTTAAAGGATAATGCCAAAAATAGGATCAGAGAAGAAATAATGATTTAAATTCTAAAATTTATTAAAATCTTCTTAGGTGTTTTTTTTTTATTGTAACAGATATATATCTGCACTATGTCATGAGGAGAAAAATAAGAAAGTATACTGCTATTACTTGTTACTATTTATATATGCAGTGAACATTAGTTATGACTTTTTTCTTTGCCATGCTACATTAGTTAGAATGAAAGAATGAAGGGCTGTAATAAAGAGACCCAAAATACAGTGGCTTGAAGAACAGTTACTAAAAATAGTTTGTGATTAAAACAAATATAAAGAGTGGTCCACTAATAGGGGGACAGTTCTGCTCCATGGGGACTCAGATGTCTTCCCTCTCATTTCTGGTAAGGTATTTATTGTTTGCATGGTCTAAACTGGGTCATAGGTTTGCACATATTCAGCTTCGAGGAAGGAGACAGACCTTTGCATGAAGAGATTCGTGCAATAGGCCTTCCTTCCCTTGGCTTCCAGCACCGGTTTTCCTCCGGCACCCAGGACCCAGGCCAGAGTCTGCCATCTTCGTCTTCGCTCCAGACTCCGGCCGGAGTCTGCCATCTTCATCTTCGCTGCAGACTCCGGAGTCTGCAGTCTTGTCTTCGCTGCGGCACTCCGCTCCTGTAGATCCCTTCACCCACCGCCCTCCCTCTCATAGCAGGCGTCCTGCCCCGCCTGGCCACTCTGCACCTGGAGCAGCTGGGCAGCCGCCATCTTTGGCCTTCTAATTTGCATACTCCCTGATTGGCTGTGGGCGTAGCGGAGGTACGGTCAATTTACATGTTTGTCTATTATTAGGCAAGATATGGCGGTATGACACCCATCCCTACCTTGATGGCTAGTTGAGAGAGAAGGGGAGATTTTGGTAGACAGATAGTAATTTCTGCTGTAGGTACATAAACTTTCTTACAGAAGATCTTTATGTGTCTTTTTTTTTTTTTGCTTAAACATTTTAACATGTCAAAAATATGATGTTTTAATTGTAATTGTGTTTTTTTTCACATGAATACACTACAATTTATTTAACCAGTTATCTGCTGCAGTATTTAAAGGTGTTTCCAATTTCCTTTTGTAAACAAAATGTGGACTCCCATATGCATATGGCTTTTATTTACTAATATTTTGGTTAAAACAAAAGGTACTGTCTCAAATTTTTACCATGTTTGAATATTTGTAAAATGGTCTTAAGATCCTTTTTCTTATTTAAATTGTCACAAAGACAGCTTGACTTATTGAGCTGGTATAACTTCTGTGCCTCAATAAAACTAAATGTAATGGTAAGGAATTAGGTAAAATTCATTTTTTTGCAGGACAATTTATGTACTTAGCTAGTAGAATAGTGACTCGAACTTAAAATTTCATCCTGACAAATTGTTGAGTAGTGTTATTTTTCTTACTTTGATTAAAGTATTTCTTATATTAAAACATTAAATATTAGCCAAAACCGGTTTGGCTCAGTGGATAGAGCATCGGCCTGCAGACTGAAAGGTCCCAGGTTCGATTCCGGTCAAGGGCATGTACCTTGGTTGTGGGCACATCCCCGGTAGGGGGTGTGCAGGAGGCAGCTGGTCGATGTTTCTCTCTCATCGATGTTTCTAGCTTTCTATTCCTCTCCCTTCCTCTCTGTAAAAAATCAATAAAATATATTAAAAAAATAAATAAATATAGTTAGCTTCAAAACCATAGCTCTACTTAGTATAAATCCTACACAAAATTATATTTAAAAAAACACCATTAAATATTAAATGAGACAAGAGCTGTAAGACTAACAGCAGGCAAAAATGCACTTTTAATATTTTATGTGTATGTGTTTCATTCATGACTTTGTGAAAATAACTTAGTACTTTAATTTTCTGCCACTGTTTACATTTTTATACCATTTAAATGTTGATGGTAAATGGTTCTGAAGTGGCCCATTATGAAATACTAAATACAGTCTCTCTTGATTTATAAACACTATCCAAGCATCAACAATACCAACAGCAGCTAATCTCATTTAAAATAGTAACTTCATTGCTTTGTTGTCATCATTTCCGTAGACAGATTTTAAACTAAAGTTAACTTCTGCCAAAATATAATTGAAGGAACTCTATTTTTGTGTGCCAGCATTCTGTCTCAATAAATATAAAATATGTGTGTGTTTTTTTCAGAGAACTACATTTACTGTAGATATTAATGAGCTGTTGACATGTAAAATTTCAAGAATAGATGTTGTGATTTAGAAAAGCAATTTGCAATTCAAAATATAGAGATTGACATTTACTTTAAACTTTGCTAAAGGGACAAGCTCAAGAACAAAAGTTTACAACTGAATAGAACCTCTTTCTACCAATAATTGTCTACATAGCCTTAGTTAATCTTTTATCTTAATCATATAATTTATTGTTTTTCCTAACAGTCTTCACTTTCTACTATAACTGCTTCACATACAGAGAGAAATTAAACTAAATAAATTGGAAACAATGCTGTTGCCTCACTGAATTGATTTTTATTCATTTTTGTTAGAGTACTTTTAAAACAGAGTACTCAATGATTGAGGTTTTTAAGTCTAATAAGTATTTTGTGTATTTATGATGGCACAAA
Organism: Cnephaeus nilssonii; assembly: GCF_951640355.1. NCBI lineage: Eukaryota > Metazoa > Chordata > Mammalia > Chiroptera > Vespertilionidae > Cnephaeus > Cnephaeus nilssonii. Next base: position 27,412,026 of record NC_137071.1, read on the forward strand.
TGAATGTCATAAAAATAGCTGTTGATCTTTACAATACAATACAATCATATACAATAATCATTTCATTATTTCTAAAGTTGGAAACATTGACCAAACTTTAATAACTTGACCAAAGAAGCATGTTATTCCAAATGGTATTATCTTACAAGGTTATAAACTGATGTCACTATTACTAGTCTGCAGTTTCTGGGCTAGATTTCTTTTTGGTCTGGCAAGTGATTTTTTTTTTTCAAGTTAGGAATTGTTTAGGAATTATGATAAAGAGAATAAATAATCAATCTGGTTGTTGGAGGTTTTAAACATACACACATATGCTTGTCATAAAAACTCAAGGAATGTACATGTAGTACATATACATATATACATGAAAATATACATGTAAATCCTCCTACATACCACTCCCAAGAGACCACTATTAGTGTGGTATATTCTTTTTTTATTATTATTTATTTATTTATTTATTTATTTATTTTTTATTGATTTTTTACAGAGAGGAAGGGAGAGGGATAGAGAGCTAGAAACATCGATGAGAAACACCGACCAGCTGCCTCCTGCACACCCCCCACCAGGGATGTGCCCGCAACCAATGTACATGCCCCTGACCAGAATCGAACCCGGGACCCTTGAGTCCGCAGGCCGATGCTCTATCCACTGAGCCAAGCCGGTTTCGGCTAGTGTGGTATATTCTTCCTGGAGAACTTAAGGATGGTTTCATGAGAATAGAATGAATGCATGAGTGAAAGGATAAGATGAATTGAAGAGCTGAAACTATGCCATTATAGTGTCTCATCATCACCTCTGTATTTGCTCATTCTTTTCACATTTAAGAATATTATTTAAACAAAAAGATAGATACAGAGGCAGAGAAGCATCGAACAGACTGTCAAATTACAGCGGGAAGGCTGGCGGGGTGGTGGAGGTAAGAGATCAACCAAAGGACTTGTATGCATGCATATAAGCATAACCAATGGACACAAGACACTGGGGGGTGAAGGCATGTATGGGAGTGGGGTGGGGGGGCAATGGGGAAATATGGACACCTTGTATGTAATACCTTGATCAATAAAAAAATATGTAATACCTTAATCAATAAAAAAAATAGAAAAATAATATTATTTATAATATCATGTTATGTTGTGTTACTAATGGCCAAAGAACAACGGAAGGAAATTTAACTTTGGGTGGTGTGCACACAATGCAAAATACAGATTTTGTTTTATAGAAATATATCCTCGAAATCTATATAATTTTATTAACCAACTAGTGGCCCGGTGCAAGAAATTCGTGCATGGTGTGGGGGTAGGGAGGGTGTCCCTCAGCCAGGCCTGCACCCTCTCCAATCTGGGACCCCTCAGGGGATAACCGGCAGTCGGACATCCCTCTCACAATCCAGAACTGCTGGATCCTAACCGCTCGCCTGCCTCGCATGATTGCCCTTAACTTCTTCTGCTTGCCAGCCTGATTGTCCCTAACTGCTCCCCTGCTGGCTTGATTGCCCCTAACCACCTCTGCCTCGGCCCCACATCCGGAACCCAAGATTCCCTCCTCCAGCCGACCACAGGCACCTGCGATCCGGGCTTCCCTCCCTCTGGTCAGCTATAGGCACCCAGGCCGGCTGCAGCCGCAGGGGATGGTGGGCAGGTGGCTTCGCCTGGGCTGCAGCCACAAGTGCTGGCACCTGGGACCGCGGGGTGGGCGGCTTCTCCATTTCCCGGGCCACAGCCAGCAGCAGGTACTGGTGGCTGGGACTGTGGGGTGGGCAGCTTCTCCGTCTACCAGGCTGTAGCCAGCTGCAGGTGCTGGTGCCTAGACCGCAGGTGGGCGGCTTCTCCGTCTTCCCTGGGATGCAGTGTGGGCGACTTCTCCGGCTGGCTGCGGCTTGGGATCATGGGGCAGGTGGCTTCTTCGTCTCCCAGGCCGCACCCAGTCTCAGGTGCTGGGGCCCGGTTTCTCCGTCTCCCCTAGGACGTGGGGCAGGCGGACGTGAGGCTTCTGCTTTTGGCTTCGGCCTGGGATCACGGGGCAGGCAGCTCCTTCGTCTCCCGGGTTGCAGCCAGCCTGAGGCGTTGGGGCCCAGTTTCTCTGTCTCCCCCAGGATGTGGGGTGGGAGGACATGAGGCTTCTGCTGCTGGCTGTGGCCTGGGATCACGGGGCAGGCAGCTTCTTGGTCTGCCTGGCTGCAGCCAGCCTCAGGCACTGGCGCCCTACTTCTCTGACCCCCACAGGCCCAGAGAGGCATGGGGGCAGGGCGCTGACATGTTTTCAGGTTAATTTGCATACTCACTCTGATTGGCTGGTAGCATAGCGGGGTGATGGTAATTTTCATGTTTCTCTTTTATTATTGTAGATATCACCCCAATAAATTTAATTAAAAACCTATTTTTTTTCACAAATAAATAGTTGATGAAAACAAAATGAGATCATATAGGATTGTATTAAGAGATTTTATCCTATTGGATTTCTTAAGAGTTTTACTAGTAGAGCTATGATTGACCATCATTTCAAAGGGTGCTTTCTGGGCTCACTGTTTCTCTACTACTGATTACATTATTTTGACATCCCCCTTTTCTCTATATTATTGTTAATCATCATGTTTTGGCACTAAGGTGGAAGACACTAAAATTTCTCAAGAAATATTACTTCTCAAGAAATACCTGCATAATAATTAGAAACCAGTTGTAAAACCAAATTAGATTATGGGCTTTGCTAGTCCCTGAGTATCAAGAGGTGAACAACAAAACAGACTAGGATTCCTTCCCTTAAGATGACCTTGCACCTTACCAGGGGGATATAGGCATTAAACATGCTTACATTTTATATTATAAATTGTGCTTGTGAAGGAGAAAAAGGGTAGTGCTATAAGACAGTAAGGTGTGGGGGTTGGTGGGGAGAGGGGACAAAATTTAGATTTGGTGGTTGGAGGGTGGCATGAATGGAAATGGTCAAAATAATGTATTGCTAACTTCTTACCATGGATATGAAACTATGAAGATCTTTGAATGCTAATATCATTTTTCTTTTCTAGAATTACTTGATTTCTTTTTAAAATTTATTTGAATTACTTATTGTTGAAAGTGTATACGTCTACTTTTTCCCCAATTGACCTCTCCCCGCCCACTCCTGCCCCCCCCCTCCAGCACCTGCCCTCACCCCCTTACTGTTTGTGTCCATTGGTTATGCTTATATGCATGCATATAAGTCCTTACTCCTACCCTCACCCTCCCCTGCCTTCCCTCTGAGGTTTGTCAGTCTGTTCGATGCTTCTATGTCTCTGGATCTATTTTTGATCATCAGTTTATGTTGTTCATTATAGTCCACAAATGAGTGAGATCATGTGATATTTATCTTTCTCCACTGATCTTGCTTAGCATAATGCTTTCCAGGTCCATCCATGCTGTTGCGAATGGTTAGAGTTCTTTCATTTTTACAGCAGCATGGTATTCCATTGTGTAGATGTGCCACCGTTTTTTAATCCACTCATCTGCTGATGGGCAATTAGGTTATTTTTAAATCTTGGCTATTGTAAATTGTGCTGCTATGAACATAGGGGTGCATATATCCTTTCTGATTGGTGTTTCTGATTTCTTGGCATATATTCCTAGAAGTGGGATTTCTGGGTCAAATGGGACTTCCATTTTTAATTTTTGGAGGAAACCTCATACTGATTTCCACAGTGGCTGCACCTATCTGCATTCCCACCAGCAGTGCATGAGGGTTCCTTTTTCTCCACATCCTAGCCACCACTTGTCATTTGTTGATTTGTTGATGATAGCCATTCTGACAGGTGTGAGATGGTTCCTCATTGTCATTTTGATTTGCATCTCTTGATGATTAGTGATTTTGAGCATTTTTTTTCATGTCTCTTGGCCTTCTGTATGTTCACTTACAAGAAGTCTCCATTTATGTCCTTTGCCCATTTTTTGATTGGATTGTTTATCTTCCTTTTGTTAAGTTGTATGAGTTCCCTATAAATTTTGGAGATTAGGCCCTTATTGGATATGACATTGGCAAATATGTTCTCCCATGCAGTGGGCTCTCTTGTTGTTTTATTGATGATTTCTTTTGCGGTGCAGAAGCTTTTTATTTTGATGTAGTCCCATTGGTTTATTTTCTTGTTAGTTTCCATTGTCCTAAGAGATGTGACAGTAAAGATATTGCTACAAGATATGTCTGATATTTTGCTGCCTATGGATTCTTCTAAGATTTTTATTTCCCATCTTACGTTTAAGTCTTTTATCCATTTTGAGTTTATTTTTGTGTATGGTGTAAGTTGGTGGTCTAATTTCATTTTTTTTGCATGTATCTGTTCAATTTTTCCAACACCATTTATTTTATTTTATTTTATTTCATTTTATGTGCCTGAGGCATGAACCAGCTCTGGCCACCAACACAGGCATCAAGCTAGGATGAACTAAGGACTGTACATCTGCTTTGCCCCTGATTGATATAAGAGCAACACCACCAATCAGGGGATCCAACACCATTTATTGAAGAGACTGTCTTGACTCCATTGTATGCTCTTGCCTCCTTTGTCAAATATTAATTGAGCATAATGGCTTGGGTCGATTTCTGGGTTCTGTGTTCCATTAGTCTATGTGTTTGTTCTTGTGCCAGTACCAGGCAGTTCTGAGAACAGTGACTTTATACCTTGATATCTGGTATTGTGATCCCTCCAACTTTGTTTTTCTTTCTCAGGATTGCTGCAGTCATTTGGCGCCTTTTTTTATTCCATATTAATTTTTGGAGAATTTGTTCTAGCTCTGTGAAATATGCCGTTGTTATTTTAATGGGGTCTGCATTGAATCTGTAGATTACTTTGGACAGAATGAACATTTTAATAATGTAGATTCTACCAATCCATTAACATGGTATATTCTTCCACTTGTTTATATCTTCCTCTATCTCTTTTAACAATGTCCTGTAGTTTTCAGAGTATAGGTCTTTTACCTCCTTAGTTGAGTTTATTCCTAGGTATCTTAATTTTTTTTGTTGCAATGGTAAATGGGATATTTTTTTTAGGTTCTTTTCCTGTGAGTTCATTAATGGTGTATAGACATGCGATGGATTTCTGGGTGTTAATTTTGTATCCTGCTACCTTGCCAAATTCATTTATTAAATCTAATAGTTTTTTTGATGGAGTCTTTAGGGTTTTATATGTATAATATCATGTCATCTGTGAGTAATGAGAGTTTTACTTTTTCTTTTCCAATCTGGATGTGTTTTATTTCTTCTTTTTGTCTGATCATATGGCTAGCACTTCCAATACTAAAGATTAGGTTGAACAGGAGTGGTGAAAGTGGGCATTCCTATCTTGATCCTGTTCTTAGGGCAAATGGTTTTAGTCTTTACCCATTGAGTATAATGTTGGCTATAGGTTAGTCATATAAGGCTTTTCTGGTATTACTAGAGGCCCGATGCACAAAATTTGTGCACAGGTAGGGTCCCTAGGCCTAGCCAGCGATTAGGACCGATCTGTGGGGTGACTGGTGGGGCAGTCTTTGGGGGGGGGGCCCACTGGCACCCACCTTGGCCAGCCTGGCACCTCCCGCTCACTAGCCCTGCCCCCCACCGTAGGGTGATCGCCCCCCCCCACTGGCACCCGCCTTGGCTGGCCTAGGGCCTGCGGGCTGGGGGCAGCTCCTGTGTTGAGTGTCTGCCCCCTGGTGGTCAGTGCATGTCATAGTGACTGGTTGTTCCACCGGTCGTTCTACCATTTGGTTGATTTGCGTATTAGGCTTTTATTATATAGGATGTTGAGGTATGATCTCTTTATTCCCACTTTGCTGAGAGTTTTATCAAAAAAGTGTGTTGGATTTTGTCAAAGGCTTTTTTTGCATCAATTGATATGATCATGTGATTTTTGTCCTTCAATTTGTTTATATAATGTATCATGTTTATTGATTTGCAGATATTGTACCAGTGTTGCATACCTAGAATAAATCCCACTTGGTCATGGTATATGATCTTTTTAATGTGTTGCTGGATGCAATTTGCTAATATTTTGTGGAGGATTTTAGCATCTACTAGTATATTCATCAGGGATATTGGCCTATAATTCTCTTTCTTTGTAGTGTCTTTATCTGGTTTTGGAATTAGGGTAATGCTGGCTTCACAGAAAGAGCTTAGAAGTGTTCCTTTTCTTGAAATTTTGCAATAGTCTGATGAGAATCACTGTTATTTCTTCTTTGAATGATTGGCAAAACTCCCCTGTGAAGCCGTCCAGACCAGGGCTTTTGTTTGCTGGAAGTTTTTTGGTTACTGCTTCAATTTAATCAGTAGTTATTGGCCTATTCAGGTTTTCTGATTCTTCCTGATTGAGTTTTGGAAGATTGTATTTTTCTAGGAATATGTCCATTTCTTCTAGGTTGTCCAGTTTGTTGGAATAGCGTTCATTGTTCGTAGTATTTTATTACAACCCTTTATGTTTCTGTGGGGTTGGTTTTTACTTCACCTCTTTCATTTCTGATTTTGTTTATTTGGGTCTTCTCTCTTTGTTTCTTGGTGAGCCTGGCTAGAGGTTCGTCAATCTTGTTTATCCTTTCAAAGAACCAGTTCTTGGTTCTATTGATCTTTTGTATTGTTCTTTTGGTCTCTATGTCATTTATTTTCCCTCTAATCTTTATTATTTCCTTCCTTTTACTCTGGACTTTTCTTATTGCTCTCTTTCTAGTTATTTAAGTTGTAGGGTAAAGCAGCTTTGTTTACCAGACATAACATCAAGAACACAGGAAAGGTGGGGCCTGGAGAGTCTGGCCTGGCCACAGGCTCTGGCTGACTCGAGTTAAATCTGGGGACCCTGTATCTCTCCCCATTCCTTCCTAGAGCCCAACCTCATCCCTGCTCTGAGTCCTCCCTGAAGTGATGGACAGCAGGAGCTGAGGTCCTGGAGGAGTTGGGAAGGTAGGTGGCACACAGATTGGGGCCCGTGCCAGGTCCAGTGTCCAGCAAGAAGCAATTTTTGCAGGACAGTGGGGTCGTGCGAGTGGGTGGGGAGCGGCCAGCTCACCACGCAAAGTACTTATGAGCAGGGTTCATGAGCAAATCTTTAGGGCAATGGAAGGCCCGGCCAAACTCCTCAAACTGGGACAGACTGCCCATAACCGTATAGTGCTCAGGTGCATGCTTGTCGGTCAGCACCTGCTGGTAGATGGACTGTGACCGCCGTTTGATGAACCAATTCTGGGCAAAGGCAATGAAGAAGAGCTGGTTGTGTGTGTACTTGAGCCAGTGTAGTGGGTGTTCTGGGCTGTGCACCTGCACCCACTTCTGATAAGCATAGTAGGCCAGCTTGAGGCCCCCTATATCTACAATGTTCTCACCAAGTTTGTGCTTCCCATTCACCCACTGTTTGTAGACAGTGAAGTTGTAGTAGAGGTGAACGATGCATTCGGCCTTGCGCAGGAAGCGGCTGTAGGAGGCCTCTGTCCACCAGTGTATCAGGTGGCCTGCATAGTCATATTGCACCCCCCTACCCCCTCAGTCGTCGTAGTCATGCATCAGCTTGTGCCCGATGATAGTGCCAATGCCCCCGTAGTTCAGAGACTGTGGAAAATCAGGGTCATATAGTGTGGGCTTCAGGATACCAGCAGGGAACACCATCTAGTTCTTGTTGTGTAGATAGTAGGCATTGAGTGCTTGTGGAGGAAGCAGCCACGTGGACTTGTCCACCTCCTACCAGATCTTCTTGACTGAGAGCTGGATGCTAAAGCGGATGCTGTTTAAGATGTTCTTGAAATAGGTCTTCTCGTGGACTTCAAACTCATACTCCTTGTCCACGGCCTCGGGCTTGAGCAGAAAGTCTGTGTAGCCGACCATCGCCATCATGTACTGGAGCTTGACCCGAGCAGCTGCCTTGGTCTTAGCATCCATCCAGTCCAGCTTCTCCAGGTGCTGGCCCAAGATGTACTTGATGTCTTCTACCAGCTGCTGCACCTTGGTTTTGCTGGCAGCTGAGAAGTGTTCATGTACAAAGAGGGTGCCAAGAGCCATGCCAAAGTGGCAGTTGGCCTGGCCCAGGCAGACACGGGCCAGCTCCTGGGGCTTGTCACTCTCCTCTATCTCGCATGCCAACTCATGCAGAGCCTCTCGAAACGGTGCTGACAAATGCTCACTCAGGACCACCACCATGCGCCACACAAGGTAGTTGTGCAGGATACTTCGGGGTGTGGAGCAGATGAGCTGGGACACCTGCTGCATATAGTCCATGACCAGCAGCACCACCTCCTCATCCTCTGAGTAGTCCTCCTGGAAGATCTGGTCCAGCAGCCACTTCCACTGCAGATGGGGAGTTATCTTTTGCAGCTGTCCCAGTGTCACCTTGTTGCACATGGAGCTGACATCTCGATGGAGGTTATCATTCTCTGACACTGTGATGTTGGCCAGCCGCTGCTCCAGTTGCAGGATCTCCTGGGCCTTCTGCTCCACAGCATCAGCACCCAGTAGGCTGAGCAGGTGCTCCATGAACAATCGGTAAGCTTCCAGGATCTTCTCACTGTCCTCATCCTGAGCTAAGTACAGGGTCCTCTCCGGTAGGGTGAGCCCATCCTGGTCAATTCAGATAACATACTGTGAGGAGTTCTTGTCGTCCAGGCTAACGGTGAGTAAAAATAGCGCAGCAGCGCTGTACATGCCCTGCACCTTGTACAGCAGCCGGTTGAGGTCTCAGTGTACCGAGGACCCTGGGCACTCGTTAGTGCCACCCAGGTCCCAGCCTCCACAGTCTTCGATGACCTCAAGCGTGGGCCTCGGGCGGAACCTCTCTATCTTGCGCATGTTGGAAGGCATACACCTTGCACTGGGCCGCGCCAGCAGGTGCTGCATGTGCTCGTCCTTCTGCTCGCCAATGGCCACAATGGTGCTGTAGGTGAGCTTGTTGTTGGGGATGGCGTGGCGCTGTAGCCAGCCACCACATGCGAAGAATAGAAATCCTGACATGGGTCTATGCTGGTGTCCAGGTTGGCGGCCAGGAAGCAGGCAGCTCTTGCAAAGGCCTTGCATTCGGGGCAGCCCTTTGAGCAGGCGCCGCTGCCTGCCGCACCCGGGCACAGGTACTTGAGTGCCAGCATGGCGGCCAGGATGGCACGAAGGCCTGCAGTGAACACGAGCCCTGACAGCAGGCAAAACTTGCGCTGGTTCCAGCGCGGCAGCCCGGCCCAGGTCCCCGTGGTGCTGAGCTCAGCGCCCAATGGGAAGCTAGGGGGCAGCGAGGTCCCATGCGCGCCCCCTCCAACCTGTGCCGCACCGGCTCACATTCTTGACCTCCTGGAATTCCTTGTAGAGCGCAGTCATTGAATATGACTGTGCAGGCCTGGCGTGTGGTCTCTCCATCAGGTGAGCACCCGGGCTGAGCGAGAACAAAACAGGTTGAGCCCGTGACCAAGCCCAACCAGAGCCTGAGGCAGGTGGTCATTCTCTCTGTGTGCCCGCTGCCGCCACCTCCTCTCTGTTGTTTTTTGAGGTAGGCCCCTAGTAAAACAGGTATTAACTTCCCTCTCAGGACTGCTTTCATTGTGTCCCACAGATATTGGATTGTTTTGTTTTCATTTTTATTTGTTTCCAGAATGATTTTTTCTTCTTCTTTGATCTCTTTGGTAACCCATCCATTGTTTAATAGCATGCTATTTAGCCTCCCAAGTGTTTGATTGTTTTTATTGTAGTTGATTTCTAATTTTATAGCATTTTGATGTGAGAAGATGTTAGATATGATTTCAATCTTCTTGAATTTGTAGAGACTTAGCCTGTGTCCTAATATGTAGTCTATCTTTGAAAATGTCCCTTGTGCACTTGAGAAGAATATATATTCTGTAGCTTTGGGGTGGAATTTTCTGAAGGTGTCAATTAATTCCATCTGGTCTAGTGAGTTGTTTAGGATTGCTGTTTCTTTGCTAATTTTTTGTCTAGAGGATTTATCCAATGGTGTCAATGGGGTACTAAAGTCCCCAACTATGATTGTATTGCTGTCGATCTCTCCCTTGATACCTTCCTGAAGTTTTTTTTAATATATATTTTATTGATTTTTTACAGAGAAGAAGGGAGAGGGATAGAGAGTTAGAAACATCGATAAGAGAGAAACATCGATCAGCTGCCTCCTGCACACCTCCCACTGGGGATGTGCCCGCAACCAAGGTATATGCCCTTGACCGGAATCGAACCTGGGACCTTTCAGTCCTCAGGCCGACGCTCTATCCACTGAGCCAAACTGGCTAGGGCTTCCTGAAGTTTATTGATATATTTGGGTGCTCCTGTATTGAGTGCATATATGTTTACCAGAGTTATATCCTCTTGTTGAATCGATCCCTTTTAGTATTATGAAATGGCCTTCCTTATCTCTTTTAATGACCTTCAAATTGAGGTCAATTTTTTCCGATATAAGTATTGCAACACCAGCTTTATTTTTTTTTTATTTCCCTTTGCCTGAAAGAATTTTTCCATCCCTTCACTTTCAGTCTGTGTGAGTCCTTTGTTCTGAGGTGAGTCTCCTGTAGACAGCTTATATATGGGTCATGTTTTTTATCCGTTTCGCTATCCTATGTCTTTTGATTGGATCATTTAATCCATTTACGTTTAACACGTTAAGTGCCGTGTCAATCACTGGTGACTGACACTATACTTTCCGTCTGGAAGACAAAACAGGCTGGGCACTTAACGTGTTAAGGTTATTATTGACAGGTACTTGTTTGTTGCCATTCTTATTTTTATGCCTGTATTCCTTCTTCCAATTATGTTTTTTTCTTTTTACAACATTCCCTTTAGCATTTCTTGCATTGCTGGCTTGGTGGTAATAAATTCCCTTAGTCTTTTTTTTTTTTAATAAATCTTTATTGTTCAGATTATTACAATTGTTCCTCCTTTTTTCCCCCCATATCTCCCCATCACCCGATTCCCTGCCCCGCCCCCCCGATGTCCTTGTCCATAGGTGTATGATTTTTGTCCAGTCTCTTCCCATACCCCCCCCACAGACACCCCTTTCCCCCTGAGAATTATCAATCCACTCCCATTCTATGCCTCTGATTCTATTATGTTCACCAGTTTATTCTGTTCCTCAGATTTTTAATTCACTTGAGTTTTAGAATCACTTGTTGATAGATATGTATTTGTTGTTCATAATTTTTATCTTTACTTTTTTCGTCTTTTTCCTCTTTTTAAAGAATACCTTTCAGCATTTCATGTAATACTGGTTTGGTGGTGATGAACTCCTTTAGCTTTTTCTTATCTGTGAAGCTCTTTAGCTGACCTTCAATTCTGAATGATAACTTTGCTGGGTAGAGTAGTATTGGTTGTAGGTTCTTGCTATTCATCACTTTGAATATTTCTTGCCACTCCTGTCTGGCCTGCATAGTTTCTGTTGAGAAATCAGCTGACAATTGTATGGGTGCTCCCTTGTAGGTAACTAACTGTTTTTCTCTTGCTGCTTGTAAGATTCTCTCTTTGTCTTTTGCCCTTGGCATTTTAATTATGATGTGTCTTGGTGTGGTCCTCTTTGGATTCCTCTTGTTTGGGGTTCTGTGCGCTTCCTGAACTTGTAAGTCTATTTCTTTCACCAGGTGGGGGAAGTTTTCTGTCATTATTTCTTCAAATAGGTTTTCAGTATCTTGCTCTCTCTCTTCTGGCACCCCAAAAATTCGGATATTGGTACGCTTAAAGCCATCCTGGAGGCTCCTTATGCTATCCTCACACTTTTGGATTCTTCTTTCTTTCTGCCTCTCTGGTTGGGTGTTTTTTTCTTCCTCATATTCCAGATCTTTGGTTTGACTCTTTGGGTGTGGTGGTCTACTCTGTATATTCTTTATTTCAGACAGTGTATGCATAATTTCTGACTGGTCCTTTTCCATTTTTTTGGTATTCTCATTTAGGTCCTTGAAGGTCTCTTCAAGTTTCTCAGCGGTTTTTAGAAGATTCTTGAGTAACCTTATAAATATGGTTCTGAACACTGTGTCGTCCATTAGTTTGCTTTCATCTATCTCTCCTACTTGTGACATACTTCAATGTCTCCACATTTTGGCTGCCTCCCTGTGTTGATGGAGTGGCTTTGTGTGGTCGGTGACCTACAGGGTCCGGTAGCTCAGCTTCCCCAATCACCCTAGGTGGTCGCTCTTGGTACTCCCCTTTGTGGGCTGAGTGGAAAGTCTTGGTGTAGTTAAAAGCCCTGATTGCTGTTGGTACACTGGGAGGAATTGACCTCCGGTCCAATTGGTTGTGAGGGCCTGCTGTGTCTATAATGGAAGAATTGCTGTGCTGGAGACCCAGTAGGGCTTTGGTGCTCACTGAGTCTGCCTCTTGAATGTGTCCCTTATGAGATTGGTTGAAATCTGTTGTCGTCCACACCGACAGAAAAGTCCCTTTCACCGACCGATGGCCGAGAGTCCCGTAGGCGTCTGGGTCCCCCGTGTGTCCCCAGAAACTGGAGTTCAGAGTGGTTGGGATTGTTGGTATCACTGCGGGAATTGATCTCCAAGCCAGTTGGCTGTGAGGATCAGCAGTGTCTCCACTGGGAGAGCTTCTGTGCTCAGCTTGGATGGGGCGGAGTCTCAGAATGGTGCAGACAAACTTGGTTTCCCGTCTGCTCCGCCCTAAGAGGGTCGGTTTCTCCGTGCCCTAATCAATGGCTGCGTGCCTCTGAGAGAAGGCAGCTTTCGAGCCTCGTCCGCTGCCAAACAGAACAGTTTCTCCCCGACTGCAGCTGGATTTCAGTGCAGTCGGGAGGTTTTGTTTTTCTCCCAAACGAGAAAGCTAGCCACACAGCATCTGCTGCCCTCCCTCTCCACGTGCTGCGAGCAAGCCTGCTGCGTATTCAGCCGCCCACCCTTTCCGCGCTCACGGATCTCCGCACCTCCACAGCTCCTGAGGCTCAGTGCCCCCCTCTTTTTTTCTCTAGTTGTAGGTTTTCCCACTCTGCCAGCTTTCCGGTGGTTCTGGACGGTGTGCGCTCTGTTTTCCAGTTGTAGTTTCAAAATTGTTGTGGTAGGCAACAATTAGGTGTTTACCTTATGCTGCCATCTTGGTTTCTCAAATTCCCTTAGTCTTTTTTTTTTTTTGTCTGCGAAGTTCCTGATTTTCCATTCAATTTTGAATGATTGCCTTGCTGGCTAGAGTATTCTTGGATTTAGTCTCTTCCTTTGCCTCACTTTGTATACTTCATTCTATTCCCTTCTGGCCAGATGTGTTTCTGTTTAGAAATTAGTTGATAGTCTAATGGGAGATACCTTGTAGGTTACTTTCTGTCTTTCTGTGGAGCCTATAAGATTCTTACTTTATTGTTGATTTTTGCCTTTATTGCAATATGTCTTGGTGTCGGTTTTTTGGGTTCATCTTGGTTGGGACTCTGTGTGCTTCTTGGACTTGTGTGACTTTTTTCTCCCCAAAGTCAGGGAAGTTTACTGTCATTATTTTTTCAAACAGGTTTTCTATTCCTTGCTCAGCTTCCTCTCCTCTGCCACCCTATTATACTGATGTTGTTTTGTTGTGTGTTGTTCCAAAACTCCCTTAGACTCTCTTCATGCTTTTAATTTATTTTTCCAATTGCTGCTCTGTTTGGGTGTTTTTTCTACCTTGTCTTGTAACTCACTGATTTTTGTCCTCATATTCTTCTAGTCTACTGATGAAACCTTCCATTATGTTCTTTATTGATTTTTGCCTTTATTACACTATGTCTTGGTGTTGTGTTTTTTGTTTTTTTTTTTTTTGTTTCATCTTGGTTGGGACTCTGTGTGCTTCTTGGACTTGTGTGAAGTGGAATTTTCTGAAGGTGTCAATTGAGCCTGTGACTAAGCCCGACCAGAGCCTGAGTGGGGCCAGTGGTCATTCTCTCCGTGTGCCCGCCGCCTCCTCTCTGTTGTTTTTTGAGGTAGGCCCGTAGTGGTATTAACTTCCCTCTCAGGACTGCTTTCATTGCATCCCACAGATTTTGGATTGTTTTGTTTTCATTTCCTCTTGATTCTTACACATGTTGGTGAATTTCCTGTCAAGCCTTTTGAGCATCTGTATAACCATTACTCTGAATTCTTTCTCTGACCAATTGCTTGCCTCTGTTTTATTTATCTCCTTTTCTGGTGATTCCTCCTTTTCTTTCATATGGGGTTTGTTTCTTTGTCTTCCCATTTTTACGGATCCTTTGTGATTGTTTCTGTGTATTAGATCAAACAGCTATGCCACCCAGATTTTTTGGATTTGTCTTATGTAGTAGATGTTTTGTTCGATCCAGTGGTACAGTCTCTCAGGTTTTTTGGCCTGGGTCTTCTAGGGAAGCCCCCTACTTGAGATATTTGGGTTTTCTTGATGTAGTTCAGTCTTGAATGTTATTGTCCCTTTCGTGGATGGTCTTCTCTCAGGGTGTCTGATTATGTGGCTCACTTTCTACCATGTCGTGCCAACCATTGTGGAGGTGCTGAATGAACAGCACAAAATAAAACTTGACACAACACAACACAAAAGGAACAGAACATGAATGTACACAAGACACCTATAATCCCAATAAAAGGATCACCAGAGAAAAGAGAATTAGGAGAGAGAAAAAAGACCATAAATGATAGCAAGAAATGATAACAATAAAATAGAAAAGAAAAGAAAAAAGAAAAGAGAGAGAATATGGGGAGATAACACAATAAAACAAATGATTATACCAACCCCCCCCCCCAAAAAAAAAATCCACCCAGAAAAGGGGGGATAGTCAGAATCTGTAGAGGTAGAGCTTAAATACAGAAAATAAGGTTAAGGAAATTGATGAATAGTGGAAGGACCACTGTTTAGTATAGAAGAGGTGAAAAAGAATGAGTGGATAAGAAGAAAAAATAATTATTTATTAAAAAGGATAATATAGGGGAGAGCAGATAGGCCTGAATTTAGGGAGTGAAACTAATTAAAAATTTAGAAGAAAAGAGCAAGAGAGGAGCAGGAAAAAAGATTGAGTAGCAAAGAAAGAAAAGAGAAGGAGGAATGGAGTAGGAGTAGGGAAGAGGAAATTTTTTATATGAATAAGCCAACTGAAACTACAGTAATAATAAGACATCAATAAAGCAGATCAAGAAGATCAATTTTTAACAAGGGGTAAAAAGAAAGGAAAGAGAAAACCCAAGTCAGGGATAGGAGAAGAAAAACAGGATGAAAAAGGGAGAAGCGAGGAAGAAAAGTTGAAGAAGAAAAAAAAAGAAAATAACAATAAAAAAGTAAAGAAAATAAAAAATAAAAAAAAATAGTAAAAAAATTATTTAAAAAATTAAAAAAAGTGAAGTGTCATTTGCTTCAGCCACTTTTTAATGCCCTATAGGAGCTGGTTTAGGACCCCACTCTTCTGTTCTGTCTGCCAATTCTGGGCTTCCTGTTAGGTAGTTATGTGCTGATCACTGTCAGGCACTGTCTTTGGAATTCAGCACCATGTTGATGTTCCAAGCGATCCACTGCTACTCTGCTAGTGTCTGTCTCCACAGACCTTGGCTGCAAGCAGGTGGGACCAATCAGCCCGCTTTGCCTGTCTGCCAGCTGTCAATTTTAATCACTCAAGCATCTGTTTCTGACAGGGTTTTAGGTTGGGGTGGTGCTGTTTTGCTTTCCAGGAATCATATTGATGTTTTTTCCCTGACCCAGAGCTATTCCTCTGCGAGTGGCCCAAGATATTACTCTGGCCTTGGTTGGTCAGAGATCCTTGTATGGAGACCATTGGGGTTGGCTAGCAACCTGCAGTTTTTATCAGTGTAGTTTCCAGAATAGTGAGGCAGACCGGCCCTTCTTCCAACCCAGTCATTGAGGGCTCTTAGGGGCTATTCAAAGCCTTTTTTCCCTTTGTATAGCTAAAAATGCAGGCAGGGTTTGGCAGGCTTTATTACCTGCCTTGAGGCTATTGGGAGGGACTCGCTTTTCTGGAGAGAAATGGCCTCTTAGGTTTGGAAGGTTATTAATGTTCCAATACCTGAGTCCTGATCACATTTCCATGCCCTGCTTCCCTCCCCAGTCTTTCCTGAGGCACCTCAACTCTTTGCCTCTCCCTGCTTCGCAACCTCTGGTGAGTTCTTGCAACTGAATAGTCCTATATTCTCATTTAGCAAATAAAACCAAGGATAAAACAAAAGCAAAACCACCATGAAACTGCAGATTTCTCTCCCACCAGTACCGTGCTGCTCAGGTGGCTTTTCAGACGGCCTGTCAGGGTGCAGCCTTTCGTGGCTATAGTCTAGATTTCCTGGGTGCCAGCACCCCTGTGGCTTTTCCTTTTCTCAGTTGGGTGTTATGCCTGTCGCCAAGGGACGCAGCTTTGGTGCAATTCAGCTTCCTCATCACCTTCTTGGCCCAGTGGCTGGGTGGCCGGGCCCTCTCCTGCCCAGATCCCTGTTCCTACCATTCTTCAGGCATCCTGGGCTCTTCCTTGTTGATAATTGTCTCCTCAGATGTGCCTAATTTGTTAATCCTGGGTGGATCTTCTCCAATTTAGTTGCATTTCTACTCTGGCCCCAGGACAAGGTGCACAACACATTTGCCTATTTGGCCACCATTTTCTTCTTGATTTCTTATTAGAGGCAAATGTTTTGTGGCTTAATAAAGCTCTATCTCATTGAGTCACCTCAGAAATTGCATTTTTAGTAGTCTGTCAAATCAATTTTATGATATTTTTCTGCACTGGAAATTAACTCTACATATATAGAGTTAAATGAAAATTTAGGTATGATGCCTTGTTTCTGTAATAAAAAGACTAAAATACTCTGTCTTGATGGTCTATGATTATTAGCTTCTGAAAAAAGGAAGGAGTATTGATTCAACAGCTACTCCTACTGTGAAGTTATTTTTAGTAGCTTTTACTTTGTGGAAATTGAGGTCTGTTTATGTTTTCTTTAAGGCAAAAATAAGATAGCATGGATCTTTCTCTTTTACTGAAATACTTGCACATAATGCAACTAAGATAACTCAAAGATAAGTACTTGAAAGATTTTAGACTTAAGCTATTACAAAAAATAGGGAATTAAAAAAAACTATATCACGTAGAATAAAATTTTTTTTTATCTTTTATTATTTAGATAAAATAAAACAGTGCTGGCCTGTAAAGGTGAGACAAATATATATGAAGTATCAAAGAATCAAGTGTTTCCTCATTTTCTTCTTTTAGTATCCCCCCATGTTAAAAAAACATATTTCATGATTTCTGTGGCACTAATTTATGAGTGAAAGTAATTTTCATTTGTTTGACCAGTTAACTACCACATGTCTAAAATGGAAACCATCTCCACATGCCACGATATTTTGAATTTAATTTAAAAAATCAATTTGCAATGAATATTATAAAAACAAATATATTACTCACAGTTTGGGCGTTCTTGAATATTTTTAGCTGAAAATTCTCATGGAAAATGATTTTAAAGTTGGTCAGGGCTGCCACTTAGGGAAAACATTTTTATTTATAGATGCTCGTGGCATGTGGGGAAGGTCCACAGCTTGCATCTACAGGCGCTTATGGCATCCAATGGGTTAACCTATTTTAGTATTCAAGACACTGTATGCTATTAAATACATTGTCATCTATATATATAAAGAGCCAGGGTCTGTAACATCCAAAACAACTGAAGGGATGACTATGACCGAATACCAGGCTGTATGCGCAGCAGACTCAGGTGGACGGGGACTGGCGAGCGGGCTGAACTCTTGGAGAGTGAGAGAGGTGGGGCTGATCAGCAGCTGCCGCTGCTGATGGTGAAGCCTAGAGAAAGAAGCAAGGTCTGATCTGCAGCCTCCGTGGCAGCTGCTGATCAGCCCTTGCCTCTCTCTCTCTCCAGGCATCGCCAGCAGCCCCGCCTCTCTGATCAGGCCCAGATATAGGCCTGGAGATGCTAACAGGCATAGAAACTGACCAATCAGAACCAAATCTGGGTGAACTGCGAGGAGCCAATGGCTGCCTAGGAGGCGGAGCTTTTGACGCTGACTGGCGTAGAAACCGACCAATCAGAACCTAATCTGGGTGAACTGCGAAGGCAGAACCTAAGGTGGGTGCTGAGGAGGGGTTTTAAGGACAACAGCTGTTTGGTGTATGGTGTAAGAAAGCGGTTCAATTTTTTAATGACCAGTTTGGCAGTAATAGTGCATATCACTGCCTATCAGTCCAGATATAGGGATTATGTATTTTTGTCTGCCAAGGACATCTCCTGATGAAAAAGGCTCCCCCCCCATTTAAGCAATACTAACCTATATAATCTATACTACTAAAAGGGTAATATGCTAATTAGACTGGGTCAACTGGTCATCTTCTGGACGTACGACTTCCTTCCAGACAAAGACATGGTGGTGGGGGCCGAGGCAGAGGCAGTTAGGGGCAATCAGGCCAGCAGGGGCTTAGGGGCAATCAGGCCAGCAGGGGAGGGCAGTTGGGGGTGGAATCAGGCTGGAAGGGCAGGGCCACTGGGTGCGAGATCAGGGCAGCCAGGGAGGGCATTTGGGGGTGAAATCAGGTCGGCATGGGAGGGCAGTTAGCAGCAATCAAGCAGGCAGAGGCAGTTAGGGGTGATCAGGCCAGCAGGGGAGAGCAGTTAGGGGTGAGATCAGGCTGGCAGGGGAGGACAGTTCGGGGCAAGATTAGGCTGGCAGGGGAAGGCAGTTAGTGGCGATCAGGCAGGGGAGAGCAGTTAGGGGCGAGATCAGGGCAGTTAGGGGCGAGATCAGGCCAGCAGGGGAGGGCCATTGAGGGTGAGATTAGGCCGGGAGGGGAGGGCAGTTGGGCGTGACCAGGCTGGTAGCAGAGGGCAGTTGGGGGCGAGATCAGGCCAGCAGGGGAAGGCAGTTGGGGGCGAGATCAGGCCTTCAGGGTAGGGCAGTTAGGGGTGAGATCAGGATGGCAGGGGAGGGTATATGGGGGTGAGATCAGGCAGACAGAGGCAGTTAGGGGTGATTAGGCAGGCAGGCAGAGGCATTTAGGGGCAATCAGGCAGGCAGACAGGTGAGCAGTTAGGAGCCAGTGGTCCCAAATTGCGAGAGGGATGTCCAACTGCCGGTTTAGGTCCGCCATCAAGCCCCACCAGGGGAGGGCTGTGGCCTGAGGTCTCCGTCAAGCCCTGCGGGGCGGGGGCGCAGCTTGAGGTCCCTCACCCCAGCCAGGCGCCATGCACCCTCAGGTTCCTGCTGTTTGGTCATGACGTTACTGTGCACTGGCTAATTTGCATATTCCTCTACTATATAGATTACTAAAGGCCTGGTGCACGAAATTCATGCACAGGTGTGGTCCCTAGGCCTGGCCATTGATCAAAGCCCAAGCCTCTGGTGTGGAAGGGCAGGTCCCAGCTGATCTCTGGGGCCTGGGCAGCACCTGGGTCCCCAGGCTGCCTTGCACCCCCCTCTGCCTGACTCATGGCACCCAAGTCCCCACGTAGAGATTCAGTGAGCGGGGCTGGATGCCGCAGGCCGGGGTGCAGCATGGGCCTTTGGGCCGCCCAGTGGTGCCACACGGAAGCCAGGCAGGCAGCATGCTCTCTCCAAGCCGGCCTTGCAGACTCGCTCCTGCAGTCCTGGCGGCTGCAGCCCAGCTCACCTGGAAGAGGTTGCACAGGTCTGGGGCAGGCTCCTTGTGGGCACCTGGCACCTGAGCATGGGTAAGCATGCACCTGGCATCCCGGGGGAGGGTAGCAGGTGGAGTGAGTGAGCTTGTTGGGCACCCCACATTCTCACCACACCTCCATCCCCATCACCCCTGCCCCCAGGTAGCCGGCGAGAGGTTGCAGCACATCGCTGACGCCCGCCATGTTCCGCGCCACCCCCTGGTGGTCAGCACACGTCATAGCGAGCAGTCGAACTCCCGGTCGAACTCCTGGTAGAGGGGACAATTTGCATATTAGGCTTTTATTATATAGGATTCCCCTATGCCCAAAATGCTATTCCATCACAAAACTAATGATGGAACTAGTCAAACCAGTCATAACTATTCAAATCCAATAGCATCTTCTCTGTGTGGACTTCAGCTCTCCTATATATAATCAGAAGAATCGATTTCTGCAGTAATTCTGCATATCCTATATAATAAAACCCTAATACCCAAGTAGACCGAATGGTGGTACAACCAGTCACTATGACGCACACTGACCACTATGGGGCAGACGCTTAATGCAGGAGCTTCTCCCTGGTGGTCAGTATCCTCGCACAAGGGGAGCGCCGCTCATCCAGAAGCTGGGCTCACGGCTGGCGCAGCTTCGGTGTCGGGAGCCTCTCCCGCTTCCCAGGCAGCACTAAGGAGCAGCGAGCCTGGCTTTTGGCTGAGTGGTGCTCACGCTGCTCAGCCAGTAGCCCTGAGTCGGGCTCATGGCTGGCAAGTGCAGCAGCGGTGGCAGGAGCCTCTTCTGCCTCCAGGGCAGCTTTAAGGACCCCTTGGGGGATTTCTGCCAAGGGGTCCCAGACTGTGAGAGGGCACAGGCTGAGTTGAGGGATCCCGCCCTCCCCCAGTGCACAAATGTTGTGCACTGGGCCTCTAGTACTTCCATAAGAGCTTTGTCATACTGTCTTATAATTACACTATGAATGTTTCCTCTGATTTGACTAGAAGCAACTTAAGGGCAAGGGAGTAGTTTGGTCATTTTGGAACCCTTAATGCACAGTAACAATTATTAACTAAGACAATTAATGCATTGCTATTAATCAAGGCTTTAGGATTAAATGGACCTGGGTGCAAATCCCCAGCTGTGCCTCTTATTACTTGCATGACCTCAGCCAAAAACCTCACAGAGGTTACTTTTTAAAGCCTCAGTTACTTTTTCTGTAAAATAAGAATAAAAGCATTCAAAGCAGTGCTCAGCACATAGTAAATTATTATCATCATCCTCCTTACAAATTATGGACACAGGAGAACATGCTCAATGTCTCCAGTTCCCTTTCCCCAGCAATTACCAAAGTCCAGAGCTAGCCGGGCACAACCAGGTTCACTGACAACCCTAAGAAGGAAGATAGATGATAGATGATAGATAGAGATAGAAATATAGAGATAGAGAGACAGTGAGAGACAAGAATGGGGAAACTACTGAGAGAAGGACAGAACTGACAGATCAAAGGATTGAGGACTGCTGATTTCCTCTCTCTTTTCCCCTATCCTCTACTTCAGAGTAGTCATAGCTCCTAAAATTTAATCCTTCCTTTGTTATGGAAAGACAAATCAAACTCCATTTACATTAATAGGATAAAAAAGGAAATTACACTGACAGGAAAAAGCTTTAAGCTTTACTGCAGTAGATCACTCTGCTTCCAGCTGTGAAGCTGATTAATATCCTTCAAACCCCCAATGAGCTGGTAGGTACAGTTGCCATTTCAAAGTAAAAAATCAAAAAAAGACAAACAAAACAAGGGAAAAGAAAAATAAAAAAATAAAAAGGAAAAAAGATTTACCTTCATTTTCTTTTCAAAAGACAATGAATGATAAAGTAGTTGCTCAAGGGGGCTGGGGGGATAGAGGGAGGGAGATGTGGTGAAAAAATACGTATATACATTCAATTATCTTTGCATGTAGTTTTCTATGTTGTTGGAATGCTATCCTAATTGAAACCCACTGAATAAAGCTAGTCAAAGTTGGTAATATCAAGAAAGAAGCTGATGTACCATGATTTCTGCAAAGAGCTATCTCAGTCAATCTAGTCTTTGAGCTCTATGGGGAAAAATCCTCCTTATGCAAGAACTGTCATTTGTAAACGAAGCTCCTGTCATACAAATTTCAGTGACCTAAATATAAAATGATATTTCTATTTCAAAACCATAAAAATTTGCAAATGGCTTCGAGATATCCCCCCCCCCCCCACACACACACACAATGCCCTCTAAAATAAAGGCTAACCATATTCCCGATGATTTCAAAGTAAAAGCATTTTAGTGAACCTGCTACATTTTGTCAGATGTGCTGACAGCACCTCAGATTTTTACATGTATCCCACTGGGCCCTCACAGTGATGTTTCAAGGTAGGTTGTACACTATACTCTCTTTACAGTTGACGAAAACATAAGTCACAAAATAATCAGTGACAGAGTAACAACTTGAATCAGGTATCTTTGACTCTCAAGCCCCATATTTGTTTGTTTTCTAACCCTACGGGCTTATCTTATTAAAAGAGCACAGGCTTTGCAGTAAGATGGACCTGAGTTTAAAATTCGCCTTAATAAATATGTGGCATTGGACAAGTTATTTCAGTTCTCTGAGTTTGTTTCCTCACCTGCAAAAGGAGGGGAATTAGATTTCTTTTAGAGAATTGTAAAAAGAATTAAATAACT
The DNA here is from genome assembly GCF_951640355.1 of Cnephaeus nilssonii. Classification (NCBI taxonomy): domain Eukaryota; kingdom Metazoa; phylum Chordata; class Mammalia; order Chiroptera; family Vespertilionidae; genus Cnephaeus; species Cnephaeus nilssonii. The sequence continues at coordinate 27,434,232 of NC_137071.1, forward strand.
TAATATTTGTAAAGTACCTAATACAGTATAGAGCAAATACTCAGTAAACAGTAACTATTATCATTATATTTAGTGGCCCAGTGCATGAAATTCGTGCATGGGGGGTGGGGGGGGGGAGTGTCCCTCAGCCCAGCCTGCACCCTCTCCAATCTGGGACCCCTCAGGGGATGTCTGACTGCTGGTTTAAGCCCGATCCCACAGGGCAGTTGGACATTCCTCTCACAGTCCGGTACCACTGGCTCTTAACCGCTCACCTGCCTGATCGCCCCTAACCACTCTGCCTTGCCGGCCTACTCACCCCCAACTGCCCCCCCCCGCCGGCCTTCTCGCCCCCAACTGCCCCCCATTGCTGGCCTGATCGCCCCCAACTGCCCCCCCATCAGCCTGCTTGTCCCCAACTGCCCCCACCGCTGGCCTGATTTTTCCCAACTGCCCCCCGCCGCCAGTCTGCTCGCCCCCAACCGCACCCTCTGCTGACCTGCTCACCCCCAACTGCCACCCCCTGCCGGCCTGATTGCTCTCACTTGCCCCACCTGCCGGCCTGCTCGCCTCAACTGCCCTCCCCTCCTGGCCTGATCGCCCCTAACTGCCTTTGCCTCGGCCCTGCCACCATGGCTTTGTCCAGAAGGATGTCCAGAAGGTCTTCCAGAAGGTCTCCCGGTCTAATTAGCATATTACCTTTTTATTAGTATAGACTAGTGGCCCGGTGCAGAAAATTCGTGCAAGGGAGGGGTTCCTTCAGCCCAGCCTGCAGCCTCTTCAATTGGGGACCACTTGGGGGATGTCTGACTGCTGGTTTAGACCTCAGGCTGTGCCCCAGGCCCCAGCACCAGGCCAGGAGACCTCAGGCCACACCACCGCCCCGGTGCCGGGCCAGGAGACCTCAGACCGTGCACCCTGCCCCAGCACTGGGCCAGGGGACCTCAGGCTGCACCCCCTGCCTGGCGGGGCTTTATGGGGGACCTCAGGCCGTACCCCTTGCCTGGCGGGGCTTGACGGGGGATCTCAGGCTCTGCCCCCTGCCCCGGCGCCAGGTTGGGAGACCTCATGCCATGTTCCCCACCCCAGTGCCAGGTCGGGGGATCTCAGGCCGTGCCCCCTGACCCGGCGCTGGGCTGAGGAACCTGAGGCTGCACCCCCCGTCCGGCAGGGCTTGACTGGGGACCTGAGACTGTGCCCCCCACCCGGCGCCGGGCTGGGGGACCTGAGGCTGCGCTCCCTACCTGGAGGGGCTTGGTGGGGGCGGGGCCTGCCAGGTCTAGGTCTCCTGCGTTTTCGAAGCATGTGCAGGTCTTGGGCGGGGACTTGACTCTGGGTCCTGCAGTGTGCCCCAGACTCTGACAGGAGGGAGATTTTCATATACATTTTACTAATTTTATTTCATCTCTGACACTTCTATTATAGAGAAAGGGCAAATAGCAATATTAAAATATTTCCTCTTATTAATTCTCTTTTAAGGTGCACAATTTCATTCACCGGGCCACTAGTGTTAATAAAAGCAGAAGGAAGTGCAGGCACTTGGCTCACTCAGGCAACATTGGGTCTGTGGTTCTGGCTGATGCGTTTGATTCATTGCAGAGAAGGGTGATGTCCAGAGATAAGGCTGGAGAATTAAGTTGGAACTAAGTTTTAAAGGGTCTTATAGTGATGCTAAGGATTTTTGACTCTACTCTAGAGGCATTAATGAGCCATTAAACATCTTTAAGCCAGGGAATGGTATAATATGGCCTGCCAAGACCTGATCACAGTGGCAGTCATGTGGAAGTTAGGTTGGAAATGGAAGGAACTAGAGGCTGGGAAACCTTTGAGGAGGCTAATGAATAAACATGGTAAGAGATAGGCACTGGTGGCAGGTTTGGCAAAGATAGAATGGGTTTGAAAAATTATCTATAGTTGACATGTGAGCAATGAATGATGAGTGAGTTCAAGCATTTTTGGCCTAGGAAGCAGTAAGAATGGTGCTGCTATTTATTGAAATAGGGAAACCAAGAGGAAAGTCAAGTTGGATCTGAGGGACATAAACAAAAAATTAGCCTTTTGGACAGGTAGAGATTAAAGTTAATCTGGGATATTTATTGAAGATAGATGTCAAATAAGTTGATGACTCATGATATGTATCTTCAGCCCAGAAATAGCTATGAGTCTGGAGCTCACCAGCAGGGCTAGATTCAGGACACCAAGTTGTGAGTCATCAGCGGGAAGTGATAATTGAGTCAGTAGGAATAGATGAGATCACAGAGGAAAACAAGAATTGAGGGCAACCTTTGCACATTACCTGGCTTGGTGTCTTAAAATGGATTTGGATGTGTGGACTAGTGTCCAATGACTAATAACTTTTAAACACAAGACAGTCTTTCTCCAGCCCCAATAACTGGGAACACACCATAGTATTTCATTCTGGTAGACTGATCTGATTGCCAAAGAAACTTCCTATAGTTGCAGGGGAGTCTTTTAAAACCAAGTAAGGGCCTGGTCTTCTTCTCTAACATTAGAATTGCATCTGCATAGTCCACCAAGGAGACCCACCCTCCTTTATCTTGGAATAAGGGGATGATGAAAGGAGCTAAGCTTTCTCCTGTGTCAGGTATGTGGAGCTTTTACTGAATGGGAATTTGTGAAGAAAGTTAAATCCAATATGTCCCCAAGCCTATTCTGTTATTTGTGAACCAGGAGATAGAAATGTGTCATGATTCTTTGTAGTACTGTACTCCAACCAAATTTAAATAAAATAGTGACTCTTTTAATGTGCATACTGTATCGTACTCAATAATAGCTGGAAAAGCAATATTAGTAGATATGCCACTTATTTTTCTACTCCTACCATATACAGAAAGATATTTGTGCACATTAAATATGAGACATACAATAAAATTATTTGTAGTTAGGTCCTAGAAATGACTAGGCCCTCCAGCTCTGTCTTTAGAGCAGATATAGTCATGAAGTTATTATCCCATTTTCATTATCTAGATGAATTGCTGAAGCAAAACGAAAATTAAAAGTTCATTCCATTGCCTGGAATCCAGATGTCAGGATTTGTATTATATACTTATGTTTATAATTTTAAATATTCTAATCTTATAGATTATAGGAGACAGTGTTATGTAATGGAAAGAGCATAGGCTTTGGGGCCTGATATGCCCTGGGCTTAAATCCACGCTTTGCCATTTTCTAGGTGAGTGAGTTAAATAAGATACTCAATATCATGGTTGGTTTTAGTTTTTTCTAATTTTAAAATGGGGATAATTATAGCATCAATCTCTCAGGATTCTTATGAAGATTAAGTGAGATAATGAATGGAAAATGACAAGCTCAATATACATAGTATTCTGTTTTTCTCCTTCCCTTAACATGAGTTTAGCCAGCATTTCTCAAAATATATTCTGTTGAACTCTATTCCCTCCAAATGCTTTTTTACAAAATGCTTATTGTTCAACTTAATTAGTTCAGTCTTGGAGAGAACAGACATTAACATATTTAATGGTTCTGAGAAGCTCAATCATGAACAATTTTTTGGTGGTGGCTTAACTTTTTAAATAGCATTTTCCAAATTTATTTTGTCATTGTACCTTTTTTTTTTTTTTTTTTTTAATTGAGAACACCTATTACTAGCCCATGCTATTGATGGGATACATTTTGGAAAAGATGAGTTTAATTATCAGGTCCAGGTGATATTCCATATCTGTTTGGCCTCATTGAGCATTATAATATCACTAGAAGCCTGGTGCATGAAAATGGGTTGGGGGGGGAAATCCCTCAGCCTGGCCTGCCCCCTCTCACAGTTTGGGAGCCCTCAGGGGATGTCCTACTGATGGCTTAGGCCCTCTTCTCTGTGGGAGGTGACCAGGCCAATCAGGGGATGGTGCCTCCCCCATCACCCTGCTGCTGCTGCCACTGCTGGCTGCCGTGGCTGCGAGGCCTGAGCCCTGGGCCTCGCAGCCGCCAGGGTTCACGGCTGCCTGAGCCCACGGCTGCTAGAGCCCTGGGCCTCACAGCCTCCAGGGCTCATGGCTGCCTGAGCCCACGACTGCCTGAGCCCCGGCCCTCGCAGCAGCTATGGCTTTGTCTGGATGGACTTCCGGAAGATGTCTGCTCTAATTAGCATATTACCCTTTTATTAGTATAGACATTGACTAAATGATGCTAGCCCATTTAGAAGTTTTGGGTTGCTTATCTCACAATAGGATTAGGATTCAGGAGATTGAGTTTCCATTTCAGTTCTGCCATTCTTCCATTGTCATTAAAAAAACCTATGTGAAAATAGTAAAATAAGTTTGAAAATTAAAAATGCTGTCAGTGGAAAGTGGTATAACAACTCTACTAGGAAATTGTAGGAGCAGTAATACTAGAATGGGGGTGTCTACAAGTTGAGTTGTGTTGCCTCCCTTTTTCACTGAGCATACTTGGACCCCTTCAGCTATCTGCCTGAAAACATTTTCAACTCCTGGGTTTCTTAATAATTAAAAATGATTCTCAGATGCATGTGCCTGAATGTCAGTAGCTCTGTCTTTTGTCAGTGTTTTTGTACTTGCTTACAGAAGCCATTTCCCAATACATCATGTAGCTATGGCTGTTGCTGAGTATTAAATACTAAATTGTAATTAAGATGCACAATGGAAAAGAAGATTGTTAGGATTTATGTAACAGATTTACTTAATAGATTTAATGTTTAGCCTTCTGAGATTGTATAACTTTATGTCTATCTATAATGTATTTCTTTTCTATTAGTTCACATTAAGCAAAGTGAAGTTGCTTTAACATTAATCTCTTGGGGGAAAGGATGAGAAATCTCTTGTTACTGTTGTAATACTAGTTTTTTTCTTTTTTTTTTTTTTATTGGTTAGTGTTAATGAAGACAGTTATATAATTCATTTCCTTCCTGTGTCTGGAAAAATTTAGGTGGTACTCTGAGTAAGCTTTGTAAAACTTTAGAAAGATTAAAACCATGTTTTCTGTAGTTTTAAGGTCAACATTTCACACAATGGGGAGTTACACCTCAGTATTATGATTATTGGGCTCTTCTATCTTTGAAAATAAAAATGTCCATTTGTGATTTTTTTATTACTTTAGCTGAAATTTTTAGGTCATTTTCCCATCCTGAAACTTAGAGGGCTTTAGACACTATTTTTATGGTTTGCTCTTTAAATACTGTGAATACTCATTTTCTAGTTCCACAAAGAGATTCTAGTTTTACGGGAGACTTTTTTCATCATATAAAATAGTATTCCTGGCAACAGAGATAAATGTCATCTTTCATCATAAACAGGTTTTTCTTTTACTTGATGTACAGAGGCAGTTTTGACACAAAATTGGCAGAAAATGTTGCATTCCCCCCTTATTTTTCTCCCCCCCCTTTATTTATTTATTTATTTTGTCAGGAACTTCTGACTTTACCCTTAAAATGTAACTATGGGATTTTAGAAACAAAATTAGTAACCTAGTGTTGTTATTCTCTACAGAAACAGTAAATTGAATTTGAATGTCAGAGTTCTGAAGCTATATGATTAAAGATAAAATGTAAGAACATACTTGGTGGTCTTTAATTTTTACTATTTCTATTGCATAATGTTATAGAGAGCATATTAGAATGTTACATTGATTTTTTTCTTTTTTTGTCATACTGATTCTGATATCTAAAGTCTTGGACTTTATCCTTCAGGGATATTATAAGCCATATTTAGAACCATATAAATACCAACATGAGTTTAGTCAAAATCTGTTGGTTTTATAGTGAGTTTATTAATGTTACCATCTTTTGTCAGAAAGACCACACTAATGAAAACCATGTTTCACCTTTTACATACATAATTGGATGAGATCACCAGATGCTAATGTTAAGAGCACATAAACAGGAAAAGTTGAAAATGGGAGCTGCATGGAAAAATACTAGAACCAATTAGCTCTGTCAAAGACCATATGACCAAGTATAGGGGAGGAAAATAGATTTTGACCATGAACAAACTTCAGGTCATTTAATAATGGAAAGAAACAGCAAGTTGGCCCTTCTTAGAATTTTTTTTTAGACTTTTGATATTAGCAGAAAATAACGTGGAAATTGGTACATCATGGTCAGTGTTTGAAAACTCATTAGATTAATTTTGGTTTTCTTATATTTTATTATAAATTTCAGACATACAGAAAAGTTGAAAGAAATTGTACTGTGAGCACCTATATATATATATCTACCACCTAGATTCTACCATTAACATTTTGCTGCATTTGCTTTATTACATAGCTATCCATGTATTCATTTTTCTGTCCGTCAATTTTTCTATCTTATTGGTTTATGCATTTCAAAGTAAGTTGTACACATTCCAGTACCTTCAATTTGAAACATTTTATCATGCATATAATTAACTAGAGCTCAGAATTTATTTATGGGTCTTTTTTTCAAGATAAAATTACATGCAGTGAAATGTACAGATCTTAACTGCAGTATGTAATAAGTTTTGACAAATGCATACACTTGGTGTAACTAAGAACTTTATCAAGATAAAGAACATTGTAATCACTCCAGAACGTTCCCTCATCCCTCTTCAAAGTCAAGTCCTGCCCTTACTCCCAACTTTAAAGGCAGCCACTCTTGGGATATTTTTCATCATATATTAATTAACTTAGTTTGTTTTAGAACTTCATATGAATGGAATCTTGCAGAATGTACTCTTTTGGGGTAAAGCTTCTTTCACTTAGGATAAGATTTTTTAGATTAATCTATGTTGTTACATGCATCAGTAGTTTATTCCCTTTCATTGTTGAATAGTGTCCATCCTATGTATATACCATAGCTTAGTGTCTACTATTGATGGATACTTGAATTGTTACCATTTTGCAGCTATTAATGAATAAAACTGCTATGCTTTTCTTGTGTGCAAATACCTAGGAATGGAATTACTGGGCCATAATGTAGGTATATGTTTAGTTTTGTAAGAAACTGCCAGACATTTTCTAAAGGTGCACCATTTTACACTCCAATCAAAATGTATGAGCATTCTGGCCATTCACACCAACACCTGCTATTGTCAGTCTTTTTAAATTTAACTCTTCTTGTGGATGTGTAGCAGTATTTCATTGTGTTCAGTTTTATTGCTTATTTTAATATGTGCTTACCTAATGACTAAAGATGTTGAGCCCCTTTTCATGTGCTCATTAATCATTGGGAAGCCTAGTATCTAGTGCAGAATTAGAGACTTCTGGTTGCCAAAAATATCTTGTTTAAGGAAGTTAATCAGAAGTCCAGTGTCTATAAGGTTCTGATCTTAGTTAGGAGATCTGTAGGTTTGCTAAAACAGATTGATCATCACAGGACTGTGGAATGAAGAATAATAGTGTAACCAGTGATAAGTGGGAGTATTATTCTTGTTATACTTGCCACAAGTTTTACTATGAAAAACTCTGTCCTAAGATCTACTTTTATTTTTGGTCCCAAAGGCTAAGCATAGCACAGGGCATACCACTAGATTTACAGTACCCAGTTATGTTTGCGAGTGTGGGAGATGGTTTCGTGGTGGTGGTAGTAGATATTTAACTGTTTATAGGAAATGTAGCAGTTTCTCTGGCGATTTTCTTGGAGATCTACCAGGTTTCCTTCTCAGCCATTTTTTGTTAACCCAGGAGTCAGATGTGTTCATGTTTACCTGCTCAGTGCCCATATCAAGCTGTTACCAATCACATGAACAATGGAGAAATCTCTAAGAAGGCCAAAGAGATTTTTAACTTCTTAGAAAATAAAAAGTTACCTTTGGGATCTAAGAGGCCCACTTCTATTTATTTCAGCCTACTATTTCCTCTAATCTGAATATCCCATTTATGTGTGCTTTTGAGCTTTGAGCTAGCAATATTGAAAATGGAATGAGTTTGTTGATGAAGATTGGTGACTAGATTTATTTATTTTTTACTTTACTCTTTTATTTATTGTTACAGAAGAAGCTACTATGGAGGAAACTGGGCCAGTTTTAGCTTTTCAGGACTGTTGTCCTGGATAATGGAATACCAGGTAAACTTCTTATATAAGTTTTTAATTTACTAGGTTTTATATGTGTCACATAATTGAAGAAAACCTTTAGCTTCATTTGTAATATAGGATAAATACCTCATTTTTATTTACTTAACAAAAATTATGCAGTCACAATTTCACCTAATATTTTTCCAATGCCTTAAAAATATAGATATCAGTTTTTAAATATAAGTAGACATGTTGGCTGAAGAGTAAATTATGTAAATTTGTTACCATGTTGTAATTACTTTATATGTCCAAATATAAGGCAAGTATTTTCTTTAAGAGTTTTTCAGAAAAAAATATTTCAGTTCTTATAAAATCTTACCTATACTATTTGTTCTTTCAGTCATTATATTTTGAAAACAACAACAACAACACTATATGGGGAAAATACATTCATTTGAAATGATCTCAGTCATTCATGGTTTGCATAATTATAGAAGTCACCTGACAGAATCAGTAAAAACAAAAAGCAAGAAAAAATTTAATATAAATTTAGTTTTTTCCCAAGGGTAGTGTCTCACTACTTTAACTGTTCTATATCATTGTAAATTTTTTAGAGCTTAAAGTATAGTAATTGGGGCAGTTGGGTATGTCATGGAGTTTGCTAATTTTTTTGAGTTGGATTTATAAAAAAATTGTCCTAATTTTAGATAAATGGTATATGTGGCTTGAAATGAAATCCCTACTGAGAGCATCATATCATGTAATGATGGAATCAGAAACTGCTGTTATCTCAAAAGATTTTAAGTAGTTCAGAAAGGAAGATGCTATGTTCTAGAAAATTGTATTTAGTTAGTTAAAATAATATAGTTAGGACTTATTAAGCACTTACCATGTGCTAAACACCACACTAAGCATTGTAGTTGTACTGATTAATTATATGGTGTGCATGACTCAAAAAGTGCTTCTAGTGATGACAAAGACATTGATGTTGAAGATTCAATTAATAATCAGTTTGAATAATATTGTTGCATAGAAATGAGAGTGTGGAGAAACAAGCAATATTTGTAAAGTAGCATTTCATGTAATTCAAACTGTATAAGTCAAGGAAGTAAATGTTATAAGTAGACATTATATTCCTACTTATCTATATGCATTAAATAGTCATATATTTATGTTTATCAGAAACCCTTTTTTGAACCTTATTCTTGGGAAGTAGATGTGAGGATCTCCTGATATTGAGATATATTTAGTACTTCCATGAAAAATTTAATCTAGGTTCTCAGAACAACAGCAAAGTACCCCGCTTGTCTGAATGGAAAACTTTTAGTGACTAAAGGGATATAAAAAAATAAATTTTGGTAATGGATTAGATTTATTAAAATAAAAATATTTTTCTAGACATTTATTTTACACTTCATTCACTTTAGCATCTTGACTCAGTCACTGTATCCTTTCCCCCTTCACTCTCTGTCAGTTCTTTTTTCAGGCTGGTAACCACATGTCTGCACATTCAAAGTTCCTGTACCTCCTCTTCTACCTAATAATTGCATTTGACTATAAGAGCTCTCTGCCTCTGCTTTTCTTCATTTTAAAATGTTAAATTCAAGATAATGAGGCTTTTTTTTAATTAAATTTGTTGGGATGACATTTATTAATGTCATATAGGTTTCAAGTATACATTTCTATGATACATGACCTATATGTTGCATTGTGTGCCCACCACCCAAAGTCAAATCATCTTCCATCACCATATATTTGACCCCCTTTATCCTTTACTACCTCCTCAAATCCCCCTCCCTTTGGAAACAACCATACTATAAGACAATGAAACTTTAAAAAAATAACTATTGCCCTACTCTAGAAAATCTCTAAGTTTAGAAATTTTCTGAGGTGAATTTACTTAAAACAAAGGATATTGTAGTTATATTTCACTACTAGTTCTCTGGGTATATATAATATATCCTTAAACTTTTTTCTCTGAGAGATTTGTGTCAAATAGATTAAAAATTTAAACAGGTTAAAAATTGATCTTTGACATTTGGGAAAGGTATGTCTTGACATCTTCAAAAATCCCCTGTATTCAAATATTGCTGTATCATAATTTTTTCCATAAAATATAAGTAGGAATTATTGGAAATTTTAAAGGATCACTTTCAATTCTTAGTGATAGTTTACATACTTTATTATACTTTCTTATTTTTATTATACTTTTTATTGATATTTTTATATAAAATATCAAGAGGTTGATTATTATTGTTGACTAGAGGCCCAACACATGAAATTCATGCACGAGTAGGGTCCCTAGGCCTGGCCGGTGATCAGGGCCGATCAGGGCCTTCTTTCCCCCGGCTGCCGGCCAGGGCCTTCCTTCATTACATGCTGCCCCCTGGTGGTTAGCGCATGTCATAGTGAACGGTCGAACTCCTGGTCAGTTGAACTCCCAAGGGGACAATTTGCATATTAGCCTTTTATTATATAGGATTACTAAACTCACTAATTGTGTTGGGCTAAGTACTTCCAGAAATACTTTTACATATATTCAAAATTTTACATGGCTAGTGATCAACCTTCAGAGATCTAAGGGTAAATAGAAAGAAGTAATTTTAAACTCGCTATTTTGACAAAATATAAAAACTTTATTATTAATTAGTAATTAAAACACATAGGCATGATTTTCAGCAGATGGAGCATTAATTGTCCTAGTTTTTAGCAAAGTCAAAGCAGCCATGTCCAGATGCTGAATCAAAATATCAAATATCCTGATAGAAATCTGTCAACCAGGCCTAGCTTTTGATAGGATAGATTTTATACATTGTTTTTCTTTCTTTCCTTTGAAGTTAGCACACTAGGCTACTGGAGTCGCTTCAGTGACTCTGAAGTGATACCCATCTTTGAGTTTTGTTGGGATGAAAGAAAAAGCATGAGTTAATTAAGGTACAAATTTTCTCAAAAGAGTAGCGGTTCAGATTGTTCAATTAATTAAAATTTTTCATTTTTATATTGTTTAGGAAAACAGTGACATTGTGAATGAAAGCCCAGCATGGCAAGAACAGATCCTTCTAAATGAAGAAGCCATTGCTCTTAGCAAGTTGGACAAAACCATTCAACATGTGGAAGTGTTTTGTTATGCCAGGTATGAAAATTATTTATTTAGATAAACTAAGTTAATGACTCCTTACTCACACTTCTTCAGAAAAAGCCAATTATAACATCTTACCTAATAATAGACAAACATGGAAATTGACCATACTTCCGCTATGCCCACAGCCAATCAGAGTGAGTATGCAAATTAGAAGGCCAAAGATGACAGCCGCCCAGCTGCTCCAGGCATGGAGTGGCCAGGTGCGGCAAGACGCCTGCTATGAGAGGGAGGACGGGGGGGCAAAGGGATCTACAGAGCGGAGTGCCTCAGCAAAAACAAGACTGCAGACTCCAGAGTCTGCAGCAAAGACGAAGATGGCAGACTCCGACCGGAGTCTGCAGCGAAGCAGTGAAGACAAAGATGGCAGACTCCAGCCGGAGTCTGCAGTAAAGACGAAGATGGCAGACTCTGGCCTGAGTCTGCAGCAAAGATGAAGAAGGCAGACTATGGCCAGAGTGAAGGCCTGGGTCCCGGGTGCCGGAGGAAAACCGGTGCTGGAAGCCAAGGGAAGGAAGGCCTATTGCACGAATCTCTTCATGCAACGGGCCTCTAGTTTATATAGAATTGGTTGCTACATGTCTACTAGATATGCTGTTTTGTCTTTTTAAAAATGTAACTTTCAGATCTGGAAAACATGTGCTAAATGCAATAAGCCAGTCAGAGAAAGACAAGTACCATATGATTTCAATCATGTGTTGAATTTAATGAACAAACTGAACTACCAAGCAAAATAAAGACAGACTCCTAGATAAAGAATAGGCAGAAAGCCCTGGTGAATTGTGGGGGTCTTGAGCAAAAAAAGAAAAAAAAAAAAGAGAACTCATGGACATTGATAACAGTGTGGTGATTGTGGGGGGGATAGGAGGGTGAGTGGAGGTGGAAGAGGACATAGAGCAGATAAATAGTAATGGAAAAAGAAAATAAAATGAAATCTATATATATAAAAGGCTAATATGCAGTGTCCCCTCGGGAGTTCGACCCGGAGACCGGGAGTTTGATCGCTTGCTATGATGTGTGCTGACCACCAGGGGGCAATGTGGAACGTAGGAAGGCCCCGGCCAGCAGACGGAAGGCCCCAATAGGCCCTGATCGCTGGCCAGGCATAGGGACCCTACCCTTTCAGAATTTTGTGCATTGGGCCTCTAGTAAAATATAAAAATGTAACTTTCAGTTTTCTCTGTTTAGAGATTAATAATAATAATAATATCGTACATTAATGATTTGTAATTCACCAAGCTCTTCTAGATTTATTATTTTATTTGATTATTACAACTATCCTGTGCTAGGATAGGGCAGATAGTATTAGCTGCATTTTTTGTACAGAATCCTCAATAGAACTAAAAAAGATTAATGTGCTGAATGTCACATCATTTGATAAATGTCAAGGCCACACCCAAGCTAGGTAGCAGTGGAGCTTAAGATTAAAACCCATGATTTTTTAATTGTAGTCCAATGTTCTTCTAATTCTTTTTAGATGATATCCATAGTAGCAAAATGGAAAATAAACACCACTCTTCTTAGATAATATTTAATGTAGCGTAATGGGAAATTACAATTTTGAATTTAAAAAATTAAATTGAGTGGTCATAACATTTGGGGACATAATCAGTTGCTGCACTTGGATGGGTTTATTTCTGGATTCTCTATTCTGTTCTATTGATATGTACAGGTGCTCTTCGAATTATGATGGGGTTATATTCTGATAAACCTATCATAAATTGAAAACATTGTAAGTTGAAAATACATTTAACACACCTAATGCACTGAACATCATAAATTTGCTCAGAACACAATATCCAAAATTTGCTGGCAACACAGTATACTGTAGAGTATCATTTATTTAGCTATGTGATCACATGACTGACTAGGAGCCATGGTTTGACACCACTGCCCAGCATCACGAGAGAGTATTGTATTGATATTGCTAGCCTGGGAAAAGATAAAAATTCAAAATTTGAAATATAGTTTCTATTGAATGCATATTGCTTTCGCATCTTCATAGTAAAAAATCATTAGTTGAACCTTTTCAACGTCAGTACTACACTGTCTTGATTACTACAGCCAAATATTAGGACAGAATACCAGGTAGAATGATTCCTCCAAATGTATTCTTTTTTTTTTTTATCATCACCTGAGAATATTTTTTCCATTGATTTTTAGAGAGCATGGAAAGGAGAGAGAGAGAAAGAGAGAAATATGGATGTTAGAGAGACACATCAGTTGGTTGCTTCCTGCATGTGCACTGACCAGGCCTAGGATCAAACCTGCAAATGAGGTATGTGCCCTTGACCTGGAATCGAACCTGAGAACCTTGGGTCCACAGGCTGACACTCTAACCACTGAGGAAACTGGCCAGGGCTAAATTTATTCTTCTTTGTCAAGACTGATATAGCTATTCTAGAATTCTTGTCTTTCCATATAAGTATTTTAACAAGTTTGTCTAAAAAATGTTGCTGGAATTTTGATAGGAATTGCATTAAAACTATAGATCAACTTGGGGAGAATTGACATCTTTTTTATTTTGTCTTCCGTTCCAAGGTATGTCTCTTCATTTACAGAGGTCATCTTTGATTTCTTTGTACAGAATTGTATAGTTTTCAGTATACCATTCCGGTACATGTATTATTAGTTGTATGTCTAAGTATTTAATTTCATTTGGAGCATTGCAGTTGTGAGTAGGTATTGCTTTTTTGATTTTGGATTTCACATGTTTGTAATTGGTATTTATAAATACAATTGTTTTACAAGTGTTGATCTTATATCCTGAAATCTTGCTTAACTGACTTTTTAATTCTATGAATTCTATTGTATATTCCTTGAGATTTTTACATAGTCATGTCTTCTGCAAAGAGAAACAGTTTTATGTCTTCTTTTCCATTGGCTTTTTATTTTTAGAGTCTATTTTCTATTGAGGTTCATGTGTTTTCTCTCCATAGCCATACACTACAAGTTAATTGTGTTTTCTACTTAGCCTTCGGCTCATTTAATGAGCTTTTTTGTTCTTGTTTGTTTTTTCAGAAATGAAGTTATCACTTCCTGAGGACTTTGTAATTATACACTAATGCTAGGCAATTGTTTAGGGTCTCTCACTTGCTAATTATCTTGTTCTTGCACACTACTCTCTCATTATGTGCAAATCAAATCCACAATCTGACCAAATGGCAAATTACTATATATTCTAAACTTTAATGGTCATTCACCCCAAGAGTTTAGTGAATTTAATTACATCAAGAAAATACAAGTCAAACTTCAGTCCTTGATACACTATATATATATATATATATATATATATATATATATATATATAATTGTTTTAAGCATTTAAAATATTTTGATACATTCCCAAAAGTATCATGTAAAGATAGCTTTATAATGATATGAATGTTGAAATATTATGACTTGTCTTCTCATTTTAGACCAGATAAGTTAGCTTATTTATAGAGTTGATGTTTAGAAGGCCAAAATCTATGGTTTTATTATTACATATGTCACTTGATATTCCATCAAGAAACAATAAAGTATATATCATTTGGTCATAAAAATATTATAGTCATAACCAGTAGTCTTTTAATTTTTAATCTTTTTTTCTTCATGAATTTTATTTTTATTTTGCATATTGTAGGTAATAAAGGTAGATTCAACATTGACTATTTTTACAAAACATTTATAAATAAACTAGTGGCCTGGTGCATGAAATTTGTGCACAGGGGCGGCGGGGGGGTGGGGGGGGGAGTTGTCCTGTAGCTCGGCCTGCACCCTCTCCAATCTGGGACCCCTCGAAGGATGTCCTACTGCCAGTTTACAGGGATCGGGCCCAAACCAGCAATCGGACATCCCTTTTGCAATCCGGGACTGCTGGCTCCTAACCGCTCACCTACCTGCCTGCCTGATTGCCCCTAACCACTCTGCCTGCTGGCCTGCTCACCCCCACTGCCCCCCGCCGCTGGCTGGCTCGCCCCCAAATGCCCCCCCCCGCCAGCCTGATCACTCCCAACTGCCCCCCGTGCCAGTGTGCTCACCCCCAACTGCCCCCCCTGCTGGCCTGCTCTCCTCCAACTGCCCCCCCCACTGCCCTGCTCTTCCCCAACTGCCCCCCTGCTGGCCTGCTCATCCCAAACTTCCCCCCCTGCTGTCCTGATCACCCCCAACTGCCCCCCACTGACGGCCTGCTTGTCCCCAACTGGCCCCCCTGCTGGTCTGCTCACCCCCAACAGCCTCCCCCATGGGCCTGATCACCCACAACTTCCCTCCCCTCTTGGCCTCTAACCGCCTCTACCTCGGCCCCGCCATCATGGCTTTGTCCAGAAGAATGTCCAGAAGGTCTCCTGAAAGGTCTCCCAGTCTAATTAGCATATTACCCTTTTATTAGTATAGATAGAGGCCTGGTGCATGGGTGGGGGCTGGCTGGTTTGCCCTGAAGGGTGTCCTGGATCAGGGTGGGGGTTCCCTTGGGGTGTGGGGCAGCCTGGGTGAGGGGCCTGTGGTGGTTTGCAGGCTGGCCACACCCCCTTGTGGTGAGGGTCCCCGCTGGGGGGGTGTGGCCAGCCTGGGTGAGGGGCTGGGGGCTGTTTTCATGCTGGCCACACCCTCTTCATAGTGGGGGTTCCTGCTGGGGTGCCTGACCAGCCTGGGTGAGGTGCTGATGGCTGTTTGCAGGCTGGCCATGCCCCCCAGTGGGGACCGTCATCTCATGGGGGTGTGGCCAGCCTGGGTGAGGGGCTGAGGGCTGTTTTCAGGCTGGCCACACCCCCTTCAGGTTAGGGGTCCCCACTGGGATGCCTGGCCAGCCTGGGTGAGAAGCTGATGTCTGTTTGCAGGCTGGCCATGCCCCACAGTGGGGACTCTTACTCCAGGGGGGCGTGGCCAGCCTGGGTAAGGGGCTGAGGGCCGTTTTCAGGCTGGCCACGCCCTACAGTGACCCCGGCTCCCAGCCCCTCCTTCAGCCATGGCCAGGATGGGCTGGAAGCTTGCCTTCCTCCCTGGCGGGGGCAACACAAGCCTCCTGCTTGCTCCAGCACCATGGCTGCTGCCATCTTTGTTGGGTTAATTTGCATACTCACTCCCAATTGGCTGGTGGGCATAGTGGAGTGACAGTCAATTTGCATGTTTCTCTTTTATTAGTTTAGATACGCAAATATATATATGTAATGCAAAAAATACTAATGGCAAGTTTTTGAAAAAATGCCTTCGGCATTTAAATAATTAAAGATGGTTCACATGCCTAATAATTATTTATTTTGCTTTAGAAATGGTTTTATTTATTGTAAGTATTATTTAATAAACTCACATAACCATTGAAGCTCTCACAGTCTATAAGTATTTCTAAAATATATTAGATATTTGATCAAGAATATTCAGGAAAAGAAATAATAACAGCAAAGTTTATTAGCATTTTCCATCCACTATATAATTTCCATTATTTATTTTCCTATTTGTTATGTTTATTTGACTTTTACTACTTTTATTTTGTTTATAAACACATTTATAGATATTATACCTATATATATGCATACACAATCCAGTCTATACATTTTTACAGTAATTATTCTGACTTTTACAATTTGTATAGAAGAGTAATTCATTACAAAATTATATAAACATTTATAATATCTTCCCTTTTTAAAAATAATTTTTATTATCAGTTACAGTTGATGTACAATATTATATTAGCTTCAAGTGTACAACCCAGTGAGTAGACATTTATATAACTTACAAAGTGATCACCCTGATAAGAGCTTCCCAGACAATAAAAAGCTAAAGTAGTTTATCACCACCAAAACAGTATTATAAGACATTTTAAAGGGTATTCATTAACAAGAAAAATAAAAAAAATTGACACCATACAGTTCTTACAATATTATCTGACTAGAGGCCCGCTGCACGAAATTCGTGCACTTGGGGGGGGGTGTCCCTCAGCCCAGCCTGCACCCTCTCCAATCTGGGACCCCTCGGAGGATGTCTGAGTGGGCCTAAACGGGCAGTCGGACATCCCTCTCACAATCCAGGACTGCTGGCTCCCAACCACTTGCCTGCCTACCTGACTGATTGCCCCTAACCGCTTCTGCCTGCAAGCCTGATCACCCCTAACCACTCCCCTGCCAGCCTGATCGACGCCTAACTGCTCCCCTGCTGGCCTGATTGCACCTAACTGCCCTCCCCTACCGGCCTGGTAGCCCCTAACTGCCCTCCCTTGCAGGCCTGATCACCCCCAACTGCCTTCTCCTGCTGGCCCGGTAACCCCTAAATACCCTCCCTTGCCAGCCTGGTCACCCCTATCTGCCCTCCCCTGACAGCCTGGTCACCCCCAACTGCCCTCCCCTGCAGGCCTCTTCACCCCTAATTGCCCTCCCCTGCAGGCCTGGTTTCCCCCAAATGCCCTCCCCTGCAGGCCTGCTCCCCCCCCCAACTGCCCTCCCCTGCAGGCCTGGGTCCCCCCAAACTGTCCTCCCCTGCAGGCCTGGTTGCCCCCAACTGCCCTCCTCTGCCAGCCCGGTCACCCCTAACTACCCTCCCCTGCAGGCCTGATCACCTCCATCAGCCTTCCCTTGCAGGCCTGGTCCTTCCCAACTGCCCTCCCCTGCTGGCCTGATCACCCACAACTGCCCACCCCTGCTGGCCATCTTGTGGTGGCCATCTTGTGTCTACATGGGGGCAGCCATCTTTGACCACATGGAGGTGGCCATCTTGTGTGTTGGAGTAACAGTTAATTTGCATATTACTCTTTTATTAGATAGGATTATTAACTATATTCTGACACACAGAGTTGTTACAATATTATTAACTATATTCCCTATGCTGTACTTTACATCCCCATGACTATTTTATAACTACCAATTTGAACTTCTTAATCCCTTCACCTTTTTCACCCACCCCCTCAACTGCCCTCCTATCTGGCAACCATCAGTCTGTTCTCTGTATCTATTAGTCTGTTTCTGTTCTGCTTGTTCATTTATTTTGTTTTTTAGATCCTACATATCAGTCAAATCATATGGTATTTGTCTTTGACTTACTTCACTTAGCATAATATCCTCTGGGCCCATCCATGTTGTTGCAGATGGCAGGATTTCATTCTTTTTTATGGCTGAGTCATATATTTCATTGTATGTATGTACCACTTCTTTTTTATCCATCTGTTGATGGCAACTTACGTTTCTTCCATATGTTAGCTATTATAAATAATACTGCAATGAACATATGGATGCATATGTCTTTTTGACTTAATGTTTTAGGCTTCTTTGGGTAAATACTCAGAAGTGGAATTGCTGGGTTCTTCCTTGTCTCTTGTTATAGCCTTTGTTTTAAAGTCTGTTTTTTCTGGTATAAGTATTGCTACACAGCCTTTTTGTTTGTTTTCATTTTTATGAAATATATTTTTCTATCCCTTTCAGTCTATGTTTGCCTTTTGATCTGAAGTGAGTCTCTTGTAGACAGCATATGTAAGGGTCTTGTTTTGTTACTCATTCAGTCATTTAATTGGAGCATTTAATCCATATGCATGTAAAGTAATTATTGATAGATATGTATTTATTGCCACTTTATTATTCATATCTTTTTCTTCTTGTTAAAGAAGACTCTTTAACATTTCTTATAATACTGGTTTGGTGGTGATAAGCTACTTTAGCTTTTTCTTTTCTGGGAAGCTCTTTGTCTTTCCGTCATTCTAAATGATAACCTTCCTGGGTAGAGTAATCTTGGCTGTAAGTCCTTGCTTTTCATCACTTTGACTATTTCTTACCAATCACTTCTGACCTGCAAAATTTGTGTTGAGAAATCAGCTGACTATCTTATGGGAGCTCCCTTGTAGGTAACTAACTGCTTTTCTTTTGCTGTTTTTAAGATTTTCTCTTTATCTTTAACCTTTGGCATTTTAATTATTATTTGCCTTGATGTGGCCCTGTTTGGATTCATCTTGTTTGGGACTGTCTGCATTTCTTGGACTTAAATGTCTGTTTTCTTCACCAGGTTAAGGAATTTTTTCTCATTTTAAAATAGGATTTCAATTATTTTCTCTCTGTCTTCTTCCGGCACCACTATGATGGGAATGTTGGTACACTTGTAGTTGTCCCAGAGGCTCTTTATACTAGCCTCATTTTTTTTTGGATCATTTTTTCTTTTTTTGATGCTCTGACTGGGTGTTTTCTGATTCTTCATCTTCCAAATTGCTGATTTGACCCTCTGCTTTACTCTACTGTTGATTCCCTGTGATGAATTTTTTATTTTTGTTATTATGTCTTTCATTTCTAACTGGTTCTTTTTTGTTTTCTATCTCAAGTTTCATGTCTCTTTTTTGAAGTTCTCAATAAGTTTATCTACTCTTTCCCTAAATTTATTGAGCATCCTTATAACCACTGTTGGATTGTTTTTTCCTCATTTTATTAAGATCTTTTTCTGGAGTTTTATTCTCTTTTTTCATTTGAGACATGTTTCTTGTCTCCTCATTTTGGCTGCCTCCCTGTTTTTTTTTTTCCTATGTATTAGGTAGAGCTGCTATGTCTTCCAGTCTTGATAGAGTGACCAGTGGTGCAGCCTCCTCATCCCTAACTGGGTACTCCAGCTGTGCCCCCAGTGTGGGCTGTAGTTTACCCTCTGTTGTCCTTGAGGCTTGATTGCTGTTGGCACTTCCTTGGGAGAGATTTACTCTCAGGCTGACGGGCTGTGAGTACTGCAGAGCAGCTGCTGTGGAGGGGCTGACCCCACAAAGCAGGACTGGCTTCATCAGGGCTCTGGTACCTGCCGAGTCCACCCCTTGAATGTGTTGCTCCTGGAGGTGGTTGGCTGATGCTCTCTCATTGTCTGAAGTCGTCTACTGGGTGCTGGCTCTGGAGCCTCCCAGGAGATACAGACCAAGGTCAGCCACCATCCGAGTCCTGCCCAGGGTCACCAGGCATGAGGTACATAGCAATCTGCAAATGGCTGTTGCTTGTGCATTGTGTGGAGGTGCCCAGGAGAGGCCAAGCTCTGAACCAAGTCTGGCTGCTGGTAGTGCTGGGCCTGCAGCCACTTAAAGAAGAGGTATGGGGCACACTGAGGCCAAATGCTGCTTGTTTTGGGGGTTTTGAAGAGTAGATTTTAGAAAAGTCCACAGAATGAGCCAAGGCAGGCCATTTGTATGCAAAAGCCACTGGAAATGGCTTTGGTGGCCTGCAAGTTGGATGGGCTGGGTGTCAGGGAATCACAAGGGTAGGGCAAAAGTTGTTAGGTTGATGGAGACTCACATATGGTGCTAACTTGGGCTTGCAGCAGGAGGGGTCAGCAAAAGAACAATGGCTTTTGCCATCACTGCTATCTGGGAGAAAGCTCCCCCTTCAGCCCTCATCTTGAAATAGTTCAGTTCCTTCCCATATGCCCTTGGTGTCTTCCAAGCTGCTGTCACAGTGCTGTAGCTCAGAGATAGTGAGTCTGAGTAAGTCTGTATACAGGCCCTTTAGGAGGAAATCCTGGGACTCCAGCAACCTCAGTCTCAGCCAAACTCCCTGTACGGCCAGGAGTTATGTGGTATTATTTTCCTGCCACTAGAACCCTGAGCTGGGATGCCTGGTGTGGGGCTTAGATCCCTTGTTCCTCAGTGGGGACCTCCACAGCTGAGTTACCTTTCCCATTTTTATCTGCCACACATAGGTGTTGGACCAGCCTGTACAACAAGCATGTCAGACTCGTGGCCAGCGGGCTGCATGCCTTGTTTATTTGTCATTCTTGTTGTACAGTATCTCTGCCCCTACTACCAGTCTTGATGTGCCTTCATCTCTATATTCTTAGTTGCAGGACTTCTATTCAGCTAGATTTCAATGATTTTTATTCTGTAGTTTATTTGTGATTTTGATGTAGTTGTGGGTGGATACAAGAATGGAAGCCCTTTATTTTTAATCTTTGATTACAAGTACAGGGCAAGGAAGGAAGATCAGTACAAAACCATCACCACTGCTTGTATTACTGGAGAATCAAATTCCTCCCTTGCTCATGCGAATGGGGAGTAAGGTTCTTGGGGTATCACTGAAATAAGCATTTTCAGAAGACCCCACGGGAGATTGAGATGTGGAAAAAGGATTTATTTGTGTGAAGTTACATTCCTCCGGTTCCAAAGTCCCCTGTCCCTTAAGCCAGTCATGAAAGAGGGGCAGCTGGGGTTGTAGCAGATCTAGAAGCAGGGCCAGTGTCCAGAGCTTCCATTCCATGTTGCAGCCGGGTGAGGTTCAGCATTTGGGCTAATTAAAGTCCATTAGTCCATGTGTGGAGCCCCACATGGCTGTGGGCCACATGGGCACAAGGGAGCGCAGACCCCTGCAACAGGAGTCATGGGAACCCTGGGGCACCAGAGAGAGAAGCAAGTGAGCTTCCTTTGTTTGAAAGTTTAAATATTCAGGTTTCTGGTACATGCAGTGGCCGTACCCATTCTGGCTATTGACTGGCTCCTGGTGTGAAAGATTGACAAGTGCCTTCCCATGTCACTCAGACCTTACTGGACATGTGTCTGAACTGTGTTTATCTGGCCCTTTCCCCCATCATTTAGCAGGCAACAGACTTGGAGACTGTTAAATGCAGCTTTTTGGGAAAGCTGTATAAATGGTATGTCTATATTATCTAGTCTCCCTTTTCCTCCTTTCATGTTAAATAATAATTAGGTTATTATAGAGGCATCGCTTGGAAAGTGCATTGAAGTTCATGGCAAATCAGTAATACCCTACTCTAACATAAACACATATGAGAGCACATTATTTTTTTTTATTGTTGGTGATTTTTTAAAAAATAATTCTGGTGTTCAACCTAATGGTTTTAGTGATCTTTTGAACCTTAAACTTAGTACTTTTGGTTATTGCAAAATTAAGGTAAATAATAAATTAGAAATTGTAGTGATTAGTCTATTATCATAGTTTAGTCCAGGAACCACAAATTCTCTAAAGAATTATCCAGATTATTTTGTTATATTACAGCTTTTGTTATCCTGAAGACTGCTTGAAAGAAGTGGGGTAATTTCTAGCTTGGGCCAGAGATACTTTTGCTATACATCGATTGATTTTCCTTAAAACAAATATTGTAACTATGCTATGATTTACGGAAGAGAAGTCTAAAAGGACTAGCATTTATTGGATATTATGTTTGTGGCAACTGCTATAACCTGGTGCTTTACATATTTTATTTCATTCAATTTTATTTAATCTGTGCCATGGCAATGCACATGAGTTGTAGCTATATTTTACTTACAAATAATCTGAAGGTTGGGGGAGGCAGAGGTAGAGAACCAGGTCTTTATTCCATATCTGTGTAACTCTAAAACTTGTGCTGTTTCCAAAGTATCATGTTATATTTCACGCAGCAGATAAATACATGTGTGCACATCAAGGGAGCCTTTCCACTAAGTGAATAAACTATTTCCTTTAAAGACTAGCACCTAAAATGGATTTACTTTTTTAAATTACTAGAATACTATTTAGTATTATAAAGCAGTCATATGTATGATGAGGAATTAAAGTGCCTAACTCCCAGTGTTAGGAAGTTAAGGGATAAATCCAGTGCCCTTTAATTGTTGTGACTGTATATGCCACAGGATGTTTTTCTTTTTTATATGGGAGAGCAAAATACATATATTTTGTATATGTTGTAGAAAATATACAAATAGTAAAAAATCTATTATTTTTACTTTTAAACATTTAACAGGCTATGAAAAGGCATATTGCATTAATTCACACAAGCCCAAACAATTATTGAGTAAAAAATTGTTGCCTGTTAATTTAATAATGCCATGTAGTTTATCTTTCTAAAATATTGATAAGAACTTCTGCCTTTTCTGCTCTGTTGTTTGCATAATATTGAACAGTGTTTTCCTTCTGAGGCATGATAATGACCACTTGCACCTCAGATGTGCAGATGAACCAACTCTAGTGGATCGATACCAAAATAAACATATTATTCTAATAGTAATCTAAAATTCTATAATTTTTAAAATTCAGTCGAAGATATTGTTTAATACTGTGTGCAGATAAGTTTGTTTTAGGCTTCAAGTGACACAGTACCCAACTAAAAGTGGTTTAAACAAGTAGATGGATAGGTAGGTAGGAGAGGCGGCACATGAGAAGGTGAATATGTCGGTAGTTTGGTCATTGGAGAATTTGTTAATTGAGCAGCTTAATCTCACTAGAATTTGGTGTGCCTGCTCTGCACTTATTCAGTTTTCTCTTCAGAGTTATAGAATGATTGCCATGATTCCAAAAAGGGTTTCACACAACAAAAATCTTTAAAAATGAAAAGAAGTGGGAGAGTTTTTCTTAACATGTGTGTGCTTTTTTTTTGCTATTATTATAATAGAGAGTTTTTAATAAGAAGCCCCACCAGACTCTCCCTTGTCTTTGTGGCTAAAACTAGATAGGCTCACTCCAAAAGCAATTACTAACAAAGGTTAGTAAAATTACTATGCTTGTTTTTGATCAATCATGATCTATCCTGTATTGGAACAAAATTCCAGCTCTGTGGCAGGGAGGTAGAGGGTAATTAATGCTTGTTGACTAGGCAACCAACAGTACCTGCTATATCCCACCTTGTTCTTAAAGAAGTTGACAGGAGGTTGATATGATATTTCAGCTATATTCTACAGTATGTGTTAACATTTTAAGTGGTAATACATAGTGAAATATGTCTACCAATATATTATGTTACAACAATTCAAAATTGATTACAGTTTTGTTGTTTTAATATTACTTCTCAGAATGCAAAAACTTTTGGATAGTGCGATTTTTGTAACTCTTATGAGTAACCATAAACATTTACTTGCAGGAATAAACAGCTGGTTTAGCAGTATAACATATAAAATGTAAACCAGAAATGAATGGCCTTACAATAAAATGCATACATCAGAGTAAAAGAATACAATCTCTTCAACAAGCTGTACTGGGGAGAAAAGGTGTAAATGACTGAAAAATAAATAGTGAACACTTGTGCTGGATAAATTAACCAGCTGGCTGGTAATTTTTCATTTGACTCATCTAAAAGGATGACTGTTACAAGGCAACAATAAGACACATACACTTTGAAGTGTTCTTTTGTTCATACCATTAATTGATAAGCAGTACTACATACTGTCAGAATTTGTACTACCCCAAATTCTCAGGGTTATATATAATTTTTGGCAATTAGTAAAAAATGCATTATACAAAGCAGTATTTAGCAGTTGTAATTCAGTAAAATTATCTAAAAAATATTGTTATACTGTATTGTAAATGGCCTTTGAAATTCAAATTAGCAGTATAAAAACATTACATTTCATTTGCAAAATCCATTTTATTAAAAACCTTTATAAGAACTAATGATGTAGATTTTTTCCTTTATATGTTAAAATTATAGTAGCATTGGAAGTCAAATATTCCTTTGAGAGCATATAATCCAGTGACATTCACTTTCAACTGGCAAATATGTCTTTATACTTTTCAAATATTTTAAATTAATAAAATTGAGTTATTATTTTATTCTGAAGTTCGCTTCAAAAGGTTAAATTATCTTTTTTAATTTTTTTTTTACTATAAATGAAGAACAGAATTTTGCTTACTTAGGAATTGAGTGAAGTTTAAGTTTTTGGAATGTTCTGGGGTTTTTATAATTTCTAGTTAGGAATTAAATTCAATTTTGGCAGAATTTCAAAAATATTGTGATTTTTTTTTAATGGGAAATAAGGACACTACTGTGTTTTTAATGCATATGTTTTACATAGTGCTAGAGATTTCACCAAATTATTATGTTGAGAACAGTAAAACTTAAAAGTTTGACTATGGATATCAAACAGATTTACAAAGAATAATTTCTTTCCTTACACTTATACCTTTATTTAAGTAGTTTTTACTTATATGTTCCAGATTGTCCAGCATTGGCTAGCTAGTACATTTCAATTACTCTGCAAAGTCCCCTTTCTCAGAATGCAATACAGAGCCACTGACTAGATCAGTTGCTGTGATCAATTTTCACTGTGTCATTATCATGGTCTTTAATAAGAGAAGTTGCCATATTCTGTCTTATCTGTAAAGTATAATTAAATTATCCTGTCATTTCTCAGTTTAATCTTTAGGGATGGAACTTTTGCTGAAAGTTATTACTTTAAATTCTTCAACACATTGGTTTATTGCTTTTCAAAATAATGAAAGTAAATACAGAGCATAAACAATATACATATTTTGTATATGTTGTAGAAAATATACAAATAGCATTGCCTATTATCGCCCTTCATTTTGAGTGTCACTAATGTCAATGGTGCTGTTGTGTGGTTATGTGGCAAAAGAGCTTTCAACATATGCTCTCAGAAAACCTAGGTAACATATGTTTTGAGTTGCTTGTTAACTGTGGGAAGTTTAAAAATATATTTGATTAATATAATCTTAGAATAATCTTTTAGAGTTTATAAAATACTTTTCATATATGGTAGCTCATTTGTTTTACAACAGCCTCATGAAAAGTAAGGCAGATGGAATGATCTCCATTTTATAGATGGGGAATCTGAGATATTTTAAAAATATGTATATTTTATTGATTTTTTACAGAGAGGAAGAGAGAGGGATAGAGAGTTAGAAACATCGATGAGAGAGAAACATCGATCAGCTGCCTCTTGCACACCCCCTACTGTGGATGTGCCCGCAACCAAGGTACATGCCCTTGACCGGAATCGAACCTGGGACCCTTGAGTCCGCAGGCCGACGCTCTATCCACTGAGCCAAACCGGTTTCGGCAAATCTGAGAGATTTTGAGTTGCATAATATTTGCAAAATAATTCATCTAGGACTAGAGCTTTCCTGACAATAGTTTCCTAGATCTAAAAATTATCGTAACATTAATTATGTCAATTCCTTTTTTCATTATATTTAATTAAAATTACTAGATTATAACAGTAAAAATATCATGGAATTTTATTTCTTGACATTTAAAATAAGTTATTTTATTCTTTCATTTTACCCTTTTTATTACAATGTTTATTGTGTTAAAAAGGAACTGATAAGTGAATGCAAGGTAAACTTCATGGGTGTATTATGGGGGCATGGGGTAATAATAGAATGATGAATGTAGTTGGGTTAGGGACGACATCTTCAAAGTGAAATTTAAACGTTTTCTTAGAGTGGATAGATTGTTGAAGTACCTCATTGTTTGGGGATGGGGGAATTATGACATTATGGGGAGTGAAAAGAATAACCCAGAATAAACAAATTATATGGACCAACACATGGAGATTAGAGTTGATAAATTAAGAATTAGAGATGCCAGGTTGGATAGTAGGAGAGATGAGACCAGAATATAGTAGATAAAGAAGGTGATTTGGTTTAGAGAAAGGAACAGGAAGCTTTTATCTGGTAGGGTTTCAATGTTTGAAAACATTTTTCCATTAGTATTTTATATTTTACTAGTGGCCCGGTGCACAAAATTCGTGCACAGGGAGGGGGGGTGTTTCTCAGCTCGGCCTGCACCCTCTCCAATCTGGGACCGCTCAAAGGATGTCCTACTGCCAGTTTACAGGGATTGGGCCTAAACAAGCAGTCGGACATCCCTCTCACAATCTGGAACTGCTGGTTCCAGCCGCTCACCTGCCTGCCTGATTGCCCCTAACCACTCTGCCTGCCGGTCTGCTCGCCCCCAACTGCCCCCTGCCACCAGCCTGCTTGCCCCCAAATACCCCCCCTGCCAGCCTGATCACCCCCAACTGCCCCCCCTGCTGGCCTGCTCACCCCCACTTTCCCTCCCCACTGGCCTGCTCACCCCCAACTGTCCCCTTGCTGGCCTGGTCACTCCAAACTGCCCCCCCACTGTCCTGACACCTCCAACTGACCCCCACTGATGGCCTGCTCACCCCCAACTGGCCCCCCTGCTGGTCTGCTTACCCCCAATGGCCCCTGCTGTCCCATCCTGGCCTGATCACCCCCCGGCGCAGCCCCTCCTTTTTTTTCTTTTTTTTTTTTTCAGCACCTCCTTGAGCAGAGGCCAGGGCCGGCTGGAAGCAAGTATCTAGGATTTATTTATCTTCTATAACTGAAACTTTGTAGCCTTGAGCGGAGGCCAGGGCAGGCCAGGGCGGTGGGAAGCTTGGCTTCCTCCATTGCCAGGGGCAACCTAAGCCTCCTGCTTGCTCTTGCTCCAGCTCTGTGGCCGCTGCCATTTTTGTTGGGATTTATTTATCTTCTATAATTGAAACTTTGTAGCCTTGAGCGGAGGTCAGGGCCGGCCAGGGCAGGCGGGAAGCTTGGCTTCCTCCATTGCCAGGGCAACCCAAGCCTCCTGCTTGCTCCAGCTCTGTGGACGGCCGCCATCGTGGTTGGGTTAATTTGCATACTCACTCCTGATTGGCTGCTGGGAGTGGCTTGGCGTATGGGAGTGATGGTTAATTTGCATGTTTCTCTTTTATTAATGTGGATTAAATTTGTTGTGGTGTCATTGGTTAATAAAATTATATAGATTTCAAGTGTACATTTCTGTAATACATGATCTGTTTATTGCATTGTGTGCCTATCATCCACAGTCAAATCATCTTCCAACACCATTGGCTCCCTTTACCGATTTCTACCCCCACCCCCTTCCCTCTGGTAACCACCATACTATTGTCTGTTTGTGAGTTTCAGGTTTATATTCCACAAGTGAGTGAAATCATATGGTTCTTAGCTTTTTCTGACTGTCTTATTTCGCTTAGCATAATATTCTCAAGGTCCATCCATGTTGTTGCAAATGGTAGTATTTCATCTTTTCTTATGGCTGAGTAGCATTCCATTGTATATATGTACCATATCTTCTATGTACCTCTATTGAAGGGCACTTCGATTCTTTCCATGTCTTAGTCATTGAATAATGCTGCAATGAACATAGGGGTGCATATATTTACAGGTAAATGTTTTCCAATTTTTTTTCATAGATACCCAGAAGGGGAGTTACTGGGTCATATGGTAACTCTATTTTTTATTTTGTGAGTAAACTCCATACTGTTTTCCATAGTGGCTGTGCCAGTTTACATTCCCACCTCTAGTGAATGAGGGCTTTTTTTCCCCACATCTCCAACACTTCTTATTACTTGTCTTGTTGATAATAGCCATTCTAACATGTGAGTTGCTATTAGTTCTTGAGCACTATTTTGATTTGTTTCAAAAATACAGTTCACTTGTCTGCTTTAAAAGAGAAAAAAACTCCTGTACAAGGACAACAGTGTGGTGATTGCCCAGAGGAGGCTCATGGAGGAGGGTGTCAGGGGGATAAATGGTGATGGACGGGGACTTGACTTGGGGTGGTAAACACACAATACCGTGTACAGATGATGAATTATATTGTATACCTGTATAATTGTGTTAACCAGTGTCACCCCAATAAATTTAATAAAAAGAAAATTTTTAAAAAGGCAAAATAATTCTCAAAAATGTACTGTAACGCAGTCTGCTAAACACTGAAATATTTGTGTTTTTCAAATCTTTTTTTAAAATATATTTTTATTGATTTCAGAGAGGAAGGGAGAAGGAAAGAGAGGTAGAAACATCAATGATGAGAGAGTATCATTGATCAGCTGCCTCCTGTCTGCCCCTGTTGGGGATTGAGCCAGTAACCCAGGCATGTGCCCTGACCAGGAATCGAACTGTGACCTCCTGGTTCATAGGTCAATGCTCAACCACTGAGTCATAAATCTTAATTATGTTTCACATTGTATTGAAACCTGAGCAGATGAATGTTTAATGTGTGGGTCACAGAAGGCAAAACATACAGTGAACTTAATAAGATTCAATGGGGTAAAGAAATAAAAATTGTGATTACAAGTTAAAATATAAAAATGCAACCAAGTACAATTATAAAAAAATGTGGTATTGATTGTTATTATAATTTCTCATTAGTCAGGATTTGCATGAAGGTGTCGAAGAGGCTGGTGCACTGCAGAAAAATCACTCTTCAATGACATCTGCAAACTCCACAGAAGCTGCAAATTCTGCCTGCCTGCCTACAGAAGATGAGTCATTAAGCACTGTGAGCGGTGAAGTGCTCACAGAACAAACTCCAGGGAGTGCCCTACAAGTAAATGATGTTGAAGTGACCAGGGTGAAAGAAAACTGTTGTGATGATAAAACTTGTATGCGGTCAACTTCAGAAGAGGGAACAAGTGAAAATGTGCCTATAGTAGAAGACATTGCAAAACAACCAAAGAAAAATAGGATTACTTACTCACAAATTGTTAAAGAAGGCAGGAAATTTAATATTGATTTGGTATCAAAGGTAAGTACCAATTTTGCCCATCTTGTCATAGAACAATACTAATTTTCAGTTGATTGAAAATAGTATTTTGGCCCATGAACACAATTTTTGTATTTTTTTTTCTGTGAAGTGTAGAACATTTGTTTTCTAAAGATGTAATAGTCAGAGGATTTTTAATTCCATTAAATATCTTTACATATAGGTTAAAATCATTAAAAATGCTCAGTATTATATTGCAAGGATACTTTTGTACTAGAGTATAAGTCTACCCTAATATTCTCCTACTGTATGGATTTGAATTCTATCAAGAGAAAAAGTCTAATGATCCTAATTCAGATTCATGTTATTTATAGTCAGTCTATTAAGTGAACTTTTTTTTAGCCCATATATATAGTAACTGTTTTAACATCTATGTGGTAATGAACATTCTTAAAAAAACCAATGCATTTTTGAAAATCATTTGTTCAGGTGTAAGGGCTTCAGAGGATAATTTAATAGAAGTAGGGTCAGGGAGGCTGGGAAGAATGCTATTGTCTTTGGTTGTTTCCATCCTTAACTCTAATGTTAGATCAGTGTCTTAGTCTTAGGAGGGTACAGGTTTGCATTGGGTTTATAGAAAGCAAGGCTAATTTATTGCAAAAGAATAGAAAACCAGTAAGATAAAGGATAATGGCCTTAAAGAGTTAAGCTATAGGGTTGAATGAAAATTTAAAGACCAAGTGAAAATTAAAGAGACCAAGTCCTATAAGTTGAGGGCAACCAATAAGAAAGTGAGAATAGGTAGACAATACACAGATCTTGTAACATAGAAAACTAAACCTGAAATCTATCTTATCTAATAAAGAGGGAATATGCAAATTGACCATCACACCATCACAAATATGGTGGCACCCACAGTGGAGGCAGGGTTTCCATAACACAAGATGGCCACACCCACAGCGGAGGCTAAGTTCCCGTAATGAGCCTTAATGAGCAATCAGCAGGGACCTGAGGCTGCGTGGCACTGGGCTGGGGCAGGGGACCTAAGGCTGCAGCCCCCGCCCAGCAGGGCTTGTCAGGGGACCTCAGGCCGCACCCCCCGCCTCGGCGCCAGGCCGGGGGACCTGAGGCTGCATCCTCCGCCCAGCGGAACTTGACAGGGGACCTGAGGCTGCGCCCCCCACCAGGTGGGCCTTGACGGGGCCCCTGAGGCTGCACCTCCCCACCTGGCAGGGCTTGACGGGGGACCTGAGGCTGCGCCCCCCTCCCGGTGCCGGGCCAGGGGACCTGAGGTGGCACCCCCTCCCCAGCAGGGCTTGGTGGGGGATCTCAGACTGTGCCCCCTGCCTAGCAGGGCTTGACAGGGGACCTCAAGGCACGCCCCCCACCCCAGCTCGGCCTGGGGGACCTCAGGCCATGCCTACTGCCCCAGCACTGGGCCAGGGGACCTCAGGCCACACCCCTCATTCAGCGGGGCTTGATGGGGGAACTCAGGCCGCATCGCCCACCCTGGTGCTGGGCCGAGGGACCTCAGGCTGCGCCCCCTGCCCCAGCACCAGGCTGGGGGACCTGAGGGTGCGCTGGGGGACCTGAGGCTGTGCCCCCCGCCTGGCAGGGCTTGACAAGGGTTGGGCCAGCCGGGTCTGGATCTCACCCAATGGGGGTGGGGCTGGCTGGGTCTGGGTCTCAACGCAATTTTGAGGCACTGCGGGTGGGCAGGGACTTGACTCTGGGTCCCATGGTGCACCCCAGACTCTGACAGGAGGATGATTTTCATATACATTTTACTAATTTTCTTTCATCTCTGACACTTCTATTGTAGAGAAATGGCAAATAGCACTATTAAAATATTTCCTCTAATTAATCCCCTTTTAATGTGCACAAATTTCATGCAACGGGCTGCTAGTATGATCATATTAACCATTGTCACCCCAATAAATTTAACAAAAAGAGGAAAAAAAAAGAAAATAAAAGCAGTAGAAGTAGGGGAGGGTAGTGAATAATATCAGTCTACCCGCAAAACTGGACTTTTCAATTTAATGTGCTCTCTTCAAGTTCAAAGTTATAGAGTAATGAGAGGGATGAATTGCCCAATGCTCACATTTTACTGATACAATCTCATATCCTCGTACTGCTACTCTCTTTGAACTTGATGCTTGAAAATATGAGTATCTTTTTACTGTCCATTGTTTCTTTCTATCACATAGCTCTCTGTGCCAGATTCTGTCCTGGTCTGAATTAGCTACTACTTTGCTTCTACTTCATAATTCTGCACTATCTATTTTCTTCTCCACCTTCTTTCCATGTTACCTATGCTATTGATTTGTGGGTGGAAGTTTGATCATAGCTCACTAATAGAACTCCTGTTCTCATGAGCAGCAAGTAGCTTTAAAAAACTAAAAAACAACTAGATATCAAGTAATGAATATGTTTTGTTCTGAAATTTTCATTTAGAATTAGTTACTTGGAATTTGGAATGCCTTACTTAAGTCAACAATGAAATAAATAATTATTAAGAATCAAAGCTAGTTCATAAAAGTCTCTATAACCCTTAGGGTAACTGAAATACAGTACAAATCTTGCAAAGGAAAATGGTACAATACATTGCTTTTTCATTTTTGGAATTAGGAAACTATTTATTTGTATAAGAAAGTGAAGGATGGTTATAGTGGAGAGAGTGATAGTTTCTTAGATGACAAGACATTTCAAGAGACTCTGAAGAATATTTCTGGGTATTTTTATGAGTTTGAATGGTTCATAATAATGGTTCTCTTAGAAAAAATTAAAAACAAACATATTGAGAGAGGTCAAGGCAATTGTATTTTGTTCTGCATAGTTGTCATGGGTTCATACATTTAAATAACCAATAATAATTTACTGTATTCTTCCTACAAAAACAGGACTAGCTAAAGAATGTACAACCATAGCAATACAAGAGACATTATCATTTTTAATGTTAGTCATTTAGAGAATATTTACTGAGTACCCACTGGTTAGGAAGCATTGTATTCCATGATATTGGGGCATTCAGTCACTTATTGGAAATTTTATCTATTCTTAAGTTGCAGTTATTATATCTAAGCTTGGAATTATTGCCAAATACTTTTCAGAAGCCCTACTTTTTACTAAGTTCAGTTTGATATCTCCAAACTACTTGACATTTTTATATACATTCTATCTCATGTGGTGCTTTACAGTTTACAAAACACATCCATGTATGCAGCCTATTAGAAAGTGATTTTATAGCTCAGGGTAGGTTAGTTAAATAAAATATTCCATAGTATTATACTGCTTACAAGTGGTTCTTAACCTTTCTAATGCCGCGACCCTTTAATACAGTTCCTCATGTTGTGGTGACCCCCAACCATAAAATTATTTTCGTTGCTACTTCATAACTGTAATTTTGCTACTGTTATGAATCGTAATGTAAATATCTGTGTTTTTCGATGGTCTTAGGCTCTACAGCAGTGGTTCTCAACCTGAGGGTCACGACCCACAGGTTGAGAACTGCTAGCAGGGTCACCTAAGACCATCGGAAAACACAGATATTTACATTATGATTCATAACAGTAGCAAAATTACAGTTATGAAGTAGCAATGAAAATAATTTTATGGTTGGGGGTCACCACAACATGAGGAACTGTATTAAAGGGTCGCGGCATTAGAAAGGTTGAGAACCACTGGCTTAGACAAATAGACAAGATAAACAAAGATGAAGTCCTTACAATTAAAACTCATTTCTAAGAATGTCTGTACCCTTATGGAAGCAACAGTCCATGGGAAGCAAAAATCATTAATTATTAAATCTAGTGCCCATTATTTTAATCACATTGAAATATACTTTAGCCTCTCACCACTGTGAAATTGCTGTGGTAGAGCATTAGAGAGTGCTGAAAAAAAGGCTTAAGTTTAAATATGGTAACATATTCATTATTTCTAAGCTTCAGACAAAAGTTTAGAATAGTTTTAATTTAAATGTATTTTCATTTTTGAGTGATATTTTTTTTTTAAATTAAATTTGTTGGGGTGACATTGGACAGCATGAACATAGAGGTTTCAGGTGTGGTTTTCTATGTTACAAGATTTGTATATTAGACCACTAGTAGCCCATTTGCAGGATTCAATCCTGCAAGCGGCCGCTTCGGCCTCGTGCACTGCCGCTGCTGCAGCCTTGGGGCCACCACACCTGCACCTGCGCGCCGCTGCCGCCTGCCACGCCCCGCCCCGCCGCGCCCCGCCCCGCCCCGCTCCGCCGCGCCCAGCCCCGCCCCGCTCCGCCGCGCTCCGCCGCGCCACGCCCCGCCGCGCTCCGCCCTGCTCTGCCACGCTCCGCCCCGCCGCACTCCGCCCCGCCGCGCTCCCTCTGCCCCGCCCTGCCCGTGCTTTCCCTCTGGCAGCCACCTTGCTTTCTGCTTTTCCTCCCTCTTCCAAGTTGTCTTCAGTCTTCACTCCTCCCTCCCTCAGCGTATGCAAATTAACCGCCATCTTTGTTGGGTAATTTGCATACTCGCCCTGATTGGCTGGTGGGCGTGGCTTTGGCTGGTGGGCGTGGCTCGGGTGTAGCGAAGATGCAGTCAATTTGCATATTACTATTTTATAAGGTAAGATGTGCTCACTACCCAAAGTCAAATCTTTTTCTGTCACCATATATTAGGACTCCTACCCCTTTTCCCCCCCATCCCCTTCCCTCTGGCAACCATCACACTGCTTGTGTTCACAAGTTTCAGTTTTATATCCCACATATGAGTGAAGTCATATGGTTTTTAGCTTTTTATGACTGATTTCTCAGTTAGCATAATGTTCTCAAGGTGTGTAATGTTCTCAAGGCACAGGTTGTTGTAAATGTCTCTATTTCACCCTTCCTTATGGCTGAGTAGTATTCCGTTGTGTATATGTACCACATCTTCTTTATCCAGTCCTACCGCAGGACACTTTGGTTGTTTCCATGTCTTGGCCACAGTGAATGATGCTGCAATGAATATAAGGGTACATATGTCTTTGTGAATACATGATTTCGAGTTTTTCATGTATATACCCAGGAGAGGGATTGCTGGGTCCTATGGTAACTCTATTGTCTATTTTTTGAGGAATTGCCAGATTGCTTTCCATAGTGGTTGTACCAGTCTACATTCCTACCAGCACTGAATGAGGGTTCCCTTTTTCCACAATCTGCCCAACACTTGTTATTGCTTTTTTTGTTGATAATGGTCACTCTATTAGGTGTGAGATGGTATCTCATTGTAGTTTTGATTTGAATTTCCCTAATAGTCAGTTAGGTTGAACATATTTTCATGTATCTATTGACTGCTCAGATGGTATGTCTTGTTGGGAGAGGTGTATTTTCAGGTCTTCTGCCCACTTTTTGATTGGGTTGTGTGTTTGGTGTTGACTTTTATGATTTCTTTATATATTTTGGAAATTAAACCTTTGTCGGAGCTACTGTTTGCAAATATCATCTCCCATCTGGTCGGCTGCCTCTTTGTTTTGTTGCCAGTTTCTTTTGCTATGCAGAAGCTTTTTAATTTGATATAGTCCCATTCATTTACTTTTGCCTTTACTTCCCTTACCTTTGGGGTCAAGTTCATAACATGTTGTCTACAACCAAGGTTCATATGTTTGGTACCTATATTTTCTTATATGTAACTTACTGTTTCAGGTCTTACATTTAGGTCTTTGATCCATTTTGAATTAATTTTTGTACATGGGGACAAACTGTAATCCAGTTTCATTCTTTTGCATATGGATTTCCAGTTTTCCCAGCACCATTTATTGAAGAGACTATATGTACTACATTGTGTGGTTTTGGCTCCTTTGTCGAAAATTATCTGCTCATATGCATTTGGTTTTATACCTTGGCTCTCTATTCTGTTCCATTTGATCTGTGTGTCTGTTTTTCTGCCAATACCTTGCTGTTTTGATTATCATAGCTCTGTAGTATAATTTGAAATCAGGTAGTGTGATACCTCCAGCTTAGTTCTTTTTTCTCAGGATTGCTTTGGCTATTTGGGTTCTATTGTGGCTCTATACAAATCTGATGATTTCTTGTTCTATTTCTTTAAAAAATGACATTGGGGTTTTGATGGGGATTGCATTAAGTCTGTATATTGCTTTGGTAATATGGACATTGTAACTATGTTGATTCTTCTAATCCATGAACACGGAATATTATTCCATTTTGTTGTATCTTTTTTAATCTCTTTTAATAATGCTTTCTAATTTTCAGTATATAGGTCTTTCATGTTCTTTGTTACGTTTACTTCTAGTTATTTTATTCTTTTGGTTGCAATTGCAAAAGAATTGTTCTTTTCATTTCTTTTTCTGAAGTTTTGTTGTTAGTATACAGGAAGGTGGTGGATTTTTTGCACATTAGTTTTCTATCCTGCAACTTGACTGTATTTGTTAATTATTTCTAATAGTTTTTTTGTTTTTGTTTTTATGTGTGGAGTGTTTAGGGTTTTCTGTGTACAGAATCATGTCTTCCACAAAAAGTGACAGTTTGATTTCTTTCTTCCCTATTTGGGTGCCTCTTATTTCTTTCTCTTGCCTTATTGCTCTGGTTTGGATTTAAACCACTATGCTGAATAAGAGTGGTGAGAGTGAACATCCTTGTCTTGTTCTAGATTATAGAGGAAAAGCTTTCAGTTTTTCACCATTGAGTATATTAGCTGAGGGTTTATCATAGATGGCCTTTATTATGTTGAGGTACTTTCCTTCTATTCCTATGTTATTGAGTGTTTGAATCATAAATGGATGTTGTATCTCACCAAGTGCTTTTTCTGCATCTATTGATATGATCATATTATATTTCTTTTTTCTTTTGTTAATGTGGTGTATTATGTTGAATGATTTGCATACATTTAATCATCCTTATGCCCCTGGAATGAACCCCACTTGATCGTGATCTATTATTTTTTGGATGTACTGTTGTATTCGATTTGCTAGTATTTTGTGTAGGATTTTTACATCTGTATTCATCAGATATATTGGTCTCTAGTTTTCTTTCTTTGTGTTATCTTTACCAGGTTTTGGTATCAGGGTTATATTGGCCTCATAGTATGTGTTAGGAAATAATTGCCTCTTCTTCAATTTTTTGGAACAGTTTAAGAAGGGTAAGTTTTAAATCTTTTTTGAATGTTTGGTAGAATTCACTGGTGAAGCCATCTATTCCTGGACTTTTCTTTTGTGAGAGATTTTTGATGGGTGTTTCAATTTCCTAATGACTGATCAGTCTATTTAGATTTTCCAGTTATTCATGTTTTAGACTAGGAAGGTTATATAATTCTAGGAACTTATCCATTTCTTCTAGGTTATTTGACTTGGTGGCATAGTCTTTTATAATATTCTAGTATGATATTTTTTATTTCTGTGATGTCTGGTGACTTCTCTATCATTTCTCATTTTGTTTATATAGGTCTTTTCTATTTTTTCCTTAGTGAATCTAGCCAGGGGTTTGTCAATTTTAACTTTTTCAAAGAACCAGCTCTTTGTATTATTATTATTTTTTGTATAGTCTTTTTTTCCCCTAATTCATTCAATTCTGCTTTTATTTTTCTTACTTCCTTTCTTCTGCTGACTTTGGGTTCTCTAGTTCTTTAAGATGTGATGTTGGGTTGTTTACTTGGGATTTCTCTTGTTCCTTGAGATAGGCCTGTAATGATATAAATTTCCCTCTTATTGCTGCTTTCACTGCATCCTAGAAGTTTTGATCTGTTGTATTGTCATTCTCATTTGTCTCTCCATATCCTGTTATCTCATCTTTTATTTCTTCTTTGACCCAGTCATTTTTTAGGAGTATGTTGTTTAATTTCCATGTATTTGTGGGTTTCTTTACTTTCTGTTTGCAGTTGATTTTTAATTTCAAGCAATCATAATTGGAGAATATGCCTGGTATAACTTCAGTGTTCTTGAATTTATTGATGTTAGTTTTGTGACCCCGCATATGGTCTATCCTTGAGAATGTTCCATATGCACTGGTGAAGAATGTATAATTGGATGTTCTGGGATGAAAGGTTCTCTAAATGTCAATTATGTCCATTTAGTGCAGTGTTTACTTTAAGGCCAATATTTCTTATTGATTTTCTGTTTGGTTGGTCTGTCTAGAGTTTGGTCTGTCAAGAGTTATGAATGGAGTATTAAGGTCCCCAACTATGATTGTGTTTTCATCTGTTTCTCCCTTTTTTTTTCCCTTTAATTTTTTTTTTAAATTTCTTTATTATTAAGGTATCACATATTTGTCCTCATGCCCCCATTCCCATCCCACACCCCTCCCCACACATGCCCCCACCCCCCTGTTATCCTTAACCGCTGGTTAGGTGCATATGCTTGCACACAAGTCCTTTGGTTGATCTCTCCCCTTTACCCCCACCCCCCCCCCCCTACCCTCCCTCTGAGGCCAGACAGTCTGATCCGTGCCTCCTTGTTTCTGGGTCTGTTCTTGTTCATCAGTCTATGTTGTTCATTATTTCCACTAGATGAGTGAGATCATGTGCTATTAGAAATACACTTATAAGAACCGAAATTGAGACAAGCAATAATGGTTATGGTGACAGGAAATGAATCAGTCTGTAGTGAGTTTCTTTCTGGGCCAACAGTTCTTTTGAGACCCAATTACAATGTCCAACAGTTCCTTATGTGTACATGTCAGCACTGACATTACAGTTCTGGATGGTGGAGAAATGGTGGTAATGCAGGTCCGACTCTCTCTGGTTTGGTCCTGGGCAACCTGCAGTGATGCACAGCTGCTAACTGCTAGTATGGGAAGACCAAGTCAGCATCTTCCATGTCTGGACTGCTTCTCTTCTGTCTTCATGGCTGGAGTAGTCCTGTCGATTCCTCTCTGTTGAGCTGCGGAAAGCTGTGTCTTTGGAGGTGGAGGTCCCAGGTTCCACGAGTCTGAAGCTGGGGTAGCAGGATATTGGTTGGAGTGGGTGCTGGGTCGAGGGGCAGTTCCAAGGCCTGTCTTGTTGGTGGTGTTGATGAGTTTCTACCTAAGGCCGTTCTCCCTGTTTCTCCCTTTGATTCTGTGAGTAGTTGTTCTATATATTTCGGTGCTCTCTGGTTGGGTGCATAAATATTAAGAAGTGTTATGTTGATGTAGTATTCTTTTTATCATTATAAAGTGTGTGTCTTTGTCTCTTCTTATCTTTAAATCTATTTTGTCAGGTATAAGTATGGCTGCATTTGCTTTTCTGTGGATGTTATTTGCTCGGAGAATCATTGTCTACCCTTTTACTTTGAATCTTCCTTTGTCTTTGCAGCTCAGATGTGTCTTTTGTAGGCAACATATGGTTGTTGGGTTTTGTTTTTTGATCCACTCTGCTATTCTCTGCCTCTTTATTGGGGAATTCAGATCATTTACATTTAGGGTAATTATTGATGTATGAGGATTTTCTATAGCCATTTTATTTATTTATTTTTTCTGGTAGTTCTCTATCTCCATTGGTCCTTTTCCTTTGTGTATCTGTTGTTTTTGTTTGATGGTATTGCATACTTCTTTCCACTGTTCCCTCTTTTTTTAAGCTATGTGTCCTGTTTTGTCAGTATTTGTGTGTGGTTACCTTTAGGTTTATAAAAAATAAACTTACATATATACCCTAGCTTTTTTTTTTTTTTTTCTTTTGCGTGCATCTGATCTTCATTCTCTTTTGCTAGTTCACCTTTTATGTTTTTGTTGTCACAAATTATCCCTCTTTATGCTTTTAAGTTTTTTGGTCATCTTACTCTTAGTGTTGTGTGGGATCTTATATTCTTTGTTTCAGGTAGAATAACTCCCTTGAGTATTTGCTGCAATGGAAGTTTTCTGGTGATAAAATCCATCAGTTTCTGTATGTGTGGGAATATCTTTATTTCTCCTTCATATTTATTTAAAGTATAATTTTGGTGGATATATTATTTGTGGCTGGTAATTTGTCTCTTTCAGACATTTGAATATTTGGTTCTACTTTCTTCTGGCTTGTAGAATTTCTTTTGAGAAATCAGATGAACTTCTGATGTGTTTTCCTTTGTAGATCACTTCCTTCTTTTCCCTGGCTGCTTTGAGATTTTTTATTTTTTTTTTTGTCATTTATTTTTGACAGCTTTAATACCCAGTGCCATAGAGAGGGCCTCTTTGGATTGAGGTAACTAGGTGTTCTGTTTGCTTCTTGGATTTGTGGATGTAGTTCTTTCTATATGTTTAGAAACTTCTCATCAACTATTTGTTTTAATAGACTCTCCATTCCATGCCCCCTCTCCTTCTCTTCCGGAATGCCTATAATTTTAATATTGCTTTTTCTGATGGAGTTAGATAGTTGTAAAGCTCTTTCAGTTTTTTTGTTAATTTAATAAATCTTTATTGTTCAGATTATTACAGTTGTTCCTCTCCCCCCCCCCTATAGCTCCCCTCCACCTGGTTCCCATCCCACCCTCTTCCCTTACGTCCCCCCCACTGTCCTCATCCATAGGTGTACGATTTTTGTCCAGTCTCTTCCCGCACCCCCCAATCCCCTTTACCCCTGAGAGTTGTTAGTCCACTCCCTTTCTATGCCCCTGATTCTATTATATTCACCAGTTTATTCTGTTCATCAGATTTTTAATTCACTTGATTTTTAGATTCACTTGTTGATAGATATGTATTTGTTGTTCATAATTTTTATCTTTACCTTTTTCTTCTCCTTCCTCTTCTTAAAGAATACCTTTCAGCATTTCATATAATACTGGTTTGGTGTTGATGAACTCCTTTAGCTTTTTCTTATCTGTGAAGCTCTTTAGCTGACCTTCAATTCTGAATGATAACTTTGCTGGGTAGAGTACCCGAGGTTTTAGGTTCTTGCTATTCATCACTTTGACTATTTCTTGCCACTCCCATCTGGCCTGCATAGTTTCTGTTGAGAAATCAGCTGACAGTCGTATGGGTGCACCCTTGTAGGTAATTAACTGTTTTTCTCTTGCTGCTTTTAATATTCTCTCTTTGTCTTTTGCTCTTGGCATTTTAATTATGATGTGTCTTGGTGTGGTCCTCTTTGGATTCCTCTTGTTTGGGGTTCTGTGTGCTTCCTGAACTTGTAAGTCTATTTCTTTCACCAGGTGGGGGGAAGTTTTCAGTCATTATTTCTTCAAATAGGTTTTCAGTATCTTGCTCTCTCTCTTCTTCTGGCACCCCCATAATTCTGATGTTGGTACGCTTGAAGTTGTCCCAGAGGCTTCTTACACTATCTTCAAATTTTTGGATTCTTTTTTCTTTTAGCTTTTCCAGTTGAGTGATTTTTTCTTCTTTGTATTTCAAATCTTTGACTTGATTCTTGCGTTCCTCTAGTTTGCTGTTGGGTGTCTGTATAATATTTTTTATTTCAGTCAGTGTATGTTTAATTTCTAGTTGGTCCTTTTCCATATCCTCGAGGGTCTCTCTCATATCCTTGAGGGTCTCGCTAAATTTATTGGTCTTTTCTAGGAAATTCTTGAAAAACCTTATAACCGTGGTTTTGAACTCTATCTCCAGTCGTTTGTTTTCCTCCATTTCTTTGGTTTTTGATCCGTTTCTTTGTCTCCACATTTTCGCTGTTTCCCTGAGTTGGTAGGGTAGCTTTGTGTGCTAGTTGTCCTATATGGGCCAGTGGCTCGGCCTTCCCAGTTACCTGAGGTGGACACTCTTGGTGCACCCCTTTGTGGACTGTGTGTACATCCTTGTTGTATTTAAGTCTTGATTGTTGTTGGTATCAGTGGGAGGAGTTGACCTCCAGGCCAGTTGGCTGTGAGGATCAGCTGTGTGTACGCCGGGAGACAGCCTTATTTGACTAGACTTGCAAAATTGTAAAATCCTCTGTGCTCAGCTTGGATGGGGCGGAGTTTCAGGGTGGAGCCTAAAGCCTTGGCTTCCCATCAGCCCCGCCCTATGAGGTTCCTGGGTCTCAGTGTCCCTCAGTGTCCCGCGGTACTCGATGCAAGCACCTCTGAGAGAAAGGCGCCCTGGAGTTTCACCCGCTGCCAAACAGTCTAGTTTCTCCCCCAATGAATCTGGATTCCCAGATTCTCGCCTGGAACTGGGGTTCAGTGCAGTTCGAACTGGGGTTCAGCGCAGTCCGGAGCTTTTGTCTCCTTCCCGCTAGGGCAATTCAGTGGCACAGTCAACAGTTCGTCCTCTGCGTGCATTCCCGTGCGCGCCTCCGGAGCTCTGCCTTTCGCCGCTCCCCTGAGTTTCCACCTTACAGCCCAGATTCCCCCAGTATGAGCCTGGGTCCCCAGGGTCTTGCCCGGAACTGGGGTTCAGCGCAGTCTGGAGCTTTTATCTCCTTCCCGCTAGAGAACGTCAGCCAGGCACTCAGCCACCCGTCCTCTCCGGCTCCGTCCTCTCTGCACGCGCGCGCCCATGTCTCTGTACCTCAGGCTTTTACAGCTCCTCTGATTTTCCTTGTGGTTTTCTCT
Organism: Cnephaeus nilssonii; assembly: GCF_951640355.1. Classification (NCBI taxonomy): domain Eukaryota; kingdom Metazoa; phylum Chordata; class Mammalia; order Chiroptera; family Vespertilionidae; genus Cnephaeus; species Cnephaeus nilssonii. The sequence continues at coordinate 27,475,871 of NC_137071.1, forward strand.
TTCCTTCTAGTTGTAGGATTTCCAGTCAGCCAGCTTTCCTGTGGTTCTGGATGATGTCTGTTTTCTTTTAGTTGTATTTTTGAAATTGTTGTGCGAGGCTGCAGTTTAGATGTTTAACTATGCTGCCATCTTGGTTTCTCCTTAGGTGCCTCTCTCAGTTTATTTTTTTTATGCTCAGGTCTCTCTCTTCTTCCCTCTGCATCATATCTAGATTCCTATATTTAACACCACTAATTTTTTCCTTCATCTGGTTGGCTCTGTTTTCTATTCTTAGTAGTTCACTCTTAATCTTCTTAATTGCATGCTTCATTTCTAGGATTTCTGTTTGGTTCTTTTTTAAAGTTACAATCTTTTTAGTATAGTACTTGTTTTGTTCATTGATTTGTTTTCTGAGTGAATTGAATTTCCTGTCAGTAGTTTCTCATATCTTGTCTAGTATTTTTAGAACTGCAATCTTGAAATATCTGTCATTTATATCACATATTTCTATCTGTTCCAGCTTACTTTCTGGGTATTTTTCATTTTCTTTCTGGTCATCTCATTACTATGGTTATTCATGGTATTTGCTGTCCTCCTTTGCCTACACATTTATCTCTAAAGAGGTCTTTCTACTTTTTCTAGTAGATGGTGCTGAGTTGCCAGATTTTTTACCTCTGTGAGCTCCCAGTCATGAACCTCTGCAGCTTCCCTAAGATAGTACAGCAGTGCTACTTGGGGTTGGTTTTAGTTTGCTCTCACCTTAATGGTGACCCCTGACCTCCATGAGTCCTGCCCTAAGCACTCTAACTAGGGGTAAACCACAGAGGAATACAGCGGTTCTAATGCAATAGCTCTTGGTTTACAGATAATATGCTCCTAATCCAACTCCAAAGGCAAAGGCTGAGTTTGGGGATTCCATGCGGGCTCTGTGGTTCCATTTCTTTGAAACATTACTGCCAGCCTAATGGTAGAAAGTCACACAGCAGAACCCTGTGCTCTGTCAGGAGCCTGCTGACTCAGACACTTTCACTTCCTCGCTGCTTAGTCTCTTAGGGATCTGCTGGTTCAGACACTGTTTGCTCCCTTGCTGCTCACCCTGGTCAGCTACCCCTGCCCCCTGCCTCTGTTCCTGCTACTGCCAGCTTCCTCCACTATCCCAGCAGGCCAAGCTGCTAACTCCCGGCTGCAGGACTGCATCTGGGGGCCATCTTCACTTTTCTCCCTTCTCTTCTTCCCCTTTACCCACCTTTATATGTTTCAATGTGCGGGTACCTCAGGCATGCATCTGTGTTGAGCAGGGATGTCTTTGTTGAATTATAGTTGGCTAAGTTGTTGAAATTTCAAGGTGAGAAGACAAAGGGCTCTTTCATGCTGCCATTCCTCTGACATCACCTTTTGAGTGACATCTTAAAAGGCATTATTTTTAAAGCTCAAATTAAATCTTAAGCTTTTTTAGATCTCATTAAGTGTACATACATTTTGTTAGATATATTAATGTTTGTGAAATTATTATGACTACTGAGGGATCATTGAATCTCAAGTATTTTTAAACAAATAAGTTATTTGAAGCATCCTTTTTACTACAATTATAGAATTAAGATTTGGCAATATAGTATCTAAAACATGGGCATATATGAGTTGTGTAGTATATTAGGCTAAAAGTAATGGAGTAACATGCCATAATTTAGTCAGTGGAATTGGATTTGTTTAAAAAAAACAAATGCCAATTTTGTTTGTTCTGCCCAATGCTTGACTAATATAATGAATAGTTTATAAAAATTCACCTAACTAATAATTGATTAACAAATTCTTTTCTGGCCTCTTGGATACTCAGACTAATGGTTTAGATTGATTTTGAAATTCCCCTTTTCTTTGAAGTAAAGCTAATTTTTAAAATTTTCTTTTCCTTCCTTATTATAGATGTAATATTTAAAATTTTAATATTTATTTAGTTATACTCACTGAATGGTATCTCAATATAGAAAATAGCAAAATCTGTGGCATTTAATCATATGGTTAAATTTAAAACATGCTAGTTAAGCCCTGGCTTAGTGGTTGAGCGTCGACCTATGAACCAGGAGGTCAGGGTTCAATTCACAGTCAGGGCATACGAGTTAGATTCCCAGTGTGGGGTGTGCAGGAGCAGCCAATCAATGATTCTCATCATTGATGTTTCTCTCCCTCTCCCTTCTCTGAAATCAATAAAAACATATATTTTAAAAAGCCTACTAGTTAATACTATTGAAATTGTTTTTGTTTCTCTGATATTGATTATGAGAGATGTTGAAAGAAGAAATCAATCCTTCACATGAATGCTGGCAATAACCATCATCCTTACTTCTTGAGAAAGACATATCTCAGATAAATCTAGACTGTTGGGATTACAGAGGGATCTTATAATTTTTCTCTTTTGGTGGAAATGCATAATCAACCTTTTTATTTTTTACTAGAGGCCCAGTGCATGACATTCGTGCACGGGGCAGGGGGCGGGGGTCGAGAGTCCCTCAGCCTGGTCTGCGCCCTTTAGTAGTCTGGGAGCCCTCAGGGGATGTCCAACTGATCTGACAGCTTAGGGGGAGCGGGCCTAAGCCACAGTTGGACATCCTTAGCACTGCTGCAGAGGCAGGAGAGGCTCTTGCCACTACCACCACCACCACCACTGCAGCTGTGTCGGGCTCGCCAGCCTTCAGCCCGGCTTGTGGCTAAGCGGTGGTGCTTCCCCTGTGGGAGCACACTGTCCACCAGGGGGTAGCTCCTGCATTGAGCGTCTGCCCCCTGGTGGTCAGTGTGCATCATAGCGACCGGTTGTTCCGCGATTCGGTCGATTTGCATATTATCCTTTTATTATATAGGATTGATGAGGAAGTCCAGTGAGCTAGTTTCTTCTTAACCCTTTGCGCTCGCTTGCTTTTTTCTCGATTCCTTTATTCTACTCGGGATTTAATTTTTTAAATACCCCAGATTTTACAAAGCATGGCAGTAAAATAAAAAACTGGAGTTTCTTTTCATACAAACTTACTTATTTGGATTTTTTTATATTTCAAATTATTGATACATTCAAAGAGTATAAAAAGAGCTGCTACCGATGCTAACCGTGTCCAGTCACACTCGACATCCGAGTGCAAAAGGTTAATAACTACCTGGCCTTATAGGGCTTCAATTCCTTATCCAAAACCCTTGGGGCCTATGGTCTTCTGTTATTCAGATTTAAAAATATGTACTTTAGATTAAACAGAAACAAAACAAAACCTAATAGACACAAATAATAGTATGGTGATTACCAGAGGGAAAGGGGGCCAGAGGGAGATAGAAGAGTGTAAAGGAAGAATAAATGGTGATGGAAGGATACTTGACTTTGGGTGGTGAACACACAATACAATATACAGATGATGTATTACAGAATTTTACACTTCAAACCTATATGATTTCATTAACCAACTAGAGACCTGATGCATGAAATCTGTGCAAGAGTAGGCCTTCCTTCTCCCGGCTGCCGTCACCAGCTTCCCTCTGGCATCCAGGACCCAGGCTTTGCTCCAGCTGCCGGCAGGCACCCGGGAGCCGGGTTTCCCTCACAGCCCCAGCTTCATCATGTCTAATTAGCATATTACACTTTTATTATTATAGATGTCACCCCAATAAATTCAATAAAATATGTATTTTAGAAAGTAATACAGTACCAATGCTGATATGCTATATATGATGTAACATTCATAGCAGGGTCTGAGGAGGCAGTCTTTAGTTGAACATATTAATATTTCTGCCATCAGATGTATGAATATTCACATTAAGTGAGAGAAAGGTAGAAAGAAGAGCCTTATATCCATTTGGGTCAGGTTTTGTTGCCAAACCAGTTATGAAAAAACTTAGAATTCCAGAGTTTTTTGAATTTTGAATTTCAGATAATCAATTGTGAGCCTGTAATATGTTATGTATTAAAACATTAATATGTGTAATGCTTTTTATAAGTAATTTAAAATATAATAAAATTATATATCTTTATTTGGTAGTTATCAATTTTTCCACTTTTACCTTTATTTCATCCTCTAAAATATTTTCTTTGTTCAGCTGCTGTATTCTCGAGGATTGCTTATTGATCTTCTAATCAAATCTAATGTCAGTCACTATGCAGAGTTCAAAAATATTACCAGGATTCTTGCATTTCGAGAAGGAAGAGTGGAACAGGTACTGTGCTGATCAAGTATTGTAACTGGATATGAGCTTAATTTATTATGGTTTGCTTTGGAAGGATGAGTAAAGTAAGATTATTTTCCTAGTAAAGCAGAAAATCCCAGTCTTGCATGATGATTTACAAATGTAAATATTAAGAAATTTATCAATTAAAATGTGTTAATTTTCTCACGAGATCTTCTGTAACTTGATCTTGGTATTGAGAAAGTGTTAATTTTGGACAACATTGCTAGATTTGAGATGTCATTTGTTCCCAGTTAGGGGTGACATGCCATTGGCCTCCCCCCCCTCACCCCCCCAGTGGTTAAGATATTTTATTGCACCTTTGGTGACTGGTTGTGGGGATCAGTCCCTCCACCTAGGGTAGTGCCCTGCAGAGGAGACCATCTCAGTCTCAGTCCTTGTAGCCCAGGAGCCAGACTGGACTGAGCCCCCAGGGCCTCCTATGAAAAATGGCACAGTATAATTACCAATAAAATAATCATAATAAAAATAAAAAGCCTCTGTTTTGACTACTCTTCAGTTTTCCCACTGGAAGTGTGCAAAGCTATTGAAGTACATATTCAGAGTTTTGTCTTAGCCTTAAATAGTGCCTGTCCACTTTCCTCTGATAGTTTTCTCAATTCAGCACATGCAAAGGGGCTGGCTTGTTCTCCTTTTGATTTCCTTCACAAGGTCTTCTCTTCAGACATCCACTTTGATCTTTGCATCCCACAGCTCTGAGACAAGCTTCAGTCTTTCCTATAATAGCTCTTCTGTATAGATGCCACAAGCACCTGTGTCTCTTTGGTTCGTACCTTCTTCTCCAATGCCTGTAGCCTCTGCTTCACGGTAGAGAAGATCCACTCCACCCCAATGCTGAGCCCCACACATGGCAACTTGCGCCCTTTGGGGTCAAACATGCCCACTAGATCATCAGAGTGCCCTCTAGCAGCCACACTGCACATACCGAGGGGCTCTTCCCCTGCCTGGGCTGGGGTCTGTAGCAGCACTGCCTCATGGATCACCCCAGTATAGTAGTCCAGTCCCTGAGCAAGGCTCAGGTCGAAGGAGATCTTGTCAGCAGTGCCAAGAAGGGTCAAGTATTCAAACAGCAGCTTCACGTCTCCCAGGCCTTCCAAGGCATGCTTGTTTTTGGACAGTTTGGATCCTGGAGCAGCTGTTCCACCAGGGATATCCCACCATGCTGCTGGATGAAGTCCCCAGTGCGGTCAGCCACTTCACGTGTGAGGCCCTTCTTTCCCACCATCTCGTTCTTTACTTCCTCCCAGGACATCTTGTCCAGCCTGTCCACTGATGAGCAGATGGTATTAGGAACCCCACAGATTGTAAGCATCCCATCTAGGATGTGCTAATCATTCACCTTGACCAGGAAGTCACCTATCTGAAGTGAATTCAGGATCTCACACATGATCTTTAGGCACTGCATCAGGAATCATGGAGTCAAATTGCTCAGCAATGTCAAAATCCTACAAGGAGAGAGGTAGTTAGAGGTCCTTGGGAGTTTCTTAAGTGGGGATTCCTGGGAGCTCTTCTCTCTCTGAAGGCCAGTTTGCACTTATGCGTAGACCTCTTTCTTCTTTCTCTGATCATCAGCCCAGAGGAAAACCCCAGCATTCTTGGGTCTGTTACTATTTCTGGTTTCCTTTCCATCTATTGGGCTATTCCTTCATCATCACACTCATCTACTTTTCCTATTTCCTTCTACCACTGGCGGCGGGGAGGGGAGAGGCAACTGTACAGCCACTGTTGGCCTTTTAATGACATAAGGAGTAACTTGATAAATTAAATATGAGAGCTTACAAGTTAATTAGCTCTGGAGTCAACAGAGATGTTATTGGAACTGATGGAAGGTAATGTGATATAGCCTGGCTAGAATGGAAATAATCTTGTTATACTTAAATGAAAAAAAGGATTTTTGGAATACTTGTTTATCACTAGGAAACATTTTCTTAACTTAAAATCATGTATTTCAGGTTCCTTGTTCGAGAGCAGATGTCTTTAATAGTAAACAACTTACTATGGTAGAAAAGCGAATGCTAATGAAGTTTCTTACATTTTGTATGGAGTATGAGAAACATCCTGATGAATATAAAGGTATTATTTTTCATTTAATTGTGTTCTATAATTATTTAAGCTTTCTTATTATTTTAACTAGAGGCCCAGTGCATGATTGAATCATGCACGTGTAGGGTCCCCTACACGCTTTCACTTTTCGCGGTGGAGCCTGGTGCTGGAGCAGACAGGCACCCATCTCCCACGCTTTTGATGGTCCGCGGCCGCTGAGGGGGGCTACCCTGCTGTTGAGAGGCGCAGGGGGCAGGACTCCCACCCCCTGCGCCTCTCAACGGCCGCTGAGGGGGGCTGCTGCGGACACCTGGCTACCCTGCCATTGAGAGGCGCAGCTGGGTGTCCACGGCAGGCCCCCTCAGCGGCCGCGGATCTGGCCGTTGAGAGGCACAGGGGGCGGGAGTCCCACCCCCTGCACCTCTCAACAGCAGGGTAGCCCCCCTCAGTGGCAGCGGATCCGTGCCTCTCAATGGCCGGATAGGCCACTCCGAGTCCCGCCCCCCAGCCTCCTGCCGCCCAATCATAGGCGTAGCGGAGTGATGGTAATTTACATGTTACTCTATTATTAGATAGGATATGTTTGCTCTAATGTAGTGAGCCCCTTATTACTCTTTTAAAATACATTCTTACTGTGCACTCTCCATTAGATTAGCCATTAGCAACATGTAGCTGTTAAAATTAATAAAATGTAAAATTCAGTTCTTCAGTCACACTAGCCATATTTCAAGTATCAAATTGCCAAATGTAGTTAGTAGCTATTGTGGCTACAGTGCAGGTATAGAATATTTTTATCATTGAAGAAACACTGTGATGTGTATTAATTTTTATTCTTGTTAATTAAATATTGTTGACAACTTGTTCTTTGTAGATAATACAGTAGTCCCCCCTTATTCACAGGGCATATGTTCCAAGACCCCAAGTGGATGCCTGAAACTGCAGATAGTACCGAACACTATATACACTAGGTATATATATATATATATATATATATATATATATATATACACATACACACTTTATGGCTTCTCTTTGAATACAAATTGCCAGTGTCACTGTTGTTATTAAGTACTAGAGACCCAGTGCACGAAATTCGTGCACTCAGGGCAGGGAGGGGAGGGGTCTCTCAGCCTGGCCTGCGCCTTCTTGCAATCCGGGAGCCCTCAGGGGATGTCTGACTGACGGCTTAGGCCTAAGCCATCAGTCAGACATCCTTAGCACTGCTGCAGAGGCGGGAGAGGCTCCTGCCACCACCTCTGCACCCACCAGCTGTGAGCCCGGCTCAGGGCTTCTGGCTGAGGGGTGCTCCCCCTGTGGGAGCGCACTGACCACCAGGGGGCAGCTCCTGCGCTGAGCGTATGCTCCCTGGTGGTCAGTGCTCGTCATAGCAACCGGTCTTTCCACCATTCGGTCGATTTGCATATTAGCCTTTTATTATATAGGATAATAAGAATTACTTGAACACAGGCACTGTGATACTGAGACGTTTGATCTGATAACTGAGATGGCTACTGAATGAATAACTCACAGTGTATGCAGTGTGAATATGCTGGACAAAGGGGCTGATTCCTGTCCAGGGTGGAATGGGATGGGGTGGATCAGGATATCACAAGCTTTCATCATGCTACTAAAAACTGTGCAATTTATAATTTATGAATTATTTCTGGAACTTTCCATTTAATATTTTCGGGACTGCGGTTGATTGTGGGTAACTGAAAACATGGAAAACAATCAATGGATAAGGGAGAGAATACTGTATTCTTTTGCATTGTTCCATTCATGTTTTTCATCAGTAATAAAAAATTGTAGTTTTTTCATTTTTACAGGATTACTATGCTTAGAATATTGAATTATTTATTTTGATTGATTTAAAAAAAAAAAGCCTAGATGACATGGTGGAAACCACTGGATTAGGAGAATATGTGGTTTCTGGTCTTGGCTTTGACCCATCTCACTGTGTGATCTCGGGCCAGTTACTTCACAGTTTGTTGAAAATTGAATGTATCACTTTAGTGACAGAGCTTTATACTTTAAGGGCATTGGAATAGAAAAGTTTTCTAAAGTAAGAACATACTATCGACAATTCATCTATAAAGTTATAACGAGAACTACAGCAGTATTTTTTAATAAATATGCAGATGATGTTTTGTTGAGTTGAACACTTGAAACCTGTATGGTTTTGTGAACCAATGTCACCTCAATAAATACAATTTTTTTAAAAAATGTAGCTTTTGCTCTTACAGCTTCAAGTCCATTAGATACTGCCAAATTGTTCTCATAGTGGTGTAAACATACTCTCTCAGTAAATGTTTATAATTTTTGTTTACATAAATAATTTCTATAAAGTTTTTTTGTGTTTTATCATGGAATTGTATTTTCTAAGACTAACGGTCCAATTACATTTTTCCTGTTCTTGGTTTAACAGGATTGGGGAACCTTTTTTCTGCCAAGGGTCATTTGGATATTTATAACATCATTCGAGGGCCATGCAAAATTATCAACTTAAAAATTAGCCTGCTATATTTGATCAAACATTTAATTAATTCACCCCTAATGCCTTGGTGGTGCCAGACCAAATGATTTCGTCATCCTTACATGGCTTGCGGGCTGGAAATTCTCCACCCCTGGTCTAAAGAAAGTTTTCAGGGGTCTCTTATCTTTTCTGGTATGATTATAAGGCAGTAAGATCAATTCCACTAGCCATAAATAAATTAAATTTCATTACTTTTTATTAAGTTCACTGTTCCTATATATAATAAAAGTATATATATTTCAAAAAATCAAGTATTGCTCTATTATTATTTTTATCAAAACTTGCCCATTTGTTATATTTAATATTTCAAAATACAATTATTGGTATTATTCTGCAGTTTTATTTTATCTTTTAATTGAATTTATTGGGGGTGACATTGGTTCACAAAATTATACAGATTTCAGATATAAATAGCTCAACAACATATCTATAAACTGCATCATGCGTCCATCACTCCAAGCAAAATCTCTCTGTTCCCATTCCCGCCCCCCTTTTCCCACCTCCATCTATCCTCCACCCCACTTTCCCCTTCGCTATCTTCACACTGTTGTCTTTTTTTAAATATATGTGTGTGTGTGTGTGTGTGTGTGTGTGTGTGTGTGTCTGCAGTTTTAATGATAAAGTAAGGTTACTACCAACCTCAGAAAGCAATTGTGATGGTTAGTGAGTTATTTAATGCTTTTCTACTTTTTGAATCTGTAAAATACTAAATAAAGGTTCATCATTTAAAGTTTAAAAATTGTGCCATCAATCCAGTTGAGATTTCTAGTCCCCAGTACCCCCCAAATCACTGGTCTTTGTCCAAAATGTAATATTATTGCCACCCATGTCCTTTGACAAGTGTTTTAGACAGACTTGATCTCATTTTTTGTTTAATAGTTTTAAATTGAAGTTTAGTTCTGATTTTAATTGATAAATTTTCATCTTTGTTTTCATAGCCTATGAGGAGATTACATTTTCTGAATATTTAAAAACTCAAAAATTAACTCCCAACCTCCAACATTTTGTTCTGCATTCAATTGCAATGACATCAAAGTCAACCAGCACTACCATAGATGGACTCAAAGCTACCAGAAACTTTCTTCACTGTCTTGGGCGATATGGCAACACTCCTTTTTTGTTTCCTTTATATGGCCAAGGGGAACTCCCTCAGTGTTTCTGCAGGTAAGACTGCCATTGGTTCTTTTGTTTCTTGTTAAGGTGATACTTGAATAAAGGATGAAAATTAGAAAGACAAAAATTAGATTTACTCAAGATTTAGTATTTTTAAACATATACTTTGTTGTTCTACCCTCTTTTAAACATTCATCCTGCATACCTACTTAATACCTAAATGATATATTCAGTTTGGTCTGTTTTGAGCTTTAAAAATAGAATCATACTGTATATTTCTTTTTCCACTCAATATTATGTTTTAAAGTATCATCCTTGTGTATAATTATAGTAAATTTATTTTCATTGCTATACATTGTGAATTATATATTGTAAATATAGCACAATTTATTTTTCCGTTTTTCTATTGATGGACACCCAATGTTTCAAGTTTTTTGCTTTTATTAACATCCTTGTATGTGTTTCAGTATATACATAGTCAAGAGTTTCTCTAGGATACATACCTAGAAGTGGAATTTCTGAGACATGGGATAGATATATGAATGTTCATTCACGATAGTGCCCAGTTATTTCTCCAGAGAGTTGTATCAGTTTACATTCCCCTAACAGTATATCAGAATTCCCACAGCTCTGCATCTTTGCCAATATTTGGTATTATCAAACTTTCTAATTTTTGTCTATTTACCTCACATAAAATGTCATCACATTGTATGTTTTTAAATTTTATTTTTCAATTACAGTTTACATTCAATATTATTTTTTATCAGTTTTCGGTATATAGCATAGTGTTTAGGCAATCATATACTTTACAAAGTGACAAATTGGTAATTATATCACATTGTGTTTTTATTTTGCATTATCCAGATTACTTATGAATGTCTTCTCCTATGGTCATTGGTTATTTGTTTCCTCTTCTGGGAAATGCTTTTTAGTGTCTTTTGCCCATTTGTCTTTTTCTTATTGACTTCTTGAAGTTTAATATATTCTGAACACTAATCTTTTCTCAGTTATATGTGTCATGTATATCTTGCCTTATAGTATTTATGATGCATAGATATCATTAAGATTAATGTAGTCAGCCCTAGAAAGTTTAGCTCAGTGGATAGAGCATTGGCCTGTAGACTGAAGGGTCCCAGGTTTGATTCTGGTCGGGGGTACATGCGTAAGTTGTGGGCTCTATCCCCAGGAGAGGGTGTGCAGGAGGCAGCCAATCAGTGATTCTCTCTCATCATTGATGTTTTTATCTCTCTCCCCTTCTCCCTTCCTCTCTGAAATCAATAAAAATATATATTTTTAAAAATGATTAATGTAGTCAGGTATTGCAATCTTTTCTTTTATGCGTAGCGTTTTTACAGTAGTAGAGCACAGTAGTTAAGAATCTGGACTATGGAGACAGACTGCGTAGATATAAATCCTGGCTCTTCCATTTACTAGCCATGCACTCTTGGGGAAGTTTCACAGTCTCTATTATGTTTTCAAAGAATTAACTTTTGGGTTTTTTATTCTCTCTGTTATCACTTGTGTCCTTGTTCATTAACTTCTGCTCTTTATTAAATCTTTTATTTTCCTTTATTTGGGTTTTGTTCAGCTCATCCCTCCTATCTCCTGCCCTTGTCAGTTTTGAGTCTGATACCCAATGAGTTCCAGTCATCTTTTTTTTAATTTTATAATGTAAGCATTTATGATGATAGTTCTCACTACTGTTTTGAATCTTACACAGTTATTATGTATAGAGGCCCAGTGCACGAAATTTGTGCACTTGGGGGGGGCGTCCCTCAGCCTGGCCTATGCCCTCTTGCAGTCCGGGAGCCCTTGGGGGATGTCCGACTGACGGCTTAGGCCCGTAAGCCAGCAGTCGGACATCCTTAGTGCTGCTGCGGAGGCGGGAGAGCTCCTGCCACTGCCGCTGCGCTCGGCAGCTGTGAGCCTGGCTTCGGGCCTAGTGGTGCTCCCCCTGTGGGAGTGCACTGACTACTATGGGGCTGCTCCTGCATTGAGCGTCTGCCCCCTGGTGGTCAGTGCATGTCATAGCAAGCGGTTGAGCGGCCTTAGGATATCATTAGCATATTACACTTTGATGGGTTGACTGGACGACCAGACAGTTATCATATTAGGCTTTTATTATATAGGATTATTTTTATTATCTTTTACTGGTAGTCCTATGTATCTTAATCTCCATTATTATTTTTGCATTAGCCTGTGAGTTGTTATGAGGTGTTTTAAAAGAGCTAATTTGTTTGATTCTTCTGTTCTTACCTAATTTAAGTGTATTGTGTCTAGAAATTGTTTTTATAGTACTAATTCTTTGAACTTTATTTTATGACTTATTATGTTCTGAATTTTTATAATTTTTCCATGTGTTCTTGAGAGGAATGTGTTTATCTAGTTGTTGGTACATGGTTCTCTAATTATTGGTCTTGGAGTCTAATAAGTCAAGCTTTGAGTTGTAATTTTCAAACTTTATTTTTATTGAGGACTTTTTTCTTTGACCTATCAATACAAGAGTAAGGTGTTTTGAAATCTCCCATTATGGTGTTTGATTTGTCAATTTATCTCTATAATTTTATTCATTTTTACCTAATATTTATTTGAGGCAATTTATTAGTCATACAAATTTATAATTGTCTAATCTTCCCAATTAATTTAATATTTTACATTATCTGATGACTTTTTTATCCCTAATAATACATTTTTCTTAAAGTCTACTTTCTCTGATATTCAAATAGTTACTTCAACTTTTGAGTATTTGTCCGTTATATCTTTCTCTATCCCTTTATTTTTTAAAACTTTTCTGAGTCTGTATTTAGAGCTTTAAATAACATTACATATTTTTAATTTCATCTGACAATCTTGTTCTGCTACCAATCAGGTTGAGTCCTATTAATAGAAATCTGTTCCTTCCTTCTGAAGTATGTAATTTTAAAAGTTTATCTACTTTATATTTGTTGGTGGTAAATGCTTCCTGGTTTTTGCATATATGAAAATAACTTCTGCCTCTGTTTTGAGTGAAGATTTGCTACGTAAGCATTTCTAGGTTGGCAATTCATATTTTAATTTATTGGGGTGACATTGATCAACATGAACATGTAGGTTTCAGGTATGGGTTTCTATTTTACAAGGTCTGTATATTGCACCATGTGCCCACTACCCCAAATCAAATCTTCTCCTGTCACCATATATTAGGACCCCCTTCTTCCCCAACTACCTTTCTTCTGGCAACCATCACACTGCTGTTTGTGTTCACGAGTTTCAGTTTTATATCCCACATATGAGTGAAATCATGTGGTTCTTAGCTTTTTCTGACTGACTTAGTTCACTTAGCATAATGTTCTCAAGGTGCATCCATGTTGTTGCAAATGGTGCTATTTCATCCTTTCTTATGGCTGAGTAGCATTCTGTTGTGTATATGTACCACATCTTCTTTATCCAGGCCTCTATTGCAGGACACTTTGGTTGTTTCCATTCATTTTTTTGTAATTAAATATATTCTGGTGACATTAGTTATTAGCATTATATAGGTTTCAGGTATATATTTCTATAATACAGCATATGTAAATTGCATTGTATGCTCACCACTTTAAATATTTCTCTTGGTACTTTAAAAATTTATTCCACTGATATTTGGGTTCCATTTTTGCTTTTGAAAAACTTGATGTCAACTTAATTATCATTTCTTTATAAGTGAAATTTCTTCTCTCTCAGGTTGTATTAAAGATAGTTTGTCTTTGGCATTCTGCATTTTCATTCCAATGAATTTAGGATTCCTTTATACAGGATGTCCCCCAAAATATATACACACCTTGAATGATTATAACATCAGTGTTCATTAACATATAATTGATTTTAAAGATTTAAAGAATCTACAGAAATGCGTAATTTTTTTTGTCAGTGCCTGTTATCACACTGATAACCTATCTGGTCTAGGCATTGCTGATAACGTGAAACAGTGGAATTCCAAACATTAAGAATCATTTTCTGTCGGTATTTGTGTGCCGTCAATTCATTGACTGTTGCCAGTTTTGTAACTTTATCTTTTATGTATCCCCATAAGAAAAATTCTAGTGGCACTTTAGGATAACTTTTCTTAGTTCAAAGCTTAGTCTGGCTTCACCCATTATTTCAAATCAGTTAATTCTGAAACGGAGTGAAAACTAAGTGAGTTATCAGCTGTTATAAGTGTGTATACATTTTTGGGGACACTCTATGTTTATCTAGCTTGATATAGGTTGAACCATATGAAATTAACAATATTAAACCATTTGACCTACAATTTTATATGGTTTAAACAACTACATTGCATTTCCTCTATCTGTAAATTGTCATTTATCATTTTGGAAAATTATCAAGCAGTATGTTTGCAATTATTGTTTTCCTCCATTGCCTTTCTTCTCATGATTTTGGAACCCCAACCAGATATGTTTTAGAACCTAGTATTCTCTCTTTCATATTTCTCCCCTCCCTTTTTATTGTAAGCAAATTAAAAAAAAAAGAAAATCTCTTTTCTATTTCTTAATCTTTTTCATGTTTTCTATCTCGTTGTCATTCTCACTGCATTCTGAATACTTTATTAATATCTGTTTTCCAGCTTATTAATTCTCTTCACCCGTGACTAATCTGTAGTTTCACTCTTTTGACTTTTGACTTTAATATTTTTATCTTTCATCTCCTCCCCAAATCTTCTCTGTCATTGTTTGATATTCTCTTCTGCTTGTTCATTTTTTATATAAAGAAATTTTATATTCTGCCATCTGTTGTTTCTGTTGATATATGTTAATGGTTTATTTCTTTGTGCTAAGTTTATCTTTGATTGAGAGTTTATATTTCATTGACTTTAATCTGTGAAAATCTAGGAACCCAAATTAAGGATGCTTCCTTTCAAGGATTATTTGTTTGCTTCAGTCAGAAGGCACTAACTCTTGAGGGCATCTTCACTTAATATGGGCAATAAGACTTGATTTTTTTCAATTGCAATATTTGATGCTCAAAGCTTTGAATTCAGCTCAGCATTTCCTTATTCTGTGCATGTATATGTGCGTGTGTGTTTGGGTTTGGGGGGGGGGGCGTTTCCTGTGGATTGTCCTCTTATTTCCTTCTATCTCCTCAGTGCAATAAAAATTATGTTTAATATAAGAAATAGTTTTTTTTTGGTTACAACTGGAGGTCTCCTTACACTTTCCAGTCTAATGTATTGCTAGAAGTGGAAGTAGATATTCTCAATCTACATTTCTTACTTATGTGATTTTATGAATGGAGGTGAGAATTTTATAATTTGAAAGTAACTTAATTCTGAATATGATAGGTCTGTGTATTTCCAGACAAGCTCTTTCTCCTTTAATTGGTTGCCAAAGTAGGGATGGATAGGGAGTGTCCTATCTCCCAGGACCTGAGGACCTCCTATCAATTGAAACTAATAGGAAGTCTATCATTTTCTTACTCATACTTTTCATCTTCCTGTGGCATGGCCTGATTCAAAAGGAGCCATATTCTTCTCATGGTGCCATTTGCTAATCACTCCTACAGAACTTTAGGGTAAGGAATATAGGGACAGAATGAACAGATCATTGGGGAATGAGCTGAAGTTCCCTGGCTTCCTTACTAGCACATTATGAAAATGAAATATTTAACATAATTTATTTTTCCATTTTTAAATTGATTTTAGAGAGAGAGGTAGGGAGAGAGAAACATTGATGTGAAAAAGAAACATCGATGGTTATCTCCCATATGCATTAAATCTCTATATTTTCTTCCCTAAATTATACACTTTCTAAATATGTATTTGGTTTTTGCTTATTTGTTGTTTTTATGGGAAAAGATGTTTAAAAGTTTTATTTAAACTTTTATTTCATTTTATTCCTGTGCTGATATAAAATTTCAGAATGAGATCCTTATGTCTTAATTCCTAGACAAAAAAACATTTTTTCCCCAAACAGTATCATAATCTCCTAAGGCTAAGGTTTAATCAGCCTTCCATATCTTTTTATCTTCTTCAGAACTTATCTCAGAATTTTGTGTGTGGTTCAGATTTAATGTTTGTTATAAAACTTATACCTCACCCTTCCCAATTTAAAGTGATACTTTCAGTTTTAATGTTTGTTATAAAACTTATACCTCACCCTTCCCAATTTAAAGTGATACTTTCACATTTAATGTTGTAATTAAATGTGTGTACAGATAGGTAGCTAGATGATGATAGATGATAGATAGATAGATAGATAGATAGATAGATAGATAGATAGATGATAGATGTTAGATAGAGAGATAGATAGATAGATAGATAGATAGATAGATAGATAGATAGATGATAGATAGATGATAGATAGATATTAAAAAAAAAAGTTTTGTCTTGCAATTGAAGTAGTATATTAAACTTTTGGGTGGTTCTTTGGTAATTAAAGTTACTCTTACTCTGAGTTCTTCCTACATATGATATATAAGAATCTGTGTGAATTATAATAAAACTGCATTTATGTGGCCTAGGCATATTAACTTTTAATTTAATATTTGATTCCCTGTATAATACTTTATAATTTCATATAAATATTGTTGTGTTTATGTCCTAAAGTGCTAACACTATCACCATCTATATATCATAGTATACACTTTTTATCACCAGGTTATCAGAATTAGGTGTCACCTGTTCTGTGATTTCTAACCACCATTCTATATTCTGTTTTAATATAAGCCTCTTAAGCATTTCTCACAGCCAGTTACAGTGTGTTCTCATCAAGGCTACTGTTATAAATGGCATGCATGCATATTTATGTGAAGGATTCAAAGACATTTGTAAGTCGTATCCTTGCATTCTAAATGAATTTTGCATAAACAGTATAACATTTTAACTACTAGAGATAACGTTCATGAATAAATGCCCTTTGAGGATTTTATAAATTTAAATAGATTTTTAAGCAAAGAAAATGATGCTTTTTATTATACTACCTACTACCCATTAATATGTCATGATACATAAATTGGACCATATTGGAAGAAAAGTCATTTAAACCAGTATGTTTTTTCTAGTCTAGCAAGCCATAGAATTTTCCCTACTATATATTAGTTGGTTAATATTTTTTCTGGCATACAGAACAGTATATGTATGTAGTATATATGTTTTTAAACTCTTATAATATATCTTCCAAACAGAAGTTCTTTTTAAGCCCTAACTGACTAATTCATTTATGTTATCTGTGTGGTTGGTAACATAGTAGCCTTTAGAATTACTTTCTGATTCAGAGTAGGTTTTACATATTATGTCATGTTTTCATAACCTGTGAAATGGAGCAGTACCAGTGGGCACAAACAAACTTTACATTTTTTTATAGATAGACCTAGACTGCCCAGAGATTGTTACTTGTGTTTTGTAAAGAGAGGGTAGTTAAAATTGGCCACAGATTATATTGAAAGAAAATTTTATTAGTTTATATATTCAATTGCATGTGAAGTCAGAGCAAAATTGAGATGGCTTTTAGTGTCTGCACCAAATGTTCTTGCCCTTTCACCCAACAAGTTTTGGTTAGATTATAGATCTAATTTGACAGTACATTATCATTTTTCCCTTCAACAACATTCTCCTTTAATTTCTCTTCTTGAAAAAAAAAATCTCCCTACTATGCTGGTAGTAATATAACAAAAAAATTTGAGTGGGAAGAATGCTTTTATATTATTTTGACTGGTTGTCTTATTTTGCAAATGAGGAAACTTAACATAAAAAGACGCTGAGTCTAGAAACCAGACTTCCTGATTTTTTTATGTCTTCCAGGCATTTTTTATGTCTCACCTCTTATACAATTTTTAAACAATGTTTTCTGTAAATACTAAAAGGAGGTAATTAATAAAAGATAGATTTTTGGGATTTTTAAATATTTGTGATATTTGTCAACTTTTAACAACTTGTAATTTGCTGTGATTTTTTTTTTCTTACTGTCAATACATAGTCACTTTCCTAAAGAAAGCTGGAGAGAATAAGGGCTGTTCTATAAACATGTTCTGATTCTCTGCCCAATAGCAAATATTGGTTTAGATGAATGAAGAAAATCTTTAAACTTCTCCCATTTTACTTAATTGATAAAGGTAAAAGGAAAAACAGACCATGAGCAAACCAATATCCCCTCCACCCTTATAACTGTATGTTTGCATTTAATAAACACTAATGTGGATATGAGTCCATTAGCAGTTAGGTTTTGGAGATTAGTTAGCATTTATCTGTTTAATGCTCCCAACCCGTCATGGTAGAATTGCAAGATATACCTAAATGTAGGTGCATAAACTGGCCCTATGTCTAATTGGTGGATTTGATCAGTTTAAATGTGTGTCTTTGTGTAAAGCTTGATTACTGAATCAAGCCTTAAATATTTGAAATTAAATGTTAAAACATTGCTAAAGTGAATTCTAAAGAAACATAAATTAATTGAACATTGAGTTCATAAATCGTATGTTTAAACAAGAAATATTTTCATAGTGGATCACTACACACTATTATTTTACAATACTGCAGCTGAGTAAAGCTGCATTGATATATGTCAAAGGTTCTTAATCTAAGATCCATAGGTCCTTGGAGTTTATATACAAGATGTTATATGTGTGTCTTTAGGAAAAAAATTAATGGTTTCATCAGATTTCACAGGCATCCATGACCTAAAAACAAAGATTGAGAAGTATGAAAATTCAATTGCTTTGAATTTTCAATGAAAGTAAAAGGTGTTTGGGGTATCTAAAGACTGTAGAGATACAGGAAAACTTGGTAAATGTTGCTATTGGAACTGTAATTTACAGACATCTCTTTGGAAAAATGCAAACAGATATCTATAGTATGGTGGAGCAGAGAAATCATAAATCCTATATAATAAAGAGGGAATATGCAAATTGATCATCACTCCACCACAAATACGGCAGCACCCACAGCGGAGGGGGGGCGTTCCATAACACAAGATGGCTGCGCCCACAGCGGAGGCTGAGTTCCCGTAACGAGCCTCAACAAGCAATCAGCAGGGACCTGAGGCTGTGCCCCCCCGCCCCCGCCCCTGTGGAGCTTGACAGGGGACCTCAGGCAGTGCCCCCCACCTTGGCACCAGGCCGGGGGACCTCAGGCCGCGCCTCCCGCCCAGTAGGGCTTGACGGGGGACCTCAGGCCACGCCCCCTGCCCCGGCACCAGGCCAGGGGACCTGTGGCTGCACCCCCACCCGGGGGGCTTGACAAGGGTGGGACCATCTGGGTCTGGATCTAGCCCAATGGGGGACCAGCCGGTTCTTGGTCTCATGCGATTTTGAGGTGCATGTGGGTGGGCAGGGACTTGACTCTGGGTCCCGTGGTGCACCCCAGACTCTGACAGGAGGAAGATTTTCATATATATACATTTTACTAATTTTCTTTAATCTCTGACACTTCTATTTT
Organism: Cnephaeus nilssonii; assembly: GCF_951640355.1. Classification (NCBI taxonomy): domain Eukaryota; kingdom Metazoa; phylum Chordata; class Mammalia; order Chiroptera; family Vespertilionidae; genus Cnephaeus; species Cnephaeus nilssonii. Next base: position 27,495,142 of record NC_137071.1, read on the forward strand.
AAAGAAAGGGCAAATAACAATATTAAAATATTTCCTCTAATTAATCCCTTTTAATGTGTACGAATTTCGTGCACTGGGCCACTAGTATAGAATAATTAACAAGAGGGTACATTTTAGAGCTGGACCAATGGGGTAAAATCCTGGTCCTACCATTTACTAGCTGTGTATCCTTGGATAAGTTATTTAACTTTTCTATATTCCAGTTTCTCCTTTTTCATGGGGATAATAATAGTATCTACCTCATAGGTAGTAAGGATTAAAATAAATTAATATCTGGGAAGTGCCTAAAACAGTGTTTGCTTTAATAAGTACTGCACACATGTTAGCTGTTATTAATATTACTGTTACTATAATTATTATAATTATTGCTACTGCTGCTGCTGCTGTTGTAGAATGCCACCAGGGCAAGTATGAGGCTGGTTTAGGGACTGAACAAGATTTGGTATTCTAATCCAGGAAGCCCACAACCTTTTTATGTAAAGGGTCATATAGTAAATAGTTTAGGCTTTGCAAGTCATATGGTCTCTGTTGAAACCATTTGCAGTCATAGACAATATGTAAAAGAATGGACGTGACTGTGTTTCAAAAACCTCTTATTTACAAGAATAGATGGAAGGTTTTTCTACCTCAGTTCAATCAGTTGAATATGCTTTATGTCTACAGAATATAATAATAATTTTTGAAAACCCTGATTGATTAAGTACTTGGTGGATAAAGGAATAGTAAGTATTTATAAATTGCTACAACATTTGCATGTTAAAGAAACTGTAGAGTAATATTTCTTAAACTTTCACCTATGTCAGAATTTAACACATGGATTACTGAGTCTCATCCCCAGAGTCTGACTTGTAGATCTGGAGTGGGACCTGAAAATTGCATTTCTAATAAGTTTCCAGGTGTTGCTGATGGAACACTATTGAAATGGAAGCAATCAGGGGAATGGCTCCCTGAACCTAATTCTAACCAATAAGAAAACAAAAAAATTCAAAATGGAAGAAAACTTGAGACGAACCATCTCTGTTATTTGCTATTAATTTATTTTAATTTTTCCACTTTTAATTCAGTAGCTATATATTTTAGCTTCCCTTCTCTGCCTAGTACTCTCCTAAGTGTAGTGGATACATATGAAAAACAATATGACAGCAACAGCCTTTGATGTCAATGTCAAGAGTGTTTAGTGGAGTAAAGAAAACGTACACTTATGGATCAATTAGAGAATAATTAAATATTCTCAGGTTTCAGAATGTGCAATTTAGGTATAAATGGCATCAGTACTCAAAAATGATTTAGAAGGAGCCTAAACTAATGACATGAAATTTATTCAATCAAGGCACACAGAGGACACTTTGATGAAGTTATAGGAATCTCAGACTGCTCTACTAACCAATACATATCCTGTAAAGAGTAAGATGATTGGGCTTACTCTGTGCCAGTCTACTAGCGGTCTGATACCACCTATCATTAAACATGGGCAGATACACAGTTGTTCTAGAGGCTCTTGGTTTAGGTCAGAGTTTCTCAATCTCAGCTCTGTTGACATTTTTGGAAGGATAATTGTTTGCTGTGTTTGGGGAAGGGCTATCCTGTGCATCATAGGATGATTAACAGCATCCCTGGACTCTATCCACTGGGTGCCACTACCTTCACCCCTTTACTTGTGATAGGCAAAAATGTCTCCAGACATTGCCAGATGTCCCATCGGGGCAAAGTAACTCCTATTTCAGAAATACTGGTTTAGTGCAAATCAGTATATATATTAAATTGGTATAGTCTACTCTAGCTAAATATTTATTTAATTATTTTTTTAATTGATTTTTTACAGAGAGGAAGAGAGAGGGATAGAGAGTTAGAAACATCGATGTGAGAGAAACATCGATCAGCTGCCTCTTGCACACCCCCTACTGGGGATGTGCCCGCAACCAAGGTACATGCCCTTGACCGGAATCGAACCTGGGACCCTTGAAACCGCAGGCCGAGGCTCTATCCACTGAGCCAAACCAGTTTCGGCTCTAGCTAAATATTTAAAGGCAGGGAGAATAAAATGTTCTTGCAGTCTTTTATTATAATCTTATTACTCAGTTTTGGTTCAATAATCTGGAGCTCTGTAAAAATTCTTTAAATTAAAGAGAACAGTTTAAAATATCTTGGCATTTGAATTCATGGAATAATTCATGCAGTTCATTTAGCAAATTACCTGACATATAGGAGAAAATTCTTGAGTAACATATTATCTTAGTCATTAGAAAGAAATGAAAATACTGAAAAAAGAAAACATATACTCACTCTTATGAAGAAATACAAGCCCTATTCCCCACCCTTGAATTACACCCCTAAAGTTAGCCATTGCTAAGTTAGTTGTATATCTTCCTGTCTTTTCCATGCCTGTACAAACATCTTTGTATAATTGGTTATATGTGTGCATACTTATAAAATTTTAAATGGTTGAATAGTTCTTTGATATACAGATGTATGTACCATAATTTAACCACTTCCTATTATTGATATTATCATGCTAAAATGTATTTTTACATAAGAAATATAATTTCATATGCAGAAAATTTGGAAAACAGAAACAGAACTATTAATATTATAATAATTAACTTAAATCCCATAACCTGTTAACAATAATGATACAACATTTTGGTATATTTTCTTCTACTTTTATTCATCCATACATTTAAAAAGCTATGTAATTACAACCCTCTTAATTTTTTTATTTGGCTATTTTAAATTATAGCTTAAGTAAACTTATAACCATCGTCTACAAAACACATATCTCAGCTTAAAATAGATAGCAGTAGGAGGTTGGGTATTGTAAGAGGAGTTCTTTAAATTCAGGGGTTCCTAATCTCACATCTAATGCCTGGAATCAATCACCTGGGTTTCAGGAATTTGGAGGTAAATACCCTGAAATTGCATGCCAGATTTTGGGCATAGCTGTATTTTTCTAGGAAGGGGATTCATAGCAGTGTGAAATAGATTAACTGAAAGCTTGTCTCCCAAAAGTTTGAGGACTGTTGTTTGAATAGCATTTTTACAAACTCGAGGATCCTGGAGGATAAAGTAAGCATAGCAGCATAGCTCATTTTCTGAATCTTTTGTATATAATTTTACAGATGGTTTTCCCTCTGGTTAATAGTTGATATTGGCATAGGGATTATACATAAAGTGTAGAGGGTAAGCATGATGATGTGTGTATGATCATTTGTTTGTTTTTCCCTTGAGGAGAGAGTGTTGCATGGGATAAACAGCAGGGTGGTGAGGTAATTCATCATTTTGAAACCTGTTCTCTGGTGATGGATGGAAAGATTGCTAAAGTAACTCAATAATCTTCATTTTTTCCAGGTTATTCACAGATCAGTGAGCATTATCGTTAATAAAGCAATGGAATGCTTTTGTGTCCTTGCCTGCATTATTCCTCAGGTTTTGACAGGAAGACTTTTAATTTGAGAAGAACCTCTTATTTAAAATTACATTATATTTAAGAGTGTGTTGCTGGAGCATTTACTGTGACTCTCATGAATATATTAGAATTATATTGCCTACACAAATTATACAGTTTGAGTATCTATTTTAGTAATAGCCCCCTTCAATGCTAACTAACTCAGATGCTATATTATTTTCAGGTAGGTATAAAAACTTTCCCAGCCATTTTCCCCTAGGTTACATATGTATACTACTCCAGATCTTAAAATAATTCTAATAACTTGTATTAGAGTGAAAGGTGGCTGGCTTTGTATAGGGCAAGAGTGATATTTGTATCCAGTCCAATATTTGGAACTGATATTTTAGTTTGATTAAATTAAAAGGTAACAATATGCTATCGCATAGATTAACTTTTTAAGGATCATTCAAAACAATTTGTGACCCATCCCTTTGGAATTGATCTATATTGTGCAAGTGTATTAGAAATAACATGTGATGTGTTTTTACTTTCATTTTTTAAAATCTTTATTGTTGAAAGTATTACAGATGTTCCCTCCCCCCCACCCCATTGACCCCTTCTAGCCCACACTCAAGCCCCCCAGACCTTCATCACACTATTGTCTGTGTCCATGGGTTATGCATATATGTATACAAGTTCTTTGGTTAATTTCTTCCCACTCACACACCCCCACCTTCCCTCTGAGATTTGACAATCACATATTATATTAAGAAAACATAGGATTCTCTTTACTTTTTTGATATTTTCTCACCTAACTTGCTACTATATATTTTCTGGCTAAACCTTGCAACAAGTAGACCTTTACTTTTTCTTGAAAGGAAATATTTGTTTTCTTTTTCTGCTTATCAAAGTAATTCATGCTTATGATAAGAAATTTTCACAATACCAAATATACGAAGAATGTAAAAATTAAATTGACGAGATGATTGTTTTTAAATGTTTTTATTTATTTTAGAGAGAAAGGAAGGGAGAGGGATAGAGAGATAGAAACATTAATCGGCTGCCTCCTGCACATCCCCCAATGGGGACTGAGCCTAGAACCCAGGCGTGTGCCTTGACTAGGAGTCAAATCGGGATCCTCTTGGTTCATGGGTCGATGCTCAACCACTGAGCCACACCGGCTGGGCTTGGTTTGGTTTAAAAGTGGCTTTCCTCTTATTACTTACTAAGTATTTCAGCCTTATTTTATTTATAGTCTCAAAACTACTTTAATGTTTGAAAATTAAAACAAATTCCTCCAGATTGCTCAATATATTATCATTTTGTAAGCAAATTCATTGTTGTTGTCTGAGTTTAAAAATTCTAGAGCTTTTTTTCCTTACCATGGCTTTTAGTGTCCTAACTATGTTTATCGCTTTTCAATATTTATATAGTTTATTGACAAAGGAAAAAACAGATCCTTCTACAAATAACTTGGTAAAAATCTGAATTTCCCATGAGAGGAACCAATGTCACCCCAATAAATTCAATAATAAATAAATAAATATAAAGAGGTAGTAAATTTGAGTTCATATATTGAATAAATTAACTTATGGGAAAGGATCACTCCCCCCCTCTTTTTTTTTAAATGTTATCACAAGGTTCTAGTGGGAAGGAGAGAGCATATTTTAGAGGTCAAGCTATTAAAATTAAAGCATTTTCCCCCCAGAATGTATAGTATAGAAAATATTTCATTTTTTATATGTTTATATGCTCCTTTTTACAAGAGTAAAGACCAAAGGACTTGTATGCATGCATATAAGCCCAACCAATGGACACAGACAACAGGTGGGTGAGGGCAGAGTGGGGGAGGGTAATAGGGTGATGAGGACACATATGTAATACCTTAATCAATAAAGAAATTAAAGATTGTAAAAAAAAAGGCCACTCTTGTAAATCAAGTTATTATGATTATTAGATTAGAAACGAAGTTTTACTGAAATAAATGTTTCTACATTGCAGGGATTTTTGTTTTGTTTTGTTTGTAGCCGAGCATTTCGTTTATTACTCTCTGCTTCACTAAGAGGAAAGAATTGTTTTCTTCTTTTTAAAAATTTGTTTTTATTGACTTCAGAGAGAGGAAGGGAGAGGGAGAGAGATAGAAACATCAATGATGAGAGAGAATCATTGATCTGCTGCCTCCTGCACGCCCCCTATAGTGGATCTAGCCTGCAACCCGGCATGTGCCCTGACCGAGAATTGAACTGTGACCTCTTGGTTCATAGGTTGACACTCAATCACTGAGCCACACCTGTGGGGTAGGAATTGATTTCTTTTAACAAAGTGTAGCCTGTCATAGTTTGGTAGTGTAAGCATGTCATATATACACGAGTTTTAGAGATGTCTTCATTGATCACTATATTTTGTCCAGCCATAAATATTTAAGTCCTAGTAACCTCAACTCCCCAAATTTGATTTTAGAAAATAAATCAAAGAACAGTAATCTTGCATTTCCAGGCTCTTTTCATATATTTGCCATTAAAAATAATCAATGTTTTGCCCAGCTGGTGTGTCTCAGTGGTTGAGTGTCTACCCATGAACCAAGAGGTCCCTGGTTTGATTCCCAGTCAGGGCACATGCCCAGGTTGCAGGCTCAATCCCTAAACTACAGTAGGGGGCATGCAGGAGGCAGACAGTCAATGTCTCTCTGTCATCAATGTTTCCATCTCTCTATCCCTCCCCCTTCCTCTCTCTCTTAAAAAAAAATCAATAAAACATATTTTTAAAAAAGCAGTGTTGCTATTCTCCCCTTTCCATTCACCCCAACCACCACTATAGGAATCAATATTCCTAACTTACCCCACAGACCTCCTCCTCTCATGAATGTGGTTTACATTTTTTTATTCTCATTGTATTTTTGCATTAGAGATTTTTAAAAATAAACCTATAAAAATACAAGAAGTTTTTGAGAACTTCTAGACTTGTACTGTTTTTTATCTCACTTTTCATACCCATTGTGAATATGTCCCTTTTGAAAATGATATCTTTCTTGTCCAGAGATTAAGCCCTTAAGTGTGTCTTACAAATATGTACTCTTGATCACAAGAGGAATCTAGTAAGAGTACCAGATATTCATTGTTTGTTACCACAAATACATTTGCAGCTTGTGTACTTTCCTTGTAGCTGTATGCATTTTTTTAAATTACTTTATTGATTAAGGTATCACATATTTGTCATCAACCCCCTCCCCCCGTTCCCTTCCCAAACCCCCCCACACGCAAGCCCCCCTCCCCCTGTTGTCCGTGATCACTGGTTAGGCTCATATGCAAGCACACAAGTCCTTTGGTTGATCTATCTCCCTTGTCCCCACCCTCCCCTACCTTCCCTCTGAGGTCTGACAGTCTGATCAATGCTGTTCTTGTTCTTCAGTCTATGTTGTTCATCTTTTCCCCTAGATGAGTGAGCTCATGTGATACTAGGAATACACTTATAGGAACCGAAAATGAGACAAGCAATAATAGTTATGCTGAGAGGCAAATGAATCAGTCTATAGTGTTTCTTTCTGGGCCAACAGTTCTTTTGAGTCCCGGTTTCTATGTCCAACAGTTGTTAATGTGTTCATAACAGCAATGCTATTTCAGTTCTGGATGGTGGGCAAATGGTGGTATTGCAGGTCCGACCCTCTCTGGTTTGGTCCTGGGCAATCTGCAGTGACGCATATCTGCTGACTGCTAGTATGGCAAGGCATCGTCAGCGTCTTCCATCTCTGGACTGTTTCTCTTCTGACTTCATTTTATCTGAAAACACAGACACACACACACACTCACTCATTCACTCACTTAAGACATGTTAGATATGTGTAACAGTTACTGATTTTTTTTTTTTTTTTACCAAAGACCTAAAACTAATACTTTTTATTTGAAAAGTTAGGGGAGCATTGACTATAAACTTGGTGTCTCTGTTTTATCATATGTAAACTTAGAATAAAAATTAGAATTCACCCAGCCGATTTGACTCAGTGATTGAGCACCGACTTATGAACCAGGAGGTCACAGTTCGATTCCCAGTCAGGGAACATGCCTGGGTTGTGGGCTCGATCCCTATTGTGGGGGTATGCAGGAGGCAGTTGATCAATGATTCCCTCTCATCATTGATGTTTCTATCTCTCCCACTCTCCTTTCCTTTCTGAAATCAGTAAAAATATATTTTAAAAATTGGAATTCATTAAATAATATATAGAATGCCTGGCCAGCATGCCTCAGTGGTTGAGCATCCACCCATGAATCAGGAGGTCATGGTTTGATTCCTGGTCAGGGCATATGCCTGGGTTGTGGGCTCAGTCCCCAGTTGGGGGAGTGGGGGTGATTCTCTCTCATCATTGATGTTTCTATCTCTCCCTTTCCCTTCCTCTCTGAAATCAATAAAAATATATTTTAAAAAATAGCATATAGGATGCTTTATACTAACTTCTGTGTGTCTTAGACATACATTGTTGAAAACAGAACGTCTCTGTTTGGGAAGGGATGTTAAAGAGTGTCGGACAGAGAGACTTGACAACTAATTTAAGAGAGTGATATGTACTATGAAGAAAAGATAGGGTGATATGACAGGAAGTGACTATTGGTAGAGGTAGGGAGGTGCCCCCTCAGATGCTCTGATGGTCAGGGAAGGCCACTCAGGAGGCTGGCATTTGCATGTAGTAACACCAAAATATGATGATAAGGCATACACTTTTGAAGATCTGAGTGAGGAGCCTTCTAAGCAGCTGGCACTATGTCAGAGGTTTAAGGTGGGGGTCTGTTGGGATATAGAAAGGTTACTATGACAGGGACACAATGAACAAGTTAATCAAGAGTGGTATTTGTTATAGTACCCCAAATGAGGCCATTTGTAAGCATACAAATAATTGCTACCTGTTTTTTTGCAGCAACGCTGTGCCCCAATAATTTCTTATATGCAAACTTTTCTAGCTTTTGAAATATGATTTCCTGTTTGATGATTGCTGTACTTCTGTGGGAAAATATACATAATGTTTAATTTGGTTTATTAGTTTGATGTAGTTGTATGATTCAATAGCTTTGATGATAGGACCTCAGCTGAAGGTCTAGAGAACTTCAAAAAAAATAATAAAATGAAGCATTAAATCCAGGACACAGAATGTTCTGTGTGTAAAAATAGATTAAATGCGAATAATATATTAATGTGAGCCCTTGCCATTTTTCCTCTGATCTCTCGCCAAAACTGTCAGGGCCTTGTGCCCAGTATTTTTCTTCAGAGGCAGAGAAGGTCTCTTGCCACCTTTAGAAAAAACTCTGGTTTAAGGCAATGACCTACTGTTCATTTTTCATATACAGAATCCCACACACACAATTTTAGAAATGAAAACATTACCTTACATTTTACATTTATGAATTTGGAGAATTTTTCAAAGATTATTTTCTTTATGTTTTCAAATTCTAACCCATTAATACGGTTCAGTTTTTATTCTTATAATTTCAGAAATTGTACAAATGAATATGTATAAAATAGTTTTTCTATTTTGAAAATATGAAGATACTTTCTGTTTTATTGGATTTCTCTTGGACACATTACATGCACACAGTATATTTCTCTTGTAACAACACATGTAGTAACCCTAAAGTTTATTTTCTTTCTTGTTACATTAGTTTTTAATTAAAGAAAACAACTAGTTGGAAGCAGTTACTTTCTGTGAAATGTAATGAAGATTTATTTTGGAAGTGACCTTCACTTTATTAGCTGAAACAGTAATCAGCAGAATGAATAGAATAATCAAATTATATACAAACTCATAAATCATCATGAATAGTGCTGTCAAAAGTTCAGCTATTAATGGGTCCTATTGTTTTGCAGCTGTATTAAAAAATTGCAACTGCTGATTTCCACCTTGATAGGCACTGAAATTGCTTTTTTAAAGGCTCTATAGGATAGGGATACTAGCAAAAAATGTTCACTGTTAATTTATCTGTAATACAATTTGATGTCACCAGGGCAAAGTTGAAATTGAGTACAGTGTTGGTATGTTCTCTTAGTAAAATTTGACCCATTGTTGGAAACAGTACTCAATTAGAGTTCTATTGATTTAAATGTCTGTTGTTTGGGATTAATGGAAGTGGCAGTTTAATATTTGAAACTTATAGAAAAAAACTCTCATTAGATCAATCTTTAAATTTCTCAGAAACTGTTTATTCTTTTTAACTTTAATTACAATGGCACAAATGGGCAATTCCTTGCTGCTGAGCTTTGTGATTTTTATATTTGCATGTATGAGAATGGTAGATCTCCACTACTCATGTTGTATAGTTGCTGATACATAAAAACCAGCTCTGCCCTAGCTGGTTTGGCTCAGTGGATAGAGCGTCGGCCTGTGGACTGAGGGGTCCCAGGTTTGATTCCTGTCAAGGGCACATGCCTGGGTTGAGTGCTCAATCTCCAGTAGGGGGCATGCAGGAGGCAGCCAATCAATGATTCTCTGTCATCATTTATGTTTCAATCTCTCTCTTCCTCTCCCTTCTTCTCTGAAATCATTAAAGAGATTACACACACACACACACACACACACATACACACACACGCACGCGCGCGTACACACTGAGTGGCCAGATTATTATGATATCTGAACGCATAATAATCTGGCCACTCAGTGTGTGTGTGTGTGTGTGTGTATAATATATATATATATATATTAGAGGCCCGGTGCATGAATTTGTGTATGGGTGGAGTCCGGCCAGCCTGGCCAGGGGGAGGGGACATGGGTGGTTGGCCGGCCTGCCTGCTGGTTGAACTCCTGGTCGAGGGGACAGTTTGTATATTAGCCTTTTATTATATAGGATATACACTGAGTGGCCAGATTATTATGCGTTCAGAGATCATAATAATCTGGCCACTCAGTGTATATATCTCCTATATAATAAAAGCCCAGCGACTGAACAGCGGAACGACCGGTCGACCAGTTGCTGTGATGTGTGTGCACTGACCACCAGGGGGCAGACACTCAACGCAGGAACCGCCCCCTGGTGGTCAGTGCACTCCCACAGTGGGAGTGCCGCTTGGCTGACCAGGATGAGCGGCGCTCCCACAGCAGTAGTAGCTGCTCAGAGGGTGAGTCCATAGCCACTCAGCTGACCAGGATGAGCAGCTGCTCCCGCAGCGGGCTGATCCCCACAGGCCACGCCCCCATTAGTGCACAAATCCTGTGCACCGGGCCTCTAGTATATATATGAACAAGCTCTAAGCACAGCTTGTCAGAGCCTGTTAAGTAGCACATGATCTCACTCATCTAGGGGAAATGATGAACAACATAGACTGATGAACAAGAACAGACCCGGAGACAAGGAAGCATAGATCAGAATGTCGGACCTCAGAGGGAAGGTAGAGGAGGGTGGGAATAAGGGGGAGAGATCAACCAAAGGACTTGTGTGAATTCATATGAGCCTAACCAGTGGTCATGGACAACAGGGGGGTGGGGGCATGCGTGGTGGGGAGGGGTTTGGGATGGGAATGGGGGATGAGGACAAATATGTGATACCTTAATCAATAAAGAAATTTTAAAAAGAATAAAGTGAATTTATGTTTGAAAAAAATCTAAGACTTTTTGCAATAAGAAAACAAGTTGTCTTTTTTAAGTATATGATTTTATTTTGTATCTTTGAAAGTGACATTTTCTCTTTTTTCATCTAATTTTGACAAAGACATGTTCACAAGCTAAGAAATTGGTCTTTACTCTCAGCCATTAGATACACCCAGATATTAATTTCACATGATCTTTGCTAATTTTTTAAATCTCTATTTTTATTTAATTAAATCTTTAGCTCTCAAATGTAAGAAAGGTATAAAGAATATCTCTGTATTAAATGGTATATAACTGAGGTATAAAATGGTTATTCTAAGTAAGAGGAATTCAAAATAAGATGTAAACTTTGATTTATCACTGGCTCTCCTCTCATAGATAGATTTTTTTTAAATCTAAAGACAGAAGCTGAGATAAATCTAAATTCTCAGGCTTTCCCATGATAACTCTATGACCTTTGCAGTCAATTTGAAATGGAAACACCCTAATCTTTTTCAGAAAAATAAATTGTGGCCACCTCAAAGCACCATACTTGTACTTATTCCATATTTTCTATAGCTGATAAAATGAATGGATACTCTTGGAATTCTACCAATTCTGTTAATATTTGCATTTTTCTCTCTTTACTTGGTTTCTTTTTATTTTAGAATATCCATATTTTAAATTTTAATGCACAACATCATGAATAATAGTCATTTAATATAGAACATACATGATAAGGTAAATAAAAATATTTTAAAAACTTAGTGACCAACTGAGTCATAGAGATTGCAATGACCAGTATCTACAGGGACCAGTGAGATCATAGAAAGTAAGTGAAGTGGGTGGAAGGAGAGAAAAGGAGTAGTAGAGACTATGGTGAATTGTTGAGCACATGATGCATCTAAAGGGAGCAGCTGCTATACAGTCATTACTCTCAATTTGCAAGCTCAGTGTTGCCAGATTTTCTCCTTTTCAAGGAGCCAGAAATCCAGATTATTATTATGATGGTAGCTTTTCTTTTTCTTTGTTTTTCACTGTCATACAAAACTTGTCTACCAGCAACTTTATCCCATGGGCTTCCACTTGGCAACTCCTTGTGATAGATAATTCTACATTTAAGAGGATGATATCTTTCACCAAATTAAGATTCTAAAAAATATTTTATAGTAATTTTATAATGCTTCTTCATTGCATCACACTCATGCTAAGCAACTATGTTAGGTAGTAAATTTATGCCATGCATATGCCACCTCGGAAGACTAGATTTGGATTTTGAGTTACTGTATAAATTGAGCATCCCTTAAAGAAACCACAAGCATTCCAGTGGTATTTTTGTTCTCATTAATCGGCAGTCTAGAAATTCTGGGATTAACCTTTGACTCTGTTCTAATTACATTGTTGTTCTCAGTTTTTTGAAGCTATACTTTCCTCATTTTCCACTCTTCTGCCATGGTCCAGGACTTATCACTTCCTGGATTCCTGCTATAATTCCTGTAGCTGGCCTCCAGTACCCATTGTCTGCCTTCTTCATTGAACTGACTTGTCACTTCCAGTGGCATTCTGTTGTCTGTTACATCAGATCCAGATGCTTCTACCTGCCTTTTACCCCAATTCCATAATCATTTTATCCTTCAACAACTTCCTGTTATTCCCCAATTTGAGTATCCATGTAGGTATCTGTGCACGTTTTACCTTTCTGCATTTTCTCTCATTTGCCACCTTTTTCCAATCTGCCCCCCACCTTGAACATTCTAACCTATTCCTCTTCAAGGTTTGACTCAGGCCTAGCCATCAGTTCTTCCACTACCTCTGGTTGCTAGAAACTATGTGGTTTTAGGCAAGTAGTTTAACTAATCTGATTTTCTGCAGCAGGGAATTTGTCTAGCTGTCTTAAAAGTTTCTACCTATTCTGACATTCTGTAACTCCCTTTTCTCGAACACATGTTGACCTCTCTCTTCTTTGAACTCCCTTGCAATAATACTTCTAGTCTCTACCGCATAATATAGGTTTTAACTTTTCTCTAGTTGTTACGCTTAATAAAGTCATTTGTCTCATATGCTTAATAGAAGGCTAATTCCGTGACTTATATTTAGCATTTATTGTGAAAGTGCAATGCAGTAGTTAATTGGTTGCTTTGAACAAATTCAATCTTATTTACAGGCCTAGATGAACCATGGCTGACAGCTCTAACTTCAGTCTCAGGCTAGTACCATTAACCTTTGGACTGAGAAGGCTTGCAGCCCTTACCTAGGATTTGGCTAACACCAGTGACTATCCTTTGTTTTATTTCACTATTGAATAGATATGTGCCAAAGGTAAAAAGTGAAAATATCTAGGATCGCAGAAGCCTGGGTCACTTTTGTGTGGAACCATACCCATTTAAAATGGCACAGTCAGTCTTGAGTTGGGGTTTAGTTAGGAGGAGCAGTTAAAGGAAATCAAGTTGATTTGGGTGGTATGGAGAAGGTATAGAGGGTGAATAAGTTAAAGGAATCCAGGAACCACACAAAAATAAGGCTATTTGACCTGGTAGTCAGTTTTGTAATAAATAGCTAAAGGTGAAATTATTGAACATATAACTCACAGGAGGAAAGAACATAATTTTTGTGAGGGAATTATACCTCAGCCATCTAACAGGGTTCTTTGAGAGGGATAAATCAGGTGTGAACAAGGGGGAGCCAGTGAACACTTAGATTTTCAAAAAGCCTTTGATAACATTTTATACCAAAGACTGCTTTAAAAAATGTCTGCTCTCCACAGGTTGGGGGAAAAGTTTAGTTATGCATAAAGATCTAGTTTAAACACAGGAAGGAAGGAACGGGTGTTTTAAATGAATTCTTTAGTTGCATGGGGAGATTTTTGCAGTAGGCTCTCCCAAGAATCATTGTTTAGTGTTTTAGTTTCTTTAACATTTTTATAAATTATTGGATATTCTGCAGAGTAACTCTCCCAGCTGCATCCCAATTTATAGTTGACACTGAAAGCTTGTAGGTAGTAAAATACTAAGCTGAAAGAGTGTTAGCTGAAGGACTGTTTTTACAAGACAGTGTGAGAAAGCAGGAAAATAGCATGAGTGACTATCTCTAGGAAGATGGCTCTGCACATATTTTCAACCCATGAAAGGGATCTAGGAGTTTTTATTGTGTCTGCATTCAGAAAGACCCACATAATACTGGACATAGTCATGAAGGGCATTAGAAATAGAAGGGAGATTATTATTGCCCTGATTCAACACGGATGCCTATTTTCTGTGCTATTTGTACAATTTGAGTTTTGTAGACTAGCCAGCAAAATGGATCAAGGATTTAAATAAGGATTATTCAAGTAAGAAATGAATCTATCAGGTACAGAACATCAAAGCGGAGAAAGAAGCTGAGATGGAGATTGCTCAAAAGAAATCTCATGGCAAGCCCAAGTAGGTTTACTGTTGACTTGTTTACAACACCCCAAAAGTTTGAACCAAGGCCTTCCTGTTGAATTTGAAAGATCTATTTTTAAATGTATTTTCTTAAGTAGATATGTGACAGATAAGAAACATGAGGCTGTTAGCCTGAGTGTTCAGACTGAGTCTTCAGTTTTATTAAGAGCTCTGTTTTTATAATAGATACAGAGAACATTTTGATAGTTGCCAGATGAGAGGGGGGTGGGGATAGGTGAAAGAGGGGAAGGAATTAGAATGTAATCTTTGTCAGTTATAAAAATAGTCAGGACAGCATAGGGAATATAGTCAATATTATTCTAATAGCTATGGTATCTCTGGGAGATCACTTTGTAAGTTAAATAAATGTCTAATCACTATGTTATACACCTGAAACGTCAACTGTAATTGAAAAATTTTAAAGATTTTTAAAAAGAGCTTAGTTTAAATTATATGTTTAAAAAGTAGTCGGGAAACACCAAATCTTTCCCATGAAAAGTTATATTGATGTCATTTTGATAGGCTATCTGTAAGAATAATTGAGATGGCCTGGTGGTTTGGCCCCAATACATATCAGGGAGCCATTGTACACATGAACTGTAGTTACAGAACCTAGGTTGTGACCCAAGCATAGAGATTGGCCCCCAATATTTTTAGAAGGATTTATTTTAAAGATTGAATGATGGCTTGTGTTCTGTAATTTATGCTAATTTATTCTGGGGCCCTGGTGCAGTTATTAATACAGATCTGTTTCTGTCATCCAATAATAGTTTTATTGTAATTTTTTTCCTATAGAAGGTTAAATTTAAGGACAACTGGAAAAGCTGAAAAGAAATGAATATATCATCTACAGAATGTCACCAAGAACAGAAGAAGCTAGATATACGTCTAAGATCTATAAAATAGTGGCAGTTTCTGGGAGTGAATTTTCTGAAGGCTATGTATTGTTTTTTGACAGCTTTTTTTTAAGTTAAACATGATGATTATGCCTTCTAAGAGTGACAGCAGTGCCTAAAGGGTAATCTCTCTGCCCACAACCTTTTCAATGAGTATAAAATTTGCATCAAAATCCCCAGTTGGACTCAAATACTTGTACCATATAATTTCTTGAATTATCAATAATGCTGTGCCCTTCCAGGTCTATGGCAACTCATTTAAGGCACAGAAATAAATTCGTTCCTTATGCCTTTCTGTCTAGGGCAGTGGTTCTCAACCTTTCTAATGCCACGACCCTTTAATACAGTTCCTTTAATACAGTTCCTCTACAGCAGCGGTTCTCAACCTGTGGTTCGCGACCCACAGGTTGAGAACCGCTAGCAGGGTCACCTAAGACCATCAGAAAACACAGATATTTACATTACGATTCATAACAGTAGCAAAATTACAGTTATGAAGTAGCAACGAAAATAATTTTATGGTTGGGGGTCACCACAACATGAGGAACTGTATTAAAGGGTCGCAGCATTAGAAAGGTTGAGAACCACCTCTCTAGGCATCCTCAAACTGCGGCCCGCGGGCCACATGCAGGTGTTTTTGCCGTTTTGTTTTTTTACTTCAAAATAAGATATGTGCAATGTGCATAGGAATTTGTTCATAGTTTTTTTTAAACTATAGTCCGGCCCTTCAACGGTCTGAGGGACAGTGAACTGGCCTCCTGTTTAAAAAGTTTGAGGACCCCTGCATAGGGCTTAGTATCCAGAGTATTCAGTAGCAATCTTGATGAAGGGCCAGGAGATAGTGGTTGTTCAGGTTGTTAACCTTCAGCTGTCTCTAATTATTACACCCAGGTAGAGGAAGAACATTTCAACAGAATCTCAACACACTACCCTTACAGGAAGACTATCAGGCTTCAGCAGTCACATTTGATTGTTACTCATTTCAGAGGGGAGACTGTTCTCATGAATATGTGAATTATATTAAACTTGTCTTCAGGAGGACATCTTCCTGCTACATGTAGCCCATCAGCAATTCTTGTCAGCTTTATGTCCGAAATATGTCCCCAATCTTTCTGCTTCGTCTCCATTGCCGCTACCTTGCTTCAGGTCACCATCGTCTTTCACTTGGTCTCCTGCAGACGTAACTGGTCTCTTCTATTCCACTCTTTTCCCCTTGACAGTTCTCCACAAAGCAGCCAGGCTCATCTTTTAAAATACATAAATCTGATCATGTCACTGCTCTGCTTAAAACCATCCGGTGGCTTCTCATTGTACTTAGAATAAAATTTAAAGTCCTCAGTCTGGCCTTTAAAGACTTGCATGATCAGGCCCGTATCTCTGTGATTCCAATTATACTATAAATCTAACTCTTGACTGTGTTTCAGCCCCACTGGCTGTCTCGCTCTTTCTCAAATACACTGAGCTTGTTTATATTTCCAAGTTTTCAATTTGTTTTTCCTTTTTCTTATAATATTTTTTTTCCTCCAGATCTTAACATGGTTGACTTCTTCTGGTCACTCAGGTCTCAGCTCAAATATCAATTCCTCAAAGAGACTCTCCCTCTGATTACCCTGTATAACATACAGACCCCTTTATCACCCTCACATTATCCTATTTTATTATTTCAGAACACATATCACTATTTATTATTTTTAAAAATGTATTTTCTCTCTCAGGCACTAGATAAGTTATATGTCAGTAAGGACAGCATTTGTCTTGTTTACTTTTGTATCCCTGGTGCCCAGAACTACATCTGATGCATAGTAGGACTAGTTTCATAAATATTTGGAAAAAAGACGTTAACATCAGTGCTCATCCTTATCACCACCCACAGTTCTCTTAGAAATATCACAGTTCCCTTTAGGGAAGGTGGTTGAATTGATCAGGTACGTAACTTGATTAAATTATGTTAGAAGAGATTAGGCCTTGAACACCTAGAGGTAGATTCTCATAGTAACAGCAGTGTTGCCTACAAGCACCCCATAGTTGGTACAATCTGTAATCGTCCTCCCCTTTGCTATAGAAGGTGATTGGTAACAAAAGCTACAATTTATTAAACGTTTATGATGTACCAGGCACAGAATAAGCACTTCGCATGCATTAACTTATAAAGTTCATGCGACAGCCCTATGAGATGTGCATTATTATTATTCCCATATGTCATCTCTGAGACTAAAAATAGACTGTCCACTGTGATTTCACAACCACTTCTAAGAGCTAATCTCTGTGTGATTCTCAGTACTTCATGATTGAGATTATTTACCTGATTTTTAGTGACTTTTAGTTTTAATGATCACTGCTTGCCACAGGTTCCCTTGGGTTCTAACATCATGACCAATATCAGGTAGGACTTCCATTTTGGCCCTACTGAATCATGGTGAATGAGGCCATGTTGTAAAGGAGCACTCATTTGAGAGTTTTTTGGTTTTTTTTGTTATGGTCTTGCTAATTAGTCTAAAACTTGAGAAGAATGAATCCAAAGAATATATAGCAAGTCCTGGATTGGGATTGTTATGAATATAACTTTCCTAGGGTTGCAAGAATAATAACCTATTGTTTAGCTCTTGCTCTTAAGAAAGCATTTGATTTGGGGCAGGTAGGAAGTTTATGCTGAGTTGTATGACAATAGTTTGAATTGTAGAGGGGATCTTGGCTTGGGGGGTGTGGAGATAATGTTTTGACATATGCTGCCCAATTTTGCATTCCCTGGAGACAGGCCAACTACAGCAAAATGCTTATTTCACTTCTGACACCCACCATACAATCACTCCCCTTCCCCCTACTTCCAGCCAGAAAAATGATACCAGATACTAAGAAAGATTTAAAAAAAAAGGAATCTGAGTCTAAGTAAATACTGCTGAGTAATAAAATATGTAGGCAATAAATATGATGTAGTGATATAAATATCTATATATATAAAAGCCTAAGTGACCGAACGACCAGAATGATGGGTTGCTATAATGCGCACTGACCACCAGGGGTCAGGCACTCAATGCAGGAGTTGCCCCCTGGTGGTCAGTGTGCTTCCACAGCAGGAGCACTGCTCAGCTGACTGACCCGTCCCAGCAGCCCACCAGCCTGGCTGCAGACACTCACTCCCTCAGTAGTCCTGCAGGTCCAATCTCCGAAGAATGGGCCAGGCACCACCGGACCAGCGCCACTGGCATGCTCCTGACAGTGCCACGGGCCTCCTGGAAGTTGGCCTTGGGCACCGTGGCCGCTTTCCCTCCCTAGATGCTCCGCAAGGAAGAAACATAAAAGCAGCCACCAGGTGGCTCCCAACAATCACCTCGAATGTCAGTGGGACGGATCCAGATCCTGGGCAGGCAAGGGCGTCCCACTGCCCACCAGAGGGCCAATTGCATCCCAGCCCACCCCTCTGGGGACCCCACCCATGCATGAATTTGAGCACCAGGTCTCTAGTATAATATAAGAATGTAATCCATAAAATGCTATGTTTTCTGTAATATATATTAAAACTGGTGTGTGTGTGTGTGTGTGTGTGTGTGTGTGTGTGTGTGTGTGTGTGTATGTGTGTCAATAGCAGTAAGACTTTTGGGACCTCTTGTGAATATGTGTTTATTTAAGTACTAGAGGCCCAGTGCATGAAAATTCGTGCACTCCTGGGGGTCCCTCAGCCCAGCCTGCGCCCTCTCGCAGTCTGGCCTCCTTCTGTGGGAGGCAACCCCATGGGCCGATCTGGGGACAGCCAGTGGCCGGCCTCACCCCAAATCGCCCTGCCGAGGTGGCCAGTGGCCTCCCTCTGTGGGAGGCGACCCCAGCGGGTCTATCTGGGGATGGTGAGCGGCTGCCCCCGCCCCAAATCGCCCTGCCGTGGTCATCAGTGGCCTAACTCTGCGGAAGGCAACCCTGGCAGGCCTATCTGGGTTCTATTAGTGGCCGGCCCTGCCCCGAATTGCCCCACTGCTATGGCCACTTGTGGCCTCCCTCTGCAGGAGGCAACCGGGCAGGCAATCAGGATGGCGCCAGCCCCCATCACCCTACTGCTGGTCGCAGCCACCCCTCCCTCTACCCCATCACTCTCCCCCCTCCCTCTGCCCACTGGCATGTGCCTTGGCTGGCCTGGTGCCACCTGCTGGCTGGCCCTGCCCCTCTCCCCCCCCCCCCCCGCGCCTAATGGTTCCGCAGTTCTGTTGATTTGCATGTTATGCTTTTATTATATAGGATTATAAAAATAAACACATATACATACCTCCCCACACACATTTTTTCAGATCACTTGGCACTGGGTAAACATAATAGAAAACTCAGTGTTGTTTTAAATATAATGCTCTGAAAAAGTATATATTGGAATATAGTTAACAAGTAAGTAACACAGTTGAACTTTGTGTAGAGAGATGTAATCACTGGAGCTTTATTTTCTTTCAGAAACTTAGATGTACCTAATTACTGTTTAATGGAACTTCTGCTTTATCAGTACAATTTAAGCTGGGGTGTCACTAAAGCACAGTGATGATGATCAGTTGTCACTCCAAATTCTCTTGTAACACCTCTTTTTTTTTTTTTTGGTTTGTTTTTAATGGCTTTTGATAAAGTGTTTCAAATGCATTTTTGTAGTGACTTTTGGTAGTACAACCTACTGTATTTAGTGCATTTGTAGATTTTTTAGTTAAGTCCCATAAAATATATACTTGTTTGCCTCTAGGCCCCCTAATACTCTATAGAAGGTAGGTGTACAGAGCTGCCTTGCTAGGCATCTTAGGATCCAGGACGGCTGGTAGGAACTACACCAAATTTGGGATCTGACTGGCATCTCACTGGTATTCACCATATTTCATAGTTTGAGTGCCCATTATTAAAGGCATGTTTTCGATCTCTAGGCTGACATTTAATGTACTGGAAGAAAACATGTATCTTATGGAACCTTATTACCTGCAAAAGTTCATGGTAAAGTGGTTTGCCTTTTACTAACAACACTTTCTCTATTTAAACATCTTTAGCTTACCAATGTACTTTGCAAATCATTTTTTAAAATGTGGACTGCAAAGCATTTATAATTTGATAGGTACTCTGAAGATGAGTATTTCCATGGCTATTTTTTACTTTAAGTTTATGTTCTATATAAAATGAAGTTATACATAATCCATTTAATATGTAAAGACTATACATGTGCTTTTAGGTAGAGAAGAATGTGTAGGAATTGAGGGAATTATTTTACTATTTGTAATATTTGAAACTTATCAGGAATTAGAACAACTTTGAGAGTAACTTTGACCATCTGACTCCATGTTCTTTTCTTTTATAATGCCAAAAAAAAAAAAAAAAAGACAGTACTGATAGTGAGGCAGTTTGTATGATGGTTAGAGAAGGCTCTTGGACTAGGTTGCCTGAGTTTTTATTCAGCAATACCATTTACTAAGTCACCTTGGGCAAGTCACTTGTCTTTTCTTTATCTCATTTTCTAAATCTATAAAACTCTGCCTCATATAGTTGTAGGATGCAATGTGTAGTAAGCATTCATTGCTAGCCTTGATGATTATTTGTATTGTTGTTGTCATTATTGGCTGTATGCCCCAAAGGCCAGGGTATAGCCAACAGTTATTTCCTTACTTCTCCTGTAATTCCCTACTTTTCTTGTAAATGTCTGCTCTTTGAGTTTTGCATGCAGCTCTCTCCAGAAGTACTTGCTATCATGCTTCTTACCCTCTTATAAAAGGTTTCCTCTGTGGCTCCATTGCTACCAAGTAGTCCTCCCCCAACCAATTTAAGAAAAAAGAAGACTATGAAAATGACTGATAAGAATAGTACACAGAGGAGTCTTTATTAATCCCGTCATTTTGCCTGGCACTTTTTACAAACCACTGTTTTTTTTGCAACTTGGGCTTAAGGTGCTTATGGAAAATGCAAAGGTGAACAATAATAAATACCACCATTGTGAAAAACACATATGTCTCCAAATAGGCAAGACTTGTATGTGGGGAAAAGCCAGTGAGAGGCAATATGTAAAACGTATATGCACATGCAACTGTATGCTTTTGCAGTTGTAGAAATTTATAGAAGATATCAAGTCATCTTTACAAGATCACACAATGCTTCCTATTTTCTCATATAAAGTAAAGATGGCATTTGTTGGATTATGACAATGTTGAAATCCAGGCAATTTTGTTTTTTTTAATTGTTTTATTCAGATACTAGAGGCCCAGTGCATGAAATTTGTGCACTGGGCGGTATCCCTCAGCCTAGTCTGCACCCTCGCCAATCTGGGACTGCTGGCTCCTAACCACTCACCTGCCTGGCTGCCTGATTGCCCCTAAACGCTCTGCCTGCCAACCTGATAGCCCCCTAACCACTTCCCTGCTGCCCTGATTGACACCTAACTGCCCTCCCCTGCAGGCCTGGTCCCCCTCAACTGCCCTCCCCTGCTGGCCCGATTACCCTCAACTGCCCTCCCCTGCCGGCCTGGTCACCCCCAACTGCCCTCCCCTGCAGGCCTGGTCACCCCCAAGTGCCCTCCCCTGCCGACCATCTTGTGACAATGTGAAAATGGCAACAGGAGGGATCTTTGTGGTGATGGAACTGTTCTATTCTGTAAGTTGACTGTGTGATGGATACATGGACCAACAAATGTGTTACAATTATATAGAACTAAAGGCCTGGTGCACAAAATTTGTGCTTTGGGAGGTGGTTGTCCCTCAGCCCAGCCTGCACACTTTCCAATCTGGGACCCCTCAGGGATCGGGCCTAAACCAGCAGTCGGACATCCTTCTCACAATCTGGGACTGCTGGCTCCCAACCATTAGCCTGCCTGCCTGCCTGATTGCCCCTAACTGCTCTGCCTGCCTGCCTGATCGCCCCCTAACCACTCCCCTTGCCAACTTGATCGACGCCTAACTGCTCCCCTGCCCACCCGATCACCCCAAACTGCCCTCCCCTGCTGGCCTGGTCCCCCGTCAACTGCCCTCCCCTGCCGGCCAGCTTGTGGTGGCCATCTTGTGATGATGTGGGGGTGGCCATCTTTTTATTACATGGGGGCGGCCATCTTGTGAGAACGTGTGAGTGGCCATCTTGTGACATGAGGGCATGAGGGTCAATTTTCATATTACCTCTGTATTATATAGGATAACTGACATACATAAAATTGCATGTTAAAGATGTATAATTTTCTAAGTTTTGACTTATATATGTATACACCTATGAAGCCACAATCAAGATAATGAACATAATAATCAACTCCCAAAAAACTCTTCCTGCATGACTCCCTATTTATTGAGGTATAATTGATACATATTAGTGACAGGTATAGAACATAATGATTCAATCCTGTTTAATAAAGAGGGAATATGCTAATTGACCATCTGGCCCCCACAAACATGGCGGCACCCACAGTCAATAAGGAGGGAATATGCTAATTGACTGCCACACCCTCAAAGATGGCAGCGCCCATGGCCACAAGATGGCGGCGCCCAGTCCCCTCAGCCCCGCTGGGGCGGCAGGCACGTGGAACAGCCAAACCCGTCTCCGGAGTCCCCCAGCCTTCTCAACCTCCCAGCCGCCCAAGGCTGGCCCGAGGCACAGGCAAGCCTTGGATGTCGGCTGCCCAGCCACCCAGGGCCGGCCGGAGGGACGACCAAATGACTGAACAAGCAGGCTGCGTGGGGTGACCAGGCCAGCAGGGTGGTTAGTGAGGGACGACCAAACAACTGAACAAGCAGGCTGCGTGGGGCGACCAGGCCAGCAGAGGGGTTAGTGAGGGACGACCAAACGACTGAAAAGCAGGCTGCGTGGGGTGACCAGGCCGGTGGGGGGCCGTGAGGGGCGACCAGGCCAGCAGGGGGGTTAGTGAGGGATGACCAAACGACTGAACAGCAGGCTGCGTGGGGCGACCAGGCCGGCAGGGGGCCATGAGGGGTGACCAGGCCGGCAGGGGGGTTAGTGAGGGATGACCAACAACTGAATAGCAGGCTGAATGGGGCGACCAGGCCGGCAGGGGGCCATGAGGGGCAACCAGGCCGGCAGTGGGGGGCAGTTGGGGTGACTAGGCTGGCAGGGGCGGAAGTTGGGGGCAATTAGGCTGTCAGGGGAGAAAGTGAGGGGTGACCAGGCTGGCGGGGGGACAGTTGGGGGTGACCAGGCCAGCAGGGAGGGGCAGTTAGGGGTGACCAGGCTGGTCGAGGGGTAGTTGGGGGTGACCAGGCCGGTGTGGGGGGGGCAGTTAGGGTGACCAGGCCAGCGGGGGGGCAGTTAGGAGCAACCAGGCCAGCAGGGAGGGGGCAGTTGGAGGCGGCGTGGCTGGCAGCGTGGGACAGTTAGGGGTGATCAGACTGGCACGCAGAGGTAGTAAGGGCCGATCAGGCCATGGGGGGGGGGGCAGTTAGGGGCAACCAGGCAGGCAGGCAGGTGAGCGATTAGGAGCCAGTGGTCCAGGATTGTGAGAGAGATGTCTGATTGGATTGGAATGGGTGCAGGCTGGGCTGAGGGGACCTCTCCTGTGCACGGATTTCATGCACTGGGCCTCTAGTATTTTATATATTACAAAATGAACAACACAATAAGTTTAGTTAACATTTGTCACAATACAGTGTTTACAAAATTTTTCTTTTTTTCTAATACTTTCCCAAGGATATATTCATCGACCAGTTTCCTTCCACGCACACCCTGACAGGGGATCAAACCTGCAACCTAGGCATGTGCCCTGACTGGGAATCATACTCATGACCTTTCAGTGTATGGGACAATGCTCCAACCAACTGAACTACACTGGCCAGGGATAAAGTTTTCTTTCTTATGAGCACTTTTGAGATTTACTCTTTTAGTAACTTTCATATATGTAGTAACTTTCACATTTACTCTTCTGTAACTTCCACATAGTCTTCATGCTGTACAGTACATCTCCATGACTTATTTTATAACTGGAAATTTATACATTTTGATCTTATTCACCCATTTTCCCCTTCCCCTCAACTACCAATCTGTTCTTTTCTATGAGTTTGGGTGTTTTATGAAGGGGGAGATGTTTGGTGTTTTTTGGTTTTTCTTTAGATTCCAGACATAAGTGAGGTCATATGGTATTTGTCTTTCTCTGTCTGACTTATTTGACTTAGAATATTGTCCTCAAGGTCCATCTATGTTGTCACAAATGGTAAAGTTTTATCCATTTTTCATGGATGAATTACTGCCTCTTTTAAATTCTAGTCCATCCCTCAATGCCAGGTCATTTTTGAGAACTTACTAAAATAAGATGCCTCTATTGCAATTTATATTTAAATTTATTTTGCAGATCTCCCATTTACCCTAAAAACTTCAGAGAAAAAATTGTTTTATACAAAAGTAGTCGTGTGTTTTATAAACAGTAATATTAATGAAAGGAGGTCTTTATAGAAAATTACATTTAATTTTAGTTAAGTGGATTTCTCATGCATTTGATAACTCTGTAATTGTGTATGACATAGCATTTTATGAATTTTTAACCTTATACAACTTATAACTGATTGTGAACTTGATCCCCTTGCTTTGCTTGGAATCTGGGAAAATATTTAAAAATTGTTTCCCCATGTCTGTAGGTATGTGTGTGCAAACATGAACCAGTCTGAATGAAGTGAAAAACTCTGTAGGTCATTTGGTAACAGTTTATCTATAGCTGCTTACGAGGAAGTTGTAAACACTAGTGCTATAATCATGTGATGAAAAGATATCACAAGGCAAATGAAATTGCTTATTTTGGAGTCCACATATTTAAATTGCTTGTCTATTTGGGTACGTTAACCTCTTCAACCTATTTATATTTAGTGGGGCAGTAACATTTCATGTGCATATGGTCTCTTTCAGTATCAAAAGGAAATTGATGGTGAAGGTTGGGCTTGATTGTCAGTATTCCCCTACTACTAATAGGCAGAATACAACTTGGGAAATGTAGCTGAACAGTCCATCAAAAAGATGACTTCTACTAACCCTCTTTTTCTATATTTTTATATTCTTTTTTTTCCTCATTGGCTCCCTCTACCTAGCATCCAACCCCCACAGGCCTTCAACACATTATTGTCTGTGCCCATGGGTTATGAATATCCATATATAAAGAGGTAATATGCATATTAGGCCAGGACGCCATAACGGTCACGACCAGCTCAGAAGGAGGCTGCATCACAACGGCTCAGGAGGAGCTGCATGCGCAGATGGGCGGGAGGGGACTGCGTGATGCCCCTACCCCAGCAGACACACCATGGGTTGGGGCGTGCTCTGAGCGGCCATGGTACGGCTCACAGCATACCCCCAGTGGGTGGCAGTGGCGGCCAGAGTGAAGCAGCCTAGGTCCCGGTGGGTGGCGGCAGCAGCCAGAGTGAAGCAGCCCTGATCCAAGATGCCTAGCTGTGGCTGGAGCAAAGCAGCCCGGGACCAGGTGCCTGGCAGTGGCAGGAGCAAAGCAGCCCGGATCCCGGTGGGTGGCGGCGGCGGCTGGAGCGAAGCAGCCTTGGTCCCGGGTGCCTGGCAGCAGCTGGAGCGAAGCAGCCCAGGTCCTGGATTCTGGAGTGAAGCCATTGCCGGCAGCCAGGGGAAGGAAGGCCTATTCTTGCACAAATCTTTGTGCATTAGGCCTCTAGTATTCATATAAATTCTCTGGTTAATCTCTTCTCCACCAACCGCAACCACCACCATTCCTCTGATATTCCTCAGTCTGTTCCATGCTTCT
This sequence comes from Cnephaeus nilssonii, assembly GCF_951640355.1. Taxonomy (NCBI): domain Eukaryota; kingdom Metazoa; phylum Chordata; class Mammalia; order Chiroptera; family Vespertilionidae; genus Cnephaeus; species Cnephaeus nilssonii. The sequence goes on from NC_137071.1 coordinate 27,521,075, forward strand.
ATGTCTCTGGATCTATTTTGTTCATCAGTTTATTTTATTCATTAGATTCCACACATGATTGAGATCATGTGATACTTGTCTTTCTCTGATTGGCTTACTTTGTTTAGCATAATACCCTTCAGGTCCCTCCATGTTGTCTCAAAGGATAAGAGATCCTTTTTTTTTTACAGCTGCATATTATTGCACTAGAGGCCCGTTGCATGAAATTCATGCAAGAGTAGGGTCCTTAGACCTAGCCAGCAATCAGGGCCTTCCTTCCCCCAGCTGCTGGCTGCCGGCCAGAGCCTTCCTTTGTTCTGTGCCACCCCCTGCTAGTCAGCGCACATCATAGCGAGTGGTTGAACTCCCAGTTGGTCAAACTCCCAAGGGGACAATTTGCATATTAGCCTTTTATTATATAGGATAGTATAAATGTACCACAGCTGTTTATTCACTCATCTACTGATGGGCACTTGTGTGGTTTTCAGATCTTAGCTATTGCAAATAATGCTGCCATGAACACAGGGGTGCATACATTCTTTCTGATTGGTATTTTGGGTTTCTTAGAATATATTCCTAGAAGTGGGATCACTAGGTCAAATGGGAGTTCCATTTTTAATTTTTTTATGAAACTGAATACTGTTTTCCATAGTGTTCTTACCAGTGTGCATTCCCACCAGCAGTGCACTAGGGTTCCCTTTTTTACCACAGCCTCACCAGCACTTATAATTTTTTTATCTTTTAAAAATCTTTATTGTTGGAAGTATTACATAGATTCTTCTCCCTCCCCCCCATTAACCTCTTCCAGCCTGCTCCCATCCCCCCGCCCCTTAGGCCTCACCACCCCATTGTCTGTGCCCATGGGTTATGCATATATGTATACAAGTTCATTGGTTGGTCTCTTCACACCTACCCTCCCCTGCCTTCCCTCTGAGGTTCAACAGTCTGTTCATGCTTCTATGTCTTTGGGTCTATTTTTGCTCATCAGTTTATTTGGTTCATTAGATTTCACATATGAGTGAGATCATGTGATACTTATTTTTCTCTGACTGGCTTAATCCGCTTAGCATAATACTCTGATTTGTTGATGGTAGCCATTCTGACAGGTGTGAGGTAATACCTCATTGTTGTTTTAATTTGCATATGTCTCTTGGCCATCTGTATATCCACTTGGAAGAAGTATCTGTTTAGGTACTTTGCCCATTTTTTAATTGGATTGTTTGTCTTCCTTTTGTTTAGTTGTATGAGTTCATTATATATTTTGTATATTCACCCTTTATTAGATGTATCATTGCAAATATGTTCTTCTAAGATGTATCATTGCAAATATGTTCTTCCATACAGTGGGCTCCCTTTTCATTTTGTTGACAGTTTCTTTTGCTGTGCATTTTGATATAGTCTCATTTGATTTTTTTGTTTGTTTTTTTCTCTTATCCTAGGTGATGTATCTTTGAAAATTCTGCTACATGAGATGTCTTATATTTTGCTACCTACGCTTTCTTCTAGGACTTTTATGATTTCACAACTGACATTTACACCTTTAAACTATTTTGAGTTTATTCTTGTGTATGATGTAAGTTGATGGTCTCGTTTAATTTTTTTGCATGTACCTGTCCAGTTTTCCCAACACCATTCATTGAAGAGACTGTCTTAACTCCATTGTATGCTCTTGCCTCCTTTGCCAAATATTAATTGAGCGTAATGGCTTGGGTAGTTTTCTAGGTTCTCTGTTCTATTCCATTGATCTATATGCCTGTTCTTGTGCCAGTATCAGACTCTTTTGATTATATTGACTTTGTAGTAGGATTTGGTATCTGGTATTGTGATCCCTCCAACTTTGTATTTTTCTAAATATTGCTGTGGCTATTTGGGGTCTTTTTTGGTTCCATATATATTTTTGGAGTGTTCTACATCTTTGAAGTATGCCATTGATATTTTAATAGGGATTGCATTGAATCTATAGATTGCTTTGGGAAGTAGGGACATTTTAATGATGTTAATTCTACCAGTCCATGAACATGATATATTCCTCCACTTGTTTATATCTTCCTCTATCTCTTCTTTTCCATGCCCTTTAGTTTTCCAAGTATAAGTCTTTTATCTCCTTGGTTAAATTTATTCCTAAGTATTTTAATTTCTTTTATTGCAGTGGTAAATGGGGTTTTGTGTTTTTTTTAGTTTCTCTTTCTGAGAGTTCATTATTGGTGTACAAAAATGCCATCAATTTCTGGGTGTTAATTTTATATTCTGCTACGTTACCAAATTCATTTATTAAATCTAGTAGTTTTTTGGTGGAGTCTTTATGTTTTTCTATTTATAATATCATGACATTGGCAAATAATGACAGTTTTACTTTCTCCTTTCCAATTTGGAAAAGAAAAGGAAGAAGAGAAGAAAAAGAGTTGATGTGGCATTTGTCTCAGCAGAGTTTAGTGCCCCATTGGAGCTCCTTTTGGATACTGCTCTTCTGATGACTGAGACTGATTGTTCTGTCTGCCAATTCTGGGCTTTCCATGAAGTACTAAGGTGCTAGCCAGATGTCAATCTTAATTACTCAAAAGTGTGTTTCTGAACGGGTTTTAGGGAGAGGAGGTGCTTTTCAGATTTCAGGGAATGCAGTTGGTGTGTTTCCCTGCCCCAGAGCTATGCCTCTGCAAGTGGCCTTAAATATTACTCTGCCCTCTATGGGCAGAGATCCTTGTATGCAGTCCAGAGGATCAGATGGAAACCTGGAGTTTCTATCAGCTCTCTGGTGTGGAGCAAGTGCCAGTCGTGGAATTTGATGATCCAATTCCCAGCTTCCTCTAATCTGCTATTTATTCACTAGAGGCCCGGTGCATGAAATTCGTGCATGGGGGGGGGTGTCCCTCAGCCCAGCCTGCACCCTCTCCAATCTGGGACCCCTTGAGGGATGTCCAACCACCCGTTTAGGCCCAATTCAGGTGGGATCGGGCCAAAACGGGTGGTCGTACATCCCTCTCACAATCCAGGACTGCTGGCTCCCAACCACTCACCTGCCTCTGCCTGATTGCCCCTAACCTCTTCTGCCTGCCAGCCTGATCACCCCCTAACCACTCCCCTGCCAGCCTGATTGATGCCTAACTGCTCCCAGCTGGCCTGGTGCCCCTAACTGCCCTCCCCTGCTGGCCTGGTCACCCCTAACTGCCCTCCCTTTCCAGTGTGGTCGCCCCTAACTGTCCTCCCCTGCAGGCCTGGTCGCCCACAACTGCACTCCCCTGCTGACCCTATCGCCCCTAACTGCCCTCCCCTGTGGGCCTGGTCACCCTAAATGCCCTCCCTTGCCAGCCTGGTCGCCCCTAACTGCCCTCCTCTGCCTGCCTGGTCGCCCCCAACTGCCCTCCCCTGCAAGCATGGTGCCCCCAACTGCTCTCCTCTGCTGGCCTGGTCACCCCCAACTGCCCTCCCTTGCCAGCCTGGTCACACCTAACTGCCCTCCCCTGCAGGCCTGGGTCCCCCCAAACTGCCCTCCCGTGCTGGCTTGGTCTCCCCCAACTACGCTCATCACCCCTAACTGCCCACAACTGCCCATCCCCTGCAGGCCATCTTGTGGTGGCCATCTTGTGTCCACATGGGCAGCCATCTTTGACCACATGTGGGCGGCCATCTTATGTCTTGGAGTGACGGTCAACTTGCGTATTTCTCTTTTATTAGATAGGATTCCAATGTGTTTTTTATTTCTGCTGTGTTACTTGTCATTTCTGACTCGTCATTTCTTATAGTTTCTATCTCTTTTCTCATGCTGTTGAGCATCCTTGTAATCATTATTCTGAGCTCTATATCTGCTAATTTGCTTATCTCCATTTCATTTAACTCTTCTTCTGGAGAATTCTCTTGTTCTTTCTTTTGCGGCTTGTTAGTTTTTTTTCTCCTTTTTTTTTGGCTGCCTATTTGAGTTTACTAGTATTTCTATGTATTATGTAGATGTGCTATGATTTCCAGTTTTTTTGGAGGGTCTCTGGTGCAGGTCAGTGTCAGATGCTGTTTGTGACTGGCCCTTAGTACCCTGTTTGGAGCTATCAGTGATCCACAGCTTGTGGCTCTTGATGCTGGGGCTGGGAGCATTAGAAAGAGACCAAGATGCACATTTAGGTGTGCTTCTCTTAGCCTTAGGTCCAGAAGCAGATCAGGTGAAGACTCAAAGCAACCAGAGATCTCTTTCTGCAAGCTTATTGTTATTTTCAGTCTTGTAATGAGCCTTAGGCAGTAGACCACAGCAAGGCATAAACTCCACAAGGTGGGGCAAGAGGTTTTCTAATTGGTGGGGCAATTGCATCTCCCCCTCACCAGGCAAAAGCTGTCTTGTTAAACTTCTACCTGAGAAAGATGTCCTCTGCAATATGGGTGAATGACAGCATAGGAAACCAGGTGGTTGCCCTCCAGACTCTATTTATAGAGCCACCAAACCTGGATTCTCCTCACACAGCTGTCATCCACTCTGTCCTCCCTCTGCTGGAGCCCAAGGTCAGTAGCTGCCCACAAAATTTTGTGCATTGGCCCTTTAAGAGGGTGCCTACATTTCCAGCCCTCTCTCCCTGGCAGTCAGATACCCCACTGCCTTTCACAGCCAGATGATATGTGGGCACCTTTCTCAGTTCTGGTGCTCTGGGCTGGGGAGCCCAGCTTAGGGGTTAAACCCCAGAGTTCTTAGTAGGAACTCCCCACAGCTGAGATATCCCTCTGGAACTTCAGCTGCTGTGGGAGCCCAGCTAGCCCTTTAGCGCCTCTGCACTTCCTACCAGTCTCTATGTGGTCTCCATTTTCCATCCTTGGTCATCAGGGTTCTCTCCAGCTATTCTTCAGTTTGTTATTCAGGATAGTTTTTCTGTATTTTAGTTGTAATTCCAGTTTGGGCCTGGGAGAGTGTCAGTGTAGCTTCCATCTTGAAGTCCGACTTAATCCACCACCATCTTGAAGTCCGACAAGAGCATTTTAAAAACTCTCTTTTTTCTCCTTTTCGGGTCTCTCTGCTCTCTCTTGTCACACTGCCTGTCAAACTTGTATTGACATAGATGGACTGGAGAAGCTGCTTCTTGAAAGTAATTGTCGACTTCAGAAACGTTCAAAGATGTAGAAAATTTTTTAAGAGTTTGAGCCAAACTAACAACATATGCCTGGGAGCATGATCTCAAATTCCCCTCTAACCCTTTTTAGTATGTATCAAGTGCATTGTCTCAAATAATAGTTAATACATATTGTTCCATAATTTTATAGGTGACTGGTGAACAAAATTAGCAAAAAGGTAGAATATCTTATAGCTGGTGTCCTGGGCAAAATTTGCAGTTTTCAAGCACATGAAATTTACCTTTCATGTTCCAGTGTTCCATTTCTTGTATTATTCTAAATTTCTAAATGGAAAAAAACCTTAATTTCCTTTTTGTTCTATACCAGAAGAAATTATTACCTAACCTCATCTACCCTAATTAACCATTCCACTAAAATGATAGAATTTAGACAGACAGTAGGAATATTGTGTCATAATTAAAGAATACCAATTTTTCTACTATAAATTTATATTTTTATTTAATCTGATTATGAAATATTTTGACGATATATGAGAAACTACAGACAGTAACATAAAGACTACCATGTAGCCAATCACAGTTTTGTCAGACCTTAACATTTCATTTTTCCATATTTGCGCTCTCTCCATATATATATTTAAATTTAACTTCATTGATGAAAGTATTACAGATGTCCCCTTTTTTCCCCATTGAACCCCTACACTCTGTACCCACCACTCCCAGGCCTTCACCGCACTATTATCTGTGTCCATAGGTTCATTAGTTAATCTCTTCCCGCCCCATTCCCTCTGTAATTCATAAGTCTGTTCCAAGAAACTGAGTATTTAAAACCTTCAGTGTAACTTCACTCTCTCCCTTTCCACCGATAACTACTATACTAAATTTAGTGTTTATAATTCCCCTCAGTGTTTGTGTACTTTTACTACATATATGTATACATAAACGATATATAACATTTTGCATATACAATTTTGAAACTTTTAAATAAATTATATTACTCTAGAACAGTGATTTTTCAACATCTGTGCTGCACAAATTTTAATTTATTTTTCTTACAGTTTTTTTAATGTTTCTTTCAGAAAGTTATTTAATTTATTTATTTTAAAATTTATTGGGGTGACATTGGTCAACATGATCATATAGATTTCAGGTGTGCGTTTCTATGTTACAATATCTGTATATTGAACCATGTGCCCACCACCCAAAGTCAAATCTTCTCCTGTCACCATATATTAGGAACCCCTTCTTCCCCAACCCCCTTCCCTCTGGCAACCATCACACTGCTGTTTGTATTCATGAGTTTCAGTTTTATATCCCACATATGAGTGAAATCATATGGTTCTTAGCTTTTTCTGACTGAATTATTGCATTTAGCATAATAGTTCTCAAGGTGCATCCATGTTGTTGCAAGTGGCGCTATTTTATCCTTTCTTATGGATGAGTAGTATTCCATTGTGTGTATGTACCACATCTTCTTTATCTACTTCTCTATCGCAGGACACTTTGGTTGCTTCCATATCTTGGCCACCATGAATAATTGACTTGGCTGCAATGAACATAATGTTGCATATATCTTTACTAATACATGATTTTGAATTTTTCATGTTATATACCAAAGAGAGGGATTGCTGGGTCCTATGGTAGCTCTATTCTCAATCTTTTGAGGATTCAGATTGCTTTCCATAGTGGTTGTACCAGTCTACATTCCCACCAACAGTGAATGAGGGTTCCCTTTTTTGAATAACCTCTCTAACACTTGTTATTGCTTACCTTGTAGATAATGGTCATTCTAACAGGTGTTAGGTGGTATATCATTGTAGTTTTGATTTGCATTTCCCTAATAGCCAGTGAGGTTGAACATCTTTTCATATATCTATTGGCTGTTGGTTTGTCTTGTTGGGTGAGGTGTATTTTCAGGTGCTGCCCACTTTTTGATTGTTTGGTATTGTTTGTTGGGTGTTGATTTTTATGATTTCTTTGGAAATTAAACTTTTTGTGGGAGCTACTGTTTGCAAATATTATCTCCCATCTGGTTGGCTGCCTCTTTGTTCTGTTGTCAGTTTCTTGTGCTGTGCAGAAGCTTTTTAGTTTGATATAGTCCCATTCATTTACTTTTGCCTTTACTTCCCTTGCCTTTGGGGTCAAGTTCATAAAATGTTCTCTTTTACCAAGGTCCATAAGTTTGGTACCTATATTTTCTTCTATGTAACTTATTATTTTGGGTCTTATATGTAGGTCTTTGATCCATTTTGAACTAATTTTTGCATATGGGGACAAACTGTAATCCAGTTTCATTTGTTTACATGTGACTTTCAAATTTTTCTAGCACCATTTACTGAAGAGAATATCTTTACTCCATGGTGTGTTTCTGGCTCCTTTGTTGAAATTATCTGTCCATATACATGTGGTTTTATAGCTGGGCTTTCTATTTTGTTCCATGGATCTGTGTTTCTTGTTTCTCTGCCAGTACCATGCTGTTTGATTACCATAGTTCTGTAGTATAATTTGAAGTCAGGTAGTGTGATCCCTCCAGCTTTGTTACTTTTTCTTAGGATTGTTTTGCTATTCAGATTCTTTTGGGGTTCCATTCAAATCTGATGATTTCTTGTTCTATTTCTTTTAAAAATGAGATTAGGAATTTTTTAGGGATTGCATTAAATCTATATATTGCTTTGGGTAATATGGCCACTTTAACTATGTTGATTCTTCCAATCCATGAACACAGAATATTTTTCCATTTTGTTGTGTCTTTTTCAATCTCTTTTAATAATATTTTGTAATTTTCAGTTTATAGGTCTTTTGTGTTCTTTATTAAGTTTATTCCTATGTATTTTATTCTTTTGGTTGCAATTGCAAGAGGAATTTTGGTTTATCTGTCTAGAGCTGTCATTGGAGTATTAAGGTCCCCAACTTTGTGTTTTGCTGTTTCTTCCTTTAATTCTCTGATTAGTAGTTTTATATATTTCAGTGCTCCCTGGTTAGGTGCATATATATTAAGAATTGTTATGTTTATGTAGTGCCCCCTGTGTCATTATAATGTATCCATCTTTGCCTCATGTTATCATTGTTATCTTGAAATCTATTTTGTCAGATATAAGTATGGCTACACCTGCTATTTTGTGGATTTTATTTGCTTGGAGGGTCATTTTCTACCCTTTTACTTTGAATGTACCTTTGTCTTTGCAGCTTAGATGTGTTTCTTGTAGGTAGCATATGTTTGGGTTAGTTTTGTTGATCCACTCTTGTTACTATGTGCCTCTTTATTGGTGAATTCAGACCATTTACATTTAGGGTAATTATTAATGTATAAGAATTTCCTAAAGCTATTGTATCTTTGTTTACTGGTAGCTCTGTATCTTCATTGGTTATTTTCCTTTGTGTATCTGTATGTTGTTCTTATTTTTTGGTATTGTATACTTCTATCCTCTGTTTCCTCTTTTTTTAAAAATATATTCTATTGATTTTTTACAGAGAGGAAGGGAGAGGGATAGAGAGTTAGAAACACCGATGAGAGAGAGACATCAATCAGCTGCCTCCTGCACACCTCCTATTGGGGATGTGCCCGCAACCAAGGTACATGCCCTTGACCCAAATCGAACCTGGGACCTTTCAGTCCACAGGCCGACGCTCTATCCACTGAGCCAAACTAGTTAGGGCTGTTTCCTCTTTTTTTAAGCTATGTTTCTTGGTTTGTCAGTTTTTGTGTATGGTTACCATTAGGTTTATAAAAAATAAACTTGCATATATATACCGTAGCTTGTTTTCTTTTGAGTGCATCTGACCTTCATCCTCCTTTGTCAGTTCAGAACTTTACCCCCTCGCCTTTTATGTTTTTGTTGTCACAGATTATCCCTGTTTAGGCTCTAAGATTTTTGGTGATCTTACTCTTAGTGTTGTGACCTTATATTCTCTGTTTTGGGTAGAATAACTCCCTTGAGTATTTCCTACAATGGAGGTTTTCTGTTGAAAAAGTACCTCAGCTTTTGCATGTTTGGGGACATGTTTATTTCTCCTTCATATTTGAAGGATGATTTTGGTGATTATATTATCCATGGCTGGTAATTTCTCTCTTTCAGATGTTTGAATATTTGGTTCTACTTTCTTCTGGCTTGTAGAATTTCTGGTGAGAAGTCAGATGAAATTCTGATGGTTTTCCTTTGTAGGTCATTTCCTTCTTTTCCCAGGCTGCTTTGAGAATTTTTTCTTTGTCATTCATTTTTGACAGTTTTTATACAAAGTGCCTTAGAGAGGGCCTCTTTGGATGGAGGTAACTAGGTTTTCTGTTTGCTTCTTGGATTTGAGGGTCTAGTTCAGTGATGGGCAACCTTTTGAGCTTGGTGTGTCAAACTTCGCCAAAAAACTGAGCATAACTCGGGTAGTGTGTCACTTTGAGGAAAAAACTAACTCCAAGACTCTAGTCGCAAATGTTTCATCCTCTGGAGCAGCAAATGTTTCATCCTCGGCATGCGGCCGCCTCAGCGGCCGCGTGTCAGAAATGGCTACGCGTGTCATAGGTTCGCCATCACTGGTCTAGTTCTTTCCATAGGTTTGGGAAATTCTTAACCCTTATTTGTTTGAATAAACTCTCTGTTCCTTGCTCTCTCTCTTTGCCTATTATTCTATTACTAGAGGCCCGGTGCATGAATTCGTGCACCAGTGGGGTCCCTTGGCCTGGCCTGTGGGATCGGGCCAAAAGCAGCTCTCCTACATCTCCCTAGGGGTCCTGAATTGCGAGAGGGCTCAGGCCAAGCTGAAGGACTCCACTGGTGCATGACCAGGGCCAGGAGGGACACGGGAGGTTGGCCAGCTGGGAAGGGACCGCAGGAGGACTCCAGGGCATGTCTGGCCCATCTCACTCAGTCCCAATCGGCCAGACCCCAGCAGCAATCTAACCTACTGGTTGGAGCATCTGCACCCTGGTGGTCAGTGCACGTCATAGCAAGCAGTTGAACGGCCTTAGCATATCATTAGCATATTACACTTTGATTGGTTGAACAGCTGGCCGGACAACCAGACACTTAGCATATTAGGCTTTTATTATATGGAATTTCTTTTTCTGATGGGGTCAGATAGTTCTTGTAGAGTTCTTTCATTTTTCTTTATGTTCAGGTCTCTTTCCCTCTGTATCATTTCTAGATTCCTATCTTTGATATCACTAATTCTTTCCTCCATCTGATTGGCTGTTTTCTATGCTCAGTATTTCACTCTTAATTTTCTTAATTGCATGTTTCATTTCCAGGATTTCCATTTGGTTCTTTTTTAAAGTTTCAATCTCTTTAGTATAGTACTCATTTTGTTCATTGATTTGTTTTCTGAGTGCATTGAATTGCCTGTCTGCATTTTCTCACATCTCATTGAGTATTTTCAGAACTCAAACCTTGAAATCTCTGTTATCTATATCACATATTTCCATGTGTCCCAGACTGCTTTCTGGTGATTTTTCATTTTCTTTCTGATCATCCTCGTTATCATGGTTATTCGTGATAGTTGATGTTCTTTGCCTATGTATTTATATTCATCCATATTAATGACAGCAGCTTCCTCTGAAGAGGTCTTTCTACTATTTTCCAGTAGATGGCGCTAAATCACAAGATTTTTTTTTATTTATTTATTTAATTTTTTTTACAGCTGTGCTATCCCAGTCTTGACCTCCATGGCTTTTGTAAGACAGTACAGCTGAGCTTCTGGGGGGTTATTTTGCCCTCATTGTAATGGTGATCCCTAACCTCCATGGGGTCCCACTCCAAGCACTCCAACTGAGTATCAGTCACAGAGGGAAACAGCAGTTCTACTGCAGTAGCTCTTGGTTTACAGGTAATATGTTCCACGACCCAACTCCAGGAGCAATGGAAGGAGAGTTTTGGGAGTCCACACACCAGCAGGGCTCTTTGGTTCCATTTCTTTGTCTGAAACAACACCACCAGGCCTAACAGCAGAGTACTGCAAGGCAGAACCTCATGCTGTGTCAGGTATATGCTGGCTTAGTCACTATTCACTCTGCTCGCCCTGCTGGACTGCCCTCTGCAGTTCTCTGTTCCTCCCATTCGAATGAAACACCTGCTACCTCTGGCTTCCTCCCCTCTCCAGGCTTAGCCTTAAGCTCCTGGCTGCAGGGCTGTATCTGTGCGGTCTGCACTTTCCTCCCTTCTCATCTCCCCCTATATTCCCAGTTGCCCACCTTTAGATGTTTCAGTGTGTGGGTTTCTTAGGCATGCTTCTGTATTGAACAAGGAATTCTTTTTTGAATTCTAGCTGGTTAACTTGTTTTCATGTTTTCATTCCTCTGATGGCATTCAAGAATTTTTCAAACATGCGATAACCTATTTAATCAAGGGCACTGTCCTCTTTTCCCTTAGATTGTCAAACAAAAAAATGACAACACCCAATAGTCATCCAGTGTGAATGAATCAAAATTATACCTATTTTGGTCAGATTGGCAAAAAAATATGTTTTTTGGTGTGTCACAGGATTACAGTAATTAGTTTATGTGTGCCATGAAATGGAAAAGGTTGAAAATTGCTACCCTGGACATATTCTTCTCCAGCTTGCTTTACCATTCTTTTTTTTTTTTTTTTATGATTTTGCCATTTATTCAGGTTGATAGATTGGACTGTAATTCATTCATTTAAATTGCTTACAGCATTCCATTGTACAATGTGAGATGTTAAATCAACTGTAGTTATGGGGTGCAGTTGCAAAAAATCTTCCCTCACTTCTGACACCAACTGCAAGTATGGGGAATTCCCCAAAACCCTCTCAGGTTCAATAGTTCATTAGAAGAACTCCAAGGACTCACTAAAGGCTGTTACACTTACAGTTATGCTTTATTACAGGGAATGGGTATTGATTGAAAACAGTCAAGGCAACAAGTGCATTGATGGAGTATAGGGGTGTTCTAGAAGTGGAGATTCCAGTTTTTCTCTCCCCTTGTACTCAGGACAGTGTTACCCTTCTGGTATTGATATATAATGGTATGCACAGAGCATGGCCAACTAGCGATGTTCGCCTGAGGTTCAGTGTTCAGAGTTTTTATTTGAGTTCCATCACTCAGGCATGACTGATGGCCCATGGGGTTGATCTCAGTCTCCATCTTCACTGGAAATTGACTGATGATACCACATGACCCAAAGCCTCCAACATAAATCACACTATTAGTTTTTCTGGCATGGCGAGACCCCATCCTAAGACTGTTTAGTGTGGTCATTTTGTTAGACTGTCTGATGATCCAAGGCACTCCTTTCAGACTTGGCATTTCTAGGACTTAGAGTTGACTTTCCAGAAGCTGAGGACTAATGCAAGACCTCTTTGTGGACCAGGTTAAATTCTTTATTACACATATGAACATAGCACATTTTATTTTGCCCACTTTCCTGTTGATGGATAGTTGTTTCATGTGAGAGAAATAAATATATATATATTTAATTAACAGATGCTTATGTAATTCTTATTTTGTGCCAGGCACTGTTTATCTTGTTTATAAATATTAACTGATTTAATCCACCAAAGAATCTTCTATGAGGTAAATGCTATCATTCTCATCTTACAGATGAGAAAATAGGCTGCAGAGAGGCTAAATACCTTGTTAAAAGTTAAACAGCCAGTAGATGGAACACCTCGGAATATGAACTCAAGCAGTCAGAATCTTTCCTCATAAAAACTATACTATGCTGTCTAAAAGCAATGTAGCAACAAATATTTTTATACCATCTTCTGGTATGCTAAGTGTCCAGTCGACCAGTCGGCCATTCAATCAATGCAGAATATGCTAATGATATGCTAAGGCCACTCAACTGCTCAATATGACATGCACTGACCACCCGGGGGCAGTTGACCAGTCGCTATGACATGCACTGACCACCAGGGGGCAGACACTCTGACCGGAAGGTTAGCTTTCTGCTGGAGTCCGGCCAATCAGTACTGAGCGAGACGGCCAATTAGTACTGAGCGAGACGGGCTGGACACGCCCTGGAGCCCCCCCACAGTCCCTCCCCAGCTGGCCAACCTCCCACATCTCTCCCCGGTCCCTATTGTGCACCAGTGGGGTCCCTTTGCCTGGCCTGCAACCTCTCGCAATCTGGGACCCCTCAGGGGATGTCAGAGAGCCTGTTTTGGCCCAATTCCACAGGGGGGCACCACTCAGCCAGAAGCCAGGCTCATGGCTGGTGAGCACAGTGGCGGTGGTAGGAGCCTCTCCAGCTTCTGGGACAGTGCTAAGGATGTCCTACTGCTGCCGTCAGTCAGACATCCCCCGAGGGTTCCCGGACTGTGAGAGGGTGCAGGCTGGACTTAGGGACCCCAAAGTGCACGACTATCGTGCACCCGGCCTCTAGTATATGTATAATAGGTTTTTTAATAGTTATCCCTCTCAGTAGAATTGCTGCACTGTAGATGTGTACATCTTCAAATTTACTTGATACTGCCAAATTGTTGTTCAAACTGATATTTAAAAAAACTATTTTTAAGATATTTGCACATATCATTCCTAGTCTGTGGCTTTTCTTTTCACTTTCTTTGTTGTCCAGATGTTTATAACTTTATAGTATTCCATTTTCTCAAAAATTTTCCCTAAAAAGTACCCTTTTATTTATTTATTTATTTATTTATTTACTTATTTACTTATTTACTTATTTACTTATTTATTTATTTTACCATTTGACATTTTATTTTATTCTTTTCCTTTTTAAAATCTTTATTGTTGATAGTATTACATGTCCCTTTCTTCCCCCATTAACCCCTTGTGGCCTTCACCCACCCCCACCCCAGTTCTTCACTACACTATTGTCTGTGTCCATGGGTTATGCATATATGCATACAAGTTCTTTGGTTGATCTCTTCCCACTCATCCACCCACCCCTGCCTTCCCTCTGAGATTCGACAGTCTGTTCCTTGCTTGTATGTCTTTGTATCTCTTTTATTCATCAGTTTATTTTGTTCATTAGATTTCCACATATGAGTGAGATCATGTGATACTTGTCTTTCTCTCACTGGCTTATTACTCCTAGCATAACACTCTCCAGGTCCCTCCATGCTGTCACAAAGGGTAAGAGATCCTTCTTTTTTACTGCTGCATAGCATTCCATGGTATAAATGAGTGTTTTTATTATAGTTGATTTCTAATTTCATTCCATTGTGATCTGAGAAGATACGTCATATGATTTTAATCTTCTTGAACGTGTAAAGACTTGTGTTGTGTTCTAACATGTGTTCTATCTTTGAGAATGACTCATGTGAACTTGAGAAGAATGTATATTCTGCAGTTTTGAGCTGAAATGTTCTATAAATGTCAATTAAATCCATCTGATTCAGTGTGTCATTTAGAGTCACTGTTTCCTTGTTGATTTTTTTATCTGGAAGAGCTATCCAATGAAGTCATTGGGGTGTTAAAGTTCCATACTATGACTGTACTGCTGTCGATCTCTCCCTTAAAGTCCTCCAGAAGTTTTTTTTTGTTTGTTTGTTTTTAATGTATTTAGGTGCTCCTATATTTGGTGCATATATGTTTACCAGGGTTTTATCCTCTTGTTGGATTTATCCCTTTAGTATTATGTAGTGACCTTTATTGTCTCTTGTGATGGTCTTCATTTTGAAGTCTATTTTGTCAGATATGAATATTGCTATGCCAGCTTTTTGTTTGTTTCCATTTGCATGGAATTTTTTCCCCCATCCCTTCACTCTCATTCTGTGTGAGTCTTTTGTTCTGAGGTGGGTCTCTTTAGACAGCATATATTTGGGTCATGTTTTCATATTCATTCAGCCACTCCACATCTTTTGGTTGGAGCATTTCATCTATTTACATTTAAGATTATTATTGATAGGTGCTTATTTATTGCTATTTTAATTCTTTATGCCTATGTTTCTCTCTCTGTATATATATATATATATATATATATATATATATATATATATATATATATATTTCTTCTTCTGATAGCACTAACTTTAGCATTTCTTGCAGTGCTGGTTTGGTGGTGATTAATTCCTTTAGCCTTTTTTTAATTGTTGTTGTTCTGGGACACTCTTTATTTCACCATCTACTTTGAATGATGGCTTTCCTGAATATAGTAGTAATCTTGGTTTCAGATCCTTGCTTTTCATTACTTTGAATACTCCATGCCATTCCCTTCTGGCCTGTTGAGTTCCTGATGAGAAATCAGCTGACAGCCTTATGGGAGCTCCTTTCCAGGTAACAGGTTTCTTTTCTCTTGTTTCCTTTAAGATTCTCTCTTTGTCTTTAATTTTTGACATTTTAATTATGATGTGTCTGGGCATGGGCCTGTTTGGGTTCTTCTTGCTTGGGACTCTCTGTGCCTCCTGAACTTGTGTGACTTTTTTTTTCACCAGGTCAGGGAAGTTTTCTGGCATTATTTTTTTTCAAACATGTTCTCTATCCCTTGCTCATTTTCTTACCCTTATGGCACCTATTATGAGAATATTGTTACATTGCATGTTATCCCACAGTTCCCTTAAGCTGTCTTCCTACTTTTTAATTGTTTTTCTTTTTAGTTCTCTCATTGAGTGAGTTTTTTTCATACCCTGTCTTCTAATTCACTGATCTGAGCCTCATTTTCCCCTAATCTGCTCTGTATTCCTTCCACTGTGTTCTTTATTAGTGCTATATAATTCTTCATAGTTACTATATCTTTTCTCATGCTGTTGGTCATCCTTGCCATCATTATTCTGAACTCTATGTTTGATAAATTTCTTATCTCTATATCATTTAGCTCTTCTGGAGAATTCTCTTGTTCTTTCATTTAGAGCTTGTTTTTTTGTCTTCCTATTTTGGCTGCCTGTTTGGGTTTTTGTCTATGTATTAGGTAAATCTACTACGACTCCCAATCTCTAGTCCAGGACAACATCAGATGCTGTTTATGACTGGCCCCGAGTACCCTGTTTGAAGGTATCAGCAATCCACATCTTGTAGCTCCTTCTACTGGGGCTGAGTGCCTTTGGAAAGAACCAAGATGTTCACCAAGGTCTTCTTTTCGGAGCCCCAGCCCCGAATTAGATCAGCCAGAGACTCATAGCCTCCAGAGACCCATCTGTACCTTCAGTCTGATTGTTATTCAGTCTTGAATAGCCTCTGGCTATGGACCATAGGCTAGGAGCAGAAGTTTTTCCAACAGGATGGAGCAATAACTTCTCCCTGAGGCTGATTGTTATCCTCAGTCTTTTAAAGGAAATGCCAGGCAAAAGCCACCTGGATAGTAAAGGTCCGTTGGAGAAAGATGTTTTTCTAACATATGAGGGAATGACTCAGGACAGGAAACCGGGGTGTCTGCCTTCCAAGTTCTAACCCTAGCACCCCCAACCCTGGCTTCTGCTCACACTGCTCCAGTCCACTCTGCCCTTCCTTTGCCCTCCCTTTACCCTCCTTTTGAAAAGCCCAAGGTGAGTAGCTGCACATGAAATTTTGTGCATTGGCCTTTAAGAGACTGCCTGCATTTCGAGTCATCTCTCCCTGGCACACAGCACCCCTGTTGCTTTTCACAGCCAGATGTTCTGAGGGCAACTCTCTCAGTCCTGGTGCTCTGGGCTTGGAGCCCAGCTTGGGGTTGAGAACCAAGAGTTCTTAGTGGTAACCCCCCACAGCTGAGATAGCCCTCTGGAACTTCAGCTGCTGCCTGTGGGAACCAGGCCAGCCCTTGTGCACCTCTGCACTTCCTACCAGTATCTATGTGGTCTCCACTTTCCGTCATTGGTTATAGTGGTTCTGTCCAGCTAGTATTCAATTGATTATTCAGGATAGTTTTTCTGTATTTTAGTTGTAATTCTAGTTTGGGCCTAGGAGCATGTCACTGTAGCTTTCACTTACTCTGCCACCATTGTGGAATCTGGGCCATTTTTCTTCCTTTTTTTAATGATTTTTATTTTTGTATCTTTTTAAAGAAATATTTCCCTTGAGCCCCAAAATATATCCACCTATATTTTTTCTAGAAGTTTCCCCTTTTATATGTATGCCTTTCATATACCTGGATTTGATTCTGAACATGGTGTAAAGCAGGGATATAATTATATTGTCTCAAAACCAGTTTTCCAGTGGTCCATTCTTTCTCCACTGTTCTGCAATTGCACTGCTGTCATGAGCTTCTCTGACTTTGATCACCCTGCTTCCTTTTTTAGTACCTTTGTAATGGCATTGTTTCCACTGGGATAATCAGGTTAATTTCCCTTTCTCAAGAAAATTAATTTTCTACATTGCATCTACTGGGATAATGAGGTTAATTTCCTTTTCTCAAGATACTTAATTTGGTTTCTCTTGCTTTGTAAAGGAACATATCCACAGGTTTTAGAGATTAGAATGTGAACATCATTTGTGATGGCATTATTCAGCCTACCACAACCTTCTTTCCATTATTATTATGTTTTTAACTCATCCCTTTTAAAGATACTCATAGTCTCTGTCTGATAGTTCTACTATCTGAATACAGTTGTTGAGAGTCTAATCCTCCTGTTTTTCATGTCTGTTAATTCTCACTCAGGATAAGATATGTTTCTTCATCTGTTGTATAATTTTAGATTATAAACTCATCATAAGGGGACTCAATTTGTGGCAATCTCACTTGGCTGGGGTTGAGGTAATATTGCTTCCACCAAGACTCCAGGGGTACTACTGACCCAGAGCCACTTTTCATGCTATTTTATTTGTCAAGGTTTCATGGGTAATGTAGTAATGTAATTTCACACTCTCAACCTGTGTGACGGCAGACTACTGGTTATACATATAGAGGTATAATCTTCCTCCACCCATGGCTTTAGAGGAAACATTTTTTTGTTTTGTTTTCTCCCTCTTGTAGTAAGTAATTTTTCCCTAGATCACTCTTTTACTGAGGTGTAGTCCTTTAAGGATCCAGACATTATGAGAGAATATCTACTTTTCCATTTACCTGCCTTGTTTGAAACCCAAGACCTCTCCTTTCCCTTGGTGGGCATTAAAACACAAACCCTTATATTCATGAGATAGGTAACTCCTTAGAGTTTCTCCAGCATTAACTCATGTGCTTACTGCTCTAATTTCAGTTCTCAGTCTTCCCTGCTTATTTCCTCCTTAAGACTTCTCTGTCATCACTTCTGTTGCAGGGGGGATCTCATACATCACCTCTTGAGACTATTTGTAGCCTGTGTTTCTTAGGTAATTGGTAGCTAGTTGTGGGGCAGGGAAGGGGTAGGGTAATAGCTGAGCTTTCTTAGGGATACTTTTGGTTTGGTCACAATTCTAGGTTTCCACAATGTATTATTAGAAGTAGGACTTCGGTTGTGTCAGAATATTACTAATCTTACTTCTGAGATATTCTTAATACCATGATAAAGAAAATAACAAATTATCAAGGTCCTTTTTCTGTAAGACCAATTATTAAATGTAAGATACTTAAAAAATAATGCTACTTTAATTTTTAACTCAAGAATCCTAATTCTTATTTTCCTATTCTCTTCCTAGGATGTGTGCTGTATTTGGTGGAATATATTGTCTTCGCCATTCAGTGCAGTGCCTTGTTGTGGACAAAGAATCCAGAAAGTAAGAATGATATAAGTTACCTTCCTATATTTACACCCCAAGCACAGGTGAAAAATGCTAAAGTCAATTTTTAAAAAATGATTCTTCAAAGATCCTCCTTGGTGTTAATAACATATCAACCTTGATTAAAAGTAATTTGTGTTTAGATCCTCCAGAACAAGTAAAGTGAGTTCAGAATATAGAAACTAAATTAATTTCCTTGCAATATGACTATAGCTCCTGATCATCCAAGCTTGGAAGACAAATCATTTCAGCTGCCGGGGGTGGGTGATGAGTGATTTTAGTTTTCCTTGTGGCCTTACCTCCTCTAATTGATTTTCATCAGATGACAACAAAGCCCTCTGTTATTGCATTTTTAAAAATGAAGCTCACCTAAAGACTCATCAGATTAATCTCTGATGATAATGCATGTCACTCTAAAAGAAAAAAACTTTAATGAGTTTTTAGGTAGATTGTTGTCATAAACTATGCTGCCCTGTTATCTGAGGATAAAATCTTTTACAACCACATCAGGCCTGCAGGCTGGTTTAGGATTGAAATAAGAATATACCTGCTTTTTTATATATAAAGTGGAGGATCATTTATCTGTGCATTTTTATATTTAAATAACATTTTTTTCTGGGATTTATTATTTAGATACTAAGATATACTCTTGTCTGAATTACACTAAGTAAATAGTCTTCGATTATTATCTTTTACCTTAAAACTTACATGAGTCAATTGGATCAAATTTTAGGATCTGTTTAAATTTTCCTTTTTGTTATGTGTTCTTAAGAATCTACTGACATGTATCTTTTATATAACTGTTTTTATGGGTATATAAATAAATTGTTCTTCATTCCCATTTTGGATGCCTTTTATTTTTTCTCTTGCCTGATTGCTCTGGCTAGGACATCCAGTGCCATGTTGAATAACAATGGTGAGAATGGACATCCCTGTCTTGTTCCTGATCTTAGAGGAAAAGCTTTCAGTTTTTCACCATTGAGTATGGTATTAGCTGAGGATTTGTCATATACTGCCTTTATTATGTTGAGGTACTTTCCTTCTGTACCCATTTTATTGAGTGTTTTAATCATACTAGTAAATGGATGTTGTATCTTATCAAATTCTTTTTCTGCATCTATTGATATGGTCATATGATTTTTATCCTTTGTTTTGTTAATGTGTATTGCATTGATCGATTTGCGTGTACCATCCTTGTGCCTCTGCAGTGAACCCTACTTGATCATGATATATTATTTTTCAAAGTGTTGTTGTATTCAATTTAATAATATTTTGTTTAGGGTTTTTGCATCTGTATTCATTAGAGATATTGGTCTGCATTGTGTGTGTGTGTGTGTGTGTGTGTGTGTGTGTGTGTGTGTGTGTGTTATCCTTGCTGGGTTTTGGTATCAGGATTATGCTGGTCTCATAAAATGTTAGGAAGTACTGCCTCTTCTTCAATATTTTGGAAGAGTTTGAACGAAGAATAGGTATCAAATCTTTGACTGTTTGGTAGAATTCACTAGGGAAGCCCCCTGGTCCTTAAATTTTATTTAAAACTAGAGGCCCAGTGCATGATTGAATCATGCACGTGTAAGGTCTCCCCTACATGCTTTCGCTTTCTATCGCGGGGGAGCTGGGTGCCTGTCCGCTGGTGCACCAGCCCTTTCAGAAGCCTTTGGCGCAGCGGAGGCTTCTGAAAGGCCTGGTGCCGGAGCGGACAGGCACCCAGCTCCCCACTTTTGATGGTCCACGACGGGACGTGAGCTCGCTGCCCTAGAGGCCCCTTCTGTTCTGCAGCACAGCCATGGCCCAGACGCTGAGCTCGCGCCGCCACTGGCGATGCGAGCTCAGCGTCCTGCCGGCCCAATCGGCTACCCCGGCCACCCCGAGTCCCGCCCCCTGCGCCTCCCTCTGGCCTAATCGTGGGTGTAGCGGAGTGATGGTAATTTACATATTACCATTTTATTAGGTAGGATTTTATTTTTTGGGAAGTTTTTGATGATTGTTTTAATTTCTTCACTATTGATCTGTCTATGTAGGTTTTCCAGGTCTTCATGATTCAGTCTAAGAGGGTTATATATTTCTAGTAACTCATCCATTTCTTCTAGGTTATTGAATTTGATTGTATATAGTCCTTCATAGTATTCTTGTATGATCCGTTGTATTTTGGTGATGTCTACAGTAACTTTTCTTTAATGTCTGGTTTTGTTTATTAGGTGTCTTTTCTCATTTTTCCTTAGTGAGTCTTGCCGTGCTTTGTAAATTTTGTTAATCTTTTCAAAGAATATATTTATTGCCATTTTATTGTTCATATTTTTATATTTAGTTTCTTCTTCTTTTTAAAGAAGACCCTTTAACATTGGTGGTGATGAACTCTACCTTTTTCTGTCTGCTAAGCTCTTTAAATATCATTCACTTCTAAATGATAGCTTTGCTAGGTAGAGTAATCTTGGCTATAGGTCCTTGCTTTTCCTCACTTTGAATATTTCTTGTCAATCCCTCTTGGCCTTCAAAGCTTCTTTTTAGAAATAAACTCAACATTCTTACGGGACCTCCCTTGTACATAACTAACTGCTTTTCTCTTGCTGCTTTTAAGACTGTCTCTTTGTCTTTAACCTTTGGCATTTTAATTATGATGTGTCTTGGTGTGGGCATCTTTGGGTTCCTCTTGTTTAGGACTCTCTGTGCTTCCTGTACTTGTATGTCTTTTTCCTTCACCAGGTTAGGGAAGTTTACTGTCATTATTTTTTCAAATAAGTTTTAAATTTCTTTCTCTTCTTCTTCTGGCACCACCATTATGCAAATGTTTTGGTATGCTTGTAGTTGTTTCAGAGGCTCCTTACACTATTTTCATTTTTTTGGAATATTTTCTCTTTTTTGAAGTTCTGATTGGGTGTTTTTTTTTTCTTCCTTACATTCCAAATAGCCGATTTGATTCTCAGCTTCATCTACTCTCCCTGTCAATTACTCTTCATTTCATCTAGTATATCCTTCAGTTCTGACTAGTCCTTTTTTTAATGCTGTTGAGATTCTAAGTTCATTGAGCATCCTTATAACCAGTGTTTTGAACTCTGCCTTTAGTAGATTGCTTGTCTCCATTATTTTTAGTGCTTTTTCTGGAGTTTTGTTCTTTTCTTTCATTTGTGATGTGATTCTTTGTCTCCTCATTTTGTCAGCCTCCTGTGTTTGTTTCTATGTATTAGGTAGAGCTGCTACATCTCCCAGGCTTGGTATAGTGGACTAAGGTAGTTGGTGTTCTGTAGTGTCCAGTGGCACAGCCTCCCTGATCTCCTAAGCTGGGCACTCAAAGTGCACCCCCCCCAGGTGGGCTTACACTCTCCTCTTATTGAGCCTTGATTGCTATTGGCACATCAATGGGAGGGATTTATCCGAAGCTGATCAGCTGCAAGGACTGACTGCGACCACCAAACTCCTACTATTGTGGAGGATTAGCTTTGCAGGGACCCACCCCACAGAGCAGGACTGATTTAGCAGGGTTCTGGTACCCACTGAGTCCACCCCTTGAGTGTGTCACTTGTGGAGGTAGTTGGATGGTGCTTTGATGTGGTCTGAAGCTGTCCACTGGGTGTACTGTCTCTGGGGACTCCTAGAAGGTGCACGCCAAGGTCACCCACTGCCTGTGTTCTGCCCAAGGCTCCCCAGCATGAGCTACAAAGTGATCTGTAGGTGGCCGCTACTTTTGCTGGGCTTGAAGGTGCCCAGGAGTGGCCACTAAGCAAGAGGCACAGATTGTGCTGAGGCCAAATGCTGCTTGTTTGAGAGATTTTAGGAAAATATGAAACATGAGCCATGATAGGTCATTCCTATGAAAAATCCACTAGAGATACCTTGCATAGGCCTAAATATTGGTTGGAGCAAGCCTCAGGGATTACCAGGACAGGGCAAAAGTGTGAGCCAAGTTGATGGAGTCTCAGATATGGCTCCTGCCTGTGGGCTCTGTGGTGGAAGGGCTCATCAAAGGAACAGTGGCCTCTGCTAGTACTTTTTTCTGGGCGAAAGCTACCCCTCCAGCCCTCGCCTTGATACCAGACAATTCAGTTCCTCCCCATATGTCTCTTATGCCTTTTAAGCTGCTTCCCCAATGCTGCAGCTCTGAGGGAGTGAGACCAGAGTAAGTCTGTGTGCGGGCCACTTAATAGGTACTGCCTAAGACTCCAGCAGCCTCAATCACTGCTGCATTTTTGTTGTTGTTTTAATAAATTTTTTTAATTAAAAAATATATATTCTTATAGATTTCAGAGAGGAAGGGAGAGATAGAAACATCATTGATGAGTGAGAGTCATTGATCGGCTACCTCCTGCACACCCCCTACTGGGGATCAAGCCTGCAACCCTGGCATGTGCCCTTGACTGGAATCGAACCTGGGACCCTTCAGTCCACAAGCTGACGCTCTATCCACTGAGCCAAACCAGCTAGGGCTTTACAGTCAGAAGTTACGGGCACTTCTCTTCTTGGCACTGGAGCCCTGGGCTGTGGGGCTAGGACCCTGCTCCTCAGGGGGAACCTCTGCAGCCCAGATATCCCTCCTGATTTTTATTTGCCACATGTGGGTATGGGACCAGCCTGTTACCTATCTCTGCCACTTCTACTAGTCTTGGTGTGCTGCCTTCTTTAATTCCCTAGTTTTAGCACTTCCATTCAGCCAAATTTCAGATGGTACTTAATGGTGGTTGTTTTGTCATTTATTTGTAATTTTGATGTGTTTGTGGAAGGAGGCAAGTTCCACATTTACCTATGGTGCCCTCTTGTTTCTTGAGATAGGACTGTAATGATATAAATCTCTGATGCTTTTGCTGCATCCCAAAAGTTTTGATATGTCACATTCTCATTCTTAATTGGTCTCTATATATGTTTTGATCTCATCTTTTCTATTTTGACCCTATTTCTATTTCTATTCTTTAAGGTCAGCTAGAAGGCAACAAGATAGCTGGAAAAAGAACATATAGTTGTAAAGTACACAATTATCAAAAAATATTAAATTTAGTCATTTTTCTAGTAGTATCTATTTACTCTCCATATATTTGTGGGGTTTTTTTTGTTTTGTTTTGTTTTGTTTTGTTTTTACTTTTTGCAGTTGATTTCTAATTCCAAAGCATTGTAGTCAGAGAATACACTTGGTGTGATTTTAATTTTTATAAATTTGTTGAGGCTTGTTTTGTGATCTAACATATGATCTATGCTTAATAATGTTCTATGTGCACTGAAGAAAAGTGTATAATCTGATGTTCTGGATGAAAGGCTCTGTAAATGTCAATTATGTCCACTTGGTCTAATGTGTCATTTAAGGCCAATATTTTATGGATCTTTACATAGAAAACTCTAAAGACCCCACTAAAAAAACTATTAGAAACAAATACAGTAAAGTTTCCGGATACAAAATCAATGTACAAAAATTCAATGCATTCCTATACTAGTATACTAATGATGAAATTTCAGAAAAAGAATTAAATAACAATTGCTTTTGCAATCCCAACAAAGGATGTGATGGACTTGTATACTGAAAACTACAAAGGATTATTAAAAGAGACTGAAAAAGACACAATGAAATGGAAACATATTCCATGTTCATGGATTGAAAGGATCAACATAGTTAAACTGTCTATATTACCCAAAGCAATATATATACTTAACGCAATCCACATCAAAATTCCAATGACATTTTTTAATGACATAATACAAAATATTATTAGATTTGTATGAAACTACAAAAGACCCAAAATAGGCAAAGCAATGCTGAGAAAACAGAAAAAAGGCAGAGATATCACACTCTCTGACTTCAAATTATACAACTAAGTGACAATAATCTAAATAGCATGGTATTGGAAGAAAAACAGACACACAGACCAATGGAACAAAAATGAGAGCCCCAAAATAAATCCACTTGTATATGGGCAAGTAATGTTTTACAAAGGTGCCAAAACCACATAATGGAGAAAAGAAAGCCTCTTCAATAAATAGTGCTGGGAAAATTGGAAAGGCATATGCAAAAGAATGAAACTAGACTGTTGTTTGTTCCCATATACAAAAATTAACTCAAAGTGGATCAAACACCTAAATATAAGATCTGAAACATAAGTTACATAGAAGAAAACATAGGTACTTAACTTATGGACCTTGATCTTAGAGAATATTTTATCAATATGACCTAATGGCAAGGGAAATAAAGGCAAAAATAAGTGAGTGGACTATATCATTCTAAAAATCTTCTGCACAGCAAATGAAACAGACAAAACAAAAAGGCAACTGGTCAAATGGGAGAAGATATTTGCAAACAATCCTTATAACAGGCTAAGTGACCATCGCATCCGAAACAACCGAACGGACGACCAAACAGGCTGTTTGGGGCAACCAGGCCGGCAGGGTGGTTAGTGAAGGGCGACCAAATGACCGAGCAGCAGGCTGTGTGGGGTGACCAGGACGGCTGGGGGGTTAGTGAGGGGCGACCAAACAACTGAGCAGCAGGCTGCGTGGGGCGACCAGGCCAGCGGGGGAGGGAGGGCAGTTGGGAATAACTACGCCTGCAGGGGGGGGGGGGGGCAGTTAGGTGCGATCAGGCAGGCAGGCAGGTGAGCAGTTAGGAGCCAGGTCCTGGATTGTGAGAGGGATGTCCGACTGCTGGTTTAGGCCTTATCCCGGGGATTGGGCATAAACCAGCAGTCGGTCATCCCCTGAGGGGTCCCGGATTGGAGAGGGTGCAGGCTGGGGTACCCTCAGCCCAGCCTGCACCCTCTCCAATGCATGAATTTCATGCACTGGGCCTCTAGTCCAAAATATAAAAAGGTCCTCATACAACTCAGCACCAAATAAACGATCCAATTCAAAATGGGCAGAGAACCTAAACAGAAACCTCTCCCAAGAAGGCATCCAAATGACCAACAGATATATGAAAAGATGTTCAACTTCATAGCTATTAGAAAAATGCATATCAAAACTACAATGAGATACTGCCTCACATGTGTTAGAATGGCTATTATCAACAAGGCAAGTAATAAGTTTGGAGAGGTTGTATAGGAAAAAGAACCCTCATTCATTGTTGGTGGGAATGTAAACTGGTACAGCCACTATGGAAAACAGTCTGGTGGCTCCTCAAAAATTAATAATAGATTTATCATATGACCGAGCAACCCCCCTTCTGCATATCTACTTGAAAACATTTATTTGCAAAGACATATGCATCCCTATGTTCATTGCAGCATTATTCATGGTAGCCATGGTATGGAAACAACAAAAGTTCTTGCTTCCATAGTATACTTCAATAGATGATAGGATAAAGAAGATGTGGTACATGTATACAATGGAATACTACTCAGTCATAAGAAAAGATGAAATTCTGTCATTTGTGACAACATGGATGGACCTTGAGAATATAATGCTAAGTGAAATAGGTCTGTCAGAAAAAGTTAAGAACCACATGATTTCACTGATATGTGGGATACAAAACTGAAAGTTACAAATAAACAAACATGAAAAACAAACAAAAACTCATGGACACAGACAACAGCATGGTGGCTACCAGAGGGAATAGGGGTAAGGGATAGTAAAGGGTAAATGATGTCAAATATATGGTAACAGAAGATGATTTGACTTTAGATCGTGGACACACAATGCAATATGAAGTCATTTATGATAGAATTGTACACTTGAAACCTATATCATCTTATTAACCAATGTTACACCAATAAATCTTATAAACAGAAAGAAAAAAAGTAATTGTTCATCCAGAAAATACCTTAATATCTTGAACAAACATGTTAAGTTTTAAACTGATTTTTTTTTCATGTTACAATAATTGTCTGTAGTCTAAATAGCATAAAATGTTTATCTTCGTATAGACTAGCTGGAGTGCAATAACTAGTATTTTAAGATATGGTGGAGAAAAAAGTCAACTCTAACTCTAGAACATGTAAATTTTAGATAGTGAATTTGCTTTAGAAAAATAATTCTCCAGTGTAACATAAAATAGACACATGATCTAAAGGGTTTTAAAATACTTTTAGCACTTTAACAGAAAGGTACTACATAAATTAAACATGAAAAAATATCTCCCTTGAGGCCTAGGATATTTATATATTGGCTCACGAAGAGCTCTGTGGAGATTCATGAAGGAATAGTTGTCTTTATAGCTTTTAGAGGTCATTTTTTCCTTATGTTTTCATTTTGAAGCATGAGTATGTGCCCAACGACGGAAAAGCAGATAATGAATTGCTTGTTTGGTGTTTATTTACTTAGATCCTTGTACCTTATTTTGGGCACTATTCCAGTCCCACATGTTACTCTTAGTGACATGAATTTGAATGAATCTTGTTTGTCATAAAAAAATGGATATGTTAGTACAGTAATAGCATTTGTTGAACAAAGGCTACATTTACCTCAATTTTTACTTTGTTTTTACTATAAGCTGTGAACGTTATAACTCTACTTTGTGCTCTGCTACAGATTTTAGTTGCAACAGATAGATGGGAGCTGAGGGTTTAAAAACCAAAATTGGGTAGTTTTCAAATTTTAATGTGCTTTAGGATCACCAGATAAACTTGTAAAAAACACCATGTGTATTTTTGAACCTCACCCTTGGGGAGTGAAATTGAATAACGTGCTTAGAGTACATCAGGGCATTTGCAGTTTTAAAGTACAGGCCAAGTTAATCTAATGTAGGTGCTCTTTAGATGACACTGAGAAACACTGATCTGTAAAGTAGAGTTCGGGATCAAGCCTATGGTACTGTGTTTCATGATGGATTGGGGTCTCTGGGTCTTAATTCATTCTAAGCCTACATCAAGGTGAACCTTCCAGATCTACTGGCATTAAGTCTGAATTTTAAATAGCAGACAGACTGCTAGTGATTTAACATTTCTTTTATAACTTCATAGAAAGACCTCGAACATAACAACTGTCTAACAGCTCTTAAGGCATGTATGGTCAGGTAGCCCTTGAATGAAAGAAGACCTGAAAACTTATTACTGTCATGAATGACAGTGGACAAGTCACTCTGGGCCAGTATTTTATCTGTAAGATGAGTTAGGTGAACTTCCCAAGTCTCCTCCCAGATATGACATGCTTTCATTGAGTTAACTGAAAGTACCTAAAGTACTTAGTTTTTCCTCAACATTTAGAAATAAATTATCTTAAAGTGTTTTATATGCCCAAATGTAGGCCTTACTTACATATTGGGCAATATTCAGTCCCAATGAGAAAATTTTTAAAAATTAACAACTTGTATGTGTCTACTTTTATGGGTGTAAATGAAATAACAAAATGTCTACTTATGCTATTTATTAAATCATTTTATTAGAACTCCAGTTTTCTAATGAATATATTTTTCTTATTCATATTGGTTGTTTAAGATACAGACATTTGGATTCTAGATATGATTTTCTTATTGGAAAATTTATTCCAATCCATGACATTTATTTCTTTAATAGTAGATAAGTTTTAAAAATTTTACCTGCATTCATAATGTTCATGATATCTACAATATTCTCACTATACTGAATTGTTTAAGTGATCTTCATAAGTTTTATTTGAGAGACAATCAATACTTGAAAAATGTAAATTCATACCATCACTAATAATTACCAAATTTATCTAAAGCTAGTATTGATTGAAGTTAACTCAGGCTAATGTATCTTTCCCAAACACTACTTTGTTATTACAAATCAAATATTTGAGAGAACTACCAGTAATAAGAGGTATTTTGTAAGGACTTAATATAAAATTAGGGATAATTTATTGAGGGAAAAACCTTGAAAACATATTTGGGCATATGTAGCATATACTTCTTTTTAAGGAATCAGGTTGCCTCAAATGATTGCTTATTCTAGGTGTAATTAGATTATTAGTCAAGGAATCTGCGAAGATTTATATTTATCTCCTTATGGTCTTAGATTATCTTTCTTTCCCTATTTTTCTATGTGGAGCACTTGACATCTCTCCCCTTTGGTGTAGTTAAGAGCTACTCATGCCTCAGGTCTAAGTTCTAAGTTTATTTCCTGCTCCCATGGATTAGATCAGTACCCTCTGTCAGCCCCTGAGTCAGGTCCTCTTGTATGATTATTTTTAAGTCTCCTGTAAGAAAAGGGAGGATCTCACAACTATATTTCCAGAACCAGAGCAGGTTCCTATCACCCACTATACTCACTATGTGTGAAATGAATGAGTGAATGAATGAATGAATGAATGGTAAAAACTGATAGTGTTTTTGTGCTTCTCTTTTACCCTCCATTGAGGAAAGCAAATGGAAACATAAATGATCATAGCATTGAGTTTAATTTGGTGATTATACATCAAAGTATTGTGTAAACTTTGAGAGAAGAAATACAGAATATGTAACCAAATGAATACTTATTTTCAGCTAAAACTTATTTTTCATTTTTGTTTAATTTGGTTTTCCTGTGCACGCTTTGCTATATTGTGCATTGGCTCTGCTTTCTTAATTTTCAGAGGTATCAGACATAGGTATCAGTAGTTCTTTTCTATACCTTCTCACTAAATTCTAATACTGAACCCCTCTGTTGACTATTTTTGGAAACACTGAATGTTCTTATTGAGCAGCTTTCTTTTCCTTTGCAGCTGTGCTGACCATGTAAAACTCCTGTAAATTAGATTTGGTCATTTAGCAATACAGTATTTGATATTAGGGTAAGGTGTGGATAACCTTGGGCCAAATATATCTGTAATCAATAGCCTGAATCTAATTACTTCAGCTAGTGTTTCTTGTGTACTTCAGCTGTCTCAATTACTTGATTTCCTCCTATGACTATTTCTTGGAGATATCTTTTTTTGATGTCAGGAATGACTATACCTTTCCTGTATACTTGTAAATTAGTAGTGAATAGTATATTAGACCAAGCATGAGGTGATTGATTCTTAATACCATTTCTCATTGTCGGAAAGTCAGTGAATTTCTGATTTTAGCATGTCTCATTTGCAAAATGATAGTGATAATATTATAAATATTTAACCTTCACCAACCCCTATGCTAGTTATTGTAGCAATAAAGAGATGAATAAATCATGGGCCTTGCTCTTGTGTACAAAAAAGATCACAGTAAAGAGTGCAGGCTCTAAAATCAGATAGACATTGATCAGTATCCTGGCTTCTGTACTTACTACCTGAGTGAATTTTAACAAGTTGTTTAATCTCTCTCTGCTCTAGTTTCTTAATCTGTAAAGTTAGACATGACAGTACCAACCTCACTGACTTATTTTTAATTTTAAATGAACAGATAAAGCTAGCAGAAACCTTTATTAAACATAGTAAGAACTTAATACATATTAGCTAGTAGCAATTATTAATGTAATTAGATACTGAAGATCCTCCTATGTTATACTAAGGAGTTTGGACTATAATCAGTGGTAGTTTTAAGTGGATAAATGACAAAATTAGATTTGCTACTTTTACTAGTAAGTTAGTAATTCTGGCAGTGATTTGAAAGAAAAACTGATAGAAAGAGGTTCTTTACCTCCTAAATGAGAGATTCTGTATATTTATTTCTGCCTCTACATTGTTCACATAAATGGAATACTTCTATCATTATCTACCCACCCATTTAGCCATCCATGCAACAATTATTAGTTATTTTATGTGTGCCAGGCACTGGGGGCACAGCAGAGAAAAAGACAGTCATGGTCTTTGTTCTCATGGACTTTAGAGTCTATCAGGGGTCATTAAAGAACAAACAAATTATGGAGATAACTAGAGGCCCGGTGCATGAAATTCGTGCATGGGGGTGTGTGTTCCTCAGCCCAACCTTCACCCTCTCCAATCCAGGACTGCTGGCTCCCAACCACTCGCCTGCCTGCCTGCCTGCCTGATTGCCCCTAACCACTTCTGCCTGCCAGCCTGATCACCCCCTAACAACTCCCCTGCCAGCCTGATCATCCCCAGCTGCCCTCCCCTGCAGGCCTGGTCCCTCCCTACTGCCCTCCCCTGCAGGCCTGATTGCCCCCAACTGCCCTCCCTTGCAGGCCTGGTCCCCCCCAACCGCCCTCCACTGCTGGCCTGATCGCCCACAGCTGCCCTCCCCTGCCGGCCATCTTGTGGTGGCCATCTTGTGACCACATGGGGCGGCCATCTTGTGTGTTGGAGTGACAGTCAATTTGCATATTACTCTTTTATTAGATAGAATTACACAATGAGATCTTTTCAATATGCAGATCTGACTCTGTCCCTCCCTGTGTAAAAAGTTTCAGTGTCTTTATAGCATTTCAAAATAAAGTTTAAGACCATTTTACATGACACATGAAGCTTAGGGAACTGGTCTTTGCCTGCCTCTCTAAGCTCATCTCTCTTCTCCCTCCAGCATCCGCTTCCATTTTATTGTCAATCAATACTGAAATACTTGTGGTTTCCTGTACTTCTCTTTCTTGCCTCTGTACTCTGCACATACTGCCTTTCTACCTGCAGTATTCTCCTTATTTGCTTGCTTAACTGTTTTTCATACTTCAAAAATAGTTACCCTCAGTTGGGTACTCCCCTGCATCCTCATCTCTTATCACTGGACTTGGGCATTTTCTTATAATTGCCTGTGTCTGAGTTTTCATTATATTTGGAGTTCCTTTAGGACAAGATATTTTTATTCTCACCTCTTAGAACAGTGGTTGGCACATGGTTGTTTTGCCATACATTTATATCGAGCAGATGAGCTACCAACTTGCTAGTAGTCCATTGTCTTACAAGACTAAACAAGAGTTTAAGGCAGTCTCAGGGGAAATGGAGAGAAAAGGTGAGTTTCAAGAAATCTTTATAAGGTAGAATGAAAATTGAATAGCAGATTAGATGTAGAAACAGAGATTCTGAGCTAGGGAAACTGTTAAGTGCTGGTCATGTCATTACCTAGGATAGGGAATTTCAAGAAGGTAAGCAGATGAAGGGCCATGATGAATTCAGTTTGGGGCATGCTAGGTTTTAAAAAGCATTTGGAATCTCTCCAGAAAGAAATGGATAATAAATGGTTTAAAATATGGATACAGAGCTTTGGATTGGTCAGAATAGGTAATGGTGTTTGAAACTATTGGAATGGATTTGTACCCCAAAGAAATGAATGGTAAGTGTTTTGGAATGGTGTCATTGAAGAGGTGGCATGTGAACTAATGTGTTTGAGAAATCGTGGAAGGACATAGTGAGTAGGGATATTTTATTTTGTTTACTTCAGTGATTGAGAATCTTCTGATTTCCTTAATTAATGTTTTTAAAAATTATTTTGTATGTGATTTCTGCACTCCTTACCATACAATTAGTTGGGATATTAATTCTGAAGATCATAGTGATGCCTGTTTTAATGTTATTTTTTCTCCTCTGGGCCAAATTCCAGATAAAGAGTTTTTGTCTTGCTGAGTATTTTCTTCCTTATCATCATTTTGATATTTATATCCTTGTGTCAGTGCACTAAGAATTGAGTAAGTATTGTGATTTAGAAAGCTCAGCTCTAGAAATGTTTCGCCTGGCTTCAGTGATTCTTATGGTCAGCTTTGTCATTGTGTCCCTGTATCTAGGAACTCTTATTATGCTCCACCTCAATTTACTATTTATGAGGCTCAGCAAGAACCTCAACTAAATCCAAAATGTTGTTAATCTTTAATGGCTTCCTCAGGTTCATGTGAAAGGGGTTGGCAGGAGGGTATTTTAATGTCTCTGGCAGCACTGTTTCATTTGGCTGTTTTCCATTACCTGAATGTCATCTAATTTGTTATATTAATCTTATAGTACAAACTCTACGTCTAGGTCCCAAGTCAATATTCCTTTCTTCATTGTTCTCCCAATTAAACCAAATATATGACAGTAAGTCAAGTGTCTGAGAGGGAAACAAATCTTATCACTTACTTAAATGTGTCTTGCTTTGAATTGTTCAGGCCTAGAGCCTTAGTACTTCAAAGGAGGCTATCAGGTGAGTTGTGTTATTATCATCTACCAGACTGAGGAAGCATATGTGACCGTAACCTCAATTACTGAAGAAATCAATATGTTTCTTTCTGTAGCAATAGCTCTTGACTTTTCTCTACCTAGCACAGCATAGAGATACAATAGTAGCAGTGGCACACTTGATGGTGATTCTTCCCTGGGATTTGGGAGCTTATCAGAATCTCCAGGGGTACTTATAATTTGAAAAGTCCCCCAGGTGTGATTCTGATTTGCTTCCTTCTCCTCCTCCTCTGAGAATCACTGTTTCATTCAGAAGCCTCAGCATACATAGGAACATTTGTTGGTATATTGCCCTTGCATTGTTGAACTCCCTAATCCCCATGTCCCCATACTTCCATTTTGAGTGGTCCCCAGTTGGTTCCTCATATACCATAACTTGTGAAACCAATGTCTACCTGTCACTAAAGGTATAGCTACCATTGAAGCAGTCCTACTAGATTTTGGATTCCTACAAAGCAAAGAGTTCTTGGTAGCTTATGGCCAGGTTTAATTGTGTGGTTTATTTAAATGGGCGCTTTTTGCAAAGACTTAGACTAGAGTCCACAATTTATATTAACACCCCTCCCTGCCAATGTTAGTCCAATATTTTATGATTAAAATTTTCAAATCTATGCCACAGTTGAAAGAATTTCAGGGTGAACACTTCTATATCCACCATCTAGATTCCACAATTAACATTTTAATATACTTACTTAATCATATATCTACTTGAAAGTTTATCCCTCTGTCCATCATTTCACCTTTTTAAAGCATTTCACAGTAAAGTCCAGATATAACTACAGTTCCCCCTAAACACTTCGGCATGCAGATCATCAACTAGAGTTTAATATTTATTTACAGCTTTTTGGTTTTGGTGAAAATTTTACATGCAGTGCAAGTCCCCAAATCTAAGTGCTCATTAGCTGACTTTTGACAAATAATATACCTATACTAGCGGCCCGGTGCACGAAATTCCTGCACCAATAGGGTCCCTAGGCCTGGCCAGCGATCAGGGCCAATCAGGTTCCTCGCCTCCCCACCTCCCTGCCTCCTCCTTCCCTCACTCCCTCAGCACCCCACCACTGCCACTGGTCGCCCGCCATGTTGCGTGTCGCCCCTTGGTGGTCAGCGCACATCATAGCGAGCAATCAAACTCCTGGTCTCCCAGTCAAACTCCCGAGGGGACAATTTGCATATTAGCCTTTTATTATATAGAAATAGCCTATATCCCTATCAAAAGATAGATTTTTAAAAAATATATTTTATTGATTTTTCACAGAGAGGAAGGGAGAGGGATAGAGAGTTAGAAACATCGATGAGAGAAAAACATCGATCAGATGCCTCCTGCACACTCCCCACTTATGTGCCTGCAACCAAGGTACATGCCCTTGACCGAAATCGAACCTGGGACCCTTGAGTCTGCAGGCCGACGCTCTATCCACTGAGCCAAACCGGTTAGGGCAAGATAGAAGATTTTTAACACCCTCTTTTTTTCTGCCCAGATTATTCTCTCTTGACACTATATAATCTCTGAATTTAAGGCAAGGAAAAAAATTGTTAGTGCTGTCAGGACAAAACAATGTTTAATAATGGATCAGCAGATTTATCTTTCCCATTGCCTAAAGTACCTTGTGTTTTAAATTGTGTATGAATGGCCCTAGCCGGTTTGGCCTAGTGGATAGAGTGTCAGCCTGCAGATTGAAGGGTCCTGGGTTTGATTCCAGTCAAGGGCACATGCCCAGGTTGTGGGCTTGATCCCCAGTAGGGGGCATGCAGGAGGCAGCCAATCAATGATTCTCTCTCATCATTGATGTTTCTATCTCTCTCTCCCTCTCCCTTCCTCTCTGAAATCAATAAAAATATATTAAAAAATAAAATAAAATGGCTAAAGCCATAATTTTTTAAAATTTCTTTATTGATTAAGGTATCACATATTTGTCCTCATCCCCCCATTCCCATCCCAAACCCCTCCCCATGCATTCCCCCCACCCCCCTGTTGTTCGTGACCACTGGTTAGGCTCATATGCATGCACACAAGTCCTTTGGTTGATCTCTCCCCCTTAACCCCATGCTCCCTTACTTTCCCTCTGAGGTCCATCTGTCTGTCTGATCTATGCTTCCTTGTCTCTGGGTCTGTTCTTGTTCAGAAGTCTATGTTGTTCATCATTCCCCCTAGATGGGTGAGATCATGTGCTACTAGAAATACACTTATAAGAACCAAAAATGAGACAAGCAATAATGGTTATGCTGACAGACAAATGAATCGGTCTGCAGTGAGTTTCTTTCTGGGCCAACAGTTCTTTTGAGTCCCAATTTCAATGTAAAACAGTTCCTTATGTGTACATGTCAGCAATGATATTTCAGTTCTCGATGGTGGACAAATGGTGGTAATGCAGGTCCAACCCTCTCTGATTTGGTCCTGGGCAACCTGCAGTGATGCACAGCTGCTGACTGCTAGTATGGCAAGGCGTCATCAGCGTCTTCCATCTCTGGACTGTTTCTCTTCTGTCTTCATGGCTGGAGTAGTCCTCTCAATTCCTCTCTGTTGCAGGAATCCACATGGTCTCGGAGTTGTTTTCTGAAAATATACAAACATTCTCTACCAAAAGTTAATAAAGGAATATTTTCTATAAATTTGACTTGCGATCCTTTTTCATTTTTGCCCAAACGATTTTCCTTTGGCTTATTTTGACACCAAGTATGTTTTATATGGGTGTCTTGCTGTTAGCATTACAAATGAAAGTTAATTTTCTAAAGTAAACATTTTCTAGATGTAATTTACTTACAGGATATTTTTCCTTACATGATATTCTTCTACTATCCCCCCTTTTTTATTTAAATATTAAGAGGCTTTTGGAAATTTTATAATGTAGTCTTGGTAGCTTTTAAATTTTATTTTTTTGCACTAAAATATGACTGCTTTAGGTTCATTACATGTTATGCAATTTTACCATGAGATGACCTACCAATAAAAATTTTAGTTAACACTTTAGGAACAGCTTTTTGTCCAGTACAATTAATTTTTCTAGAATATTCACTTATTTCAATTAGCCAATTTAAATTAGCCTGAAAACTTGACTACTATTTTACTGTCGAATTTAATACTCTAACAGCAATCTTATTTTACCCTAGAAATATTAGTGGAAAGGATTATTTGCCTTCTTGAGTAGGCCCTGAGCATTCCTGGTACTAGGCTGGATTTAGATATCTAAAACCCACTTCCCCACCCAATGGGTACAAGACAACTCAAACAAGTCTTGTTGCAGTGAGAGGGCAGCTGCTGAGGCCAAGTCTCCATCTGTTACCTGGGTCCCGATTTGAGCTGGGCATGGGAAGCTAAGCAACCATGGGGGCAGGAGACCTCCCTCAGAAGGAGTGAGCGTTCAGGCCCCTGCAAAGTTGGGGGGGTGAGGGTCTGTGCCCCACCTCTGTTGACCCCCAAGTTCTCTCCTGGTGGCCCCTCTGTGACTGTGCCTGTCTTAGGTTGTTCCCTCCCTGAGGAATCTAACCAGCCATCCTCCGGGGCCAAGCAGGGTGATGTGAGGTTCAATTCTGTCTCCTCGGTAGCCTATGCCCCCATGGCCTCCACGCCCAGCACCTGCCTTGGAATCCCCTCGCCTGCTGGCGGGGCCCCAGCACTGATCACATATCTTGGGGAACCCACTGGGCGAGAGACAGATCCATGGTACCAGCCATCACGAGGTTTCAACCGCAGCATGAACAGAAAGCTCAGGCAACAGCTGTGGGCAGTTGGATTGTGAGAAGAGGGCCCTTCATGACCAAAAGGGCAAGAGGGGCCAATATAGAGTGCTCAGATGCCTTCCCAGGGGCCCTCTACACAATGGAAGAGATTAAATCCTTTCATGTCCTTTTTAAATTGCTGCCAGACATTCGAAGAATTAGTTTGTAAGTTTGTTTGGGATAATTGTATATTATGCTGTTGTAATTCTAAAATATCAAGAGATTGTTACCGTTGTCTCCAAGCACCAAAAAGATGATTTTTTTATTGATTCCCAAGGGTGCAAGGTACTATTATAAGTAATGGGGTTAACACAAATCTGGGAAAAATTATAATGACATTGTAGAATAATATCATGTAAGGATATTCTTTGCTCTAGGCCATGGCAATTCCATTTCAAACTGGCTGTCCATTTCTTTTTGTATAGACAAGGTCTTAGTTACATTTTCTGCACCTCTCCCAGGAGCAAGTAGTGATAGTCCCTTCCTTTGGTGTCCACACAGTCAGAAACCTCTCTTTAATTTTATACACAAAGGGGCAGTGGTTTGATTTTGTGTCATACTAAAGGGAAGCTGGGTGGAGACCCCTGTGTAATTATACTTCCTTGCCCTACCCATGGTCCTCCTGGATGACCAAAGTGTTTGGTATTATTGGTTACTACATTAGGCGGGGGATCAGCCCATGTCAGGGCTCTTACCCATGAAGGGTCTTGTGTATGAATGGTTTAAAACAGGAGTCTGAGTATTTTACTTTTTAACTTATTATTTTACAAAATACAATATTGAGGTATAAATACCTTATATCTATTTGGTTGAGTATTTTATAAGGTAAGAGCTCTAGCTCAATGACATGTGAGGAGAGATACATCAGAACATAAGTTGGGAAGAGAAAGGAAGTAGATGTGAGATGACGAAAATCAAAAATACTAATGTAATATAGCAGGTGTTAATATGTGGTTAATTGATTAAAATACATATTATGTATATCTAACATCATGAGATATCATAGTTTATCCCAACAGTGGCACACCATTTATTCAAGAATACCAGCATATCATCATATGCCTTTAGGAAATACACCTTAAATTCATCTCACTGTTGGTTTTGGACGTTTGTCCTTTTATAATGCCTTTATGCCTGGTAAATATCTCTTATTTGGCTTCATTTTAGAGTGATACAGCATATTTTAATTTATACTATGTTTAGTTAAAATGTGGTATAGATTTGAAATTATTTGCTTGCATTTTATTAGGACATACATATAAGTGTATTTCTAATAAAATAATTCTGATCCCAAAAGGAGAATCTGTGACAAAAGTAAATTGTGATATTCCCATAATAAAAAGATATAGCAAACATGCAGACATTTGCATATAGTTTCTGAAATATTGCATACTGGCTTTGTCGGTGCTGGTAAGTCCATTTCAAGGATGTTGCCCTTAGTCCATTAGTTTGGATAATGAGCCCTATAAAGTACATTTATAACTTGTGGCACTGCAAGGAGATGGATTCTAATTTTCATCCTTTTATCTAGACACATTGAAAGAAGGTCAATGGAGGGTTCTGTATGATTCATTGTCCCAACACATATCAGATGACAGAGACCTGATAATGTCCATGCATAATTGTTTTCCTTATTTGGAAACTGCACTTGAAAGAAATCTTTCTATAATCATCCTTTGAAGTAAAGTGGAAACAGATATTAAAAGAAGTTCTAGGCCTTTTGGGGGGGGGTGTCTAACATATTATCACACATGTGACCAGAGAGCTATTCTTGAACAAAAGAGAAAGCAACACGTAACAGAAAAATAGAAAGTCTTTAGTGGCTTTTACAGGCTGTGAATGATATAGCAAGATATTTAATCAACTTTTATCTTCCCCTTTCCTTAAGTCTGTTAAGAACAAAAAGAACCTGTTTTCTAAATTAAGGAAAAACCTTCTATGTTCCTAAACATTAGAAAAACTCATACTATATGCTTTTCCTAACTTTGTCTTTCTTACTAATGCCATTCAAAATAAATATTTGAGGTTTATCTCACACTTATTTTATAGTTTACTAGTAAAAGACTCCAGATAGCAATAAAAATATATATTCTGTATATAATGTCCGTGTTTTTATAAAAAATGTGAAATTATAGGCAATTTTAAAATCTAAGAAATTGATTTTAGATTCAAAATTGGTAGTTGATTATGTTTATTTGCTCAATTATTTCATCATCAATGAGAACATTTTTGCTATGCTTGTCTTCTTTGTAGATGCAAAGCAATCATAGATCAGTTTGGTCAGAGAATAATCTCTAAGCATTTCCTTGTGGAGGACAGTTACTTTTCTGAGAACACATGCTCGCACGTGCAATACAGGTAAGGAACCACATCACTCACTGTCCAAGGGAAGGGGAAACATAGAAATTTTTGATTACATTGAAACTTCTGTATAACCATTGTTCAAGTAAGATGCAGATATATACCAAACAAAAGATAGTATTGCGTATGTTACCATTGTTCTCTTATAGGGTCTGATTTGGGGGAACTTAGCCTAATTTTGACTCCTTTGCATCAGCTGGGGTTTGTCTGCAGGTCACAATATCCTTCCTTTCATGAGCCAAGAAAAGATTAAAGCAGAACTTGACTTGGTTTGGGGAGGTGACACTTTTATCGTGACTTAAATCTTTGAAATATGCCTTCTGGTGGTTATATAACTGTAAATGAAACTTATCCATGGAATCTGAATCACTGAATAACTGTTTTGTGCATTATAGGCAAATTTCCAGGGCAGTCCTAATTACAGATAGATCTGTACTACAAGCAGATTCAGATCAACAGGTAATTTTAGTCCTGTACTTTTTAATAACATGTTGCTAATTTAATCTACATGGTAATATGTATAAATTGATATTGGTGAAATAAAATGTAGTAAGCCATATGTGCTAATTTAATACATTTAAAAATATATAATGGCAATTATGTAATAATCTTGGTTTCTTAAAGATTTCCTTCTAACAAAACAAATAATTGTGCCTTATATAACAGATTTATGCTAGGAAAATTGGACTAAATCCTAGTGTTCCAACAACTATTTCTTTGGAACTGAATATACATAGTTATGAGAAGAAAAAGATAATCCCCAGAGAACACATTTTAAAATCTTGGAGGAAAAGACTTCATGATAAGAAATGCTACAGTACTAGTGGTAAGCCCACCAGTAGGCCTGGTGTGAATGAGTATCAACACACATTTTCATTTCTGGTACTTCCTTATTGCCATTGTTCATTTCAGTACCCTCTTCAGCCTTCTCACCTCCAATTCTTTTGGAATGTCTCTATATACCTGTGCTTTTCCCTCAGTTTGTTCACCTAAGTTCTAGAGGTGTGTTCCCTTCTGACCATATTTTACAGTGACTGATAAAATCAGCTTACTCAGTAAGTATGACTGTCAGACCTATCCTATCTAATAAAAGAGAAACATGCAAATTGACCGTACCTCCGCTACGCCCACCAGCCAATCAGAGTGAGTATGCAAATTAACCCAGCAAATATGGCGGCGGCCATGGAGCTGGAGCGAGCAGGAAGCTTAGGTTCCCCTGGCGATGGAGAAAGCCAAGCTTCCCGCCCGCCCTGGCTGGCCCTGGCCTCCGCTCAAGGCTAAAAAAGTTTCAATTATAGAAGATAAATAAATCCCAGATACCTGCTTCCAGCTGGCCCTGGCCTCCGCTCAAGGCTACAAAGTTTCAATTATAGTTGATAAATAAATCCCAGATATTTGCTACCAGCCGGCCCTGGCCTCCACTCAAGGAGGCACTGAAAAAATAAATAAAAAAAGGAGGGGCTGGGAGCTTGAGTCGCCAGGGGGCGTGGCCAGCCTGCAAACAGCCATCAGCCCCTCACCCAGGCTGGCCAGGCACCCCAGTGGGGACCCTCACCCCATGGGGGCGTGGCCGGCCTGCAAACCACCACAGGCCCCTCGCCCAGGCCGCCCCATGACCCAAGGGAACCCCCACCCTGATCTGGGACACTCTTCAGGACAAACCAGCTGGCCTCCACCCATGCACCAGGCCTTTATCCTATCTAATAAAAAAGTAATATGCAAGTTGACCATACCTCTGCTACACCCACAAGCCATGCCCACCAGCCAATCAGAAGTGAGTATGCAAATTAACCCAACCAAGATGGCTGCGGCCATGGAGTGAGCAGGAGGCTTGGGTTTCCCTGGTAATGGAGGAAGCCAAGCTTCCTGCACACCCTGGCGGGCCCAGGCCTCCACTCAAGGTTACAAAGTTTCAGTTATAGAAGATAAATAAATCCCAACAAAAATGGCGACAGCCATGGAGCTGGAGAGAGCAGGAGGCTTGAGTTGCCCCTGGCGATGGAGGAAGCCAAGCTTTCGCACACCCTGGCCAGCCTAGGCCTCCACTCAAGGCTAGAAAGTTTCAATTATAGAAGATAAATAAATCCCAACAAAAATGGCTGCGGCCATTGAGTAAGCAGGAGGCTTGGCTCCGCTAAAGGCTACAAAGTTTCAATTATAGAAGATAAATAAATCCCAGATACCAGGGCCTCCACTTGGGTCGCTGGGGGGTGTGGCCAGCCTGCAAACCACCACAGGACCCTCGCCCAGGCCGCCCCAAGGGAACCCCCACCCTGATCCGGGTCACCCTTCAGGGCAAACCAGCTGGCCCCCACCCGTGCACCAGGCTTCTATCCTATCTAATAAAAGAGTAATATGCAAATTGACCATCACTCCAACACACAAGATGGCTGCCCCCATGTGGTCACAAGATAGCCACCACAAGATGGCCAGCAGGGGAGGGCAGTTGAGGGGGACCAGGCCTGCAAGGGAGGGCAGTTGGGGGCGATCAAGCCTGCAGGGGAGGGCAGTTAGGGGTGACCAGGCCAGCAGAGAAGAGAAATTGGGGGTGATAGGGCCTGCAGGGAAGGGCAGTTGGGGGGCACCCAGGCCTGCAGTGGAGAACAGTTGGGGGGGACCAGGCCTGCAGGGGAGGGCAGTTAGGGGTTACCATGCCTGCAGGGGAGGGCAGTTAGGGGTAACCAGGCTGGCAGAGGAGGACAGTTGGGGGCGATGAGGCCTACAGGGGAAGACAGTTGAGGGGGACCCAGACCTGCAAGGGAAGACAGTGGGGGGGACCAGGCCTGCAGGGGAGAGCAGTTGGGGGGGACCAGGCCAGCAGGGGAGGGCATTTGGGGTTGACCAGGCTGGCAAGGGAGGGCAGTTAGGGGTGACCAGGCCAGCAGGGGAGGGCAGTTAGGGGTGACTAGACCTGCAGGGGAGGGCAGTTAGGGGTGACCAGGCCAGCAAGGGAGGGAAGTTAGGGGGTGAATGGGCCTGCAGGGGAGGGCAGTTGGGGGTGACCAGGCTGACTGGGGAGGGCAGTTAAGGGCAACCAGGCTGGCAAGGGAGGGCAGTTGGGGTTGACTGGGCCAGCAGGGGTGGGCAGTTGGGGGTGACCAGGCCTGCAGGGGAGGAAAGTTAGGGGCAACCAGGCTAGCAAAGGAGGGCAGTTAGGCATCTATCAGGCTGGCCGCAGAGTGGTTAGGGGCAATCATTCAGGCAGGCAGGCGAGCAGTTGGGAGCAAGCCGTCCTGGATTGTGAGAGGGAATTGCGACTGCCAGTTAAACAGGCAGTCAGACATCCCTCGAGGGGTCCCATATTGGAGAGGGTGCAGGCTGGGCTGAGGGACACACACCCCTGTGCACGAATTTCATGCACCAGGCCACTAATTCTATATGTTCACTAATAAAAATAGGTTCCTACAATTCCTTAAGTTGGATGCTTTCTATTATATGAAACAAATATGTTTTTTATTACATGAACCTCAGTTCTTTCATTTAATCATTTAGCAAATAGTAGGTGCTTTTTACATACCAGCCAGTGTGCTGGGTTCTGAGGAAACAGTGTTAACCATGATAGCACCTCTGCCCTCATAGATTGCCATCTGGAGGATAGAGATACAGATATAGACAAATAAAGAGCAACTAGTTTATTATGACAAGTGTGATTAGAAATGTTACAACAGCTATTGTAGCACTCATCACACTGTCCTGTAATTACCAGTTGACTCATCTGTATCTCCCAGTAAACCTTGAGCTATGTGAGTGGGTTGAAGAATAACAGTGAGGCAGAAAAGTGAAGAGAGCAAATAGGGACAATACTGAAGAAGCTAAGCTGTGGAGAGCAAGAGAAAGTGGTTCCTGAAGAGGGATGTGG
This sequence comes from Cnephaeus nilssonii, assembly GCF_951640355.1. NCBI lineage: Eukaryota > Metazoa > Chordata > Mammalia > Chiroptera > Vespertilionidae > Cnephaeus > Cnephaeus nilssonii. The sequence continues at coordinate 27,563,472 of NC_137071.1, forward strand.
AAGTGAATAAGGCTTCTCCTATATTTAAAAGACTAGAGGCCCGGTGCATGAAAATTCATGCACTCTGGGGGTCCCTCAGCCCAGCCTATGTGCCCTCTCACAGTCCGGGAGCCCTCAGGGAATGTCCTACTGGAGGCAACCAGGCAGACCAAACAGTACAGCGCTGCCCCTGTCACCCTACAGCTGCCGCCACTGGCCTCCCTCTGCGGGAGGCGACTGGGCAGGCCCACCCCCCACCCATAGTCCCTCCGCCGCCGCTGGTCACCGCCAGCCCTTCCCCCCCCCCCACCCATTGCCATCTCCTCCCTCTGCCCACTGGCACGTGCCTTGACTGGCCTGGCACTGCCTGCTCAACAGCCCTGCCCCCTGCTGACCAGTCGTTCCACTGTTTGGTCAATTTGCATATTACACTTTTATTATATAGGATTAGTATATATTTCAGTCGATGATTTTGAGCCAGTGGAGAGAGAGGGGTTGAAGATACCCAGGACAAAAGAAGGATTATTGATACAGCAAGGTCCAGGTAAAAGGCCAGGGAGGATGGGATTCAGAGAACAGGTAAAAGTGCTGCTGTTAGATGGGATGTGAGACAAGAGGATGAATGAAGGATCATTTGGGAGATCCCATCTGATGCATTACATTTACTCTTTAAATTAAAAAGTGAGTTAATCTCCAGAGAATGGGGATGTGAGAATGGGAATGGATCAAAGCTCAATAAAAAATGTCAGATAATCACTGTGGGGAGTTAGAAAATGACCTATCTCATGGCCAGATGGCTGGGCAGTATTAATGGCCCAGTTGAGTCTGGTGGTCATGGGTTTACAATGGCATTAATCTACTATCATTCCAGCTTTCATTCTTGTACCTGCCACTTAGCCTGGTCAATGACCTATTAAGAGACTGGCAATTCCTAGTCTCCTCTCTTTTCCCCCAGATTACTAGCTCCTTCTGCCCTCTTATTTTTCCATAGTCTAGATCCCATGGTAGATCTGAACTGCCCTTCCGTCAACACCTTGAAATCTCATGTAATCATGTTCTACTGGATGCACAGAGGAAAATCCCATCACTTGGATAATCTGCATCTGGATCACTGAGGGCTTCTTGAGTAAACCACACAATGAGACAGACTGGCACTGCCACAGTGTCAGGGGCAACAATCTCATTCAGCTGGACCTTAGTTCCTACCATCAGTTAGCTCTTCCACTGGCTTGAGACAGCTCCCTCTCCCTTTCCCCTCAGTGGCTAATTCAGGTCCTCACTATTTTACCCACCTTTCTTTCCCTTAAACTTCTCAACACCTCCTCCCCACTTCATAGAAAAGTGAGGCCACCTACTAAACACAATGGCACTTGACATCCTGTTTCACCATCTACAACTTATGTATACCAGGACAGAGATTAAGAGGGCTCCTACCCTTGTCCAAGGCTATACTTTTTCACAAGTGCCAATGACACACACACACACAGCACCCTGCATGCCTGCTTTCTCTCCTGTATCTCCAGCCTCTCCCAACTACTGGCATTCTCCTCTCAACCTGTATATATGTAGTAGCATTTTCTATCCAAAAATAAATAATAAAATGTCCCCTTGACTGTGTCCCCATCTCTAGCTGGTATCCAATTTCCCCTTCTCTTATCAGAATTTTTAAGATATTATCTGTACTTACTGCTTCTAGCTCCTTACCTCTCATTCACTTTTGGACTAACATGGCTTCTACCCTCATATTTCTAGCATAATTTACCTTGGTAAGTTCTTTAATTGCTTCATAATAGTCAGGGCCACAGGGCATTTTTTGGTTTTTGTCACTAGGTACTTTTTGATACATTTGATTGGCAATGTCGATTATTTCTTTTCTCTTGAAACTCTATACTCCTTTGGCTTCCATGACACTGTGCTCTCCTATTTCTCCTCATAACTCTGTCTATTCCCTCTCCACTTCCTTTGTGGGCTCTGTCCTCCTTGTAAATATCAAGGCTCCTGAGAGTTCAGGATAAGGAAAATTCTGTGATTGGAGATCACTGATTATATCTCAATTTTTAAAAAGTATACATGATAGTTATCAGAAACAAAAGAAGTACTTTAAGCCCTGGCCGGTGATCTCAGTAGTTAGAGCACCTGCCTGCACACCAAATGGTCTTGGGTTCAATTTTTGGTCAAGAGCATGTATTTGAGTTGCAGGTTCAATCCCGGCCCAGGTCAGGGTGCATGTGGGAAACAAATGATTGGCGTGTGTCTCTCAATGTTTCTCTCTCTCTCCCTTCCTCCTGCCCTCCTTTCCACTTTCTCGAAAAATCAATAGAAAAAACTATCCTCAGGTGAGGATTAATGAAAAGAATAATGATAAGAAATAAAGTACTTAAATGATTTTGTAGTCCTTAAGGGACTGTTCCGGTTATACTCATGTTTTTAGTCATAATCATTTGATAATTATAACATAACATTATATATTTTAGTGGATCCTCTCTCTTTAATCCTAAAGTACATTTTCTATCATGGACGGCAGCAAAGGGAGTTAGGAGTATGGAGAACATAGTTTTTAAGACACTGTAAGCCCAAAAACGCACGTACAAATAGTAGGATAGTCATGGTTATCAAAATAATTTCTGTTTTGGGAACTTGTTGTAGGCATTTCCTCTGGGGGCTGTCAACCTGATATTACCGTCAAAATCTAAGCATGATAGTCACAGGTAAAAGTCCAGATAGGGCTTTACCTTTTGGCAAGTATTTCCTAAATGAGATGGTATAGTTTCATCAGATTAAAGATTAGATTGAGATTTAATATTGAAACTTTGGTTCTATAGAGAAACATTGACCTGATGGTCATTTAAAGTCATTTAAATATAAAGCCATATAGCATATCAGTAGTGCCTAGGACAGCATATTGTATATCAGTAAACATCCTATATAATAAAAGCGTAATGTGCAAATTGACCAAACGGCAGAATGGCCAGTCAGTGGGGGGCAGGGCCAGTGAGCAGGTGGCACCAGGCCAGCCAAGGCGCGTGCCAGTGGGCAGAGGGAGAGAATGGCAATGGGGGGGGGGGCGGTGCCGTCCCCTGATAGGCTGGCCCAGTCGCCTCCTGCAGTAGGACATCCCCTGAGGACTCCTGGACTGTGAGAGGGCACAGGCAAGGCTGAGGGACCCCTGCCCCCCCAGTGCACAAATTTTCATGCACTGGGCCTATCTTACCTAATAATAGACAAACATGTAAATTGACTGTACCTCCACTATGCCCACAGCCAATCAGAGTGAGTATGCAAATTAACCCAACAAAGATGGTGGTTAATTTGCATGCATAGGCGCCCAGCAGCCTAGGTCCCGGGAACATCCTCAGCACCCAGGTCACTCTGCAGTAGGCCCCGCGTGGGCCCTGAGCATCCTGGGAAGGGCCTGAGCCAGGGGGCCCCTGGGCAGGGCTGAGCCGGCCATCAGAGCCGCGGGGGGGCCCCTGCCCAGGCCTAAAGCCTCAACCAGAGGCTTTAGGCCTGGGCAGGAGTGGAGCCGGCGATTGGAGGGAGCTGGAGGGCCACTACCCAGGCATAAAGCCTGGGCCAGAGGCTTTAGGCCTGGGCAGGGGTGGAGCCGGCGATTGGTGTGAACTACAGAGGAAACACCTTTTCTGACTGCTCATTGGCTAAGCTCCCTGTATGCCACTGGTAATATTCTTAGTAACTTGGGTAATAAGAATCCAAAAAGGTGATCTAGGGTTTTTCCACCACACTTCTGGGGGAAAAAATGAAGGTCCGCTGCTGGAGGGGCTAAGAAATGTCATATCCTGCCCTAGCTGGTTTGACTCAGTGGATAATGCCTCAGCCTGCAGACAGCAGGGTCTGAGTTCAATTCTGATCAAGGGCATGTACCTAGGTTGCCGGCTCCTCCCTGGCCGGGGCCCAGGTCAGGGCTCATGCAGGAAGCAACCAATCAAAGTGTTCCTCTCACTTTGATGTTTCTCTCTGTCTTTCCCTTTCTCTTCCACATTCTCTAAAAATCAATAGAAACATATCCTCAGGTGAGGATAAAAAAAAAAAGAAAGAAAGAAATGTCATATCCTATGAAAGACACATCTTGAAAATGCCTAAAGAAAGTTGTCATTTTTTCATGTTGAAGGGACTGGAGTCCGTGTTGATGAAAACACCTTGGTGGCTGCAGTGACTGGCAGTGGCTGCAGCAGCAGGGTGATGGGGCTGGTGCCTTCCCCTGATCAGCCCGGTAGCCTCCCACAAAAGGAGGCCAGACTTCGGCTTAGGCCCGCTTCCCACAGGGAGCGGGCCTAAGCCATCAGTAGGACATCCCCTGAAGGCTACCAGTATGTGAGAGGGGGCAGGCTGGGCTGAGGGGGACGAATTTTGTGCACCGGGCCCCTAGTAGTCTATAATAATCTATAATAATAAAAGTTTAATATGCAAATCGACCGAACAGTAGAACGACCTTCCAGAACACCACACTATGACACGCACTGGCGCCAGGCCAGCCAAGGTGGGTGCGATGTGATTGGTCAGGGGGGCCCCCGCCATCGCCCCACGATCGCCCTGCAGTGGGAGGCCCAGGCCACCCTCTGTGAGGCGATAGATGGGGGGAGCTCCACGATCGATCTCCCTGCAGAGGGAGGCCCAGGCTACCAGGCTGGCGGCGCTGCAGCAGTTGGGTGGGGCCTCCCTCTGTGGGGCAATCGATCTGGGAGTCCTGCGATCGATTGCCCCACAGAGGGAGGCCCAGGCCACCAGCCAGTGATGCTGTGGCAGCTGTGCAGGGCCGGCCAGCGATTGCCCTGCTGAGGGAGGCCCAGGTCAGCCAAGCAATCACACCCCATGCCTGTCACCCACAGAGGGAGGCGACCGGTGGTGGGGAGGGAGGACAGTGCTGCACAGATGGCAAGCAGTGGCAGTGGCAGTGGCAGGGGCAAGGCCAGCTGCCGGCAGCCGGGGGAAGGAAAGCCTGGATAGGCCCTGATTGCCAGCCCGGCCTAGGGACCCTACCTGAGGGGTCCCAGATTGCAAGAGGGCACAGGCTGGGCTGAGTGACATTCCCTCCCCCCACCCCCCCACCCCCGCATGAATTTAGTGCATCGGGCCTCTAGTTATTTAATAATAATTTTCCATTTCACTTTTAATTCTAAGTTTCTACTTTTATTAATGAAGTCCTTAAATTAATTTGAAGCCATTCATTTTGAAACATTTTGGTATATGTTTGCAAATACTTTGGTGTATATGTTGCCATATACTTTGTTTTAATATCTTTGGAATTTGAAACATTTAAAAATATTTTAGTATTCCGTAACTGCTATTTTTATTCATTATGAATAATCAAAATGGAAAAAATAGATTTAATATGATCTGATTTCAAACACTGAAGTACAAATAATTCAGAAGTAATATGTCATAATTGTATCCTTTGAAAATAAGTGAAGTATTTGATAAATATTAAGGATATTTGAAATATTCATTATCTGTTAATTATATGAATGCACTATAGATGATATAAAATAATGCAGAAATCGGATTTAGGACACATATGTGTGTTACAGATATCAAATTCTTTTCTAAAACCCTTACAAGCTAAATTTTTTCAAACATCAGTGAGCGGTTGAAAAAGACATTCAGTTTTGATATTAACTATACTCTAATGATAGAAGAAATGAAAATGAGATCTAACAGCTATGTCTGATATTTTATTTCTGCTTTTTAGATTTCCATTTTGACAGTGCCAGCAGAGGAACCAGGAACTTCTGCTGTTCGGGTCATTGAATTATGTTCTTCAACAATGACATGCATGAAAGGCACATGTAAGCATAGTAGAGTCTAGTTATTTCTCTTTTGTGTTTGCTTAGAAAGTAAAAGAGGGCAATTATTGTTAAAGTTGCCAGGGTTGTGTTTATAGAGTTTTTTTATTCACAGTCTTGTTCATACAGTGTGTATTCATACAATAAGTCATTTTATACCTACCCCTTGCTTTTAAAAATTTCTGTGGCTAAATCTTCACAGGCACTATTGTTAAGTTCTTCAGTGAAAGAAGTTCTGTGACTTTCCAATTTTTTTTTTGTAATTTTTCTTAAGCTTATTGGAAACATACTTTCAAAAAATTTATTTTCTGCCTAGCTGGTGTGGCTCACTTGGTTGACATTGTCCCATGCACCAGAAGGTTGCCAGTCAGGGCACATGCCCAGGTTGCTGGTTTGATTCCCAGTAGCAGGCATGCAGGAGGCAGTCAATGGATGTTTCTCTCTCATCGATGTTTCTGTCTTTCTCTCCCTCTCTCTTTCTCTCTCTTCAATCAATAAAAAACATTTTAAAATTATTTTCTTTGCTGCTCGTTTTCTTGTTTGCTTTTCTTGTAATTCTTTTTTTTAAATATATTTTTATTGATTTCAGAGAGGGAGAGAGAGAAGAAACATCAATAATGAGAGATAATCATTAAACAGCTGCCTCCTGCACTCCCCACACTAGGGATCAAGCCCTCAACTCGGGCATATGCCCTGACCGGGAATTGAACCGTGCCTCCTGGTTCATAGGTTGACACTCAACCACTGAGCCACCATTATATTGGTATAATGTGTGTATGCCGTTTTATCACATGTGTAGATTCTTGTGACCGTGACAATAAGGATTCCTAGTGATATATAATCCCATTATTGAACTTCTACCATGTATATAAATTCTCAATATATTTCTGTTTAATGAGACTAAAGTTAGAGACTACTTTATCTGTTCTTTTTCCTATATGTATCAAGATTTATTTCTCCAGCACTTTCAGATATTATGCAATATATTTCTTAAAGATGCTTCAATAAGTAGAATTTAACAAGTATACCTTAGACGTCACTGTGCCTAGACCTAAACTGTGTACTTGTAAAGATTATGAAGAAGCAGAGGTTGACATGCCTTATTTGAAGTGTTCATATTCTTATTGCACACCTAATAGAACAAGACAGTATTAACTGAGTGAAATGTACATTTCAGGATAAGTAAAGATGAATGTGAACTAGGCCCTGACCTTAGAGGACTCATAATCAAATGGGACAGATAAGACAAACACAAAAGTAGCTCTAAAAGGCAGAATATGAAAGTACCACAGGAGAGGTACCAACAAACAGTGGAGTCTAGAGATTCATAGGAGGGAAACATAGCAATATCATTAGCTAGGATTATTTTTAATTCTATAAATTTATATTAAGTTTTACTCAAACTTCTTATAAGAATTATGAGAAGCAGAAGACTAATCTGGTTTGGCGTAGTCAAGGAAAACTTGACTCTGTTTTCAAGTATAGTGCTACTATTTACTAAAAGATGGCAAAACTGTGGTAAAACATAAGTGGGAGCTTGATGCCAATAGGGAGAGTGATTAAAACTTGTCCAATATTGCTGTAATTCCAAATTTCCACTTGAAAAGTTGCTCAGAAAAGGTTATTTTTCCTTTAACAGTGATTTGTGATATATGCAAATCTTTACCATGACAGTTATTATTTTCCTGTATTATTTTAATCAGTTTTTATGTCCTTTTATCTGTGTTAGTGTCTTAGTTATAAAATAAAACTTCATCCTTCGTTTTCTAAATTACATTTAATTTATACTTGTGATTATTTTTGTAAATATATTTTTATAAATTATTTTCCCATGTGAAATACTTTTGTAGCCCCAGTCTAATAATACATATTGACAATTTGGAAAATATTTTTTTAAAAAGTACAATTAATATAATTCCTCTACCTAGAGATGTAAAACCAAATTATATTAAAACTAGAGGCCCAATGCACGAAATTCATACAAGGGGCTCAGCCCTCGCAACCGCTGCGGCTGCCCTTGGCTCTCGCAGCCCCAGCTTCATCTGAAAAGTCGTCTGGAAGGACATCCGGAAGGTCTTTCGGCTGTCTGGTCTAATTAGCATATTATGCTTTTATTATTATAGATAGTAAAACCAGGAATTTGACATTGGTATAATGTGTGTATGCCGTTTTATCACATGTGTAGATTCTTGTGACCATGACAATAAGGATCCCTAGTGATACCATTTTTTAGCCACAGCCATCTTCCTACCTACCCAGACCCACTACCTAATCCCAGGTAACCACTAATATGTTTACTATCAATAATTTTTCACTTTCAGAATGTAATATAAAAAGAATTATACAGTACAGTAAAACCTGGATATAATAGACTAATTTGAACAAGGGGGTGTCCATTAAAGCCAAAAGTCCATTATATAATTAAGTAGATTTCCTGAATGCATGTTAAAAATTTAACAAATTAGTTTACCTGTTTTTACTTGTGTAGACACGTTTGGGTAATTAAAATGAAGTATGTATGGAAAGTTTAATTTCATAGAAAAGTTATCTATATGTATTACTGTGGTTTTAAATTTATACTGAATAGGTAATAGTAAATGCATGCATTAACCAGTCACCAGAAGTTAATAAATGCACACAGCTGGGACGTTGCTTAGCACACCTGGATCATCAGCTGGCACATGTTAAAACTGCTGCAGAAAGTCATGCCAAACAACAACAGAACCAGTTACCACCAGATGCAGTATAATCATATGCTAATCATTCACCGAACACTGTTTATGAGTGATGATTCTTGGCTTTAAATATGTAGACTATAGTTGTAGATGTGTAATATTTACTTATTTTTTAATTAAGTCTTTATTGTTGAAAGAATTATATATGCACCCTTCACCCCCTTGACCCCTTCTAGCCTGCCCATCCCTTGCCCCAGGCCTTTACCACCCTATTGTCTATGTCAGTGGTCTATGTCCATAGATTATTCATATATGCATACAAGTTATTTGGTTGATCTCTTCCCACCCACCCACGCCTTCCCTCTGAGATTCAATAATCTATTCCATGCTTCTATGTCTCTACATCTACTAGTATTTTGTTCATCAGTTTATTTTGTTGATTAGATTCCACATATGAGTGATATCATGCAATACTTGTCTTTTTTCTGACTGGCTTATTTTGTTTAGCATAATACTCTCCAGGACCCTCTGTGCTGTCTCAAAGGGTAAGAGATCCTTCTTTTTTACAGCTGCATAGTATTCCACAGTATAAATGTACCACAGCTTTTATATCCAATCATCTGCTGATGTACAGTTGGGCTGTTTCCAGATCTTAGCTATTATAAATTGCACTGCTATGAGCATAGGGGTGCATATATTCTTTCTTATTGGTGTTTTGGGTTTCTTAGGATATATTCCTAGAAGTAAGATCACTGTTTTCCATCATGGCTGCACCAGTCTTCATTCCCACCAGCACTGCACTAGGGTTCACTTTTCTCTACATCCTCGCCAGCACTTTTCTTTGTTAATTTCTTAATAGTAGCCATTCTGGCAGGTGTGAGGTGATACCTCATTGTTATTTTAATTTGCATCTCTCTAATGATCAGTGACTTTGAGCATTTCTTCATATGTCTCTTGGCCATCTGTATGTCTGCTTTGGAGAAGTGTCTATTTAGGTCCTTTGCCAATTTTTTAATTGGATTGGTTGTCTTCCTTTTGTTAAGTTGTATGAGTTCCTTATATATTTTGGGCAATAAACCTTTATCAGATGCATCATTGCCAAATATGTTCTCCCATAGAGTGGGCTCCCTTTTCATTTTGTTGATGGTTTCTTTTCATGTTGAGAAGCTTTTTATTTTGATGTAGTCCCATTTATTTTCTCATTAGTTTCCTTTGCCCTAGGAGATATATCTGTAAACATATTGCTACCTGACATGTCTGAGATTTTGTTTTCTATGGTTTTGTCTTGGATTTTTATGGTTTCACGACTTGCATTTTAGTCTTTTATCCACTTTGAGTTTATTCTTGTGTATGGTGTAAGTCAGTGGTCTAGTTTCATGTTTTGCATATATCTGTCCAATATTCCCACCACTTATTTACTTATTTATTTATTTTTAATTTAAATTCTTTATTGTTTAAAGTATTAAATATGTCTCCTTTCCCCCCCCCGACCTCTCCCCGCCTGCCCCCAACCCCCAGCACATGCCCTCACCTCCCCCCCGCCCCCGTCGGAGTCCATTGGTCATGCTCATATGCATGCATACAAGTCCTTTGGTTGATCTCTTACCCCCTCACCACCACCCCCCGCCTTCCCTCATAGGTTGGACAGTCTGTTTGATGCTTCTATGATTCTGGTTCTATTCTTGTTAATCAGATTATGTTGATCATTATATCCCACATATGAGTGAAATCATGTGATATTTATCTTTCTCTGACTGGCTTATTTCACTTAGCATAATGCTCTCCAGGTCCATCCATGCTGTTGCAAATGGTAAAAGTTCCTTCTTTTTTATAGCAGCATAGTATGCCATTGTGTAGATGTAACACTGTTTTCTAACCCACTCATCTGCTGATGGGCACTTACCATAGGCTCTATCCAAATCTCAGCTATTGTAAATTGTACTGCTATGAACATAGGGGTGCATATATCCTTTCTGATTGGTGTTTCTGTTTTCTTGGGATATATTCCTAGAAGTGGGATTACTGGATCAAATGAAATTCCATTTTTAATTTTTTGAGGAAACGCTATACTGTTCTCCCACAGTGGCTGCACCAGTCTGCATTCCCAATAGCAGTGCACGAGGGTTCCTTTTTCTCCACATCCTCTCTAGCACTTGCCGTTTATTGATTTGTTGATGGTAACCATTCTGACAGGTGTGAGTTGGTACCTCATTGTTGTTTTGATTTGCATCTATCAGATGATTAATGACTTTGAGCATGTTTTCATATGTCTCCTGGTCTGCTGTATGTCCTCTTTTGAAAAGTATCTATTTAGGTTCTTTGCCCATTTTTTGATTGGATTGTTTATCTTCCTTTTGTTAAATTGTATGAGTTCCCTATACATTTTGGAAGATTAAACCCTTATCGGAGATCACATTGGCAAATATGTTCTCCCATGCAATGGGCTTTCTTGTTGTTTTGTTGATAGTTTCTTTTGTTGTGCAGAAGCTTTTTATTTTGATGTAGTCGCATTTTTTTATTTTCTCCTTAGTTTCCATTGCCCTAGGAGTTGTGTCTGTAAATATATTGCTATGACAAATGTCTGTCATTTTGCTGCTTACGGCTTCTTCTAAGATTTTTATGGTTTCCCAGCTTACATTTAAGTTCTTTATCCATTTGAGTATATTTTTGTTTATGGTATAAGTTGGTGGTCTAGTTTCATTTTTTTGCATGTATTTGACCAATTTTCCCAACACCATTTATTGAAGAGACTGTCTTGACTCCATTGACAAATATTAACTTAGCATAATGGCTTGGGTTGATTTCTGGGTTCTCTGTTTTGTTCCATTGGTCTATATGTCTGTTCTCGTGCCAGTACCTGGCAGTTTTAAGGACCGTGGCTTTGTAGTATAGCTTGATATCTGGGATTGTGATCCTTCCAACTTTGTTCTTCTTTCTCAAGATTGCTGCAGCTATTTGGGCTCTTTTTTTTTATTTTAAATGAATTTTTGGAGAGTTTTTTATGTTTTTGAAATATGCCTTTGGTATTTTAATGGGGAGTGCATTGAATCTATAGATTGCTTTGGGAAGTATGGACATTTTAATGATGTTGATTCTACCGATCCATGAACATGGTATATTCTTCTGTTTGTTTATGTCTTTCTCTGCCTCTTTTTTCAGCGTCATGTAATTTTCCTAGTAAAGGTCCTTCACCTCCTTGCTTAACTTTATTCCTAGGTATCTTTGTGTGTTTTTTTTTTTTTTACATATTAAAGGGGAGGTTTATTCTGCAGTAACGAGCGAGATTCATTACGGAGGAGGTAGAGAAACCAGGATTAGAGTAGGAGGAGGAAGAGGAGGGACCCAACCAGGCTGTCTCTGCAGACGGAGAGACGGAGAGAGAGGAGAGCAGCCCTAGGTATCTTTTTGTTGCAAAGGTAAATGGGATTTTTTTTTTTTTTTAGTTTTTCTTTCTGTGAGTTCATTATTGGTGTATAAAAATCCATAGATTTCTGGGTGTTAATTTTGTTAATTATGCCAAATTCATTCATTAATTCTAGTAGTTTTTTAATGGAGTCTTTGGGGTTTTTTATGTGCAATATCATGTCATCTGCGAATAAGGACAGTTTTACTTCTTCTTTTCCAATTTGGATGCCTTATATTTCTTCTTCTTGTCTGATCACTATGGCTAACACTTCCAGCATTATGTTGAACAGGAGTGGTGAAAGTGTGCATCCCTGCCTTGTCCTTCTTCTTAGAGGAAATGGTTTTAGTTTTAGCCCATTGACTATGATGTTGCCTGTAGGTTTATCATATAAAGCTTTTGTTATGTTGGAGTATGTATGATCCCTCAATTCCCACTTTGCTGAGCATTTTTATCAGGAAAGGGTATTGGATTTTGTCAAATGCCTTTTCTGCATCAATTGATATGATTATGTGATTTTTGTCTCTCAGTTTGTTTATGTGATGTATCACATTTATTGATTTGCGGATATTGTACCATCCTTGCATCCCGGAATAAATCCCACTTGTTCATGGTGTATGATCTTTCTAATGTAATGCTGCATTGCTAGAATTTTGTTGAGGATTTTAGCATCTATGTTCATCAGGGATATTGGCCTGTAGTTTTTTTCTTTGTGGTGTCTTTATCTGGTTTTTCAATTAGGGCAGTGCTGGTTTCATAGAAAGAGCTTGTAAGTGTGCCTTCCTCTTGAATTTTTTGGAATAGTGTGAGAAGGATAAGTTTTAGTTCTTCTTTGAATGTTTGGTAAAACGCCCCTGTGAAGCTGTCTGACCCTGGGCTTTTGTTTGCTGGAAGTTTTTTGATGACTCCTTCGATTTCCTCCTTAGTTATCAGTCCGTTGAGATTTTTTGAATCTTTTTGGTTGAGTTTTGGAAGGTCGTATTTTTCCAGGAATATGTCCATTTCCTCTAGGTTGTTAATTTTATTGGAATAGAGTTGTTCATAGTATTTTTTTTACAATCCTTTGTATTTCTGTGGGGTCTGTTGTTATTTTGCCTCTTTCATTTCAGATTTGGTGTATTTGGGTCCTCTCTTTGCTTCTTGTTGAGCCTGGCTAGAGGTTCATCAATCTTGTTTATCCTTTCAAAGAACTAGCTCTTGGGTTCATTGATCTTTTGTATTTTTTTTTTTGTGTGTGTGTGTGTGTGTGTGTGTGTGTGTGTGTTTTTGTCTCTATGTCATTTATTTCTGCTCTGATTTTTATTATCTCCTTCCTTCTGCTCACTCTGGGCTTTTCTTGTTGCTCTATTTCTAATTCTTTAAGTTGTAGAGTTAGATGATTTAATACCACTTTTTCTTGTGTTTTTTTGTTGTTGTTTGTTTGTTTGTTTTTATTGTTGTTGTTTTTTTTTTTAAATAGGCTATGAACCTCCCTCTCAGGACTGCTTTCACTATGTCCCATAGGTTTTGGATTGCTGTGTTTTCATTGTCATTTGTTTCCAGGATGCTTTTAATTTCTTCTTTGATCTCCTTGGTAACACAATCATTATTTAATAGTATTCTATTAAGCCTCCAAGTGTTTGAATTTTTTTTATTGTTTTTATTGTAGTTGATTTCTAATATTATGTCATTATGGTCTGAAAACATGCTTGATATGATTTCAATCTTTTTTAATTTGGAGAGACTTTGCCTGTGCCCCAATGTATGGTCTATCTTTGAAAATGTCCCATGTGCACTTGAGAAGAATGTATGTTCTGTAGCTTTGGGGTGAAATATTCTAAAGATGTCAATTACATTCTTGTGATCTAGTGAGTCATTTAGGATTGATGTTTCTCTGCTGATTTTTTGTCTAGAGGATTTATCCAGTGATTTCAGTGGAATACTAAAGTTCCCTAGTATGATTGTATTGCTGTCTATCTCTCCCTTGATTTCTTCCAGAAGTTTTTTTAATGTATTTTGGTGCTCCTGCATCGGGTGCATATATGTTTACCAGAGATATATCCTCTTGTCGTATCGATCCCTTTAGTATTATGAAGTGGCCTTCCTTATCTCTTGTTATGGCCTTCACTTTGAGGTCTATTTTGTCAGATATAAGTATTGCTACCCCAGCTTTTTTTTCATTTCCATTTGCCTGAAAGCTATTTTTCCATTCCTTCACTTTCAGTTTGTGTAAGTCTCTTGTTCTGAGGTGGGTCTCTTGTACACAGCATATATATGGGTCATATTTTCTTACCCATCCCTTCACTCGATGTCTTTTGATTAGAATATTCAGTCCATTTATGTTTAAAGTTTTTATTGATAGGTAATTGTAGCTATTTTTATTTTTTGTGCCTGTTTTCCTTCTTCCTCCTTTTGTTTTTCTTCTTTTTACAACAGTCCCTTTAGCATTTCTTGCATTGCTGGCTTGGTATTGATAAATTCCCTTAGACTTTTTTTTGTCTGTGAAGCTCCTGATTTCCCCTTCAATTTTGAATTATAGCCTTGCTGGATAGAGCAACAGTTGCCAACTGGTGGTCCGCAGACCACTGGTGGTCCATGCTGTCTGAAAGTTTGGTGACTGCTGGGATAGAGTATTCTTGGATTCAGTCCCTTCCTTTGCATTACTTTGTATACTTCATTTCATTCCCTTCTGGCCTGAAATGTTTCTGTTGAGGAATCATTTGATAATCTAATGGGAGATCCTTTGTAGGTAACTCTCTGTTTCTCTTCTAGCCCTTAAGGTTCTCTCTTTGTCGTTAATGTTTGCCATTGTAATTATGACGTGTGTCTTGGGGTGGGTCTTTGGGGGTTCAACTTATTTGGGACTCTCTGCCAACACCATTTATTGAAGAGACTATATTGACTCCACTTTATGTTCTTGACTCCTTTGTCCAATATTAATTGATCATAATAGCTTGGGTCAATTTCTGGCATCTCTATTCTGTTCCATTGATCTATATTCCTGTTTTGGTGCCAGTGCCAGGCTTTTTTTTATTACAGTGGCTTTGTAGTATAACTTGATATCTGGTATTTTGATCCCTCCAACTTTCTTCTTCTTTCTCGTTTGCTGTATTTGGGGTCCTTTTTGGTTCCATATAAATTTTTGGAGTATTTGTTCTAGATCTGTGAAATATGCCATTGGTATTTTAATAGGGATTACATTGAGTCTGTAGATTGCTTTGGGTAGTTTGAACATTTTCGTGATGTTAATTCTACCAATTCATGAACACAGTGTATTCCTCCACTTGTTTATATATCTCTCTATCTTTTTTTCAAAGTCTGGTAATTTCCAAGTACAGGTCTTTTACCTCCTTGGTTAAATTTATTCCTAAGTATCTTAATTTTTTTGTTGTTGCAGTACTAAATAGGATTGTTTAGTTTCTCATTCTGAGACTACATTATTGGTATATAAAAATGCTATAGATTTCTGAGCGTTAATTTTGTATCCTGCTACATTGCCAAATTAATTTATTAAATCCAGTAGTTTCTGGTAGAGTCTTTAGGATTTTTTTATGTACAATATGTCATGTGCAAATAATGAGAGTTTTACTTCCTCCTTTCCTATTTCAATGCCTTTTATTTCTTCTTGTCTCCCAGTATTATCCTAATAAATAAAAAGCCAGGGGCCATCATGACCAAACAGCAGGCTGCGTGGAGTGACCAGGGTGGCAGGGGGTTAGTCAGGGACAACCAAACGACTGTACAGCAGGCTGCGTGGGGCAACCGGGCCAGCAGGGGGTTAGTGAGGGACAACCAAACGACTGGACAAGCAGGCTGCATGGGGTGACCAGGCTGGCAGGGGGGCAGTAAGGGACGACCAGCCCGGCAGGGTGGGGCAGTTAGGGGGCAATCAGGCAGGCAGACAGGTGAGCAGTTAGGAGGCATCTGTCCCATATTGTGAGAGGGATGTCCAACTGCCAGTTTAGGCCCAATCTTGGGGATCCCCCAAGGGGTCCCAAATTGGAGAGGGTGCAGTCTGAACTGAGGGCACCTGCCCCCCCGTTCATGAATTTTGTGCACCAGACCTCTAGTGTTGAATAAGAGTTGTGAAAGCAGACATCCCTGTCTTGTTCCTGTTCTTAGGGGAAATGGTTTTAGTTTTTGCACATTTAGTATGATGTTACCTGTAGGTTTGTCATATAGTCCTTTATTATTTTGAGGTATAATCCCTCTATTCCCACTTGACTGAGAGGTTATCAAAAAACGGTGCTGGATTTTGTCAAATGCTTTTTTTTGTGTATATTGATATGATCATGTGATTTTTGTCTTCCAATTTGTTTATGTGATGGATGACGTTTATAGATTTGTGGATATTGTACCAGCCTTGCATCCTCAGAATAAATCCCAGTTGGTCATGGTGTATGATCTTGTTGGTATATTGTTGAATCCAATTTTCTAATATTTTGTTGAGGATTTTAGCATCTATGTTCATCAAGGATATTGGCCTGTAGTTCTTTTTCTTTGTAGTGTCTTTGTCTGATTTTGGAATTAGAATAATGCTGGCATCATAAAAAGACCTTGGAAGTATTCCTTCCTCTTGGATTTTTTTTAGTAGTTTGAGGAGGAAAGGTGTTAGTTTGGTAAAACTAGGTGGTAGTTTGGTAAAACTCCCCTGTGAAGCAGTCCAGGCCAGGGCTTTTTGGAATACTGCTTCTATTTCATCAATTGTTATTGGTCTATTCAGGTTTTATGATTCATCCTGATTCAGTTTATGGAAAATTGTATTATTTTAGGAATTTGTCCATTTCATCCACATTGGCCACTTTGTTGGCATATAGTTGTTCATAGTATTTTCTTACAATCCTTTTTATTTCTGTGGTGTCAGTGGATACTTCTCTGCTTTCATTTCTGATTTTATTTACTTGGGTCCTCTCTCTTTGTTTCTTGATCAATGTGGCTAATGGTTCATCAATCTTGTTTATATTTTCAAGGAACCAGGTCTTGGTTCCGTTGCTTTTTTTAGCCTCTGTCATTATTTCTGTTGTAATCTTTATTATTTTCTACATACTCTGGCCTTTTTTTGTTGTTCTTTTTCTAATTCTATAAGTTGTAGGGTTAAATGGTTTGTTACAAATGTTTCTTGTTTTTTAAGGTAGGCCTGTATTGCTATGAACTTCCCTCTCAAGATTGCTTTTGCTGTGTCCCAGAGATATTACGTTGTTGTGTTTTCATTTTCATTTGTTTTCTTGAATTTTCTGATTTCTTTCTTGATCTTATTGGTAACCCATTCGTTGTTTAATAACATGCTATTTTGCATTCATGTGTTGAGTGTTTTTACTGTAGTTGATTTCTAATTTCATACCATTGTGATCTGGGAAGATGCTTGATATTGTTTCAATCCTCCTGAACTTCTGGAGACTTTTTTTTTTTAATGTTCTAACATGTGGTCAATCTTTGGGAATGACCCGTGTGCACTTAAGAATGTATATTCTGCTACTTTGGGGTGAAATGTGTTATAAATATCAATACAATCCATCTGATCCAGTGTGTCATTTAGAGTCACTGTTTCCTTGTTGATTTTTTAAAATATTTTTGTATTGATTTTAGAGAGTAAAGGAGAGGGAGAGAGAGATAAAAACATCAATAATGAGAGAGAATCATTGTTGGGCTGCTCCCTGTATGCCCCCCACTGGGCATCGATCTCTCAACGCAGGCATGTGCCCTGACCGGGAATTGAACCATGACCTCCTGGTTCATAGGTCAATGCTCAACCACTGAGCCATGCTGGCCAGGCTCCTTATTGATATTTTATGTGAAAGATCTATTCAGTGAAGTCAGTGGGGTGTTGAAATTCATACTATGACTGTATTGCTGTCCATCTCTCCCTTAAAGTACTCTAGAAGCTTTTTTTAATGTATTTAGGTACTCTTATATTAGGTGCATATATCTTTGCCAGAGTTATAACCTCTTGTTGGATCGATCCCCTTAGTATTAAGTAGTGACCTTTACTGTCTCTTGTGATGGCCTTCATTTTGAAGTCTATTTTGTCAGTATGAGTATTGGTATGCCAGCTTTTTGGTTGTTTCCATTTGCATGGAAATTTTTCCATCCCTTCATTTTCATCCTCTGTGTCTTTTGTTCTGAACTGGGTCTCTTATGGAGAGCATATATTTGGGTCATGTTTTCATATCCATTTGATTACCCAATGTCTTTTGATTGGAGCATTTAATCTATTTACATTTAAGGTTATTATTAATAGTTACTTGTTTATTGCTATTTTAATTCTTTATGCCTATGTTACTCTCTCTGTATTTCTTATTATTACAGCAGTTACTTTAGCATTTCTTGCAGTGCTGGTTTGGTGGTAATAAACTTCTTTAACCTTTTTTGTCTGGCAAGCTCTTTATTTTACCATCTATTTTGAATGATGGCTTTCTTGGATATAGTAATCTTGGTCTCAGATCCTTGCTTTTAATTACCTTGAATACTTCATGCCATTCCCTTCTTGCCTAGAGAGTTTCGGATGAGAAATCAGCTGACAGCATTATGGGAGCTCCTTTGTAGGTAACAAATTGGTTTTCTCTTGCTGCTTTTAAGATTCTCTCTTTGTCTTTAATTTTTGGCATTTTAATTATGATGTGTCTGGGCATGGGCCTGTTTGGGATTTTCTTGCCTGGGATTCTCTGTGCCTCCTGAACTTGTGTGACTTTTTTTTCCACCAGATCAGGGAAGTTTTCTGGCATTATTTTTTCAAACACGTTTATATTCCTTGCTCACTTTCTTCCCCTTCTGCCACACCTATTATGATAATATTGTTGCATTTCATGTTGCCCCACAGCTCCCTTAACACGTCAAGCACCCCACCTGTTTTGTCTTCCGGGCAGAAAGTATAGTGTCAGTCACCGGTGACTGACATGGAGCTTAACATGTTAAGCTTTCCTCCTGTTTTCTTTACTTTTTTTTTATTTTTGTTCTCTGATTGCGTGATTTCTTCTACCCTGTCTATTAATTCACTAATCCAATCCTTGGCTTTCCCTAATTTTCTGTGTATTCCTTCTACAGTGTTCTTTATTCATGCTATGTCAATCTTCATAGTTACTATATCTTTTCTCATGCCATTGAGCATATTTGCCATCATTATTCTGAACTCTGTGTCTGATCAATTTCTCATCTCCATTTCATTTAGCTCATCTTCTGGAGAATTCTCTTGTTCTTTCATTTGCGACTTGTTTTGTTGTTGTTTGTCTCCCCATTGTGGCTCCCTGTTTGGGTTTGTATCTGTGTATTAGGTTGATCTGCTAGTGATAACCATAACGGTGAGCCAAGTTATTTTTCCTCCAGGGTCCTATCTCGTGATGCCAAAAAATGAGCCTAGCAGACCAGAAGACTTAAAAGTGTAGAAAATTTATTACAAGCAGATTCAGACTCCCCTCACGGGGAGGGGGGACCCCATAATGGGTTTCCCCTTAAAGCCTTGTAGTCCAGGGATATATATTTGCTACAAGCCTGCTTCTATATCTATCCATGTTGTCACCTGATTTATTCCCTCAATTGTTCTTGCTCAGCAACAGACCTGAACTTTCCCTGTTTCTATGTGTTCTTTCTCTGTTCCTGTGCTTAACTTTCTCTGTTTCTATGTGTCAGTACACCTTATTGTTGTAGGCCCTCCCTTGTTTCCCCATGCCTCCCGCTTTGAGTCCAGAAACATTTCATTATTTTTGCATGGTTGGTTCCTATGATTAGGCTGCTCAAACTGCTGTGTTTGCCTCTGTCTATGTCCCACCTGTCTTTGTTTACCACTGGACCCCTCCCCTTCCTGCATTTCAAGCTAACATCTCTTACTAGAAGTCCCAATCTCTACTGTAGGACAATGTCAGATGTTGTTTGTGACTGGGTCTGAGTACCCTTTTTGGAGGTATCAGCAATCCACAGCTTGTGGCTTCCTCTGTTGAGGCTGGGTGCCTTTGGAAAGGACCAAGATGTGCATCAGGGTCTGCTTTTCCTAGTCCAGGGCCTGGGATTAGATCAGGCAGAGACTCAAAAAGCCTCCAGAATCCCACCTCTACCTGCAGTCTCATTGACACTGAGACTTGATTAGCATCTGGCTATCAACCACAGGGTGGGGCTATAGATCTTCCAACATGGTGGGGCAACTGCCTTTTCCCCAGGCTAAAACCGCCTTGATAGCCAAGGTCCTCAGGATAAAGATTTCCTCCACAGAATGAGGCAATGACTCAGCACAGGAAACCAAATGACTCAGCACAGGAAACCGGGTTGGCTGCCCTCCAGGCTCCTACACCAGCGCCCCCAATTCTTGCTTCTAGTCCACTTGGCTCTCCCTCTGCCAGAGCCCAAGGTGTGTCTGCACACAAAATTTTTTGCTTGGCCTTTTAAGTAGGTGCCAGCATTTCCAGCCATTTTTCACTGGCAAACAGCAACCTTGCTGCTTTTTACAGCCAGATGTTATGTGGTCACCTTTCTCAGTTCTGGTTTTCTGGGCTGGGGAGCCCATATTGGTGTTTAGACCCCAGAGTTCTCAATAGGAACCCCCCACAGCTTAGATATCCCTCTGTATTTTCAGCTGGTACCTGTGGGAACCCAGGCAGCCCCTTCATGCGTCCACACTTCCTACCAGTCTCTGTGGTCTCCACTTTCCATCTTTGGTTATCAGTGTTCTCTCCAGTTAGTCTGTACTTTATTTTTCAGGGTGTTTTTACCTTATTTTATTTGTATTTCCAGTTTGGTCCTGAGAGTGTCAGTGTAGCTTCAATTTATGCCACTGGCATTTTAGAATCTCTGTAATATTTATGCCAGTGAAATTATTACATTGTTTTTTCCAACATACCACCTATTCACTAAAATTTGTTAAAAATATCAGTAAATTGATAACAAAAAATTATCCTTGTTCTAGATAAAAAGAGTTCATGTTTATTTCTTAATCCTCTATGCTTTCTTCATATGATAACATGCACTATTTAAAAAGTCCTAGATAATAGTTATAATAGAGCTAATTTATTTATATATAACAAGATTTAAGAAATACTCTGAGCTAGAAACTGACATTTTTTCATTCACTTGCTTTTATTAATTGAAGTTTAACTTTTTTCCCCCTCTTCCTTTTCTTATGCTTTGTGGCTGTTCATAGACTATAGGAGTCATTTGTAATTCGGACATTAAAAATCCTTAATGGTGTATTTTCCTGCTGCTGCCCTAATTGAGAGTTGTTGATGTCACAACCAGTCATATTTGTTCTACTCTTGGTGATTAGCTTGCCTCTCTTCTGAAACAGAACTATTCTGATAATATCACAGAAGGCTTTAAATAACTTTTCCTGTTCTTTTGATTTTTTTCTGTTTCAAGTCAGAAAAAAATTTAAAAAAGAGGATATGCCATGTGTTTATGGATCACAACTTGTTCTCTGCTCATTGAGGTTAAATAGGAAAGTTTTGAAAGCCAGTTAGAAATACCCCAGCATGTAAACACTGGTCAATAATGTATCATTTATTTAGCACTCCATAATGTCCTGTAGACTCTCCAAATCTAGTCTTTAGGTAGCTGAAATGGATTCTTTTAGGGTTGAAATTTTTATTTTTTAAATAGTTATCTTTCTAGCTTGTCTCATTTCTTTGACATTCTATACTGAATATATGAAACATTTTAACCTTTTTCTTATAACTTAGGAATGGCATGAACATTATTTATTATATACCGTTGTAATCCAGTAATGCCCTTGAGGCCTATTGAGAGGTGTTTAGGCCTATTTGTTCTTTTGCTAAATGACCCTATACTGTCATGCTTTTATCATTTCTTGCATCTACATTTTATATGTCTTCCTCCAGCTGTTTTCATGCAGCTGTTAGGATGTTTTTTCTGGCAGCACTTTTCACTGAACTCCCTTCCCCCTTGTTTGCTGTTTATTATCGGCACAAGGCCAGAAAACAAGACAGCCAAAATTGTTGAAATTGCGTGTAATACAATCAAGTTCTGAGCTTGTGGTTGTTAGTATGTGGGCATCATACCACCTACTTTTAAGTGCTGAAAAGCCTTTTTAGGGAGAGTGGGGGTTATACTTTCGGGTTCTTGCTTGTTTGTAAAAGACCTCTGAGTAAGATGTTACTGTAATTGTAATATAAGCACAGGTCAATATTAGTTAAGTTGGTATTTTGATACAATGATAGCAAATCATTGTTACCCATTAGGGTTGCTTTTCTAAGCAAACCTAAGTTAGACTAGTTATTTTTTTTTAAAAAATAGTAATGATGCCCGGCCCGTGTAGTTCAGTGATTGAGCATCAGCCTTTGAACCAGGAGGTCACGATTCGATTCCCAATCAGGGCACATGCTGGGGTTGTGGTATCGATCCCCAGTAGCGGGCATGCAGGAGACAGCTGATCGATGTTTCTCTCTCATCATTGATGTTTCTATCACTCTCTTTCCCTCTCCCTTCCCCTCTATAAATCAATTTAAGTTTCCCTCTCCTCAGCTTATGTGATTTAAGTTATTGAGATTTTTAAATATTTTAAATTTATTTCTTGTGTTTTCCAAAGCTGAACAAGTCTTATTTTTTACATACATAGTTCATCTTTGAGAACATAATCTGTATTTTGTACTATTCTTAATCCTAAATGAATCTAATATATTTATTTTTTTAAATCATTTGCAAATGAGCAAAATGCTATCTCTGCAACCCTCTGTTTCATATTTAGGTTCAGACACTTTACAGTACTTAAATCATATTCTAGGCAGTTTGAAATCTGTTTGCTTTTTTCAAAATAATAATCCATCAGTAACAGCTGGTTTATTCTGGGATTTGGTGTTACAGGATGTTATTTGTTTTTGATATGATTATATATTTGTGAATATATATAATCATGTATAAAATAATGAATGATCAAGAATACTATGTAGGTACTGATTTATATAATCTTTTCTGCTTTTATGACCCTATAAAGAAAATGTTATATGCCTTTCATAAAAATGAGTTTACATAATGATTTGAAGCAATCATTGGTGTCTGTTTTATTTGTTTTTGAAAATGTGACTATATAAATTATTTTTTTAGTAGTGTCACAATGCACAGATTTGATTTTATAAGTAAAGTTATTTTTTCTTCCTGATTTCAAGTTGACATTCAAAGGTGTTATTCATTAAATTCTATTGAGAAAGTACAAGCTGACTCTAGAGTTACTCTGGAATTTTTCATGGGTGGATTAAAAAACCAAATTGTGTACTCATATGTCATCAAACTCAGTTCCTCACCTGGTGTCATAAAGAAAATGTCTTTCTGAACTTTTCTGTCTTATTAACATAGTCATATATTCTTACTGGAACTATATTACATGAGTTACATTTGGCCTTTATGCCTATATGACAGACAAGCTATGAGCCACATTGATCCCTATTTATACAAATTATGTATTCCTAGTTAAGTTGCACTAGGAAATGCATTTGCTGACTAGCATTTGGAACAATTTATGCCTACTTACACAGAGCAAATGACTACTGTATGTTATAATCTCAGAAGCTTGAGAAATAGATTTCCTACTTCTTTCA
Source organism: Cnephaeus nilssonii (assembly GCF_951640355.1). Classification (NCBI taxonomy): domain Eukaryota; kingdom Metazoa; phylum Chordata; class Mammalia; order Chiroptera; family Vespertilionidae; genus Cnephaeus; species Cnephaeus nilssonii. Next base: position 27,586,840 of record NC_137071.1, read on the forward strand.
GCAAGCATTTACTTAGATTTCATACTCACTTCTAATGCCATCAGCTTTTGGTTTAAAATCTTTCATCATTGAAAGAAACATGGCCAATGAGTAGGGAGTAAAGTCATAAAACTTTAGAACTAGAAAGAGGTCTTGTAGATAAACTAATTACACCACTTTCACTTAATAATGAGGATGCTTAGGCCAGAGAGGTAAACTGACTTGGCCAAGTAGATACAGAGAGCAATATTACACCAGATCTGCATAACCATTCTCTAGTATATCACCCTGCTACTATACATAAGACTTGTCACTTTTAAATGTGCTCATTGTTATACAAATTATGAGTAGAAATCCTACTTCTCATGTGTTTAATTAAAAAAAAACAAAAAAACTTGTAAGAGAGCAGTATCTTATTATATGATAGATCACTGTTCTAAACCCAGTTTTAGAGAACTGAAAGTGTGTTCTTATTTCTAGTTTGGTGTTGATGATGTCTACTTCTGAACATCAGATGCTCTTTGTTTCAGTGGTGCTATTTATGACTGGCACTTCACCCAAGTTTTTTCAAGTATTACCCTTACGTTCTATGAATTAAATCTTATTTTGCACCAAGGTTTCTTAATGCCAACACAAATCTAAGTATATTGCCGACAGAGGAATTGTGACAGAACACATTTTGTTATCTTTTAGCCCATTAAGACTTTAAGCAGTTGCTAAATGAGTTAAAAGGAACATAGTTTATAAATGGTAGTCAGGGTTTAAAATATTTTCTTGAGTCAGTTATAATTTCACATGATGCCAGTAGGTAACGTTTCCACTTCTAGTACATCTTCAAACTCTTAGTAATAGGTGTTAATTGGTACTAATGAATGTAATACGTTTAGGAAAGTACTTGTCCCATCTGATCTAATTTGTGGTTATTTTTAGCATTTATTGAGCAAGTTAATCCTGTGGAAAAGAATTAAAGTTACAGGATGCAAAGAAGCATTTTAATACAGAGTTAAATTTTAGTAGAAATGTGGCAATATATGTTTCATTTTGTGACTACTTTAATGTCTTAGGCCTTTAAAGATTTTTCTCATGTATTCCTTGAACTCTTATAAGTTGAAATACACAATATTTCATCATAATCAAATAATTGCCAAGAATGTAGTTTCTAACTTTATAAGTTTTGATAATATAATAGTAAAACTATAATATCACTTTTTAAAATGTATTCAATTGACTTAAATACCAGAGATATTTGATGCCCATTATCACCCATTTAAAAAAAAAACATGGAAATGTAATTTTAAAAAATTTTTCTTGGACAATAAGCCTCTGGATTAAACAATACAATTATTATTTGTATAAAATTAATCAAATGATAATAATTATTATAATTTTAATAAAGGATTATTAAAAAATAAGTGTATTGAAATGCGTTGCTTAATAAAGTGGAAGGAGGCTGGATTGAGCATCTGGACAATGACATCCTTATAATTTTTATACCTAGTGAAAAGTCTTCTTGTATCTTTGTACACATCTTAGTTTTATGATCCCTGCCTTATGTGGCAGGCTGCACCGTAAACAGATTATTACAATTACCCAACATCATTTTGTGACTAACACCAAAAACTCTAGAGGCAGCCCAAGTGGGTTTGCATTCCAGGTCTGAGTTCCTGTTCTTCTTTTTATTAATTGCTTGGCTTTGGGAAATCTGCTTAACTCCAGTGTTCTTCTGTTTTCGCCCCCGTAAAATGAGGCTAACAGTTGGCTTTTGCATAGCTGAAATGAGATAATACTTTTAACTTGCTTAGAATAGTGTCTGACAAATGCAAGTTAGCTGTACAGTCAATTCTGCATAATCTTTTAAATTCTCTTGAAAATTTTATAGGCACATCTTAAAATGTCTGTGAACATTTTTCAGACAGATTTAAATAATTTCAGGATTATCCATTGATACTTTTCTTACCTCTAACCTGGTCGATTAGGTAATTTTCTACATTTCATATAAGAAAGTAGGAAAATGTTCCCTGTTCATGTGTATGTATATATACACTGAGTGGCCAGATTATTATGACCACCCCATTAGTACTTCGTTGGGCCACCTTTTGCCTTCAATACTGTGGCGATTCTTCTTGGCATTGACTCCACGAGATGTTGAAAGGTGATGCAAGGAATCTGACACCATGCCTGATGAATAGCACTGTCCAGTTCTGTGAGATTTGATGGTTATGGAACCAGCTGCCTGATGGCTCTTTTGACTTCGTCCCACAAATGCTCAATTAGATTGAGATCTGGTGATTGTGGGGGCCACCTAAGCAAGGTAAAGTCTCCCTCATGTTCTTGAAACCACTCCTGCACAATACGAGCACCGTGGCATGGCGCATTGTCTTGTTAGAAGAAGCCATCTCCACTGGGATACACCATCAACATGATAGGATGAACTGGATCAGCAACGATACTTAGGTATGTTGTGCTATTTAGACGTTCCACACAAATTAAAGGGCCCAAGTCATGCCAGGAAAACATGCCCCAAACCATAACACTGCCCCCACCAGCTTGAAGGGTTGTACTCACGCATGTAGGGTGCATGCTTTCATGCTGTTTCCGTGAAATTCTCACTCTGCCATCTACATGATGCAACTGAAACATGATTCATTGGACCACATGACTTTTTTCCAATGCTCAACTGTCCAATCCTTGTGTTCCTGTGTTTTATCTTGGTAACTGCAGGTAGCAAAGGTGTTCGAACAGGCCTTCGGCTTCCATATCCCATATGATGCAGTGTATGGCTAATTTGCCTACAAACGTCAGGTGGTCATAATAATCTGGCCACTCATTGTATATTTGTAGACATACATATGTCTTTTTAAGTCTATCAGTACTTAATGTCTGCCTATGAAAGGGAAGCAAAGCCACACATATTTATTGAATGCACACTGTGACAATTATATCTGACAAAGAAGAGAAAAATCGACTCTAAAACTTGACCTTACAAAGGAATTATAAAAGGCATGAAGATTAATAAAGCAATTTTGAAAATAATCTGAATTTTTAAAAAAATAACATTATCTGTAATCTTTCTGATTTGAAGAGAAGTAGTGAATTCAAAGTAACCTATACAAGGAAGTAACATAGGCAACAGGAAAAGTAGGATGGGTAGGGGAAAAAAATGGCCAATTATATCTTAAACTAGTGGCCCAGTGCACGAAATTTGTGCATGGGGGCTGGGGGGGAGGGTGTCCCTCAGCCCAGCCTGCACCCTCTCCAATCTGGGACCCCTCAGGGGATGTCCGACTGCTGGGGGATGTCCTGTGGGATCGGGCCTAAACCAGCAGTTGGACATCCCTCTTGCAATCCAGGACTGCTGGCTCCTAACTGCTCACCTGCCTGCCTGCCTGATCACCCCTAACCACTCTGCCTACCGGCCTGCTCTCCCCCAACTGCCCCCCTGCTGGCCTGATTGCCCCCAAATGCCCTCCCCTGCCAGCCTCATGGCCCCCAACTGCCCTCTCCAGCCAGAGGCCCTCCGTGGCTGGGCACGGAATGCTTGCCTCATAACTGGGGCGATGACACAAGCATTCCACGCCCGGCCAATCCCGCTGCCAAGACAGCCAGGCCGCCAGACAGAACATCCACTCTCATCTCATGCAATTGGTTTAGTTACATCATAAATTCCACCCCCACCTCCATTCAGTAGGAAATACCAACTACCTGGAACCTATGGAATAACGCCTGGTGATTCCCTGCAGGTGTCTGAGCTGCATATGTGGGAAAAGGTAGGATGTGTGTGTCATATACATATCTATCTCACAGATGTGCATGCTGATGGTAAAAGACACACAAAATCAAGAGAGTTGGCAACTACACCTCAGGAGCAATGACTGGCAAGAGACTAGCTCTAGACTGTAACTTCCCAAGCCTATCGCAGTACATTTCTAGGACATGTCCCACCTCTGTCATGCCACCTGCTGACAGGAGGCTGGCTCCTTCACCGCAGCTGTTTTGTGTGGATCTTTTTGACCCCTGACCTCCCAGCATCCTCAGCCAGTATGTCAGGCATGCTGGTCGTTCACAGGGTCCCATAGCCACGGGCTGTGCAGGCCCCCGGGGTGATGTCTTGTTAATCACTCAGTGTGGGCAGGCAGAGCTGCCCGAGAGGCTGGCCTCTCCCATGGGCACACATGGCAGGGGAAAGCAGGAGGGAGAGGCCCTCAATACGCTGGGTGCTCTTGAGAGCTGCCACTCCTGGCAGGTGATCATGTGACCCTCCCAGGTGGGAAGAGAAGCCGGGCAGCCGTGAAACGTAGGGTCCTCCCTAAAAGGCGACCATGATGCTGCGGGCAGTACGGGCTTTCCCCTACATGCGTGGTTTCTGAACTGCGTCACCTGGACCTCCAGCCTCTTTAACAGCATGAGACTCAGAGGAGGGCTATTCCATAGACCCCGCTCTCCGAATGCACTGGCAAGGCGATCATCTTGCAGCACTGGCGGCTGTACTTGGGGCTCCATGATTCATCCCGTCCTTGACCCTCCAAGGGCTGTGAGACCTGCCAGGTTCCCTCCAGGGCTCTTCCTCCCATCCGCACCTGGCCTGGCAGGGAGGCCCTCCCTCCGGGGTGGGGCACAGAACACTTGCCTTGTCACCGCGGCAATGAAGCAAGCATTCCGCCAGGCTGCTCATGCTGCCTGCTCTCAGCGGCTGCCCCCCCAGGACTGGGGGACTCCGATGGGGCTGAGAGGACTGGGTGCCGACATCTTGTGGCTATGGGTGCTGCCATCTTTGTGACAGAGTAACAATTAATTTGCATATTACCCTTTTATTAGATAAGATTGTAGATAAATTAATAATGTAGCATCAATGTGAAATCAAGGTATAGATATTAGAATTCAGGTTATGAATTTCTTTAATTTTTTCCTAAGGATTATTATAAAAGTCATTTAAGTACAAGATGGTTATCTGACTTTACTACTAGAAATTTTTGTTAGCACTCCCTGAACTTTGTTATATTATTAGGACATAAAGGATATAATTGCACCAGTGTATTTCTTTTATGTATCCTGTTTTACAGAACCAGTAGTTTATCATTAAGATTTTTTAAAAATATATTGTTTATAAATTTATATTTATGTTTATCTCCTTTTTTCCTAGTATACATTAATTGAATAGGAAAAAACTGGAGAAATGAGAACTTTGACATGAACATTTATATTTTATGAGACTGTGGGATGAGGAGACAGGACAGTTTCTCTTGAGTGTTATATCAGGTATTTCTGCCATTGTAGTTCTATACTCTGTTTAATTCAGCAATTATCCGAAGAGTTAAACTCTCTCCCACCAAAGTTATATAGCATTTGAAAAATATAACTGAATTAGGAAAAATTTTGTTGTGAAGGTTATTATTTATACCTTTTGAAATAATTAGTACCATACATTCTACAATATCCCAAAACCAATGGGAATCTTTGTTAAATTCATGTAAAAACATTGCTTAAATAAGGTAGATCTTTTATTAGGTCATACATAAGACAGGAACCCTCTTAAAACATCAATTATTTTGGTAGATCTGGAAAAAATAAATACTACAAAATTTGATTTTAGCACACATGGTTAAGAGTCTCTCAATTTATGCTTAGATATATATAGAGAGAATAGTTGAATGTGGAATGAATTTTAATAAAAAGATTCCTATTCTGATGTTGGCGCTCATGGTCAGCACACAAGACAGCTGTCTTCTTGTGTTTTTCTTTTTTAAAGTCAAGCAGTCTGAAATAAACTTTTAGAAAAAAAGTGGGTGTATTTTTCTACTGGTGTTTTGGGGGAAGGAATTTCTCAGTATGTACTGTTCTCTAATATATTCTCTCTACCATTATCCTATCCCTCCCAAACCCTTTCCAGGACCGTAAGAATTTCTCCCATTTAAGGATCCCCTTAGCCCTTTCTTTCAGTGCATAGACCTTTTCATCCTTCCTTTACCTCTGTATGTATGCCTTTAGGAATTCTAAATGCATTAGGCTACAGTATTTCTTATCTGTGAAGGGCTGTTTTTGGTACATGATATTCTCTAACCCTAACATTCTCTGAGGTCCAAGCCCTATCTGTCTTATCTATACTAATAAAAGGGTAATATGCTAATTAGACTAGGTCTACGGGACATCTTTCGGACGTCCGACTTCCTTCTGGAGAGTTAGGGGGTGACCAGACCAGCAGGGGAGCAGTTAGGGGGCGATCAGGCAGGCCGGCAGGGGAGCAGTTAGGGGGCAGCCAAGCCGGCAGGGGGACAGTTAGAGGGTGGCCAGGCCGGCAGGGGGGCAGTTAGGGGGTGGCCAGGCTGGCAGGGAAGCAGTTAGGGGGCAATCATGCCAGCAGGCAGGCAAGCGGTTAGAAGCCAGCAGTCCCGGATTGCAAGAGGGATGCCCAACTGCTGGTTTAGGCCCCATCCCAGCAGTCCCGGGTTGCGAGAGGGATGCCCACAGGGATTGGGCCTAAACTAGCAGTTGGACATCCCCCGAGAGGTCCTGGATTGGAGAGGGTGCAGGCTGTACTGAGGGACCGCCCCCCATGCACAAATTTCGTGCACCAGGCCTCTAGTGTGTGTGTGTGTGTGTGTGTGTGTGTGTGTGTGTGTGTGTGTGTATACACATATACATATATATATATATGGCTAATATGCAAAGTGTCCACTCGGGAGGGAGACCGGAAGTTCAATAGCTCGGTATGATGTGTGCTGACCATCAGGGGGCAGCAAGGAACGAAGGAAGGCCCTGGCCGGCAGCCAGAAGGCCCCAATCGATCCTGATCGCCGGCCAGGGTGAGGGACCCTATCTGTGCATGAATTTCGTGCACTGGGCCTCTAGTGATTTTATAAATGCAAAAGGAAGTGATTTGGAATTTCTGAAAATATTACAGATTCTTTTAACTTGTACTATTTTATGAACTTTCAAGTAGATATATGATTCAAACTAAACCAACAGTGTTCGCCAAAAAGTTTCTTAGAGAACCGTATAATGACTAGATGATTTGTTGTTAACTTACCAGTAAAGTTTGTATAAATGGGTTCTTCTGTCTGATGAAATGTTCTCTAGATAAATAAATATTGCATTTCCAGTCTTTTTTACACAATTATTTTGTTTGGCAATACTTTATCAACCCACTTTGGGAATGTCATAAGGATAACATAAGTTCTTTCTCTGAATAAATGCTTTCCTAAGCTTTTCTAATCTGCTGGTTTTACAAAACGAACCAGCAACTACTATTTCTTCTTAGGCCTCAGTGTGCTCTAGCATAGTTATTAGTTAACACATATGTTAGCTGTTTGGTTAACAAACACAGCATATTTTTATAGTTTTTACAATTCCCCCTATTGCTAGATTATAAATTTCCTGAAATCCGGAGCCATGGCTTACTCAACTCTCTATTTCCCATGGAAATAGCTTAGTGCCTTGAATATGAGTACTAAGTGAAATTCATGGTAATATTTCTTTCTAAACAGATTTGGTTCATCTGACTTGTACATCTTCAAAAACAGCAAGAGAAGATTTAGAACCAGTTGTGCAGAAATTGTTTATTCCATATACCGAAATGGAGATGGGTAAGAGCAATAATCATCTATAATAATAAAAGCATAGTATGCTAATTAGACCGGATGTCCTTACAGACGACCTTCCAAAAGAAGCTGGGGCTGCAAGGGAAGCCTGGGTCCCAGGTGCCTGCCAGCGGCCGGAGGGAAACCCGGGTCCCAGGTGCCTTCCAGTGGCCAGAGGGAAGCCCAGGTCCTGGGTGCCAGAGAGAAGCCAGTGCTGGCAGCCTGGGGAAGGAAGGCCTACCTTGCACGAATTTTGTGCATTGGGCCTCGAGTAAACAGTATTCATGATCGAAAGGTAATATAACCACTTTACTCCTCTTAAATTCCTCATGAAATTTTCTGCAATCTGAACTGAAATGTGAAGTAATCAGCAACAATGCTTACATGTCTTATTAGGATGATTGAGCACATTCTTTTCCTAAAAATGGGAAAATATTCACTCCATAATGGTAAAAGAAAAATATACATCATTCACATAATATATATAACTAAGTGAAAAAAATGTATATTTATATGTATACATACTCACATGCATAGAAAAAAGACTGCCAGAAATCTCAATTTTGGTGGGGTTGGGGACAATATTTTTCTTTTTTAATTTTCTTTATTTTACAGGTGTTGTACAAAGAGTATATATTCCTTTATCAAAAAGAGGTGTCTTCATCTATGAAAAAAATGATTCAACTGAGAGATGAAAATATCGATTGATAAATGTAGTAATACTTCCTAACTAATTATCTTTCAAATGCATAGCATGTTAGTGATCTGATAAATATTTAGTTCTCAAAATAGATATGACACCATGCTACTTACTCATGGTGGAAAAATACTTTTCAACCACGGATTTCTTTTTTATTGTTTAAAGTATTAATTAGATATGTCTCCTTTTTCCCCCTTCGGCGCCTCCCTGGCCACTCCCACCCCCCAGGACAAGCCCCCACCGCCCCAGTGTCTGTGTCCATTGGTTATACTAATATGCATGAATTCAAGCCCTTTGGTTCATCTTTTACACACACACACCCATCCGCCAACCTCCCCTGCCTTCCCTCTGAGGTTTGACCGTTTGTTCGGTGTTTCTCTGTCCCTGGATCTATTTTTGTTCATCAGTTTATGTTGTTCATTATATTCCACAAATGAGTGAGATCATATGATATTTAACTTTCTCTGACTGGCTTATTTTGCTTAGCATATGCTCTCTAGGTCCATCCTTACTGTTGCAAATGGTAAATGTTCCTTCTTTTTTACAGCAGCATAGCATTCCATTGTGTAGATGTACCACAGTTTTTTAATCCACTCATCTGCTGATGGGCACTTAGGCTGTTTCCAAATCTTAACTATGGTAAATTGTTCTGCTATGAACATAGGGGTGCATATATCCTTTCTGATTGGTGTTTCTGGTTTCTTGGAATATATTCCTAGAAGTGGGATTACTATGTCAAATGGCAGTTCCATTTTTAACTTTTTGAAGAAACTCCATACTGTCTTCCACAGTGGCTGCACCAGTCTGCATTCCCACCAGCAGTGCATGAGGGTTCCTTTTTCTCCTCATCCTCTCCAGCACTTGTCATTTGTTGATTTGTTGATGATAGCCATTCTGACAGGTATGAGATGGTACCTCGTTGTTGTTTTGATTTGCATCTCTGGGATGATTAGTGACTCTGAGAAAGCCATTATGCTCAATTAATATTTGACAAAAGAGGCAAGAGCATACAATGGAATCAACACAGTCTCTTCAATAAATGGTATTGGGAAAATTGGTCAGATACATGCAAAAAAATAAAACTAGACCACCAACTTACACCACAAAAATAAACTCAAAATGGATAAAGGACTTAAACGTAAGACGGGAAACCATAAAAATCTTTGAATTATCGATAGGCAGCAAAATATCAGACATATGTCGTAGCAATATCTTTACAGGTACAGCTCCTAGGGCAATAGAAACTAAGGAGAAAATAACCAAATGGGACTAAATCAAAATAAAAAGCTTCTGCACAGCAAAAGAAACCATCAACAACACAACAAGAAAGCCCATTGCATGAGAGAACATATTTGCCAATATTATCTCCGATAAGGGTTTCATGTCCAAAATTTACAGGGAACTCCTACAACTTAACAAAAGGAAGATAAACAAGCTAATCAAAAAATGGGCAAAGGACCTAAATAGGCATTTTTCTAAAGAGGACATACAGAAGTCCAAGAGACATATCAACCACAGATTTTTAATCTTATCTCCTTATATCATTGGATAGCTCTTATAGTTGTGAATGGAGCAAATTAGAGGGTATTTTGTGTATAAGTGATTTAAAAAAGCCTGTTGAATCTTCATTTATATGAAATAATAGTGATTTTTATTATAAGATTTGCGTGTTCTTTTGAATCTTGGCCAGTTTCCTCATTGACTCATATATCTTCATTTTCATTGGATGTTACATTTGTTCAGAAAACCATTTATTTACTCCTACATAGTATTTCCTTTTAGTTCATCTCCTGTGTATCTTACTTGTTTTCTTAATATAGAGATAGTGTGTAGATAGTCATTTATCCTATCTAATAAAAAACGGAATATGCTAATTGACCCTCACACTGTAGCAAAGATGGAGGCGCCCACAGCCAATAAGGAGGGAGTATGCTAATTGGCTGCCCCTCCCTCAAAGATGACGGCGCCTACACACACAAAATGGTGGCGCCCAGTCCCCTCAGCCCCGCCGGGGCGGCAGGCACGTGACAAGGCCAGGCCCACCCCCAGACAGGCCCAGCCACTCTGCACGCCTGCCTCTGGAGTCCCCTAGTCCCCTCAGCCCCCCAGCTACCCAGGGCTGCCCGAGGCTCAGATAACCAGAGCCGGCCGAGGCTGGTGCTGCTGGCAGTAGCAGCAGCAGTGGTATGATGGAGCGTTGCCTTCCCCTGATCGCTGGGTTGCCTTCTACCCCTGAGGGCTCCTGGACTGTGAGAGGGGGCAGGCCAGGCTAAGGGAACCTCCCCCACCCCCCAGTGCACGTGCACTGGTCCTCTAGTGTTTACATAAAAACACCAACCGCTCTGTTCTCTGGAGCTAATAACAATATAAATTAATTAACTTATTTTTGAGCTGCCTGAATAAATCCCTACAATCTAAAAATTTACTTCACTTTAGTTTGTAATTTATTTTTTTTCATATTTGCATTTTCTTCATTGGAAAGGCTCATATAAATGTTTAGAATATTGTTAAACATTTTATTGCAAAGTTATGGCACATGATAATATTCCTAAACCTGATTTGGAATCATAGTTTTATCTTTGGCTTTAATTTCTTCATTTATAAAAGCTCTGAACTCCTTTATTTCTGAAATTTTTAAATAATTTTTGTTTAATTTTATTGTGTGATAGTCTCAAATAATATACTAAATTTAAATCTTGTATCATTGTTCTTCACTTTTTAAATGCATGTAATTGTTCTTTCTTAAAAAATCAAGTGAGGGAAATTACATGTTCATTACTTAGCTTCCTCTAGCCATTTTAGACTTTTAAACATTAATCTTAATGTTGAAAGTGATCCCATTTTGAAATGATGTATTGTTTAGGACCTGAGTAAAATTCTTTAGTAAGAACTATGAGCTCTGAGGGGTCCTCAGGTGCACTGAGGCACTGAGAGGCCAGTTTTCACTAACATATAGGCCTTTTTATCATCAGGATGAGGTAGTGGTCATATTTTAATTAAAATGTCAGAACAAATACTGTTGGAGTTATTGAAAATGAATCACCAGATAAAGCGAGCACTGGGCCGTGGCAGGTCAAAGAGGCAAAGTCACCTGGAGAAGAGAACTCAATTCATTTTCCTGCCTAAATGAGGAAGAAGGAACTTTATGAGCAATATGAACTTTTAATACATTAAAGCACATTCTTCTCTGTAGCAAAAGCCACTGTTTTTACAGATGGATGGCTTTTCTTATGTTTTGATAATTTGAAAATTATATGAAACCTTATTCTTTAGAGCATTGTAAATATTTTGTTTTAAAATGTGTGCCAAAGAGCCCTAGCCTGTTTGGCTCAGTAGATAGAGCGTCAGCCTGTGGACCGAAGGGTCCTGGGTTCAATTCTCGTCAAGGGCACATACCTAGGTTGCAGGCTCCTCCTAGGCCAGGATGCAACCAATTAATGTGTTTGTCTCACATCAATATGTCTCTCTGTCTTTCCCTCTCTCTTTTACTCTCTCTAAAAATCTATGGAAAAATATCCTCGGGTAAAGATTTTAAAAATAATAAAATAATAAAATAAAATATGTGCCAAAGGAATAACTTTATTTGAGTTTTTTTTCTTTTTATTTGAATTCTATATTCTGTGTAATGCTTTACTTCATAAGCCTTTGTGAAAGTCAGCCTATTCACTGGACAAGGAAGTTTATTTATTGTAAAAAATAATGTTCTCTTCTCAAATTCAGTCCTTTGCCATTGTATCTGAGAAATTTAGTTAGGTTGTGACGATTTTCCTCTATTCCCTCTCTTTCTTACTTTTTTCCCATTTTAGGTATTAGCCAGAACTCTTGATATAATGCTCTGTCTTAAGAAGCCGTTATACTAATACTTCCAAGACCCTACCTCCCAGGCTTCTTTAAGAACATCAAAGATCTCTAAACCCTTCCTTACATTAATACAAAGAAATGTCAAATGTTTTATGCTTAATAAACCTGATTCTGCAGGTGAGAAAATTAACTGATTGCTCACAATTCACATATGTATTTATTCTTCTAGACTTCAGAGTATCCTTCAAAGCACGAAGTGAGCAGTCTCACTGGTAGAACTGTCCTAAGTGGGGTTTTTTATTTTACCTAGGAAATTGAGATTTTTTAAAAAATATGAATTGAAGCTAGAATTTCATTAGTACAGTATCTTGAAATGTCTACAGTGTAGTATCATCACTGCATCATCTTTTTTCTTGTTTTCCCTCCATTGTGCATGGCATGTGGGGTTACCTCATTCCATCTCATTCATTTCCTATCTCAAAAAAATAGCACTTCCTAAAAACAGATGTTCCCTTATAAGTGTTATGTTTTTTATTAAATATATTGGGATGACATTGGTTAAAAGATTATATAGGTTTCAAGTGTACAGTTCTATGATACATGGTCTTCCTTTTGCATTGTGTGTCCACCATCCAAAGTCAAATCATCTTCCGTCACCATATATTTGGCTCCCTTTACCCTTTACTACTCTCACCCCCCTTCCCTCTGGTAACTACTATAATATTGACTGTGTCTATGAGTTTTCAGTTTTATATCCCACATATCAGTGAAATCATAGGGTTCTTAGGTTTTTCTTATTTTGCTTAACATACTATACTCAAGGTCAATTCATGCTGTTGCAAATGGCAGTATTTTATCTTTTCTTAATGGATGAGTAGCATTCCATTGTATATGTGTACCACATCTTTATCCAATAATCTATCAAAGGGATGTTATTTTGTAATTGGTTTCTGGTGAGGGTGTTAATCGTGGGACTGAGAAATCAAATGCCTTATCTTAATTCATTTTTGTATTTGTTGTGTCCAGACTAGATCGAGGCTGTGACAGTCTCCTACTCTTGGTCTCATGCCACTCTGATATGTTACTAAAATAGTTTGCTCTCCCTAAACACAGCATTCATCTTTAGACCATTTATTGCTTTTATTTGGTGTGCCATTGTTGATTTTCATCTGCATACCTTGTTCTGTACTTACCCCAGTTAATTTGCCCAAGGACCTATTCTAAATTATCTATAACTGTTTAGGCCTTCACACTATCTACACTAATAAAAGAGAAAGATGCAAATTGACTGTACCTCCATGACGCCCACCAGCCAATCAGGAGTGAGTATGCAAATTAACCCAACAAAGATGGCAGGTTTATTTGCATATGCAGGTGCCAAGCGGCCAGGGGCGGGGTGGCGCCAAGCAGCCTGGGTCCCAGACAGGCGCCAGGCCCCAACCCCAGGGTCCTGGGACCATCGGCAGCCCGTGGTGGCGGTTTGGGAAGCGCCAGGCCCCGCCCGCAGGGTCCCGGGACCATTGGCAGCCTGGGAAAGCGGTCGGGGCAGTGCCAGGCCCTGCCCTCAGGGTCCCGGGACCATCGCTGCAGGGTGAGAGCAGAGTGGGCGGCTTGGAGAACTTTGCAGAGTGGGAGGGCACCAGAAGGAGAGCAGAGTGAGAGAACTGGCGGCTTGGAATTAATTCACAGAAGAATAAAAAAGATCATGGAAAAGAAATAGGTGTGACCTGTTTAGATTAAAGTAATCAGATACACCTTCTGGGTGATGGCGATAGTGATGGTAACATGTGAGATAGAACAGAGTGTGAAACTTCCTGGGGTCAGAAGCAGCATGTGGCCTCCAAGGGTGTGAGGAGTCCAGTGAGTGAGAGCAGGCAGGGAGTGGGACATGGGCGGGAAATTAGGTGAAAGAGGGAGCAGAGGCCAGATGTCCACCATGATTTATTCAGATAAATCTTAAAATAATTACCTTGGCATGCCCAGCCTGCATGGCTCAGTGATTGAGCATGGACCTATATACAAGGAGATCGAGGTTCAATTCCCTGTCAGGGCACATGCACGGGTTGCGGGCTTGATCCCCGGTAGGAGGCATGTGCAGGAGGCAGCCGATCAATGATTCTCTCTCATCATTGATGTTTCCAGCTCTCTCTCCCTCTCCCTCTCTGAAATCAATAAAAAAAAATATTTTTCAAATATTACCTCACAGCCTGAGTTTTCTCTAAGTCATGTTTAGTTATGTTAACCATTATCACTCCAGGATTAAACAGTGTCTGTGAATGGGTTTAACCAGCATTCCACCCAGGTGAACACTGTAATTTGGTGATAAGAATGTAGTTACAATAGTTTGTAGTAATCTACATGACCCTTGATGTTCACTAAGGTATGTCAGAACATTGTACTAGGGCTAAACAGTGTACTTTGTACTTAAAAAGAAAGTGTTTTCATAATATTTTTTTCAGAAAAATTATGTCTATTAATGTAAGTTGTGCATTTAATAATCCTGTACTTTGTTGTCTATGTATACACACACATACATACATACATAAAATTGTTATGTGGGCATAAATGAGTTGATGGAAGATAAATTAAGATTACATATGTCATTACCTAGCCCAGCCCTGGCACTGGATTAGACACTTTATTTGTATCTTACATAAGACAGTAAATTTATTTTATTTTGCCTTCATCCACATAAGAATGGGGAATATAAAATTATTTTCAAGTCTCACAAGTAACATTATTTTATACTATAAAGGAAAGTGTCTAAAATACCCTGGAAGCCCTAGCTGGTTTGGCTCAGTGGATAGAGCGTCGGCCTGCGGACTGAAAGGTCCCAGGTGTGATTCCGGTCAAGGGCATGTACCTTGGTTGTGGACACATCCCCAGTAGAAGGTGTGCAGGAGGCAGCTAATTGATGTTTCTCTCTCATCAATGTTTCTAACTCTCTATCCTCCCTTCCACTCTATAAAAAATCAATAAAATATATTTAAAATACCCTGGAAATGTAAGCTAAAATGAAATATATTGCAAGAAGATTTTATAACTTTCTATAGGAACGCTATGAACAAATGTATGCCAGTAATTTAGATGACTTTCACAATTGGTGTAAATTATTATACACCAAACAGGGTTACAGTGGTTCATATGGAAAAATACATGCAGGTTATGATTATTCCAATAGCTTTATTAACTCTGTTTTGCATATTCACAACTGTAAATCTACTTTTGCCCCACCCTATACATAGGAGGTTTTTACAACAGCCTAGTAACACAGCCAGTTTTTCCCTACCTACAACCTCTTGCCTATCACCTGAGGCAAGGGCGCTCAACCTTGGCTGCTTATGAGGATCACCCGGAGAGCTCTTAAAGTCTCCGTGACCAGGCCTCTTCTGAGATAAACTCTAATCTCAGGGGCAGGGCAGTTAGGGGCCAGGCATGTCTGCCTTGAAAGCTCCCTGGGTGGTTTTAGTTGGGCGGGCAAAGTTGAGAATCACTGTGCCAGGGTCCTCTGTGTAGCAATGGAGGGCTATCTTCAAAACATGCATGCACTTGGCTTTTCAAAAAATGTCTGTCCTTTTTCAAATCCTACTCTGCTTTCAAGTCTTCAAAGAGTTGGCAGCTGCATTGTGAAGCCTTCCCATTTGACACAGCCTTTGATACTCAATCTACGCTGTGCATACATAGCTTTATTATAGCTCACACAGAAATAGTCATTTCTAATGGGAGGAAAAATGAAATACTAAACTGAAAGCAAGTTCTTTGAGGGCAGGGAGACAGATGGATAGATGCTAGATAGGTAGATAGACAGATAGAGGTATCCTATGTAATAAAACCCTAATATGCAAATCAACCAAATGAGAGAACAACTGGTCGCTATGAGCGGGGCCTAACCTGGAAGGCAGACATCTCCTGAGGGGTCCTGGACTGAGAGAGGGTGCAGACCAGGCTGAGGGACCTCCCTCACCCCCCAGTGCACAAATGTTGTGCACTGGGCATCTAGTCCTATATAATAAAGAGGTAATATGCAAATTGACCATCACTCCAACACACAAGCTGGCCATCCCCATGTGGTCAAAGATGGCTGCCCCCATGTGGACACAAGATGGCCGCCACAAGATGGTCAGCAGGGGAGGGCAGTTGGGAGGGACCAAGCCTGCAAGGGAAGGCAGTTGGGAGGGACCAGGCCTGCAAGGGGGGCAGTTGGGGGTGACCAGGCCTGCAGGGGAGGGCAGTTGGGGGCGACCAGGCCTGCAAGGGAGTGAAGTTGGTGGGGGACCCGGCCTGCAGGGGAGGGCAGTTGGGGGCAATTGGGCCAGCAGAGGAGCAGTTAGGCATCAATCTGGCTGGCAGGGGAGTGGTTAGGGGTGATCAGGCTGGCAGGCAGAGTGGTTAGGGGCAATCAGGCAGGCAGGCAGGCTAGCGGTTTGGATTGTGAGAGGGATGTCCATCTCGGACATCCCTCAAGGGGTCCCAGATTGGAGAGAGTGCAGGGTGGGCTGAGGGACACCCCCCCCCGCACAAATTTTGTGCACCGGACCTCTAGTCTAATTGAATAAAATGAGCTATTACAGATAACCAGTTTTACCTTTGGCCAATTGGTATATTCCTAGCCAAACTTCTGCAACTTCATTATTTTTTGACAATTGTGTACTTCACAACTACATGTTCTTTTTCCTGCTGTCTTGCTGCCTTCCAGCTGACCTCAAAGAAAGATGAAGCAATTATACCGTACTTTCCAGCGTATAAGATGACTGGGCGTATAAAATTTTCCTGGGTTAAAAAGTCATTTTATGCACCGGAAAATACAGTATATTGGACTATATTGATGGGATTAGATATAATGGATTAGATATATTGTACTACCGTATTTTCTGGCATATAAGACAACTTTTTAACCCAGGAAAATCTTATATGCCTAGTCGTCTTATACGCCGGAAAATACAGTATGTTTCTTTGAAAGTTTTAAGGGCAAAGCCTGATAACTCCCTTGTATCAGGAGCATTTATCTTCATCCTAGTCAACTTCTCATCTTCCTCATGGTCTCTTTTTCAAAGCTTTGACCTCTATGAAATTTATTTCCTATAACTTATTAGATTATTCATTTTCCCCAACTTTTATTTAGAGAAAGCCCTCCTCTGACCTAGACCTTTCATGAAATACAAGCTCTTTGTATATGCTCAGAAACAGACTGGGTAATATTAAAGGACTTCTAGACCTTAGCCCACTATTCTGCAGTGCTCCTGGAATCTGGTGTTACAACTCATAGGTGGTATATTTAATTATCTTCCTATAAGATGTAATGAAACTAAACTCACCATTAAGTGTACTAACAGCCATATGGTTTTAGTTGTAAAATGAGTTCCTTTTGTCTCTTTATTTTGTCAATAAATAGGTTTTGACATCTATTGTGTGCTTACCTTAACTTAGTGATACCTTAGACTCATAGATCTTGGTATTAGAAAGGAGTATCTGAAAGGGTCACATTTTACATTCAGAGTTTCTTCATCCTATCATAGTGATAATTTTGGATTTTTCAGGATGAATTAGAAAAATAATATATTTGATATTCTTGTAATAGAGATATTTTATATTAAGTACTATAAGATCCTATTCATCCTGAATTGGGGAATGGGGCATTCTTGTTAATTGAATACTGCAATTAGCTTAAAATTTCCAATTGATTACCAATTTAACAAAAGTTAACCAAGTAGATAATTATACCTTTAGCATTTTATTTATGATTCATGGCTTTGGGTAATCTTCATATATATCTATTATCATTATATAGAATTTGATTTTTTGTTCAGATTCAGACTAAAGAAAATGATGTAGTAAGTAAATATTTTAACAGCAATATTTTTGTTTTCATTATACCTGAAAACAGGATTAAAATCAATTCAGAAATTATTCATTGAGCATGTGTTGTGTACTAGGCCCTGTGTGAGGGAAACATAAAAAAGCAAAAGATTAAGGACTAAGTTTTCTGTGTATCCCCTGCTACTAGCCCAATCTCTAGCACATAATATAGATGTTTGCTGTTAAATGAGATTATGTGTGCTAAAACAACTTGCAGTATCAAACCTTATTTCTGTTTGTTTGTTGGTCCCCATTAATTTTGTAATCCAGCAGGACAATGTGTTACTAAGCTAAAATGTCAAAGTTTTAATCCTGTATATGCTATTTTTAATGACAGCTTCATTGAAATATAATTCACATACCATATAATTCGCTCATTTAAAGTGTAAAATTTAGTGTGTTTTAATATTTGTGCAAACATCACCACAGTCAATTTTACTATATTTTCATCACCTCACAAAGAAACCCAAACCCATTAGCAGTCATCCCCCACTTACTCTCATTTCCCCACAGCCCTAGGTAACCACTAATCTATTTTTTGTCTCTGTGCATTTGTCTATTCTGGGCATGTCATAATGCCATTATACTATCAAATTACTATATAATTTTTAAGTTGGTTTGTCTATGTGATATGTAAGAAACCAATGTGTGCTATTGTCTTTAGAGGTATAATTTAAGGATAAATGTAATCATAAGCTCTTTGATACTGGTGAAGAGAAATAATACAAATTGGAGAGAACACAATTGGAGTTAAATCTAAGTAACTTACTAATAATCAAATTAATTTTAAAAATCTAACTTGTCTTAGGTTGAAAAGCCATTGCTTGAAATATGCATATGTATTAGAGTAGGAATATGAATGCAGATTTAGTATTGTATATATACAAAGCTCTAATTTATTAAAATACATACTCATGACTTTGTTAGTAATTGACTATATATTATAGTTATCGACAAGGCAAATTGTGGTTTACATGTAAGTAAAATTTATGTCTTCATTTAGAAAATGAAGTTGAAAAGCCAAGACTTCTATGGGCTCTTTACTTCAATATGAGAGATTCTTCAGACATCAGCAGGAACTCTTATAATGATTTACCATCCAACGTTTATGTCTGCTCTGGCCCAGACTGTGGTTTAGGAAATGATAATGCAGTCAAACAGGTAAGGCTGTTGGTGTTTTTCATTCTTGTGTTAAGAAGTTGGTGTGGTAGGGAAAGTGAAATGTTTTTTCCTCTGCGGGTTGGAAAAAGACACTAGAAAAGTATCTTTCTCATTAATATCATCTCTACAATTTGCCCTTAAAGTTTTTTCTATAAACAACAAAGCTACTTTAAATAAAGTATCAGATACTTTCACGTTTTGAATATAATGATGAACTACAAGAGATCATTTATGAGTTCCACTGTTGGAATAAGAATATAAAATGCTACAAATACACATTCAGAAAAATGAATTTATAATGCCAGTATTCTAAAGAAACATTGTTTCTAATTTAAACAGTTGGCCTATCATTGTATTATTTTGAAATTCACAGACTTTCTTCTCTGTCAACCTGAGTCATTTATAAAGGAGAGTACCTAGTAAGACAAACAAAATGTAGTTTTAAAATGGTCTTAAGGCATTTTCTTATCTAAGAAAACAATGCGTAACATGGTTTTTCACAATTAATATGATTCCTTTAATGTTTCCACACAAGCCAGTGTCCCAAAGGCTGCTATTATAGTTGCTGAGGAGTGTGTTAAATGAAAGTGGAATTTTATGACAGTACTCCTGGGCAGGGCTATGAAGAGGTGTGGGGCAGGCTGACACAAACTGCTGAAAGTGAACTATGATTCCATTAAGCTGAAGATTCATATGCATATATAAATATACTTTTATGCACTTGACAGAAAGTGAAGAATAGAAAATATCATTTTGAAGCACAAGTCTAAACTTTTGAAAGAAATAGTTGTCATATATGTCAATTGAATCAATAAATGGATAATTTAACATTGTTCTAAGACCACAGAAGGAAATTTCAGTCCAACTAGGGACAAGGATCTTATAGGAGCAAATGGCCTCATTGAACTTTTAATTTTTAGTAATAGCGGCAAGGCCATGACCCATACATTTAGTTTTCCACCAGAGTCGTTGTTTCTCATCTTTAGGGTCTAATGGTGATCCTGGATAATCATATTCAGCCAGTGATTACAAAAGCAGGAAGTCACAAGTCTCATCCATCATTCTTTCTATTAGTTTAATAGGAATCCAAGATGGTTCAAGATGTACATTTATGGCTTAAAATTACCAAGTCATTTTTGCTTTGATGTTCCAATTTTTTCCAAGCAGAAATTGCCAACAAGTTTTCAGCCAAGTAGCTTAGGTCATTTTTATTCCTGAGTGAACTTTAATGTTTTTTAACCAAAATGGAAGGCCTTTTTAATAACAAGTGATCTAAACTGCAAGGTAAAAAATTATAATTAAATTATAATTTTATTATGAAGCAATTTGCTTCCCAAGAACATAGTTTTCAGGAGTATAATATTGTCACAGTAGATTATAATAATAATGCTGGTTTGGGTACTAATTATTACATGCTATTAAATATAAGTAGTCTTTAAGTTTGTTACATAGCTTTTAACTTCACATTAGGAAGAAAATATTATAATACCTACTTTAAAGGACATCAGTAATAATGTACAAATAGCCAGTTTATTCAGATAAACTGTGTTTTAATTTCAGTATATCATCCTGTGTTCATCCCATTCAGTAATTGATGACTTCTCTTTGCTATATTGTCTATAAAAGCTCTCAGATTATCACATAGGCTTTTCCTATGTAGAAAACATAGGCACCTTCTTTTCTTTTTTATAAATAAAGCTAGAGGCCAAGTGCACGAAATTTGTGGACTCAGGGGGTCCCTCAGTCCAGCCTGTACCCTCGCAGTCCGGGAGCCCTCAGGGGATGTCCAACTGCCGCAGAGGCAGGATAGGCTCCTGCCACGGCTGCTGCGCTGTCCAGGTGTGAGCCTGGCTTCTGGCTGAGTGGATCTCCCCCTGTGGGAGCACACTGACCACCAGGGGGCAGCTCCTATATTGAGCGTCTGCCCCCTGCTGGTCAGTGTGCATCATAGTGACTGGTCATTTCTCCATTCAGTCTATTTGCATATTAGCCTTTTATTATATAGGATGCTTCATTTTACCGTTTAGCAAGTTTGTGTCTGCTTTAAATTATTTTTTTTTCAGAGAGGGGGAGAGAGAGAGAAACATCAATGATGAGTGAGAATCATTGCATTGATTGGCTGCCTCCTGCACACCCCACACTGGGGATTGGGCATATGCCCTTACCTGGAATCGAACCATTACCTCTTGGTTCATAGGTTGACACTCAACCACTGAGCCATGCCAGCAGGCTGCATCTGCTTTTCTTATTTGCAAATGTATAGATGTTGAAAAACATAGACCTATCTTCCTTGTGTTCATAAGGAACTATTTATGATTTGAAGACATGCTAAAAATATCAAATGATCTCTTTTTAATACTCACAAATTAAAGTTGTGTGCCAGAGCACACTAAGACATTCCCTATTATCACCACAATGATGCCAACCTAGGTGATAGTTGTGACTCTTTCTGTGACTTGCTAGTTTTTGTAGTTTATATTAAGTTTTTTTCTGAGCTTGATATATGATCTCTCTTAATACAGCTATTGTGTCATTTACCCACACATACTGATGAACAGACTTGTCTATGGGCCCTTACTTCCAAGGAAATTATAGCACACTCCTCCTCATGGGCCCCCATCACCTAGTAGTTGTCACTACCATGGGAACAATAATAGTTAAATAGTACTCTATTCTTTGTATTATACTTCAGGTATAAAATGAGTTAAATTGGCTGGTTTGGGCTGGATTGGCAACCTAATCACCATTTAGAACATTGTTTTTATGGACAGATTAGCAAATCACTTGGGACTTTTGGCACATTTTTAATTTGAAGATAAGCTTTATAGGTCGTATGAACTATCAGTATCATTAACTTCTCCTGCCATTGTGGGAGAGGGCAATTTTAGGTATCATATTTTCTGAAGTTGCCATTCATTGAGCATTTTCTGTGTGCTATTCACTATCCTAAGCATCTCATATATAGTATCTTATTTGGTCCGCATAACAACCCTATGAGGTAAATATCCATGGTCCCCATTTTACAGATGAGGAAGTTAAGGCCCAAAGGGGCTAAATAACTTGCCAAAGATCACATAGCTGGTAAGTTTTTGAGCCAAGATTTAACCTCAAATCTGTTGGGCCCTAGTGCTTGTGCATTCATCTAGTGTGCTATGCTACCTTTGTCTTGTTAATGTGGATATATCCTAAATGCATTTAGCTGCTGAATTGCCAAAATAATTATTTTATTTTGTGTGAATGTATGTTAAATAAACATAGGCATATCTTAAATAACTCATATTGTCCTCTTTGTACTTTCCAATGTAAGGAAACCAAGTCACAATATAATTAGCCATTTTTAATATTTTTTAACCACATGAAACTCTTTATCCTTTAGGCTTATAAGGGGCATGGAGAATTAAAAGTTGACAATTAACTACTCTGAATTGCCCCCTTTATGAGAACTCTCAGAACTGGGGCTTAATTGGCAACTGCAACACCGCCAATAAAGTAACAATAATAGACTTTCCAGAACATGACAATTGACCAAAAAAGATTCCAGCAGTTAGAAAGATACTTCAGAAATGCTAGAGTCTGGCTGTAGAAAATTGGCATCAGTAAAGGCCAGTGGCAAATGGGCTAATGGTGGGAGTTCCATAGGCTGGTAGAGCACAAATCAGGGTAGTGCAATTGCTTGGCAGTCTTAGGAAAGAGATTGTTTATGACAGAGGTATACAAAAACAGATCTAGTGGGATTCAGCCACAAGGACCAGGGTTCAGGAGAAAGTCTATCTTATAGGGAGGTGGTGAAAGGGAGACAAGGTGTAAGGCACAGAACTGGAATAAAAGTAAAAGTAAAATTATTATATTTACTAGAGGCCCGGTGCACAAAATTCATGCATGGGGTGGGGGGTGTTCCTCAGCCCAACCTGCACCCTCTCCAATCTGGGACCCCTCTCATAATCCAGGACTGCTGGCTACCAACCGCTCGCCTGCCTGCCTGCCTAATTGCCCCCAACCACTTCTGCCTGCCAGCCTGATCACCCCCTAACCATTCCCCTGCCAGCCTGATCGATGCCTAACTGCTCCCCTGCTGGCCCGATTGCCCCTAACTGCCCTCCCCTGCTAGCCTGGTCACCCCTAACTGCCCTCCCCTGCTGGCCTGGTCACCCCTAACTGTCCTCCCCTGCAGGCCTGGTTGCCCCCAACTTCCCTCCCCTGCTGGCCCGATCACCTCTAACTTCCCTGCCTTGCCAGCCTGCTTGCCCCTAACTGCCCTCCCCAGCTGGCCTGGTTGCCCCCAACTGCCCTCCCATTCAGGCCTGGTCCCTCCCAACTGCCCTCCCCTGAAGGCCTGAGCCCCCCCCCCAACTGCCCTCCCCTATAGGCCTGGGTCCCCCTCAACTGCCCTCCCCTGCAGGCCTGGTTGCCCCCAACTGCCCTCCCCTATAGGCCTGGGTCCCCCCCAACTTCCCTCCCCTGCTGGCCCGGTCACCTCTAACTTCCCTGCCTTGCCAGCCTGCTTGCCCCTAACTGCCCTCCCCTGCAGTCCTAGGTTCCCCCCAACTGCCCTTCCCTGCAGGCCCAGTCACCCCCAACTGCCCTCCTCTGTAGGCTTGATCGCCCCCAACTGCCTTCCCTTGCAGGCCTGTCCCTCCCAACTGCCCTCCCCTGCTGGCCATCTTGTGGTGGCCATCTTGTGTCCACATGGAGGCAGCCATCTTGTGTGTTGGAGTGATGGTCAATTTGCATATTACCTCTTTATTATATAAATGATTACCTCTTTATTATATAAACTAGAGGCCCAGTGCACAAAATTCGTGCATGGGTAGGGTTCCTAGGCCTGGCCAGTGATCAGGGATGATCTGTGGGGTGACCGGTGGGGCAATCAGGGGGGCCCCCACTGGCACCCGCCTTGGAGGGCCTGAAGCTTGCAGGCTGGGGGCAGCTCCTGTGTTGAGCTTCTGCCCCCTGGTGGTCAGTGTGCATCATAGCAACCGATCGTTCCACCGTTTGGTCAATTTGTAGATTAGGCTTTTATTATATAGGATATGCAAATTTCTTGACCTGGTGCAAGAAATTCATGCACATTAAAAGGGAATTAATTTTAGAAAATACTTTAATGTTGCTATTTGCCCTTTCTCTATAATAGAAGTGTCAGAAATGAAAGAAAATTAGTAAAATGTACATGAAAATCTTCCTCCTGTCAGAGTCTGGGGCACGCCACGGGAAGCAGAGTCAAGTCCCTGCCCACCCACGTGCATCTCAAAATCACGCAAAACCCAGCTGGCCTCATCCCCATTGGGCTAGATCCAGGCCCTGCCAGCCCCACCCCTGTCAAGCTCTGCCGGGTGGGGGGGCACAGCCTCAGGTCACCTGGCCCGGGGAGGGGAGTGCAACCTGAAGTCCCCTGTCAAGCCCCGCCAGGCAGGGGGTGCAGCCTCAGATCACCCGGTCTGGCACCAGGGCAAGGTGCGCGGCCTGAGATCCTCCGGCCCAAGCCGGGGCAGGGGGAACACCTTGAGGTCCCCATCAAGCCCCGCCAGGTGGGGGGCATGGCCTCAGGTCCTCCAGCCTGGCACTGTGGCAGGGGCCGCAGCCTGAGGTCTCCCATTCCGGCACCAGGTTGTGGGGCTCGGCCTGAGGTCCCA
Organism: Cnephaeus nilssonii; assembly: GCF_951640355.1. Classification (NCBI taxonomy): domain Eukaryota; kingdom Metazoa; phylum Chordata; class Mammalia; order Chiroptera; family Vespertilionidae; genus Cnephaeus; species Cnephaeus nilssonii. The sequence goes on from NC_137071.1 coordinate 27,611,541, forward strand.
CAGCCTGGCACCAGGTCATGGGGCGTGGCCTCAGGTCACCTGGCCTGGTGCCAGGGCATAGCCTGAAGTCCCCCGTCCTGGTGCTGGAGCGGGAGGTGCGGCCTGAGGTCCCCCGTCAAGCCATGCTGGGTGGGGTCACAGCCTGAGGTCCCCCGTCAAGCCATGCTGGGCGGGGTCACAGCCTGAGGTCCCCCGTCAAGCCCTGCTGTGCGGGGTCACAGCCTGAGGTCCCCCGTCAAGCTCCGCCAGGTGGGGGACATGACCTAAGGTCTCCTGTCAAGCCCTGCTGGGCAGGAGGTGCAGCCTGAGGTCCCCCAGTCTGGCACCGGGGTGGGGCACGCGGCCTGAGGTCCCCCGTCAAGCCCTGCTGGGCGGGGGGCACAGCCTGAGGTCCCCGGCCTAGTGCCGGAGCGGGTGGTGCGGCCTGAGGGTGCCTGTCAAGCCCCACCAGGCGGGGGGCACAGCCTCAGGTCCCTGCTGATTGCTCATTAATTCTCATTACGGGAACTCAGCCCCCACTGTGGGCACAGCTATCTTGTGTCATGGGATCCCTGCCCCCATTGTGGGTGCAGCCATCTTGTTACGGCGTGATGGTCAATTTGCATATTCCCTCTTTATTAGGATTCAACATTTGTACAACATACAGTTTTTTTGTTTTTGTTTTTGTTTTTTATTGAGGTATTATATGTGTACATATCTTACCATTACCCCCCCACACCCATACATGCCCTCACCCCCCAGAGTTTTGCGTCCATTGTTTACAACATACAGTTTTTAAAGGTCTGCCAATCATTAAAATATATATTGAGCTTTTCCTCCATGCCTTGAACTAAGGATTCAGATTTGACTAAAACCCAGTCCTTGTCATCCCTGAATAAATCACTGTTTAGTAAAGGAGAAAAATGTGTCAACAAATGGCAGTGTAGTGTGGTATATGTAATTATAGATAATATCCAAAGTACAGATGTAATACAGAGGGGCCGTGAAATCTATCTAAGAGTTAGAGAAAGTCACAGAGAGGGATATAAAAGATAAATAGCAATTCCCCATCTAATTGGAAGACAATCAAATTTCAACATTTCAAATGTTATAGCCTCTGCACCAGCCCAGGCTAACATAATGGCCTGTTTAAGAAAATATAAATAAACTAATGTTAGTGAAGCAAAAAGTCTGAGAGGTAGAGATGGATTGAAGTAGATGATGATAAGACTAGAGAACATAGGCCTAAAGGATTTTTGTAAACCATAGTAGGGATCTTGGATTTTTATACTAATTGAAATGTGGAGTCACTGAAGAATTTTAAGCCCCAAAGTGGCATACACAGAATTTCATTTTCCATATATCCCTCTGAGGGCAGCATGGAGATGGATTGCATGGGAGAATCCGAGAGGCCAGGTTATGAAATGTTGCTGTTGTCAAGGGGAAAGGTGGTGCATGCCTGGGCTATGTCTGTAAGAAAGGAACAGGTAGAGTCAAGAACTAGAAGATAAAATCAACAGCATTTGATAATTGATTGCATGCAGAGGGTGTAGGGGAGGGAGAACTTTTATAGACAGACGAAGTATAGATAAAAGACAAAAAGTCTATTAGAGAAACTCAAGTGTTAGGTGGAGGTTCTGTCTGACCTCCGTCCTCCTGCTTCCAAGGACTAAGTGTCCCCAGCAATGAAGTATGGTGAGTTCCTGGAGTGGGGAACAAAGCAGATGTCTCAAATATTATATTTTAAAATATCCATAGTAAAATGACATGTACTAAAAATATGCCCTTAAACTGTACTCAAGAAAGAGAGAAGCTGTTTTTCTCTCCCTGTGCAATCTTTCAACTCCACATCAAAGCTCAAAAGTTTCTGTTTACTACCCCTCCATTCATTCCCAAAGAATTCCAGTTTTAATAACCTGGTGTAGGAATCTAACTGTACATAGCAGCATGAGAAATAGATTAAATTTTGCAGCTGTGGTGCTCTCTATTGCAACTACTAAACTCTGCCATTGCAATGCAAAAGCAGCCATAGACAATAGATAAAGGAATGAGAATGGCTGATAAAGGAATGAAAAAAAAACAAACTTTATTTGCAAAATCAGTCAACAGGCTGGATTTGCCCTGGAGGCTATGGTTGTCAACTCATGATCTAATTGATGGCCTTCTGTGTACCTTGGGAAGGAGGGTTGAAGTGGTACAGAAAGACATATAGCCTTTAAAACAAGCATATATCTTAAAACTCTGAGTGGCTTTCCTTTACCTATAGGATAGAATGCAAGCTCCCTAGATTGGCAGGGATTCTTATCTAACAATTAGCTTTATAAAAATAGGGGTATGTTTAGAATAAAGTAGCAATGCTACTTGCCACATTTACTTTCTTGTGTGTATTTGTTGTTAATTATGATCACATTTAATTTCTTCTTCTATCCTGCCAAACTAAACTCTGCTTAAATGTTAACATTTTAAATTATATTATGATGAATAACAATGATAATAGCTACCATATACAGAGGCTTAGTCTCTGCTATTTTATAGACAAGGAAAGCAAGGCTCAGAAGGTGTGTAAGCATTCCCAAATCACATTGCTACTAAGTGACAGAACCAATATTCATGTACAGATACCTATTCATAGTCCATGATCTTAAACACTGTGCTATATTCCTTAAAGCCCAGGGGAAGAAAAATTATACCAGAAAATGAAATAATTGAGCAAACAATGTTCTTGATTTGAACAATGACTTGTTAAAATTATTATATGCTCAATTAGACTATATAGATATCATAAATAGGTTATATTCAGAAATTATGTAAAGGATATTAAGGGAAATTGTATTTGACTGACATGTAGAATGAATGTCCTTAAATTCTCAACTATCTGAACACTTTATAAAAAATCTGATCAGGTGCTTATATACTTGAAGGATGAATCTGAATGCATGCATAGAATTAGAGGGAGAGAAGTCAGAGAATTCTGAAAGCAGATTTTAGAAGGTCATGTATACTGGGTAAAGTTCTATAACTTAGAGATTGTGTAATATTTTTTAATAATGCCAGAAAGGCATATACATTTTAAACTGATGTCCAAAAAGTATTGTGTCCTTTCTTCCCTGGCCAGGCTGAGACCCTCTTCCAGCAAATCTGCCCCAATGAAGACTTCTGTCCACCCCCTCCAAATCCTGAAGACATTGTTCTGGATGGAGACAGTTTACAACTAGGGACTTTAGAATCCGGTGTTGTACCAGCGGCCACTTCAGAGACTCCCAAGGAAAGTGCAAACCTGTGGAAGCCAGAGGAGCACTCTGAATAACAACAAATATACACCAAACTATATATCCCACTTCGGAAGTTCCTCCAGGCCTCAGAGTCTTCTTGATCGAGCAGCTGTTTGAAAAATTTTAGAAAGCAGCAGCAAGTTGTCATACAGAATTACCAAGAGAAACCAGGTCATAGAAATACAAAAGGGATTTTCCTTGAAGAGGACACAAAATACTTCTAAAGCACATTGATTCACCTGCTTTAAGACACTAAACCTGTAGAGTTAGCAGATTAAAATTATAAATGGATTGATTCACAGGAATATAACTTTGGAGATGAAAGTGATCATATGCATTGTTAATAATTCTGTATTTTTGGTACAGCTTTTACTTTGCCACTTAGATCTTTGTTTGAAAGCCACATCTTCAGAATCAGCTCACTTATTTCCTTTGATTATTTTAATTATATTTTCTTTAAGGGTGTGAGCCTCATGACACAAATGATAAAAGTGTTTATAAATGTAATTGAGAAAAACTGAAGTATGAACTGGGAGGAATATGTGTTTGCAATAGAGGTTTGTTTTGTTTTCCTGTGAAGTATTACAGTGCTTCTATTAAAGTAGATCTTTTTTAGAGTTTTTTAAATCCTCATCTAAGGATATGTTTTTATTTACTTCAGAGAGAGAGAGAGAAACATTGATACAAGAAACATTGTTTGGTTCCTTCCCAAAGGCACACTAACTGGAGGTTAAACCCTCAACCTAGGCATGTGCCAGGAATCTTTTTGGCATATGGGACGAAGCTCAACCAACTGAGCCACTCGGCCAGGGCAGTAGAAGTTTTTAACAAAGAAGTCATGAGCCCATTATTCAGTGCTTTTAAATGTTAGTAGTGATTTTATATGTGAATCATTTATATACTAGGAAAGCTCAATACTGAAGAAATGGAAAGAGGATTTAGATAGGCTCATTGGTCTTTGGAAATTCTGTAAGTAACTGGAGCACTAGCCTAATTGTCTATGGACCTAATTTAGTCCTAACTACACTACTGATAATATCAGGCAAATTTTTTTTAACTTCTGGGCCTTAGTGTCTCCATATGTAAGGTAGAAATAGTAATACCCTGCTTATTCCATGAGAATGATTTTGAAGATAAATGCAGTGCCATCTTTAGAATGGTTTTTCTGGAGGAAAAGTTGTTTCAGAATTTTCCCATTGACTTGGAGATGACTATCAAAAACCTCATGCAGCAAACAATTATTGACAACAAATAATTCTTTGCTGTCAACTTCCCCAACACAATACACTGAGTGGCCAGATTATTATGATCTCTGAATGCATAATAATCTGGCCACTCAATGTATATCCTATATAATAAAAAGCTAATATGCAAATTGTCCCCTCAACCAGGAGTTCGACCAGCAGGCAGGCCGGCCATCCACCCATGTCTCCTCCCCCTGGCCAGGCTGGCCGGACCCCACCCATGCACGAATTCATGCACCGGGCCTCATATATATATATATATATATATATATATATATATATATATATGTATATATATATGAGGGGCTTATATATCAGGTGCTTATATACTTGAAGGATGGATCTGAATGCATGCATAGAATTAGAGGGAGAGAAGTCAGTGAATTCTGAAAGCAGATTTTAGAAGGTCATGTATACTGGGTAAAGTTCTATAACTTAGAGATTGTGTAATATTTTTTTAATAATGCCAGAAAGTCATATACATTTTAAACTGATGTCCAAAAAGTATTGTGTCCTTTCTTCCCTGGCCAGGCTGAGACCCTCTTCCAGCAAATCTGCCCCAATGAAGACTTCTGTCCACCCCCTCCAAATCCTGAAGACATTGTTTGTGTGTAAGCATTCCCAAATCACATTGTATACACACACACACACACACACACACACACACACACACACACACACACTGAGTGGCCAGATTATTATGCGTTCAGAGATCATAATAATCTGGCCACTCAGTGTAGATCTCAATGTTTTTTATTGCATTAAGCTTTTAAAATAAACTCTATTTCCTATATTAGTATCTTATAGTCTTACTAGAGGCCTGGCGCATGAAATTTATGCATGGGTAGGGTCCTTAGGCCTTGCCAGCAATCAGGCTGATTGGGGCCTTCCAGCCAGGGCCTTCCTTTGTTCTACACCACCCCCTGGTGGTCAGCACATGTCATAGTGAGCGATTGAACTCCCGGTCTCCTGATCAAACTCCCAAGGGGACACTTTGCATATTAGCCTTTTATATATATATAAATGTCAGTAAACATAGTAACGTGGAATTTATGGTTTGACTCTTAATAAGGAAAATACTTAAGGAGGAAAATTCTTCATATTTCTTTTTTGTTAGGTAAACCTGAAACCAGCAAGGACTCTGAATAGAGTATAACAATTGATAAATGCTAGTATGCACTTAACATAAAGTGTTAGGGCTGTACATAGGCAGCAAATCTTAGTTACAGTGACAGTGACTATATTAATTATTTTTACAAATATCAAGGTCTGATTTACTTTTTTGAGTAATAGTTTGAATTTAACAACTTATTTCAATACATAAATACATAAAATGTTTATTGTTGTTCAGTCCACCCTATACTGCCGACCAGAGGGCCATGACTACAGTAAAGAGCACATAATTCTTATTTCAGGGAAGATCTTAATGGAAGTGAGCTGTCAGGTCACAGACTCATGAGAAATGGAAAGAACCAAGGAATGTATCCCTTGCCTTACCTTTCCAACCTCCTACACATGTATGTGAATCCAGATATAAAGAAAACTTTTCCAGCCTCTCAGGCTACTCCTAACTCCTCTACCCATTGTACAGCCCTCCTATCTTTTTAGTTCTTTCTTTCTCTTCCCTTTTGTAATGCTATACAAATCAGGGACACTGGAATCACATTATAATCTATTTTGTTATACAGATTCACATCTTTCTTAAGTCAAATCATGTTTTCTGAATCCCAACTGTAGCATGTGCTAAATGCACAATACATATCTATAAGCCCCAAGTATTGGCCCTGCTCCTCAATACCAGCAATATAAAAGGTTCCACTATATGAGTGTATGGAGTCTGAATACAATTGCAGTAAGTTGCACTAATTAAGATATTTTACTTTATTATAGTCTTAGAGTTAAGGACTCTTGAATAGAGCATGCAAATTTATGTAAATAGATAATCAGGGTAGGCCAATAATAACTAAAAAAATTTTTATAGCTTTACTATAGCAATCTACTAGTTTATGTAGAACATGAAGGAGATAGTCTGTGGTTTCCTGGCTAAACCCTTATTTTACTCTACTTCATCCATTAGCCAGCATCAGAATCTCTCTTCCAGTTTATTAATGCTGTTGAAACATTTAAAAGCTCCTGAAATATGATTAGTGGTGGTTAAGATATTACACAACTGTTAAAAACCTTGTATTAGAGAAATTTAGATATTTTCTGTTGCCTCAAAATGTAATATAAATTATTTAAGAGCTTTCTTTTCCACTATCTTAATTACTGCAAATAAATATTTGTTCATAGTTTTAAGTTAAAAAAAGAAAATTCTTTTAGTTTTGTTGTAAAACCGTAAGCCTGAAGTCATATGAATAAAATTAATGTGTTGTACATGATGCAGAAATTTCAGTACATAGTGTAAAATTTTAAAAATTACTATTATCAATGAATTTGACTCATGTGCTTAAAGTGTTTAGTTATGCATGCTTCTCATTAACCAAAAATGATAATACTATTCAGTTTAGTGATCAATATGAAGTTGGTTACCAACCCTATGTTACTACTGTATTTTTGTCTAGTTGCTATGCCTGTCCAGAAAAACATATATTTTTTCTGTAAGAAAGCTAAGTTTTGATTTTCCCTATCTCCTGTGATATTTAGTTCCCATAGTAAAATTGCCACATTAATGATTAACCTTACAATGGTAGTTTCTGAGATGGGCAGCCCTTTGTCTAAAATAATGGCTGTGCTAATGATTAACTTCTATCACAGCTACAGTTCCTGAGAAGGTAGCCCTTTGTCTAAATAATTAAAGACCTCAAAATATTTTGTTGAAATTGGATTGCTAAATAGTAGTGATTCTTTAAAGCAGGAATTAAATAAATTTCTTACAAACAAATTACTACTATTGGTAATGAATAATTTATGTCTCTACTTTCAGTTGTCTTATTTGCATTACAAAATGCATGAATACATGATTATTCGTAATCTGCACACTGTAATAGTAAGTTTTCAAAGGAAATAAAGAAAAGTTTTTTCAATGTCAGCAAGTACCCATCTCTAAAGAATACTTTCAGGTATAGTATCCTATTTTTTAATATGAAATTTTTGTATATATGCCAAGAAATTAAAGCTTGTCTTGGAAATTATTTGTTGATATCAGTTTATTGTCGAGCTGTATACTTGGTTTTGTTTCCAGGCATTTGTCAACTATGTCAGGTTTGTGAGAAAGGTAATCAAATGATACATGGGTGTGGTTTACTTAGCAAACTGTTTTAGATGCCAGTATCAGACCTCGTGCTGTTTAAAATCAGCTATGAGATGTGGGCTATGCCTTTACAGTACATTGATTGCCTACAGACTGTTTTTACTTTTCACTTGGTGTACAAGAATCTGAGATGTTTTTCATACTTACTTGGTGAATGAGAACCTGAAATGTTTTTCTCTGTTGTAGTTGAGTCCCCAACAGCTTATTTGCAACAAACAACAGACTGATGGTTTTCTTTTTAATGCAGAAGTAATTCACTGAACTCTGATTTGTTCTTGAACCATATAATTAGAGTAGAGTGACATCTTCTGTCAATTCCAAGTAGTCTCTGAAGCTTCTCAGACAGGACATATTCAAAAGATAACAGGACTCTTTCAAAATTTATCTGAGAGATTATTAATAAATCAAGTTTAAGAAAGATAAGGTTAATTGAATTTTCAAACAAGTAGCTATATTATCCTTCAAGCACCTTTACAGCTCATACAGTATTCACACTTTTTTTAAACAAGTGCTTTGATATGATTGAATTCTCCTCTTTAATGATGGCTTTTTATAAAGGCCAGTAAAGTGGCTTAACACTTAGCATCCCAGGTCCCTTTTTGAAAGCTACTTCTCATTAATACAGTTTAGCTGTAGGGCTGCAATGAGATGCCATTCCCATACAGGTTGCCACGTCTTCTCTTTCTAGTGATGATGACTCTCAGGACCATTTGATAGGTAATCCTTAGAACTTGAACCCTGGTATAGTGTCTTTTAACCTATCACTGCATGGGGATTTATGCTGGTAACTGCTACTAATGTTAATAGGACTTGCATGTGTAAATCCTATCATTGAGATAGTTGACCCCTAAAAGAAATATTCTTTAGAGATGGGTACTTGCTGATCTAGAAGCATGAATGAATTGTTCTATTCATAAATTTCTTGTGTGGAAAAGTAAAGCAAAACTTTACCAATTCAGCAGAGGATTAGTTAGTTTGTCAAGCTTGAAAAGATGAAATACTAGCTCTTAGTTTTCTATTCCCATTTCTAATATATATTAGATATTATCAATCCTTTTCACCTTATTAAAATAACATATTCTCTTATTTTTAAAAGCGTAGAACAGTTTTGTCTAGAACTGAATACAAATCATCTTTTAATGTGTAGTACTACCCTAAACATTCTGGAAATATCAAACATTTCAAAGCTATGTAATAATTCCCACTCTTCTAGCAAGCAAGAAAATGCAGACCAAACCAGAAGACATATTTTTGCTCATCAAATTGGAAGAATCCAAAGGATCTATAATATCCAGAGTGATAAGATTGTAGAGGACAAGCACTCTCATACATTATGGATGCAGTGAAATTTGTTATAACCATTTTGAAGGGTAATTTGCCCATACCTATCTAAATTTTAAATACAGATACCCTTTGGTCAAGTAGTTCTAAAAATCTAGGTTATGCACAGTTTTGTACATGTACAAAAAATAAATGATTGCTCACTATAGCATTGAGGGTTTGTTTGTTTTTTAATTTTGAAAATAACCTAAATGTTTATTAAAAGGAGACTGGCTTAAATATATGCATTTTATAATATGAAATACTCTTCAGCTGATAAAATGAGTGAGGTACATCTATATGTAGTATATGTCTAACACATTTAAAAATCAAGTTACAGAATGATAAGTATATTAACTTACATAAAAATCAAGACAAAGCTGTGTATTCCATACATATACTAGTGGCCTGCTGCACGAATTCATTCACATTGAAAGGAAATTAATTAGAAGAAATATTTTAATATCGCTATTCGACCTTTCTCTATAATAAAAGTGTCAACCAAATTCATGATCGACAATGATAGATTGAAACACATGTGCAATTGGTGCCAGCGAGAGCTTTATATGTATTGCGCATGCGCAAGTCAACTTAGCCTTTTACAGATATAAAATAAACTTGCTTAATTAGACCTGCTTTCTGATGTAGCTAAACTTTTTGCAGCCCAGTGAAGAACCCCAACTTCTCTTTCAGGTAATTGTCAGCAACACAGCAGTAAATATCAACATGAAGCAGATTATTATTGTAGATCACGCAGGGAGAACAAAAGGTAAAATATTGAACTGCATCCGTGTTTGACTATATTCTGTGCAGCAAGAAAATCTGAAGTCATTTTCAAGGTCCTCCATTTCTTACTTCTTTTTAATTGGGTCAAGTTTAAGCTTTCTAAATCTCTGTTTTCCAGCTAATGAAAAGAAAATAGGATTCTTCTGAGTCTCCTATTTACCTACTCCAGGACTTCTGTGAGGATCAAATGAGATGAGGCATGGGAAAATGCTTCACAGACATTTGGTTAAAGTGTGAAATATTTGCAACTGGCTATAAAGCAAGTTGTGTTCCTGGGCTGAAGAAACTGCAAAGAGGCTAGTCGTTGCTAGAGAGAGGAAGCAGAGTGTTGCTACGTGTCGTCATTACCTGGTGCCCACAGCGACTGTTTCAGGGCTGGGCTGGGTTGTGGGCTGCATTTTGCACCTTGGGGTCTCAACAGCGTGAGCTGCAATTTGGTGGGCTGTCTCTCTAGGGTGGTGGCGGGGCCTGTGTCCCACTTGGGGGAAGCCAAGTGTTGCTTAGTGGGAGCCAGGTCCACGGTGCCATTTCTCTGTGCATATCACAGCAGGTCCTGCATTGAGCAACTGCCCCCTGGTGGCCAGTGTGTGTAATAGCAATCGGTTGGATGGTTGGACGCTAAGCATATTAGCCTTTTATATATATAGAAGAGATACATACATACATACATATCATAGGAAAAGTTTGGGAAGTTTATATATTGAACTGGTAACAGTGGTTATGTTGGGAAGAGAGATTGGAATTGGTGGGGAGAGAGTAAAAGTATACTTACTAATTCTACATCATATTTTTAGAATTTTTATAAGTAGCAAGTATTTATGTATTATGGAAAAAATATGTTTAGTAATTCAAGAGCAAATTCCTACGTGATATGTGAGACAAACAAAAATAATGACTTTGCAAATTGGATTACATTAATGTTTTTATAAAGTTCAATTAATGTTTTGACATACACTGAGTGACCAGATTATTATGATGTCTGAACGCATAATAATCTGGCCACTCAGTATATATCCTATATAATAAAAGGCTAATATGCAAATTGTCCCCTTGACCAGGAGTTCGACTAGCAGGCAGGCTGGCCAACCGCCCATGTCCCCTCCCCCTGACCAGGCTGGCTGGACCCCACCCATGCCCTAATTCATGCACCGGGCCTTTAGTGTGTGTGTGTGAAATTCGTGCGCAGGGGTATGTGTCCCACAGCCCAGCCTGCACCCTCTCCAATCTGGGACCCCTCGAAGGATGTCCAACTGGCAGTCGAACATCCCGCTCACAATCCAGGACTGCTGGCTCCAAAATGCTCGCCTGCCTGCCTTCCTGATTGCCCCTAACCACTTCTGCCTGCCAGCCTGATTGATGCCTAACTGCTCCTCTGCCAGCCTGATTGCCCCTAACTGCCCTCCCCTGAAGGCCTGGTCATCTCGAAATGCCTTCCCCTGCAGGCCTGGTCACCCCTAAATGCCCTCCTCTGCAGGCTTGGTCCCCCCCAACTGTTCTCCCCTGCAGGCCTGTGTCCCCCCAAACTGCCCTTCCCTGCAGGCCCTGTCACCCCCAACTTCCCTCTTCTGCTGCCTGGTCACCCTGAACTGCCCTCCCCTGCAGGCTTGATTGCCCCCAACTGCCCTCCCTTGCAGGCCTGGTCCCTCCCAACTGCCCTACCCTGCTGGCCATCTTTTGGCAGCCATCTTGTATCCACATGGGGGCAGCCATCTTTGACCACATGGGGCGGCCATCTTGTGTGTTGGAGTGATGGTCAATTTGCATATTACTCTTTTATTATATAGGATAGAGGCTTGGTGCACAGGTGGGGGCCAGCTGGTTTGCCCTGAAGGGTGTCCTGGATCAGGGTGGGCATTCCCTTGGGGCATGGGGTGGCCTGGGCGAGGGGTCTGTGGTGGTTTGCAGGCCATCCACGCCCCCCAGCGACCCAAGTGGAGGCCCTGGTATCTGGGATTTATTTATCTTCTATAATTGAAACTAAGCGGAGGCCAGGGCCAGCCAGGGCTAGCGAGAAGCTTGGCTTACTCCATTGCTGGGGGCAACCCAAGCCTCCGGCTGGCTCCAGCTCCATGGCCGTTGCCATCTTTGTTGGGATTTATTTATCTTCTATAATTGAAACTTTGTAGCCTTGAGCGGAGGCCAGGGCCAGCCAGGGCGGGCAGGAAGCTTGGCTTCCTCCATTGCTGGGGCAACCCAAGCCTCCCGCTGGCTCCAGCTCCGTGGCCACTGCCATCTTTGTTGGGATTTATTTATCTTCTATAATTGAAACTTTGTAGCCTTGAGCAGAGGCCAGGGCCGGCCAGGGGAGGCGGGAAGCTTGGCTTCCTCCATCACTGGGGGCAACCCAAGCCTCCTGCTTGCTCCAGCTCCATGGCCTCTGCCATATTTGTTGGGTTAGTTTGCATACTCACTCCTGATTAGCTGGTGGGTGTGGCTTGTGGGCATAGCGAGAGGAACGGTCAGTTTGCATGTTTCTCTCTCTTTTTTTTTAATATATTTTATTGATTTTTTACAGAGAGGAAGGGAGAGGGATAGAGAGTTAGAAACATCGATGAGAGAGAATCATCGATCAGCTGCCTCTTGCACACCCCCTACTGGGGATGTACCCGCAACCAAGGTACATGCCCTTGACCGGAATCGAACCTGGGACCCTTGAGTCCACAGGCTGACATTCTATCCACTGAGCCAAACCGGTTAGGGCATGCATGTTTCTCTTTTGTTAGATAGGCTATCTTACCTAATAACAGACAAACATGCAAATTGACTGTACCTCTGCTACGCCTACAGCCAATCAGAGTGAGTATGCAAATTAACCCAACAAAGATGGTGGCGCCCATAGCGGCCAGGTGATGCTGGTACTGCTGGGGGCCATATTGGAGACACAAACATGCTGTCCTGGCGCCCAGCAATCCCAAGCCCTGCCATGGCAGCGCTGGGGCTGCTGGGGGCCTGATCGGAGACACAAACCTGCAGGCCCGGCACCCAGCAGCCCCAAGCCCCGTGGCTCAGGTGCTGGGGCTGCTGGGGTGGGCATTGGAGACACAAACCCACAAGAAATAGTTCTACTGATAGGTAAGTATACAGAACTTAAGGTATACCCTAAGTTCTATACCCTAAGAAGCTTAGAATTTTGAAGTGAGAAATGGGCAATGTACCAGAAAGTAGTTTCCTTTGGTTGAGCTTATGCAATAGCAACAAAAAGATTTCCTCAGAACTTAAAACTGCTCTCTATTAATCTTTATTATGACTGGAAAAAGTTGTCTACAGGAAGTTTCATTTGTTTTCTAAATTTGGACTTGAAAATTTTGGACATAGATAACCTGAATCTTGAACATCATTTATCTTTCATATCCTTTGAAAATAATTTTTGACTGCTATATTTGAGATGCTAATCCATTTTCAGGCACATCCTGTTTTAAGAGAACACTCTATAAGAAGATCTAGATTTATAAAGCACAACATTTTGGAGGATGACTGTGCCCATTACAGAGTGGTTCTTTGCTTTACCAAACAATTCAGACTTCTTTTAAGTTGGAGTTTCTAGGAGTTTCCAGGTGGTATATATCACTACACACAATATTAACATCTAGACAGAGAGGGATTAGTAAGGTACAGTAGAACCACTGCCAAATGAAGATCAAATTGAAAATAAAGCAATTCTAAAATGATTGTGGAAGTAAAGGAGAAGATATGGATGGAAAGAAGTCCTTTTGTTAGCACAACTTTGCAGGAATACATCTGTAGCATAAAGTCCATTGCACTTAAAGTGAAGGTTATTTGGGAAGTGCAGTGGCCTCCTAAGAATAGAACCCATATATCTAACAAATTATCCCCCAAAAGACTGTCAAAATTCCATTCAAAAATGCCCCTTTATACTTGATTCATATTTTTCATTAGTACTACATGGCCACAATCTTTTTTAAAAAAACTTTTTATAATTGAGGTAATATTGAATTATAACATTATATAATTTTCAGGTGTACAACATTATATACATTACAGCGTGCTCACCACCAAAGGTCTAGTTTCCCCACAATCTTGTCCAAAGAGTACATCATGGTTAATTTGTGTTCTGTTGGTTTTCCTTTTTCTTAGATGTCTAAGGGTAAGTTGCAAAACCATTGTATTCACAATGTGAATGGGACCTTATAAGTAAGCAAACATTGATCTTTTTTAAAAAATACATTTTATTGATTTTTTTTACAGAGAGAAAGGGAGAGGGATAGAGAGTTAGAAACATTGATGAGAGAGAAACATCGATCAGCTGCCTCCTACACACCTCCTACTGGGGATGTGCCTACAACCAAGGTACATGCCCTTGACTGGAATCAAACCTGGGACCTTTCAGTCCACAGGCTGACACTCTATCCACTGAGACAAACTGGTTAGTAAAACCTGGGAAGACTGGCTGTGTAAGCCTACCTCAGAAATGGAAAAAGGAATGACATCCTCTGAAAATGTGAAATATCATGGGTGTTCAATATATTTATAATTAGGACTGAGGGGGCTCAGTAGAGCCTGGAGTGGTATACCAAAGCTATGGCTCAAGTCATAGAATCCTAAATAGCCTCTTTTAATTTTATTTTTTAAATTGAATTTATTAGGGTTACATTGGTTAATAAAGTTGTATGGGCTTCAAGGGGTACAATTCTATAATACATCATTTGTATATTGTATTGTGGGTTCACGACTCCAAGTCAAGGCTCCTCCTATCATCATTTATACCCCCTTTACCCTCCTTTATCTCATCCCCAACCCCCCCATTCCCTCTAGTAATAACTATACTGTTGTCTGTGTCTATGACAACAGTATAGTGATTATTCTTTGTTTAATTCCTTTGATGGGGTATTGGAGTGCCTTTGCTGCCCCCACCACATCCATTCCTTTTTCTCCTTCACTTTCTGGGTGGTCAGTATTAGGTGTACGTAGCCACAGGAGCACCCTGGCAGAATAGAGCCTAGATGGAGAGCCATCCAGTCCACCCCCAACATCATTTCAGTTCTATATACCTAAGGGAAATTACCTTCTTTTTAAATGAAATATGTACGTGAAAAGAAAACTATTGCAAAATATTTATTCAGGAAAAAATTGTCTGAACATCTCTAATATATAAGGCCAAAGACATGGGATGAAGTCTGATTATCTATCTCATAGTAGAATGAAGAAACAATGACTAAAATGAAAGTTAGAGGAAAGTTTATGAGACCATTTACTTCTAGTATAATCTCCTATTTTGTATATGGGAAAATTGAAGTCAAGAGAGAGGAAGTAACTTATCCAAAAGCCTTAAAGCTAGTTTAATACAGACATGATCTACTTAACAATGGGGATATGTTCTGAGAAATACATCCTTAGGCAATTTCATCCTTGTGCGACCATCATAGAGTGCACATACACAATCCTAGGTGGTATAGCCTACTACACACCTAGGATATATGGTTTAGCCTTTTGCTTCTAGGCTACAAATCTGCACTGCATGTTACACTGCATACTTTAAGCAACTATAACACAATGTTATCTGTGTATCTAAATGTATTTAAACATAGATAGTGTAGAACTTGCAGGACCCAGCCTTCACATTCATTCAACACTCACTCACTGACTCACCCAGAGCAACTTCCAGTCCTGCAAGTTCCACTCACCCAGAGCAATTTCCAGTCCTGCAAGTTCTACACTGTAGACCTTGTAAACACTGTGCACTTAGGCTGCACTAAATATATAAAACAACGGGAGATTAAATAAAACATGATAAAATGATGCAAACGATAGACACAGTGAACATGAGATATATGAGGCTGCTGCTGGCTTAACATGGCATATGGTTTTACAGCACTTTTTTCTTCGTAAAAAGAACACAGTATAAAATAACAATAAAAGGCATAGTATAGTAAATACACAAACCAGTAACATAGTCATTTACTATAATTATCAAGTACATAATAGTATTGCTATGATTTTTTATGACTGACATTGCAGTAAGATTGTTTACAGCAGCATTACCATGAACATGTGAGTAATGCATTGTGCTATGACATTACCATGGCTATAGGAATTTTTCACCTCCATTATGAACTCATGGGACCTCTATCGTATATGTGGTCTGTTATTTACCGAAATGTCATTATGTGGTGCATGACTATATTTATGAGTGTGGTTTGGCATCAGAGGAACATGGATTTGAATCCTGGTTCCCCCACTTGTTATCTGGTACTCTTGGCAAGTCATTTCAGCCTCTCTAGTTATCCATTCCTTTGTTTATGAAATGGGAATGATGATAGAACCTAGTCTATGAAATTTTTGTCAGAATGACTATGAGAAAATCCATGTGAAACACTCAACAAGGTGTGTGACACTCAATACTAGTAAAAGACAGCATTACTGCCCTAACCGGTTTGGCTCAGTGGATAAAGTGTCAGCCTGTGGACTCAAGGGTCCCAAGTTCGATTCTGGTCAAGGGCATGTATCTTGGTTGCATGCACATACCCATTAGGGAGTGTGCAGGAGGCAGCTGATTGATGTTTCTAACTCTCTGTCCCTCTCCCTTCCTCTCTGTAAAAAATAAATTAAAAAAAAAAGACAGAATTACTATTGCATAATTAAGAACAGAGCCAGGATTAGGAACCAGGTTTCTTAATGCCAGGTCCCTGCTCCCTTCACTATGACTGCAACAGCAGATGTGCTACAAACATTTTTAGTAAACTTGAACATATATTTTCTAATTTTACCCCAGCAATCACACCACAGTCCCTGTCTCATTCCAGGGTTAGTGGTTTTAGATATTTTAACGTACAAGTTGAAAAGTGATTTAGTTGTAATTATTCATTTATATTGAAAGAGACATCTGAATATTTAGGTTCAGTTTAAGTTTTATATCTGACATATGAGTGAAATTATGTGGTGCTTGACTTTTCCTGTCTGACTTATTTCACCTAGCATGATATTCTCAAGATCCAAAAAGACAAACAGAAACTCATGGACACAGACGAAGGGGGTTTAGGAGCAGTAAAGGATAAAGGGGGTCAAATATATGGTAACAGAAGGAGATTTGACTTTGGGTGGTGAACACACATTACAATATGAAGATCATGTATTATAGAAATGTACACTTGAACATATATGATCTTTAAAAAAATCACTTGAATATTAGACAAGAAAATAAAAGCTGACTATTCTTCAGGTCCATGTCAACAGTTGATTGAAGTGGAAAAAAATGGCGACAGAATAGAGTTGTGTTTGGAGTCTGGTCCTGGGGCGGAGAGTAGGAGCAGCAGAGGTTCGCAGAGGGAGTGTATGTTGGCAAGCCAAGAAACAGCTAAACTCCAGGAGAAGGCGGGGGAGTGCTGGCCAGGGCTCCCCTGACCGTGCAGCACCCACAGGGGCTGGGTCCCCTCCCGGAGCTGCGGGCTCACCGGGCGCCTCGCCATCTTGCAAGGAAAGGAGGATTTTATTGGAAACCTGACTTCCCGCGACAACTGCAAACACTGAACAGCTGCGAGCACCAGAACACCAGTCCCCTATCGGCGCAAACATTCGGATTCAAAGGAACTCTTCACTGCACCACGGAAAGGTCAGATTTTGCCTGAAATAAGGTGTGGTTTCTAATCCCCGCGGTGGGAGGGAAGCGCTCCAGCTGCAGGACCGGCAGAAACCTGGAGGTCTGTGCCTAGAAAAATCGGCGGCAGTTGGAGATGCCGTGATCCATGAATGTGGAAGGGGGTCCTCTGAGCTGCTAACAGAAGTGACCTCTTAAAAGCAACTCATTTTAATCTGACGAGGAGGGTCAGACTAAAAATTTTCAAAGGAGGGCAGGCTCCTTAGTCTGGCGCACAGACCCACTGTCCGCACACTTGGGCTCTTTCCGACTCTGATTACTAAGCCCAATACATAGGAAAACCCAGGTGGAAAAACCCTGAAAGACTACAGGGGGAAGTTGTTTTTTCGGAACCTGGGGAGCAGAGCTGGGTGTGACCATCGGAGAGGCAGCTCTGAGGCACACATCTCCACAAACCAGTAGTGAGTGCCATAGAGGGGAAAAAAAAAAAGCTAGAGAGGCCCGGAAGTCAATTCAGAAACACTGCCACCCAGGGGCTGAAACGCTAATTGTCTATGGTGTAATAAAAAATAAATACGAGAAATTAAGACACGGCCAGCTTAAAAAGCAGGACTGGCTTACAACACTGAGGAGCAGAGGAACGAAGCTGAACTGAAATACCACCCAGACTGGGAAACAGGCATACCAAACAGAATAATAGAGGAAGTAAATGACAGCTGCTACTGCTCATTTTAGTCTTCCTATTTTTTAATTTTAAATTCTTTTTTCAATTTTTTAAATTTTTTTATTCTAATTTTTTTATTTTCATTTTTTGCATCTTTTACTTAAGAAACTAAATTTTTTTCTTTTTCCTCACTCGATTTTCACCTTTTTAATTATTACATTTTTATTTTCAATCAGCATTACTATTACTATTATTGTACTTTTTTTTAATGTCATTTGATTTTCTCTTTCTTTTATTTTGGGGTTAGTGTCCTACATTCTATTTGCATCTTTCCCTTACCCTATCTCAATGCTAACATTATGCCATCACTCTCCTCCTAACCTTTCCCCTTTTGGTCTCCTGTTTATCTTAACCCTTTCTGGCTTTAGATTTTCCCTACTTTTTCAGTTTACCCTCTGCTAAAATTTCACCCTACTTATATATCTAATTCCCAAACCCCTGCTCCAAATCCATACATACCTCTCTCTACGCTACCTTAAAAATATTATTTTTCTCTCTGGCCTTTTGTTGTTGTTTGCTTGAATGTTGATTAGATTGAATTTTTATGCTTTTTTATGAGATTGTTTTGATTATTCTTTTTGTTTGGTTGGTTGGTTCTTTTGTTTGCTTTGTTTTTGTTTGTTTTTACTTTTGTCTTCCCTTGCCTCACTTGATATTAGTTGGTGTTGCAGTTTGTATTAATCTCCAGGCTCGTGTTGCTGGAATTTGCTGGGATTAGTGGTTGTTCTAGTGGAGTTTACTCCCCATATATATAGTTTGTTCCCCTTTTCTCTCTTAGTATTGTTCTTGTCTCTTTTACTTTTTTTTCTGTTCTTTTCTTTTTTTTTCTTTCTGCTCTTTTCCCAAGTTCAGATTCACACTTTTTTTTTTTTTTTTACTCTTCCTCTTCCACTCATATTCCCTAATTTGTCTTTCTCTGGTGGTTACCTTTATTGGAGGTTATTAATATCGGGAATACAATTCTGTTTAGTGCCTTGTGTGTTGTGCCTGGTTGTGTTGTATTTTGTACCTTTAAATCAACGCCAGAGAGAGAGAACTATATAACCAGACATCCGGAGAAGAGAGACCATGGGGAGACAAAGAAATAGCCCCCATAGGAAAGAGAAGCAGGCATCACCAGAAAAGGAAGTAAACGAATTAGAGGCAAACAACCTATCAGAGAAAGAATTCAGAGAAATGGTCATAAGGTGGCTGAGAAGGATGGAAGACAAATTCGACAATATGAGTAAGAACCAAGAGGAAATGAAGAAGAACAAAGAAGAAATGAAAAATGACATCGCTGCTGTAAAGAACTCAATAGAAAGCATCAAGAGTAGACTAGAAGAACCAGAGGACCGCATAAGTAAGCTAGAAGACAAGATGGAAAAACATACCCAATTACAACAGCTTCTAGAAACAAAAATTAGAAAGCATGAGGAGAGCCTAAGGGAACTTCGGGACAACACAAAACAAAACAACATCAGGATAATAGGGATACCAGAAGGAAAGGAAACGGAGCAAGGAATAAAAAACCTGTTAGAAGAAATAATAACAGAAAACTTCCCTGATATAGGGAAGAAAAAACCCACACAAATCCAAGAAGCTCACAGAGTTCCAAGCAAAATGAACCCCAAAAGACCGACGCCAAGGCACGTTATAATTTAGTTGGCAAACACCAACGACAAAGTAAGAATCTTAAAAGCGGCCAGAGAGAGACAGACAGTTACATACAAAGGAACCCCCATCAGACTAGCAACTGATTTCTCAACAGAAACTCATCAGGCCAGAAGGGAATGGAATGAAATATACAAAGTCATGCAAAGGAAGGGTCTCAATCCAAGAATACTGTACCCAGCAAGGCTATCAATCAAAATTGAAGGTGAAATCAGGAGCTTCACAGACAAAAAAGGGCTAAGGGAGTATATCACCACCAAACCAGCAATGAAAGAAATGCTAAAGGGTCTGCTGTAAAAAAAAAAAAAGAAAGAAAGAAAGAAATAGGAAGCAAAGAAGGAACAGAGGGGTATAGAATAAAAATGGCGACAAATAAGTGCCTATCAATAATAACTTTAAATGTAAATTTATTGAATGCCCCAATCAAAAGACACAGGGTAACAGATTGGATAAGAAAACAAAACCCATATATCTGCTGTCTACAGGAAACCCACCTCAAAAAAAAGGACGCATACAGACTGAGAGTAAAGGGATGGAAAAAGGTTTTCCAAGCGAATGGAAATGAAAAAAAAAAAGCGGGGGTAGCAATACTTATATCCGACAAATTAGATCTCAAAGTGAAGGACATAACAAGAGATAATGAAGGCCACTTCATAATACTAAAGAGAGAAATCCAACAAGAAGAAATAACTCTGGTAAACATATATGCACCCAATACAGGAGCACCAAGATACATTAAAAAACTCCTGGAAGATATCAAAGGAGAGATTGACAGCAATACAATCATAGTAGGAGACTTTAATAACCCACTATCACCATTGGACAAATCCTCTAAACAAAAAATCAGCAAAGAAACATCAATCCTAAATGACTCACTAGACCAGATGGAATTAATCAACATCTTCAGAACATTTCACCCCAAAGCCACAGAATATACATTCTTCTCAAGTGCACATGGGACATTTTCAAAGATAGACCATATGCTAGGACATAGGCAAAGTCTCTCCAAATTCAAGAAGATAGAAATCATATCAAGTTTCTTCTCAGATCACAGTGGCATAAAACTGGAAATCAACTACAATAAAAACAACCCAAAGAAATCAAACACATGGAGACTAAACAGCATGCTATTAAACCATGACTTGGTTACCAAAGACATCAAGGAAGAAATAAAAAACATCATGGCAACAAATGACAATGAAAACACAACAATCCAAAATCTATGGGACACAGCGAAAGCAGTCCTGAGAGGGAAGTTCATAGCTCTACAAGCCTACTGCAAAAAACAAGAAACAATGGTAATAAATTACCTAACCCAACAACTCAAAGAGTTAGAGAGAGAGCAACAAGAAAAGCCCAGTGTAAGCAGAGGGAAAGAAATAATAAAGATCAGAGCGGAGATAAACTACATAGAGACCAAAGAAACAATACAAAAGATCAACAAAACCAAGAGCTGGTTCTTTGAAAGGATCAACAAGATTGATGAACCTTTAGCCAGGCTCACCAAGAAGCAAAGAGAGAGGACCCAAATAAACAAAATCAGAAATGAAAGAGTTGAAATAACAACAGAGCTCGCTGAGATACAAAGGATTGTTACAAAATACTACAAACAACTCTATTCCAACAAACTGGACAACCTGGAGGAAATGGACATATTCCTAGACAAATACAACCTTCCAAAACTCAATCAGGAAGAATCTAAACAGCTCAACAGGCCAGTAACTATGGAAGAAATTGAAGCAGTCATCAAAAAGCTTCCGGCAAACAAAAGCCCGGTGCCAGACGGCTTCACAGGAGAGTTTTACCAAACTTTCAAGGAAGAACTAAAACCTATCCTCCTCAGACTATTCCAAAAAATTCAAGAGGAAGGAACACTTCCAGGCTTCTTCTATGAAGCCAGCATCACCTTAATACCAAAACCAGATAAAGACAACACAATGAAAGAGAATTACAGACCAATATCCCTCATGAACATAGATGCCAAAATCCTCAACAAAATCCTAGCAAATCGGCTCCAGCAATACATCAGAAAGATCATACATCATGACCAAGTAGGATTTATCCCAGGAATGCAAGGATGGTACAATATCCGCAAATCAATAAATGTGATACATCACATAAACAAATTGAGAGATAAAAATCACATAGTCATATCAATAGATGCAGAAAAAGCATTTGACAAAATCCAACACCCTTTCTTGATAAAAACTCTCAACAAGGTTAGAATAGAAGGATCATACCTCAACATAATAAAAGCTATATATGATAAACCCACAGCAAACATCATACTCAATGGGCAAAAACTAAAACCATTTCCCCTAAGAACAGGAACAAGACAGGGATGCCCACTCTCACCACTCCTGTTTGACATAGTACTGGAAGTATTAGCTATCGCAATTAGGCAAGAAGAAGAAATAAGAGGCATCCAAATTGGAAAAGAAGAAGTGAAGCTGTCCTTATTTGCAGATGACATGATATTGTACATAAAAAACCCAAAAGATTCCATCAAAAAACTAATAGACTTAATAAATGAATTCGGCAATGTAGCGGGATACAAAATTAACGCCAAGAAATCTATGGCATTTGTATACACCAATAGTGAACTTACAGAAAGAGAGACTAGAAAAGCAATCTCATTTACCATCGCACCAAAAAAAATTAAGATACTTAGGAATAAACTTAACTAAGGAGGTAAAAGACCTATACGCGGAAAACTACAGAACACTGAAAAAAGAGATAGAGGAACACGTAAACAGATGGAAGAACATACCATGTTCATGGATTGGTAGAATCAACATCATTAAAATGTCCATACTACCCAAAGCAATCTACAGATTCAATGCACTCCCCATGAAAATACCAACAGCATATTTCACAGACCTAGAAAGAACTCACCAAAAACTTATCTAGAATTAAAAAAAGACCCTGAATAGCCACAGCAATCCTGAGAAAGAAGAATAAAGTAGGAGGGATCTCAATACCAAATTTCAAGCTGTATTACAAAGCCACTGTTCTCAAAACAGCCTGGTACTGGCAGAAAAACAGACATATAGATCAATGGAACAGAATATAGAATCCAGATATCGACCCAAACCACTATGCTCAATT
The DNA here is from genome assembly GCF_951640355.1 of Cnephaeus nilssonii. Taxonomy (NCBI): domain Eukaryota; kingdom Metazoa; phylum Chordata; class Mammalia; order Chiroptera; family Vespertilionidae; genus Cnephaeus; species Cnephaeus nilssonii. Next base: position 27,634,432 of record NC_137071.1, read on the forward strand.
AATATTTGACAAAGGAGGCATGAACATACAATGGAGTCAAGATAGTCTCTTCAATAAATGGTGTTGGGAAAATTGGACACACACATGCAAAAAAATGAAACTAGATCACCACCTTACACCATACACAAAAATAAACTCAAAATGGATACAGGACTTAAACATAAGACGGGAAACCATAAAAATACTAGAGGAATCCACAGGCAACAAAATCTCAGACATATGCCAAAAGAACTTCTTCACTGACACTGCTCCTAGGGCAATGGAAGCTAAAGAGAAAATTAACAAATGGGACTACATCAAAATAAAAAGCTTTTTTACAGCAAAAGAAACCATCAACAAAACAACAAGAAAGCCCACTGCATCGGAGAACATATTTGCAAATGCTATCACTGATAAAGGTTTAATCTCCAACATCTACAGGCAGCTTATGCAACTTAATAAAAGGAAGATAAATGATCCAATAAAAAAATGGGTAACGGACATAAACAGAATATTTTCAAAAGAAGACAGAAGGAAGGCCAAGAGACACATGAAAACATGCTCAAAGTCACTCATTATCCGAGAGATGCAAATCAAAACAACAATGAGGTACCATCTCACACCTGTCAGAATGGCTATCATCAACAAATCAACAAACGACAAGTGTTGGCGAGGATGCGGAGAAAAAGGAACCCTCGTGCACTGCTGGTGGGAATGCAGACTGGTGCAGCCACTGTGGAGAACAGTATGGAGTTTCCTCAAAAAACTGAAAATGGAACTCCCATTTGACCCAGTAATCCCACTCCTGGGAATATATCCAAAGAAACTAGAAACACCAATCAGAAAGGATATATGCACCCCTATATTCATAGCAGCACAATTTACAATAGCTAAGATTTGGAAACAGCCTAGGTGCCCGTCAGCAGATGACTGGATTAGAAAACTGTGGTACATCTACACAATGGAATACTATGCTGCCATAAAAAAGAAGGAATTCTCATCATTTGCAGCAACCTGGATGGAATTGGAGAACATTATGCTGAGTGCAATAAGCCAGTCAATGAAAGAAAAATACCACATGATCTCACTCATTTATGAATAATAAAGAACATTATAAACTGATGAACAAAAAGATAGATACAGAGACAGTAAAGCAACAAACAAACTTTCAAATTACAGGGGGAAAGTTAGGGAGAGGTGGGGGAGATAAGAAATCAAACGAAGGACTTGTATGCATGCATATAAGCATAGACAATGGACGCAAAACTCTGGGGGGTGAGGGCATGTATGGGTGTGGGGTGGGGGGGCAATGGTAAGATATGTACACATATAATACCTCAATAAAAAAAAAACAGTTGGTTGAGGGAAAGTATATCAGAGATTTGAGAGGATGTCTAGTAGCATTATGGTTGAGTAATTTTGGATATCATATTAAAGGTTTTAGTTTTATTTAATTTTAAAAGAACTTTTATAGATTTTTATTTCATTAGGGAAAGAGATAGAGAACCAAAAAGGAAAAAGGAAAACAAAACCAAGATTTTTACCCACCCCAGATCCAGAGTGGATCCTGTTATAGGTGTGATTGAGTGTACTTTGGGGTTCATTATACAAAGAATCAATAAACATGAAGAGTATTGCAAGAAATTGTACACTTGAAACCTATATAATCTTACTAACCAATGTCACTCTAATATATTTAATAAGAAGAACTATACAGATTCAATCCCAAGAGAAACAACACAGCATACTTTCCAAGTTACACTTTATCAAGTAAACTGTTTTTAAATACCTGAAATTTAGTCATGGGGCACAGGAAATTCAGGAGACGTGAAATTTAAGCTTTTGTTGTTGAAAAAGCATTTGTTATGGATTCCAATACTATCTTTATTTACAGGCTTTGGCCCATATTCTAATAGTGATCAGTGCATCACAAGCTGAAATGGAAAGTTCATGGAAATACTGTAAATCTCTAAGGTAATTGGGTATTAGGACTTGACAAGGAAGATCCAAACAGATGCAGTGGCTTCTTACACAGGAGGTCTGATCAAAGGGAAATGGAATAGTACTGTTTGTGCCATAACTTGAATAGACAATAAATATTTGACTAACAATTCTATTTGTAGTAAGAGAATCTACTTGGATGCATATCAAAAATGTACTATATATTTAAATAAATTTTTTAAAAAGTCCTTGACTTGTTTTTCTTTTTATGTTGCAGTACAAGCATAAAGAACATTTTGCAGATATTTTCTATAAAAACCTCAACCTCTGGATAGAAATCTCCTTGAAAAATATCTCAATTTAATCACAGTGATGGGAATTCTTTACCTATTGCTCCTTCATATATCCAAATGCCTGTCTCAATGAGCGATATATACTACTAAAAGATAATGAATGCTTCTACAGGAATAAAAATAATTTCTTAGAAAGAACATTAAAATAATTCAGATGTATACATATGCATGGTATTTGGGAAAGTGCCTAGAATGTAGTAAGCACTATAAGTGTTTGTTAAATAAATAAATGAAATAGGCATTTAATGTCATTGGAAAAATCCAAAACAAACAAAATACATAAATAGTATGTATAGCATCATTCCATTTGTGTAAAGAGAGAAGTCTAGGTGTATGTGTATATGTATCTGCAACCTCTAGAAGAGTGCACACAAAATGGAAGCAATCATTATCTTTGAATTATATGATTTTATAAATAATAGTTTTTTCTTTTATGCATTAAATATTTTTCTACATTTTTGAGATATTCATTCACCAATACTCTAATATTATCCTTCTATGCATGTGAAACTGTTGTTTGCTGTGTTCTTTAAAATATTTTTCTATGCAAATACACACATAGACACGCTTGGTATAGGGGTATAGAAGCTTTCTAAATTGGTCATAGTTCTATAACTGGCTTTTCTCACAAACAATATATCTTAGACATCATAAAATAGTAATACATAAAAAGTTTGCTTAGTTCTTTTTCCCCTTTTAATTGAATTTATTGGAGTGACCCTGGTTAAAAAAATTATACAGGATTCAGGTATATGTAACCCTACGTTCATTGCAGCATTATTTATAATAGCCAAGATTTGGAAACAACCCTTTTGTTCATCAGTAGATGAGAGGATAAAAAAAACTGGTAGCCCTGGTCTGTTGGCTCAGTTAGTTGAAGCATTGTCCCATACACCAAAAGGTTGCAGGTTTGATTCCTGGTCAGGGTACATATCTGGGTTGCAGGTTTCATCCCTGAGTGGGGGCAACCAATTGATGATTTCTTTTTCTCTCTCTCTACCTCTCTCTGTAAAAATCAATAAAAAGCATATCACTCAGTGAGGATTTAAAACAAATCTGTGGTACATTTACACAATGGAATACTACTCGGTGGTAAAAAAGAAGGATCTCTTATCCTTTGAGATAGTATGGATGGACCTGGAGATTATTATGCTAAATGAAATAAGCCAGTCAGAGAATGACAAAAATACCATATGATTTCACTTATATGTGGAATCTAATAAGCAAAATAAACTAACAAAGTAGAGACAGACTCATAGAGAGCAAACTAACAGCTGGGGAGAGGTTTGGAGTGGAAGGATTGTGCTTCCCTCTTTTTAATTGCTGTAGAGTGTTCTGTTGAATGAAATCAATTTAACCAATCATTGTCAATGAACATTTTTGTATTTACAGTTTTATTGCTATTGCAAGCAACGCTTCAATGAATATCTCATACATATATGTCTATTCACATATATATATTTTTGATGAATACTTTTTTTATGTGTTTTATTTTTTAATTTTTTTATTAAGGTACTAGAAGCCCATTCACCTGGCTGCCTGCACCAGTTTTCCGCCAGCACCAGGGACCCAGGCTTTGGCTCTGGCCACCGCCTTCCGCCTTCTTTCAGGATCGGGCCTTGGCCCTGGGCGGCAGCGACGCAGGGCGAGCGCTGCCCGCCCCGCGCTTCCAGCAGCGATGGGAGCAGTGGGAGGCCCCGGCGCCTCCTGCTGGCCCAGGTTCCCTCAGCCGCTCAGCGATGGGAGGGGCGGGAGTCCCAGGTGCCTCCCACCGGCCCCAGTTCCTGCAGTGATGGGGGGCGGGGCAGCACGTGGGGGCCGCCAGCTTTACTGGGTTAATTTGCATAATGCCCTGATTGGCTGTGGGCATAGCGAAGGTATGGTCAATTAGCATATTACTGTTTTATTAGGTAGGATTACATATGTGTGCTTATCTCCCCATTGTTCCCCACTCCCACACTCATGCCCTCACCCCCCTGTTGTCTGTGTCCATTGGTTAGGCTTATATGCATGCAAACAAGTCCTTTGGTTGATCTCTCCCCCTTACCTCACCCTCCCCTACCTTCCCTCTGAGGTTTGACGGTCTGATCCATGCTTCTCTGTCTCTGTTTTTATTCATCATTTTATGTTATTCATTATATTTCATAAATGAGTGAGATCATGTGGTATTTGTCTTTCTCACTTAGCATAATGCTCTCCAGTTCCATCCACGCTGTAGCAGATGGTAAGAATTCCTTCTTTTTTAGCGCAGCATAGTATTCCATTGTGTAGATGTACCACAGCTTTTTAATCCACTCATCTGCTGATGGGCACTTAGACTGTTTCCAAATCTTAGCTATTGTAAATTGTGCTGCTATGAACATAGGGGTGCATATATCCTTTCTTATTGGTGTTTCTAGTTTCTTGGGATATATTCCTAGAAGTGGGATCACTGGGTCAAATGGGAGTTCCATTTTTAGTTTTTTTGAGGAAACTGCATACTGTTCTCCACAGTGGCAGCACCAGTCTGCATTCTCACCAGCAATGCACAAGAGTTCCTCTTTCTCCACATCCTCACCAGTACTTGTTGTTTGTTGATTTGTTGATGATAGCCATTCTGACAGGTGTGAGATGGTACTGCATTGTCGTTTTGATTTGCATCTCTCTGATAATTAGTGACTTTGAGCATGTTTTCATGTCTCTTGGCCTTCCTTCTGTCTTCTTTTGAAAAGTATATATTTAGGTCCATTGCCATTTTTTGATTGGGATGTTTATTTTCCTTTTGTTAAGTTATATGAGTTCCCTGTAGATGTTGGAGATTAAACCCTTATGGGTGATAACATTGGCAAATATGTTCTCCCATGCAGTGGGCTTTCTTGTTGTTTTGTTGATGGTTTCTTTTGCTGAGCAAAAGCTTTTTACTTTGATGTAGTCCCATTGGTTTATTTTCTCTTTAGTTTCCATTGCCCTAAGAGTGGTATCGGTGAAGAAATTACAATTGCTTTGGCATATGTCTGAGATTTTGCTGCCTGTGGATTCCTCTAGTATTTTTACCGTTTCCCATCTTATGTTTAAGTCCATTATCCATTTTGAGTTTATTTTTGTGTATGGTGTAAGTTGGTGGTCTATTTTCATTGTTTTCGATGTATCTGTCCAATTTTCCCAAAACCATTTATTGAAGAGACTGTCTTGATTCCATTGTATGTTCATGCCTCCTTTGTCAAATATTAATTGAGCATAGTGGTTTGGGTCCATTTCTGGATTCTCTATTCTATTCCATTGATCTATATGTCTGTTCTTGTGCCAATACCAGGCTGTTTTGAGAACAGTGGCTTTGTAGTATAGCTTGAAATCTGGTATTGAGATCCCACCTACTTTGTTCTTCTTTCTCAGGATTGCTGCAGCTATTCGGGGTCTTTTTTTTATTCCAGATGAATTTTTGGAGAGTTCGTTCTAGGTTTGTGAAATATGTTGTTTGTATTTTAATGGGGAGTGCATTGAATCTATAGATTGCTTTGGGTAGTATGGACATTTTAATGATGTTGATTCTACAAATCCATGAACATGGTATGTTCTTCTATCTGTTTATGTCTTCCTCTAACTCTTTTTTCAGTATCCTGTAGTTTTCCGCATATAGGAAAATTACCTCCTTAGCTTAGTTTATTCCTAGGTATCTTAATTTTTTTGGTGCGATGGTAAATGGGATTGCTTTTTTAGTCTCTCTTTCTGTAAGTTGCCTATTGGTTTATAGAAATGCCATAGATTTCTTGGCATTAATTTTGTATCCTGCTACATTGCTGAATTCATTTATTAAGTCTAATAATTTTTTGATGGAGTCTTTAGGGTTTTCTATGTACAGTATGATGTCATCTGCAAATAAGGACAGTTTTACTAATTTTTTCCAATTTGGATTCCTTTTATTTCTTCTTCTTGTCTAATCACAATGGCTAGTACTTCCTGTACTATGTCAAACAGGAGTGGTGAGATTGGGCATCCCAATCTTGTTCCTGTTCTTAGGGGAAATGGTTTTAGTTTTTGTCCATTGAGTGTCATGCTGGGGGTGGGTTTGTCATATATGGCTTTTATGATGTTGAGGTATGATGCTTCTATTCCCAACTTGCTGAGAGTTTTTATCATGAAAGGGTGTTGGATTTTTTTCAAATGCTTTTTCTGCATCAATTGATATGACTATGTGAGTTTTATCTTTCAATTTGTTTATGTGATGTATCACGTTTACTGATTTACGGCTATTGTACCATCCTTGCATCCCCGGAATAAATCCTACTTGGTCTTGGTGTATGATCTTTCTGATGTAATGCTGTATCAAACTTGCTAGAATTTTGTTGAGGATTTTGGAATCTATGTTCATGAGGGATATTGGCCTATAATTCTCTTCCATTGTGTTGTCTTTATCTGGTTTTGGTATTAGGGTGATGCTGGCTTCATAGAATGAGCTTGTATGTGTTCCTTCCTCTTGAATTTTTTGGAATAGTCTGAGGAGGATAGGTTTTATATTTTTATTTTTTTGCATTTTAATTTCTTTATTGATTAAGGTATAACATATTTGTCCTCATCCCCCCATTACTTTTCCAGCCTTCCACCCCCCCACACTCATGCCCTCACACCCCTGTTGTCTGTGTCCACTGGTTTGGCTTATATGCATGCATACAAATCCTTTGGTTGATCTCTCCCCCTTACCTCCACCCTCCCCTACCTTCCCTCTGAGGTTTGACAGTCTGATCGATGCTTCCCTGTCTATGGATCTGTTTTTTTTTTTAATTTCTTTATTGATTAAGGTGTCACATATTTGTCCTCATCCCCCCATTCCCATCCCAAACCCCTCCCCACGAATGCCCCCACCCCCTGTTGTCCTTAACCATTGGTTAGGCTCCTATGCATGCACACAAGTCCTTTGGTTGATCTCTCCCCCCTACCCCCACCCTCCCCTACCCTCCCTCTGAGGCCCGACAGTCCGGTCGATGCCTCCTTTTTTCTGGTCTGTTCTTGTTCATCAGTCTATGTTGGTCATCATTTCCCCTAGATGAGCGAGATCATGTGTCACTAGAAATATACTTATAAGAACCGTATATGAGACGAGTGATAATAGTTATGCTGTCAGGCAAATGAATCAGTCTGTAGTGAGTTTCTTTCTGGACCAACAGATCTTTTGAGACCCAATTTCAATGTCCACCAGTTCCTTATGTGTACATGTCAGCACTGACTTTTCAGTTCTGGATGGTGGACAAATGGTGGTAATGCAGGTCTGACTCCCTCTGGTTTGGTCTCGCCCGGACCCAGGGGCGCGGCCTCACCCGGACTCAGGGGCACGCGGCCTCACCCGGACCCGGGATCCAGCCTCACCCGGACCCAGGGGCGCACGGCCTCACCCGGACCCGAGATCCAGCCTCACCCGGACCCAGGGGCGCGTGGCCTCACCCGGACCCAGGGGCGCGTGGCCTCACCCAGACCTGGGGCGCGCAGCCTCACCCGGTCCCAGGGGTGCGTGGCCTCACCCGGACCCAGGGGCATGCGGCCTCACCCAGGCCCGGGACCCAGCCTCACCCGGACATAGGGGCGCGCGGCCTCACCCACACCCAGGGGCGCGTGGCCTCACTGAGGCCCAGGGACGCACGGACTTGCCCGGACCCAGGACCCAGCCTCACTCAGACCCAGGGGCGTGCGATCTCACCTGGATCCAGGGGCACGTGGCCTCGCCCGGACCCAGGGGCATGCGGCCTCCCCCAGACCCGGGACTCAGCCTCACCCTAACCCGGGTCCCAGCCTCGCCCGGACCCAGGGGCATGCGGCCTCACCCAGACCCGGGACCCAGCGGGGCTTCGTCTTCTTGATCCCAATTCCTGTCGGTCAATTCCCTCTCAGCAATTCCTTCGGCCATTTTCTCAAAGCTCTGGGGCGGCTGCCACAGAATTTGTTGGACGGTGGGCTCGGCGAAGCTCTGGTGCACCCGGTGCGCGGCGGCGGGCTGGTCCAAGGTCACTGCGGCGGCACTTGGGTCTGCAGTGGTGGCCGGTCACCAGGCGTGCACACCTGGCCGCTTCCGGGGCACTGAGATTCTTGAAGGAATCAGAGGTCAGCAAGCGCGGGGTCTCCCACCCCCTGTCTCCCAGGGGCTTGTCTGTCCGTGCTCGTCAGCAAGTGGAGCCATCCCCTCAGCCGGAGACCACCGGGAAAACTGCGCCGAGCACGTTCCAGGCCGCCATTGTGTCACCAGAGCCGTAGTTCTTAAAGTGTGATCTTCGGCTCACCGGCATCAGTGTCATCCCGCGTCCCCCTCTCTTTTATTCTAGTTGTAGAACATCTGCTCAGCCAGCCCTCCGGTGGTTCTGGATGGTGTCTGCTCTGTTTTCCCATTGTAGTTTCAAAATTGTTGTGGTAGGCAACAATCAGGCGTCCGCCCTATGCCTCCATCTTGGTCCTCCTTTGTGTAGTTAAGTCTTGATTGTTGTTGGTGTCACTGGGAGGAATTGACCTCCAGGCCAATTGGCTGTGAGGACCCGCTGTGTCTATAAAGGAAGAATTGCTGTGCTGGAGACACGTTTATGGGCCAGGACTTGTTCCAGTAGGGCTTTGGCGCTCACTGAGTCTGCGTCTTGAATGTGTCCCTTATGTGAGTGGTTGAAATCTGGTGTCATCTCACACCGACCACTAGATGCCCTCATTTCTGGGTCTCCAATGGGGTGCAGGTCAGCTACTGTCTGAGGCCACTCAGCAGGAGTTACAGCAAAAACTGCAGTTTTCTCCTCTTTGCTTGAGTGGTTTTGGAGCAGTGTGACTGGTGCTGCAGTTTATTTGGTTAAGCTGCCACAGGGCAGGCCATTTATATGCAAAAGCTTCTGTTTGGAGCCTGGGCGGGTTTGTAGAATGTGTGGGGTGGGTCTCAGGGCGGGGCAGGGTCTCAGGGCATCACTAGGCTAGGGCGTGGCAAACAGCAATGGCTGCAAGTCTGCCTTTTCTGCCTTTTCTGCCTTTCCACGTTTCCAAGTCTCCACGTCCCATGCTCCAGCGCAGTAAACACTGATTGCTGGGCACACCTCTGCAAGAAAGTCACTCTCACTTTCCGACATGATGGCCAAGAGACCAGCTTCTCCCCGTAGGTGTCTGGGTCTCCAGTGCGTCCCCAGAAACTGGATTTCAGAGTGATCCAGAGGTTATCTCCCTTAAACACTTCAGAAAAGAAGCCAGATCCTATTTTTTCACAGGTGAAGTCATCTAAACGTGTCAGTCTGGAAAAGGCACTTATAAGAGCTCAATATGAAGATGTCCCAACTCGTCCCACCTGGGTCATGTTCCCATCGTTTCCAACACCTCCTTCAAAATCTTCGTGACGCTCCAAACATGGAGGAAATCTTGCAATTGAATTCCGTTTGCTCCGATCCATAGTTGCAATAATCACTTTTTTCTTCTTTTAAGAAGGAACTCCACACATAATAAATTTTTGTTGAGTTTTACTTCTCTTCCGGTTTGACACTGAGGCAGGACTGAGCAGCCAGAGGGGTGCCTGCGTGAGCGGGAGGGGGGAGCGGCGGTAAAGAGGGAGCATAGTAGCCCTCACAGCTTGGAGGCGGCTGCGGCTCTTAGCCTGCAGAGGCGGTAGGGGTCCTTCGCGCAGAAGCTGGGGATTCCGCGGGACTAGCGGCGGCAGAGGACAAGGAGTCTACTGCCATGGCCCCACAGTCAGGGCCACTCCCCCGCCTATTTGGCGGGACCAGGATGATCCGTCTGGGGAGCCAAAGAGGGCAGATGGAAGACCTGCAGGTCTCCCCAGCCGCCTGCGACTGAAATGCCTGCCCAGCTGGTCATGGATCTGTTTTTGTTCATTTTATGTTGTTCATTGTTTCCCATAGATGAGTGAGATTATGTGATATTTATCTTTCTCTGACTGGCTTTTTTACTTAGCATAATGCTCTCCAGTTACATCCATGTTGTTGCAAATGGTAGGAATTCCTTCTTTTTTACTGCAGCATAGTATTCCATTGTGTAGATGTACCACAGTTTTCTAATCCACTCATCTGCTGATGGACACTTAGGCTGTTTCCAAATCTTAGCTACGGGAAATTATGCTGCTATGAACATAGGGGTGCATATATCCTTTCTGATTGGTGTTTCTAGCTGCTATGGGTTGGTGGGAGCCACGCTTGCCCCGGGTCAGAGTCACAGGTGCTTAGTGTGGCCTCATGTGTGGACCTAGAATTAGGAACCCTGCCTCCACCACGTTGAAACAGAGAACCTGCTGGCGTGTGCCAAAAATCAAAGTCTCCTAGTGCATGTCAGGGGTCAGAGGCTCCCTGTGTCCGCACCAAGAATTGAGATCAGAGTCTCTGTTGCTTGGTGCTACCTTGCTCTGAGAATGAGGGTCCCTGTGTGCGCATGCGCCAAGAATTGGAGACACTGGCTCTTAGTGTGAATGTCCTGGGAATCAGGGATCCCAGGCACACTCAATGAGGAACAGAGTCTAGTCACTGGTGCTCATTGCTGCCTCTTGCGTGGAGATTCAGGGTCCCCAATCTTCTTGGGAGACTGGGTTGCACAGTTGCACTGTGTTTGCAGGAGGTTCACTTTTGCCCTGCAGTAAACAGCCTTCTGTGTGCACTTGACCTGAATCAAAGTCAGGTGGCACTGCCCCTTATTGTGGGTGTGGGGACCGGTCACACGGGTGTGCACTGTGGAAAACAAACTCCCTGTGTCCATGCACCTAGGCTCAAATTCAGCGCTGCCCCCCTGTGTGGGCATGGTGTCTGGTTGTGGGAAACAAACTCTCGGGGTTCACACATTCAGGTTCAGATTCAGCGCAGTCTCTCTGCTTGGGTGCAGGGTCTGGTCATGGGAAACAAACTCCCCAGGTTGACGCCCCCAGTCTCAAATTCAGTGCTGTCTCCCTGGGTGGGCACGGGATTTGGTCATGGAAAACAATCTCCCCAAGGTAGTGTACCTAGGCTCAAATTTAGCACAGCCTACCTGCCTGGGTGTGGAGCCTGGGCAAAGGAAGCAAACTCCCCAAGTTCGTACATCCATGTTCAAATTCCGTGCAGCCTCTCTGCTAGGGTGCAGGATCTGGTCATGGGAAATACACTCCCTGGGTTTGCACCCCCAGGTTCAAATTCAGCACTGTCTCCTTGCATGGGCGCAGGATCTGGTCGCAGAAAACAATCTCTCTGAGGCCGTGCGCCTATGCTCAAATTCAACTCAGCCTCCCCGCCTGGGCATGGAGCCTAGTTGCAAGAAACCAATTCCACGAGATCTCAGGTCCAGGTTCAAATTCAGCACTGTCTCCCTACCCTGCGTGGGCGCAGAATCTGGTAGCAGAAAACAACCTCCTTAAGGATGTGAAGCTAGTTTCAAGTTCAGCTTAGTCTCCCTGCCTGGGCGTGGAGCCTAGTCGCTGGAAACAAATTCCCAGAGTTTGCAAGTCCAGGCTCAAATTCAGCTCTGTCTCCCTGCCTGGGCGTGGAGCCTAGTTGTGGGAAACAAACTTCCCATGTCCGACACCAAAGCTCAAAGTCAGGTAGATCTGCCACTGCTTTGTGTATGCAGAAAGCCTTATTGTGTGGCTGGGGTCTGGCCATTCCTATGCCACTGCCTCGAGGGCGGCAGGGAAGGAGGATTGGCTTTGTGACTCACAGAAATCTGCGGCTGGGGTGCCTGGAGTCTTGGTGTCCCTGGGTCTGCAGCTGTGGTCGCAGGTCTTTTACCAGAGTGGTTGTAGGGTTCTGGTTTGCTACTGATACCAGACTGGGTGTTGGCAAGGCTAGGATTCTAGTCTCAAGCAGTTCTGTTCTTCAAGATGGTGTGGTCTCTGTGCCACCGGTGTCCTCCCCGGAGTGTTTGCGGTGGCAGCGGGGTTTTACCATCTAAGACTGCATGGATTAGCAGCCCCTTGGAAGAACCACAGGGTCTAACTATCCCTATTTCACTCACACACCCACCCACACATGTCCACACACACTTCTATCGCTCCCTCACTCTCTCACACACTCTCCTTCCCTACCTTCTTGCCGGTAGCCATCTTGCTTCTCTGGTGTTTTTCTGAAGAGGATAGGTTTTAGTTCTTCCTTGAATGTTTGGTAAAACTCCCTTGTGAAGCCATCTGGCACTGAGTTTTTGTTTGCTGGAAGCTTTTTGATGACTGCTTCAATTTCTTCCATAGTTATCGGCCTATTGAGATTTTTAGACTCTTCCTGATTGAGTTTTGGAAGGTTGTGTTTTTCTAGGAATGAGTCCATTTCTTCCATGTTGTCTAGTTCGTTGGAATAGAGTTGTTCATAGTATTTTTTAACAATCCTTTGTATTTCTGTGGGGTCTGTTGTTATTTCGCCTCTTTCATTTCTAATTTTGTTTATTTGGGTCCTCTCTCTTTGCTTCTTGGTGAGCCTGGCTAGAAGTTCATCAATCTTGTTTATCCTTTCAAAGAAGCAGTTCTTGATTTAATTGATCTTTCGTATTTTTTTTTTTTTGTCTGTCTCTATGTCATTTATTTCTGCTCTGATTTTTATTATCTCCTTCCTTCTGCTCACTCTGAACTTTTCTTGTTGCTCTCTTTATAATTCTTTAAGTTGTAGAGTTAGGTGATTTACTACCATTTTTTCTTGTTTTTTGAGGTAGGCCTGTAGAGCTATAAACTTCCCTCTCAGGACTGCTTTCATTGTGTCCCATAGATATTGGGTTATTGTGTTTTTATTGTCATTAGTCTCCAGGATGTTTTTTAATTTCTTCTTTGATCTCTTTGGTAACCCAATCATTGTTTAATAGCATGCTATTCAGCTTCCAAGTGTTTGCATTTTTTGGATTGTTTTTATTATAGTTTATTTCTAATATTATGCCATTTTGGTTTGAGAAGATGCTTGATATGATTTCAATCTTCTTGAATTTGATGAGACTTTGCCTGTGACCCAATATGTGGTCTATTTTTGAAAATGTCCCATGTGCACTTGAGAATAACATATATTCTGTGGCTTTGGAGTTAAATATTCTGAAGATGTCAATTAAGTCCATCTGATCTATTGTGTCATTTAGGATTGCTGTTTCTTTGCTTATTTTTTGTTTAGAGGATTTATCCAGTGGTGTCAGTGGGGTATTAAATTCCCCTACTATGACTGTATTGCTATAGATCTCTCCCTTGATATCTTCCAGAAGTTGTTTTATGTATTTGGGTGCTCCTGTATTGGGTGCATGTATGTTTACCAGAGTTATATCTTCTTGTTAAATTGCTCCCTTTAGTATTATGTAGTGGCCTTCCTTATCTCTTGTTATGGCCTTTACTTTGAGGTCTATTTTGTCAGATGTAAGTATTGCAACCCCAGCTTTTTTTTTAATTTCCATTTGCCTGAAATTTTTTTTCCATCCCTTCACTCTCAGTCTGTGTGAATCCTTTGTTCTGAGGTGGGTCTCTTGCAGACAGAAAATATATGGGTCATGTTTTATTATCCATTCAGCTACCCCATGACTTTTGATAGGAGCATTTAATCCATTTATGATTAATGTTATTATTGATAAGTACTTCTTTGTCCTCATTTTTTTCTTTATATTTGTGTTTCTTCTTGCCTTTCTGTTTCATCTTTTTACAGCAGTCCCTTTAGCATTTCTTGTATTGTTGGATTGGTGGTAATAAACTCTCCTAGCCCTTTTTTGTCTGTGAAGCTCCTGATTCCACCTTCAATTTTTAATGATAGCCTTTCTGGATTCAGTCTGTTGCTTTGCATCACTTTGCATATTTCATTCCATTCCCTTCTGGCATGGTGTGTTTCTGTTGAGAAATCAGTTGATATTCTAATAGGAGATCCCTTGTAGGTAACTTTCTGTCTCTCTCTGGCAGCCTCTAAGATTCTTACTTTGTCATTGGTGTTTGCCAATTTAATTATGATGTGTGTTGGTGTCAGTCTTTTGGGGTTCATCTTGTTTGGGACTCTGTGTGCTTCTTGGACTTGCATAGTTTTTTCTTGCCAATATCAGGGAAGTTTTCTGTCATTATTTCTTCAAACAGATTTTCCATTCCTTGCTTCTCTTCCTCTCCTTCTGGTACCACTATTATGCAAATGTTGTTTTGTTTTATATTGTCCCAAAGCTCATTTAGGCTCTCCTCTTGCTTTTTAAATTTTCTTTCCAGTTGCTGCTGTGTTTGTATGTTTGTTTTTTTTTTCCTACCTTGTCTTCTAATTCGCTGATGCGGTCCTCAGCCTCTTCTAGTCTACTGTTTAAGCCTACCATTGTGTTCTTTATTGCAGCTATGTTGTTCTTCATCTCCTCTTGCTTCCTTTTCATGTTGGTGACATTCTCATTCAGCTCCTGATAATTATCATTGAGTTGTGTGTATCTGTCATTGAGTAGTGTGTATCTGTCATCCAGCCATTTGAGCATCCTTATAACCATTACTCTGAATTCTTTCTCTGACAAGTTACTTACCTCAATTTCATTTAACTCCCTTTATGGTGCTTCCTCTTTTTCTTTCCTTTGGGGATTGCTTTTTTGTCTTCCCATGTTTTGCTGTGACGTTTTAATTATAGATCTGATTGCTTTGCTACCCAGGTGCTTTTTGGGATGGTGCTACTGGTGTGATCTCTCAGGTCTCCTGGGCTTGGTAATCTATTGTAGCTCCCTACTTGAGCTATTTGGGTTTTTTTTATGTAGTCCTGCCAGCTGGAAAGGCCCAACTGTGGTGTCTAGAAGTCAGCAGCCGTGGAGGGGGGGTTTCCCAATTTTGGGTCTATTTTTGAAATTTTTAACCCTTGGTTGAAATCATGCGTGCCCAGCAGGGACTCACAGTGGCACCCAGGAACCATCATTTGGGGTGATGTGGATCAGGAGGCCTGTGCTCTGGAAAGGCGGGCGTGACTGTGGTGTTCAGAGTTCTGTAGCTGTGGGGTGTGCAGACTCAGCTTTTGCTGCTGCTCCTATGGTTGGATACACGCGTCCCCAGTGGCAGTTCACAGGGGCACCCGCGGTGCGTTTTTCTTTAGGGTCTACTGACACACTCTCAAGGGCCCTGGTGGTGAAACCACATAATCCTGGTGTCTGTGGGCCAGTATCCCAGAGGAGGGAATTCAGAGTTTCTACTGCCCAGCAGTTCACCACTGTTTGTAAAAGTGCCCGATTAGCGGGGGCTTACCATGGTGCCCAAGGACTGCCTGTGGAGTAGTGGGCTTGGGAGGCCTGCACGCTGGAAAAGCATGACTGTAATGTCCAGAGTTATGCAGCTGTAGTGTGAGAAGACTCACTTTTTGCTGTTGCGCCTGTAGTTGGATAAGTGCATTCCAAGTGGCGACGCACAGGGGCACCCATGGTATGTTTGCCAGCACAGTGCACTGAGGCACTCTGAAGGCCCTGGCACTGAAGCCACGCAATCAAGGTGTCTATGGGCAGGTACCCAGGATGAGTTAATTCAGAATTTCTACTGCCTGGGAAGTGCGTCCCTGTTTGTCCAAGATCGCATCCAGCGGGGGCTCACAGTGGCTCTCAAGAGCGCCCTGTGGATTGATGGGCTCAGGGGACCTGCTTACTGGAAATGCATGACCATGGCAGTGTGTTTGCCAGTGCAGGGCTCTGATGCACTTTGAGGGTCGCTGGCACTGAAGTTGCGCAGCTGGGGTGTCTGTGGGCAGTTATTCAGGAAGAGGGAATTCAGAATTTCTACTGCAGGGCAGCACATCCTTGTCTGTACAAAATCAGACCCAGCAGGGGCTTCCAGTGGCTCCCAAGAATGGCCTGTGGAGTGGTGTGCCCTGGAGACCTATGTGCTGTGGTGTCTGGAGGTCTGCTGCTGGGTAAGGGGATGTAGCACTTACTGCTGTGTGAGCAGTGCACCTTTGGAGGTGGAGGTCCCAGGGTCCATGGGTCTGTGTGTGGGGCAGCAGGATTTTGGCTGGAGTGGCTGACGGGTAGCAGGCAGTGTCCAAGGCCTGTCTGGTGGTGGTGCTGATGAGTTCCTAGAAGAGGCCGCTCTCCCCTTCCAAGTGGCGTGGGCTCTGTGCCCGAGTCCCACAGTCCAGGGAGTACCTGCAGTGGTGGTAGTCTCTCCCTGTTCCCAGAGATCCTGGTATGCCAAGCCCCTGCTGCTCCTGCCAGATTTAAGTGTCCCTCACTCACTCACACACACACCACACACATCCACACTCTCTCTTTTCACCCCCTCACTCACTCACACCCTTTCCCTCACCTCCGTCCTGCCAGCTGCCATTTTTCCTGTCTGATGAATACTTTCTTAGAAGTTCAATTCCTGGTTAAAGAACATGCATGTTTTTAATTTTGAGAGACTGGTATTTAAAAGAACTTGATCAATTTGCATTATCATTAATACTAGATATTATTATTATCTTACTGTGTGTCAATCTGATGGGCCAAAAAATGGTATCATATTGTTATGCTTTGCATTTCCTTGATTACTTTTGCTTTTGATATGAGCATATGGTTAATGGTAATTTTGAATGACCTCCTGGGTAGTTTCCCAGTTTATGCCTTTGCCAGTATTATGATTTGTAAGAGTTCTTTTTACATTCTGCATATCTATTCTTCATTATATAGTATGTTATAAATATTTTCCCACTCTAGATTTTAACAGTTTATGGGGTGATTTATTACCTCCAAATTTTAACTTTTGAGGTTGTCAAATCACTCAATATTTTCCTTTATGTCTTCTGGACTTTACATCTTCTTTAGGAAAGTCTTCCCCAATTCATTATTATGAAAATAAATCCTACATGTTGTTCAAATATTCTTATAGTATTTTTTAACCTTTAGCTCTTTAATCCACCTAAAATTTATTTGAGGAGATTATGTGAGACAGAAATCTATAACTTTTACATATGAATGTCTGATTTTCCTGATACCATTTATTGATTACTTCATCCCTTTTATACTAATTTGAAATACTATCATTATTAAATATTAAATTTCTATTCTGGAGTCTTTAGTTGAATTGATATGTGTGTTTATTCCTATAATAATACCACATTATTTTAATCACTATAACTTACATAACATATTTTGATACTTGTTAGAGTCAATGCTTTCACCTCAATCCCCCCCCCCCCAAACTTGTCTTGGCTATGCTAGGCCCTTTGTTTCTTCATATACATTTTGCAATCAACTCCTCAAGTTCCATATATGAACACAAATATAAATCTTGCTTGTGATTCTGATTGGAATTGAATCCAATTCTCTTCCTCTTTCCCACCCATGAACATCATAAATCACTTCATTTATTTACAGTTTACACATGCTTTTCAACAACCTTATGCTTTTGGGTAGAGACTGATAATGATCACTAAATATCTATGTTCATCTCTACAGTTAAGAGCCAGTTTGCCTCTTCCATTCCTTTCTCCACTTTCCATAACTAATAGGACAAATATTCCAGATAGCATTGCTACAATCAGGATCTTCCAAAGATTCTGAGTCATCTAATGAAGGAAAACTGTGTAAGAGGGCCACTTGATTCACATGAACTGTAATTGGAACAAGAAATAAATATGTTGTGTCACAACCACGTTATACCCTAGTATTACCCTGACTAATTCAAAGGTCTTGCCAACCTTTAATTTATTGTAGGATATCTTATAGTGTTTTTTAAATTTTATTTTATAATGCTGGTATATAAGATACAAATTAATTTTATATATTGATCATATATCTAACATCCTTGCTAAACTCTCTTACTAATAATCTATCCATAGATTATTTTTGTTTTCTATGTATGTAATTAAATAATCGGTGACTAATGACAGTCCTATTTCTTTTTTTTAATCCTTATAAATGTTTTTTTCTTGCCTTACTGCACTGCCTAGGGCCTCCAATACAATGCTGAAAATAAGTGGTGATAGCAGGCATACTTCTATTTTTCCCAACTGTAAGAAAAGAATGATTAAAATGATACACATTGCCCGGCTGGCATAGCTCAGTGGTTGAACATTGACCTATGAACCAGGAGGTCACAGTTCGATTCCCAGTCAGGGCACATGCTTGGCTAATGGGCTCGGTATCCAGTGTGGGGTGTGCAAGAGGCAGTGGACCGAAGATTCTCTCTCATCATTGATGTTTTTCTCTCTTCCTCTCCCTTCCCCTCTGAAATCAATAAAAATATATTTTTAAAAAGATATACATTAAGTTCAATGTTTATTGTATTAAGCAAGTATGCTTAACCAACCCCGAACCATATAACTTTCCACATAAGAACTAAGGAAATTATTTGTAAAATAATATCAATATCCCATGTGGTTGTTCTTTGCCTCCTTACACCATTTTAAGTGAGAATTTAGATACCGTTAATATAAGCTCAAGGTGAGCAATATACAGTGGGAAGAGTAAAGATTTTAGTCAGACAGAATTAGAATAAACTGCTGTCTCTCTGACCTCTTAGCTGGTGTGACTTTGGGCAAATTCATGTTTCTGAGTTTCAATTTTCTTATCTTGTAAAACAGGAATAATAAGACTTGCTTCACAATGTTGCTATGATTACATTAAATAATGATATGTAATTAATATAAATGTCTGGTCTTCGCCCTAGCCGGACTGGCTCAGTGGATAGAGCATCGGCCTTCGGACTGATAGGTCCTGGGTTCGATTCTGGTCAAGGGCACATCCCCAGTAGGGGGCATGCAGGAAACAGCTGATCAATAATTCTCTCACATCACTGATATTCCTATCTCTCTCTCCCTTTCCCTTCCTCTCTGAAATAAATAAAAATATATTTTTAAAAAAATGTCTGGTCTTTGTAGTTACTAAATAAGTGTTAGTTCAAAAAACACATGTGATTAAATGAATATGCATTTCTTCCTCAGAAAAATTTAAAATGTCAAGAATTCTATAAATAGGAAATCTCTGGATGAAGGGCTCCCAGCTTTAAACAGCTCTGAAGAGACTTGGTTTCTTTGCTGATGATTGTCATCAGTGGATGATGGGTTGTTCACATTTAGAAATATAATTTAATGTCACCCAAAGCAGCACTTTGTTAAATTTATGTTATATGCAGTATATGTTCTCACCTTGAGAGCTATTGTTAATCTCAGTTGCCTCCTCTCTATCTGCAAATATTTATAAAACTAAACTATCAATAGATATTGTTCAATGTTCAGTTACATTACCCTACAGTTACTTTAATCCACTGTGTATTCAGGTGTATTCTAATTCAATTCTCTCTCTCTCTCTCTCTCACTCTCTCTCTCTCTCTCTCTCTCTCTCCTCAATTCTCTCCCTATAGTGTTTACCTTTGAATGAACAGAATTACCATATTTTGTGGGAAAACTGGATGATCCCACATTTGTTTTGAATGATAAAATTTCCAATAAATCAATTTGAGCTTCCCAAGCTTTCCATAAGAATAAAGCAATAGAAACAAGGTCTCTATAAAAAGGTAAAGCATAAAGAAGAGCATGTTGAGGAGAAATAGAAAAGAAGGGGTAAGGAGAAAATCAATGTTTCAGTGAAATCCTCTGAATCTAATGTTTACTCCTCTCAGTTTTCAGTCTCCTGCTGAGTCTGTCATTGAGTTTAGAGAGATTTGCTAAACTTCAGTGGTTTACATCTGAAAAACTTTATTGTTGGGCCATTTTCTTTTCATTTAATTAAATTCATTGGTGTGATATTGGTTAATAAAACCATACAGTTTTCAAGTTTACAACTCAATAAAATACCATCTACACACTGCACTGTGCACTCATTACCCAAAGCCAAGTCTCATTCCGTCCCAATTTATCCCCCTTTACCTTTATCTACCTCCACCAACCCCCTTTCCCTCTGGCTATCACCACACTGTTGTCCTTGTCTCTCTATATATATTGCTTAATCTCTTCACTTTTTTCATGCATTCCCCCCATCCTCCACCCCTCTGAAAGTTGTAAGTCTATTCTGTGTATCTATGCTTCTGTTTCTATGTTGTTTGTTAAATCATTTTGTTGATTGGATTCTACATATAGGTGATATCATATGGTATTTGTCTTTCTCTGACTGGCTTATTTCACTTAGCACAATAATTTCCAGGTCCATCCATGCTGTCACAAAAGATAAGATATTTTATTTTCTTATGGCCAAGTAGTATTCCATTGTGTAAATGCACCACAGCTTTTTTATCCACTCATCTACTGATGGGCACTTGGGCTATTTCCAGATTTTGGCTATTGTAAATAATACTGTAATGAAGATAGCGGTGCATATATTCTTTTGAATTAGTGTTTCGGGTTTCTTCAGATATATTCCCAGAAGTGGGATTACTGGGTAAAATAGTAGTTCAATTTTAATTTTTTGAGGAAACATCATACTGTTTTCCACAGTGGCTGCATCAGTCTGCATTCCTACCAGCAGTGCACCAGGGTCCCCTTTTCTCCAAATCCTCACCAATGCTTGTTGTTTGTTGATTTATTGATGATAGCCATTCTGACAGGTGTGAGGAGATAGCTCATTGTGGTTTTTATTTGTATTTTTCTGATGGTTAGTTCCTTTGAGCTTCTTTTCATATATCTACTGGCCTTCAGTCTGGCCTCTTTGGAGAAGTGTCTATTCAAATTCTTTGTCCGTTTTTAAATTAAGCTGTTTGTCTTCTTGGTGTTGAGTTGTATAAGTTCTTTATATATTTTGTAAATTAACCCCTTATCAGATGTATCATTGATGAATATGTTCTTCCATGCATTGGGTTACTTATTCAGTTTGTTGATAGTTTCTTTTGCTGTACAGAAGCTTTTTAGTTTCATGTAGTCCTATTTGTTTATTTTTTCCTTTCTTTCCCTTGCCCAATGAGATATATAGGCAAAAATATTGCTATGAGAGATGTCTAAGATTTTACTGCCTATGTTTTCTTCAAGATTTTTACAGTTTCATGAATTACATTTAAGTTTTTAATCCATTTTGAGTTTATTCTTATGTCTGGTGTAAGTTGGTGGTCTAGTTTCATTTTTGCATTTGTCTGTTCAATTTTCCCAAAACCACTTATTGAAGAGTCTATTTTTAACCTTTTGTACTTGGATGTCGAGTGCAAATTACTCTTTGAATGTATCAATAATTTGAAATATAAAAAAATACAAATAAATAAGTTTGTATGAAAAGAAACTCCAGTTTTTTATTCTACTGCCGCGCTTTGTAAAATCTGGGGCATTTAAAAAATTAAATCCCGAGTAGAATAAAGGAATCGAGAAAAAAGCAAGCAAGTGCAAAGGGTTAATCCATTGTATATTCTTGACTCCTTTGTCAAATATTAATTGACCATAAAGGCCTAGATTTATTTCTGGTCTCTCTGTTCTTTTCCATTGAGCCAAATGCCTGTTCTTATGCCAGTACCAGGCTGCTTTGATTACAAGGTCTTGTAGTATAGTTTGATATCAGATAGTGTGATACTTCCAACTTTTTCTTCTTTCTCAAGATTTGAGGCTACTCTGGGTCTTTTGTGGTTCCACATAAATTTTTGGAATAGTTTGTTCAAGATCTGTGAACTATGCCATTACTATTTTAATAGGAATTGCATTGAATATATAGATTGCTTTGGGTAGTATGGACATTTTAATTATCTTAATTCTTCTAATCCATGAAGATATATATGCTTCCACTTATTTGTATCTTCCTCAATTTCTTTCTTCAGTATCCTATAATTTTCTAAGTACAGGTCTTTTATCATCTTGGTTAAATTTTTTTCAATGTAACTTATTTTTTACTTTTGCTGTAATAGTAAGTGGGATTTTCTTAATGTCTCTTTCTG
Organism: Cnephaeus nilssonii; assembly: GCF_951640355.1. Taxonomy (NCBI): domain Eukaryota; kingdom Metazoa; phylum Chordata; class Mammalia; order Chiroptera; family Vespertilionidae; genus Cnephaeus; species Cnephaeus nilssonii. The sequence goes on from NC_137071.1 coordinate 27,656,374, forward strand.
ATATAGTTTATTATTGGTGAATAAAAATACGACTGATTTCTGAATATTAATTTTGTATCCTACTACTTTACCAAATTTGTTTATCAGCTGTAGCAGTTTTTTGGTGGAGTCTTCAGGGATTTCTTATGTATAGTAGCATGTCATCTGCTACTTTTACTACTACTTCCTTTTCAATTTGGATGCCTTTTATTTCTTCTTCTTGTATGATCACTGTGGTTAGGACTTCCAGTACTATGTTGAATAAGAGTGGTGAAAGTGGAAATCCTGGTCTTATTCCTCATCTTAGGAGAAACACTTTTAATTTTTGCCCATTAAGTATAATGTTGTCTGTGGCTTTGTCATATATGGCCTTTATTATGTTGATGTATGATCCCTCTATTCTCACCTTGCTGAGAGTTTTTATCATAAATGGGTGCTGGGTTTTATCAAATGCTTTTTCTGCATCTATTGATATGATCTTGTGGTTTCTATCGTTCACTTTATTTATGTAATATATTGCATTTATTGATCTGCAAATGTACCAACCTTGCATTCCCAGAATAAACCTCACTTGATCATGCTGTATAATCTTTTTAATGTATTGCTGGATCCAGTTTGCTAATAGTTGTTGAGGATTTTAGCCTCCATGATCATCAGGAATATTAGCCTATTATTTTATTTGTTCGTAGTATCCTTATTTGATTTTGAATTAGCCTAATGCTGACCCCATAAAATAAGCTTGGGAGATTTCCCTTCTCTTAAAATTTTTTGAATAGTTTGAGAATAGTTTCTTTGAATGTTTGATAAAACTCGCCTGTGAAGCCATCCTGTCTAGGACTTTTGTTTGCTCGGAGTAAGTTTTTATTTTATTTTATTACTGCTTCTATTTCATTAGTTAAAATTGGTCTGTTCAGATTTTTTTATTCTTCTTGATTCAGTTTTGGAAGATTGTATGTTCATAGGAATTTATCCATTTCACCCAAGTTGTCCAATTTGTTTGTATATAGTTGTCCCTAGTATTTTTATGGTCCTTTTTATTTCTGTGGAGTCAATTTTTACTTCTCCTCTTTCATTTCTGATTTTATTTATTTGAGTCCTCTCTCTTCTTTTCTTGATGAGTCTGGTTAAAAGTTTGCCTATCTTGTTTATCTTTTCAAAGAACCAGCTCTTGTTCTTATTGATATTTTGTATTTTTTTAGACTCTAGTTTGTTTACTTTTGCTCTGATCTTTATTATTTTCTTCCTTCTACTCACTTTGTGCTTTTTGTGTTATTCTTCTTTTTTTCTTTTAGTTCCTTTAAGTGAAAGGTTAGATTGTTTATATGAGATATTTCTTGTTTGTTGAGGTAGGCCTCTAATGCTATACATTTTCCTTTCAGGATTGCTTTGGCTCTGTCTCATAGATTTTGTTGTTGTTGTGTTTTCATTTTCATTTGTCTCAAGGTATCTTTTTCTTCCTTCCTTGATCTCATTGCTAATGTATTCATTGTTTACTAACATGTTATTTAGCCTCTATGTGTTTGTGTGTTTTTCTTTTTTTTGTAATTGATTTCAAGTTTCATACCATTGTGGTCAGAGAAGATATTTGATATTATTTCAATATTCTTAAATTTATTGAGGCTTTTTTTTCTGTCCTAACATGTGCTCTATCCTAGAAATTGTTCTATGTGCACTTGAAAAGAATGTATATTCTATTGCTTTGTAATGAAATTCTCTGACAATATCAATGAAGCCATCTGATCTAGTGTTTCATTTAAGGCCGCTGTTTCCTTGTTGATTTTCTGTCTGAAAGATCTATCCATTGATCTCAATGGGGTTGTGAAGTCCCCTGCTATGACTGTATTTCTGTTGATTTCTCTCTTCATGTACATGAAAATTTGCTTCATATATTTAAGTATTCCTATGTTTGGTGCATAAATGATTATAGGGTTATATCTTCTTGTTGGATTGATCTCTTTATCATTATGAAATGTCCTTCTTAATCTCTTATTATAGCCTTTGTTTTAAAGTATATGTTGTCTGATACAAGTTTTGCTACCATAACTTCTTTTTTATTTCTATTTGCATGAAATACCTTTTTCACCACTTTACTCTTAGTCTCTGTGTGTTGTTATTCTGAGGTGGGTCACTTGTAGACAACATATATATAGGTACAGTGTTCTTATCCATTCAACTATCATATGTCTTTTGATTGAACATTTAAGCCTTTTACATTTAGAGTGATTAATGTTAGTACTTATTTATTGTCATTTTATTCTTTACTAGAGGCACACTGCCAGACAGTCCAGTTTCTCCCTGAATGAGTCTGGGTCCCCAGAGTCTCACCCAGAACTGGAGTTCAGAGCAGTTGGGAGCTTTTGTCTCTCTCCCACTTGAGAAATCCAGCTGCGTACTCAGTTGCCCACCCTCTCCGCGCGCGTCTCGGTACCTCTGCCTTCTGCAGTTCCTCTGAGTCTCAGTGTGCTTTTCTCTTTCCTGACAGTCCAGTTTCACCCCGTATGAGTCTGCGTCCCCAGAGTCTCACCTGGAACTGGAGTTCAGCACAGTCAGGAACTTTTGTCTCCCTCCCGCTTGAGAAAGCCAGCCGCGCACTCAGTTGCCAGTCCTCTCTGCGCGTGCGTCTCAATACCTCTGCTTCCTGCAGCTCCTCTGAGTCTCAGTGTGCTTTTCTCTTTCCTTCTAGTTGTAGAATTTTCACTCAGCCAGCCTTCCTGTGGTTCTGAATGATGTCCGTTTTGGCTTTAATTGTAGTTTTGAAATTGTTGTGTGAGGCAGCAGTTTAGGTGCTTACCTATGCTGTCATCTTGGTTTCTCCTAGTTTCATTTTTTTGCATGTATCTCACCAAATTTCCCAGCACCATTTATTGAAGAGGCTGTTTTGACTCCATTGTATGCTCTTGCCTCTTTTGTCAAATATTAATTGAGTATAATGGCTTGGGTCCATTTCTGGGCTCTCTATTCTGTTCCATTGGTCTATATGTTTGTTCTTGTGCCAGTACCAGGCAGTTTTGTTCCTGTGGCTTGGTAATATAGTTTGATGTCTGCTATTGTGATTCCTCCAACTTTGTTCTTCTTTCTCAGGATAGCTGTGGCTATTTGGGGTCTTTTTTATTACAGATGAATTTTTGGAGAGTTTGTTCTAGATCTTTGAAATATGCCATTGGTATTTTAATAGGTATTGCATTGAATCTATAGATTGCTTTAGGTAGTATGGACATTTTAATGATGTTGATTCTACCAATCCATGAACATGGTATGTTCTTCCATTTGTTTATGTCTTCCTCTATATCTTTTTTCAATGTCCTGTAATTTTTCAAGTACAGGTCTTTTACATCCTTGTTTAGTTTATTTCTAGGTATCTTAATTTTTTTGGAGCAATGGTAAATGGGATTTTTTTTTTCATTTCTCTTTCTGTGAGTTCATTATTGGATTATAAAAAAGCCATAGATTTCTGGGCATTAATTTTGTATCCTGCTACATTGCCAAATTCATTTATTAGGTCTAGTAGTTTTTTGATGGAGTCTTTGGGGTTTTCTATGTATAGTATCATATCATCTGCGAATAAGGACTGTTTTACTTCTTTTCCAATTTGGAGGCTTTTAATTTCTTCTTGTCTGATCGCTATGGCTAGTACTTCTAATACTATGTCAAATAGGAGTGGTGAAAGTGGGAATCCTTGTCTTGTTCCTGTTCTCAGGGGAAATGAGTTTAGTTGTTGCCCATTGAGTATGATGTTGGCTGTAAGTTTGTCTTATAGGGCTTTTATTATGTTGAGGTATGATCCCTCTATTCCCATCTTGCTGAGAGTTTTTATCAAGAAAGGGTGTTGGATTTTGTCAAATGCTTTTTCTGCATTGATTGATATGATTATGTGATTTTTGTCTCAGTTTGTTTATGTGATGTATCACATTTATTCATTTGAGGATATTGTACCATCCTTGCATCCCCAATATAAATCCCACTTTGTCATGGTGTATGATCTTTCTAATGTAATACTGAATCTGACTTGCTAGAATTTTGTTGAGGATTTTAACATCTATGTTCATCAAGGATATTGGCCTGTAGTTCTCTTTTTTTCGTGGTGTCTTTATCTGGTTTTGGGATTAGGGTAATGCTGGCTTCATAGAAAGAGCTTAGAAGTGTACTTTACTCTTGAATTTTTTAGAATTGTCTGAGGAGGATAGGTTTTAGTTCGTCTTTGAATGCTTGGTAGAACTCCCCTGTAAAGCCGTCCAGACCAGGGCTTTTGTGTGCTGGAATACTTTTGATCGCTGTTTCAATTTCTTCGGTAGTTATTGGCCTATTCAGGTTTTTTGATTCTTCTTGGTTTGAGTTTTGGGAGCTTGTATTTTTCTAGGAATATGTCCATTTCATCTAGGTTGTCCATTTTGTTGGAATAGTGTTGTTCATAGTATTTTTTCTTTATCATTTGTATTTCTGTGGGATCGGTTGTTATTTCACCTCTTTCATTCCTGATTTTGTTTACTTGGGTCCTCTCTCTTTGATTCTTGGTGAGCCTGGCTAGAGGTTCATCAATCTTGTTTATCCTTTCAAAAAACAGTTCTTGGTTTTGTTGATTTTATTTATTGTTTTTTTTTGTCTCTATTTCATTTATCTCCTCTCTGATCTTTATTATTTCCTTCCTTCTGCTTACTCTCGCCTTTTGTTTTTGCTCTCTTTCTAACTCTTTGAGTTGTAGGGTTAGGTAATTTATTACCATTGTTTCTTGTGTTTTTTTCCCTGTAGGGTTGTAGAGCTATGAACTTCCCTCTCAAGACTGCTTTCATTGTGTCCCATAGATTTTAGATTATTTGGTTTTCATTGTCATTTGTTGCCATGATGCTTTTTATTTCTTCTTTGATCTCTCTGGTAACCCAGTCATTGTTCAATAGCATGCTATTTAGTCTCCAGGTGTTTGATTTTTTTATTGTTTTTATTGTTTTTATTGTAGTTTCACTGCTTATTTCTTGTGTGTGCCCTAACCCAGGGTCAAACTTGCAATATTGGCATATTGGGATGGTGCTTTAAACAAATGAGCTATCTTGCTATGTCTGGTCCTTTCTTTTCATTACTTTGAATATTTCATTCCAATCTCTTCTGCTCTGGAATATTTCTGTTGAGAAATCAGTGACAGTCTCATGGGAGCTCCCTAATACGTCCTTTTCCTGGTACTTTTAGGATTTTATTTTATTTTTTTATTTTTTTGTACTTTTAAGATTTTATCTTTGTCTTTAACCTTGCTATTTTATTTATGGTGTTTCTTGATGAGGACTTCTTTGGGTTCATCTTGTTTGGGACTCTCTGTGTCCATGGGACTTCCTGGATCTGTGTGTCTTTTTTGATTAACAGACATCATTTCTTCAAATAGATTCTCAATCCTTTGCTCTCTCTTATTTTTCTGGTACCTCTATGATGCATATGTTGTTATGATTCATATTATCCAAAAGGTCTCTTCATCTACCCTCATTTTTTAAAGTTATTTGTTCTTTTTGCTACTCTGGTTAGGTTTTTTCTATTACATTGTCTTCCAAATTACTGATTTGATCCTCTGCTTCATCTAACCTACTGTTTATTCCTTTTAGTGTATATTCTTCATTACAGGTAATGGATTCTTCATTTCTGACTGATTCTTTTTAATGGTCTATAAGTCCTCTTTTATGCTTACTATCTCTTTAAGTTCTTGATGAGTTCATCTCTTCTTTCCTTACATTTCTTAAACATCCTTATTACCATTGTTTTGAACCCTGTATCTGGTACATTGCTTGCCTTTAATACATTTAGTTGTTGTTTTTCTGGTGATTTTTCCTGTTCTTTCATTTAGGGAATATTTATTTGTCTCTTCATTTGGCTTCCTCTCTGCATTTGTTTGTAGATCTTCTATGTCTCCCAGTCTTGGTAGGGTGGCCTTACGTAATAGAGTTATTGTGGGACCCAGTGGTACAGTCTCTTTGATCACCTGAGCTTGGTGCTCCAGGAATGTCTTTTGTGTTGTTTGTGTGATCCATCCTATTGTAGTTGAATCTTGATTGCTGTTGGTTTGTGCATATGTGGGGTCAATCATTAGGCTGGCTGACTGTAAAGATTGACCCTGATCACAATGTATGCGCTGCCTTGCAGGTGCTGATCACACAGAGTGGAATTCACCTCAGTAGGTTTTGGTGCCTGCAGAGATCTCCCTTTGGATGTGCTGCTTGTAGAAATAATTGGATCCTGCTATGATGTTGTCTAAAGCTCACTACTGAGGTGTTGGTTCTGGGGCATCTTTGGAGGGACTCCGGTGCAAGTCAATGTCAGAAGCTGCCTGTGAGTGGCCATGAGCAACCTATTTGGAGCTACACAATGATCCACAATTTGTGGATACGTCTTCTGGGCCTGTGTATACCTGGAAAGGCCAAGCTGTGCACCAAGGCTGGTTTCTACCAGCACTGAACCTGAGGGCAGGTCAGCAAATAATCCCAAGGCACACTGAGATATGCCTTCACCTACCTCCCCCTGATGACTCCCTTGGACATTTATTGTTAGTTGCCTGTTAGGATCAGTCACTGAAAGGGTCTCTGGTGGTATTCAAGTTGCATGAGGAAGGTTCTCAGTGAGTCACCTAGTAGAGACAAGTGGTGTTCACTAAATTGATACAGGTTCAAACTTAGTGCCAGTGCTGGGTCTGAGACCACTCGGCAAAAGTTCCAGGGTATATGCTGCCCCCCACAAGGTGCCCACAGCCTTATGTGTTGGGGTGGGGTCTTAGAGTAGGACCAGTGAGTTTATGAGGTCCAAACCGATGAAGATTTGGCCATGTGAAGGCGGGTGCTCTGCACTGGTTGGGTGTACAAGGGTAAAATGACCCTTGTCCTAGAGCCACACAACTCAGTCTTTCCCAGATTATGCCAAAAGCCTGAGTTCACCAGGGCAGGGCTGTGGGAAATTGGGAGGGTGGGGCTAGTGGATCTCCAATGATGGGGAGCACCAGTTAGGTTTGGGGGAAGGAGGAAGAAGTGGCCCCCACCCCATAGCCACACAACTCACTCACTGACACACCCTGAGTCTGCCTGGACCTCTACAGCCCTGCCCAGGAAGCTGACACCTCATCATGGCTCAAACTCTGCAGGGTGGATTTACAGGGATTCCAGAGGGTGGGGCTATTGCATTAACCCAGGATGACACTACAAGGAGGTGAGTACCTCACCAAGAAATATGTCATCTGCAGTGTGGGAGAGAGACTCAGCACAGGGATCCTAACAGCTGTACCTTCAGCTCTTTTCCTAGAGTCAAACTCCAGTCTCTCTTCAATGCGACTCTAGTCTGCTCTGTCCTCCCTCTGTTGGAGCCCAAGGTGAGTGATGGCAAATTAGTTTTTGTGCATTAGCCCTTTAAGAGTATGTTTGTATCTCTAGCAGACTGCTGCCTTTCTCTGGCAGGCAGAATCTTCACTGATTTTCACATGCAGATGTTATATGGTCACCTCTTCCCAGCTCTGGTGCTCTGGGGTTGGGAGCCTGGCATAGAGTTGAGATCCCACACTTTTCAGGGAGAACCTCCCACAGCTGAGATATTCCTCAGGATTCTCAGCTTCCACTTGTGGGTGTGGGGCCAGCTCTTTTTGCATCTTCACCACATCTACCAGTTTCATGGCTTCTGTAAATCCTTGGTAATAAGACTTATCTTAAGCTAGTCTTTGGTTGATTATTAAGGTTAACTATTCTATATTTTAGTTGTAATTCCAGTTTCATCTTGGGAGGAGGTGAGTGTAGCTTTCATCTACTTTTCCACCATCTTGGATCTCAAACTCTCATTATACTTCTTAAATTTCTCTTTACTATATCTCATCTTTTCTTCTCAACTGTCACTGCTCTTGGCCAAAACATTATCATTACTCAGCTGGATCTATGCATTAGCCTTCTAAGTGGACTTGTCTGCTTTCCTCCATTTTAGGTCCCCTGCAATTTTTTTCAGTAGAGTGCTACCAGAACAACTCTTCTAAAATGAAAAATGATCACATCATTTCTCTGCTGTAAATCTTTAAATGTCTTTATAATAACCACTCCTACTCCAGTGCAGTCTATGCCCCAACCATTCAAAATTATTTGCAGTTCACTGAAGATGTCATGTTCTCTCTTGCCTGTGTATTTACACATGCCATTCCTAATTTCTTGATTGTTTTCCTCTGTCTGGATATATCTTACATTAAGACTCTTCTTAGGCATCATCTCTTCCAAAAGCCTTCTTTGTCATGCCCACTCCAGATTAAGTGCCAGGTTAAAATATATTGTCTATAGCAGTATTATATTGGCTAGCAATGTCATTGCCTATTTTTCCAGGTCTGTCTGTACAATATACTGGTGAGCTCTTTGAGGGCAGAGACTGTGTCTTAGTAATCTTAGAGCTTCTGAATTATAATTTCTTAACTCTTTTTTTGTGTTTTAGGATAATATATCTGCTCTTCTCAGCAAAGCTTCAGTTCTAGATTTTCTGTAAACCTGGCATTCTACAATTCTTCCATGGCAACACAAAGTCACTTAAAAATTGCCATCCTCTGAAACAAGTTGCCCAAAACTCAGAATACACAGTGTGTCTCCTTTCTTTCTTTTTAATTGAACTTATTAGAGGGACAATAGTTAACAAAATTATACAGGTTTCAGGTGCACAATTCCATAACACATCTTCTATACACTGTATTGTGTCTTCACCACACCAAGTCAAGTGTCCTTTCATCACCATTCATCCCTCCTATAACCCTCCCTCCTTTCTTAAAGTGAGGAAGAAAAAATACCTTCAAGCTGTGAGAACAAATCCAAGCTAGTATCTCAATAAATGATCCTGTAACAGAGTATAGATGCTATTTTAAGGACAATAAAGTTCCACTACTAGAAGAAAGTCTTGAGAGCTTCTAGTTTTTTCTGTTTCCTTTGCCTAAAGCAGCTCAAATTTTTCCATTGCTTTCTCTAAAGTACAAAATATACTTGGTAGTAATTGAAATAAATAGTGCATTCTGAATTCAGTTCAAAATTCAGTGAGTAATTATAATAAAATAAAGATTTCTCTAAATTAAAATGATAGCAATAGAAATAAAGTTTTTTTTATACCATGTGGCGGGGGGGGGGGGGGGGGCTGATTCTAACATAATTTTTGAGTAGGAAATCATAGGATTTTAAAGCTAAAAAGATCATCCCCTTTTCAAATAAGGAAACATCTCAGCATTGGAATGATCTCAAAAAAATTATTGTGTACACGTGTAATTTGTAAAAATACAGGATTCTAACTCCTACTCATTTTTCCAGAAAGGAAATGTCTACTTATTCTGCTTTCTATACCTGCCATATAATTTAGATTAGTTGGCCTTCAGGAGAAGATAGCCTCTAAAAATTGATCATCAACAAAATACTTCCAAATTCAAATTGAAGCTTGCAGCATGCACCCACATTAAGTTGAGTCAATGAGCTGAGGGCAGTACACATGGTCCCCAACTTATGATGGTTCAACTTAATGATTGTTTGACTTTATGATGGTAAAAAATTGATAAGCATTCAGTGGAATTTGTATTTTGAATTTTGATCTTTTCCTGGGTTACCACTAAATGGTAGATACTCTCTCATGATGCCAGGCAGCAGCAGAGAGCAACAGCTCCAAGTCAGCCATACAATCATAAGGGTAATCAACTGATACTCTGTACTGTGTTACGAGGGTTTTTTGGATATTATGTTTTGTGTTTTTGCATCCCATCATGTCTTCAAAATACCTATGTGTGTCTTCTGCTTAGGGTGAAAAGAAGATAAGGAAGGCAATTACTCTTGAGATTATGTTCCAGATAATTGCCCAACTATAGTGTAATTTAAGGATTCTGAGCATGTTTAATGTAGGCTAAGCTAACCTATAATGTTTGGCAGGTTAAGTGTATTAAATGCATTTTAGACTTAAATATGTTTTCAATTTATGATGGATTTATCAGGATTTAACCCCATCATAAGTTGAAGAGCATCATTATATTACAAATAGTGCTTTCACTCTACTTGAACATACTGAGAAGTAGTTATATTATACCTACTGAAATGGGAGTTTTGATTTCTGGAGAATCTCAATCTTAGAGCATAGGAGAGAGGTCAGAGGAAATATATAATAATGAAATAACTGAGGTCAATAAGAAAAACACAAGTAAAGCAATCTTCTCTTCAGAATGTGAAGTTCTGAAAGCCAGTTTTAATTTTTATTAATTCAATTTTATTATTTATTACAACTAATAATTACCTAGTAGCTAACACTTCCATAGCACATACTCTGTGGTGGGCATTTTTAGGTGCTTCATATACATTCATTCAAATCAGGGAAGTAAGCACTATTATAATTTCCATTATTACAGATGAGGAGATTGAGGCATAGAGAGGTTAAATAACTTGCCCCATATCACACAGCTAAGTGACAAAACCAAAGAAGGTTTAAACCTAAGCAATCTGGGGGAAGGGTGGTTATTGAATTTAACAACAGTAATAAATAAATCTAAATGCCTAGTACACACTGACTGCTCCTTTTCTCTTACCACACATACATTGTTTCCTTAATTTGGTGGTAGTTCATGGGGATAAAATAAAGAGAGAGAGAAGTTAAATGGTTGATTTTGATGCGAATATCTCTCACTTATTTAAAGCACAGCACACCACACAATTTTAGTGGCTTCATTTCTGTAGAATGTTTTACCCAAGAACTTTAGAGTAGAAATGCCATGATAAGTGATCTATAACCTCACTGTAGCAGAGTTTTCTTACTTGACCTCCATTAAGTGAAAATAACACATTTTATATTTATAATCTTCTAGCCTAATAATGTAGGTTGCTGAGAAAGAGTTTTATAAGTTTAGTTTTCACTAGCACAGAGTAGTAAGAGTATACTAACACCATCATATAAATGAATGCCTACTCTAATATTTCAACAAAATTAAATGAGTCCCATTTGAAATGTGCCATCTTGCCCATGAAAACTGGGCCCTAACAGGAAAACTGGATCAATCAGGCCCAGGTTGCTTGATAAGGAGGCTAGATTATATCCAGGAAAGAGACAGATCACATCTTTCTTCACCTCATGCAAGAGATATGGTCCTGTTCAATTCTTAAAAGATACTGGGGAATGAGCAAAAGAATAAAATTTGAGCTAAGTAGCACAACTTGAGCTTAATTGGTGGTGTCAAAACAAGAGTATGAAGATCATATTTTTTTAAAGGCTCTAAACTTTAATCTGAAATAATTTGGCTATAGAATGCAACCAGTATCCTTTAAAGGTATAATCTCAGTATGTAACTCGAACTACTTATTCTGCCTGATATAGTGATGCAACCTGGTTGCAACATTCAGGACAAACAGTTCATTCTAATGCTGTCTGAAGGGAATAACTGAGTCCAGGTACCTAAATGCTGCCAGCACAGTGATAAATGGCTAAATAACTTTCTTCTGACATGAATAGCAGCAGTGATTCAACAGTGTGAAGTGTTGTTTAGCAGAGGAAATAGTGAATGTTAATGATATACTGTAAGTATGTGCTGGAAAAAAATGCTGAGGACAGGTGTTAACAATTTTTTGTGTGGAAAAATCAAATATAGCTGTAATGATATGTGATAGAATAGCAGATGTTTCCCAGAACAAGTACCACTTCCATCATAAAGCTTTCCTTATTTTTTAAAAGCACTTTCATTGACCCATAGAAATATTGCTTTGTTTGAGGTTTAATAAAAATGGAGGTAATTAAAGAATAACATAAAGTGAGATTTCATTAAAGTATGTTTTACTTCTGTACTTGACTTGCTAGCAGAAGGAAAACTGTTCATTCTTTAATTAGGTTCAAATGTTAATGTCATTATATTCTTGCTTTATAAGGCCTTGAGCTTTCCTATTTATGACCAAGTAATGAAAAAAGTCATATTATTTTTATATTAAAATAGTTCTACCTGTGAGAAACACATTTTATTTTCAAAAAATATTCACTTTATGAATATTTAAAATGAACTGACATTCTTATGAGAATGAATACCATTGAGTCTCATATAGTCTTCCATTATATAAGAAGTACATGCAAAAGATCTAAGCTCATGACATAAGGGTCCTTATTTACAGACCTCTGTGTCTCTGTGTCAGTAAGAAAGAAGGGAGAACTAAGTGAAATGCAGGGATATATATATATATATATATATATATATATATATATATATACAAAGGTATAGGATTGCTAGATTAGAAACACTGGGATTGTAATAAGTAAGTTGCCATCAGGAGTGGCTTTTATGAATGCTTGGGGTAAGCCTTTCTACTTCACTGGGACTAGGGAAGTATCATGCTTTGTCAAAAGGAAGTAATCCAAGAAGAAAGGAAACATAACATGGTTGATTTTTTTCCTCTAATAGTGTTAGGGTACTGTGAGTAGGATACTATGGAGTTATCTAAGGAACTAAGAATATAGATAAAAATGTGCTAGAAGTAACATGGTGGCTGGCAGGACAGCAGGGAGGAAGTATAAGTGAGTAAAGAAGTGAGAGAGGAGTCTGTGGATGTGTGTGGTGTGTGTGGGTGAATGAGAGACAGTTAGATATCGCAGAAGACTCGGGGAATGGCAGATAAGGCTCTTCTATATGGAGAGCCCCTGCTACCATTGTGGACACTCCCAGGCTGGGAGTGGCTTTGGCAAGGAGCCCACACCATCTTGTAGAGGGGAGCAGTGAAGGCCAGGAGCGCAGCCACACCAACACCCAGACTGGCCTTGGACACGACCCCAGACCCATGCAGGGAGCTGTTTGCCAACCATAACCCGAGTGGGACCACCACTGTGCCCCAGCAGTGAGTGGCACAGTACCTCACCATGGGCTCCCAGATGTCTGCAGTGAGCACTCACCAGAGAGACCTCCCGCACCTCGCCTCCTCACCTGCCCACCAGGACCCAGTGTCCCAGGATCCTGCACTCCAGGACCCCACAGTGAGTCCAAACCAGGGGGACCCTGACACCACACACCCCCTGGAACCCAGAACCATTATTTCAGTCTGACCTGGAGCCACCCAGCACCCACTCCACCCTGGGCCTGGGACAGTACTTCTGGAGCAACCTGGCACACAAAAAACTCTGGGCCACTGGAGAGCACTGACTTTGTGATCCAGAGCAACCTGGTGCCCGCTCCACCCCGGGCCCAGTACAGTGCTGCCAGGATGACCTGGAGTAACCTGGTGCACACCCAACTCCAGGCAACAGGAGACAACTGAATTTGTGACCCAGAGCAACCTGGTGCTATTCAACCCTAGGGCCTGGGACAGTGCTGCTGGGGAGACCTGGAGAAGCTTTCATGCCCCCACTCAGTGATGCAAGAGAGTGCTGCCTTTGTAACCCAGAGCAACTCAGCACCTGTTCCACCCTAACCCTGGGACAGTGCTGCTGGGGAGACCCAGAACAACCCAGTGCACCCAGCTACAGGACACAGGACCACACTGCAAGTGCACTGAGAGAGGGATCTAGGGCACCACCTTATCATGGGTGCTGGGCCACACAGAGAATTGCATGCGAGAGGGCTCTGGGTCCTCACAGGGAATCAAGCACCAGAGGGACTGTGCATGCACCCCTGCCACCCTGAGCATCTGAAGCAGACAACTGAGGGACCAGATAAGTGAGAGAAGGAGATACAACTCATAGCATAAACAATAAAGGCATGAGACTCAAGGCAGACTCAAACTCTGGGCTCATGATTTCCAGACCATTGGACTGATGAGCCTTCAACCTCTCGGACCCCAAGCAGGGTGCCCAGGGCCAGAAAGAGAGCAAAAATAGGGAGACAAAAAAACAATCCCCAAAGGAAAGAAAAGGAGGAAGCACCAGAAAAGGAACTAAATGAAATGGAGGCAAGCAATATGTCAGAAAAAGCATTCAGAGTAATGGTTATAAAGTTACTCAACCATGTAGATGAAAAATTTCTCCACCATGTGTAAGAATCAAGAGGTAATGAAGAATGCATAGCTGAAATAAAGAACACAATGGAAGGTTTCAACAGTAGACTAGAAGAAGAGGAGGACCGAATCAGTGAGTTAAAGACAGGGCAGTAAAACACACACATTCTGAACAGCAATTGGAAAAAAAGTATTAAAAAGCAGGAGGAAAGCTTAACCTTTTGCACTCGGATGTCGAGTGTGACTTGACACTGTTAGCATTAGAATAAAGGAATCGAGAAAAAAGCAAGCGAGTGCAAAGGATTAAGGGAGTTTTGGGACATGAAATGAGGCAACATCCACATAATAGGGGTTCCAGGGGGTTAAGAAAGGAACAGAAAACTTATTTGGCCCTAACTGGTTTGGCTCAGTGGATAGTGTCAGCCTGCAGACTGAAGGGTCCTGGGTTTTATTCTGGTCAAGGACTCATGCCCAGGTTGCAGTGTGGGGCATGTAATAGGCAGCCAAACAATGATGCTCTCTCATCATTGATATTTCTATCTCTCTCCCTCTCCCTTCCTCTCTGAAATCAATATTTTTTAAAAAAGAAATATTTTTGAAGAAAATATTTGAAGAAATAATGAATGAAAACTTCCCTGACTTGTGAAAAAAGTCAGATGAGCACAGAGTCCCAAACAAGATGAACCCCAAAAGACCCACACCAAGACACTTCTTAATTATAATGCAAACATTAACAACAAAGAAAGCATCTTAAGGGCTATAAGAGAGAGACAGAAAGTTACATACTAGGGATTTCCCATTAGACTATAAAATGATTTCTCAACAGAAACACATCAGAATGGAATAGAATGAAGTATACAAAGTGAGGCAAAACAAGGTACTGAATTCAATAATACCGTATCCAGCAAGGCTATCAACCAAAATTGAAGGTGAAATCAGGAGCTTCATAGATAAAAAAAAGGCTAAGGGGGTTTATTACTACAAATCCACTAATGCAAGAAATTATAAAGGGGGTGTTGTAAAAAGAAAAAATAGAAATGGAAGAAGGAATACAGGCAAAAAGAATAAAAATGGCAACAAACAAGTACCTTTCAATAATAACCTTAAAAGTAAATGGATTAAATGCCCCAATCAAAAGACATAAGGTGGTTGAATAGATAAGAAATAATGACCCAAATATATGCTATCTACAAGAGACCCACCTTGGAACAAGGGACTCAAATGGAAATGAAAAAAAGCTGGGGTAGCAGTACTGATATCTAACAAAATAGACCTCAAAATGAGGGCCATAACAAGACATAAAGAGGGCCACTTCATAATACTAAAGGGTTCAATTCAACAAGAGGATATAACTCTAGTAAACATATATACACCTAATATAGGAGCACCACATACAGTAAAACAAAACAAAACAAAACAAACAAAAAACTTCTGGAAGATATCAAGGGAGAGATCACCAGCAATATAATCATAGTAGGGTACTTTAATAACCTATTGACATCACTGGATAAACCTTCTAGACAAAAAAATCAACAAAGAAAAACAACATTCCTAAATGACTCACTAGATCAGAGTGAACTAATTGACATCTTCAGAACATTTCACCCAAAAGCAATGGAATATACATCCTGCTTGAGTGCACATGGGACATTTTTAAAGATAGACCACATATTAGGAGACAGGCTAAGTCTCTGCAAATTCAAGAAGATAGAAATCATATCAAGCATCTTTTCAGATCACAATAGCATAAAATTAGAAATCAGCTACAATACAAACAATTGAAAAATCAAACACTTGTAGGCTAAATATAATAGTATTAAATAATGATAGGGTTGCCAAAGTAATCAAAGAAATTTAAAAAAAAAAAACATCCTGGAAACAAATGGCAGTGAAAACACAACAGTCCAAAATCTATGGGATACAGTGAAAGCAGTCCTGAGTTAAAAATTCATAGCACCACAAGCCTACCTAAACAAAACAAAAACAAAACAAAATGAAAAACTGGTAATAAATGATCTAACCCTACAACTTAAAGAATTATAAAGAGAGCAACAAGAAAAGCCCAGAGTAAGTAGAAGGGAGGAAATAATAAAGATCATTGTAGAAATAAATGACATAGAGCAAAAAAAAAAACACAAAACAAAAGATCAATAGAACCAATAGCTAGTTTTTTGAAAAGATAAACAAGATTGATGAACATCTAGCCAGGCTCACAAAGAAGCCAAGAGAGAGCACCTAAATAAACAAAATCAGAAATGAAAGAGGAGAAGTAACAACTGACTTCACAGAAATACAAAGGATTGTAAAAAAATACTATGAAAAACTCTATTCAAAAAAACTAGACAACATAGATGAAACAGATATATTCCTACAATAATACAATCTTCCAAAACTCAATCAGGAAGAATCAGAAAATCCGAATAGGATAATAACCGCTGAGGAAATTCAAGCAATAATTAAAAAAACTTCCAGAAAACAAAAGCTCTGATCTGGATGGCTTCACAGGGGAGTTTTACCAAATATTCAAAGAAGAAATAACACTTATCCTCCTCAGACTACTCAAAAAAATTAAAGAGGAAGGAACACTTCCAAGCTCTTTCTAAGAAGCCAGCATTACAATAATCCCAAAACCAGATAAAGACACTAAAAAGAAAGATAATTATAGGCTAATATCCCTAATGAATATCGATGCTAAAGTTCTCAATAAAATATTAGCAAATTGCATCCAACAGTACATTACAAAGATCACACACCATGACCAAGTGGGATTTATTCCAAAGATGCAAAATTGGTACAATATCCACAAAACAATAAATGTGTCATATCACATTAAAAAAATTGAAAGACAAAAATCACATGATCATATCAATAGATGCAGAAAAAGCATTTGACAAAATCCAACACCCTTTTTGACAAAAACACTTAGCAAAGTGGGAATTGAGGGATCATAACTCAACATAACAAAAGCCTTATATGGCAAACCTACAGCCAACCTAATACTCAATGGGCAAAATCTAAAACCATTTCCTTTAAGAACAGAAACAAGACAGGGATGCCCACTTTCACCACTCCTGTTCAACATAGTACTGGAAGTGCTAGCCATAGAGATCAGACAAGAAGAAGAAATAAAAGGTATCCAAATTGGAAAAGAAGAACTAAAACTGTTATTACTCACAGATGTCATGATATTGTACATAGAAAACCCTAAAGATTCTATCAAAAAATACTATTTACTAAATAAATTTGTCAACATAGCAACATACAAAATTAACACCCAAAAAATCTATGGCATTTTTTTTCATTTTTTTATTAAGGTATTATATGTGTACATATCTTACCATTGCCCGCCTCCCCACCCCACTCCCATACATGCCCTCACCCCCGAGAGTTTTGTGTCCATTGGTTATGCTTATATGCTTGCATACAAGTCCTTCAGTTGATCTCTTATCTCCCCCACCTCTCCCTAACCTTCCCACTGTAATTTGACCTTCTGTTTGATGCTTTACTCTCTCTGTATCTATCTTTTTTTTCAACAGCTTATAATTTTATTTATTATCCATAGATGAGTGAGATCATGTGGTATTTCTCTTTCATGGACTGGCTTATTTCACTTAGCATGATGTACTCCAATTCCATCCAGGTTGCTGCAAATGGTAGGAATTCCTTCTTTTCATGGCAGCATAGTATTCCATTGTGTAGATGTACCACAGTTTTCTGATCCAGTCATCTGCTGACGGGCACCTAGGCTGTTTCCAAATCTTTGCTATTGTAAATTGTGCTGCTATGAACATAGGGGTGCATATATCCTTTCTTATTGGTGTTCCCAGTTTCTTAGGATATATTCCTAGGAGTGGGATTACTGGGTCAAATGGGAGTTCCATTTTCAGTTTTTTGAGGAAACTCCATACTGTTCTCCACAGTGGCTACACCAGTCTACATTCCCACCAGCAGTGGACTAGTGTTCCTTTTTCTCCACATCCTCACCAACACTTGTCATTTGTTGATTTGTTGATGATAGTCATTCTGACTGGTGTGAGATGGTACCGCATTGTCGTTTTGCTTTGCATCTCCCAGATAATTAGTTACTTTGAGCATGTTTTCATGTGTCTCTTGGTCATTCTTCTGTCTTCTTTGGAAAAGATTCTATTTAGGTCCGTTGCCCATTTTTTTTATTGGATCATTTATCTTCCTGTTATTAAGTTGCATAAGCTGCCTGTAGATGTTGGACATTAAACCTTTATCAGTGATGCCATTTGCAAATATGTTCTCCCATGCAGTGGGCTTGTTTGTTGTTTTGTTGATGGTTTCTTTTGCTGTAAAAAAGCTTTTTATTTTGATGTAGTCCCATTTGGTTATTTTCTCTTTAGCTTCCATTGCCCTAGGGGCAGTATCAGTGAAGAAGTTCTTTTTTTTTCAATTTTTTTAATTAATGTATTATATGTGTACATATCTTACCATTGACCCCCCTACCCCAATCCCATATATGCCCTCACCCCCCAGAGTTTTGCGTCCATTGGTTATGTTTATATGCATGCATACAAGTCCTTTGGTTGATCTCTTATCTTCCCCACCTCTCCTTAACCTTCCTGCTGTAATTTGACAGACTGTTTGATGCTTTACTGCCTCTGTATCTATCTTTTTGTTCAACAGTTTATAATGTTCTTTATTATCCATAAATGAGTGAGATCATGTGGTATTTTTCTTTCATTGACTGGCTTATTTCACTAAGCATAATGTTCTCCAATTCCATTCTTTATTGTAGTTGATTTCCAGTTTTATGCCACAGTGATCTGAGAAGATGCTTGATATGATTTCTATCTTCTTGAATTTGGAGAGACTTTGCCTATGTCCTAACATATGGTCTATCTTTGAAAATGACCCATGTGCACTTGAGAAGAATGTATGTTCTGTGGCTTTGGGGTGAAATGTTCTGAAGATGTCAATAAATTCCATCTGGTCTAGTGAGTCATTTAGGATTGATGTTTCTTTGCTGATTTTTTGTTTAGAGGATTTGTCCAGTATTGATAATGGTGTATTAAAGTCTCCTACTATGATTGTATTGCTGTTAATCTCTCCCTTGATATCCTCCAGGAGTTTTATTTTATGTATTTCGGTGCTCCTGCTTTGGGTGCGTATATGTTTACCAGAGTTATTTCTTCTTATTGGATTGCTCCCTTTAGTATTATGAAGTGGCCTTTCTTATCTCTTGTTATGTCCTTCACTTTGAGATCTAATTTGTCAGATATAAGTATTGCTAACCCAGCTTTTTTTTCATTTCCATTCGCCTGGAAAAACTTTTTTCATCCTTTCACCCTCAGCCTGTGTGCATCTTTTTTTCTGAGGTGGGTTTCTTGCAGACAGCAGATATATGGGTCTTGTTTTCTTATTCAATCTGTTACCCTATGTCTTTTGATTGGGGCATTTAATCCATTTACATTTAAAGTTATTATTGATAGGTACTTATTTGTCGTCATTTTTATTCTATACTCCTGTGTTTCTTCTTCGCTTTCTAGTTCTTTTTTTTTTTTTTTTTTTTTTTTTACAGCAAACCCTTTAGCATTTCTTGCATTGCTGGTTTGGTGGTGATAAATTTCCTTATCCCTTTTTTGTATGTGAAGGTTCTGATTTCACCTTCAATTTTGATTGATGGCCTTGCTGGGTACAGTATTCTTGGATTGAGACCCTTCCCTTGCATGACTTTGTATATTTCATTCCATTCCCTTCTGGACTGACGAGTTTCTGTTGAGAAATCAGTTGCTAGTCTGATGGAGGTTCCTTTGTATGTAACTTTCTGTCTCTCTATGGCCGCTTTTAAGATTCTTACTTTGTCGTTGGTGTTTGCCAATTTAATTATAAAGTGCCTTGGCGTCAGTCTTTTGGGGTTCATTTTGCTTGGGACTCTGTGAGCTTCTTGGATTTGTGTGGGTTTTTTCTTCCCTATATCAGGAAAGTTTTCTGTCATTATTTCTTCAAACAGGTTTTCTATTCCTTGCTCAGTTTCCTTTCCTTCTGGAACCCCTATTATGTGGATGTTGTTTTGTTTTGTGTTGTCCCAAAGTTCCCTTAGGCCAGTGATGGCAAACCTATGACACACGTGTCAGCACTGACATGCGTAGCCATTTCTGATGACACGCGGCCACTGAGGCGGCCGCATGCTGAGGATGAAACATTTGAGAAATAATGTTTTTTCCTCAAAGTGACACACTACCCGAGTTATGCTCAGTTTTTTGGCGAAGTTTGACACACCAAGCTCAAAAGGTTGCCCATCACTGCCTTAGGTTCTCCTCCTGCTTTTTCATTTTCTTTTCTAGAAGCTGCTCTATTTGGGTATTTTTTTCCATCTTGTCTTCTAGCTCACTGATGCGGTCCTCTGCTTTTTCTAGTCTACTCTTGATGCTTTCTATTGAGTTCTTTACAGCAGTGATGTCATTTTTCATTTCTTCTTGGTTCTTCTTCATTTCCTCTTGGTTCTTACTCATATTGTTGAATTTGTCTTCCATTCTTTTCAGCCACCTTATGACCATTTCTCTGAATTCTTTCTCTGATAGGTTGCTGGCCTCTAATTCGTTTACTTCCTTTTCTGGTGATGCCTGCTTTTCTTTCTTATGCGGGCTGTTTCTTTGTCTCCCCATGGTCTCTCTTCTCCAGATGTCTGGTTATGTAGTTCGCTCTCTCCTGCGTTGATTTAAAGGCACAAAATACAACACAACCAGGTACAACACACAAGGCACTGAACAGCGATGTATTCACGATATTAATAATCTCCAATAAAGGTGACCACCAGAGAAAGGTAAATTAGGGAATAGGAGAGAAAGAAGAGTAAAAATAAAGTAAGGAGAAAAAAAAAGGAGTGTCGAAAATGAAATTGGGGAAATGAGAAAAAGGAATAAGAGAGACTAGAATGAAACTAAGAGAGAAAAGAGGAACATACCATATATATGGGGAGAAAACTCTAATAGAACAACCACTGATCACAGCAAATGCCAGCAACAAGTAACAGGTGATTAATACAACCTACAATACCAACTAATATCAAGCGAGGTAAGGGATGTAACAAACAAACAAAAACATGGCAAACAAAAAAAAGAATAAGCAAAACAACCTCACAAAAAAGCATAAATATTTGATATAATCAACATTCAAGCAAACAACAACTAAAGGACAGAGAGAAAAACATTTTTTTTAATTTTAGTTAAGACAGTGAAGAGAGGATTTCACCCTGGGGAGGAGCCAAGATGGCGGCGGAGTTGAACGGCTGATCTGTTGCCTCGCATGGCAGTTTCGGAAATACAACTAAAAGATGGACTGGTGAGTGCTGCAACTCCTGCTCGCGTCTCCCCAGGCCGGACAGCTGCTCCTCTCAGTCAGCACCTCAGCCGGGGCCATGGGCTCATCGGTGGCCGCGGTAGCTGCTGCGGCGGTGGCCGCGGACTCGCCGCAGTGACTCTCGGTGAAGGAAGAGACCATCTTTCTGCAGGATGGGCTCATCCGCGTCACCGACCTGGCTGAGCTGCCCAGTGAGATCCTCGGGGCCCCGGAGGCCGCCGACACCGACTTGGAGGATTTTTATGACTTCCTGTCTTACATTCAAGTCCTTTAGCCATTTTGAGAGAGGAGAACCAAGAAGGCGGCAAAATTAAACAAATGAACTGCGCCGCGCACAGCAATTTCAAAAATACAACTGGAGGACAGAGTGTCTGCCACCCAGAACCACAGGAGAGCTGGCTGAATGGTGGATTTACAACTAAGAGGGAAGAGGAAAGAGTAAACTCGGAGGGGCTGAGGTGCGGAGGCGCGTGGGTCGGGCTGGTGGCGGGGGAAGGGACGCGCGGCTTTTATTCCAACGCTAAGGGAGATAAGCTCCCCATCACTCTGAAATCCAGTTTCTGGGGACACAGGGGACCCAGATGCCTGTGGGGAGAGGCTGGACTCTCAGCCTTTGTGTTGGAGAGTGGGAGTAACTTCCTTGTGGAGGTGCGCCCAGCAATCAGTGTTTGCTGCGCTGGAGCGCGGAACGAGGGGACTTGGAAACGCGGAAAGGCAGAAAAAGCAGACTTGCAGCCATTGTGGTTCACCACGCCATGGCCTGGTGGCGCCCTGAGACCCGGCCCTGCCCTGAACCCGCCCCGCACGGTTTGCAGGCCCGCCCAGGCTCCAAGCAGCGGCTTTTGCATGTAGGTGGCCTTCCCTGTGGCAGCTTGACCAGGTGGACTGCGGTTCCAGTCGGACTGCTCCAGGGCTGCTCAGGCAGGAGGAGGAAGCTGAAGTTTTTGCTGTAACTCCTGCTGAGTGGCCTCAGACAGTAACTGACCTACACCCCATTGGAGACCCAGAAACGAGGGCATCTAGTGGTCGGTGTGAGAAGACACCAGATTTCAACCACTCGCATAAGGGACACATTCAAGAGGCAGACTCAGTGATCGCCAAAGCCTTGCTGCAACAAGTCCCGGCCCATAAACATGTCTCCTGCACAGCAACTCTTCCTTTATAGACACAGCGGGTCCTCACAGCCAATTGGCCGGGAGGAAAATTCCTCCCAGTGACACCAACAACAATCAAGACTTAACTACACAAAGGAGGACCAAGATGGAGGCATAGGGCGGACGCCTGATTGTTGCCTACCACAACAATTTTGAACCTACAATGGGAAAACAGAGCAGACACCATCCAGAACCACCGGAGGGCTGGCTGAGCAGATGCTCTACAACTAGAATAAAAGAGAGGGGTACGCGGGATGATGCTGATGCTGGTGAGCCAAAGATCACACTTTAAGAACTACGGCTCTGGCGACACAATGGCGGCCTGGAACGTGCTCAGTGCAGTTTCCCCGGCGGTCTCCGGCTGAGGTGACGTCTCCACTCGCTGCCGAGCACGAACAGACGAGCCCCTGGGAGACATAGGGTGGGAGACCGCGTGCTTGCTGACCTCCGAGTCCTTTGAGAATCTCAGTGCCCTGGAAGCGGCCAGGTGCGCACACCCGGCAACCGGCCGCCACTGCAGACACGAGCGCTGATGCAGCAACCCCCGACCAGCCCGCTACCGCGCACTGGGCGCACCGGAGCTTCGCCGAGCCTGCTGCCCAGCGAGTTCCGTGGCAGCCGCCCCAGAGCTTTGAGAAAATGGCCGGAGGAATTGCTGAGAAGGAATTGATCAATGAGAGTTGGGATTGGGAAGACGAGGCCCCGCTGGGTCCTGGATCCAGGAGTGCTCGCCTGGCGACTGGTTGCTGCTGCAGATGCGAGTGCCGCCGTAACAACCTCAGACCAGCCTGCCGCTGCTCACCGGCCGCACCAGAGCTCCGCGGCGGCCGCACCGGAGCTCTGAGAAAATGGCCGAAGGAATTGCTGAGAGAATTGACCAACAGGAATTGGGATCAAGAAGACGAAGCCCCGCTGGGTCCCGGTTCCGAGTGAGGCCACGCCCCTGGTTCCGGGTGAGGCTGATTCTCGGGTACGGGTGAGGCTGCACGCCCTTGGGTCCGGGTGAGGCTGGGTCCCGGGTCTGGGTGAGGCCGCCCCCCTGGGTCCGGGTGAGGCTATGCGCCCCTGGGTCCGGGTGAAGCTGGATCCTGTGTCCAGGTGAGGCCGTGCACCCCTGGATCCAGGAGAGGCCACACGCCCCTGGGTCCGGGTGAGGCCACGTGCCCCTGGGTTTGGGTGAAGCTGGATCCCGGGTCCAGGTGAGGCCGTGTGCCCATGGGTCCGGGTGAAGCTGGATCCCGGGTCTGGGTGAGGCCGTATGCCCCTGGATCTGGGTGAGGCTCGGTCCCAGGTTCGGGTGAGGCTGCCCCCCTGGGTACGGGTGAGGCTACGCACCCCTGAGTCTGGGTGAAGCTGGATCCCAGGTCCGGGTGAGGCCGTGAGCCCCTGGATCCGGGTGAGGCCGGAGGCGCCCCCCTGGGTCCGGGTGAGGCCACGTGCCCCTGGGTTCGGGTGAAGCTGGATCCCGGGTCCGGGTGAGGCCGTATGCCCCTGGATCTGGGTGAGGCTGGGTCCCAGGTTCGGGTGAGGCCGCCCCCCTGGGTACGGGTGAGGCTACGCACCCCAGAGTCTGGGTGAAGCTGGATCCTGGGTCCGGTTGAGGCCATGCGCCCCTGGATCCGGGTGAAGCTGGATCCCGGGTCCGGGTGAGGCCGCGTGTCCCTGGGTCTGGGTGAAGCTGGATCCCAGGTCTGGGTGAGGCTGTGAGCCCCTGGATCCGGGTGAGGCCGCCCCCCTGGGTCTGGGGGAGGCCGCGTGCCCCTGTGTCCGGGTGAGGCTACGCGCCCCTGGGTCCGGGTGAAGCTGGATCCTGTGTCCGGGTGAGGCCGTGTTCCCCTGGATCCGGGTGAGGCTGGGTCCCGGGTCCGGGTGAGGCCGCACGCACCTCGGTCCAGGTGAGGCCACGCGCCCCTGGGTCCGGGTGAAGCCATGCCCCTGGGTCCAGGCGAGACCAAACCAGAGGTAGTCGGACCTGCATTACCACCATTTGTCCACCATCCAGAGCTGAAAAGTCAGTGCCGACATGTACACATAAGGAACTGGTGGACATTGAAGTTGGGTCTTAAAAGAACTGTTGGTCCAGAAAGAAACTCACTACAGACTGATTCATTTGCTTGTCAGCATAACTATTATTGCTCGTCTCACATTCAGTTCTCATAAGTATATTTCTAGTGACACATGATCTCGCTCATCTAGGGGAAATGATAACCAACATAGACTGATGAACAAGAACAGAACCAGAAACAAGGAGGCATCGATCGGACTATCGGGCCCCAGAGGGAGGGTAGGGGAGGGTGGGGTTATGGGGGAGAGATCAACCAAAGGACTTGTGTGCATGCATACGAGCCTAACCAATGGTAAAGGACAACAGGGGGGTGGGGGCATCCGTGGGGAGGGGTGTGGGATGGGAATGGGGGGATGAGGACAAATATGTGACACTTTAATCAATAAAGAAATTAAAAAAACTTAATATCATCAAGACGTCAATGTCACCAAGTTTATGTATAAACTGAATACAATATCAATAAAAATCTCAATAGGGAAAAAAAAGACAGTGAAGTGAGAGGTGTGTATGGACTTGAAGCAGGGGATTGGAGATTAGATATATAGGTAGGGTGAAATTTTAGCTAGGGGTAAACAGAAAGAATAGGGAAAATCTAGAGCAGGAAAGGGTTAAGATAAACAGGACACCAAAAGGGGAAAGGTTAGGCAGAGAGTGATGGCATAAAGGTAGAGTTGATGTAGAATAAAATGATGGTGAAGGAAAGGCGAAAATAGACTGTAGAACACTAATCCCAAAGTAAAATAGAGAAAATAAAATGACATTTAAAAAAAAATAACAAAAACGACACAAAAATAAATATAATAAAAAAGGTAAAATAGTAGTAGTAACAATGTTGTTTGCAAATAAAAATGTAATAAATAAAGGTAAAATCAAGTGAGGAAAAAAGAAAAAACACTTTCTTAAGTAAATGATGCAAAAAATGAAAATTAAAAAATTTATTAAAATAAAAAAATAATGTGCAGTAGTTAAGGTCATTCACTTCCTCTGTTGTTCTGTTTGGCATGCCTGTTTCCCAGTCCAAACAGTGTCGCAGTTCCCTGCATTTCACTGCTCCACAGTGTTGTAATTCAGTCTTGATTTTTTTAAATTTCTTTATTGATTAAGGTATCACATATTTGTTCTCATCCCCCCATTCCCATCCCACCCTCCTCCCCACGCATGCCCCCACCCCCTGTTGTCCTTAACCACTGGTTAGGCTCATATGCATGCACACAAGTCCTTTGGTTGATCTCTCCCCTATGCTCCCACGCTCCCCTACCCTCCCTCTGAGGCCCAACAGTTTGATCCATGCCTCCGTGTTTCTGGGTCTGTTCTTGTTCATCAGACTATGTTGTTCATTATTTCCCCTAGATGAGTGAGATCATGTGCTATTAGAAATACACTTATAAGAACTGAAAATGAGACAAGCAATAATGGTTATGCTGACAGGCAAATGAATCAGTCTGTAGTGAGTTTCTTTCTGGGCCAACAGTTCTTTTGAGACCCAATTTCAATGTCAAACAGTTCTTTATGTGTACATGTCAGCACTGACATTACAGTTCTGGATGGTGGACAAATGGTGGTAATGCAGGTCCTACTCTCTCTGGTTTGATCCTGGGCAACCTGCAGTGACACACAGCTGCTAACTGCTAGTATGGCAAGGCGACGTCAGCATCTTCCATCTCTGGACTGCTTCTCTTCTGTCTTCATCGCTAGAGTAGTCCTGTCGAATCCTCTCTGTTGCTGGAATCCACATGGTCTCAGAGTTGTTTTCTGAAAATATACAAACATATTCTCAACCAAAAGTTAATAAAGGAATATTTTCTATAAATTTGACTTGGGATCCTATTTCATTTTTTGCCCAAATGATTTTCCTCTGGCTTGTTTTGACACCTTGTGTGTTTTTCATGGGTGTCTTGCTTTTAGCCTTACAATTAATTTTCTAAAGTATTAATTTTCTAGATGTAATTTACTTACAGGATATTTTTCCTTATATGATATTCTTATACTATCCCCCCCTTTTTTGATTTAAATATTAGGAGGCTTTGAAAATTTTATAATGTAGTCTTGATGGCTTTTAAATTTTAATTTTTTGCACTATAATATTACTGTTTTAGGTTCATTACATGGTGCACAATTTTATCATGAGAAGAACTACCAATAAAAATTTTAGTTAACACTTTAGGAAAACCTTTTTGTCCAGTTCAATTAATTTTTCTAGTATGTTTGCTTGTTTCAACTAGCCAATTTAAATTTGCTTGTAAACTTGACTACTATTTTACTGTACTTACATGTCCTTTTTAAATTGCTGCCAGACATTCAAAGAATTAGTTTGTAAGTTTGCTTGGGATAATTGTATGTTAAGCTGTTGTAATTCTAAAATATCAAGAGATGTGTTACGTTTGTCTCTAAGCACCAAACAAATGATTTTTTTTTATATCCCCAAGGGTGCGAGGTACTATTATAAGTACTGGAGGTGATCCAAATTTGGGAAAAATTTTAATGCCAGTATAGAATAATATCATGTAAGGATATTCTTTGTTCTAGTCTATGGCAATTCCCTTTCAATCTGGCTGTCCATTTCTTTTTGTATATACAAGGTCTTAGTTACATTTTCTGCACTTCTACCAGGGGAAAGTAGTGATAGTAGTGACACCCTTTCTTTGGTGTCCACACAAGCCAGAAACCTCTCTTTAATTGTACACACAAAGGGGCATTGTTTTGATTTTGTGTCATACAAAAGGGAAGCTGGGTGGAGACCCTGTGTATTTATACTTTCTGGCCCCACCCATGGACCTCCTGGATGACTAAGGTGTTTGGTATTATTGGTAACTACATTAGTCAAGGGATCAGCCCATGTAAGTGGTCTTACCCATGAAGAGTCAGGAGCATAAGTCCAAAATACTTACCCTCTTGTCCCAGGTAAAATTACCGTACATCTGATGATTGCTAGTATGGCTAGAAAGGCGTTCTCAGGCATTCTTGGGTTTCTGGTTACCTCACAATTTCTTCCCTGAGGTTTGACGTTCTGATAGATGTTTCTCTATTTCTGGATCTATTTTTCCCCCCATCAGTTTATGTTGTTCATTATATTCCACAAATGAGTGAGATCATGTGATATTTATCTTTCTCCGCCTGGCTTATTTCACTAAGCATAATGTTCTCCATGTCCATCCATATTGTTGCAAATGGTAAGAGCTCCTTCTTTTTTACCGCAGCGTAGTATTCCATTGTGTAGATGTACCACAGTTTTTTAATCCACTCATCTGCTGATGGGCACTTAAGCTGTTTCCAAATCTTAGCTATGGTGAATTGTGCTGCTATGAGCATAGGGGTGCATGTATCCTTTCTGATTCATGTTTCCAGTTTCCTGGGATATATTCCTAGAAGTGGGATCACTGGGTCAAATGGGAGTTCTATATTTAGTTTTTTAAGGAAACTCCATACTGTTCTCCACAGTGGCTGCACCAGTCTGCATTCCCACCAGCAGTGCACGAGGGTTCCTTTTTCTCCACATCCTCGCCAGCCTTTGTCATTTGTTAACTTGTTCATAATGGCCATTCTGACAGGTGTGAGATGGTACTGCATTGTTGTTTTGATTTGCATCTCTCTAATGATTAGTGAGTTAGAGCAGATTTTCATATGTCTCTTGGCCTTCCTTCTGTTTTATTTCGAAAAGTGTCTATTTAGATCAGTTGCCCATTTTTTGATTGGGTTGTTTATCTTCTTTTTGTTAAGCTGCATGAGTACCCTGTAAATGTTGGAGATTAAACCTTTATTGTTGACATCATTGGCAAATATGTTCTCCCATGCTGTGGGCTTTCTTGTTGTTTTATTGATGGTTTCCGTTGCTGTGCAAAAGCTTTTTATTTTGATGTAGTCCCATTTGTTTATTTTTTCTTTAGCTTCCATTGCCCTAGGAGCAGTATCAGTGAAGAAGTTCTTTTGGCATATGTCAGAGATTTTTCTGCCTGTAGATTCCTCTAGTATTTTTATGGTTTCCCGTCTTATGTTTAAGTCCTTGATCCATCTTGAGTTTATTTTTGTGTATGGTGTAAGTTGGTGGTCTAGTTTCATTTTTTTGCATGTATCTGTCCAATTTTCCCAACACCATTTATTGAAGAGACTATCTTGACTCCATTGTATGTTCCTGTCTCCTTTGTCAAATATTAATTGAGCATAGTGATTTGGATCTATTTCTGGGTTCTCCATTCTATTCCATTGATCTATATGTCTGTTCTTGTGCCAATACCAGGCAGTTTTGAGAACAGTGGCTTTGTAATATAGCTTGAAATCTGGCATTGAGATCCCTCCTACTTTGTTCTTCTTTCTCAGGATTGCTGTAGCTATTCGGGGTCTTTTTTTATTCCAGATCAATTTTTGGAGAGTTCTTTCAAGGTCTGTGAAGTATGCTGTTGGTTTTTTAATGGGAAGTGCATTGAAATTATAGATTGCTTTGGGTAGTATGGACATTTTGATGATGTTGATTCTACCAATGCATGAACATGGTATGTTCTTCTATCTGTTTATGTCTTCCTCTATCTCATTTTTCAGTGTTGTGTAGTTTTCCGCGTATAGGTCTTTTACCTCCTTAGTTAAGTTTATTCCTAGGTATCTTAATTTTTTTGGTGTGATGGTAAATGGGATTGCTATTTTATTCTCTCTTTCTGTAAGTTCATTATTGGTGTATAGAAATGCCATAGATTTCTTAGCATTTATTTTGTATCCTACTACTCTGTCGAATTCATTTATTAAGTCTAATAATTTTTTGATGGAGTCTAGGGTTTTCTATGTACAGTATGATGTCATCTGCAAATAAGGACAGTTTTACTTCTTCTTTTCCAATTTGGATGCCTTTTATTTCTTCTTCTTGTCTGATTGCAATGGCTAGTATTTCCAACACTATGTTGAAGAGGAGTGGTGAGAGTGGGCATCCCTGTCTTGTTCCTCTTCTCAGGGGAAATGAGTTTAGTTTTTGCCCATTGAGTATGATGTTCGCTGTGGGTTTGTCATATATGCCTTTTATTATGTTGAGGTATGATCCTTCCATTCCCATCTTGCTGAGAGTTTTTATCACAAAAGGGTGTTGGATTTTCTCAAATGCTTTTTCTGCATCAATTGATATGACTATATGGTTTTTATCTTTCAATTTGTTTATGTGATGTATCACGTTTATTGATTTGCGAATATTGTACCATCCTTGCATCCCAGGGATAAATCCTACTTGGTCATGGTGTATAATCTTACTGATGTACTGCTGTAGCCAATTTGCTAGAATTTTGTTGAGGATTTTGCATCTATGTTCATGAGGGATATTGGCCTGTAATTCTCTTTCATTGTGTTATCTTTATCTGGTTTTGGTATTAGGGTGATGCTGGCTTCATAGAAGGAGCTTTGAAGTGTTCCTTCTTCTTGAATTTTCTGGAATAGTCTGAGGAGGATAGGTTTTAGCTCTTCCTTGAATGTTTTGTAAAACTCCCCTGTGAAGCCGTCTGGCCCCGGGCTTTTGTATGCTGGAAGCTTTTTGATGACTCCTTCAATTTCTTCCATAGTTATCAGTCTATTGAGATTTTTAGTTTCTTCCTGGGTAAGTTTGGGAAGGTTGTGTTTTTCTAGGAATGTGTCCATTTCCTCCAGGTTGTCTAATTTGTTGGAATAGAGTTGTTCATAGTATTTTTTGACAATCCTTCGTATTTCTGTGGGGTCTATTGTTATTTCACCTCTTTCATTTCTGATTTTTTTTTATTTGGGTCCTCTCTCTTTGCTTCTTGGTGAGTCTGGCTAGAGGTTCATCAATTTTGTTTATCCTTGCAAAGAACCAGCTCTTGGTTTTGTTGATCTTTTGTATTGTTTTTTTGGTCTCTATGTCATTCATTTCTGCTCTGATCTTTATTATTTCCTTCCTTTTGCTCACTTTGGGATTTTCTTGTTGCTTTCTTTCTAATTCTTTGAATTGTTGAGTTAGATGATTTATTTCCATTTTTTTCTTGTTTTTTGAAGTAGACCTCTAGAGCTATAAATTTTCTTCTCAAGACTGCTTTCATTGTGTCCCATAGGTTTTCCATTGTTTGTTTTTATTGTCATTAGTCTCCAGGATGCTTTTAATTTCTTCTTTGATCTCATTGTTAACCCAAGCATTGTTTAATAGCATGCTATTTAGCTTCCAAGTGTTTGCTTTTATTGTAGTTTATTTCTAGTATTATGCCATTGTGGTCTGAGAAAATGCTTGATATGATTTCAATCTTTTTTAATTTGGGGAGTTTTTGCTTGTTACCCAATATGTGGTCTATTTTTGAGAATGTCCCATGTGCACCTGAGAACGTATATTCCTTGGCTTTGGGGTGAAATACTCTGAAGATGTCAATTAGGTCCATCTGATCTATTGTGTCATTTAGAATTGCTGTTTCTTTGCTGATTTTTTGTCCAGAGGATTTATCCATTGATGTCAGTGGTGTATTAAAGTCCCCTACTATGATTGTATTGATGTCGATCTCTCCATTGATATCTTCGAGGAGATTTTTTATGTATTTGGGTGCTCCTGCATTGGGTGCATAAACGTTTACCAGAGTTATATCTTCTTGTTGGATTGCTCCCTTTAGTGTTATGTAGTGGCCTTCCTTATGTCTTATTATGGCCTTTACTTTGAGGTCTATTTTATCTGATATAAGTATCACAACCCCAGCTTTTTTCTCATTTCCATTTGCCTGAAAAATATTTTTCCATCCCTTCACTCTCTGTCTGTGTGAATCCTTTGCTCTAAGGTGGGTCTCTTGTAGACCGGAAATATATGGGTCATGTTTTCTTATCCATTCAGCTACCCTATGTCTTTTGATTGGTGCATTTAATCCATTTACGTTTACTGTTATTATTGATAAGTACCTGTTTGTTGTCATATTTTTTCTTAGTGTTTGTTTTTCTTCTTGCCTTTCTCTTTCTTCTTTTTATAGCAGTCCCTTTAGCATTTCTTGCATTGCTGGCTTGGTAGTGATGAACTCTCTTAGCCCTTTTTTATCTGTGAAGCTTCTGATTCCACCTTCAATTTTGAATGATAGCCTTGCTGGGTATAGTATTCTTGGATTCAGTCCCTTGTTTTGCATCACTTTGTATATTTCATTCCATTCCCTTCTGGCCTGGTGTGTTTCTGTTGAGAAATCAGTTGATATTCTAATAGAAGATCCCTTGTATGTAACTTTCTGTCTTTCTCCTGCAGCCTTTAAGATTATTGCTTTATCATTGGTGTTCGTCAATTTAATTATGATGTGTCTTGGTGTTGGTCTTTTAGGGTTAAATTTCTTTGGGACTCTGTGTACTTCTTGGACTTGGATAGTTTTTTTCTTGCCAATATCAGGAAAGTTTTCTGTCATTATTTCTTCAAACAAGTTTTCTATTCCTTGCTTCTCTTCCTCTCCTTCTTTTATCCCTATTATTCGAAAGTTGTTTCATTTTGTGTTGTCACAAAGCTCCCTTAGGCTCTCCTCTTGCTTTTTTCAATCTTGATTTTTAAGCAGGGGGTGTCTTAATTTCTGGTGTTCCTTTATTTTTTATTAGACCAGACTCAATTTGTAATTCAGCCTCTGGGTGGCAGTGTTTCTGGGTTGACTTCCAGGACTCTAAGGCCTCTCTAGCCTTTTTACCTCTATGGCACTCAGTACTGGTTTGCAGTGGCTGGTGGGCAAGTTCAAGCCGACTGCACACCCCTGAAACTCCCAGTCTATCCCTCTGTGTCAGATCAAAACCCGTTGCTCTTTAGAGATTCCCCCCTGTTAGCAGCTCTGATGCCCCCTTCCACAATCATGGATCACACCAGTCCCAACAGCCACAAACCTCTCCAGGCTCAGACCTCCCTGGTCATCCAGCTCCCACTGTGTGCATGTGGGCATTTCTCTCTCTGGTAGGGACTAGAACCTCACCCTATCCCTGGAGAAATCTGACCTTTCTGTGGTGGATTGAAGAGCGACTTTGAGTCCAAGCATTCGTGCCTCCTGGGATCGGTGCTCCAGGGCAAACAGTTGTTGGATGGTCGCCACAGTTGTTGATTTTCAGGCCACCTTCCCTTTCAAGATGGCGAGACTTCACTGTCCGTGCCCATAGCTCTGGGAGTGGACCAAGCCACCGTGGGGGCTGCCCTGTCATAGGAACCCCGTCCAGCAGTCCCCCACCTTCTCCTGGTGTTCAGCTGTCCCTCATCTTGCTAACAAACACACCCAGTTTCGACCCTTAGCTGTTCTCTCTTTCCGCTCCAGGACCAGGCTGGGAATACATCTGCCTACTCTGACGCCATTTTCTCCTCCTCCTATGGCATTTTTATACACCAATAATGAACTCACAGAAAGATAAACTAAAAAAATCCCATTTACCATTGCAACAAAAAAATTAATATACCTAGAAATAAACTTAACTAAGGAGGTAAAACACCTATACTTGGAAAACTACAGGACATTGAAAAAAGATATAGAGGAAGACATAAACAAGTGCAAGAATATACCATGTTCATGGATTGGTAGAATCAACACCATTAAAATGTCCATACTACCTAAAGCAATCTATAGATTCCATGCAGTCCCTACTAAAATAACAATGGCATATTTCACAGACCTAGAACAAACTCTCCAAAAACTTATGTGGAATATAAAAAGAACCCTAATAGCTGCAGCAATCCTGAGGGGGAAAAAAACACACAAAGTTGGAGGGATCACAATACCAGACATCAAGTTATATTACAAAGCCACTGTTCTCAAAAAAGCCTGGTACTGGCGCAAGAACAGACATATAGACCAATGGAACCGAATAGAGAATGCAGAAATGAACCCAAACCACTATGCTTAATTAATATTTGACAAAGGAAGCAAGAGCATACAATGGAGTCAAGAAAGTCTCTTCAATAAATGGTGTTGGGAAAATTGGACAGATACATGCAAAAAAATAAAATTTGATCTCCAACTCACACCATATACAAAAATAAACTCAAAATTGATGAAAGACTTAAATATAAGTTGTAAAACCATAAAAATCTTAGAAGAATCCATAGGCATCAAATTATCATATATATCTCATAGCAATATGTTTACATTTTCTAGGACAATGAAAACAAAGGGAAAATAAGCAAATTGTACTACATCAAAATAAAAAGCTACTGAACAGCAAAAGAAACCATCAACAAAATAATAAAAGAATCTACTGCATGGAGAACATATTTTCCAATGTTATAGCTGATACGGGTTTAATCTCCAAAATTTATAGGGAACTCATACAACTTAACAAAAGGAAGATAAACAATCAGATCAATAAATAGGCAAAGGACCTAAATAGACACTTCTCAAAAGTGGACATACTGAAGGCCAAGAGACATATGAAAACATACTCAAAGTCACTAATCATCTGAGAAATACAAATAATAAAGACAATGAGGTAGTATCTCACCCCTGTCAGAATGGCTATCATCAACAAATCAACAAATGACAAGTGCTGGCAAAGATGTGGAGAAAAAGGAACCCTAGTACACTGCTGGTGGGAATGTAGAATGGTGAAGCCATTGTGGAGAACAGTATGGTGTTTCCTCAAAAAATCAAAAATGGAACTTCCATTTGACCCAGTAATCCCATTTCTCAGAATATATCCCAACAAATCAGAAACACCAAGCCGAAAGGATATATGTATCCCTATGTTCATAGCAGCACAATTTACAATAGCTAAGATTTGTAAACAGTCTAAGTGCCCATCAGCAGATGAGCGGATGAAAAAAAACTGGTACATCTATACAATGGAGTACTACCCTGCTGTAAAAAAGAAAGAATTCTTACCGCTTGCAACAGCTTAGATGGACCTGGAAAGTATTATGCTAAGTGAAATAAGCCAGAGAAAGATAAACCGATTGCCCCACCGGTTGCCCCATAGATTGGCCCTGATCACTGGCCAGGCCTAGGGACCCTACCTGTGCACGAATATCATGCACCAGGCCTCTAGTATATATATATATATAAGCAGCCTCCATAAACATGAGTGAATTCTCCATTTGACTGCCTTTCAGACTTCATCTGCACCATTGTCTCATCTGTTGGCATTGGGACTGGAACTGTGCTACTAGTTCTCCTAGATCCGTGGTCGGCAAACTGTGGCTTGCGAGCCACATGCAGCTCTTTGGCCCCTTGAGTGTGGCTCTTCCACAAAATACCATGGCCTGGGCGAGTCTATTTTGAAGAAGTGGCATTAAAAGAAGTTTAAGTTTAAAAAATTTGGCTCTCAAAAGAAATTTCAATCATTGTACTGTTGATATTTGGCTCTGTTGACTAATGAGTTTGCCGACCACTGTCCTAGATCTCTAGCCTGTCAACTCATACTACAGATTTTGAATTATCAAGCCTTCATAATTGCGTGAGTCAAGTCCTTATTATCTGTCTAGCTATCTAGCTATCTAGCTATCATCTATCATCACCTAAACTTGATTGGTTCTGTTTCTTTGGAAAACCCTGATTAATACAATGTGAAAGAGTGGTACACTGGAAATTATAAAATGTTAATGAAAAAATAAAAAAGACACAAATAAATGAAAAACAGTGTATATCAATGGATAAAATGACATAGTGTTGTTAAGATGACAGTTCTACCCAAAGCAATGCACAGATTCAATGCAATCCCTATCAAAATCCTAACAGTGTTTTGTTTCAGAAATAGAAAAACTCATCCTAAAATTTATATGAATACCAGTAGTCCTAACAGTCTTGAAAAAGACAGAAAAAATTTAAAGACACACTGATTTAAAAACATGCTATAAAATTAATTTAAAAACGTGGTACTGGAATGAAGACAAGCATACAAACCAAAAGAATGAAATATAGAACTGAAAAATAAGCTTTTCCATATATGTTTGAATAATTTTCAAGAAGGTTGTTAATATCATTCAATAAAGGATAGAATAATGTTTTCAACAAATGCTTCTGGGAAAACTGGATATTTGAATGCAAAAGAATGAAACTGGACACTTACATCATATACAAAAATTAACTAAAAATTGATGAAAGACCTAAACATAATTGCTAACACTATAAAACTCAGAAAAAAATAATAGGCAAAAATCTTCATGACATTGGATTTGGCAATTATTTCTTGGATATGACATCAAAAGCACTGGTAATAAAAAATGAACAAATTGGACTTTGTCAAAATTAAAACCTTTTGTGTACCAAAGCACACTATAAAGAGAGTCAAAAGGCAACCAAAAGAATGGGAGAAAATATTTGTAAGTATTATATCTAACAAGGGATTAATATCCAGAATCCATCTACTGTATTTTCCGGCGTATAAGATGACTTTTTAACCTAGGAAAATCTTCTATATGCCCAGTCGTCTTATATGCTGGAAAATACGGTATATATCCTACCTAATAAAATGGTAATATGTAAATTACCATCACTCTGCTACACCCATGATTGGGCCAGCAGGAGGTGCAGGGGGCGGGACTTGGGGTGGCCGGGGTAGCTGATTGGGCCAGCGGGACGCTGAGCTTGCATCGCCAGCGGCGGCGCGAGCTCAGCATCTGCGCCAGGGCTGTGCTGCAGAACAGAAGGGGCCTCTGGGGCAGCGAGCTCACGTCCCGCCGTGGACCATCAAAAGCGGGGGACCTGGGTGCCTGTCTGCTCCGGCACCAGGCCTTTCGGAAGCCTCAGCTGAGCCGGAGGCTTCTGAAAGGCCTGGTGCACCAGCGGACAGGTACCCAGCTCCCCCGCAATCAAAAGCGAAAGCGTGTAGGGGACCCTACACGTGCATGATTCAATCATGCACTGGGCCTTTAGTATATATATAAAGAGCCAGGGGCCATCACATCCGAAACAACCAAATGGATGACCAAACAGGCTGAGTGGGGCGACAAGGCCAGCAAGGGGGTTAGTGACTGAACACCAGGTTGCGTGGGGTGACCAGGCCGGCAGGGGGGTTAGTGAGGGATGATCAAACAACTGAACAGCAGGCTTCATGTGGCGACCAGACAGGCAGAGGGGGCAGTGAGGGGCAACCAGGCCAGCAGAAGGGGGCAGTGATGGGTGAGCAGGCCGGCAGGGTGTGCAGTTGGGGGCAACCAGGCCAGCAGGGGAGAGCAGTTGGGGGCAACTGGGCTGGCAGGGGGGATAGTTGGGGGCTATCAGGCCGGCAAGGGAGCAGTTAGGTGTCAATCAGGCTGGCAGGGGAGTGATTAGGGGGTGATCAGGCTGGCAGGCAGAAGCGGTTAGGGGAAATCAGACAGGCAAGCAGGCGAGCTGTTGGGAGCAAGCAGTCCTGGATTGTGAGAAGGATGTCTGACTGCCAGTTTAGGCCTGATCCCTTAGCTGATGCCGGCAGTTGGACATCCTCGTGGGGTCACTGATTGGAGAGGGTGCAGGCTGGGCTGAGGGACACCACCCCCAGGGTATGAATTTCGTGCACCGGGCCTCTAGTATATATATAAAAGGCTAATATGCTAAGTGTCCAACCATCCGTCCAGTCACTATGACACGCACTGTGGACCTGGTGCCTACAAGCAACACTGGGCTTCCCCCAAGTGGGACACAGTCCCCACCACCACTCTGGAGCAGCAGCCCATCAAATCGCAGCCAAAACTGCCAAGACCCCAAGACACAAAATGTGGCCCACAGCCCAGCCGAGCCCTTTAATGGTCACTGTGGGCACTGGGTAATGACGTCATGCAGCAATGCCTGGCTTCCTCTCCCTAGCGACCACTAGTCTCCTTGCAGTTTCTTCATCCCAGGAACACAACTTGCTTTATAGCCAGTTGCAAACATTTCACACTTTAACCAGATGTGTGTGAAGTGTTTTCTTGCACCTCATCTCATTTGACCCTCACAGAAGTCCTGGAGTAGGTAGACAGGAGACTCGGTGGAATCCTATTTTCTTTTCATTAGCCAGAAAACTGAGATTTAGAAAGCTTAGAAACTTGACCTGACTGTAGAGAAGTAAGAAATGGTGGAACTTGAAAATGATTTCAGGTTTTCTCACCACACAGAATATAGTCAAACACTGCTGCAGTTAAATATTTTACCCTTTGTTTTCCCTGAATGATCTACAATAATAATCTGCTTCGTGTTGATATATACTGCTGTGTTGCTGAAATTGGGGTGCTTCACTGGGCTGAAAAAAGTTTGGCTACATCAGAAAGCAGGTCTAATTAAGCAAGTTTATTCTATATCTATATAAGGCTAAGTCAACTCACGGATGTGTGATACATATAAAGCTCTCGCTGGTGCCAATCACACACGTGTGTATTGATCTGTCATTGTCAATCATGAATTTGGTAGACATTTCTATTATAGAGAAAGGGCAAATAGTGATATTAAAATATTCCTTCTAATTAATTTCCTTTCAATGTGCATGAATCCATGCACTGGGCCACTAGTATATAAATAATGCCTACAACTTAACAACCAAAAAACAAATAACCCATTTAAAAATGGATGAAAGGCTTGAATGGACATTTTTCTAAATAAGATATACAAATATCCAATAAACACATGAAAATATATTCAACATCACTAATAATTACAGAAATGCAAATCAAAACCACAATGAGGTACCACCTTATAACTGTTAGTATGGCTACTACACCCCCCTCCCTCCTAAAAACAAACAAACAGAAAATACAATTTTTTGAGGATGTGGATAAATTGGAGCATAGTGCTTTGCCAGGGGAATGTAAAATAGTACAGCCACTGTGGAAAGCAGTACCGGTTTAAATATATATATATATATATATATATATATATATATATATATATATATATATTGTATAATAAAAGCCTAATATGCTACGTGTTCAGTCATCCATTCAACGAAACAAAACGTAATATGCTAATGATATGCTAAGGCCACCTAACTGCTCTCTATGACATGCACTGACCACCAGGGTGCAGACACCCGAAAGGTTAACTTGCTGCTGGGGTCTGGCTGATCGGGACTGACAGAGATGGGCCGCACATGCCCTGGAGCCCTCCCATGGTTCCTCCCTGGCTGGCCAACCTCCCACATCCCTCCCCAGCCCCGATTGTGCACTGGTGGGGTCCCTCAGCCTGGCCTGTGCCCTCTTGCAATCCAGGACTGCTCAGGGGGATGTCAGAGAGCCGGTTTTGGCCTAATCCCGCAGGCCAGACTGAAAGACCCCACTGGTGCACTAATTTGTGCACTGGGCCTCTAGTATCTATCTATATAAAGAGGTAATATGCAAATTGTCCATTACAGTGTCACAGTAATGACTGAGGCTGCATGTGCATGGAGCACCTCTAGGTCCATCCCCTGCAGGCAGTGGCAGCAGTGGTGGCTTCCTCCAGCCTCCCAAAGCAGCACTGCTCCCTCCCAGGTCCTGTGGGTGCCAGTGGCTCACTCCCATCTCCAGAATCGGCGCGGATGCCTCCGGGCTCCCAGGGAAGTGGTGTGGGTCCCTCCTAGCTTCTGTGGGCACCTGTGGCTCACTCTCGCCTCCTGCGGAAGTGGTGCGGCTTTCTCCCGGTTCCCCCGGGTGGCGGCAACTCACTCTGCCTCCTAGGAGTGCCAGCGGCTATCTCCCGCCTCCGGAATCAGCACAGGTCCCTCCCAGCTCCCGTGGGCACAGGCGGAATGCTCCCAGCTCCCATGGAAGTGGTGCAGCTGGCTCCCGGCTCCCGTGGGCATTGGCAGCTCCCTCCTGCCTCCTGCGCAATATCACGTACTGGGCTACTATTATGTATATAACTATCCTATCTAATAAAGAGGGAATATACTAATTGACCCTCATGCCATTGCAAAGATGGCGTCACCCACAGCCAATAAGTAGGGAATATGCTAATTGACTGCCCCGCCCTCAAAGATGGAGGCACCCATAGCCAATAAGGAGGGGAAATGCTAATTGACTGCCACATCCTCAAAGATGGTAGAACCCACAGCCACAAGATGGTGGTGCCTGCCTCAGGAGTCTCCCAATCCCCTCAGCCCCTCAGCCACCCAGGGCCGGCCTGAGGCATAGTCAAGCCTCAGATGTCGGCTGCCCAGCCACCCAGGGCCAGCCTGAGGCTCAGGTAACCAGGGCCGGCTGAGGCTTACGATACCGGCAGTGGCAGCAGCAGAGGTGTGATGGGGCGTCTCTTTCCCCTGATTGCCGGGTTGCCTCCTGCAAATGAGGGCTCCTAGATTGTGAGAGGGGGCAGGTTGGGCTGAGGGACCCCCCCTCCATTGCATGAATTTTCATGCACCAGGCCTCTAGTATATATATATAATTTAGAATTAGCATGTGATCCAAAAATTGCACTACTTGGTATATATTCAAAAGATTTGAAAGCAGGAACTTGAGCAGACATTTGTACACCAATATTCATAGTAGCATTAGATCACCATAGCCAAAACACGGAGATAACCAAAATGTATGTCATAGATGAGTGGATAAATAAAGTCTAGTATATACATAAAATGAAATAATATTAAGCCTTAAACTGAGGGAAATTATGATACATGTTATAACAAGAATAAGTCTTAAAAAATTATAGGTGAAGTAAGCCAAACACAATAGGTCAAATATTTTATGGTTCTATTCATACGGGGTACCTAGAATAGTCAAATTCATTGACAGAATGTAGATTATAGGTTACCAGGACTAGAGAAGGGGAAAAGAGGATTACTGTTTAATGGGTACAAAATTTCAGTTTGGGAAGATGAAAAAGTTCTGGAGATGGATAGCGGTGATGGTTGTACAACATTGTGAGTGTACCTAATGCCACTGAGTTGATCCTTAAAAATAGTTAAAATTGTAACTTTTATGTTATATATATTTTACCACAATAAAAAATAAGAAATAAAAATTTGAGGGCTATTTTTAATTAAAAATTAAAAATAAAATAATTAAAATGATAGATTGTGAGTTGCCAGATTATACAGTGAATGGATTCACTATGGAAAAGGGGTGTGAAATTCATACACACTAAGAGATGTAGAGAGTACGAAACAGGCAAAATAAAAGTGGCTGATAGAGGACCTCTGGTAATCTAGATTCACTGTGGCGATTGAAGTAATGAAAGATATAGGCAACTCTGCATATAGTGAGATGATCTGTGGGAAAAGGATGATGTCTCTGAAAGGCTTGATTTATGCATTTTATTAAAGCACTAGTGGCCCAGTGCATGAAATTTGTGCAGTGTGTGTGTGTGTGTGTGTGTGGGGGGGGGTTGTCCCTCATCCCAGCCTGCACCCTCTCCAAGCTGGGACCCCTCGAGGTCCAATAGCTATTACAATAGTGATGATCAGGTGTTAAACTCGGGTCATGGTGGATGGAGAGGACACAGAGATCAGAGGTCCCACCAGGATCAGGCCTAAACGGTCAGTCAGACATCCCTCTCACAATCCAGGACTGCTGGCTCCCAACTGCTCGCCTGCCTGCATGCCTGATTGCCCCTAACCACTTCTGCCTGCCAGTCTGATCACCCCCTAACCACACCCCTGCCAACCTGATCGACGCCTAACTGCTCCCCTGCTGGCCTAATTGCCCCTAACTGCCCTCCCCTCCTGGCCCAGTCACCCCTAACTGCCCTCTCCTGCTGGCCTGGTCACCCCCAACTGTCCTCCCCTGCAGTCCTGGTTCCCCCAAACTGCCTTCACCTGCCAACCTGGTCATCCATAACTGCCCTCCCCTGCCAGCCCTGTCACCCCTAACTGCCCTTCCCTGTCGGCCTAGTCGCCCCTAACAGCCCTCCCCTGCAAGCCTGGTTCCCCCCAACTGCACTCCCTCCTCTCAGGCCCAGTTGCCCCCAACTGCCCTCTCCTGCTGGCCTGGTCACCTCCAACTGCCCTCCCCTGCAGGTCTGGTGCCCCCAACTGCCGTCCCCTACAGGCCTGGGCCCCCCCAACTGCCCTCCCTCCCCTCAGGCCTGGTCTCCCCCAACTGCCCACCCCTGCCAGCATGATTCCCCCCAACTGCCCTCCCCTGCCACCTCTGTCACCCCTAACTGCCCTTCCCTGCCAGCCTGGTCGCCCCTAACTTCCCTCCCCTGCAAGCCTGGTTCCCCTCAACTGCACTCCCTCCTCTCAGGCCCAGTTGCCCCCAACTGCCCTCCTCTGCTGGCCTGGTCACCTCCAACTGCCCTCCCCTGAAGGTCTGGTTGCCCCCAACTGCCCTTCCCTGCAGGCCTGGTCCCCCCAACTGCCCTTCTCTGCCAGCCTGGTCTCCCTTATTTGCCCTCCCCTGCTGGCCTGGTCACCCCTAACTGCCCTCCCCAGCAGACCTGGTTCCCCCCAACTGCCCTCCCTCCTCTCAGGCCTTGTCCCCCCCTACTGCCCTCCCCTGCCAGCATGGTTCCCCGCAACTGCCCTCCCCACCTCAGGCTCGGTCACCCCCAACTGCCCTCCCCTGTAGGCCTGGTTCCCTCCAACTGCACTCCCTCTTCTCAGGCCCAGTCACCCCCAACTGCCCTCCCCTGCTGGTCTGGTCACCTCCAACTCCACTCCCCTGCAGGTCTTGTTGCCCCCAACTGCCCTCCCCTGCAGGACTGGTTGTCCCCAACTGCCCTCCCCTGACAGCCATCTTGTGGCGGCCATCTTTGACCACATCGGGGCGGCCATCTTGTGTGATTGAGTGAGGGTCAATTTGCATATTACTTCTTTATTATATAGGATGATACTCTGATTCAGGTAATATTAAAAAATTATTACCATCATGGATTTTGGCTTCTAATAAAACTAGATTTTATTAACATTTTTTGTTGTTTACCATTTATGTAGTACTTTGGTAAACTTTTTTTTCCATTATTGATTAAGGTATTACAAATGTGTCCTTATCTCCCCATTGTAATCCCACCCCACCCCCCAATCGTGCCCTCACCCTCAGCCCTGTTGCTATTTGTCCACTGCTTATGCTTATATGAATGCATACAAGTCCTTTGGTTAATCTCCCCCCCTTACCCCCACCCTCCCCAACCTTCCCTATGAGTTTTGAGCATCTTATCAATGCTTCTCTGTGTCTGGATCTGTTTTTGTTCATCGATTTATGTTGTTCATTATAATCCACAAATGAGTGAGAACATGTGATATTTATCTTTCTCTGCCTTATTTATTTCACTTAGCATAATATTCTCCAGCTCCATCTATGCTGTTGCAAATGGTAGGAGTTCCCTTTTTACAGCAGCATAGTGTTCCATTGTGTAGATGTACCATAGTTTTTTAATCCACTCATCTGCTGATGGGCACTTCAGCTGTTTACAAATCTTAGCTGTGGTAAATTATGCTGCTATGAACATAGGGGTGCATATATCCTTTCTAATTGGTGTTTCTAGTTTCTTGGGATATATTCCTAGAAGTGGGATCACTGGGTCAAATGGGAGTTCCATTTTTAGTTTTTTGAGGAAACTCCATACTGTTCTCCACAGTGGCTGCACCAGTCTGCATTCCCACCAGCAGTGCATGAGGGTTCCCTTTTTCTCCGCATCCTCACCAGCACTTGTCATTTGTTGATTTGTTGATAGCCATTCTGACAGGTGTGAGATGGGACCTCATTGTCGTTTTTATTTGCATCTCTCAGATGATTAGTGACTTTGAGCATGTTTTCATATGTCTCTTGGCCTTCCTTCTGTCTTCTTTCGAAAAGTATCTCTTTAGGTCCATTGCCCATTTTTTGATTGGGTTGTTTATCGTCCTTTTGTTAAGTTGTATGAGTTCCCTGTAAATGTTGGAGATTAAAACCTTATCAGAGATATCATTGGCAAATATGTCCTCCCATGCAGTGAGTTTTATTGATGGTTTCTTTTGCTGTGCAGAAGCTTTTCATTTTGATGTAGTCCCATTTGTTTATTTTCTCTTTAGTTTCCATTGCCCTAGGAGCCATATAAGTGAAGATATTGCTTCAGTATATGTATGAGATTTTGTTGCCAGTGGATTCCTCTAATATTTTTTATGGTTTCCCATCTTACGTTTAAGTCTTTTATCTATTTTGAGTTTATTTTTGTGTATGGTGTAAGTTGGTGGTCTAGTTTCATTTTTTTTGCATGTGTCTGATCAAATGTCCCAGCACCATTTATAGAAGAGACTGTCTTGACTCCATTATATGTTCTTGCCTCCTTTGTCAAATATTAATTGAGCATAGTGGTTTGGGTCGATTTCTGAGTTCTCTATTTTATTCCACCAGTCTACATGTCTGTTCTTGTGCCAGTACCAGGAAGTTTTGAGAACAGTGTCTTTGTAATACATCTTGATATCTGGTATTGAGATCCCTCCTACTTTGTTCTTCTTTCTCAGGATTGCTCCAGCTATTTGGAGTCGTTTTTTTTTTTGTTTTTTTTTTTATTCCAGATGAATTTTTGGAGAGTTTGTTCTAGATCCATGAAATATGCTGTTGGTATTTTAATGGGGAGTGCATTGAATCTATATATTGCTTTGGGTAGTAAGGACATTTTAATGATGATGATTCTACCAATCCATGAACACGGTATGTCCTTCCATCTGTTTATGTCTTCCTCTATCTCTTTTTTTACAATGTCCTGTAGTTTTCTGAATATAGTTCTTTTACCTCCTTAGTTACGTTTATCCCTAGGTATCTTAACTTTTTTGGGTGCAATGGTAAATGGGATTGTTTATTTTCATCTCTTTCTATAAGTTCACTATTGGTGTATGAAAATGCAATGATTACTTGGCATTAATTTTGTGTCCTGCTAAATTGCCAAATTCATTTATTAAGTCTAATATTTTTTGATGGAGTCTTTAGGGTTTTTTTTT
Source organism: Cnephaeus nilssonii (assembly GCF_951640355.1). Taxonomy (NCBI): domain Eukaryota; kingdom Metazoa; phylum Chordata; class Mammalia; order Chiroptera; family Vespertilionidae; genus Cnephaeus; species Cnephaeus nilssonii. The sequence continues at coordinate 27,700,485 of NC_137071.1, forward strand.
TGTACAGTATCATGTCATCTGCAAATAAGGACAATTTTACTTCTTCTTCTCTAATTTGGATGCCTTTTGTTTCTTCTTGCCTGATCGATTTGGCTAGCACTTCCAGAACTATGTGGAACAGGAGTGGTGAAAGTGGGCATCCCAGTCTTGTTCCTGTTCTTAGGGGAAATGGTTTTAGTTTTTGCCCATTGAGTATGATGTTGGCTGTTGGTTTGTCATATATGGCTTTTATTATGTTGAGGTATGATCCTTCTATTTCCACGTTGCTGAGCGTTTTTATCAGAAAAGGGTTTTGGACTTTGTCCAATGCCTTTTCTGAATTAATTGATATGATTATGTGATTTTTTCTCTCAGTTTGTTATGTGATATGTTACGTTTTTTGATTTGCAGATATTGTACCAGCCTGGCATCCCTGGAATAAATCCCACATGGTCATGGTGTATGATCTTTCTTATGTATTGCTGGATCCGGTTTGCTAGAATTTTGTTGAGGATTTTAGCATCTATGTTCATCAGGGATATTGGCCTGTAATTCTCTTTCTTTGTGGTGTCTTTATCTGGTTTTGGGATTAGGATAATGCTGGCTTTATAGAAAGAGCTTGGAAGTGTGCCTTTCTCTTTAATATTTTTTAACATTCTGAGAAGGATAGGTTTTAGTTCTTTGAATGTTCAGTAAAACTTCCCTGTGAAGCCATCTGGTCCTGGGCTTTTGTTTGCTGGTAGCTTTTTTATTATTGTTTCAATTTCATCAGTAGTTACTGGCCTATTCAGGTTCTTTGATTGAAATTTGGAAACTTGTATTTTTCTAGGAATGTGTCCATTTCATCGAAGTTGTCCAGTTTGTTGGAGTAGAGTTGTTCATAGTATTTTTTTTCCCATCCTTTGTATATCAATGGGGTCAGTTGTTACTTTACCTCTTTCATTTCTGATTTTGTTTATTTGGGTCCTCTCTCTTTGTTTCTTTGTGAGCCTGGCTATAGGTTTATCTTGTTTATCCTTTCAAAGAACCAGCTCTTGGTTTCATTGATCTTTTGTATTGTTTTTGGTTTTAGTGTTTTTTTTTTTTGTTTTGTTTTGTTTTTTTGTCTCTGTCATTTATTTCTGCTCTGATCTTTATAATCTCCTTCCTTCTGGATATTGTGGGCTTTTCTTGTTGCTCTCTTTCTTATTCTTTAAGTTGCAAGGTTAGATAATTTATTCCCAGTTTTTCTTGTTTTCTGAGGTAGGCCTGTAGAGCTATGAACTTCCCTCTCAGGACTGCTTTCATTGTGTCCCATAGCTTTTGGATTTTTGTGTTTTCATTGTCATTTGTTTCCAGGATGCTTTTTACTTCTTTTATCTCTTTGGTAACCCAATCATTCTTTAATAGCATGCTATTTAGCCTCCAATTGTTTAATTTTTTCATTGTTTTTATTTTAGTTGATTTCTAGTTTTATGCCATTGTGATCTGAGAAGATGTTTGTTATAATTTCTATCCTCTTGAATTTGAGGAGACTTTGCCTGTGTCCTAATATGTGGTCTATCTTTGAAAATGTCCCATGTGCACTGAATAATAATGTATATTTCATTGCTTTGGATTGAAATATTATGAAGATGTCAATTAAGTCCATCTGATCTAGTAAGTCATTTATGATTGCTGTTTCTTTGCTGATTTTTTGTTTAGAGGATTTATCCAGTGGTGTCAGTGGGGTATTAAAGTCCCATACTATGACTGTATTGCTATGCTATAGATCTCTCCCTTGATTTCTTCTAGAAATTGTTTTATGTATTTGGTTGCTACTGTATTGGGTGCTTATATGTTTACCAGAGTTATATCTTCTTGTTGAATTGCTCCTTTTAGTATTATGTAGTGGCCTTCCTTGTCTCTTGTTATGGCCTTTACTTTGAGGTCTATTTTGTTAGATATAAGTATTGCAACCCCAGCTTTCTTCTCATTTCCATTTTCCTGAAAAAAAAATTTCCATCCCTTCACTCTCAGTCTGTGTGAATTCTTTGTTCTGATGTGGGTTTCTTGCAGACAGCAAATATATGGGTCATGTTTTCTTATCTATTCAGCTACCCTACATCTTTTGATTGGAGCATTTAATCCATTTACATTTAATGTTATTATTGATAAGTACTTGTTTGTCATCATATTTATTCTTAATGTTTGTGTTTCTTCTTTCCTTTCTATTTTGTCTTTTTACAGCTGTCCCTTTAGCATTTCTTGCATTGCTGACGTGGTGGTAATAAGCTCTCTTAGCCCTATTTTGTCTGTGAAGCTCCTGATTCCACCTTAAATTTTGAAAGATAGCCTTGCTGGATATAGTATTCTTGGATTCAGTCAGTTGCTTTGTATCACTTTGTATATTTCATTCCATTCCCTTCTTGCATGGTGTGTTTCTGTTAGAAATCAGTTGATATTCTAATAGGAGATCCCTTGTAGGTAACTTTCTGTCTCTCTCTGGCAGCCTTTAAGAGTCTTACTTTGTTGTTGGTGTTTGCCAATTTAATTATGATGTGTCTTGGTGTCAGCCTTTTGGGGTTCATCTTGTTAGGGACTCTGCTTCTTCGACTTGCATTGTTTTTTTCTTGCCAATATTAGGGAAGTTTTCTGTCATTATTTCTTCAAACAGATTTTCCATTTCTTGCTTCTCTTCCTCTCCTTCTGGTATTCCTATTATGCAATTTTTGTCCAAAAGCTCCCTTAGGCTCTCCTCTTGCTTTTTAAATTTTCTTTCCAGTTGCTGCTGTGTTTGTGTGTTTTTTCCTACCTTGTCTTCTAATTCGCTGATGCGGTCCTCAGCCTCTTCTAGTCTACTGTTTAAGCCTCCCATTGTGTTCTTTATTGCAGCTATGTCGTTCTTCATCTCCTCTTGGTTCCTTTTCATGTTGGTGACATTCTCATTCAGCTCCTGATAATTATCATTGAGTTGTGTGTATTTTTTATTGAATAGTGTGTATCTGTCATCCAGCCGTTTGAGCATCCTTATAACCATTATTCTGAATTCTTCCTTTGACAAGTTACTTACCTCAATTTCATTTAACTCCCTTTCTGGTGATTCCTCTTTTTCTTTCCTTTGGGGATTGCTTTTTTATCTTCCCATGTTTTACTGTGACTTTTTTTTTTAAAATTTCTTTATTGATTAAGGTATCACATATTTGTCCTAATCCCCCCATTCCCAGCCCACACCCCTCCCCACACATGCCCCCACCCCCCTGTTGTTTTTAACCTCTGGTTAGGCTCATATGCTTGCACACAAGTTCTTTGGTTGATCTCTCCCCTTTACCCCCACTCTCCCCTACCCTCCCTCTGAGGCCCGACAGTCTGATCCATGCCTCCTTGTTTCTGGGTCTGTTCTTGTTTATCAGTCTATGTTGTTCATTATTTCCCCTAGATGAGTGAGATCATGTGCTATTAGAAATACAGTTATAAGAACCCAAAATGAGACAAGCAATAATGGTTATGCTGACAGGCAAATGAATCAGTCTGTAGTGAGTTTCTTTCTGGGCCAACAGTTCTTTTGAGACCCAATTTCAATGTCACACAGTTCCTTATGTGTACATGTATGTCAGCCATGACATTTCAGTTCTGAATGGTGGACAAATGGTGGTAATGCTGGTCTGACCCTCTCTGGTTTGGTCCTGGGAACCTGTAGTGATGCATTTGCTGTGACGTTTTAATTGTAGATCTGATTGCTTTGCTACCCAGGTTCTTTTGGGGATCGTGTTACTGGTGATCTCTCAGGTCTCCTGGGCTTGATAATCTCTCATAGCTCCCTACTTGAGTTATTTGGGTTCTCTTGATGTAGGCCTGTGAGCTGGCAATGCGCAACTGTGGTGTCTTGAAGTAAGCAGCCATGGAGGTGGGTTTCCCAATTTTTGCTGTCTTACGCCCTTGTTTGAAATTGTGCATACCCAGCAGGAAATCACAGTGGCACCCAGGAGCCATCTGTCAGGGTGGTGGATCTCAGGAGGCCTGTGCTCTGGAAAGGCACGACTGTGGTGTCCAGAGTTCTGTAGCTATGGGGTGGGCAGACTCAGCTCTTGATGCTGCTCTTGTGGTTGGATACAAGCACACCCAGTGGCTGCTCACAGGGGCACCCATGGTGCATTTGCCAGCACGGTGTACTGACGCACTCTGAAGGGCCGTGGCTCTGAAGCCACGTGGTCGAGGTGCCTGTGGGCAGGTATCTTGGCAGTGGGAATTCAGAATTTCTACTGCCCAGCAGTGCGCCCTTGTTTGTATAAGTGAGCACCTATCAGGGGCTCACACCAACACCCAAGGGCTGCCTATGGAGCAGTGGGCTTGGGAGGCCAGTGCACTGGAAAAGGACAACTGTAGTGTCCAGAGTTCTGCAGTTGTGGGGTGGGAAGACTCAGTTTTGCTGCTGCGGCTGTGGTTGGATATGCGCGCTCCCAATGGTGGCTCACAAGAGCACCCGCAGTGTGTTTCCCAGTGCAATACACTGACACACTCTGAAGGGCCCTGGCACTGAATCCAGGTGATCAAGGTGTCTGTGGGCAGGTATCCAGGATGAGTAAATTCAGAATTTCTACTGCTGGGGCAGTGCATCCCTATTTGTACAAGATCGCACCCAGTGGGGGCTCACAGCAGCTCCCAAGAGCGGCCTGTTGATCAATGGGCTCAGGGGGCCTGCACGCTGGAAACACACCACTGTGGCAGTGTGTTGGCTGGCGAGGAGCTCTGACACACTCTGAGGAACCCTGGAGCTGCAGTTGTGCAGCTGCAGTGTCTGTGGGAAGTTAATTAGGAAGAAAGAATTCAGAATTTCTACTGTGGGGCAGCTCGACCTTGTCTGTACAAAATTGCACCCAAGGGGGATCCACAGTGCCATTCAAAAGCTGCCTGTGGAGTGGTGTGCCCTGGAGGCCTGCGTGATGGAAACGCGTGACTGTGGTAGTGCATTTGCCAGCACAGAGCTCTGAGACACTCTGAGGTGCCCTGGTGCTAAAGTTGCGCAGTTGAGGTCTCTTTGGGCAGTTGTTCAGGAAGAGAGAATTCAGAATTTCTATTGTGGGACAGTGTGATCTTGTTTATACAAAATTGCACCCAACGGGGGCTCACAGCAGACCCAAGAGCTGCCTGTGGAGTAGTGTGCCCAGGAGGCCTTCGCGCTGGAAATGCATGACTGTGGTAGTGCATTTGCAGGTGCGGAGCTCTGACACACTCTGAGGGGCCCTGGTGCTGAAGTTGCACCGCTGAGGTGTCTGTCGGCAGTTATTCAGGAAGAGAAAATTCAAAATTTCTACAGTGGGGCAGCTCGCCCTTGTCTGTACAAAATCACACCCTTGGGGGTTCACAGTGGCTCCCAGGCACTGCCTATGGAGTGGTGTGCCTTGGAGGCCTGTGCGCTGGAAACATGTGACTGTGGTGTCCGGAGGTCTGCCGCTGGGGAGGGGGAATTTGCACTTACTGCTGTGGGAGCGGTGCACCTTTGGAGGTGGAGGTCCCAGGGTCTGCAGGTCTATGGGTGGGACACCAGTATTTTGACTGAATTGGCTGCTGGGTCACAGGTGGTGTCTAAGTGGTGGTGTTGATGAGTTCCTAGAAGAGGCTGCTCTCCCCTTCAAGATGGTGTGGCTCCGTGCCCGAGTCCCGCACTCTGGGGAGTGCCTGCAGTGGTGGTAGTCTCTCCCTGTCCAAGAGAGCCTGATCTGCCAGCCCCTGCTGCTCCTGCTGGATTTAACTGTCCCTCATTCACTCACACACACACCACACACATCCACACACTCTCCTTTCATACCCTCACTCACTCACTTCCTCTCCCTCACCTCCGTCCTGCCAGCTGCCATCTTCTATTTTAGGTAAACTTTTGAAACTCAGTTTTCTCAACTGTAAAATGGCCATGATAAGGCCTACCTGAATGAACTGTATGGTTCCAAAGAAATCATGTAGCTAAAATGCATAATATATTAAATATGTACTAAATAAAATGATAATTTTACTTTGTTATTGCAATTATGATATTCATCAACATCATCATCCTTCCCTTTTTCAGAAGAAACAAAATAGTATGAAATTCCTGGGAATCTTGAAGGGAAAGAGGAGGACATAGGAAAGAAGTTGCTTGAGGTTAAACTAAACCCATTTCCTCATTTTGATTTGAGCTGGCTCTATTCATGTAATTGAGGGAGAAAGCATGCTCAGAAGGTTTGGAAATACCCATGGAAGAAATATGAAAGTTAAAAGCTTGTGGCTCAAAAAATAAAAAAAAATAAAAATAAAAATAAAAAATAAAAGCTTGTGGCTCCACAGTTGAAAATCTATAGTATCAAAACAATAAAAATGTGCTTTTGTTTATTAATATGAATTGTAATATATCTGAGTATTCTCAAGTGTTTATTCTGTTATAACAATTGCATTTTCACTACTGAAAATTATAAATTTAGGTAAGCCAAAAGATAAATAAGAATGACACATGAACCTAAATCCCAGAAGTAACCACCATTTACCTTTTGATGTATACCCTTCTGTATTTATTCAATTAATATATAAACCTTTAAATATACACTGAGTGGTCAGATTATTATGATCTCTGAACACATAATAATCTGGCCACTCAGTGTATATCCTACATAATAAAAGGCTAATATGCAAATTGTCCCCTTGACCAGAAGTTCAACCAGCAGGCAGGCCAGCCAACCGCCCATGTCCCCTCCCCCTGGCCAGGCTGGCTGGACCCCACCTATGCGTTCAGAGATCATAATAATCTGGCCACTCACTGTATATATTTTTATTGATTTCAGAGAGGAAGGGAGAGGGAGAGAGATAGAAACACCAATGATGATAGAGAATTATTGATCGGATGCCTCCAGCACACCCCGTACGGGGGATCAACCCTGCAACCTGAACTTGTGCCTTGACTGGGAATTGAACCTTGACCTCCTGGTTCATAGATCAACAATCAATTGATGAGCCACACTGGCTGGGCTCATATATAAACCTTTTAATGAAAACAAAATCCAAGTCCAAGTTCTGATTTAAACTTGAATTTTTCACTTAATACAAACTTTAGAACATTTTTTCATGTCAATAAATATAGGGTTATATTATTACTTTTAAGGTATATATACTCCATTGTATGAAAGTATCATAACTTATTTAACCTTCTCATTGTTGTACATTAATCTATGCTAATCTTTTACTACTAAAAACTGCACTATTCTGAATATCCTCCTAAATAAATTTTTCTATCCTGTATCACTTTCTTTAGCTATATTGTTAGAGAAAGATTCCTGAATTAAAACTATGTAATGGAGAGAGAACCAAGATGGCAGTGTAGGTAAATGCCGGAACTCACCACCTCCCACAACGACATCAAAATTACAAGGAAAATACAGAACAACCATTGTTCAAAGATGCCTGAAATCTAGCTGAATGGAAGTCCTACAACTAGAGATTTAAAGAAGAAGCCACATCAAGACTGGTAAGAGGGGTGGTGTTGAGGAATGGGCTGGTCCCACACTCATGTGTGGTGGATTAAAATCGGGAGGGATAATTTGGTTGCAGAGGTCCCCTGTAAGGAGTGAGGGGGTCCCAGCACCTCACCAGCCTCCCCTCCCCCAGCCCATGATTCCAATGCCAGGAAGATCAGTCCCCATAACTTCTGGCTGTAAAAGCCAGCAAGGATTGAAGATGAGTGAGAGAGAGAGGACTGTTGGAGTCCCCAGCCTTCCTCTAAAAGGGCCTGCACATGAACTTACTCAGACTCACTCCCTCTGAGCTCCAACAATGGGGCAGCAGCTTGAAAGGCATCAGGAAAATATTGAGAGGAACTGAATTGTCTGGCATCAGGGGAAGAGTTAGGGGGACAGTTTTCTGCCAAACAAAAGTGTTGGCAGAAGCCATTGTTCCTCTTTTTTTTTTTTTTTTTTGTTAATCCTCACTGGATAATATTTTTTTCCATTGATTTTTACTTTTTTTCCCATTGATTTTTAGATTGTGGAGAGAGGGAGATAGATAAAGAGAGACAGAAACATCAATGTGAGAGAGACACATTGATTGAACCTGTAACCCAGGCACATTGACCAGGAGTTGATTCTGTGACCCTTCAGTGAGAGGGCCAACACTCTATCCACTGACCAACACCGGCCAGAGCCCATTGTTCCTTTTCTGAACCCTACCTCAACAATGCCTGCAGGTTCAGCCCCATATCTGAGTCTCCATCAACCTGGTTCAGACTGTTCACCTCACCCTGGTAATTCCCTGAGACCCCATTGCATCCAACTTTCAGGCCCACCCGAGCTGTTTCCAGTGGCTAAACCCATGATCCATAAAAGGGAAGATTAATAAATTAGGTATCATTAAAATGAAAAACATTTGCTCTGTCAATGATCCTGTTAAGAGGGTGGAAATACAAGATATCCAACAAGGAGTTAGTGTCTAGAATATGTAAACAACTTTCAAAAATCAACAGTAAAAACAATTGATCCAGTCAGAAAATGGGCAAAAGATGTGAAGTGACATTTCACTGTAGAGGACATATGGATAGCAAATAATCATATAAAAACATGTTCAACCTCATTAGCCATTAGGCAAATGCAAATTAAAGCTACAATGAGATATCACTACGTAACTATCATAATGGATAAAATAAAAAAATAATGAAAATGCCAAATGCTATTCATGATGTGGAGAAACTAGATCACTCATACATTGCTGATGAGGATGTAAAATTGTACAGCCATTCTGGAAAATGTTTTGACAACATCTTAGAAAACTAAGCACATAATTATTGTACAATTCAGCAATTTCACTCTTGAGAATATACCCCAGATAAATGAAAAATTATGTTTACATAAAACCTGTGCACTAGTTGACTGTGCATAGCAGCTTTATTTGTAATAACCCAAAACTAGAAACAATGCAGATGAACCTCAATGAGTAAATGGCTAACCAAATGATAGTACATCCATATCATGGAATACTATTAGGAATAAAAAAGAATGAAATATTGATGCACAAACTACTGGATGGTGTCCAGGGAATTATGCTGATTGACAAAAGACAGTTCCCAAAAGATTACAAACTGTATTATTCATTCTATTTATATGCATACTTTAAATGACAAGATTATAGAAATAGACATGAGACCAGTGGTTTCCATGGCACAGGGGCAGGGGGGTGACAGATACACTACACTATACAAGGGATCCTTGTGGTGATGGAATTAGTCTGTATTTTGACTGTATTAATTTCAATATCCTGTTTAATACATAATAGTAATGTTTTACAAGTGTTGTCATTGGGGAAAACTGGGTAAAGAGTACATAGGATCTTTCTGTATTGTTTCTTATAGCTTCATATGAACCCATAATTATCCTATCTAATAAAAGAGTAATATTCAAATTGACCATCACTCCAACACACAAGATGGCCACCCTCATGTGGTCAAAGATGGCTGCCCCCATGTGGATACAAGATGGCTGCCACAAGATGGCCGGCAGGGGAGGGCAGTTGTGGGTGATCAGGCAAGCAGGGGAAGGCAGTTGGGAGGGACCAGGTCTGCAGGGGAGGGCAGTTAGGGGTGACTGGGCCTGCAGGGGAGGACAGTTGGGGGGGACCAGGCCTGCAGGGGAGGGTAGTTGCTGCAGGGGAGGGCAGTTGGGAGGGACCAGGCCTGCAGGGGAGAGCAGTTAGGGGCAACCAGGCCTTCAGGGGAGGGCAGTTGGGGGCAGCCAGGCCTAGGGCAGTTGGGGGCAGCCAGGCCTTCAGGGGAGGGTAGTTAGGGGGACCAAGCCTGCAGGGGAGGGCAGTTGGGGGGGACCAGGTATGCACGGGAGGGCAGTTGGGGGAAACCAGGCCTGCAGGGGAGGGCAGTTAGGGTTGACCGGGCTGGCAGGGCAGGGCAGTTGGGGGGGACCAGGCCTGCAAGGGAGGGCAGTTAGGGGTGACTAGGCCAGAAGGGGAAGGCAGTTAGGGGCAATTGGGCCAGCAGGGGTGCAGTTAGGCATCGATCAGGCTGGCAGGGGAGTGATTAAGGGGCGAACAGGCTGGGAGGTAGAAGCGGTTAGGGGCAATCAGGCAGGCAGGCAGGTGAGTGGTTGGGAGCCAGCAGTTCTGGATTGTGAGAGGGATGTCCGACTGCCCTTTTAGGCCCGATCCTAAGATCGGGCCTAAATGGACAGTCGAGCATCCCTCGAGGGGTCCCAGATTGAAGAGGGTGCAGGCTGGGCTGAGGGACACACACCCCCATGCACAAATTTCATGTACCGGGCCTCTCGTCTAAAAATAAACATTTTATTTTTTAAGAAAATAGTGTAATTAATGGTTAAAATTACAGGCTGTAGAGCAGACTATCTGGTTTTAAATATTTTTTTTTTTTGTTAATCCTCACCAGAGGATATTTTTTCATTGTTTTTTCAGAGAGAGTGGAAGGGAGGGAAGTAAGGAGGGAAGAGAGAGAGAGAGAGAGAGAGAGAGAGAGAGAGAGAGAGAGAGAGAGAGAAACATCCATGCCAGAGACACATTGGTTGCTGTTGAGCAAACCCATAACCAAGTTATGTGCCCTTGACGGGAATCAAACCAGTAACCCTTTGGTGCACGGGCTGACGCTCTAACCACTGGCCAGGCCTGGGTTCAAATCTTGAATCTATGTCCTGTCATCTGATATAAATTTATTTATACTCCCTGTACCTTAATTTCATATTTAAAGTAGGAATAATAATAGAATTTACCTTATAAGAAGTTACTTACTCAGTTTAAATAAATTAATTCCTGCAAAGTACATAAAACAGTGCTTTCCACAGATATATGCTCAATAAATGTCAGCCTTATTTACTATGATGATTATGGTTGTATGTGTGCTCATGCTTATGAAAAATGTAAACTTTGCATGGGATGGGTATATATCAACTGCAATATAAGGGCTATTTTAGGAGCTAGAAATGGGAATGAGATGAAAGGTAAAACTTCATCTGTGCATATTTTAAATCTTTAAGAAATAGCAGTGAAACAAATATTGCAAGTATTCAGTAGAAAAAGTTGGGTTTTAATTATTCTTTTTTTGCCTTTGAAACGATTAAATTTATTTGTGTTTTAGTAAGAAAGCCCCACCACCATTAATAGTACAATATTTAAAAATTAAAAAAAATATTTATATCTATCTAAGATAGACAGTATATTTGTATTGTTAGACCTCTTTAAGTGGTTTAGGTTTCGCCTTTTTTTTAATTAAATAAATACCCATATGCTTTATAAAGTTCCCCTCAATCTCAAAAGCCATTTTAAATCAAGGAATGTGTCTTTATCTTGTTATATGGTTATATGATTTATAAATTTGTATTTTATTATTAAAAGCAGGTAAATATACTTTATCTTTGTCTTATATATTTTATATTACATATATATTGTAAATTATTTTATTATTGTTTTAGGAGGAAATTGTAGTTTTCTTATATTTGTTTTACAAGGACATTTTCATGTAATTTAGAAATAATAACACATTCTCTCATGAACTCTGCTTAAATATGTCTTCAACATTTTTCAGAAATAAACTCTTTTTAGTGCATTCTCTTGATTTTCAATTACTTTATAACACAGAGTACCCTAAACAAAATTTTACTTTTTATTAATGACTAAAGAAAATATTATGAAATTATTTTACTTTTTGTGTTAGAAATCATTAATATTTCCTGGCATAATTAAATTTTTCTAAAGAATATAAATTACTCTCTGAAATCCCTCAATTGTGATGTTTTTTTTTTTGACACAGTTATTGCCCTCTCCAGTTTCTCCAATCTTGTAAACTGTCACTCTCTGTTGGAGGCATCTCTCATTTCTTTTTCATCCACACCTATAATGTTCTCCTTTGTATAGCAAGATATTAAAGTTGATAAGAAACTAAACAGATCAGCAATCCTATTTAATATCTTAGACATCATTCAAAGTTAATGGCCTCACAGTCCCAGCAAATATCCCTCCCCCACCCCATCCCCCAGAAAATTGTTTCATAGGATTCACTCACCTCTTAGACCTTGATGTCACTAACCACCATGTTTGCGATCCTGGTCAATATTATTAAAATTTGTTGTAATTTAACTAAGTTACAGGGTACCACTCATTAAAATATATTTTAGTCTTTTAAAGTTTGTTTTTTCATATAATTGGATCAGAACTCAAACCTTAAAGGAATGATAATCTACTTATATTTGCCCAAATATGTTCATATATCAATGATATAATTGTACTTATTGATCCAATTTATTCTTGTTCAAACCATATTTATGGAGTGTCTACTAAAGGCGAGGCATTTTTTTAGGTACTGAATGTACAGAAATGATTGACATAATCCCTGCAATACATATGTTTACCATTTTGGACATTAAGTATTATAAAATTTGATCATTTTAAACTGATAATTTAAAAATAGGAAATTGCAATTATATTTATTGTTTGACTTAAGATGTTGAAATTGTTACTATATATCTCATTAAAATAAGTAAATACATTTTAGATAATAATTTTGGTTAACTCAGAACACTGTAAAGAAAGTACTATGTAAGAAACATCTATTTAAAATTGAACTATACAAAATCTATTGCCTTAGTTACAGGACTCTCTTATGCTTAATAAGTAGTGTGAAGAAGTAAGATTTATAAATCTGTTTATCCATGCAATCTTGTTATTCATGTATGTTACATGAAATATTATTTGTTTACTTTTAGAAATGTTAATTAATCACTTGGCATATAAAATGAGCCATTGGCCTTGTAGTAATTTGATCCACTACTATTTCCATCTAAATCTGTATTCTCTATCTCTCTCTTTCTCTAGTTCTCTCTCTCTCTCTCTCTCTCTCTCTCTCTCTCTCTCTCTCTCATATATATAACTTTTCTTTTACAGTGCAGAAAACCTCATTCATGAGTCTATTTGCTCCATGAGCAGACTTGCAAATTACAAATAAAGCATATAACTGTAGATTTGTATTCAAAACCAATGAGAAGATTTGTTCTTACATACTGTCTTAGTCAGTTTGCTGATTCTTTAGAATTTTAACATCATAACAAAGACTTTTGTATTAATATATAAGAATCATTGGAAGTTTTTAAGTATAAAAGTGGAATGGTTAATTTGAATTCTACATAACTTATTTAGAAAGTAGAATGGGGAATGAATTTAAAAAGCACCACATTAGAAGAAAAGATAATTTTGAGGGCTAAATCCAGGCCAGAGTTGATGAGGACCTGACTAGAACAACAGTTCTTGATTATGAAAGGGTGGATGCCAGAAATATTTGGGCAATGATATTAACACAACTTGGTGATTAGTAAGGAGTAAAAGAGACAAAGTAGTTGTTTAGGTTATCCATTATCACGTAGCAAATTGGCCCAAAACTTAGCAGCTAGAAACAACAGCAAACATTCATTATCTTGTATAGTTTCTGTAGGTCCGGATTCTGGATCAGTTTACCTAGGTGGTTCAGGCTCTGGTATTCACTTCTGCGGTTGCAGTCATGATGTCAGCTAGTGTTGCATGTCAACTGGCTTGACTGTGGTTAAAGTAACTGCTTCCAAGATAGCTCACTCACCTGGCTATTGGCAGGAGATCTGTTTCTAGATGGTTCTGGCAGGAGGACTCACCTCTTTGCCAATGAACATCTCCGTAGGGTCACTTGAGTGTTCTCAGGAAACAGCAGCTGCCTTTCCCTACAACAAGCTATCCAGGGAAAAGGAAAAGATATAAGCTGAAAATCTGGCTTTGAAGTCAAATACAGCCTTTATGCAATATCCTATTGGTTACATAGGTGGGAAATGACTACGCAAGGGTATCCATAGCATGAGGCAAGACTAATAGCAGATACAGTGGTAAATAATAGAGCCTACATTCTTGTCTTTGGTGTTTAGTTAGATTATGGTGTCATCTATATAATAAACAATAAAAAGGAGCAAGTTATTGTGGTTTGTTTGTTTGGGGTCCATGTTTATGTCTGTGTCTATGTGAATCTGTGTTTAGAAAGTAGAAGGTAATGAGTTCAGTTTTGGAAATTATCCAGAGAGTGCTAGGTAATATGCTTTGGAAGTGCAATAATATGTTTAGTGATGAAGAAATAGATTTAAGAACCACCAGCATTTAAATGGCATTTTAAATCTTAAGATTAAGAAAGTTCATCCCAGTAGAGCATAAAAATGAGGTGAACAAAAATAACATTGTTTAAGAAAAAATGAGCAAAGTAGTAGGTCATGAAAATATTAAGCAAGGTGATCAGAGTGGTAGACATAATAAAGATTGGCACTATAAAAATAAAGGAAATAAATAGTTTAAGAAAGTGAGTAGTCATCAGTCAAATAAAGCAAAAGTATCCAGGGAACTAAAATACACTCATTGGAGCCCTAGCCAGTTTGGCTCAGTGGATAGAGTGTCGGCCTGTGGACTGAGGGGTCCCAGGTTCGATTCCAGTCAAGGGTGCATGCCCAGGTTGAAAGCTCAATCCCCAGTAAGGGGCATGCAGGAAGCAGCCAATCAATGATTCTCTCTCACCATTGATGTTTCTCTCTCTCCCTCCCTCTCTGAAATAAATAAAAATATATTTAAAATAAATAAAATAAAATATACTCATTGGATTTAGCAGTATTTATGCCACTAATGATGTTGCCAGTGCAATTTCAAGTGTGGAAGCGGAGAAGCAGAAAACATATAACAAAAGGTTAAGTATAGATAATTAAATAAAATTGTGTTTAATTCTATACCAGTTATGTTTTATTTTGGAAACAGAAACCCTTCAGAATATTTAAGACAGTAAATTTAATATTGGGAATGATTACACAGGTGATGGGATTGCTTAAAAAACAGGTAGGAGATGATGAGGTAACTCCCAGATTAACAATCTCTAAAGCTGCTTTAGCTGAAGGGATGAAGGAAAGAGGGGGGTGGGGTGGTTACTGACATCCAGAAACCAGGGTCTCCTGGAGGAAATTGGAATCAATTCTTATAAAAACTGAGAAGCAACTGCTGCTGAAAATGCCCCATTGGAAGACAGAGTGAGTGAGACATACCCTTTCACCTCCTCTTACTGATAGTGCCTAACCATTGGCAGGATACAGTAGATGCCAGCTGACCCAGGAATGTGGGAGAAATATTTTTTTCCTGGGGTCAGTGTGATACAAAATGGAAAAAAAAGAGGAAAGTATTTGAGAGCAAATAGAGGAAAGAACTGACACAATTTTTTAACAACTTGTCAACCTTGTAAAAACAAAGCAAATTAGAAGCTCCTTGTGAGAAAGTTGGAAGAACTATATTCATAATGCAAAATGAATTTCACTTAAAATATTTCAAAGACTGAGGCCTATGTTCTAGGTAAAATACCCATAAATTGAAGTGATCAATCAAAGGACTTGTATGCATGCATATAAGCATAACCAATGGACGCAAAACTCTGGGGGGTGAGGGCATATATGGGAGTGGGGTGGGGGGGGGAATGGTAAGATATGTACACATATAATACCTTAATAAAAAAAAGAAAAAAAATCAGTGGTACATTCATACAATGGAATACTACTTGGTTATAAAAAATAAGGAAATCTTACGTTTAGCTATAGCATGGATGGACCTGGAGAGTATTATACAAAGTGAAATTAGCCAGTCAGAGAAATACAAATACCATAGGATTTCAAGTCTATGTAGAATCAAATGAACAAAATAAACTAACAAACAAAAGAGAAACAGACACATAGACACAGAACAGACTGACAGTGGTCAGATGGGAGGCAGTTTGGGGGGCTGGGTGAAAACACCTACAGGGATTAAGAAACAACAACAAAAAAACCTCATAGACACAGACAACAGTATGGTGATTACCAGAAGGAAATGGGTGTGGGGGGGGACATAAAAGAGGATAAAAGCGGATAAATCTTGATGGAAGGAGACTTGATTTGGTTGGTGAACACACAATGCAATATACAGATGATGAATTATAAAACTGTACACTTGAAACCTACATAATTTTATTAACCAATGTCACCCCAATAAATTCAATCTTAAAAATATTGTTGAACATCCAGAGAATGGAAATTGTTCAGTACTTAAAAAGAAATGAGCTACCAAGCTATGAAAAGACATGGAGAAAACTTAAATTAATATTATGAAGTGAAAGAAGACAATCTGGAAAGCCTACATACTGTATAATATCATCTACATTCTGGAAAGACAGTAAAAAGATTAGCAGTGTCCAGGGTTAGAGGGAGGGGTGGTTGAATAGACATAGCACAGAGGATTTAAAGGGCATTAAAACTATTCTATATAATACTAAAATGGTTGGTACATGTCATCATACATTTGTCAAAATCCAAAGAAAGTACAGCACCAAGAGTGAACTCTATTGTAAACTATAAACTTTGTGTAATAACAATGTGTCAATGTAGGTTCACTGATTTTTAAGAAGTGTATCCCTCACTCTCTTATGAGATTTTGATAGTAGAGGAGGTTGTTTAAGTGTGGGGTCACGGGTTACATAAAACTATAATTTCGATTCAAAAAAGTAAAATATAAAGTGAAAGAGTGAAAATAATTTTACTGAATTAAAATTATTCATTTCCAAAAAAATTAATATATCAGGTATATTGTTACATGAGGTGATGGATAGATATAGCATATAGATTGTTTTGTGGGAATTTAAAAAATATCTATTCATATTTGAAATGCTTAAAATTATATATATGAGTACATATGAATAGTATGTAAATAATAACTAATACATATACATGCATCCTATCTAATAAAAGAGTAATATTCAAATTGACTGTACCTCCACTACACCAGCAAGCCACGCCCACCAGCCAATCAGGAGCTAATATGCAAATAAACCCAACCAAGATGGCTGCGGCCACAGAGAGAACAGGAGGGAGGCTTGGGTTTCCCTGTGCACTCTCTAAGATTCCCCAAAGGGGAGCTGTGACCCGCAAGCCAAATTCCCCCAAATTCCCCGAAGGGGAGCCCTCTGTGCGCACTGACAGATTTCCCCGAAGGGGAGCTGCTTCTGTCCCGCGCGCCAAATTCCCTAAGGAGGAGCACGTCCCTGCACAAAGCTCTGCAGCTTGGGCGAGGGGCGGGTCTATCAGTTACTTTGGCGCTATCGCGAGGCTGAGGGCGCTCTGCAGCTTGGGCGAGGAGCGGGTCTATCAGTTACTATGGCGCTATCCGCGCACCTGCGGGGAGAGGGATAGGCTCTTTGACTCACGGAAATCTGCTGAGAAGTCTGGATTCTTGTTGTTTGTTGGTCTGAAGCTGTGATAGCAGTTCTCTGTCCCCAGTGGCTGCAGGGTCCTGGTTTGTGTCAGAAGCCAGGATCCGAGTCTCAGGCAGCTCTGTTTGTCAAGATGGCTTGGTCTCCGTGTCCTCACCAGCCGCCGAGAAGTGTCCGCTTTGTGCGCGGGGCTCTGCCGTCTAGGGCTGCCCAGTTAGGCAGCCCCTTGGAAGACCTGCAGAATATAACTGACCCTAGCTCATACACACACACACACACACACCACACACGTCTACACTCTCCTCTATGGGTTCCTCACTCACACTCTCTCTCTCCCTACCTTCCTGCCGGTCGCCATCTTTTTTTCCTGTACCACTGATTTTTTTACCCAGTCATCTATGGATGGGCACTTGGGCTGCTTCCAAATCTTGGCTATTGTAAATAATGCTGTAATGAACATAGGAATACATGTATTATTTGAATTAGTGTTTTGGTTTTCTTCAGATAATCCCCAAAAGTGGAATCGAATTGCTGGGTTATATGGCAGTTTCAATTTTAATTTTTTGAGGTAACTCCATACTGCTTTCCATAATGTCTGCACCAGTTTGCATTCTCACAACAGTGTATGTAGGTTCCTTTTTTTCTGTCCACATTCTCACCAACACTTGTTTGTTGATTTATTGATGATAGTTATTTTGACAGGTATGAGGTGATATCTCATTGTGGATTAGTGACGTTGAGCATCTTTTCATTTGTCTATTGGCCATCTGTATGTCTTTAGAGATGTCTATTTAGATCATTTGCCCATTTTTAAATTGGATTTTTTTTGTGTGTTTTTTTTTTGGGGGGGGTGTTGAGCTGTATAAGTTCTTTATAAATTTTGGATATTAACCCCTTATTAGATGTATCATTGATGAATATGTTCTCCTATTTATTGGGTTGTCTTTTCATCTTGTTGGTGGTTTCCTTTGCTGTGCAAAAACTTTTTAGTTTGATATAGGCCCATTTGCTTATTTTTTTTTTCTTGTGTTTCCTTTGCTCGAGGAGATACATCAGAAATAGTATTACTACGAAAGATGTCTGAGATTTTACTGCCTGTTTTCTTCTAGGATTTTTATGGTTTCAAGTTTTACGTTTAAGTGTTTAATCCATTTTGAGGTTTTTTGTGTGTGTATGTATGGTTTAAGAAGGTTGTCTAGTTTCATTTTTTTTTGCACATACCTGTCCAATTTTCCAAGGATCATTTATTGAAGAGACTGTCTTTACTGCATTGTATGCTCTTGCGTACTTTGTCAAATATTAATTGACCATAAAATCATGGGTTGATTTCTGGGGTCTCTGTTCTGTTACATTGATCTATATGCCTATTCTTGTGCCAGTCCCAGGCTGTTTTGATTATAGTGTCTTTGCCATATAACTTGATATCTGGTATTGTGATACCTCCAACTTTGTTCTTTCTCAGACTTGCTGAGGCTATTCAGGGTCTTTTTTGGTTCCACATACATTTTTGGAATATTTGTTCTAGATCTATGAAATACGCCATTGGTATTTTATAGGAATTGTGCTAAATCTATAGAACCAAGATGGCAGCATAGGTAAATACTGGAACTTACCACCTCCCACAACCACATCAAAATTACACCTAAAATACAGAACAACCATAATTCAGAACTGCCTGAAATCTGGCTGAATGAAAGTCCTATAACTAGAGAAGGAAAGAAGATACAATGAGACTGGTAGGAGGGGAAAGGGTGCTGAACGGGTTGGACCGACCTGTGATGTATTTTTAATTGGGAGGGATACCCCAGCTGCAGAGGCCTCCCATAAGGAGCAAGGGGTCCCAGCCCTACAACAGACCCCCATCCCAGAGTTCCAGTGCTGGGAAGACAAGTCCCTGTAACTTCAGGCTGTAAAAACAATTGGGGATTGTGGCTGAGTGGCATGGAGGCTTCTAGAAACCTAGGCATTCCTCTTAAAGGGCTAGCACATAGACTTACACTTGATCACTCTGGGCTCCAGCACTGTGGCAGTGGCTTTAAAGGAACCTGGGGCATTGAGGGAGGAACTGGATTGTCTGCCATCAGGACAGGAACTCAGGAGCAGCTTTCTCCCTGGCAGGGTTCCTTGCAGGGGTCATTGTTCCTGTGCTAGGGCCTCCCCTGTTGCAGAGCTGACTGGCAGCTATAGCTGAGTTTCCATCAGCTTGGCTCACACAAATCGCTTTACCCTGGTGATTCCCTGAGACCCTGGCCCATCCAATTTGAAGTCCCACCCAACTGTTTGCAGTGGCTTTTCCATATGAATGGCTTGTCCTGGCTCAGGCTTCAGACTTTCCTAAAATCTCTCAAAAAAGCAGCAGCTGGCCTCAGCATTCCCCGTACCTATCAATAAGAGGCCCAAGAACAGTCACTAGCACTAGCCTGACTTGCTTCATAGCTTGGTCTCCCATAGGTACTTTCAAGAGCTAAAGGGTATTCTTGAAGAAGAAGAAGAAGAGGAAGAAGAAGAAGAAGAAGAAGAAGAAGAAGAAGAAGAAGAAGAAGAAAATATGAATAATAAAATTGCAATAAATACATATCTGTCAGCAACTGAATCTAAAAATCAAAATAAAAGAACAAGGAATCCAATGAACAAAATAAACTGGTGAATAAAATAGAACCAGAGGCATGGAAACATGAAACAAACTGAGGTAAGTGGGGTGGGAAGAGATTAGTAAAAGTTCATATATATATGAATTACCTATGGACACAGACAATAGGTTGGTCATGGCCTGCGGTGGGGTAAGAATCAGGTGGATATGGGCAGTGAGGGGGAAATGGTGGACATTTGTAATGCTCTCAACAATAAATATTTTTTTAAAACTATGTAATGTGTTAATATATTTATATATATATATATATATATATATCCTACCTAATAAAATGGTAATATGTAAATTACCATCACTCCGCTACGCCCACGATTGGGCCAGCGGGAGGCGCAGGGGGCGGGACTCGGGGTGGCCGGGGTAGCTGATTGGGCCAGCGGGACGCTGAGCTCACGTCGTCAGTGGCAGCGCGAGCTCAGCGTCTGCGCCATGGCTGTGCTGCAGCACAGAAGGGGCCTCTGGGGCAGCGAGCTCACGTCCAGCCGCGGACCATCAAAAGTGAGGGAGCTGGGTGCCTGTCTGCTCCGGCACCAGGCACCCAGCTCCCCCGCGATCGAAAGCAAAAGCATGTAGGGGACCCTACACGTGCATGATTCAATCATGCACTGGGCCTCTAGTATATATATATATATATACACATATATATATATATATATACACACACACTGAGTGGCCAGATTATTATGATCTCTGAATGCATAATAATCTAGCCACTCAGTATATATATATATATATATATATATATATTAGAGGCTCAGTGCATGAATTCGTGCATGGGTGGGGTCCAGCCAGCCTGGCCAGGGGGAGGGGACATGGGCGGTTGGCCGGCCTGCCTGCTGGTCGAACTCCTGGTCGAGGGGACAATTTGCATATTAGCCTTTTATTATATAGGATATACACTGAGTGGCCAGATTATTATGCGTTCAGAGATCATAATAATCTGGCCACTCATATATATATATATATATATATATATATATATATATATATATATGAAAAGAGGATTTATGTAGCAGTGCTTGGAGTCAGAAAGGCATGAGTGGGAATTCTAGCACCTAAATTTACTAGCTGTGCCACCTTGAGGAAGTTTCTTAACTTGCTATCCTTCCATTTCCTCATCTATAATAAAGGTAATAACATGCTATCACATAAGTTGGTTTGAGAAAATACATATAAAGTGCTGAACACAGTACCAGACATATAGGAAGACCTTGTTGAAATATATATTGAAATATTTTAAATGTATGTATTTTGATATACAGGCAGTCCTCGGGTTACGTTGGACTTGACGTACGTCGTTTAGTGGTTACATCGCCATTTCCCATTTATTTATTTAAAAAAAATTCCGTCATTTTGACGTATGTACATATGCGCTTTATGTTTTTTATTATTTATTTACCACAAGTAAAGGTCAGATATTATTATCTTTCTTTCAAATTTTTTTTTACTGTTTCACTTCATTACTGTTGTGTATGTGCTCCATGTGAGCGACGTAGGTGCTTATGGAGGTGGGTTTCGACTTATGGCGAAAATCACATTATATTGCACCGTAGGAACGTATCTCCGATGTAACACGAGGACCTACTGTATAAGCCACTAAAGATACTACAATGCAAATAGTCTTAGAAATATCAGCCGAAACCGGTTTGGCTCAATGGATAGAGCGTCGGCTTGCGGACTGAAAGGTCCCAGGTTCGATTCCGGTCAAGGGCATGTACATTGGCTGCGGGCACATCCCTGGTAGGGGGTGTGCAGGAGGCAGCTGGTCAATGATTCTCTCTCATCGATGTTTCTAGCTCTCTATCCCTCTCCCTTCCTCTCTGTAAAAAATCAATAAAATATATTAAAAAAAATAAAGTAGAAGTATCAGTGAGGCCTTTTCACATTTTTGAGTTATACTAATAAAGACAACACTTAATGGATGAGCTCAGATATATGCAAATATTATAAAAGGAAGAGTGTCTCTTCTAGGCCATAACGTGGAAGACAGCACTAGACTATAGCCTCATTAATGGTATTGACGAAGCTAAATATTCTAATGACAGAAAGGGAGTGGTCAATTTTGAAATAGCAATATTGGGAAAGAGTATTATAGAGGCACAATGCAGGGGTGAACTGATATAAATATTTACTCAAGAAGCTCTACCACTCCAGTAAAGACAAGTGCACAACTATTCCAGGTAGATGGCAATATATATGAATACCATCCAGCTCACTCCCCTTGCTCTATTCCAGGCTTATTTAATCACCTTCTGATTATAATATGATTGTAATACCATGAAAACTTTCCTATAGAGAAAAGAATGCACTGACTGAATCTAAGTATTCCAGCACATGCAACAGTTATATTTTAAGAGTAAATTAGTAAGTTAGTATTCTGTTTTGTATCTCAGATGTGTGTGTGTGTGTGTGTGTGTGTGTGTGTGTGTGTGTGTTTGAAGAATGTGAGCTATTTACCAAGATTTTAGTTATCTGCCCATTGGCAGTATCAATATTGAGTTTTTTGCCTGAATTAATTCATAAAGTTATGAATTAATACAGGCATCCTTTTCCAACTCCTTTCCCCAAAGTCATTATCACCTATCTATGCTCTGTCCATTGAGGTATATACTAGTATTGTTTTCTCTCATCCATGGTTGTCAATCCTCACAGGTCATGATATTTTCCCCCCTTACTTCTTATGACAATGCCCTGTTAGGTTTGGTTTTTCCTCAGGAAACATTTTCAGCCCTCTGGGATGCACCCTAGTTTTTTTCTGCTACTGTGTCATGATAGGGTGCAGGCTATGCTGTGAGACTCTCTCCAGACATCTCTCTGCCAAAATAAATCACAAGCCATTTCCACTCTACTGCTTCTGTAATGCTAGGTGCAGGATAACTCTGCCAGTCCAATCTCTTATCTCTGTCAAGGTAGGTATTCTAGGTAATCAGTTATGCTCTATGTCTCCTGTGTCATACCAGAGCATGAGGGAATTCTCCTTTGAAAATGGATTAAATTATCCAAACCTCTGTGAACATTCATTATCCTTATTCCTTGGGACTTGGACCTAGTCTTAGGACACAGAGCTCCTTTGCAGACACTTACCAGTTTCTAACTCCCTTCTTCCCTTCTCTGAATCTTGTCTTCTCCCAGCCATGGGACTCCTGAATTTCACTAAAAATTAAAATTAAACAAAATATATCTAATTTATCATCTTCTGAAATTGTTGTATATGACATAAACACTGTGCCTGAGTTCTAGGCTTCTAAAACCCAGAAACCTTTTTTAAACTATTTGTATCTGCCCTGAGATTTAAAAGTCTATGCAGCCATAAAAAATAAGGATCTCTTACCCTTTGAGACAGAACGGATGGACCTGGAGATTTTTTATGCTAAGTGAAATAAGCCAGTCAGAGAAAGACAAATATCACATGATCTCACTTATCTGTGGAACATAATGAACAAAATAAATTGACCAACAAAATAAGTCTTGAGGCATGCAGCAGCCTGACATATCTCAGGTGTAGGGGGGACGAGAAGAAAAAAACCTCAAAGAACTTATATACTTACTAGGGGCTCAGTGCATGAATTTGTGCACCTTGAAAGGAACTGTGGGCCATGAGGCTGCGGTGGGCACAGGGGCAGGTCTCGGCCCATCCTCCATGCCCCCACCCGTTCCCCCCTGCCACAGCCCCCTGTTCCCTCTCTACCGGCAACCCCACTCCCATGTACTGATGGCTCCAGCCCTGCTTGCACCTGCTGACAGTGTGGAGTGATTGGGGTCAGCACCAGCAGCGGGTGCAAGTGGGACTGGCATCATCAGCAGGTGCAGATGGTGGCTGATGCCCCAATTGCCCCTCAGGAGCAGGGGGAGGTGGAGAAGCCCTCAGGGGCAATAGGAGCCAGCAGCTGCCACTCACACCCGCTGATGGCGCTGAGCGATCAGGACCGGCGCCAGGTGCTGGCAGCAGGTGGGTGTGAGCAGTGGCTCCGGCACCAGCAGCAGGCGTGAGAGGCGGCTGCCAGCCCCGATCCCTCCTCAGGAACAGGGGGAGGTGGAGAAGCTATGAGGAGCGATCGGAGCCAGCAGCCACAGGGCCAGCACCTGGCGCTGGCAGCAGGTACGCGTGGTGGCTCTGGCAGCGGGTGTGAAGAGGGCCGGTGCTGGCAGCAGGTGCGAGTGCCAGGCAGGACTGTGGCACGTGGGAGCAAAGAATTTTCAGTAACCATCAGAGGCTCGGCCCAATGACAGCGACCGGTGCCCTGCCTTGGTCTGGCCCCCTCCCCCTCCCGCCCCCACTCACCTGCTCCATCATCCCACCATGTTCCGCACGTGCCCCCTGGTGGTCAGTGCTAGTCATAGCAACCAATTGTTTTGGTTGTTCTGCTGTTCAGTCTATTTGCATATTAGGGTTATAGATATATATAGCCCATGGACATGGGCGATAGGGTGGTGAAAGCCTAAGGGAGGGTGGGTAGGTGCTGGGCTGAGTGGAGGGGATAGGAGACATATGTAACACTGTCAACAATAAAAGCATATTTTTATAAAGTCTATGTTAAAATATAAAAGCCAATGATTGCCCTTCCCCTCCCCTACCCCGGCTCTGTTGAAAGAACACTTTCTTGTAAGGCCTATAATTCCAGAATCTTTCCAAACAAAGGCCCTACCTAGAAAATGGTATTGCATAGCATCTGAGAAGCTAAGTGTAGCACAGCCAGGAATAGAGGGAAATATTGTCCATTGAGCTCCAATATTTCCCCAGATCACTGAAAGCATTCCTGTTTTTCATACAATAAATGATGGCTTTGGTGACATTTGTATGACATTCTGATAATTCATTCACCTTGCCCCATACTTTCTGTCCTCCCTTATATTTCATTTTGACCTGTCATTGATTATACATTCTCTAATTGCCTTTCTATTCAGTTAAAGATGGATAAATACCACCTTCTCCATATAGACCATGTAGACTTGTTTGAAAGTTCTAGCATAAGAACAAAACTGCTTGAAATCTTTGATAGGTCTCTGTAAAAGTCATCCTCTTTGACTGAAAGCAACTTTGAAAGCAGAGGGGCCTGAAGAAGATGTGTTCGCTAAATTGATCCTACTTATCAATGGGATGATGAATGTGACAACAAGCTCATCCTTCTATTCAAGTACAACTTCACTAATGGAAAAAAAAATAGCTGAGATACAAAGTCACTCACAGAGAGTTAATACTATCTTCTTCCTACTCAAAATGACAGGGCTACATTTCTTGAGCTTTATTGAGGTATAAGTGACAAATTCGTAATGTATTTAAAGTGTACAATGTACAAAAACAGACCCAGAGACAGGAAAGCATCGATCAGACTGTCAAACCTCAGAGGGAAGATAGGGGAGGGTGGGGGTAAGGGGGAGAGATCAACCAAAGGACTTGTATGCATGCATATAAGCCTAACCAGTGGTCACGAACAACAAGGGGGTGGGGGCATGTGTGGGGAGGGGTTTGAAATGGGAATGGGGGGTTGAGGACAAATATGTGATACCTTAATCAATAAAGAAATTAAAAAGTATTTCACCAAAAAAAGTGTACAATGTGATAATTTTATATCTACATATTTATACAGATACATACATATACAGTATATAGTGAAATGTTTTCCACAATCAAGTTAATTAACATATCCATCCTCTCACATATAGTTACTTTTTTTAGTAAGAATGCTTTAGATTTACTCTTAACAAATTTACAGTAAACAACACAGTATTATTCAGTGGGGTACATTTTTAAAAACTAAATCCCATTAATTTTTTGAAATAAGTAACACATACATGGTACATAACCTAAAAAAAACAAATGAGTATACAGTAAAAATTAAGTCTCCCTTTTACCCAGACATCCAGTTTCCCTCTTTGGAAGTAACTGGTATTAGCAATTGCTTGAATATATTTCCTGACATGTTTTATACATATTGAAGTTTTTAAATATAAATTGAAAGATAATATAATGTCTTGCTTCTTTACTTAAAATTACTATGGATATTGTTGACTATCAGTGGAGAGCTGCCTCAATTTTTTGATGCTACGTGATATTCCATTGTATCACAATTCATTTAACTAGTTTATCTGATATCTAAACTTCATTCAAAGCAGCCATATTATATCATTGACATCATCTTTTTCTGCTTCCCCATTCCTGGACTCAAAAACATTAAGTGCCTTTTTGCTGTTCTCTACATGCTGTAAATTCTGTATTTTCTTCCCCAAATTGGCCCATCATCAATGGGAACATTTCTCCTTTCCTGATTTTACAATTGCCATTTACAGCATAGCATCCTTAACAATGTGCTCCATAAATATTTATTTCCTTGGAATTTTATAGTAGTTGCTGTGATCCAGAATTAAAATAATCTAATTAACCAAATCATGCTAACATGTAAATGATAAATAATACATCTTCTTGTAATCCTTTTAGGTGAGTTGCATTTTAAAACAGAGATGAGGCGGAGGGAAGGAAGTATAGAAAAAAGGGTTCTGTGCCCATGAGTCTTTAGACAAATTCAGATTATCTAACCATTGTTACATATGTGCTTTAGTTAATATTGCTGTATATTCAAGGATAAACAAGTCTTAATGCCCAAAATATATTAAAAGTAGAGGTAGTAAAATAATCCCTTTATAAAAGTCCTTTTGTTAGTTTTTAGGAAGGATTATCTTCTGGGAGTGTCTTTGTTAATCCACCTCTTGGAGTCAGGTATCCAGTATTTAGTCATTGAAGTGGTGGGGGAGAGAGAAGAGGAAGGGTGAAGGGAAGGGCTCTTTGCTACTATCTCCATGTCTAGAAGAAAGTTTTAGGTTATAACCATAGGTCTACATGTGCATTGTTGTAAAGTTCCTGTGTTTATTGTGGACAAGGTTCTTTATTTTGCAACATTGGAGCTTTTCAGATGTCCTGAGGTGACATCTGTATGTATGATAAAAAGTAGAGCTGGAGAATTAGCCAATTTGTAAATATCTTTTTGTTATAATTGATAAGGAAGAGGCATCTTAGACATAGGATTGTTGAACCATCTCAGAAATGAATGTCAGGACTTTTTCATTAGGCTGGCAGCAGGGGACAGAAGGAAGGATGAAGGGAGGGCAGTGCATGGATGTGTTCATATTCACATTGTGATAATAACCACTAATGCACATGCATCTCTTTTGGCTGTGCTATAGGAATACATTGTTAAGTACTTCTGTCAAAACTTGCCTTCTTGCTAATATTTTAAAAGTATAAATTATAGCCCAACTGGTGTGGCTCAGTGGTTGAGCGTCAACCTATGGACCGGGAGGTCATGGTCCCATTCCCAGTCAGAGCACATACCCGGGTTGCAGACTCGATTCCCAGAGTGGGGCGTGCAGGAGGCAGCCGATCAATGATTCTCTCTCATCATTGATGTTTCTCTCTCTCTCTCCCTCTATAATGAATTCTCTTAGAAGCATTATACTTTGTGTACTCTTGCTTTGGGTCTCATTTATAATGGAACATTAAGGGAATGCAGTATTTTAATTGTAACTTTGTGAATATCTTTTATCTAGAGGTCTATTGCTATTTTTGTCACCAAGAAAGGCAAGATTACATTTTCTTTCAGATTGAGTTGGTGTAGGGCAGTGGTTGGCAAACTCATTAGTCAACAGAGCCAAATATCAACAGTACAACGATTGAAATTTGAGAGCCAAATTTTTTAAACTTAAACTTCTTCTAATGCCACTTCTTCAAAATAGTCTCGCCCAGGCTGTGGTATTTTGTGGAAGAGCCACACTCAAGGGGCCAAAGAGCTGCATGTGGCTCGCGAGCTGCAGTTTGCCGACCACTGGTGTAGGGTATTCTTAGTTATCAAAGAATAAGCTTGGTTTCACTCATAGCTTTGGGACTTTGAAATGGTAAATATTTATGATGTGTAAAAAAGCATGATACATAACTGTATGATAATTACATAAAAATGGAAGCTTAGTTGTATAGATACACAAGAAACTTAGAAGGATACAAAAGACTGTAAACTGCTTGTGATTGTTCTTTGCTTCTTGTGTTTTTAAGTTTCCTATTACATGCACATGTTAACTTTTAAAAAATAAATGTTATCTTAAAATCTAAAAAAAAGAGAGATGAATCTTCAAGGATTTATATGGCAAGTTAATATGACTAAATCATGTAATGTGGGATAGTTACAAATATGTTAAGGGTCACCTCAGCATATCTTAAATGTCATTAGACAAACTATTTTTATGTTTATTGCCAACTCCTTGCCTTCAAAGTCTGGTTCTTGATTAGATGAACTCTAAGTTACCACCTAGTTCTAACCTTCTCTGATTTCTAATTCCTGTATAGAGAAACTACATTTGTACACAAAATTTCAACATAAAGGATGAATCCAGTCACAATCCTAGCTGTTTGACTTTTAAAAACAAGCTTTAATAAGACCACCTTTAAACTTTTCCTATTTTTTCAATTATAATTAATAAGACTACCTTTAAAATATATCAACTTCTAGATTATCAATATATTAATAATTAATTAACGTGTAGATGACTATTGCTTTACTGAATGAGACAGTGCCATCTACTCATTCAACAAGTACTGGAGTACTTGAACACTATGAGAATAACTGCGTCTCTAAATTTTGTGCTCCAGCCGCCACACTTACCTCACTCTAGTACTAGCCCTAGTCTTGGCCATGAGGTCAGCTTAGTTTTAAGAAATAAAAGACCTTCCTTTCCCCTAAGTCCTAAAGCAGCAATTCTTAATTGGTGTGTACATGAGAATCACTGGAGGTGTTGTTGGACCCAAATCCCTGAGTTTCTGATTGAGTACTTCTGGGGTGGGGGCTGAGAAGTAGCATCTCTAATAAAATTTCAAGTGATACCAATGATGCTTGTGCTCGTGTGGAGGGGTAGAGAGAACTACTGTCCAAATAGCAAAACCCAAGTGTACTGCCCTGCAACTTCATCCTCTAAAATTTACAGGTACAGGCTATATCTCAGTTAAGGAAGTCTGTCTCAGTCTGTTGCTGTTGGTGACTGAGTTGTTAATTTTATTTCTAGGGTGAGTATTAGGAAGTTTAATATTTAATTTATCAGTGGTACAGGCAATGTTTTATACTCCTATCTTCTGACCTTTATGTCCCAGTAGGTTCAGAACACCTGTTGGGGAAAAAAGTGGTGTTTTTTTTGTTGTTGTTTGTTTTTTGTTTTTTTGCTGTCTCTTACCCCAAGACTAACATACATCAACACAATAGCAGACATATGGATTTTTTTCAGAAAGTCTCCACTATATCTGAATGGCTATTTACCAGAATTTGGAAATACACTCAAAAGTATGTAGCTGAGGAATTCTGCCAATGGTAGGGGTAAGATTACTCTGTCAGCAAATCAAATTTTGCCATATGAAGTATTCATTCATATATTTACTAGGTAGTCAGTCTTTTATCAACAACAAAAAATTAAATATATTGTGCATGCAAGACACTTTAATGTTAAATAAAAGTGTTAAAAATAGACAAAGTCCCTACTTTTATGGAAATTACTTTGAAATAAACACATATACAAATGAACAGCAATGTATCAAGTGGTGAAGAGTGTTGTGATGAAATAAAATAGGAAGTGATTGACAAGATATATTAACAAAACACTTGCTAAAAGAGTTAAACATTAAACTGAGCCCCAAATGATAGATGAGAAAGATATAACCAGGCAAAGTTCTGTGAAAAGAAAATCAGAAAAAACATTTGGAAGATTGTTTAAGTAGTTCAATGAGAAATTCTGTCAGCTAGAACTGAGAGTTGGGTAGAGGAAGAGAGACACCTTCAAGAAACATTTAGGAAGTATGATGGATAGGATACAGGGAGTAAAAGGGAAGTAAGTGCCAGTCTATGACACCTACTAGTTGGTGGTACCATGTTCTAAGACAAGGAACAATAGAGGAGAAGAAACTTTGGGGAAAATGACAAAATCAGTTTTGAGTACATTTGAGGCACCCTGGGTCATTTACCTGGAGGTATCCAATAAACTGCTGGATTGGGTGTTCAGGAGAAAGTCTGAGCTAGAATTTAAGTTGTCAGCATGGTAGACAGTCATTTAAACTATGTGAATGAGAACTCTGTAAGCACATTAGAGGAAAAGGGCCCAGGGCAGAACTTTAACACTAATAGAGAGTGTTTAAAGAGTGTGCTTCAAATACCAATCAATTATGTAAATATTCATATCCTTCAATTATAAGATTGTCTAAAAGTAATATCACACAAAGCCAAAAAAAATATTCTTTAAGCATTCAAAGACCACTTCAAATCTGATGCAGTTATCATTTTTCTTCAAAATCAAATCATAGATGTGTACATATGTTTATATGATTATAGTTAAGTTATTTGGCTATATTATTTTACCTTTATTTTTAGTCATTCTTTTAATTATTTGTTTAAAATGTCTCTTATTTCCAAAAACAATTCATCTGTTAGTTACTTCAAGGTGTCGTCAAGTATGCTGGTACCTTTATTTGCCTCATGTTCTAATTCATATATACTTAAAAACTGATACCAAGATGAGATTGGATGTAAAATAGATTTATTGAGAACAGAAGAAGGAGAGGAGGAGAGACTTCAGATCACAATACAGGCCTGACACTTGTGAAAGAAGAGGAGGAAGGGAGATTGAATAAGAAGAGTCTTCAACTGTAGCACAGTTCCAAGGATGGTTCAGGCAGGTTAGGGGGGGTAGTCTTCAAGCCTAAGTCTCCATTGAAGGAGTCTTGTACCTCTCAAGAATAATTTTGCTTTTGTATGCTCATAACACTTTTATTCATTAGCTAGAAACAGTTTATAGGAAGCATTGCCTCATCGTGAACGCAACAGTGGGGTCACAGTTGGAACCATCAGTCAATTATACTCCTTATAACAAGAGACCTGAATGACATGTTTACATGGCTACCACACCTTAATAATACTTAGTACTAAAACTTAGTTGATAGATGCTTTAAACAATGGATTTTCATTACCTAGCACTTACTAACTATATGACCTTGACCATTAAAACTTTCTGGTCCTCAGCTTCACCATTGGTAAAATGTGAATGATAATATCTGCCCTACCTGCTTAATAGATTTGTAAGGATCAAGTAAGATTATGAGTAGGACATAAGCATAATGTTCTACATCTGCAGAGTCCAGTATGTTTGCCACTTGTGGCCAATGAGCTCTTGAAATGTATCTAATCTACATTAAGATGTGCTCTAAGTTTAAAATGGATAAGACTATAAATAATATCACAATTAGATTCAACTATGGTTGAGAGATGAAAGACATTAGACTTTGTTGATATTTTTAAACTTGCACTGAAACATGTTTTTAATATTTACTATTTAAAATGACTGGTTGTTTATTATATATATATATATATATATATATATATATATATATATATATATTAATAAAAAGTGGCAATGTTCATAAATATCTCTCAGTCCAATGCATTTATAGGTTATTGTGCTTTACAGTTTTGGCTTTGTTAGAAAATCCAACTTTGATTTCTCAAATTAACAAGAAATGTGTAAATACCATTCTCACAAAGTGACTAACATTTACATAAGCTGACACTGTATATTTAGTGTGCACATATTTCATACAATTAATTCAGACAAGGTCTGTTTTAATGAACCCATAAATTATTGAACTATAAAATGTTTGATGCCTAAATTTTATGCAACAATTATTGAACTGTTAAAATAAGCTGCAAAATACTGAAATGTTACAATGAACTGCAAAATTTCACTTATTGTGTTTTTTGTTTGATTAGTTTACTTATCTATATATATAAAAGCCTAAGTGACCATCTTACTGTTTGACCATCTGACTGGTAGCTATGATGCACAATGACCACCAGGGGGCAGATGCTCCAACTGGTAGCTATGATGTGCACTGACCACCAGGGGGTAGAAGCTCAACACAGGAGCTGCCGAGCTGTGGTGACTTGGCAGCTATGGTTCTCTGCTGACGCACCCAGAACCAGAGAGGAAGGAGCCTGATTCTGGGTTGCATCACCTGAAAACTGACTGCTCTCTCACAATCCGGGACCCCTTGGGGGATGTTGGAGAGCTTGTTTCAGCCTGATTCCTGCAGGTCAGGCCAAGGGACCCCAGCAGTGCACGAATCCATGCACCGGGCCTCTAATATTGAATAGACTTTGTTATAGTGTTACTAGCAGCCCGTTTGCACGAAGATTCGTGCAATAGACCTTCATTCACCTGGCTGCCTGCACCAGTTTTCTGCCGGCACCGGGGACCCAGGCCTTGACTGTGGCCACTGCCTTCTACCTCCTTTCAGGGTTGGGGCTTGGCCCTGGGCAGTGGCCTTGGGCTCTGCTGCACCCCAGCGTCCCTGCTAAGGATCGTAGGAGCCGACCCCCCCGGTGGTTACCTGCGATCCGTGCAGGCTCCCTGCTAGTGCCCAAGGCCGGGAAAGCCTCCACCCGAGGCTTTCCCGGCCTTGGGCTCCACCGCACCCCAACGTCCCTGAGACGGTTTCCTGGTGGGCGTGGCTGGTGGGCGTGGCTGGTGGGTGTAGTGAAGGTACAGTCAATTTGCATATTACTCTATTATTAGGTAGGATTCTTAAAGAAAACAAAGAAGTTTCTTGAAGACAAAGAATAATAGATGATGTCAAGAAACATAGATGTGAATGTCACTGCCCTTTTCCTTATGAAAAATTAGTACATAATAGATCTGTTAAAAATTGAGCCAATGGTGGAACAATTTGAGCATTAAGATAAATAAAGTGGTGTTTGATTATAACCCAAAGTACAAAATAATACAAGTTCATTGTGATATAAATAAATGATTAAATAAATAAATAAATGGGGGAGAAAAGAAAAAAAAACATGCAGAAGAATTCCAAATAATTTATGTAGATACCCTATTCTCAAAGAGGGTGAACATAACTTCCCACTCCTTGAATGTGGACTACACATAGTAACTTCCTACCAAAAAGTACATTATGTAAAGGATGGTAAATAAATGGCTTTATTTACAGTAGAGAAACCAGACAAACTCTATCTCAGCCAGGTAATCAAGGTCAAAATCAACAGTTCTAAGTCGTAATGATTGTGTGTACTCTTGATCTGATGTAATGAAAGTTACTCATCTCTGTTGTCTTCTTACAAATACATAACCACAGTGTAAATGTGAGAAAAGCATTTGACAAGTACCTGACCTGTACTCCTTAAAACTGTTAAAGTCATCAGAAACCAAGAAAGAATAAAGACTGTCACAGGCAAGCTGAACCTAAGGAGACATGACCATGACGACTAAATGTAATGTGAAATCCAAGAAAAGAAAATGGGCATTAGGTAAAAATTAATGAAATCTGAGTAAAATATGAAATTTAATTAATAATAATGTATAACTATTGTATAATTATTTGTAATATATTATATTGATGACAACTGTTAATAATAGGAAAATTTAAGTGTGAGGTATATGGGACCTCTAAGAATTACCTTTGTAAATTTTTTATGTCTTAAACTATTCTAAAAATAATTTATTTTTTAAAAACTAGCTTGTTTCTTTGCACATGGCATGTGTGAAAAAAGTAGGTCAGGACATATCTGTGAGTGTACATTTTTTGTTATAACTTGTTCTTTTCTTAACAGATTTATTGACATATAATTCCTAAAATAACCATCACCACAATCTATTTTTTTTTTATTTCATAGAGAGGAAGGAAAGCGAGAGATATATATCCAGGTGAGAGAGAAACATCCATCAGTTGCCTCCCTCATGTGCCCTGACCAGGGACTGAACCCGTAATCCAGGCATGTGCCCTGAATTTACCACCTTTTGGTGCATGGGATGCTGCTGCAAGCAACTGAGCCACACTAGCCAGGGCTCACCACAATCCTACCTAATAATAGACAAACATGCAAATTGACCATACCTCCGCTACACACAAGCCACGCCCACCAGCCCAAGCCACACCCACCAGCCAATCAGGGCGAGTATGCAAATAAACCGAACCAAGATGGCTACAGCCACCGAGAGCAAGGTTTCCCAGGCAACAGAGGGAAACAAGCTTTCCGCCTGCCCTTGACAGGCCTAAGCCTCCACTCAAGCTACAAAGTTTCAATTATAGAAGGTAAACAAATTCAAACAGAATGGCGGCAGCCACGGAGCTGGAGAAACCAGGCCAGGGTTGCCCGCGGTAACGGAGAAAGCAAAGCTTTCCGCACAACCTGGCCGGGCTCAGGCCTCTGCTTAAGGCTACAAAGTTTCAATTATAGAAGGTGAATTAACTCAAACAGAAATGGCTGCCGGTGGAGCATCTAGGAGGCTTGGCTCTGCTCCAGGCTACAAAGTTTCAATTGTAGAAGGTAAATAAATTCCAGATACCAGTGCCTCCACTTGCATTGCCAGGGGGCGTGGCTGGCCTGCAAACCACCACAGGCCCCTCGCTCAGGCTGCCCCATACCCCAAGGGAACCCCTACCCTTATCTGGGACACCCTTCAGGGCAAACCAGCTGGCCCCCACTCCTGCACCAGGCCTCTATCCTATCTAATAAAAGAGTTATATGCAGATTGACCACCACTCCAACACACAATATGTCTGCCCCCATGTGGTCAAAGATCCTGCCCCCATGTGGACACAAGATGGCCACCACAAGATGGCCAGCAGGGGAGGGCAGTTGGGAGGCACCCGGCCTGCAAGGGAGGGAAGTTGGAGGTGATCAACCCTGCAGGGGAGGGCAGTTAGGGGTGACTGGGCCGTCAGAGGAGGGAAGTTGGGGGCAAACAGGCTGGCAGGGGAGCAATTAGGCATCAATCAGGCTGGCAGTGGAGTGGTTAGGGGGTGATCAGGCTGGCAGGCAGAAGCAGTTAGGGGCAATCAGGAAGGCAGGCAGGCAAGCAGTTGGGAGCCAGCAGTCCTGGATTGTGAGAGGGATAACCAACTGCCCATTTAGGCCCGATCCCGGGGGATCGGGCCTAAATGGGCAGTCGGACATCCCTTGAGGGGTCCCAGATTGGAGAGGGTACAGGCTGGGCTGAGGGACACCCCCCCCCATGCACGAATTTCGTGCACCGGGCCTCTAGTCTAATTTTATAATTGTATTCACCCTCCAAAAAACCCCATAGCCATCAGAAGTCACACACTCCCTTCCCCAAGTTCTTGACAACCATTACATTATCTGTAGATTAGACTATTCTAGATATTTAATGAATGTTTAATATAATATCTGATCTCTAGTACTGACCATTTTATTTTATTTAGCTAGTTAGTTAGTTAATCCTCAAAAGAGGATATTTTTCCCATTACTTTTCAGAGAGAAAGGGGGGGGGGAGAGAGAGAGAGAGAGAGAGAGAGAGAGAGAGAGAGAGAGAGAAAGAGAGAGATGAGAGAGACACATAAACTGGCTGCCTCCTGCACATACTGGACCAAGGGGTGGCGAGTGAACCCAGGTACATGCCCTTGACCAAAAATCAAACCTGAGAGCCTTCAGTGTGCAGGCCAGTGCTCTAACCAATTAGCCCACTGGCCAGGGCTGGCTATTCTAATTTGGTCACATTGTATTAAGTATCAGTGCTTCATTCCTAAAAAGCATTTCTTTGTATGGATATAATACATTTTGTTTACCCATTCATTAGTTGATGGGCATTTAGGTTTATTTCAGCTTTTGCCTATTATGAAAACGACTGCAGTGAACATCCATATATGAGTATTTGTGTGATTTCTGTTTTTTATTTCCTTTGAGTATATATCTAAGAGTGACATTTCTTGGTCATATGGGAACTTTGTGTTTAACATTTTTAAGGAGCTGCTAAACTGTTTTCCAAAGCAGCTGCACCATTTTGCATTCCCTTCAACATTATATGGAGGTTTCAGTTTCTTCCCATCCTCTCTAACACATGTTATTATCTGTCTTTGATTATAGTCATTCCAGTTGATGTGAAGTTATATCTCATTGTGATGTGTATTTCCCTAGTGACTAATGATACTGAACAGCATTTCATGTGCATATCGGCTTTCCTTATATCTTTAGAGAAAGGTTTTTAGACCTTTGTCCATTTTTAAATTGGGTTATTTTTTTATTATTGAAATGTAAAAAATATTTATGTATTCTAGATACAAGTCTCATATTAGAGATATTATTTGCAAATATGTTCTTCCATTCTGTGGGTATTGTTTTTCTTTTCTTGGTGCTAACATTTACAGCACAAATGTCTATAATTTTTATGAAGTGCAACTTATCTATTTTTTGTCACTTGTGCTTTTGCTATGTTATAAATAAGCCCTTGCCTAACCCGAGGTCATGAAGATATACTCCCATGTTTTCTTCTAATGGTGTTTTTTGTCTTTGCTCTTATCTTTAGGTTTATAATCTACTTTGAATTATTTTTATGTGTGTATGGAGTGATATTGGTGTCTAACTTTATTATTTTGCATGCATATATCCACTTTTCCCATTACCATTCTTTGGAAAATCTATTATTCTCCCCATTTAATAGTCCTGGAATCCTTGTAAAAAATCAATTGACCATAGCTATATGGGTTTATTTCTGGACCCTTATTTATATCCCATTGATCTACATGTCTACCTTTATTCTAATACCACACTTGATTATCATTTCTTTATAGGAAGTTTGAAATCAGGAAGTATGAGTACCCCTACTTTATTATGTTTTTAAAGATTATTTTGCCTATTCTGCCATATTCTTGAGTATCCACATAAATTTTAAGATCACATTATCAATTTCTACAAGGAAGCTAGCTGGGATTTTTATTGGAGATTATGACCATCTTAACACTATTAAGTCTACTTATCCATGAACATGGGATGCCTTAAATATATTTATATCTTCCTTAATTTATTTTGACAATGTTTTCCAGTTTTGATTGCACAAATATTTTTAAATTAATCTTTATTGTTGAGATTATTGCAGATGTCCCTCTCCCCCCGTCCCATAGCTTCCCTCCACGCAGTTCCCACCCCGCCCAGGCCCTCACCACCTTATTGTCTGTGTCAATAAGTAATGCATACATGCATATAATATCTTTGTCTAGTTTCTTCCTGCACCCCCCTCATACACTTCCCTCTGAGAATTGTCAGCCTGTTCCATTTCCATGCTCCTGATTCTATTTCATTTACCAGTTTATTCTGTTCATCAGATTTTTTATTCATTTGATTTTTATATTCACTTGTTGATAGATATGTATTTGTTGTTACTTTGTTGTTCGTATTTTTTATCTTTACCTTTTTCTTCTTCCTCCTCTTCTTAAAGAATACCCTCCAGCATTTCATATAATACTGGTTTGGTGGTGATGAACTCCTTTAGCTTTTTCTTGTCTGTGAAGCTCTTTATCTGACCTTCAATTCTAAATGATAGCTTTGCTGGGTAGAGTAATCTTGGTTGTAGGTTCTTGCTATTCATCACTTGGAGTATTTCTTGCCACTCCCTTCTGGCCTGCATAGTTTCTGTTGAGAAATCAGCTGTCAGTAATATGAACACTCCCTTGTGGTAGCCAACTGTTTTTCTCTTGCTGATTTTAAGATTCTCTCATTGTCTTTTGCCCTTGGCATTTTAATTATATTGTGTCTTGGTGTGGTCCTCTTTGGGTTCCTCTTGTTTGGGGTTCTCTGTGCTTCCTGGACTTGTAAGTCTATTTCTTTTACCAGGTAGGGGAAGTTTTCTGTCATTATTTCTTCAAACAAGTTTTCAATATCTTGCTCTCTTTCTTCTTCTGACACCCTCATAATTTGGATGTTGGTATGCTTGAAGTTGTCCCAGAGGCTCCTTACACTATATTCATATTTTTTATTCTTTTTTCTTTTTGCTCTTCTGATGTGTGTTTTTTGCTTCCTCATATTTAAAATCATTGATTTGATTCTCGGGAACTTCTAGTCTACTGTTGAATCCCTTGATATTATTTTTTTTATTTCAGTCAGTGTATGCTTAACTTCTGACTGATCCTTTTCCTTTTTTTTTTTTTTTTTTTTTTTTTTTTTTTTTTTTTTTTGCATTCTCGCTAAGATCCTTGAAAGTCTCACTAAGTTCCTTGGAGGTTTCTAGAAGATTCTTGAGTAACCTTATAACTGTGGTTCTGAATTCTAATATTCAGTCCTTTGCTTTCTTTCATTTATTTCATTTGTGACATGTTTCTTTATCTCCACAATTTGGCTGCTTCCTTGTGTTTGTTTCTATGTATTGGGTAGCTGCAAAGTCTCCTTGAGTTGATAGAGTGGCCTTGTGTAGTAGGTGTCTTATAGGGCCCAGTGGCTCAGCCTCTCCAATCACCTGAGGTGAACACTCTTGGTTGCACCCTTTTGTGGGATGTGTGCACGGTTTTGTTGTAATTGAGCCTTGATTGTTGTTGGTATCACTGGGAGGAATTAACCTCCAGGCCAATTGGCTGTGGGAATGAGCTGCAACTATTGTGGGAGAGCTGCTGTGCAGGAGACACCCTTAAGGAGCAGAACTTGCTTCAGTGGGCTTTTGGTGCTCACTGAGTCTGCTCCTTGAGTGTGTCCCTTATGGGTGTGAAGAGTTGTAATCTGGTATGGTCTAACACTGACCACTTGGTACACTGGCTCTTGGGTCTCCAGGGAGGTGCAAAGTCAGCCACTGCCTGGGGCCATCCAGCAGGAGTTACAGAGAGATCTGCAGATTCCTCCTCTTTGTATGGGGTTTGGAAGTGCTCAGATGAGGCCCAGCTGTGTTGCAAGGCAGGCTGGTCCTGGTGCTGGGTCTTGGGCCTTTTATTCATAGGTTTGGGGCTCTCTGACCCAGCTGCAGCTTGTTTGACATATTTTTAGCATGAGAAAGGACAGGCTATTTATATGCAAAAGCCACTGTGCATAGCTTGGGTGGGGTTGTAAATTGGGTGGGGCAGGGTCTCAGGGAATTACCAGGGTGGAACAAACAGAAATGGCTACCAGTCAGCCCTGAACCAGGGAGGTCCCAGCTTGGGAACAATGATCACTGCAAGCACCTCTGTCTGGAAGAAAGCCACCCCCAAGTTTCTGTCCTAATACCAGACAGTCCAGTTTCTCCCCATATGTGTCTGGGTCCCCCAGAGCCGCACCCAGCACTGGAGCTCAGAGGAAGTGGGAGCTTGTAAATTCAGTTCATGGTGCCAGCCTTTTAAGAGGAGCAGCTGGGTCTCCAGCAGCCTGTTTGTCACTCACTCCCAATCCGCACTGGTTTTTACAGTCTGTAGTTCTTAATGACCATAGGGACTTCTTTCCCCAGCTTTGGGACCCTAGGCTGGGCATTTGGTGTGGGGCTTTACCATCAAATATATCGAATATCTGATCACCTGTTACCACCTCCAAAGACTACCACCTATGGTACACTGTTTCCAAATATGGCCTCCAATAATTCTTCCTAACTCTTTCCATCAAAAAGTGGAGTCTATTGGACCTCCCCTTGAATCTCGGATGACCTTGTGAATTGCTTGTCTAGTAAAATGATGCATAAATGACACCATAACAGTTATTAGACTACCTTTCAAGCACCCCTTCTTTCTGTTCTTTGAACATGCCACCCATGCTTCCACCTAAAGGTTTTTTTGTATCTGTTTGTCCCTCTTACTGGAACACTCTTCTCTTAGATATGCTCATGGTTTCATATTTTACTTCTTTCACATCTTTGTTCAAATATCACCTTTTAAATGAGGTTTAACTATCCACCGTATTAAAATAAAAACATTCAATATTCCCTAAATCCATTCTATGCTTTATTTTTCTCCATACCACTTACTATTATTTTAAATTATTTTTAAATTTTATTTTATTGCTTAAGGTATTACAAAGAGTAGTACATATGTCTCCTTTTTCCCCCATTGACCTTCCCCTGGTCTCCCCTACCCCAGTATCTTGCATCCATTGGTTATGCTTATATGCATGCATACAAGTCCTTTGGTTGATCTCTTACCCCCCCCCCCCAACCCCTGCAACACTCCCCAGCCTTCCCGCTGTAGTTTGACAGTCTGTTCGATGCTGCTCTGCCTCTGTGTTTATTTTTGTTCACCAGTTTATAATGTTCTTTATTATCCATTAATGAGTAGATCATATGGTATTTTTCTTTCTTTGGCTTATTTCACTTAGCATAATGCTCTCCACTTCTATCCATGCTGTTGCAAATGGTAAGAATTCCTTTTTTATAGCAGCATAGTATTCCATTGTGTAGATGTACCACAGTTTTCTAACCTATTCATCTGCTGATGGGCATTTAGGCTGTTTCCAAATCTTAGCTTTGGTAAATTGTGCTGCTATGAACATAGGGGTGCATATATCCTTTCTGATTGGTGTTTCTGGTTTCTTGAGATATAGTCCTAGAAGTGAGATTACTGGGTCTAATGGGAGTTCCATTTAAAACCTTTTGAGGAAACTCCATACTGTCCTCCACAGTGGCTGCACCAGTCTGCATTCCCACCAGCAGTGAAGGAGGGTTCCTTTTTCTCCACATCCTCTCCAACACTTGTCATTTGTTGATTTGTTGATGATAGCCATTCTGACAGGTGAGAGATGGTACCTCATTGTTGTTTTGATTTGCATCTCTCAGATGATTAGTGACTTTGAGCATGTTTTCATATGTTTCTTGGCTTTCTGAGTGTCCTCCTTCGCAAAGTGTCTATTTAGGTCCTTTGCCCATGTTTTGATTGGATTGTTTATCTTCCTTTTGTTAAGTTTTATGAGTTCCTTGTAAATGCTGGAGATTAAACGCTTATTGAAGATAACATTGGCAAATATGTCCTTCCATGCAGTGAGCTTTCTTGTTGTTTTATTGATGGTTTCTTTTGCTGTGCAGAATTTTTTATTTTGATGTAGTCCCATTTGTTTATTTTCTCTTACGTTTCCATTGCCCTAGGAGCTGTATCGGTAAAGATATTGCTACAACAAATGTCTGCTATTTTGTTGCCTATAGCTTCTTCTAATATTTTTATGGTTTCCCATCTTACATTTAAGTCCTTTATCCATTTTGAGTTTATTTTTGTGTATGGTGTATGTTGGTGGTCTAGTTTCATTTTTTTTTTTGCAAGTATCTGTCCAGTTTTCCCAACACCATTTATTGAAAAGACTGTCTTGTCTCCATTGTATGTTCTTGCCTCCTTTGTCAAATATTAATTGAGCATCCTGGCTTGTGTTGATTTCTGGGTTCTCTGTTCTGTTCCACTGGTCAATATGTCTGTTCTGGTGCCAGTACCAGGCAGTTTTGAGAACAGTGGCTTTGCAGTATAGCTTGATATTTGGTATTGTGATCGCTCCATCATTATTGTTCTTTCTTAAGATTGCTGCAGCTATTGGGGGTCTTTTTTATTCCAGATGAATTTTTGGAGTGTTTGTTCTAGGTCTTTGAAGTATGCTGTTGGTATTTTAATGGAGATTGCCTTGAATTTATATATTGCTTTGGGTAGTATGGACCTTTTAATGATGTTGATTCTACCAATCCAGGAACATGGTATATTGTTCCATTTGTTCATGTTTTCCTCTCTCTCTTTTTTTCAATATCTTGTAGTTTTCCAAGTACAAGTCTTTTACTTCATTAGTTAAGTTTATGCTTAGGTATCTTAATTTTTTTGGTGCTATCGTAAATGGGATTTTTTTTCACTTCTCTTTTTGTGAGTTCATTATTAGTGTTTAAAAAGGCCATAGATTTCTGGTTGTTAATTTTGTATCCTGCTACTTTACCAAATTCACTTATTAGGTCCAGTATTTTTTTAATGGAGTCTTTGGGGTTTTCTATGTATAGTATCATGTCATTTGTGAATAAGGACTGTATTACTTCTTCTTTTCCAATTTGGATGCCTTTTATTTCTCCTTCTTGTCTGA
The DNA here is from genome assembly GCF_951640355.1 of Cnephaeus nilssonii. NCBI lineage: Eukaryota > Metazoa > Chordata > Mammalia > Chiroptera > Vespertilionidae > Cnephaeus > Cnephaeus nilssonii. Next base: position 27,742,123 of record NC_137071.1, read on the forward strand.
TTGCTATGGCTAGCACTTCCAGTACTATATCGAACAGGAGTGGTGAAAGTGGACATCCCTGTCTTATTCCCGTTCTTAGGGGAAATCAGTTTAGTTTTTACTCATTGAGTATGATGTTTGCCGTAGGTTTGTCGTATAAGGATTTAATTATATTGAGGTATGATCCCTCTATTCCCACTTTGCTGAGAGTTTTTATCAAGAAAGGCTGTAAGATTTTGTCAAATGCTTTTTCTGCATTGATTGATATGATTATGTGATTTTTGTCTCAGTTTGTTTATGTGATGTATCACATTTATTGATTTGAGGATATTGTACCATCCTTGCATCACCGGAATAAATCACACTTGGTCATGGTGTATGATCCTTCTAATGTAATGCTGAGTTTTATTTACTAGAATTTTGTTGAGGATTTTAGCATCTATGTTCATCATGGATATTGGCCTATAGTTCTCTTTTCTTTGTGGCATCTTTATCTGGTTTTGAAATTAGGGTAATGCAGGCTTCATAGAAAGTGTTTGGAAGTATGCTTTCCTCTTGAATTTTTTGAAATAGTCTGAGGAGGATAGGTTTCAGTTCTTCTTTGAATGCTTGGTAGAACTCCCCTATAAAGCTGTCGGACCAAGGCTTTTGTTTACTGGAAGATGTTTGATCACTGCTTCAATTTCTTCGGTAGTTATCGGCCTGTACAGGTTTTTTTTATTCTTCTTGATTGAGTTTTGGGAGCTTGTATTTTTCTAAGAATACAAGAGGCCTGGTGCACGAAATTCATGTACAGGGGTGTGATTGTGTCCCTCACCCCAGCCTGCACTCTCTCCAATTTGGGACACCTCGAGGGATGTCTGACTGCCCGTTTAGGCCCGATCCCAGTAGAATCAGGTCTAAACGGGCAGTCGGACATCCCTCTCACAATGTAGGACTGCTGGCTTCCAACAGCTCGCCTGCCTGTCTGCCTGATTGCCCCTAACCAGTCCCCTGCCCACCTGATCACCCCCTGACCACTCCCCTACCAGCCTGATTAATGCCCAACTGCTCCCCTGCCAGCCCAATTGCCCCGAACTGTTCTCCCCTGCCAGCCTTGTCAACCCTAACTGCCCTACCCTGCTGGCCTGGTTGCCCCCAACTGCCCTCCCTTACAGGCCTTGTCCCTCCGAAAGGCCCTCCCCTGCTGACTTGATCACCCACAATTGCCCTCCCCTGCTGGCCATCTTGTGGTGGCCATCTTATGTCCACATTGGGGGGGCCATCTTTGACCACATGGGGGCGGCCATCTTGTGTGTTGGAGTGATGGTCAATTTACATATTACCTCTTTATTATATTGGATGTCCATTTTACCTAAGTTGTCCATTTTGTTGGAATAGAGTTGTTCATAGTATTATTCATAATTGTTCGTATTTCTGTGGGATCATTTCTTACTTCGCCTCTTTCATTTTTTATTTTGTTCACTTGGATCCTCTCTCTTTGCTTCTTCGTGAACCTGGCTAGAGGTTCATCAATCTTTTTTATCCCTTCAAAGAACCAGTTCTTGGTTTCATTGATCTTTTGTATTGTTTTTTTCATCTCTATGTCATTTATCTCCACTCTGATCTTTATTATTTCCTTCCTTCTGATTACACTGGAATTTTCTTGTTGCTCTCTTTCTAACTCTTTGAGTTTTAGGGTTAGATAATTTATTACCATATTTTCTTATTTTTTGAGATAGGCCTGCAGAGGTATGAACTTCCCTCTCAAGACTGCTTTCGCTGTTTCCTATAGATTTTGGATTGTTGGTTTTTCATTGTCAGTTGTTGCCATGATGCTTTTTATTTCTTCTTTGATAGCTTTGGTAACCCAATCATTGTTTAGTAGCATGCTACTTAGCCTCCAAGTGTTTGATATTTTTATTGTTTTTATTATAGTCGATTTCTTTTTTTTAATTTCTTTATTGATTAAGGTATTACATATGTGGCTTTATTTCCCCATTACGACCGAGTCCCCCATAAATGCCCTTACCCCCTTGTTGTCAGTGTCCATTGATTAGGCTTATATGCATGCATATAAGTCCTTTGGTTCATTGCTGCACCTTACCCCCACCGTTCCCTACCTTCCCTGAGGTTTAACATTCTGATCGATGTTTCTCTGTTTCTGGATCTCTTTTTGTTCATCAGTTTATGTTGTTCATTATATTCAATAAATGAGTGAGATCATGTGATATTTCTCTTTCTCTGCCTGGTTTATTTCACTTAGCATAATGCTCTCTATCTCCATCCATGTTGTTGCAAATGGTAGGAACTCCTTGTTTTTTATCGCAGCATAGTATTCCATAGTGTAGGTGTACCACAGTTTTTTAATCCACTCATCTGCTGATGGGCACTTAGGCTTTTTCCAAATCTTAGCTATGGTGAATTGTGCTGCTATGAACATAGGGATGCATATATCCTTTCTTATTGGTGTTTCTAGTTTCTTGGGATATATGCCTAGAAGTGGGATCACTGGGTCAAATGGGAGTTCCATTTTTAGTTTTTTGAGGAAACTCCATACTGTCTTCCACAGTGGCTGCACCAGTCTGCATTCCCACCAGCAGTGCACGAGGGTACCTTTTACTCTGCATCCTCACCAGCACTTGTCATTTGTTGATTTGTTGATGATAGCCATTCTGACAGGTGAGAGATGATACCTCATTGTTGCTTTGATTTGCATCTCTCAGATAAATAGTGACTTTGAGCAGGTTTTCATATATCTCTTGGCCTTCCTTCTGTCTTCTTTTGAAAAGTATCTATTTAGGTCAGTTGCCCATTTTTTCATTGTGTTGTTTATCTTCTTTTTGTTAAGTTGTATGAGTTCCCTGTAAATGGTGGGGATTAAAACCTTATCATTGATATCATTGGCAAATATGTTCTCCCATGCATTGGGCTCTCTTGTTGTTTTGTTGATGGTTTCCTTTAGTGTTGAAAAGCTTTTTATTTTGATGTAGTCCCATTTGTTATTTTCTCTTTAGTTTCCATTGCCCTAGGAGCAGTAACAGTGAAGAAATTGTTTCGGCATATGTCTGAGATTTTTCTGCCTGTGGATTCCTCTAGTATTTTTATGGTTTCCTGTCGTATGTTTAAGTCCTTGATCCAGGAGAAAAAAGATGGCGACTGGCAGGAAGGTATGGAGAGAGTGTGAGTGAGGAACCCATAGAGAAGAGTATAGACGTCTGTGGTGTGTGTGTGTGTGTGTGTGTGTGTGTGTGTGTGTGAGAGAGAGAGAGAGAGCTAGGGTCAGTTAGATTCTGCAGGTCTTCCAAGGGGCTGCCTAACCGGGCAATCCTAGACGGCAGAGCCACGTGCACAAAGCGGACACTTCTCGGCAGCTGGTGCGGACGCAAAGACCACACCATCTTGAGAAACAGAGCTGCCTGAGACTAGGATCCTGGCTTCAGACACAAACCAGGACCCTGCAACCAATGGGGATAGAGAACTGCTATCACAGCTTCAGACCAACAAACAACAAGAATCCAGACTTCCCAGCAGCATATTTCAGTAAGTCAAAGAGCCTATCCCCCTCCCCGCAGACTCGCAGATAGCACCATAGTAACTGATAGACCCGCCCCTCGCCCAAGCTGCAGAGCACCCGCGCACGGACACGATCCCCTTTAGGGAATATGGCATGGGACAGACGCAGCTGCCCTTTGGGGAAATCTGACAGCGCGCACAGAGGGCTCCCCTTCGGGGAATTTGGGGGAATTTGGCTTGTGGGGCACAGCTCCCCTTCAGGGAATCTTAGAGCACGCAGAGAGGGGCTCCCCTTTGGGGAATTTGGCGCACAGGACGGACTCCGCCACCCTTTGGGGAATATGGGAGAGTGCACGGAGGCAGCTCACCTTCAGGAATTTGAGAGTGTGTGAAGCCCTATCCCGTTTAACTCAGTAGAGAGAGCACACATAGGAGGCAGCTTCTCTTCAGGAAATTTGGCACGCTGGACACAGCTGCCTGGGATCCCTGACTCACAGCGCATTCACACTAAGAGCCAGTGACTCCAATTGTTGGTGCATGCACAGACAGGGACCCTGATTCTCAATGAGAAACCGCACAAGGCAACAGACACTTTGACACTCGAGTCTTGGTGCAGACACAGGGAAACTCTGACTCCTGGCACATGCTAAATATCTCATTTTAGGCACATACCAACAGTGTGGTGCAGACAGGGCCCCTGATTCTAAGTGTGCACATGAGACCACATGGAACACCGGGAACACTGACCCTGGACAAGCCTGGTTCCCAACAACCAATGGCAGCCACATGTCCTAGTGTCAGAGCACTTCAGTGAAACTCGGGTGGAGTGAAGTCCCCACAGCACATGGCCCATGTCCACACAAACTGAAGCTTGAGCTTTCTGGTGATAGTCAGAATGGAGAGACAAAACAATTCACAGAAGAAGGAAAATGAGGAGTCGCCAAGAAAGGAAATTAGTGAAACTTAAGCTTGGAACATGACCAAAAAAGAGTACAGAGTAATGGTCGTGGAATTCATACATCGGATGAATGAGAAAATGAACAACTTATGCAAGAATCAGGAAGAAATGAAAAGTGATATAGCTATAACCAAAAACACCATGGAAAGTTTCAACAGTAGACTACAAGAAGCAGAGGACCGAATTAGTGAGTTAGCAGATCAAGTACAGAAACAAGCTTAATCTGAACAGCAATTGGAGAAAAACATTAAAAAGCAGGAGGAAAGCCTAAGGGAGTTTCGGGACAACATGAAACGAAGTAACATGCGTATAATAGGGCTGCCAGAAGGACAAGAAGAGCAGCAGGGATTAGAAAATCTATTTGAAGAAATAATGACAGAAAACTTCCCGGATATGGGAAAGATAAAAGTTACGCAAGTACAGAGAGTCCCAAGCAGGATCAACCCCAAAAGACCTACACTGAGACATGTCATAATTTCAATGGCAAATATAAATGATAAAGAGAGAATCTTAAAGGCGGCAAGAGAGAGACAGAGAGTTACCTACAAAGGAACACCCATCAGATTGTCAAATGATTACTCAACAGAAACACAACAAGCTAGAAGTGAATGGAAGGAGGTATACAAAGTGTTGCAAAGCAAAGGACTGAATCCAAGAATACTATATCCAGCAAGACTATCAATCAAAATTGAAGGGGAAATCAGGTGCTTTGAAGACAAAAAAAAAAGGCTCAGGGAGTTTATCACCACCAAACCAGCAATGCAAGAAATGCTAAAGTGAATACTATAAAAAGAAGAAATAAACAGGTAAGAAGGAATACAGACACAAAAATAGATATGATTACAAACAAATACCTTTCAGTAATAACTTTAAATGTAAACGGACTAAATGCTCCAATCAAAAGACATCGAGTGGCTGAATGGATAAAAAAAAAACATGACCCATACATATGCTATCTACAAGAGACCCACCTCAGAAAAGAGACTCACACAGATTGAAAGTGAAGGGATGGAAAAATATCTTTCAGGCAAATGGAAATGAAAAAAAAGCTGGGGTAGCAATACTTATATCTGACAAAATAGACCTCAAAGTAAATGCCATAACAAGAGATAAGGAAGGCCACTTCATAATACTAAAGGGAGAAATCCAACAAGAAGAAATAATTCTGGTAAACATATACGCTCCCAATATAGGAGCACCCAAATACATAAAAAAACTCCTGGAGGATATCAAGAGAGAGTTTAATAGCAATACAATCATAGTAGGAGACTTTAATACCCCACTATCACCACTGGACAAATCCTCTAAACAAAAAATCAGCAAAGAAACAGCAATCCTAAATGACTCACTAGACCAGATGGAATTAATTGACATCTTCAGAATATTTCACCTCAAAGCCACAGAATATACATTCTTCTCAAATGCACATGGGTCATTTTCAAAGATAGACCATATGCTGGGTCACAGGCAAAGTCTCTTCAAATTCAAGAAGATAGAAATTATATCAAGCATCTTCTCAGATCACAGTGGCATAAAACTGGAAATCAACTACAAAACATACAATCCAAAGAAATCAAACACATGGAGACTAAACAGCATGCTATTAAACAAGGACTGGGTCACCAGAGAGATCAAGGAAGAAATATAAAACAGCATGACAACAAATGACAATGAAAACACAACAATCCAAAATCAATGGGACACAGCGAAGCAGTCTTGAGAGGGAAGTTCATAGCTCTACAAGCCTATTGCAAAAAAACAAGAAACAATGGTAATAAATTACCTAACCCTACAACTCAAAGAGCTAGAAAAAGAGCAGCAAAAAAAGCCCAGTGTAACCCGAAGGAAGGAAATAACAAAGATCAGAGAGGAGATAAACGACATAGAGACCAAAGAAACAATACAAAAATCAACAAAACCAAGAGCTGGTTCTTTGAAAGGATAAACAAGATTGATGGACCTCTAGCCAGGCTCACCAAGAAGCAAAGAGAGAGGACCTAAATAAACAAAATCAGAAATGAAAGAGGTGAAATAACAACAGAGCCCGCTGAGATACAAAGGATTGTTACAAAATACTATGAACAACTTTATTCCAACAAACTGAACAACCTGGAGGAAATGGACATATTCCTAAAAAATACAACCTTCCAAAAATCAATCAGGAAGAATCTAAACAGCTCAATAGGCCAGTAACTATGGACGAAATTGAAGCAGTCATCAAAAAGCTTCCAGCAAACAAAAGCCCGGGGCCTGATGGATTCACAGGAGAGTTTTACCAAACATTCAAGGAAGAACTAAAACCTATCCTCCTCAGACTATTCCAAAAAATTCAAGAGGAAGGAACACTTCCAAACTCCTTCTATGAAGCCAGCATCACCCTAATAACAAAACCAGATAAAGACAACACAATGAAAGAGAATTACAGACCAATATCCCCCATGAACATAGATGCCAAAATCCTCAACAAAATTCTAGCAAATTGGATCGAGCAGTACATCAGAAAAATCATACACCATGACCAAGTAGGATTTATCCCAGGAATGCAAGGATGGTACAATATCCACAAATCAATAAACGTGATACATCACATAAACAAATTGAGAGATAAAAATCACATAGTCATATCAATTGATGCAGAAAAAGCATTTGACAAAATCCAACACCCTTTCTTGATAAAAACTCTCAAAAAGGTGGGAATAGAAGCTTCATACCTCAACACAATAAAAGCTATATATGATAAACCCACAGCAAACATCATACTCAATGGACAAAAACTAAAAACATTTCCCCTAAGAACAGGAACAAGACAGGGATGCCCACTCTCACCACTCCTGTTTGACATAGTACTGCAAGTATTAGCCATTGCAATTAGACAAGAAGAAGAAATAAAAGGCATCCAAATTGGAAAAGAACAAGTAAAGCTGTCTTTATTTGCAGACGACGTGATATTGTACATAAAAAATCCGAAAGACTCTGTCAAAAAACTAATAGACTTAATAAATGAATTTGGTAATGTAGCAGGATACAAAATTAACGCCAAGAAATCTATGGTCTTTCTATACACCAATAGTGCACTTACAGACAGAGAGACTAAAAAGGCAATCCCATTTACCATTGCACCAAAAAAATTAAGATACCTAGGAATAAACTTAACTAAGGAGGTAAAAGACCTATATATGGAAAACTACAGGACACTGAAAAAAGACATAGAGGAACACGTAAACAGATGGAAGAACATACCATGTTCATGGATTGGTAGAATCAACATCATTAAAATGTCCATACTACCCAAAGCAATCTATAGATTAAATGCACTCCCCATTAAAATACCAATGGCATATTTCACAGACCTTGAAAGAACTCTCCAAAAATTCATCTGGAATAAAAAAAGACCCCGAATAGCCACAGCAATCCTGTGAAAGAAGAATAAAGTAGGAGGGATCTCAATACCAGATTTCACGCTGTATTACAAAGCCACTGTTCTCAAAACAGCCTGGTACTGGCACAAGAACAGACATATAGATAAATGGAACAGAATAGAGAATCCAGATATTGACCCAAACCACTATGCTCAATTAATATTTGACAAAGGATGCATGAACATACAATGGAATCAAGACAGTATCTTCAATAAATGGTGTTGGGAAAACTGGACAGATACATGCAAAAAAAATGAAGATAGATCACCAACTTACACCATACACAAAAATAAACTCAAAATGGTTACAGGACTTAAACATAAGACAGGAAACCATAAAAATACTAGAGGAATCCACAGGCAGCAAAATCTCAGACATATGCCAAAAGAACTTCTTCACCGAAACTGCCCCTAGGGCAATGGAAGCTAAAGAGAAAATTAACAAATGGGACTACATCAAAATAAAAAGCTTTTTTACAGCAAAAGAAACCGTCAACGAAACAACAAGCAAGCCCACTGCATGGGAGAACATATTTGCAAATGCTATCACTGATAAAGGTTTAATCTCCAACATCTACAGGCAGCTTATGCAACTTAATTACAGGAAGATAAATGATCCAATAAAAAAATGGGCAACGGACCTAAACAGAATATTTTCAAAAGAAGACAGAAGGAAGGCCAAGAGACACATGAAAACATGCTCAACGTCACTAATCATCTGAGAGATGCAAATCAAAACAACAATGCGGTACCATCTCACACCTGTCAGAATGGCAATCAACAAATTAACAAACGACAAGTGTTGGTGAGGATGCGGAGAAAAAGGAACCCTCGTGCACTGCTGGTGGGAATGCAGACTGGTGCAGCCACTGTGGAGAACAGTATGGAGTTTCCTCAAAAAACTGAAAATGGAACTCCCATTTGACCCAGTAATCCCACTCCTGGGAATATATCCAAAGAAACTAGAAACACCAATCAGAAAGGATATATGCACCACTATGTTCATAGCAGCACAATTTACAATAGCTAAGATTTGGAAACAGCCTAGGTGCCCGTCAGCAGATGACTGGATCAGAAAACTGTGGTACATCTACACAATGGAATACTATGCTGCCATAAAAAAGAAGGAATTCTTACCATTTGCAGCAACCTGGATGGAATTGGAGAACATTATGCTAAGTGAAATAAGCCAATCAATGAAAGAAAAATACCAACGATCTCACTCATTTATGGATAATAAAGAACATTATAAACTGATGAACAAAAAGATAGATACAGAGACAGTAAAGCATCAAACATACTTTCAAATTACAGGAGGAAAGTTAGGGAGAGGTGGGGGAGATAAGAAATCAAACGAAGGACTTGTATGCATGCATATAAGCATAAACAATGGACGCAAAACTCTGGGGGGTGAGGGCATGTATGGGTGTGGGGTGGGGGGGGCAATGATAAGATATGTACACATATAATACCACAATAAAAAAGTAAAAAAAAATAAACAAATGGGACTACATCAAAATAAAAAGCTCTTTTACAGCAAAAGAAACTATCAACAAACAACAAGAGATCCCACTGTATGGGAGAACATATTTGTAAATGTTATCACTGATAAAGGTTTTATCTCCAATATCTACAGGCAGCTTATACCACTTAATAAAAGGAAGATAAATGATCCAATAAAAAAAATGGGCAACGGACCTAAATAGAATCTTTTCCAAAGAAGACAGAAGAAAGGCCAAGAGACACATGAAAACATGCTCAAAGTCACTAAGTATCCGAGAGATGCAAAGCAAAACCACAATGCTGTACCATCTCACACCAGTCAGAATGACTATCATCAACCAATCAACAAATGACAAGTATTGGCGAGGATGTGGAGAAAAAGGAACACTAGTCCACTGCTGGTGGGAATGTAGACTGGTGTAGCCACTGTGGAGAACAGTATGGAGTTTCCTCAACAAACTGAAAACGGAACTCCCATTTGACCCAGTAATCCCACTCCTAGGAATATATCCTAAGAAACTGGGAACACCAATAAGAAAGGATATATGCACCCCTATGTTCATAGCAGCACAATTTACAATAGCTAAGATCTGGAAACAGCCTAGGTTCCCATCAGCTGATGACTGGATCAGAAAACTGTGGTACATCTACACAATGGAATACTATGCTGCCATAAAAAGAAGGAATTCTTACCATTTGCAGCAACCTGTATGGAATTGGAGAACATTATGCTGAGTGAAATAAGCCAGTCAATGAAAGAAAAATACCACATGATTTCACTCATTTATGGATAATAAAGAACATTATAAACTGTTGAACAAAAAGATAGATACAGAGGCAGTAAAGCATCAAACAGTCTGTCAAATTACAGCAGGAATTTTAGGGAGAGGTGGGGAAGATAAGAGATCAACCGAAGGACTTGTATGCATGCATATAAGCATAACCAATGGATGCAAAACTCTGGGGGGTGAGGGCATATATGGGAGTGGGGTGGGGGGGGGGCAATGGTAAGATATGTACACATATAATACCTTAATAAAAATAATAGTAATTAAAAAAAGTCCTTGATCCATTTTGAGTTTATTTTTGTGTATGTTGTATGTTGGTGGTCTAGTTTCATTTTTTTTAATGTATCTGTCAAATTTTCACAACACCATTTATTGAACAGACTGTCTTGACTCCATTGTATGTTCATGCCTCCTTTGTCAAATATTAATTGAGCATAGTGGTTTGGGTCAATTTCTTGGTTCTCTATTCTATTCCATTGATCTATGAGTTTGTTTTTGTACCATGTCAGGCAGTTTTGAGATCAGTGGCTTTGTAATACAGCTTGATATCTGGTATTGAGATCCCACCTACTTTGTTTTTCTTTCTCAGGATTGCTGCTGCTATTTGGGGTCTTTTTTTTTTTATTCCAGATGAATTTTTGGAAAGTTCCTTCTAGTTTTGTGAAATATGCCATTGGTATTTTAATGGGAAGTGCATTGAATTTATAGATTGCTATGGGTAGTATGGACATTTTGATGATGTTGATTCTACCAATCCATGAACACGGTATGTTCTTCCATCTCTTTATGTCTTCCTCTATCTCTTTTTTCAGTGTCCTGTAGTTTTCGGTGTATAGGTCTTTTACCTCCTTGGATAAGTTTATTCCTAGGTATCTTAATTTTTTTGGTGCGATGGTAAATGGGATTGCTTTTTTAGCCTCTCTTTCTGTACGTTCATTATTGGTGTATAGAAATTCCATAGATTTCTTGGTATTAATTTTGTATTCTGCTACATTGCTGAATTCATTTTTAAGTCTAGTAATTTTTTGATGGAGTCTTTAGGGTTTTCTATGTACATTATCATGTTATCTGCATATAAGGACAGTTTTACTTCTTTTCCAATTTGGATGCCTTTTATTTCTTCTTCTTGTCTGATAACAATGGCTAGTACTTCAAGCACTATGTCGAACAGGAGTGGTGAGAGTGGGCATCCCTGTCTTGTTTCTGTTCTTAGGGGAAATGGTTTTAGATTTTCCCATTGAGTATGATGTTGGCTGTGTGTTTGTCATATATGGCTTTTATGATGTTCAAGTATGATCCTTCTATTCCCACCTTGCTGAGAGTTTTTATCAAGAAAGGGTGTTGGATTTGTCAAATGCTTTTTCTGCATCAATTGATATGACTATGTGATTTTTATCTCTCAATTTCTATATGTGATGTATCATGTTTATTGATTTGCGAATATTGTACCATCCTCGCATCCCTGGGATAAATCCAACTTGGTCATGGTGTATGATCTTTCTGATGTACTGCTGTATCTGATTTGCTAGAATTTTGTTGAGGATTTTGGCATCTATGTTCATGAGGGATATTGGCCTGTAATTCTCTTTCATTATGTTATCTTTATCTGGTTTTGGTATTAGGGTGATGCTGGCTTCATAGAAGGAGCTTGGAAGTGTTCCTTCCTCTTGAATTTTTTGGAATTATCTGAGAAGGAGAAGTTTTAGTTATTCCTTGAATGTTTGGTAAAACTCCCCTATGAAGCCGTCTGGCCCTGGGCTTGTTTGCTGGAAGCTTTTTGATGACTGCTTCAATTTCTTCCAGAGTTATCAGCCTATTGAGATTTTTTAAATCTTCCTGAGTTAGTTTTGGAAAGTTGTGTTTTTCTAGGAATGAGTCCATTTCTTCCATGTTGTCTAGTTTGTTAAAATAGAATTGTTCATAGTATTTTTTAACAATCCTTTGTATTTCTGTGGAGTCAGTTGTTATTTCACCTCTTTCATTTCTGATTTTGTTTATTTAAATTCTCTCTCTTTGCTTCTTGGTGAGCCTGGCTAGAGGTTCATCAATCTTGTTTATCCTTTCAAAGAACCAGGTCTTGGTTTCATTGATCTTTTGTATTGTTTTTTTTTTTTTTTCTCTCTATGTCATTCATTTTTGCTCTGATCTTTATTATTTCCTTTCTTGTGCTCACTGTGGGCTTTTCTTGTTGCTCTCTTTCTCATTCTTTGAGTTCTAGGGTTAGATGATTTATTATCATTTTTCTTTTTTTTTGAGGTAGGCCTGTAGAGCTATAAACTTCCCTCCCAGGACTGCTTTCATTGTGTTCCATATCATTTGCATTGTTGTGTTTTTATTGTTATTAGTCTTCAGGATGTTTTTAATTTCTTCTTTGATCTCATTGATAACTCAGTCATTGTTTAATAGCATTCTATTCAGCTTCCAAGTGTTTGAATTTTTTGGAATATTTTTATCGTAGTTTATTTCCAATATTATGCCATTGTGGTCTGAGAAAATGTTTGATATGATTTCAGTCTTCTTGAATTTGGGGAGACTTTGCTTGTGACCAAATATGTGGCCTGTTTTTTTAAAATGTCTCATGTGCATTTGAGGAGAATGTATATTCTGTGGCTTTGGGGTGAAATGCTCTGAAGATGTCAATTAGGTCCTTCTGATCTAGTGAGTCATTTAGAATTGCTATTTCTTTGCTGATTTTTTGTCCAGAGGATTTATCCAGTGTTGTCAGTGGTGTATTAAAGTCCCCTACTATGATTGTATTATTGTTGATCTCTCCCTTGATATCTTCAAGGAGTATTTTTTTATGTATTTGGGTGCGCTTACATTGTGTGCATATATGATTACCAGGATTATATCCTCTTGTTGTATTGATCCCTTTAGTATTGTGAAGTGGCCTTCCTTATCTCTTGTTATTGCCTTCACTTTGAAGTCCATTTTGTCAGATATAAGTGTTGCTACCCCAGCTTTTTTTTCATTTCCATTTGCCTGAAAGATGTTTTTCCATTGCTTCACTTTCAGTCTGTGTGAGTCCCTTTTTCTGAGGTGGGTCTCTTGTAGATAGCATATATATGAGTCGTGTGTTTTTTATCCATTCAACCACTTGATGTCTTTTGATTGGAGCATTTAGTCCATTTCCCTTTAAAGTTATTATTCAAAGGTACTTGTTTGTACCCATTTTAATTTTTGTGTCTTGTTCCTTCTTACCTTTTTATTTCTTCTTTTTACACCAGTCCATTTAGCATTTTTTGCATTGCTGGCTTGGTAGTAATAAACTTCCTTAGCCTTTTTTTGTCTGTGAACCTCCTTATTTCCCCTTCAATTTTGAATGATAGCCTTGCTGGATAGAGTATTCTTGGATTCAGTCCCTTTTTTTGCATCACTTTGTAAATTTCCTTCCATTCTTTTCTGGCCTAATGTGTTTCTGTTGAGAAATCATATGATAATCTAATGGGAGCTTCCTTGTATGTAACTTTCTGTCTCTCTCTTGCAGCCTTTAAGATTCTCTCTTTATCCTGAATATTTGCCTTTGTAATTATGATGTGTCTTGGTGTGGGTCTTTTCAGGTTTATCCTGTTTGTGAATCTCTGTGCTTGTGTGACTTTTTTCTTCACCACATCAGGGAAGTTTTCTGATATTATTTCTTCAAATCAGACTTTTAACCCTTGTCCCTCTTCCTGTTGTTCTTGCACCCCTATTATTCTTATGTTGCTTCGTTTCATGTTGTCCCATAGCTCCCTTAAGATATCCACCTGTCTTTCAATTTTTTTTCTCAAATTGCAATTAAGTTTGGCTGTGTTTTGCTTCCCTGTCTTCTAATTCGCTAATTCAGTCCTCTGCTTCTCCTAGTCTACTGTTGAAACTTTCCATAGTGTTTTTTATTGCAGCTATATCACTCTTCATTTCTTCTTGATTTTTACATAAGTTGTTGATTTTTTCATCCAGTTCTTCTTGATTCTTACAAAATGTGTTGATTTTTTTCTTCCATCCAGTTTATGAACTGTATGACCTTTATTCTGAATTCTTTTTCTGGCATATTTCATGCCTCTGTTTCACTTAGCTGCTTTTCAGGCGCTTCCTCTTTTTCTTTCATTTGGGGGTATCTTTTTCTACCCATTTTTGGTCTCACTGACTGATCTAGATGTCGAGTCGTTCAGCGGCTGCTCCTTGGGTGGCAGTGGCTTCTTGGGCTGCGGTTGCTCCTCAAGCGGACATGGTAGCAGCTGCTTCTCAATTGGCAGCGGCTCCTCTGGTGGGTGCTGTTTGCAGCAGTGGTGTCTTCTCTGGCTGGTTGAGGAGGCTGTTCGTATACCTGCTGTTCTTTGGACAGGGGTGGGCTGATTATGATGTTGCTGCTCTTCAGATGGGGACAGCTTGCTTGCATCTGCTACTCTTTGGACGGGGCCCAGCTGCTCATGTGGCTGCCGCTCCTCAGACAGGGGCAGACTGCTTGCATTCCTGTTGCTCTTAAAATGGGGGCTGGCTGCGTGCTGCTGATGTTCCTCAGATGGGATGGGCTGCTCATGATTCCGCCACTCCTTGGACAGGGGCAGGTTGCTTGCAGGGCTGCTTCTCCTTGTATGGGTGCGGGTAGCTCATGCAGCTGCTTCTCTTCAGATGGGGGTGGTCTGCTTGTGCGGCTGCTGCTCCTCAGGTGGGAGTGAGCTGTTCATGCTGTTGCTGCTCCTCAGATAGGGGTTGGTTGCTCACTCGGCTCCTTCTCGTCGGACATGTGCAGGCTGTGTGTGGGTGCTGTTCCTTGGACCACCGCGGACTGCACAGGACTGCTGCTCCTCGGACATGGGCGGTCTGCTTGTGTGGCTGATGCTCCTCAGATGGGGGCAGGCTGCTCGTGTGGCTACTGCTCCTCAGCAGGGGGTGGGCTGCTCACACAGCTGCTGTTCCTCGGATGTGGGTGGGCGGCTCACACAGTTGCTGCTCCTCGGATGGGGGCAGGTGGCTTGTGCAGCTGCTGCTCCTCAGAAGGGGGCGGTCTACTCACACAGCTGCTGCTCCTCAGATGGGGGCGGGCTGCTTGCACAGCGGCTGCTCCTTGGAAGGGGGCTGGATGCTCTTGCAGCTGCTCGCACAGCTGCTGATCCTTGGAACGGGGCAGGTTGCTTGCACAGCTGCTGCTCTTCAGACAGGTGAAGGTTGTGGGCTGCGCGCAGCTGCTGCTCCTCGGGCGGGGGCCAGCTGCGTGGGGCTGCTGCTCCTCACTTGTGGGTGGGCTGCTTGAGCGGCTGCTGCTCCTTGGATGGGGCAAGCTGCTCGCGTGGTTGCTGCTCCTCAGATGGGGAAACTGGCCGCTCACACAGCTGCTGCTCCTTGGACAGGGGCAGGCCACGTGACATTGCTGCTCTTAGGCTTGGGGCGGATTGCTCACGGGGCTGCTTCTCCTAGGACAGGAGCAGGCTGCTCACGTTTCTGCTGTTCACGTGGTTTCAGTGCCCTGGGCTAAAGCGTTGGGTCAGTCAGAGGAGAGCGTACTTCAGAACTCACAGAAGCCTGCACCCAGAGTGGCTGGAGCCTCGTTGACCATGGGATCACAGCCTAGGTAGCAGGTTCCTGGCAGCAGTGGTTGTAGAGTCCCAGGTGTTATCTGAGGGCACTCTGGGTGGAGTTGAGGCTGGGCAGCCAGTTACAGCAGCTCTCCCCTTCAAAAAGGCTAGGCCTCTGAGGACAAGCTAGCCTCTCAGTACTGTTTGCAATGGTAGCAGAAGCTGCCTAGTTAGGAGAGCCTGATTAGCCTGCCCCTGAAGGTCCTGTGGGATCTAAATATGCCTCATTCACTCACACACACACCACCTGACCACACACTCCTCTTTTACTCCCTCACTCACTCACTCATGCTTTTTCCTTTACTGCCGCATTCTTCCTGCCTCTGTAGTTGGGTCTGGGGTGTTATTGGCCCATTCATGGATGGAGTTTCCTCTCCAAGTGTCTGGTTATGTGGCTTACTCTTAAGCCCCTTGGCCAGACAGGATAAAATTCATCTCAACAAGACACAACACAAAGGGAACTAAGCACAAATGTACTCCTGACACCAATAACCCCATTATAAGTAACCACTTGAGAAAAGAGAGTTAGGGGAGAGAAAAGAGAGCACAAATGATATTGAAGAGAGAGAAAAAGATAAGAGATAAAAGACAAAGGAAGAAAAAGGAGACACCACAAAACCAAAAAAAAAAAAAAATACCAACACCAAACACCCAGCAAAGAGGCCAAACACCCAGCAAAGAGGGTTGGGGCAGAATCTGTAGAGGCTGAGCTTATATACTGAAAATAAGATTAAGAATTGGATGAATATGGGGAGGACCACAATTTAGTATTGAGGAAGTAGAAAGGGAATTAGTGGATAAGAAGAAAGAGAATGAGAAGAAAATAATAATAATAAATTTACAAAAAATTTGATTTCAAAAATGGTATAAAAATTAAAAATAGCAAATAAAAAATAGTGATGGAAAAATAATGGCAAAATAAATAGAAAATAAAGCAACAAACAAAACATGAAAACAAGGAAGAATAGAAGAAAAAAAGGGATAATAAAAGCAATAAAAATAAAAGTGAAAAAAGTGAAGTGTCGTTCCTCTGGGTGGCTAATGATCCCAGTCATCTGTACTGTACTGTTTCTCAGTTTCCTGTTGCTGGGGCTGAAGATTTCTCTTTAGGCCAGTTCCTGTGACCTCTCAGGGCATATTCAGATTCCTTTGTATTATTCAGGGTGGGATCTGGGTGTGGCTGTATTGGTTGCCTGGAGACTGGAGGGAGGGGCTATCTCTCAGGAGAAAATGGCTACTGGGGCTCAGTTATGACTCAGCACCAGACTCACTACCACCTCTTCTGGACTGCCCACTCTCCCCAGATTCCACAAGTCCACACCTTCTTCTGCACCTCAGCCACAGGTAAGTGTCTGTATCCAAAAGGTCCTATGAACTAGGTTCAGTGAAGAAAGGCACAGGCCCCAGAGTGGGGAAGCACTGCATCCCTGCAAGCTCCTCTCTTGCCAGCACTGTGAGGTCCGGCCAGCCCTTCAGAGCTACCTCTGAGCTCAGATCCAAAATCCGGAATCCAAGGTCCAAAATCCCCTACCTCCCGCAGTCCTGTTGACCCTTTTTTCACAGTCAGACACTTTGCCTGTCTTCAGGGATGTGGCTTGGCACCATGTGGTTTCTCCCTAACCCTCTGGCCACAGAGGTCCAGCAGACTCTCTTGCCTAGATCCTTGATCTCACCTTTCTCCAGGGGACCTCTGCCCTTTCTGGCTGCAAACTGTCTCACCAGCTGAGTCTCCTTTGCCAATTTAGGCTGAATTCCACTCATTTCAGCCACTCACTCTATTTGCTCTGGGACAAGGCTCAGGACACGTCCTTCTATTCCGCCACCATTTATTCTCTCCGTAGTTGATTTCTAGTTTAATGCCATTGTGATCTGAGAAGATGCTTGATATGATTTATATCTTCTTGAATTTTAAGAGACTTTGCCTATGCCCCAATATGTGATCTATCTTTGAAAATGACCCATGTGCACTTGAGAAGATTGTATATTCTGTGGCTTTGGGGTTGAATGTTCTGAAGATGTCAATTAAGTCCATCTGATCTAGTGAATCATTTAGAATTGCTGTTTCTTTGCTGATTTTTTGTTTAGAGGATTTGTCCAGTGGTGTTAGTAGGGTATTAAAGTCCCCTACTATGACTGTATTGTTGTCTATATCTCCCTTGATATCCTCCAGAAGTTTGTTTTGTTGTTGTTGTTTTTTTTTTTGTATTTGGGTGCTCCTGTATTGGGTGCATATATGTTTACCAGAGTTATATCTTCTTGTTGAATTTCTCCCTTTAGTATCATGAAGTGGCCATCCTTATCTATTGTTATGGCCTTCACTTTGAGGTCTAATTTGTCGTATATAAGTATTGCTACCCTAGCTTTTTTTTTTCATTTCCATTCGTCTGAAAAAACTTTCTCCATCCCTTCACCATCAGTCTGTGGAGTCTTTTGTTCTAAGGTGGGTTTCCTATAGACAGCAGATATATGGGTCATGTTTTCTTATGCACTCAGCTACCCTATGTCTTTTTATTGGGGCATTTAATACATTTACATTTAAAGTTATTATTGATATGTACTTGTTTGTTGCCATTTTTATTCTTTATGCCTGTGTTCCTTCTTCACTTTCTATTTCATCTTTTTACAGCAGACCCTGTAGCATTTCTTGTAAATCTGATATTGTGGTGATAAACTCCCTTAGTCCTTTTTTGTCTGTGAAGCTCCTGATTTCACCCTCAATTTGATTGATAGCCTTGCTGGATACAGTATTCTTGGATTCAGACCCTTGCTTTGCATGACTTTGTATATTTCATTCCATTCCATTCTGGCCTGATGTGTTTCTTTTCTTTTTTTTTAATTTGGTGATATTGGGGGCTAGGTGGGAGCCCAAGAGAGGACTACACACTGCTCTGGCCTTGCTATCCCTTTTATTAATATTATGAGATACACCCATATCCTTTAGGCAGGAAATTTCAATAATAGACAAGGAGCAAGAATTTACTTATGACTAACAGTTGGAGGCTGCTTTAACCACCAATGTCTCAACTAAACAATGAGTGATTAGCTCCAACCATTCAGAGCAATTAAGGTTGACCAGCCTTCCGGATTCCCTTTTCACATTTCTCTATTAGTGACAATGATCGGTTTCTGGCATCTCCCCTGTTTCTTTCCTTTAAAAAATTTTGCATCTGCAGACCAGAAATAAACATATAAGAACAAAAAACATTTGAGTTCCAATTTCAATGTCCAACAGTTTTGAGTCCCAGTTTCAATGTCAAACAGTTCCTTATGTGTACATGTTAGCAATGGTATCTAGATGGTGGACAAATGGTGGTAATGCAGGTCCGACCCTCTCTGGTTTGGTCCTGGGCAACCTGCAGCAATGCACACCTGCTGACTAGTATAGCAAGGCGTCCTTAGCATCTTCCATCTCTGGACTGTTTCTCCTCTTGTCTTCATGGCTGGAGCATTCCTGTCAATTCCTCTCTGTTGCAGGAATCCACATGGTCTTGGAGTTGTTTTCTGAAAATATACAAACATGTTCTCGACCAAAAGTTAATAAAGGAATATTTTCTATAAATTTGACTTGGGATCTTTTTAATTTTTTGCCCAAACGATTTTCCTTTAGCTTATTTTGACACCATGTGTGTATTTTCATGGGTATATTGCTGTTAGCATTACAAATGAAAATTAGTTTTCAAAGTAAAAAATTTCTAGATGTAATTTACTTTCATTTTTTCTTACATAATATTTTTCCACTATCCCCCCTTTTTGATTTAATTATTAGGAGGCTTTTGGAAAATTTTTATAATGCAGTCTTGATAAATTTAAATTTTAATTTTTTGCACAAAAATATGACTGCTTTAGGTTCATTGCACATTAAGTAATTTTACCATGAGATGAACTACCAATAGAAATTTTAGTTGATACTTTAGGAACAGCTTTTTGTCCAGTACAATTAAATTTTCTTGAATATTCACTTATTTCAATTAGCCAATTTAAATTAATCTGAAAACTTGACTACTATTTTACTGTCAAATTTAATACCCTAACAACAATCTTAGTTTACCCTGTAAATATTAGTGGAAAGGATTTTTTGCATCCTTGGGTAGGCTCTGAGCATTCCTGGTGCTAGGCTGGATTTAAGATATAGGGCAGCTGCTGTCGGCCAAGTCTCTGTCTGTTGCCTGAGTCCCGATCTGAGCTGGGACAAGTCTCTGTTTGTTTCCTGGGTCCTGATCTGACCTGGGCATGGGAAGCATGAAGCAGCCATGGGGGCAGGAGACCTCCCTCAGAAGGGTCGAGGGTTCCAGCCCCTGCAATGTTGGGGGGGCGGTAAGGATCTGTGCCCTATCTCTGTTGATCCCCAAGTTCTCTCCTGCTGGCCCCTCTGCCACTGTGCCTGTCTTAGATTGTTCCTTCCCTGAGGAATCTTACCTGTCTCTGGCTAACCAGCCATCCTCTGGTGGCTTGATGTGTTTCTGTTGAGAAATCAGTAGTCTGATGGGAGATACTTTGTAGGTAACTTTCTGTCTCTCTCTGGCAGCCTTTAAGATTCTTACTTTCTCGTTGGTGTTTGCTAATTTAATTATAATGTGTCTTGGTGACAATCTTTTGGGGTTCATCTTGTTTGGGACTCTGTGAGCTTCTTGTACTTGTGTGAGTTTTTTCTTCCTGATATCAGGGAGGTTTTCTGTCATTATTTCTTCAAACAGGTTTTCTATTCCTTTTTCAGTTTCCTCTTTTTCTGGTACCTCTATTATGTGGATTTTGTTTCATTTCATGTTGTCCCAAAGTTTCCTTTGGCTTTCCTCCTTTGTTTTAAGTTTTTTTCTAGATTCTGCTCTGCTTGGGTATTTTTTCCTATCTTGTGTTCTAGCTCACTGATGCGGTCCTCTGCTTCTTGTCGTCTACTGTTGATGCTTTGTATTGAGTTCTGTATTGCAGTGATGTAATTTTTCATTTCTTCTTGGTTCTTCTTCATTTCCTCTTGGTTCTTACACATATTGTTGAATTTGTCTTCCATCCTTTTCAGTGACCTTATGACCATTGCTCTGAATTCCTTCTCTATCATATTGCTTACCTCCATTTCATTTACTTCCTTTTCTGGTGATTCCTCCTTTTCTTTCATATGTGGGCTGTGTCTTTGTCTCTCCATGATCGCTCCTTTCAGGGTTTCTGGTCATGTAGCTCTCTCTCTCCTGTGTTGACTTAAAGGCACAAAATACAACATAACAAGACACAATGCACAGGGCACCAAACACAAATGTATTCACAATACTAATACCCCTAAATAAAGGTGACCACCAGAGAAAAGAGAATTAGAGAATATAGAAGAGTGCAAAAATGATATTTAGAAAAGGAAAAAATGTAAGAGAGAAAAGAGAGAGAAGAAAAAAAGAAGAGGACAAATATGTATATGGGAGAAAACTCCAATAAAACAACAACTAATCCAAAAAATGCAAACAACAAACCTCCACACAACAAACACCAAGATGAATCTGAGGAGGTAGAGCTTATTTCCAGGAAGTAAGGTCAAGGAATTGAATGAATGGGGAAATAGCCACAATTCAGTATAGAGGAGATGGAAATAGAATGAGTGTGTAAGAAGAACAGTAAAAAATTAAATACAAAAAAGAAAAAATATATATATATTGAAATATATATAAAACAATATATATCCTACCTAATAAAAGAGTAATATGCAAATTGATCCTAACTCCACTACACCCACAAGCCATGCCCACAAGCCACGCCCACCAGCCAATCAGGAGCAAATATGCAAATAAACCCAACCAAGATGGCTACAGCCACAGAGAGCAGGAGGGAGGTTTAGGTTTCCCTGGCAACAGAGGAAACTAAGCTTTCTGCTTGTCCTTACTGGCCTAAGCCTCCACTCAAGGCTACAAAGTTTCAATTATAGAAGGTAAACAAATCCAAACAGAAATGGCGGCAGCTACGGAGCTGGAAAGAGCAGGAGGCAAGCGTTGCCCCGGGCAATGGAGGAAGCAAAGCTTCTGCAGCTCTGGCTGGCCTAGGCCTCCGCTCCAGGCTACAAAGTTTCAATTATAGAAGATACATTAATCCCAAGAGAAATGGCTGCCGGCCATGGAGCAAGCAGGAGGCTTGGCTCCGCTCCAGGCTACAAAGTTTCAATTGTAGAAGATAAATAAATTCCAGATAACAGGGCCTCTGCTTGGGTTGCCAGGGGGAATGGCCAGCCTGCAAACCACCACAGGCCCTTCACCCAGGCCGCCCACGCCCCAAGGGAACCCCCACCTGATCCGGGACACCCTTCAGGGCAAACCAGCTTGCCCCCACCCATGCACCAGGCCTCTATCCTATCTAATAAAAGAGTAATATGCAGATTGACCATCACTCCAACACACAATATGGCTGCCCTCATGTGGTCAAAGATCCTGCCCCCATGTGGATACAAGATGGCCACCACAAGATGGCCAGCATGGAAGGGCAGTTGGGAGGGACCAGGCCTGCAAGGGAGGGCAGTTGAGTGGGACCAGGCCTGCAGGGGAGGGCAGTTCGAGGTGATCAACCCTGCAGGGGAGGGCAGTTAGGGGTGACCAGGCTGGCAGAGGAGGGAAGTTGGGGGCAAAAAGGCTGGCAGGGGAGCAGTCAGGCATCAATCAGGCTGGCAGAAGAGTGGTTAGGGGGTGATCAGGCTGGCAGGCCAAAGTGGTTAGGGGCAATCAGAAACGCAGGCAGGCGAGCAGTTGGGAGCCAGCAGTCCTGGATTGTGAGAGGGATGTCTGACTGCCTGTTTAGGCCCGGTGGGTTCGGGCCTAAACGGGCAGTCAGACATTCCTTGAGGGGTCCCAGATTGGAGAGGGTGCAGGCTGGGCTAAGGGACACCCCCCCTCCATGCACAAATTTCATGCACCGGGCCTCTATTGTGTGTATGTGTATATATATATATATATATTTTTCCCCCTCCTTTAATCTATCTATCTATTTACTTGTTTACTATTGGAAAAGGAGGATAGAGAGTAGATAGGCCTGAGTTGGTGACTAGAATTAGTTAAGCTTTTAGTAGAAGAAGAGAACAAGTGAGGAGAGGAAAACAGAAGCAAAAACAGAAACAAATAAACAAACAAAAATCTAACCAATAATCAAACAATCAACAACAAGGCAGACAGAATGAAAAAAGCAAAGGAAAATGAAAAAGAATGTGGATAGTGAAGAAAGCAAAGAGAGAAGTATGTATGTGTTTGGAGCAAGGGAGAGGAAATTAGACGTAAAAGATAAATTTTTAACAGGGAATAAAAAGAAAGGGTAGAGAAAAACTAAAGCAGGAACAGGGTAAGAGAAACAGGACAAAAAAGGGGGAAAGTGTTGAAGAGAGTGTTGGCATAAAGGAAAAATTGATATAGAGTAATATAATGCTAAAGGGAAAATCAAAATAGAATGTATAACACTAATCCCAAAATAAAATAAAATGAAGAAAAAATAACATAAAATAAAACTTTTTAAAAAGGGTAAAATAATAGTATTAATACTAATAGTTAAAAATAAAAATATAATAAAAAATAAGGTAAAATCGAGTGAGAGAAAAAAATTAGTTTCTTAAGTAAAAGATAAACAATAAAAATGTGAAGTGGTGAAGGTCGTTCACTTCCTCCACTGTTCTGCTTGGCACGTCTTTTTCCTTGCAGGTAGTCAGTACAGTATTGAAGTTCCCTGGTGTCATAAGCCACAACCCTATTTTCAAGCAGGCTGGATCTCTCTGCTCTCTTTGAGTCTCAGTCTGTTTTCAGTTGTATTTACACACAGGAGTCAATTTCTGCTATAGTCCCTGGGTGGCAGTATTTCTGTCTTAATATTCTGGGCTAAAAGGCCTCTCTACTCTGGCTCTGCGCGCAATTCTGTGCACGACTCTGTGCGCAACTATGTGCACGACTCTGTGAGCGACTCTGCACAGCCAGTACAGTACTTCAGGCTGCCTTTCTGGGTCCAGTCCAGCTGTGGGTTAATATCTAGAATCCCCTTCTGCCAGCAGCCCTGTGGACCCCATTCCACATTCAAGGACTTCACTGATCCCAAAAGCCGCGAATTTTGTGGGAGACAGTCTTTCTCTGAGGCTCTAGTTTCCACTGAACGTGTTTCTCCCTCTAGCTTGGATCCCAAATCTCACCTTTCTTTAGGGCAGTGGTCTGCAAACTCATTAGTCAACAGAGCCAAATATCAACAGTACAACGATTGAAATTATTATTATTTTTAAAAAATATATTTTATTACAGAGAGGAAGGGAGAGGGATAGAGAGCTAGAAACATCGATGAGAGAGAAACATCGACCAGCTGCCTCCTGCACAACCCCCACCGGGGATGTGCCCGCAGCCAAGGTACATGCCCTTGACCGGAATCGAACCTGGGACCTTTCAGTCCGCAGACTGACGCTCTATCCACTGAGCCAAACCGGTTTCGGCTGAAATTATTTTTGAGAGCCAAATTTTTTAAACTTAAACTTCTTCTAACGCCACTGCTTCAAAATAAACTCGCCCAGGCCGTGGTATTTTGTGGAAGAGCCACACTCAAGGGGCCAAAGAGCTGCATGTGGCTCGCGAGCTGCGGTTTGCAGACCACGGCTTTAGGCAATGCCAGCTGTGTTTAATTTGCCAGTTCCAGGTGGGTGCTCTTTGATTCAGCTGTTCTTTCTGCTCTGTGAGAAGGCGCAGGGCCTGTCCGAAGTCAAGCATTTGTCCTCCCCTGAGCAGACCTCCCAGGTGCCCATGGTTGGGGAGGTTGGAGTTCCGGTGTTCGTGGATTCGCAGCAGAGGTAACTGGTCCCTGGGTGTTGTGGTTGTAAGGTCCTGGGTGGCATCCAAGATCTCCCCGGTTGAAGGTAAGGCTGGGGATCCAATCACAGTCAGTCTCTAATCACAGCCCTCTCCCCTTCAAGATGATGCAGCCTCTGCAGCAGAGCCAGCCATTCCGGGAGAGATTTCAGCCATAGTAGAGGCTGCCCTGTCACTGGGGGCCGGTCTGCCAGTCCCCAACAGTCCCTTGGATAAGGTGACCACACGTCCCGCTTTTGGCAGGACAGTCCCGATTTTTAACAATTTGTCCTGCATCCCGTGGCATTTTAAAAAAGTCCCGATTTTTGGAAAGAATGCACGACAAGCTAGGGAACGGCAACGGCAGGAGAACGGGAAGGGAATATACGGTTGTCGGCGGCCATGTGGCTATTTAGCCAGGATATGAGTTTTATATTATTTTTGTTAATTTTATAATGTTAAACTTTAATAATAACAAATAATTGTTGAGAACTGATTATCGAGAACTGCTTATCAAAGTTCGCATTGTTGATCAGTTGTTAGAATTCTACCACCATTGTTTGGACTTAATGAACAATGGCATTTATTTATTTATTTATTTATTTATTTATTTATTTTAATTTCTTTATTGATTAAGGTATCACATATTTGTCCTCATGCCCCCATTCCCATCCCACACCCCTCCCCACACATGTCCCCACCCCCCTGTTGTTCCCAACCTCTGGTTAGGCGCATATGCTTGCACACAAGTCCTTTGGTTGATCTCTTCCCTTTACCCCCACCCTCCCCTACCCTCCCTCTGAGGCCCCACAGTCTGATCTGTGCCTCCTTGTTTCTGGGTCTGTTCTTGTTCATCAGTCTATGTTGTTCATTATTTCCACTAGATGAGTGAGATCATGTGCTATTAGAAATACACTTATAAGAACCTAAAATGAGACAAGCAATAATGGTTATGGTGACAGGCAAATGAATCAGTCTGTAGTGAGTTTCTTTCTGGGCCAACAGTTCTTTTGAGACCCAATTATAATGTCCAACAGTTCCTTATGTGTACATGTCAGCACTGACATTACAGTTCTGGATGGTGGAGAAATGGTGGTAATGCAGGTCCGACTCTCTCTGGTTTGGTCCTGGGCAACCTGCAGTGATGCACAGCTGCTAACTGCTAGTATGGGAAGGCCACATCAGCGTCTTCCGTCTCTGGACTGCTTCTCTTCTGTCTTCATGGCTGGAGTAGTCCTGTCGATTCCTCTCTGTTGCTAGAATCCACATGGTCTCAGAGTTGTTTTCTGAAAATATACAAACATATTCTCGACCAAAAGTTAATAAAGGAATATTTTCTATAAATTTGACGTGGGATCCTATTTCATATTTTGCCCAAATGATTTTCCTCTGGCTTGTTTTGACACCTTGTGTGTTTTTCATGGGTGTCTTGCTTTTAGCCTTACAATTAATTTTCTAAAGTACTAATTTTCCAGATGTAATTTACTTACAGGTTATTTTTCCTTACATGATATTCTTCTACTATCCCCTCCTTTTTTGATTTAAATGTTAGGAGGCTTTTGAAAATTTTATAATGTAGTCTTTTTTTTTTTTTTCAATTTTTTTTATTAAGGTATTATATGTGTACATATCTTCCATTGTATGTTCATGCCTCCTTTGTCAAATATTAATTGAGCATAGTGGTTTGGGTCAATACCTGGATTCTCTATTCTGTTCCATTGATCTATATGTCTGTTCTTGTGCCAGTACCAGGCTGTTTTGAGAACAGTGGCTTTGTAATACAGCTTGAAATCTGGTATTGAGATCCCTCCTACTTTATTCTTCTTTCTCAGGATTGCTGTGGCTATTCGGGGTCTTTTTTTATTCCAGATGAATTTTTGGAGAGTTCTTTCAAGGTCTGTGAAATATGCCGTTGGTATTTTAATGGGGAGTGCATTGAATCTATAGATTGCTTTGGGTAGTATGGACATTTTAATGATGTTGATTCTACCAATCCATGAACATGGTATGTTCTTCCATCTGTTTACGTCTTCCTCTATCTCTTTTTTCAGTGTCCTGTAGTTTTCCGTGTATAGGTCTTTTACCTCCTTAGTTAAGTTTATTCCTAGGTATCTTAATTTTTTTGGTGCGATGGTAAATGGGATTGCCTTTTTAGTCTCTCTGTCTGTAAGTTCACTATTGGTGTATAAAAAGGCCATAGATTTCTTGGCGTTAATTTTGTATCCTGCTACATTGCCGAATTCATTTATTAAGTCTATGAGTTTTTTGACGGAGTCTTTCGGATTTTTTATGTACACTATCATGTCGTCTGCAAATAAAGACAGCTTTACTTGTTCTTTTCCAATCTGGATGCCTTTTATTTCTTCTTCTTGTCTAATTGCAATGGCTAATACTTCCAGTACTATGTCAAACAGGAGTGGTGAGAGTGGGCATCCCTGTCTTGTTCCTGTTCTTAGGGGAAATGTCTTTAGTTTTTGTCCATTGAGTATGATGTTTGCTGTGGGTTTATCATATATAGCTTTTATTATGTTGAGGTATGAGCCATCTATTCCCATCTTGTTGAGAGCTTTTATCAAGAAAGGGTGTTGGATTTTGTCAAATGCTTTTTCTGCATCAATTGATATGACTATGTGATTTTTATCTTTCAATTTGTTTATGTGATGTATCACGTTTATTGATTTGCGGATATTGTACCATCCTTGCATTCCTGGGATAAATCCTACTTGGTCATGGTGTATGATCTTTCTGATGTACTGCTGGAGCCGATTTGCTAGAATTTTGTTGAGGATTTTGGCATCTATGTTCATGAGGGATATTGGTCTGTAATTCTCTTTCATTGTGTTGTCTTTATCTGGTTTTGGTATTAGGGTGATGCTGGCTTCATAGAAGGAGCTTGGAAGTGTTCCTTCCACTTGAATTTTTTGGAATAGTCTGAGGAGGATAGGTTTTAGTTCTTCCTTGAATGTTTGGTAAAACTCTCCTGTGAAGCCATCAGGCCCCGGGCTTTTGTTTGCTGGAAGCTTTTTGATGACTGCTTCAATTTCGTCCATAGTTATTGGCCTATTGAGCTGTTTAGATTCTTCTTGATTGATTTTTGGAAGGTTATATTTTTCTAGGAATATGTCCATTTCCTCCAGATTGTCCAGTTTGTTGGAATAGAGTTGTTCGTAGTATTTTGTAACAATCCTTTGTATCTCAGCGGGGTCTGTTGTTATTTCACCTCTTTCATTTCTGATTTTGTTTATTTGGGTCCTCTCTCTTTGCTTCTTGGTGAGCCTGGCTAGAGGTCCATCAATCTTGTTTATCCTTTCAAAGAACCAGCTCTTGGTTTTGTTGATCTTATGTATTGTTTCTTTGGTCTCTATGTCATTTATCTCCGCTCTGATCTTTGTTATTTCCTTCCTTCTGGTTACACTGGGCTTTTCTTGCTGCTCTTTTTCTAGCTCTTTGAGTTGTAGGGTTAAGTAATTTATTACCATTGTTTCTTGTTTTTTGCAATAGGCCTGTAGAGCTATGAACTTCCCTCTCAAGACTGCTTTCGCTGTGTCCCATAGATTTTGGATTGTTGTGTTTTCATTGTCATTTGTTGCCATGATGTTTTTTATTTCTTCCTTGATCTCTCTGGTGACCCAGTCCTTGTTTAATAGCATGCTGTTTAGTCTCCATGTGTTTGATTTCTTTGGATTGTTTTTATTGTAGTTGATTTCCAGTTTTATGCCACTGTGATCTGAGAAGATGCTTGATATAATTTCTATCTTCTTGAATTTGAAGAGACTTTGCCTGTGACCCAGCATATGGTCTATCTTTGAAAATGACCCATGTGCACTTGAGAAGAATGTATATTCTGTGGCTTTGGGGTGAAATGTTCTGAAGATGTCAATTAATTCCATCTGGTCTAGTGAGTCATTTAGGATTGCTGTTTCTTTGCTGATTTTTTGTTTAGAGGATTTGTCCAGTGGTGATAGTGGGGTATTAAAGTCTCCTACTATGATTGTGTTGCTATTAATCTCTCCCTTGATATCCTCCAGGAGTTTTTTTATGTATTTGGGTGCTCCTATATTGGGAGCGTATATGTTTACCAGAATTATTTCTTCTTGTTGGATTTCTCCCTTTAGTATTATGAAGTGGCCTTCCTTATCTCTTGTTATGGCATTTACTTTGAGGTCTATTTTGTCAGATATAAGTATTGCTACCCCAGCTTTTTTTTCATTTCCATTTGCCTGAAAGATATTTTTCCATCCCTTCACTTTCAATCTGTGTGCGTCTCTTGTTCTGAGGTGGGTCTCTTGTAGACAGCATATATATGGGTCGTGTTTTTTTATCCATTCAGCTACTCGATGTCTTTTGATTGGAGCATTTAGTCCGTTTACATTTAAAGTTATTACTGAAAGGTATTTGTTTGCAGTCATATCTATTTTTGTGTCTGTATTCCTTCTTACCTGTTTATTTCTTCTTTTTACAGTATTCCCTTTAGCAATTCTTGCATTACTGGTTTGGTGGTGATAAACTCCCTGAGGCTTTTTTTGTCTGCAAAGCTCCTGATTTCCCCTTCAATTTTGATTGATAGTCTTGCTGGATATAGTATTCTTGGATTCAGTCCTTTGCTTTGCAACACTTTGTATACCTCCTTCCATTCACTTCTAGCTTGTTGTGTTTCTGATGAGTAATCATTTGACAATCTGATGGGTGTTCCTTTGTAGGTAACTCTCTGTCTCTCTCTTGCCGCCTTTAGGATTCTCTCTTTATCGTTTATATTTGCCATTGAAATTATGACATGTCTTGGTGTGGGTCTTTTGGGGTTGATCCTGCTTGGGACTCTCTTTACTTGCGTAACTTTTATCTTTCCCATATCCGGGAAGTTTTCTGTCATTATTTCTTCAAATAGATTTTCTAATCCCTGCTGCTCTTCTTGTCCTTCTGGCAGCCCTATTATACGCATGTTACTTCGTTTCATGTTGTCCCGAAGCTCCCTTAGGCTTTCCTCCTGCTTTTTAATTTTTTTCTCCAATTGCTGTTCAGCTTGAGCTTGTTTCTGTACCTGATCTTCTAACTCACTAATTCGGTCCTCTGCTTCTTGTAATCTACTGTTGAAACTTTCCATGGTGTTTTTGATTGTAGCTATATCACTTTTCATTTCTTCCTGATTCTTGCATAAGTTGTTGATTTTCTCATCCATCCGATGTATAAATTCCATGACCATTACTCTGAACTCCTTTTCGGTCATGTTGCAGGCTTCATTTTCACTAATTTTCTTTCTTGGCGACTCCACATTTTCTTTCCTCTGTGAGTTATTTCGTTTCCCCATTCTGGCTATTACCAGAAAGCTCAAGCTTCTGTTTGCGTGGACCTGGGCCGTGTGCTGTGGGGACTTCGCTCCACCCTAGTTTCACTGAAGTGCTCTGACACTAGGACGTGTGACTGTCTTTGGTTGGTGGGAACCAAACTTGCCCAGGATCAGTGTCCCCAGTGTTCCGTGTGGTCTCGTGTGCACATTTAGAATCAGGGGCCCTGTCTGTACCACACTGTTGGTATGTGCCGAGAATGAGATCCTTAGCATGTGCCAGGAGTCAGAGTTTCCCTGTGTCTGCACCAAGACTCGAGTGTCAAAGTCTCTGTTGCCTTGTGCGGTTTCTCGTTGAGAATCAGGGTCCCTGTGTGTGCACGCACCAACAATTGGGGTCGCTGGCTCTTAGTGTGAATGCGCTGTGAGTCAGGGATCCCAGGCAGCTGTGTCCGGCGTGCCAAATTCCCTGAAGTGGGGCTGCGTCCTGTGTGTGCTCTCTCTACTGAGCCAAACCGGCTAGAGCGCACATTCTTAAAAACCTGAAGGTGAGCCGGCTCAGTGCACTCTCCCAAAGTCCCAGAAGGGGGGCGGAGTCCGTCCTGCGCGCCAAATTCCCCAAAGGGAAGCCCCTCTGTGCACGCTTTTAAGAATCTCTGAAGGGGGAGCTGTGCCCAGCGAGCCAAATTCCCCCAAATTCCCCGAAGGGGAGCCCTCTGTGCGCACTGACAGATTTCCCCGACGGGGAGCTGCTTCTGTCCGTGCGCGAGCGCGCGCCAAATTCCCTAAGAGGGAGCGAGTCCCTGCGCAAAGCTCGGCAGCTTGGGCCAGGGGCAGGTCTATCAGTTACTATGGCACTGTCTGTGCGCGCGCCTGTGAGCAGCTTGGGCGAGGGGCGCGTCTATCAGTTTCTATGGCGCTTTCCGCACGCCTGTGGGCGCTCAGCAGCTTGGGGGAGGGGCGCGTCTATCAGTTACTATGGCGCTATCAGCGCCTGCGAGGAGGGGGATAGGCTCTTTGACTCACGGAAATCTGCCGGGAAGTCTGGATTCTTGTTTGTTTGTCTGAAGCTGTGATAGCAGTTCTCTGTCCCCAGTGGCTGCAGGGTCCTGGTTTGTGTCAGAAGCCAGGATCCGAGTCTCCGGCAGCTCTGTTTCCCAAGATGGCATGGTCTCTGCGTCCGCACCAGCCGCCGAGAAGTGTCCGCTTTGTGCGCGGGGCTCCGCCGTCTAGGGCTGCCCTGTTCGGGAGCCCCTTGGAAGACCTGCAGAATCTAACTGACCCTATCTCATACACACACACACACCACACACATCTACACTCTCCTCTATGGGTTCCTCACTCACACTCTCTCTCTCCCTACCTTCCTGCCGGTCGCCATCTTTTTCTCCTATAATGTAGTCTTGATGGCTTTTACATTTTAATTTTTTCTCTATAGGCCCATGGGTGGGGCAAGAAAGTATAAATACACAGGGGTCTCCACCCAGCTTCCCTTTTGTATGACACAAAATCAAAATAATGCCCCTTTGTGTGTACAATTAAAGAGAGGTTTCTGGCTTGTGTGGACACCAAAGAAAGGGTGTCACTACTATCACTACTTGCCCCCAGTAGAGGTGCAAAAAATGTAACTAAGACCTTGTCTATATAAAAAGAAATGGACAGCCAGTTTGAAAGGGAATTTCCATGGACTAGAACAAAGAATATCCTTACATGATATTATTCTACACTGTCATTAAAATTTTTCCCAGATTTGGATCACCCTCAGTACTTATAATAGTTCCTTGCACTCTTGAGGATAAAAACAAAACAAAACATCTGTTTGGTGCTTGGAGACAAACTTAACACATCTTTTGATACTTTAGAATTACAACAGCATAATATACAATTATCCCAAGCAAACTTACTAATTCTTTGAATGTCTGGCAGCAAGTTAAAAAGGACATGTAAAGATTTAATCCTTTTCATTGTGTAGAGGGCCTCCTGGGAAGGCACCTGAGCATTCTATGTTGGTCCCTCTTACCCTTTAGGCCAAGAGAGACCCTCTTCTCACAATTCAATTGCTCACAGCTGTTGCATGAGCTCTCTGTTCATGTCGAGGTTGAAGTCTCGTGATGACTGGTGCCATGGATCTGTCTCTCACCCAGTGGGGCGAACTGAGCCCTCCCTGGAGAAGAAGCCCGGGTTCCAGAAGATATGTGATCAGTGCTGGGCCCCCGCCAGCAGGCGAGGGGATCCCAAGGCAAGTGCTGGGCATGGAGGCCACGGGGGCATAGGCTACCAAGGAGACAAAACTGAACCTCACGTCACCCTGCTTGGCCCCGGAGGATGGCTGGTTAGCCAGAGATGGGTAAGATTCCTCAAGGAAGGAACAACCTAAGACAGGCACAGTCGCAGAGGGGCCATCAGGAGAGAATTTGGGGATCAACAGAGGTGGTTGTTGATCACCCCCCAACATTGCAGGGGCCTGAACCCTATCCCCTTCTGAGGGAGGTCTCCTGCCCCCATGGCTGCTTCGTGCTTCCCATGCCCATCTCAGATCAGGACCCAGGTGACCGACAGAGACTTGGCCGACAACAGCTGCCCTCTTACTCCAACAAGAATTGTTTGAGTTGTCTTATACCCATGGTGTGGGGAAGTGGGTTTACGATATCTAAATCCAGCCTACCACCAGGAATGCTCAGGACCTACTCAAGAAGGCAAATAATCCCTTCAACTAATATTTACAGGGTAAAATAAGATTGTTGTTAGAGTAACAAATTTGACAGTAAAATAGTAGTCAAGTTTTCAGGCAAATTTAAATTGGCTAGTTGAAACAAGCGAATATTCTAGAAAAATTAATTGTACTGGACAAAAAGGTGTTCCTAAAGTGTTAACTAAAATTTTTATTGGTACTTCATCTCATGATAAAATTGTGCACCATGTAATGAACAATGGCATTTTTTGGGATTGGCAATGACGGAAACATTTTGTAACTGTCTCTTAGACGATACACATCGTACTGCGTGCTAGTAAGCTAGTTAAATAAGTGATGTCATTACAAATCAGCTATTCAGATAATTTAGGTAAGTAATTTATTTATTTATTTTATAAATACATAAATTTTCTTGAATTTAGCAGACAGTATTCGTATTATTTATATTTTATAGTGGCGGCAAAAAGTCTAGCGCCGGCCTTGAAAGTGACACTTACGACTTACGTTACGGCAAATTCAGAGGAAAAATAATACAAGTTAGTATTGTTATTATTTAGAAAGAAATATAGGATTAAAATAATTTTTAAAATATAGTTACTTTATAACAATCAAATTAATTTAATTTATAAACTAACAATAAAATATGTTCATGTAATTATGTACCTACTTACTGTGTTTTTAAGCAATATGTATATAATAATTTATAATATAATTTTAAATTATTTTTTTTAGATTTTTAACATAATGAGTAAGAAAAGAGGATCCAAATTCAACGATGATCTAAGAAATGAATTTCCTTTTATTAAAAAAACCAAAAGCGATTACAATATAAACCAAATTTTAAATCAAGAACCCTCCCCCCCACCCTGGGCCAAAACAGGTTTGGCTCAGTGGATAGAGTGTCGGCCTGCAGACTCAAGGGTCCCAGGTTCGATTCTGGTCAAGGGCATGTACCTTGGTTGCGGGCACATCCCCAGTAGGGGGTGTGCAAGAGGCAGCTGATCGATGTTTCTCTCTCATCGATGTTTCTAACTCTCTATCCCTCTCTCCTCCTCTCTGTAAAAAAATCAATAAAATATATTAAAAAGAAAAAGAAAAGAAAAGACCCCCCCCCCCATCAATGGTGTCCCGCTTTACCAATGTTAAAATTTGGTCACCGTACCCTTGGAGTATAGCTGTCCCTCACTCACAAATACTGACACCCTGCACGTCCATGAACTCTCTTTTCATTCTCTCACTCTCACACTATCTAGCAGCCTGCAGTCCCGTCGGCAGCCATCTTTTTTTATGTGTGTGTTTCTATTTCTCATCACTAAATTGCAAGCAAGCTTCACGTAGGCAAGGATTTTTATAAAACGGTTTTGTTCAGTGCTGTATTTCTAGTGCTTAGAATCTCTAGAACATTGCCTGACATATTTAGGTACTCAATAATGTGTGTATAGATTTAAGAAATTTATTTAATTTTTCTGATATTCAGTCTCTTTATGTGGTAAAGGGAAATAAAGTTGCCTGCCTTACCAAATCTAAGATTGTTGTGTAATTAAATGAGGGGATATTTTAAAAGTATTTAATCAACTAAAGATGGCTAGATCCATGCCAGGGATAATTTTTTAATGACCTGTGCCAGTCATTACTATATACCAGTGGGCAAGCTAATGGTGTTTTTTCAGCATTGTTGAGATGTACTGACATATAACTCTGTGTAAGTTTAAGGTGTACAATGTGATGATTTGGCAGCTGTTTATTATATATTGTGAAATGATTATCATAGAGGGGTTAGTTAACACTTCCATCACCTTATATGATTTACTTTTTTGGTGGTGGTAAGAACATTTAATGTCTATTCTTTTAGCAATTTTCATATATAATACAGTATTGTTAACTATAATCACAATATTCTACTTCAGAACACTGGAATTTATTGATCTTATAACTTGAAGTTTGTAACCATTTGACCAACATCTATTTTCTTGACCATGCAGCCTCTGGCAACCACCATTTTACTTTGTTCTTTGAGTTCACATTTTAAAGATTCCATATATGAGTGAGATTAAAAAAATATTTGTTTTTTTCTTATAATTGATTTCATTTAGCATAATATCTTCAAAGACCATCCATATTGTTACAAAGGGCAGAATTTCATTTTTTTCTCATGGATGAATTATATTCCATTGTATATATATACCAAATCATCTTTTTTTATTTTATTTAAAACTTTATTGTTGATGTATCCCTTTTCCCCCCATTTCCCCACCACCCATTCATTACCCAGGCCTACAACACCCTATTGTCTATGTCCATTGGTAATGAATATATGCATGTAAGTTCTTTGGTTAATCTCTTCCCACTCCCTTGCCCCCTTCCCTCTGAGATTCATCAGTTTGTTCCATGTTCCCATGCCTCTGGTTCTATTTTATTCATCTATTTTGTTCATTAGATTCCTCGTTTGTTTTTCTTATTGTTTTTTTCCATTTGTTTATTTTGATTTTTAGATTCCATTGTTGATAGATATGTATTTTTTGCCATTTTATTGTTCATATGTCTTCTTCTTCTTCTTCTTCTTCTTCTTCTTCTTCTTCTTCTTCTCCTTCTTCTTCCCCTTCCACTTCCTCTTCCACTTCCTCTTCCTCTTCCTCTTCCTCTTAAAGAATGCCCTTCAACATTTCATGCAATACTGGTTGGGTGGGGATGAACTCCCAGCTTTTTCTTGTCTGTGAAACTCGTTATCTGGCCTTCAATTCTAAATGATAGCTTTGCTGGTAGAGTAATCTTGGTTGTAGGTCCTTGCTATTCATCACTTTAAATATTTCTTGCCACTCCCTTCTGGCCTTCAAAGTCTCTGCTGAGAAATCAGCTGGCAGCCCTATGGGCACTCCCTTTTAGGTAATGAACTGCTTTTCTCTTGATGCTTTTAATATTCTCTCTTAATATTTAACATTTGGCATTTTATTTTAAATCTTTATTGTTGGAACTTTTACAGATGTCCCCTTTTTTTCCATTGATGTCTTCTAGCCCACCACATCCCCTTCACCACCCTATTGTTTCTATCCATGGGTTATGCATATATGCATACAAGTTCTTTGGTTGATCTCTTCACACACCCCACCTACCCCCACCTTCCCTCTGAGATTCAACAGTCTGTTTGATGCTCCTTTGTTTCCAGATCTATTTTGTTCGTCAGTTTATTTGGTTCATTAGATTCCACATATGAGTGAGATCATGTGATACTTGTCTTTTTCTGACTGGCTTATTTCGCTTTACATAATACTCTTCAGGTTCCTCCATGCTTTCTCAAAGGGTAAGAGAACATTCTTTTTTTACAGCTGCATACTATTCCATTGTGTAAATGTACCACAGCTTTTTTATCCAGTCATCTGCTGATTGGCTCTGGCATTGTTTCCAGATCTCAGTTATTGGAAATTGTGCTGCTATGAATATAGGGGTGCATACATTCTTTCTGATTGGTGTTTCAGGCTTCTTAGGATACATTTCTAGAAGTGGTATCACTGGGTCAAATGGCAGTTCCATATTTAATTTTTTGAGGAAACTCCATTCTGTTTTCCATAATGGCTGCATTAGTCTGCATTCCCACAGCAGTATACAAGGGTTCCCTTTTCTCCACATCCTCACCAGCACTTATCATTTGTTGGTTTGTTGATGGTAGCCATTTGACAAAGTCCAGCACCCTTTTTTGATAAAAACTCTTAGCAAAGTTGGAATAGATGGATCATACCTTAACATAATAAAAGTCATATATGACAAACCTACAAC
Source organism: Cnephaeus nilssonii (assembly GCF_951640355.1). Classification (NCBI taxonomy): domain Eukaryota; kingdom Metazoa; phylum Chordata; class Mammalia; order Chiroptera; family Vespertilionidae; genus Cnephaeus; species Cnephaeus nilssonii. The sequence continues at coordinate 27,778,331 of NC_137071.1, forward strand.
CAACATCATACTCATTGGGCATTGACCAAAAAAATGAGCAACTTGATTTAAAAAATTGAGGATCAGATTCTCAATCTATACTGTTAAAAACTTAAATATTAAAAAACTGATTAGTTCAATTCTTTACTCACATGAAGTTTTTGCAAGTAATACATAGTCCAGTGCTCTATATTGTCCACTTTAATGACTAATAGCATAAAGTTGCTATCACTTTAAATGAGATTCTAATAGTACTCTTGGCTGGGGCATTCATCCTAATTAATTTAAATGTGTCTTTCAAAAGAAAAAGACATAGTAAGTTTGAAAAAGTGTACCTATTTCCTTGTTAGTTACAATAAATTTGCTTTTAGCCTAGCCGGTGTGGCTCAGTGGTTGAATGTCCACCTATGAACCAGAAAGGAGGTCATGGTTCAATTCCCATTCAGGGCACATGTCCAGGTTGTGAGCTCGATCCCCAGTAGGGGCATGCAGGAGGCAGCTGATTGATCATTCTCTCTCATCACTGATGTTTCTATCTCTCTCTCCTTCTCCCACCCTCTAAAATCAATAAAATATTTTTAAAATATGCTTTTAAAAATTGTATTTAAAAGGCTGTCTAAGAAAGCCCACTGCATGGGAAAACATATTTGCCAATGCTATCTCAGATAAGAGTTTAATGTCCAAAATTTACAGGGAACTCATACAACTTAACAAAAGGAAGGTAAATAATCCAATAAAAAATGGGCAAAGGGAGGAGAACCAAGATAGCGGCATAGGTAAATACCTGAACTTGCTGCCTCCCACAACCACTTCAAAATTACAACTAAAATACATAACAACTATCATCCAGAACCGTGGGAAAGCAGGCTGAGTGGAAGTTCTACAACTAGAGAGGTAAAGAAGAAAGCGCATTGAGACAGGTAGGAGGTGCAGAGGCACGGAATGGGCTGGCACCTTGATGTG